>NC_143567.1:55970000-57220000 GCF_054136105.1 Typopeltis vanoorti | reverse complement strand
TAACTTTGTGAATGTTTGTTATTAATTATAATAATACATGTCTGTTTGAATAATACCTTTTCAAATAATTCCATTTCAGATAAGAATAGTCTTTCTCAAAGGAACAAACAAAAAATTAATTCCATATATGCTGGCTTACAAGAATTGGGTGTTTACAAAATGCTTTTAAAATTTCTTTTGAAAATGGGTATTTTGTGCTATATTTGGTGTATAAGATGACCACATTTTACAATTACTGCTGACAGCTTAATACACATTACTTTAATATAATTAGACACAACAATCCCCTTTAATGCAGTCTATGAACTCTCTTCACATACAAGATGATTGGTAAAATTCCTTTGTCACATTTATACTGATCTTCCATTTTATGGATTATATAATTCATGTGATTACCAGTAAGAGTTCATGAGGATTAAAATGAAAAACTATATACTTACTCTACTTTAGATATATAATATATTAATATGCTAATACTGTATATTCAGTATATTAACATGCCAAAAGCTTATTAGAATACAGTGCATGCATTTAACTTACCACTACACGGTATGTTACTGTAGGAGCTTGATCACTTAATGCTCTCCATCACTGAAATCATAGGTTCAGATTTTACAGTATACCTTGGTTTCAGCAATTTTTTTTTAAACTTCAATATCATCTTATGTGCTGCTACACACACACACATTGAATAAAATGTCAATATACGCAAGTATAAAACTTAAATAACTAAAAACACTAAACCCCACAAATGGCATACCACAGCCATTGTGCCACATTATTATCTGTGGAACCAAGTCACATACAGTATTCCCTCAATTATCTAATCATAGTGGGAGAGCAAGTTGATGGTTGGATAACTGATTGGTTATCCAACCATTCAGTGGTTGGTACAATTATACTGTGCTGTATCAGAAGTCATTTAATATGCTAACCCATCCAATTGTTGGATAATTGAGGGATCACTGTAATTAAGAGGAAGAACTAGTATACAGTAATTGATACTTACGATGTCATATTATGTAACAAACTGAATATCTATCCTTTTATACTTTTTAAACAAACCTTTTGCAGCCAAAAATTGTCCGTGTGCTAAATCTATGGCAGAAAAATAATGTTTTTCCCAGTGAAGTTATCCAGCCACTCTTGGATATGGCTAATCCAAATGCCCCAGGTGAGTTTCTTATCGTTTCTTTCAATATATAAACCTTCATTCAATGCATTGTAAGAAGTTTTTTAGTGCATGTATGTTTGTTTATTATGATTATAATAAAGCCAGTTTTTTAAGGCAATATTTTTGTAATGGATCAGAGACATGGAAATTGATCAAAAATCAAAAAATATAGCATCAAAGACATGAGTTTTCATCTATTTGAAGCTGAATTAAACAATTTTCAGACAGTATGTTTGTTTAAAATATTAAAAATATTTTGGCCCTAATGTATAACAGATGATGAATTATATAAGCTGACTGAGCAAAAAAAAAAAAGTGTCGCCAGTGAAATAAATAATAACAATAAAAAAAAATGGATGAAAATAGATTGGGCATGTATTCTGAATGGAGAACAGTAGAGAGTTTCCAAGAGCAGTAACATGGACTCTGGAAGGAAAAGAGGAAGGCCAAAGCCATCTTGTCAAAGAGTTAGAGAAAAGAGAAAAAAAGAATGGTTTATGGGAAAGCTGGAAGAAAGCAGAATTAATGGCATTAGACAGGTATCTGGAAGAAACAGACCTCAGCATCATCTGTTTATGAGACATGAAGAGGATAAGTAAATCTGTGTGTAAGTATTTAATGGACCTGAAAATTCTGTAAGATATCTGCTAAGCAATATCAGATTATCTTACATTAGTTTTTTTTTGCAACGGATGATTTTGAATAAATAAAAAGGAAATATAGTTTAAAGGAATCCTTAAGCCAAAAAGATGGAAAAGAGAGTTATGAGAGAAACAGTTATCCCAGGATTAACAAATGAATTTATTTATTTATTTTTGCTAAATTGGAATATAAATAAAAGTGATAAAAATAATTATAATTTCTCCTGAAGTAGTGGACAGTTTTTGATACATATAACTTGAAACTTATTCAGGTTAAATGCTGTGAACTTAGAAGTGATCAACTTCTAAGTTCACAGTTTTGTACCCAAGGATAGTGAAAACGTTTCCCGGGGATGTGGGAAACATTTTCCTGCTAGTATACATTTTTTAATTAAATTAAATTTACTAACTAGAAATAGAAAAAGGAATCAATATTGTAGATAAGACATGAATAAGGAAATACATTCTTTCTTAAGAAAAGTTGTGCACAAATTATCTTTTTTGCTTTCAAAGTAGATTATTATTATTACATGACACCTCCAGGGAGTCCAAAGACTCATCGAGGAAGGGCACCTAATCTACAACTCTCCATCTCCACCACTCAATCCACCAACTACAATTACTTTCATCATCAGCACCAATGGCATCTACCCCCAACCACCACTAATATTTTACAGACAATCACAAGCATCCATGCCCACGGCGGGATTCGAACACGCAGCCTTTTGGCTGGAGAGCAGATACGCTAACCACTTGGCCAACCAGGCCGGCATGAATTAAATTATATTTCAGTAGCCACTGTTAAGAGAGAAAGAAACTGCTTTATAAGTTTGAAGTTAACTGCCTTTGTGTTTTCTTATCAAATCTTATGATCTAGAAGAGAAGAAATTTTGTGTGCTGTTTATGTTCTTTAAGTCCGATATTAAGTTTGGGGCTCTTTTCTCTTTAGAACATAGGTTTTAGGAATAATTCATATTTGTATATATTGCCTGCAAAACAAACATTTGATATTATGCATTTGTAAATAAAGATGTTAATTTTGAATTTTCTTTCTCTCACTCAATCCCTTAAGTTACTTATTTTAATAATAAAATTCCAGATACAAATCTGTGATATTAACTGAAAAGTTTAAATAAATCACTGAGGTATGCATGCCATGGATGGACAACAATACTATATAAGTTTACTTAGTGTAGTTCCAAAAAATTATTACTTGCCATTTAGTTTCTTCCCCCCCCCCCCCAATCCAGATAGCACGACTAGATCATAGTCCTTGGACCTATCTTTACATCCAGCTGGTAGAATCGTACAGTGTGGAAACTGCTGACACAAGGAATAGTTTGTTTGGGAAGCAAGTGATCAGGATGGCTGCTGGAGACTACAGTTTAAAAAAAAAAAAAAAAAAATGATAGGTATATCACCATTGAGTACAACTCAGTTGTGTCAACTCGTCTGTTGTGTCATCAAACACTAAATCAAATGAATACAAATTTAAATAATTCTGGAAGTTATGAAAATAAATATACAAAAATATATAAAATTAGTATCGATGGAAAGGAAATCAAATAAGCAGAAGAACTAGAGAAGTAACATGGACATAAATTGTTGTTACTGAGAAAAATAAGATAAAAACAGGTACAATCCTACCAAATAATGATTATGGGATGTTATATTTGGCTAGCAGTGATCAGGAAAAAGAACAAGCAGCAAAAGCATTCAGCACCACACATGAAAATAAACTTCTTGATTAACAGGACAACTTCTAATTTAGTGGCAGATTTCAAATTTGAATTGGACAATGATACTTATTTGTGCCTATGGTCCCACAGGTTTTTATCTATTAAGGAAAAAGTAGAGAAATTTTGTGTTGCATTAGAGAAAACAACTGTCATTAAGAAAATGGAAAAGCTGGTTATCATTGGAGATCTAAATAGCATGGCAGGAAAGGAATCCCAGTTATATAGAAATGCTATGGAAAATGCAGAAAAGGGGAAATTCATCTTCACACTTATTGGGGATACAAAAGTATAAAGGGGACTTGAAATTGGAAGTTGTCAGGACTTAGTTTTCAGCAGGGTAAAAATATAAGCTGCTAGTTAAATTTTAGCAACTTTTAGAGATGACATTTGAACTACACAAATATTATTCATTAAAAAATGAAAGGGGTGCTTAAGAGTCAAAGCTGTATAACTGAGAGGAGACCTCCACATAGCCTTTAAAGGAATGCGGAGAACCGACCAGGGTTTCTGACCTAATGTCCAATCCTCACCTTCTCGTGGTGCACCCTGTTGGGTATCTACTTTGATATTGAACGAACAAGGATGGGCTGGCAATTTGGGATTTAGCCGACCAAATTGTATTCTTATTGGTTAAACCAAAATAAAAAATGATGGTACAACATGACAAAATTTGTCGTAAAGTAAAGATCTGACAGGATCAGATCTTTACTTTACGACAAATAGTCGAGAAAGCATGGGAATATAACAAAGATCTGTATTTAAGTTTTGACGATTTGGAAAAGGCATATGACAAGGTGGCAAGACAGAAGCTATTCAACACGCTGCAGTTATATGGTGTCAATGGGGCATTATATCAAGCAATACTTAGTCTTTATTTGAGTTGTAAGTCAGCAGTTAGAATTGAAGGAAGTACAAGAAGATGGTTTAATGTTAAATCTGGTGTGAGACAAGGATGTACATTATCCCCTCTGTTATTCATTATCTATATGGATCACATTATGAAGGAAAGTGGTATTAACCAACATGATATCAGGATTGGAGATGTTAATATCAGCTCTTTGCTCTATGCGGATGATGTTATACTTGTAAATAAATCCGCTACAAGTCTGCAAGATTCTCTGACTAAATTCAGTTGCTGTTGTAATAGATATGGTATGAAGGTCAGCAATAAAAAGACAAAGACAATGAAAATAGGCAGAATCATTGAAAATGTCAACTGTGTTGTGAATGGAGAACCTGTGGAACAAGTAAAACATTTCAGCTACTTAGGCACGATTTTTACTGAAGATGGTAAATTAAATATAGAAATAGACAACAGAATCAGCAAAGCTGGTATGGTGGGAAGTCAAATGAATAAATTCATATGGAATAAGAGAGAAATTAGTCGGAACACTAAATTAGTTGTATACAAGACAGTGTTCAAACCAGTTTTAACTTATGGATGCGAGAGCTGGGTCAGAAGTAAAACACTTGACCAAAGACTAGAGACCGCAGATATGAGAGTCCTGAGAAAGATTGGAGGTGTGAACAGATGGCATCAATGGCAATATCATATTAAAAATGAGGATATTAGGAAAGAACTTGACATTGTCAGCATCCAGGAATGCATTAGCAGAGCTAATCTCAGGTGGTATGGTCACTTAAATAGAATGGGAGAGGAAAGATTAGCAAAACAAGTGTTCTCTGCCAGGTTGGCAGGAAAACGACCCAGAGGAAGACCAAGATATAGGTGGATTGATACAGTACAAAGTGCCTTAGAAGATAGAAATATAAGATCTGATAATGTTGTAGTCTTGACAAGTAACAGACTGATTTGGAGGAAGATTGTAGATAGGAAGTTAGTAATGATGTAATTTTTTCATGTAGTACTGTCATATCCTGTACACTCCTTGAGGGTACATGGCAGGAATTTGATGACGATGATGATGATAAAAAATGAAAACGTTTGAAAACAAGAACGACACAGTGAAAATTCAGTAGCAAATATTGATTCAGCTGGAGGCATGGAGTTCTGATTTTTCTGTTCTTGCAAAAGAACAGAAAAATCAGAACTCCATGGTGTATATGTTACCGCTAAAGCTTGAAAGCCGTTAATGTGCACATTACCTAGCTAATCTGCAGATTAACTGATTTGTTCCGTTAACGTGCGGAATCAAGAGTTTTCCGCACTTTACTAGGTAATGTGCACATTAACGGCTTCCGTATCATTAAAGTTCAAAAGTTTGTTTCTCCCATTTCCTTTCCCTACTCCCCCCCTTCCTCCCCCCACTTTTAGTTTGGTTTCGCCAGTGTCATATGTTTTGCAAATTCATTTCCTTAATTATAATAATATTTTAAACTGTTTGATTCTTTGTATTATAGTTTTTTAATTGATCGATGATTGATTCTATCAACTAATTTATTGATTGTTTGATTGTATTAACTTGATTCTTTAGATATCAAAAAATAAATAAATAACATTATGTTAATTTAAGCGTACAGAAACGTTGCTGTTGTTCCAGCAAAGATCTTATTTTCACTTTAACGAGTGCCTAGTAATGTGTAGATTATCTAGGTAATTTGCAGATTACCTAGGTAATTTGAGAAAAGAAACAAATTTCCGCACGTTAACGGATCACCCTAGTTATTCTGCACAATACCTAGATAATCTGCAGAATAACTGATTTCTGAACTTTAGCGGTAACTTATACAAGAAGTGAGACAGTTGTGGAAAAGAAGAGAGTATGTCAAAAGTTCCTAGCAAGAAAGTTAGAAGATTCCCTGAGAAAGTACTGTGAAAAAGATAACAGTTAAGCTGTATTTAAAAGTAGCTAAATAGGTTATGGGAAGATTTCATAAGAATACGAAATCTTCTTATTCTGGAGTAATGATTACTATGTGAGTTATCATAGATGATTGGATGTTCTGGATGTCTAGAGTAATTACTTGGAAAGATTGCTAAATGAAAAGAAGTATCAGAATAGTGATAGAATGCAATTAGGAGAACATAATCAATACTCAAAGTAGAAAGGGCCACGAGAAACCTGAACTGTAGTAAGGCAGCTGGAATAGGTGATATTTGACCAGAAATGTTTACATATGGACGTATGAAAGTTTTGGCCTGTTCAGAAGGTCATATTCTGGGTGATTGAGGCATAGCTCACATATATCTATAAAAAGGGAAATAAAACAATGGGAGAATTATAAGAATTTCCCTAAGTATTCCAGGAAAAATTTATGCAAACATAATTGAAAAGAGGCTAAGAAAACTTGGAGAAGAACAAGCTCTGTTCAGGCCCAAATAGGGATTGTCACAATCACATTTTCACTTTATGACAAATAGTGAAGAAATTGTGGGAATATGACTGTGACCTCTATTTAACTTTTGTAGATCTAGTAAAAGAATATGAGAAGGTATAGAGAGAAGAAAAGCTTTTTAGAATATTACAATTATATTGGTTAAGTAGCACATTGTATGCAGCAGTACGTACTCTATACTTAAGTCAGCAGTTAGAATTAAAGGAATACTGGAACATGGCTTGTAAAATCATGGGTAAGATAAGGGTGCTCACTATCTCCACTTTTATTCATCATTAATATGGCTCACCGTATGAAGGAAAGTGGCATTAAGCTCTCGAATATCAGAATCTGAGATATCAAACATGAGCTCTTTGCAGATGATATATTCCTAAAGAAATCCAGTGCAAATTTCCAGGATTCTTTAACTAAGTTGAATAGCAGTTGTATGTTCCTACCTATTTTCATGCTATGTTTTTTTCAGTAAAAAGACCAAAATATATAGGTATAGGACACTTCACCTACATTCTTAATGGAGAACCTATATGGAACAAGTAAAAGATTTAAGATGTTTCAGCACAGTGTTTTGGTGAAGATGACATATAAATATGTAAATAGACAACAGAATAAGCATAACTGATATAGTTGGAAAAATGCAATTGAATAAATTTATATGGAATAAGAAAGAAATTAGCAAAAATACTAGGAGTATAAAGACACTGTTTGAATCAATTTTATCTTGTTGATCTGAAAGTTGTGTTAGTAACAATCAGATTAGAAAAATGCGTTCTTGGAAAACTTTGTTGAGTGACCAGGTGGCATCAATTAATTGCAAAATCATATTAAAAATGAAGAAATTTGGAAGGAATTTGACAGTTTTAGTATTCAGGAATGTGAACAGAGCTTATCTAAGGTGTTATGGTCACTTAACAGAATGGAAGATGAAAAGGTTTTTTTTTTTTTTTTCATCTCTCATTCTGATTTTTGATTTAAGATGCAGAGGAAGATTAAGATCTAGGTGGATTGATGTAGTCAGAAATGCCCTAGAAGAGAGAAATACATGATAATACTGGAGTGCTGACAAATGATAGACTAATTTGAAGGAAAATTGTTGATTGGAGATTACCAATAATGTAAACTTCATCATGTATTACTTACTGTCATATTATCCTGTACTATCTAAAATTTATATAATACGCACATAAAGAGATGGTTTTGCTGAAATATTTACATATGTACATACACTCCTTGTATGTAATTATCAGAAATTGATGATAATGATACAAATTTATTTGAATTTTTTTAGGATAAATTTTAAGTTCTGTATTAACTAATTTTATTATATGATTAATGGTTACATTTATCTATTACCTCTTAACTAAATATTCAAAGTTCGCTATAAATTAGTATTAGAACTTTTTTCTGATTTTGTCTACTTTGAATGGAACTGCATAATTTTTTGCCTTATAGCAGCTGTTATAATTTTTCATTATGACACAAAATTTATACAATACATACATAAAGAGATGGTTTGGGTGAAATATGTAAATTAACACAATATTTTTTTAAAATATTAATTTATGTAGTTCATGATTCTTATAGAAGAAATTGTTGCTTCAATGACTTAATTTTGTTATTGAAAATTAGCAAAAATATTTTTAGGAGGAAAGACAAAAAAGATAGTAATTTCTTAGCAAGGGATAAAAAAAAAATGAAAGTTTGCTGCTTCGTACATACACATAATTAAATTGTATTCTGCTGATTATTATTATTTTTAAGAAAAAATAGCAACCCAGTTAGTCATCATAGAGCTTTAGGTTTAAAAAAAAAAACAAATGAAGATACTGTAGCGAGATATTTTAATGTTTGTTTAATAACCTTCACATGACACGTCTTGATCTATAACATGACATTGCTATGGTTGGGGCAGGCAATTAGAGAGACAGGAATCAGGTAATGTGTTTCTTGAAGAGGTGGAAGTTGTATTCATTGAGAGAAACAGTGTGAGATGAGACTGTTCCAAAGTACAGGGATATATAAAAAGAGAACGAGAAGTTTTTCAGTGAGTTTGGAGCTGAATTGTATTTAGATGTTGACCAGCAGCTGCTTGTATTTATGTGATTAGAGAAAAAAAGTGGGTAATAGTGGTGATCAGTTCAATGGAGCAACATCCATAGAAAACATCTATGGAAAAGACAATACAAAGACAATGCATCTGCAGAAGTGGTTGGAGGGAGTCAGTGAGAGAGTGTCATAGTTATTAGCTCTCATGGATTCACTTATTCATTCATTATTCTCAGGCATTCTGAGAGACGTTTTTGGTGTGTCACCCCAAATGTGAAAATATTTGGAAGTTATGCAGATTTGGGATTTATAAAGTGCTAGGAGTTACAGAAGAGAAATAATGTTTAAAATGTTGAAGAATACCAAGCTCTTTTGAGGCTGAAGAGGCTACGGACATGATGTGCTTTATGAAAGTATAGGCTAAACGTGAAAGTTGGCCTCAGCCCAATAAGAGAAAACTAATCTTAGTTGCTGAGCATAATGTTATCAAAAATGAGAGAGAGAGAGAGAGATGTGGTCTGTCTTATGGGGGGAAAAATAGGGCAAGCATTGGTAGCATTACACTTTAAAAAATTATCTTCGCTTCACTTGAGAATGGCTACAAGTTAGTGTTTAATGCATCAGCCATAGAAGATCTTGAGGCTCAAGTCATCTGAGTACTACAAAGTTTTGTGAATGACGAAGGGGAATAGTTTACTATCATTAGTAATTATGAATAGGATTGGATGTTAATGAGAGATCATTGTATATGAGAAAGAGGGAATGAAAACACAGAGCCTTAGGCTATTCCATCATTGATGGAAAAATTTAATGAGAGGGAACTATCCATTCTGACATTCAAAGCATGATGAGAGAGGAAGCCAGCAATCCACTCACAAAGGGTTAGACAGAAACCATAAGATGGCAGCCTAGGAAAAAAGGTTGTATTGCCAGACTATAAGATGCCTTAGGAGTGACCATGTAAGATTCTCCATCACTTTTCGTATTTATATTAAATAATGAATCAGTGATGAACAAAATGAAAAATTTGTCATTTCTACTTTAACAATATGGATGGTTCTGAATGGCATGATTGGAATAATTTGGTCAGTTGTGATTCTAAGTCAAGACAGTAGAACACCTTATCAAGAGGCAAAGAGGAAGTACAGGGTGATCAAATTAAAGCATCTTGTTTAAGGCCTTGTGGGATGCCATCCAGTGATCCAAATACTGTGACACTTGCAGGAATACATAGTGCATCATGTGGAAACAATATGAGAAAAAAAAAAAAAAAGGATTTCCAGCCCCACCAGGGACATCGTAAACACCAAATGCATGTTATTTGCATATCACTCAAGTTGGCAGGTGCCAGGAGGGTTTAAAAAAATGGACATTGGATTTTTCCATTTGTTCTGGTTGTTAATACTGTCCACAGTGATGGTACTAACCTTGTCCCAATGTGTTTTGCTCATGAAGCTGTACTATCTAAACAATTGCAATGCTGTTGCTGCACTCTGCAAATTTTGTAACCTGAACAAATGTCGACGAGGTGCACTATCTCCATGGGCTCTGTGACAAATGATTGGTCATTTTAAAGAAACAGGATCATTGGGAGTTAGACCTGGCAGAGGTAGCAAACCAATCAGTTCACAATGAGTAAGTGAAGTTTCTCCTGCTGTTGTGGAACGGGCCATGAATAACAGCATTGGTTGCTGTAGTGCATGTGCTATATCAAGATACATGGATGTGCCTTACACCACTGTCTGAAAAATTCTATGGAAGATTCTGTGTTTCTACCCATTCAAAATTAACCCTGACAAAGGAGTTGTACTGCAGGACTTTGAAAGTTGACTGGCATTCACTTTAACATTCCTTGCTTGAGTGAGTTGAACACTGTGTACCAGTGGATGACTGTGGGAGATGAGGCTCACTTTCACCTGAATGGGAGAATACTCACAATTGCTGGGTATTCACAGCAATCCAACAATTTCCTTTGCATTCACCCAAAGTTACTGTCTGGTGTCGGTTTACAGCTTTGTTTATCATTGGACCATTCTTCTTTAAGGACACTTGTCAGTCTAGTCCTGTGACCTGCTCAATTACTACCGAGAGGTATTGCAATATAATAAACAATTTTGTTGTTGAGATAGCAGTCCACACCCTTGAACAAAAACACTCCGCAAATCGACAAATCTATAATATTAGACATACAAGACAATGAAACAATGCTTAGAATATCGGAAACGATAGCCATAAAATGTGCGAAAACTCGATAAACTTCCACTGACCCTACATAATCTCCAAGAGTTTGAAGCTCCACAGCATAAAAATTAGGTCATGACTCTGACCAATAGGAGACAACACAAGTACACCAACGACAGGAACAGCTAACCAACATGACATAGCATCCACTTCTCCCACGAGTTCCGAAGATGACGGTTGCCAAAACGACTCGCACCCCATGACTTTTTCCCTTAAACCTCTCTTCTTCCTCCCAAAAAATAATTTCTATCTTCAGATCCTTTTGTCACACACCCCTCCCAAAACACTCTCTACCTACCCTTAATAATAATAATATTTATTCATATACAGCAATCCCTCCATTAATGCGCCCCCAATTAGTGCGTCATTTTTTTTCGATACCCAAATTCGATTAGTGCGCCTATATACATCTTGCAAATAAATGTTACAGATTTTAAAAATTTTCGTTCTATACATTTTTTATGGCTAACTATTTAAAAAATCACTCACCAGGTTGAAATAATTTAGTTACCGATTTCAAACATTTTACAAAGTTATTTTTTAATGGCATACTGCACTATTTCCATGTACCCTATGTTCCAAATTTACTGCCAAAATTTATGTCGTCCACTTTACATAGCATTTTGCTAATCATATCATGTGCAATTGTTTTTCTTACTTTTTTATTTTAAATTATTTTCCTAACCTTTTCTCATGAGTAAAAGAATTAGTGAGCAAAAAATAGATGTGTGAAAATGATTCGAAAAGTAATCTCATTGGAAGAAAAACTTGAAATAATAAAGAAAAATGAACAAGGTGAATCCAGAACAGAGATAGGACAAGAACACAAAAATGGGTGAATCAACTGCTGAATACAAAGAGAAAAGTAAGACTGCTTCAAGTTCATCATGCATGCACTCGAAATCAAAGTATTATAATGATTGAATTAGAGAGATGGATTATAACCAAAAATGGATCCCGCTAAACCCTGGCCTTATTAAATCAAAAGCATTGTCTCTTTGTAACCTGGAAAGAAAGGGCTATCAATGATGGAAAAGAAAATTCCATGTTAGTGCTGGGTGATTTGAGCTTTTCATAAAGAGAAATAGCCTACATAATGTTCTAATCACAGGAGAAGCTACAAGTGCAGATAAGGAGATATCCAGAGATTTTGAAGAAAATTGTTTAAGAAGGAGACTATTGTGTGATCAACAAATATTTAATGTCGATGAAACCAGCCTTTTTTTGGAAACGAATGCCTTCCAAGACTTTTCTAGCCAAATCAGAGAAATCTCAACCTGGTTATAAAGTCGCAAAGTCGAATGAAATTACTGCTAGCAATATGCGACCCGTTTGGAAGCACATTCTTCCACATTGTGCACTTGATTTTAGAGGCTTTTCAAATGAATCTATGTTGATTAAATCTCATTTTGGAGAATTGAGTGATTCTGACCTAAATTTAGATACACAGTAGGAAGATCCTGAAGAATATGAAGAAAATTTAATCACTGACAAGCCCAGAGAGGTTTCACAGAAACAATTTGAAAATAGTTTTTCGTACAATCGAAGTTTTTAAGCAGCAATGCTTAGAAACTGACCCTGGTGAAGAGAGAACCAGCAAAATTTGCAGAAGAGGCAATGGGGCCATACCGTCAGTTGTATGAAAAAAAAAAAAAGAAACAGAATGTTCACCAAACTACGTTAGCTCAATTCTTTGTTAAGAAGCAGAATAATACATTGATATTCTGAATATGTTTTATTGTCTTTCAGCTTCATGATTTTCCTTTAACTAGGCCCTGAGACATACCCTAATTCTTTTATAAAAAAATTTAAGGATCAAAAAAGAAATCTGAGGAACGAATTATACATTTTCCCATAGGTTATTATTTTTGATTAATGCACCTGTTTTAAAGAACACATTAGGCTCACTAATCGAGGGATTGCTGTATTAAAAAACCCAGTTTTTTTTTCAAATAATTCCCCTACATTACTTTACCCCCACTTCCCCAAAAAAACCCTCTTCCTTTAACAGCATATGAAGGCACATTGCTGGAATAAGGAGACAGAAAATCACATCCAAAAAAGGTATGTCCAAAATTTCTCCTATTTTTATTCTTCATATATTAGTTTTATAACACTTCAGTAATACCCTAGAATTTTGGGTAAAGAGCCAATGACATTGTAAAAAAAGGGTCACTCCTCAAAGAAAGTAGGCTATATTAATGATTAAAATAATTTTGTTCTGTCACAGCTACAGCAGTGCCTTTGCATGGAATCAGTAATTTTCATGCAGGGGCCCCTCCACACATCGGTTGATCAGTACAGGCGGTTCTTCAAGAATATTTCATGGAATCCAGAGTGATAACTTGTCAGTGCTGAAAGACAGTATAATGCAACATACCATTAAGAGCAACAGTACACCCTGTGAATGCATAATGGAAGTGAATAAAAATGTGTTATTTATGCTTGTGTCGCTCTTCTCCTCACGCAGAAAAATTACATCTACATTCAGTACATCATACAATACTCCCTAATTGCAAATTTTGGAACTTCCCCCCCCCCCCCTCAGATATCACTTCCACATGATGCACAATGTATTCCTGCAAAGTTTCGCAGCATTTGGATCATGGAGTGAAACCCCACAAGGCCTTAAACAGGGATATTTTAATTTTGCTCACTCTGTATATCAGGAAGTCCATTTTCATGTGATCCGGGAAAGAGTTAAAGGCTTGCCATGGTGCAGGTCTGGAGGAGTCCTGGTATTAAACTTCAACTCATAGTCATTGCTGCAAGTGAGCATCCATGTCTGACAATGGTTTCTTCATTTTATGAGGATGAATTTTTCATTCTCAAGTTTATCAGGAACCTTTAACAACCCCAATCTAAGTCCCAAAATTCCACATCTCACAGCAAGAACAAAAAGCAGAAAACATCTGACACACCTGATATATAACCTTTATTCATTATGCACTTTATAAGTGAACATCTTGTTGGAAAAATGTTGATCTTCTTTATCCTGAAAGATGAACATCATCTTTTTTCTGATATGTACCCTCAAGGGGTGTACAGGCTACTATGACAACACTACATAATTAAGTTTACATTATTATTAATCTCTTATCAAGGACACAAAAACTCCAACAAATCATCATCTAATAGCTCTCTGTTCATGATTTGAAGAAAAAAAAGGATTAATCATCATCTTTTATTTTTTCTAGATAACCTTTTTATGAAGATAGTCTGGCTTCTGAATATATTAGACTGCAAATGTCCATTGGAAATGCTTTCTTCAAAAATTAGCACTTAGTTTTCTTTGAGAGAAAAAGTATTTGACACATGAAAGTTTGGTATACTCATAAACCTAAATGACTTCTCTCTTAGATGGAGTCTCCTTCTTTTCATTAAGATTTTTCTATCCAACCAAACTTTCCAAATTGGAATGGGATTGACAACACTCCTAAAGAACTCTTTCTCCAAGAGAAAGTTGTATCATACTATTTGTAATCAATGTAAACTTAATAACAAAATATCTTCCCTTCTACCTTAAGCAGTGTCCTTTAGGAATAGGGCTTTACCATCTTATGCCACTCTTGAAATATGAGTCACAGAAAGCAGTTGTAACAAGCTCTTTACCACCTTTCCATTTGATGCTTACACATGGGCTTTAGTCTTCACTGTAGAAGACTAAGTACACTTTTGCTGCAAACAGTAATCTCAGTTTTAACAAAGTTTTTGAGACAATAATAAAAATCCTATCTTATGTGTGTAAGTTGAGAACATGCTTTGCACCCTGTCTTCACCTCCTGGGTGCTGACTGATGTTCTTTGTTTTGTATCTGTGGAGCATTCAAGATTCATCTATGGGTCCCAAAGTCTATACTTCTGCCCAAGAGAGTATGGTAGTTCATCCATTCAGATAATTATAATTGTAGCTGGAACATTCTGAATTAGCCTACCCCCCTGATCTTTGTCAAAGTGAACTAACCAGCACTTTATTTTTTTTTTTTTACAGCTGTCTGTAGTATGTGGTTAAAATAAAATAAATCATCCTTTGTGAATGTGTTTTTGGTCCTTGTTGTGGGACATGGTGCTTGTTTGACACACTTATTCGGATTGTATATAAAAAAATGAATAAAATAAAATTAAACTTGAAAGATGTGTGTGTGATTTTCAGCTATCTAGTGATCTATATAGATGGTTGAAAATCAGTTAAGTGGGGTTTGCAGTGTCTTCCTAGACGGTATATCTAATCACTTTCCTCTTGAACATAGCAATTATACAGCTAAACTGAATTCCTTAGTGCTTGCATTACTATATTAAGATGAAATACTGCCAAAGGTCCATTATTTACACACATTAAGCTCTCTACAGACATTGAGAAGTCTCACATACCCATTTTCACATGGTGCTCTTTTAGATTCAACTTCTCTTACATCAGATCTGCTGGCTTCACTCAAATTTTAATCTGTGGTAGATCAGCCACACTGAGATCAAGGGAAGTGTCGCTGAAGCATCATGTATCCAGGTCAGCTTATTACTTAAACAAATATCCCTATGTACTAGTTATAAGTAAATTATAATAAAAAAATTAATATCTCAGGGCAGACATCATGGAATAGAGAAAATGACAGCTATACCAGTTTGAGTAAGTAATCACACTGACAGTTAAGACTGCACAGAACATCTATTATAATCTTAGTGTTGTTGTTCATTTTTTAAAATTGGTTTCTAAAACTTAACACAGTCTTTAAGATAGCAATAAAACATTTTGTATCTTATTATAAAATAAACATTTAAGTAGTCTTACATTCTGTATCTGCATAATAGTTAGCAGTTGGGCACATGTTAATATATAAACTTGTTTTCTTGAAATCATCCCTGAAATTAGGATTTAATATATTCTCTAGCTGGTATTTTGTTGCTATTTTGTGAGATGAAGAACCGAAGTTAAGTTTAAAAAAGTTCCTGTTGATGTCTAGAGCAAGATTTCTGAATTACATAAAAAGTTAATAAATTCAAAAAATACAAAATTAACAAAAATAGAAAAAAAAATCGTTAGCCTACAAATGGTACTGATGATATTGAAAATTGATAAATTTAGTTTAATCCTTTATCCAAGTGTGAGCAAACAAAGATTGCACCTGAAAGTATCTTCAGGACTGGGGTAAGGTGGTTAATAAATTACTCTGGATTTAGAGAAAGATGTTGAAAGTTTATTTTTCACTTGGTTAGAGTATAATAAATTTAGTTTAATCCTTTATCCAAGTGTTTTTCCTTTATCCACCCTCCAAAATAAGCTAAAATAAGAAATTGTAAAGCTTTCAAGCAAGATCTTCATTTTGAAATCTGTAAATGTACCATGGACTCTTATGCAAAAATAATTATGTGAAATTTTTTAGTTTCTTTTGAAAATGAAACCAAAGCAAGAAAAAGTCAAGTAAAGAAGCCCTAAAACAGTGATGGTGTTGTTTTATACAGAGTTTTATTGTATTTTTGATAGCTAAGTTAATGGTGTGTGCGTGTGGGGGGGGGGGTAAGATCTGTATTCCTTGAATTTAATATTGATATTTAGCAGTGCGTGCACACACACACACACAAAACATTGTCAGAACAATTGCCTGTTTTCTTATTAATTGAAAATCATTCTGTAATTATGAAATTGTAGCCTTTCTATGCATATGTAGATATTGGGGGATATTTAAAAAATTAATGGTTTTAATTACTTGAAATATTTGTTGTGTAACATCAGATAGATAGGTTCTTGGGTTTTTTTTGTAGAAGAAAAGAAAAAATTTAAACTGATATTCTCTAAATGCTAATGCATATTGCCAAAAAATAAGCCTACTCATTACCAACTGGAAATCTTTTAGGCTTATTTCTTCTCAGTACACAGATACAAAATACCTTTGTGACTTATAAAGAAGAAAGGCTGACTGACAGGTATCACAAATAAGTGTATGGAGGTGCCAAGTATAAGAAAGAGGATGACCAGTGTAGTATCATAAGCATCTATATGATAGTTGTCATTATAGCACATCTAATGTGGAATATTTGGTAACTAATTGTTTGTGTGCATACACAAATTGAAAGAAAAACATGTCCTGTAATGGATGATTCACGTAGTTGTATAGAAAAAGGAAATTTGAAATTTTAGTTTATTCTAGTAATTAAACAGTACAGTTATTTCTCAATTATCCATCTCCGAAATAACCAGAACTTCAGTTTACAGATCCCTGCATAGATCAACATGTTGTCTAACTTGTGTAACAGCAATATTAACCATACATTTAATCATGCTTAGTGACCAGCAAATTGATTTTTAATGTTGGATACTTGAGTGATTACTGTAATTACAAATATTCTCTTATAATGCTTGTGGTTTTATTTCTTTTTAGAAGCTGTATTGCAATATTGTTTAATGAAGTTTGGTATTTTATTAGTATTTCAGCAATCAACACCTATTGAACAGCCATCAGTAAATGTTCAACCAAAGCAGAAAAGTACTGCTGAAGTTTCTCCTTGGAAAACATGGAATCAAAGTAATCAGATTAGTGAAGAACCTGTAGCAGAACCAAGGCAGTTTTCTGTGTCAGAATCAAGGCCATTTTCTTCATCGGAATCAAGGCCATTTTCTGAGGTAATTTTTAGCTTTTGTTTCACTAGCTTGTTGCAGCTGAGTTACAGATATGTAGGCATATAGCAGTAGTGAATTTTGTGAATTTCTTAATTAGGTTGGATTGTTTTACCTAGTTGTTAGCATGATACTAGATAACAGAAAACTTTTTTATTTTTTTTGTTTTGTTTTGTTTTATGTTGAGACCATACATGAGAGGTTGGTAGATCAACCTATAGGACATTAGTAGCAAGTATGGGTTGAACTAATTGCATCCTAAGAAAGTTGCATGCTAAACTGGTACAGAATATAATGTAAGAACTTTTTTAATTTTAAAGCTCATGAAATTATCAAAAGCAACATATTAAAAAATGAGTAGTATATTAATATGACTGAATTCACTTTGAGAAATAATAAATATAAGCTGTGTTGATACTTCACAAGAATTAGTATTGACTATGCCCTTTGGTTGGGAAGACTAGCATATGAATCCTGTCTGTTACATAAGAACCTTAAAAGTGTTATGTTAGGACTCATGTGACAGTAATAACTTGTAAGTTATTACTGTTTTGAAGGTTTTCCTTCCACCTGTGCCCCCCTCCCAAACTTTTAAAACTGACTAGAAAGTACACATAACAAATAAGACCGGGAAAAAATTAACACATTCTCATTAACAATAGTAGGTTTCAAAATGTCAGAGCAGGTAGATTGTTTAGATTTATGTGCTGGTTTGAACTCATAAGGTTTAATGGAATATTTTTGAGTACAACACATATAAATAAGTGACTTTAATCAGTCCTATATTTCATCTCAGTAAGTGGAAAGATTAGACTGAAAGCCTGAAGTCCTAGGAGGGACACCTTCTATGGGTATTGCTGTTGGATGAGAGGCTTAGGTTTTTTTTTTTTTTTTTTTTTTTTTTTTTTTTTTTTTTTTTTTTTTTATAATCTTATTTCAGATAGGTATCACAGTTTATAAAAGATATTAGGACATTATATCATATGATATTAGGATGTGTTAATTCTGGAGAAGTTTTGGGAGGATAACAATCATCTGGATCTATATTTAATGTACTTGAAGTGAAAAACTGAAGGAATTTATTAGTGAACAAAGAAGATTGGCAGAAGCTCTGAAGAAAGTCAGGAATGATCATCATTCAATAACACAATGTAATTGTCATTAATAATCTCTATTAGCTGACATTGAACAGCAGTAAAAATATTTGGTGTAATATCTTTCTGATGACAGTGGAAACCTAATTACTTGCTATGTAATACAAATAAAACATGTATTATAAAGAAAGATATGCTGTTGACTTTAACAGTTTTAAATATTATTATTATTATTGTATGACACCTCCAGGGAGTCCAAAGGCTCATCGAGGGAGGATACCCACTCCACAACTCAGTTCATCACTACAAACCGCAGCTACTTTCATCATCACACACCAACGGCATCTACTGCCAACCACCACGTAGTATTTTCACAGAAAATCACAAACATCTATGCCCATGGCAGGATTCGAACCCACAGCCTTTTGGCTGGAAAACGGATACGCTAACCACTTTGCCAACCAGGCCGGCAATAAATAAATAAATAATGAAATTCTGCCAAACATTTCTGATAGGTACTCTAAACCAGCGCTTCCCAAACTGTGGGCCGCGGCCCCCTTGGGGGCCGTAGGTTTTGTTCAGGGGGGCTGTGAAATAATGAAAACAAATTTAAAATGTTTTAAGACTAAGTAGATTTTTTTTTATTTTAAAAGAAACGTATTTAATGTTTATTATTTATTATTTCTTTTTTGTTATTTTTTATATTTTCATGGAAAAATTCACACATTGGTGTTGGTTCACAAACTTTGCTTCCTGCGTATTTCGGCGCTTAATGAATATTAGTAAACATTGCTTATTCATATGTTTCATTTCAAAGCAGTGGTTGTTGTATTTACTTCGAATGCTCTCCAGGGAAGCTCCAAATCTTCCTGTCCCTTTCATCAGGCGTTCGGAATCAGGGAGACTGTTGATATCGACTTTATATACATATCAAAACTCGTTTTATATTATTACTGTCATCCGAGCTAGTTTTCTGTTACCAATAAAAGTTTCGCATATACTTCACACATGAAAAAAAGCTTAAACAAGTTCATGTGGGGAGACAGTAACTCTCTTCCAGTGGTAAACAACACCCCTCCCTAACAACCACTATACTGCAGAGGCAATAAAAACAAGTACTTTTATTATGCCAGTGAATAAGGTATGAGGAGTCTGTGTAATGTATTTCTCAACAAATAGTGCAATTACAGACAACTGGGATAAAAACACACTAATTAATGAATCACATTTCCCCTCATACAGAAACTATGCTGTATAGACTGAAACAAAACCATATGTTGCATGGGCAAACCCAGTATCTAACTAAAAACTATTGTTATTAATTAGATGTGTGTGAGTTCGATTTCCCAAGGCAACAATAAAATTCAACCGAACGTGTTAAAATTCGTAAAAGTGTTAAAACTAAGTAATATATATATATATATATATAATGAATGTTATGGCAGTTTCACATATGGAATTCAGTTGAAGAGAGAGAGTTAGCATTTCAACTCAATTGTCAGCTATGCTTTTATCTTTCGGTTGCGCGATCTTTTGTTAATACCGCACCAATCATATGCACGTTTTAATAACCTGCCTTTGCTGTCTGTTTCGCGTTAGGCTTAATTACCGTAAAGGGAGAAAAGTCACAAAAGAGAAAAATGTTCCTGGTCCGGGAATTCCCTTATTCAGGTAATATTCACTAATTTCCTGTTATCAGTCTGTGGTGTGCCATTATCGGTAAGTGGTGATATTATTTGACCTATTCTACGTTAAAAAATTTAACCGTAAGATGGAGAAGTGGCTGATAAAAAAAAATATAAAAAAATTCCCGCGAACAATCAGAAGAAGCAGAAATAGACTCAAAAAAAAACATTTCAACTCAATTGTCAGCTATGCTTTTATCTTTCGGTTGCGCGATCTTTTGTTAATACCGCACCAATCATATGCACGTTTTAATAACCTGCCTTTGCTGTCTGTTTCGCGTTAGGCTTAAGTACCGCAAAGGGAGAAAAGTCACAAAAGAGAAAAATGTTCCTGGTCTGGGAATTCCCTTATTCAGGTAATATTCATTAATTTCCTGTTATCAGTCTGTGGTGTGCCAGTATTGGTAAGTGGTGATATTATTTGACCTATTCTACGTTAAAAAATTTAACCGTAAGATGGCTGATAAAATATATGAGAAGTGGCTGATAAAAAAAATTTTAAAAAAATTCCCGCGAACAATCAGAAGCAGAAATAGACTCCAAAAAAAAAAAAAAAAAAAAGGACAGTATTTCGTATTTTACCAGAACAGCCCGCATCGTCTTCAGAACCAAACGGTAAGAGGCAAAAAATAATACATGCATTTGATTTTTGCAATATTCGCTGTGTATGTTTTGTATTGAATATAAATACAATAAATATTATAATAATATATCTCTCTATTACGATTTTTTTTTTGAGGGGGGGGGGGCGTGAAATATTTTAATTTTTGTAAAGGGGGCCCTGACATCCAGAAGTTTGGGAAGCACTGCTCTAAACGATGTAAATAGCATGGATAGATTACAATATTATTATGGGCTTATCAACAATTTTTCTTCAGTGGATCAGTGATTCGTTTAGACTAATTTTATCAGATCTTGCAATGTTTCTAATTACTTAATCAATTAATGGGATATTGATCTTCCATAGATACTTTCTTGCTCCTCTTGCATCACAGACCTGTTTTCCTAAACCCTTTCTCTCCCATTTTGCTTAAGTCACCATATCTGCATACACATTCTTGGATGCTAATTATCAAGTCTCTCTCTAATATCCCCAATTTTGATATAATGCTGTTAATTTCCTCAGAATTTTGTCTCCAGCCTTCAATTAATGGTTTTATTTTGGATCCATAAACTAAAATTAATTTGACAGCAATCTTGGATATATCTCAATTGCACTTTTGGCTAATATCTCTCATTAATATAAATTTATTCAGCTGAATCCTCATCACAACAGTCTTGTTTATTCTGTTACCTCTTTTCATAACTTAACTTGCCATCTTCCATAAAAATTGTGTGTAGGTAAAAGGTGTGGTCTGTTCTTGTCTTATTATTCTGTTTTTACTGTCTCTTTACAGTTTTATTTTACTGCTGATTTTTTAATCATACTTTTTACAGCTGTTATTCAATTCAGTTAAGAATCCAGAAGATTTGTGGTGGATTTATTTAGAATATAACAGCAGCTTAATATGTATTCCAGATATTTAATGAATAAAGTAGGGGTAGCAGCATGCCACTTGTACTTTCTCGCATTGCATCTGGTTGATTGAGTGGTTTAGTGTATACCCACTCCACACCCAGCAGGCTGCATCTTTGCATCCTGCTCTGGGCAGGAATGTTTATGATTGTCTTTAGTGGGAGGTAAATATCATTGCCTGGAGACCAGTACCTCAATTATTTAAGTCATCTGATGAAGTGGCTTGAAAAGTTCTTTGATTGGTCTCTAGAGCTGAATTTCTGGATTCCAAGTAAAAAATGAATAAAAACACAAATGGCTATTTTGCCTATTTTTGTTTAGGAGTATCCCTTTTATAATGTAATTGACTTTTTAATCAATTTTTAGGGCATTACTGAAGTTTTAAAGATATAGACATATGACGAATATAAGGAAGAAATAATGGTGTATGACAATATTACTGAAGTATGATTGAAAGAAGGGAGGGGTTGGAAATGTGGAGATAGAGAAATGTGGGAGAATTGCAGGTAAGACACAAGGTATGCGAAATTAAAAACCCGGATTTTTAAGGGTGGCCGGTGAATTCTTTGGGGAGAAGGTGAAAGATAGGAATTTTTTGGGGAAAGGAGAAGGATAGAATAGAGATGGGAGCTGTTTTGACTGTGTTGTCTTCATAGCTCGTGGAAAAACTGGAAGCTATGTCATTTCTGCTTGTTGTTTTCTATTGTTGGAGTTGTGACCTAATATTTTTGTTTTGGAGATTCCAACTCTCAGAGATTATATAGAGGTGGTGCACATTTATTGAGTTTTTGTCACATTTTGTGGCTATTATTCCCGATATTCTAAGCATAGTTTCATTTTCCTGTATGTCTACTATTATGACATTTCTTGAAATGTGAGGTATGCTTCTGTTCAAGAGTGTGGACTGCTATTTCTATTTTTCTTTTGGTTGCTATATTTCTTATTGCTTAGATGTTCTGCAATTAGTATGTTGCAGTCACTGAAGTGTTCCTGTAGTCTTTCCCATAAAGATCCGATCTTGGAACCCATGCAGGTGACATCACAGTCTTGTTGGCAAGGAAATTTGTATACCACATTGTGGTGTTCTAGTATTTCTTTCTATGTGTGAGATTTTGTAGGTTTAAAAGTGTTGCTAATTTTTGGTTTGTGGTGAACACTAATTTATAGGGGGTGCTTAAGGGTGAAAGCAGTATAACTGAGAGGAGACCTCCACATAGCCTTTAAAGGAATGTGGAGAACCGACCAGGGCTTCTGACTATTGTCCAATCCTCACCTTCTCGTGGTGCACCCTGTTAGATATATACTTGGCTGTTGAACGAACGAGGATGGGCTGGCAATTGGGGATTGAGCCGACCAAGTTGTATTCTTATTGGTCAAACCAAAATAAAAAATGATGGTATACAACATGACAAAATTTCATGCTGGCTGGGGTATCGCCCCGGTTAAACAAGGCCCCCGTTGTTTTTGCCAGGGAACCAGGGCGAACAGCGAAAAGTCAGCTAGTGGAACAAATCCGCAAAGACACCCCAACTCAACATCACCAGAGTTAAAGATTGGTACTATCAACATAAGAAGCCTGAATGGCAAAGAAATGAAGCTAGTGGAGGAATTAGATAAGTACCAGATTGACATAATAGGGGTGACTGAAACAAAAAAAGACAAAAACTGGTGAGATCTTTCTGAGCAATAAATACAAAATGTTATATTCAGGCAATGAAAATCAAGGAAAAGGAGTAGCCATAGTATTCAACACAAAATACAAGGCTAATCTTCATGAACGGCAGTCAGTCTCAAGTAGAGTAATGTGGGCAGATATGAGAATGGGGAACTGGACAATGAGACTTATTTGTGCCTATGGTCCCACAGAAGGTTCTACTAAGGTAGAAGTGGAGGAATTTTTTGAGGCTCTTGAGAAAGCTGCGGACACAATGAAAAAGGAAAAGTTGGTCCTTGTTGTGGATCTAAATAGCAGAGTAGGAAGTGATTGTCAGACATACAAAAATGTTTTGGGAAAATTTGGAGAAAAGAGCAAAGCTAATAATAATGGCAAATACCTGTTGGATTTCTGCTGAGGACATGGTTATTACTAACACCATGTTCCAACATAAAAATGTGCACAAATTCACATGGAGAGAAGAGTCAAGGAATAAGAAAAGTCTCATTGATTATGTTATTGTTGATAGTGATGTTTTCTCCCTGGTACAGGATACCAGAGTGTACAGAGGATTTGAAATTGGAAGTGATCACTATTTAGTCTTGATTCAATATGAAATTGAATTTCATATTGAGAAGAATAAAATGTAAGAAAGTTTTAAAGCGAATAAAAGTTGAGGATCTCTGAGATGTGAACTGTAGACTAAAATACACAAAGATTATTGAAGAAAAAATGAAAAAGTTTGAGAACAGGAATCAAACCTTGGAGATTCAGTGGCAAGCCGTGAAGAAAACCCTGATCGATTCAGCTCGAGAGGCATGTGGTGAAGTTGTCCTGCAAGGATAGAAAAATTAGAACTCCATGGTGGACACAGGAAGTTAAAGAGGCAGTGAAGGGAAAAAAGAAAGCATATCAAAAGTTCCTGTCAAATAAATCAGTTTGTGCTCTTAGAGAATACAGAGACAAATGCAAGAATTCTCAACACTATGTAAAACTAGCTAAACAAAAGTCATGGGAGGACTTTGGCAAGAATATAGAAAATAAATATGAATAAGGTGGCAAAATATTCTGGTGGTTGTTGAAGAAGCTTAGGAATGGAGGAAAGAGTGCTGTAAAAGGAGTCAGAGATGATAAAGGTGACATGAAAACAGGAGAAAAAAGATATCCTTGAAGTATGGAGTAATTACTTCAAAAAATTGCTAAATGAAGCAAGCAGTGATGACAGCACAGTGATAAAAAAACACTGAAGTGGCAGGCAGTCAGGAATATATATCCATACTTGAAGTAGAAAAAGCCATCAAAGGCTTGAAATGTGGAAAGGCAGCAGGAGTAGATGATATTCGACCAGAAATGCTGAAGTATGGTGGTATAAAAGTCTTACAGTGGCTGCACTATATAGTTCAGAATTCCTGGACAGAGGGACGGATTTCCAATGATTGGAGTAGAGCTCTCATAGTACCCATATATAAAAAGGGAAATAAAACTGAACGTGAGAATTACAGAGGTATATCCCTATTGAGTATTCCTGGCAAGATCTCTGCAATTATATTTGAGAAACGGCTGAGAAGAATTGTGTGAGAAAAGCTTGGTGAAGAACAAGCTGGATTCAGGTCAAATAGAGGCTGTCTTGATCAGATCTTCAATTTACAACAAATAGTGGAGAAATCATGGGAATATAACAAAGATCTGTATTTAAGTTTTGTCGATTTGGAAAAGGCATATGACAAGGTGCCAAGAGAGAAGCTATTCAATACGCTACAGTTATATGGTGTCAATGGGGCATTAGATCAAACAATATTTAATCTTTATTTGAGTTGTAAGTCAGCAGTTAGAATTATAGGAAGTACAGGAAAATAGTTTAATGTTAAATCTGGTGTGAGACAAGGATGTATATCATCTCTTATTCATTATCTAGATGGATCACATTATGAAGGAAAGTGGTATTAAACATGATATCAAAATTGGAGATGTTACTGTCAGCTCTTTGCTTTATTCTTGATGATGTTATACTTCTAAATAAATCAGCTACAAGTCTGCAAGATTCTCTGACTAAATTGAATAACTGTTGTAATAGATATGGTATGAAGGTCAGCAATAAAAAGACAATGAAAATAGGCAGAATCATTGAAAATGTCAACTGTGTTGTGAATGGAGAACCTCTGAAACAAGTAAAACATTTCAGTACTTAGGAACGATTTTTAGTGAAGTTGGTAAATTAAATATGGAAATAGACAACAGAATCAACAAAGCTGGTATGGTAGGAAGTCAATTGAATAAATTCATATGGAATAAGAGAGAAATTAGTCGGAACACTAAATTAGCTGAATACAAGACTATGTTCAAACCAGTTTTAACTTATGGATCTGAGAGCTGGGTCAGAAGTAAAACACTTGACCAAAGACTAGAGACCACAGATATGAGAGTCTTGAGAAAGATTATAGGCGTGAACAGATGGCATCAATGGCAATATCATATTAAAAACGAGAACGTTAGGAAAGAACTTGACATTGTCAGCATCCAGGAATGTGTTAGCAGAGCTAATCTCAGGTGGTATGGTCACTTAAACAGAATGGATGAGAAAAGATTAGCAAAACAAGTTTTCTCCGCCAAGTTGGCAGGAAAACGACTCAGAGGAAGACCAAGATATAGGTGGATTGATACGGTACAAAGTGCCTTAGATGATAGAAATATAAGATTTGGTAATTTTGGAGTCTTGACAAGTAATAGACTGATTTGGAGGAAAATTGTAGATAGGAAGTTAGTAATGATGTAAATTTTTCATGTAGTACTATCATATCCGGTACACCCCTTGAGGGTTCATGGCAGGAATTTAATGATGATGATGATGATATATATATATTGTTTATGTATATACGTAGACTGTTCAATAGGTAATAAGACTATATTTATACAGAAAAGAGATTACCTTTAATCATCATCATTTACATGGTCTTTTTCGAAGTAACTACTGTGAGATGCGATGCATTTGTCCCAACGTTGCATCCACTTCTTAAACACGTGAGAGTCCGTTTTTTGAGAATTCTTTCAAAACCGCCTCTGCAGCTTTTACACATGCTTTGATCCTTTTGAAATGGCGGCCTCTTAGTGGTTTCTTGAGCTGAGGAAACAGCCAGAAATCGCATGGTTGGAGATCAGGACTATATGGAGGGTGTGGTAGGATATCTGTGTTGTTCTTCTGCAAAACGTCCATTACACAACCAGCAATATGTGGCCTTAGCATTATCGTGGTGCAACAAGAAGCCATTCTTCAGCAATGGATACTTCCTTTTCACATGCTTGATGATAATCGCTGCTGTGTTGATCATTGTCTCTGTTGAAGGTCTTCCCTCACGTTCAAGATCTTCCACATTTTATCTTCCTTCCTTAAAAGTTTTATGCCAGCGAAGAACACTTGCCCTCGACATTGCTTCATCGTGGAAAGCTTCGCGTATCATGTTAGAAGTGTCCGATGCCGATTTTTGCAAACACACACAAAATTTAATTGTATAACGCTGTTCCAAGGATACTTCCATTTCGAAGACCGGTCGCACATCGCAGGCGCGCCGATGAGCACTTGTGTTTAGTCATGTGACACTCTGGCACATCAGCCCGTATACGTCATCTATCAACGTCTTTTGTTAAAATATACAACAACATTTCTTTATACGGGCAATCATCTTGATTGTAAGGGAGGCGGCACTCCCATGGACCTCTAGCTGGATATATCCTCTCCTTTTTCTACTTTGAGGAAGATCCACTTACTTTAATCTTTCCTATAAGGCCTTATTAGCCAACTCTTCTTATTTTATGACCCTTATGCTATTAGAGTACTCGAGGGCCATGGGATCTTTTCATTTCTGGCCTTACAACTATGTCCTCTCTATACACCTTACTATATTTCTTCTATAATCTACCCTGTCCCCTTCGATATACCCTATTCCTCCTATGGGTTTAAATTCGGAAGAAGGCAAGTTCAGAAGCCTTAAGATAGCAGCCCTACCACTGAACTATTCCATCGTCAGGCTAGTCCCCTGACATGGAGAACATAACCATACTTGTAAGCTGACAGAAAAAGATAATCAGATTGAATCTATGGGAAACGACCCTGGAATGGAAAAGGGAAAACGAAAATGGAAACGACAAAATATAATACACATAGCAAACTGGAATGTAAGAGGAATAGCATATAAAGAAATAGAATTAGACCAATTATTAAATGAAAGAAATTTTAAAATAGCAGTAATCACTGAAACAAAAAAGAAATTAAAAGGAACTATGAGAACTGAAAATTTTAATCTGATATACAGTGGAGTCGACTGAGACCAAAGAGCACAAGCAGGAGTCATGATTTGGATTCATAACTCCCTTTCAAAACAGTTAATACATTATAAATTATGGAATGAAAGAATAATAGAAGCTAGAATAAAAATAGATAAAGGCTATTTAACAATAATTGGTTTATATGCCCCAGAAGAAGGAAGAGAACAGGATAATATTGATTTTTATAAATATTATCCTGTTCTACATAATTTTAGCAGGAGACTTAAATGCAAGAATTTGAAACACGAAAATTAATAATAATATAGGAATACATGGAGAATACACTCTAAACAGAAATGGTAAAAAATTGATTGACTTTGTAGTTTATAATAACCTAAAAATAATGAATTCCTTCTATAAACATAAAGACATACATAAATATACTTGGGTAGCAAGAGGATGGAAATCAATATTAGATTACTTCATATTAAATGAAAAGACATCAAAATTTTCACTAGATGTTAGAGTTCACAGAGAATATGAAATAAGCAGTGACCACTTCCTTGTTAAAATAAAATTAAGATTACCACCTAAATGGCTACAAGTAACAAGAACAGAAAGAAAAATTGAAACATTTGTTTATAAAAGTAGACTATTGAATGATACAAATGTAAAATGGCTATATGAACAAAGAATTAACCAATATTTAGATAAAATAACACAAAAAGAAGAAATAGAAATAGAACGACTTAATATAAAAACGATACTAAATGCAGCAGCAAATGAAAGCTTAGGAAAGACCAAAAAATTCAATAAAAGGAAAAAACTGATCTGGGATGATACAATGAAAGAAAAATCAAAAAGAAAAAAGAAGCCTGTCTCAAATGGTCAAACAGTAAAAGATTAGAAGATGAAATAGAATATAAAAGAATAAGAGCCATAGCTAAAAGAGAAGTCAGAAAAAGACATAGAGAATCATGGAACAAATTTGTTTCTAATTTAGAACATGATTTATATAAAATAAGACCCAATGTATATAAAATTTTGAAACGCTTAAATGCAGATACCAAAGAAAACAAAATTAAACACTGAATTGAAATTAGAAGAATTTCTAAATTACTACACAGAATTGTGGACAGACAAATATTTTAAAAAAGACAACTGGCAAACAATTAATGAAAATGAAAAGGAAATAACTAAAGAAGAATTAGAAATCAGCCTAAAAGAAACAAGAAACGGAAAATCACTGGGAGAAGATAAGCTAGGTTCAGAACTATATAAATACGCAGGAACAAGATTCAAAGGAAGACTCTTATTATTTTTAAATAAAATTTACTCAACTGGTATCCCCCTAATAGAATGGAAAAAAGCAATTGTGATTCCTATCTTTAAGAAAGGTATTAGAGATGACCCTAAAAACTATAGAGGTATCAATATACTAAATTCCTGTTACAAAATATATAGCAGAATCTTAAATAACAAACTAATGAAATATTCAGAAAACTTTATTCTAGAAGTACAGAATTGATTTAGAAAAGGACGATCATGTATAGACCAAGCGTTTTGCCTGAAATTATTAATGTCAGGCAAAACGCTCAGAGAAAAGAAGAGAATATAATTTAGAAACACATGTTATTTACTTTGAAAAAGCATTTGACAAAGTTAAAAGAAACACATTATTTAACATATTAAAAGAAAGACAAATACCAAATAATATCCTAAAAGCTATCACAAGTATATATGAAAATAATCAAATACAAATAAGATTAAATCACGAGCTATCATATACGAGTGAGATAAACCAAGGGGTCTGACAGGGATGTCCCATCTCAGCAACTCTTTTTAATATCTACTTAAATGAAATAATAATAAAATGGAATAAAAATTTACTTCAATTAAGCTTTCTCCTACAGTAAACTTAAACACTCTCCTCTTTTCCGACAACCAAATAATTACAAATTCTGAAGATAAACTACAGAAAGCTATTTTAGATCTAAATGAGATATCCAAAGATTATGGTATGATAATATCGACAGAAAAATCAAAAACTATGGCCTTTAAAGGACAAAATCCAGCAAGAACTAAAATAGTAATAGATAAGATCTTAGAACAGATGAATTCATTTAACTACCTAGGATGTATGATCACATATGAAAATGAAAAAGATAAAAAAAAGATAAAAAATATAAAAATTTCAAAATATTTAAAAATAACAGGTGTAATTAACTCTATATTTAAACCAAACCTAGTTCAAAAACAAACTAGGCTAGAAGTATACAATACATTAACCCTACCAGTCTTAATGTATGGAAGTGAAATCTGGACAATAAAACAAAAAGACAAAGATTAACAACAGCAGAAATGAAGTTTATGAGAAAAATTGCAAAGTATACCCTATTTGATCATAAAAGAAACGAAGAAATTATGAAAGAATTAAACCAAGAACCAGTAATAGAAAAAATTAAAAAATATAAACATAAATGGATGGAACACGTTCAAAGAATGAAAACAGAAAGATTACCAAAACAAGCCTTAAAGTACAAGCCATTAGGAAAAAGAAAACCAGGATGTCCTCTTAAACGATTCAACGGTGACTTATAAGGCCGGAACAGGCCATGCTAGGCCTAAATCCTTGATACGCATGATGATGATGATGATGATGATGACCATTTCTTTATTCCACAGAAATTAATATTGTGATGAGTGGTTTCACCACAGTAAAATTAGTCTTATTACTTATTGAACAGCCCACGTATATATATGTATATTGTTTATGTATATATGCCGGTCTTGTTGGCCAAGTGATTAGCATAACTGCTCTCCGGGCTGCAGGCTTGAATCCTGCTGTGGGAATGGATGTTTGTAATAATACTAGTGGTGGTTGTTGCCGGTAGATACATTGGTGTAGATGATAAAGGTAGTTGCAGTTGGTGGATTGGTGGAGATGGAGAGTTGTAGAGTAGGTGCCCTCCCTCGATGAGTTTTGACTTCCTGGAGGTGTTATGTAATAATAATAGTGAAGTTTTTGATAGAAGTGGTAGGGTCACAATTCTTTCCACACACAATTAGTGAGATAATCACCTGTTGGTTGGAGAGCAGGTAGGCAGTGAATGATATGAATTCTGTTTTCAGATTTTACAGTTATACAGGGATGTACAAGCTGGCTTGCATTACTCATCCTAACAGGAAGATAAAAGTGAAGGGTGCACTTGATGTGAACAGGTCGTCTTTGTAATTTGACAGAGACCCAGTACCCATCATTAGGCATATCTGGTTACATAATAATGGCAGAAAATGGAAGAAATTGGTGGGAAATTATACAGTGACAACAGGACATTGTTTATGTATGGCACCCTTACATAAATGAAATATGGGAAACAAAATGGTGGGAAATAACAGGTGAAAATGCCTAGCAATCATACAGTAATAACAGAACATAAAGGATTGGTAGGAATTGTATGTAAAGTACAAACTAACACAAAAAGTGCAAATGTAAACTAATGAGATATTCATAAGAAAGACATTAGCATGAAATTATAAAGATGAAAATCCAGAATTAATGTTTAAATTTCAAAATGTTACATTAGCATAAAGTAATGTCACTTACCTGTAAACTTCATAATAAACTATGTCTTGAATCTTCATAATTCAAATTTAAAAAAAAAATAACTTGAAAAGCTTCATTTACAAAGAGTGGAAACAAAAATGCTGAACATTTTTTAAATTGATGAATATCAGTTTAAGAGGAGAAGGAAAATGATTGGCCTAGCTGGTGTGAACATGAAGGATTTCAAGTAAGGGACAAATTTAAACTAATCTAACATTTCACCATTTAAATGTTAATTCTACATTTTAATACTTTCATACTCTTCTTTTTTATGCATTTACCATTATTGTTTGCATTTATACTTTTTTCATTTATTGTTTGATATTCTGCCAATCATTTCTGTTCTGTTTACCACCATTATCTTTGGTTATGATTGGTTTTTTTTCATCCTGTCTTTTATTTCCTGTCATTTTCTATGTCTACTGATTGTGATGCCATTTGCTAGGAAATGCAGTTTACCTTTGTGAAGGTTTGAGCTTTCACAGCTTGTAATAGTAATTAAAATAGCATTGGTTTCTATGGGACTTTACTATATATAGATAATCCAGAAGTTTTCTTTAGTTTGTTGTAGTGGTGTTTACCATATTTGATATAAAAGGTTAGTTGTACACTTGAAATAAGACGGGGAAATACAGAAATAGAAAGTCGAACCCAAAAAGTTGTACGCATGTACATACGTACGTGGTTGGTCTGAAAAGTTCGGTACCTAACAATGAAAAAACAAATTTATACTTTCAAAATTATTTTTATTTTTCAACATAATCTCCCTTAAGACTAATACATTTATTCCAGCGTCATTATCCCATCCCTGTAGTGGTGCTCAGTAAGATCTGCAAAATACTCTTCTACAGCTGCAATCACCTCTTGATTCGAAGAAAAATGTTGACCAGTGAGGAAGATTTTTAGTTTTGGAAGTAAATAGAAGTCAGAGGGAGCCAAATTTGGGGAATAGGGTGGATGTTCCAACAATTCATAGTGCAGATCCCTTAATTTTCCCATTGCCAAAAACAACTTTATGGGCAATTGCATTGTCCTGATGAAAGATGATTTTTTTCTTCTGCAAACCTCTTCTCACGAATTTTTTGTCTAGTTTGGTTAAAAAATCGGAATAACATTCCCTGGTTATTGTTTTACCCTTTTCAAGATAAGTAATAAACAAAATGCCTTTAGCATTCCAAAACACCGATGCCATGACCTTGTCTTCTTTTGTGCTGAACAACTGGCTTCTGTTCACTGTTTTGACTGCTGTTTGGATTCTGGTGTATAATGGTGAATCCAAATCTCATCCATAGTAATAAATCGACGCAATAAATCAGTTTTATTCTTGTTAAAATGCTCCAAGCAATGTTCAGAGATTTTCATGCAAGTGTGTTTTTGATCTGCTGTGAGCATACGTGGCACCCATCTTGTGTAAAGCATTTTCATTTGCAATTATTCATGCAAAATATATCCTGTACGTTCTTTTGAAATGCCTATAATTTCAGCAATTTCATGCACTTCGATTTGCCAGTCATCCAATACCATATCGTGCACTGATCAGTGATTTCTGGTGTTGTTACACTTTTTGGACATCCTTCACATGGATAATCTTCAAAGCTGGTATGGCCATGTTTAAACTTGGGAGTTTAAACATGGCCATACCAGCCTTGGCAGCTCATTTCTAAATTGTCGAAAATGAAGGAGAAGAGTGTCCATAAACTTTTATGAACTTCAAATGAATTTATTTTGACGTTAAACCTTCTTTTATAAAGAATTTTATAACTGCACGATACTCAATTTTATCCATTTCAAGGGATAAAATTGAGTATCCCTTCCAACAGCTGTATAAAAAAACTATTTGATAGAATGACTTGCAATTTCACATGGATGCTTATGACAGATGTACCAACATAGAAAAAAAAATCTTGCTGATAATGTTGCCATCTATGGTCCAGGCCGAGAACTTTTCAGACCACTCTCATACAACAGTGTTTAAGCCAATTTTAACTCATTTTCATGTACCACCCTCAGTTCTAACTGATATAGACTAATGTCCTGCATTTTGAGCTGCTTTTGTTTACCTTTTCATAAGTTGTTTCAATTATATTGCAGTAATTTCTCAACTGTAGTAAAGTAAAAGTCTGAACCTTACAATACTTAGTGGCATTAAGCTCCCCAAGAGTTTTGATACCTCATTATTTGAGCATTTTCATTGAATGCCTTATTTATTTCAAGTTTTGATGTGTAATCTTCACTGAATTTCTCTCTTGAATATTTTCATCCAGTTATTGTTTTAAATCTGTCATTAATTCCATACAGAGATAGCTGACAGAAAATTTGCTTTAGATCTCAACTAGTTTCATGTGTTTGTAGTACGCTTTGTCAGGATAAAAAGAAAGTGAATTATATGACTGAGTTGGGAGACAAGCAAATAACATAAGTACATAATATTTGAAAAGACTAGTAATGGAAAGTATGCATGTTTTTATATTGTATCCTAGTTGTTATCAATATGATGAGTATGTATGAAGATTACATGCACTATGATTTTAATGAAAGATGACCAAACCTGATGAAGGATCAAGCCTTGTTGCACTGATGTGGTTTTTTATTTAAAAAACATTTCATATGACACCGAAAGCTCTGGTATCGAAATTTCCATTGTATACCACTTTGGTATATACATACACGGCCATATTATTTGGAGTATAGCTGTTGTATGTGCTGCTAGTCCTGATTTGTTTTCTTTTTTTCTCCATAACCCTCATGTATTACAACATGTGTGTTTCTCCTCATGGCCTGTCTGTCCTGCACAGCAGATTCCACATGTATTCCCACACAGAGTATACAAGAAAATGATCTTGTATACCCTGTTTTAATGGTTTCTTGAGTGATAAGTGGGGGGTGAGTTTTAAAAGAGGTAAACCGTGAGTAGACATAACTATACAAATAAATAACGGAAAAACTCACGTAGAAATATTATTTAATAGTATAATTTTCGCCTGTGTGTCACAGGCATCTTCAGTACAATATTGTACTGAAGATGCCTGTGACACACAGGTGAAAATTATACTATTAAATAATATTTCTACGTGAGTTTTTCCGTTATTTATTTGTAAAGTGGGGGGTGGCTTTCAGAGGCCTAAGGAGTCTTCAGATCTCATGTCATTTAGAGGGAAGAAAGCAACTTTTATCCCTGGATGGTGTTATTATTATTCATATTTTGTCTGTCAAAGAACGATAAGTAAGTTCAGTAAGACTAATACCACTTCTCTGTATTCTTGTTTTTCTTATTCATTTGATGGTCTAGTGGCCTGTTTAACAGTTTTATCAATCAGTGTTACAACTATTTTTGGCAGAATGAAGCTTAGGTATTTTAATTCTTGATTCTCACCACCCTCCCTCCCATACTGCTGGAGATCTTATTAGCCCTATAATATGCCAGTCTTTTGTGGCTGATGGTGGTCGGGGCTTTGCATGTAATCTGTGTGTGTGTTTTCATCATCAAATTCCTGCCATGACCCTCAAGGGATGTACAGGATATGATAGCACTACATGAAAAATTTACATCATTACTAACTTCCTATCTACAATTTTCCTCCAAATCAATCTGTTACCTGTCAAGACTCCAATATTATCAGATCTTATATTTCTAACGTCTAAAGCACTTTGTACAGTATCAATCCACCTATATCTTGGTCTTCCTCTGGGTCGTTTTCCTGCCAACATAGCAGAGAACACTTGTTTTGCTAATCTTTCCTTTTCTCGCCCATTCTATTTAAGTGACCATACCACCTGAGATTAACTCTGCTAACGCATTCCTGAATACTAACAATGTTAAGTTCTTTCCTAATATCCTCATTTTTAATATGATATTGCCATTGATGCCATCTGTTCATGCCTCTAATCTTTCTCAGGACTCTCATCTCTGCGACCTCTAGTCTTTGGTCAAGTGTTTTACTTCTGACCCAGTTCTCAGATCCATAAGTTAAAACTGGTTTGAACACTGTCTTGTATAGAGCTAATTTAGTGTTCCCACTAATTTCTCACTTATTCCATATAAATTTATTTAATTAACTTCCTACCATACCAGCTTTGTTGATTCTGTTGTCTATTTCCATATTTAATTTACCATCCCCACTAAAAATCATGCCTAAGTAGCTGAAATGTTTTACTTGTTCCACAGGTTCTCCGTTCACAATGCAGTTGACATTTCAACGATTCTGCCTATTTTCATTGTCTTTGTCTTTTTATTGAATAATATAAGCACGTAAACACAAGAAAGATATTTAATTAACCAAATATTTCGGTCTGGAAATAGCAGACCATCTTCAGTGGCACTACAAGAACAGTTTTAAAAAAAAAATACAAGGTGGAATAATTACAATAGATCATTTAAAAATAGAACAAGCTGCATGATGTTATATCACTAAGTATTAAAGGGAATATTTTTGAGCAGAGACATGATTGAAATAAAAATATTAATTAATAATATTAAATAACATAAAATTAATATGAATTAATGAGTTATCTTGATTAGACTTTCCCACATTTTTGATATAGATATACAGTCATTCCGATTCAGGTTAGGACAATGGAGTAAGGCTTTTATGCTTTCTTTGAATAAATGTTCAAATTTATAACGGGATATATGTAAGAGGTGAGTTTTTGACCGAAGGATGCTGTGGTTAGTTTCAATCCCGTGCTGAGCCAATCCAGATTTTTCAGGTTTGTTGTGATGGAGGATTGATGTTCTTGGATTCTTTTTTCAAGAGAACGTCCAGTTTGTCCAAAATAGGAGAGATCACAGTTGCAGGGAATATGATAAACTCCAGGAAGAGACATAGTTGAGCTTTTGTCTTTAGGAGAAGGAAAATGGGAAGATAATTTGTTAATAGGTGAATACATAGCTGTTAACTCATATTTCTTCAGAATTCTTGCGATAGGTTCTGAAATCCCAGTAATATCTTTATTTCAATCATGTCTCTGATTAAAAATATTCCCTTTAATACTTCGTGATATAACATCAGGCAGCTTGTTCTATTTTTAAATGATCTATTGTTAGTATTCTACCTTGTATTTTTTTTTAAAACTGTTCTTGTAGGGCCACTGAAGATGGTCTGCTATTTCCAGACCGAAATATTTGGTTAATTAAATATATTTCTTGTGTTTACTTGCTTGTATTATTCAGTCTATGTCACAAGTATCTTTAAAACATCAAATTTTAATCCTTCATGGGGAAAATGCCACCAAAATAACTGTCTTTTTATTGCAGACTTGTAGTGGATTTATTTAGAAGTATAACATCATCTGCATAAAGCAAAGAGCTGACATTAACATCCCAATTTTGATATGTTTAATACAACTTTCCTTCATAATGTGAATCATATAGATAATGAATAACAGAGGGGAATAATGTACATCCTTGTCTCACACTAGATTTAACATTAAACCATCTTCCTGTACTTCCTTCAATTCTAGCTGCTGACTTACAACTCAAATAAAGACTAAGTATTGCTTGATATAATGCCCCATTGACACTATATAACTGTAGTGTATTGAATAGCTTCTCTCTTGGCACTTTGTCATGTGCCTTTTCCAGATCTACAAAACTTACAAAAAGATCTTTGTTATATTCCAATGATTTCTCCACTATCTGTTGTAAATTGAAAATCTGATCCTGACTGCCTCTATTTGGCCTGAATCCAGCTTGTTCTTCACCAAGGTTTTCTTCCACAATTCTTCTCAACCGTTTCTCAAGTATACTTGCACATATCTTACCAGGAACACTCAATAGGCATATACCTCTGTAATTCTCACATTCAGCTTTATTTCCTTTTTTATATATGGGTACTATGAGAGCTCTACTCCAATCATCGGGAATTCGTCCCTCTGTCCAGGCTTTCTGAACTATAAGATTTTTATAAGACTTTAATACTGTAAGACTTTTATACCACCATACTTCAGCATTTCTGGTCAAAGTGTTGGCTTTCTATAATCTGAATAGCTAAGTTTATTTTGTTTGGATACTTGAGTCCAGAGGAGAGTATCTAAAAATGGTAAAGGTCTCTGGATGAATGTTGCTAAGACAAAGAACAGTTATATAGTTGGTTTGCAGAGCTATGCTTATATGAACACATCATCTACATATCATCCAAATTGAAGTCATAAATCATGGGTCTAGGGCCTGTGTTTCAGATGACTCTGTTGCAGGAGTCATCTGAAAACAGCAATAATGGAGGAAGCCTGTTGCAAGGTATTCTTTATTTTCATGGAATTTGTCTTGAAATTTCAGAAAGTCTTGTGATGTAGTGTTTGAATAACATTACAGTATCTGGTGGAAATAATTCTTAATGGAGTTTATGATGTTTGTTTAGGATCCATTAGGCAATAGGTTGATGATGTTCAGATCTTCCAGTAGGTTTGTAATAGAACCATTTGACCTAATGTTGAATAATATTGTTTATATAAGTGTAAAGGCACATGCACACTGGCAATGTTAACCTGATCTGATATTCAGCATAGTAATAATTTTGTTTGTATGTACCTTAATGATCCTTCCTGACAGATGACCATAAACTAAGATGCTGTTTTTAGATCTGAGTTTATTAAATGCTGAAGTTGCTCATAAAACTACTGACAGTGTTGATTTTTTTAAGCTTTAAATTTAAGATAATTCCTTTTATTGTGTGTGAGAGAGAGTTCCATTTCATTTAGATAATTTATAGTTAGCAATGAAAGTAATTCAGGATCATGAAATGCAATGAACTTAGCTGTTGACTGGTTAAACATTATACTAAAATCAGAAAAGTTTCATATAAATGTTTTTGTCCTTTAAAAAAAGTGCACCAATATGTTTTTTTTTATAGCCTTCAGCTGTAAATATGGAAAGGTATGGTGAAGGAGATAGTGGCAGCCAACCTCCATCTGATAACAACTTGTTTACCCATTTTCAGCAGTTAACAACACAGCTTCTTGTTCCAAAATCAACAGAAAATAAACCTCAAGAAGAGAACACTGTAAAATTCAACAAGGTAAGGATAAGACGCTTGGTTTTAAAAATAATTTGTTTACAGAAATCATACTTAAGTAACACAGTTAATATGCTCTTGAAATTTGATATTGTCTTAATTAATATCATACTGATCTGATAGACAGCAAAAACTAAATATTTAGTAGATGTTCATGAAATTGCTTTGAGATTAACAAATATACTTGTGAATTGATTTCACAAAGAATGATGAATCAGATGATTTAATTTATTGTATATATAAAACTTATAACAGATTACAGTATAATTGTGGGATTAAAGTAAAATTGTTGGATTAGATGGGATATCAGCTAGGGTTTTGCAACAATGTGCAGGGGAACTGGCAATGTGTTTGACTAGGCTCTTTAATTTAGGTCTCAGCTCTGGTTGAGTTCCAAGGAAGTGGAAAGAGGGCAAAATAATTCCTTTGCATAAGGTAGGGTCTAAGACTGCAGTAGCAAATTATAGACCAATCAGTATCTCAGGTGTGGTGGTAAAAGTGGTAGAAAAATTGGTAAGAATGAGAATTCAAGAATGGGTAGATAAAAGTATGATACTGTGTGAGGATCAACATAGCTTTGTGGTTGTTCATGCCTTAGTAATTTACTAACTTTTTAGAATAGAGTAACAGCTAAGTTGGATAAAGAAAATGATTACACAATGATTTTGCTGGATTTTGCAAAGGCATTTGACAGATTACCACATGGAACTCTGTTACACAAATGGGGGATGGATTGACACTGGTTAAGTGGGTTAGAGGGATGGCTGCTGGACAGATATCAAAAAGTGGTGTATGGAGGGACAGAATCGAGGCAAAAACAGGTGACTAGCGGTGTACCTCAAGGTTCATAATTTGTACATAAATGATATAGAAAATAAACTGAAAGGAATTATTCAGTTGTTTACTCATCATCATCAAATTCTTGCCATGTACCCTCAAGGGGTGTACAGGATATGATAGTACTACATGAAAAAAATTACATCATTACTAATTTCCTATCTACAATTTTCCTCCAAATCAGTCTGTTACTTATCAAGATTCCAATATTATCAGATGTCATACTTCTATTGTCAAAGGCACTTTGTACTGTATCAATCCACCTATATCTTGGTCTTCCTCTGGGTCGTTTTGCTCCCAACCTGGCAGAGAACACTTGTTTCGCTAATCTTTCTTTGCCCATTCTGTTTAAGTGACCATACCACCAGATATTACCTCTGCTAACGCATTCCTGGTTGTTGACAATGTCAAGTTCTTTCCTAATATCCCCGTTTTTAATATGATATTGCCATTGATGCCATCTGTTCACACCTATAATCTTTCTTAGGACTCTCATATCTGCAGTCTCTAGTCTTTGATCAAGTGTTTTACTTCTGACCCAGCTCTCAGATCCATAAGTTAAAACTGGTTTGAACACTGTCTTGTATACAGCTAATTTAGTGTTCCAACTAATTTCTCTCTTATTCTATATGAATTTATTCAATTGACTTCTCACCATACCAGCTTTGCTGATTCTGTTGTCTATTTCTATATTTAATTTACCATCTTCAGTAAAAATCATGCCTAAGTAGCTGAAATGTTCTGTTTGTTCCACAGGTTCTCCATTCACAACACAGTTGACATTTTCAATGATTCTGCCTATTTTCATTGTCTTTGTCTTTTTACTGCTGACCTTCATACCATATCTATTACAACAGTTATTCAATTTAGTCAGAGAATCTTGCAGACTTGTAACGGATTTATTTAGAAGTATAACATCATCCTCATAAAGTGAAGAGCTGACATTAACATCTGCAATTTTGATATCATGTTTAATACCACTTTCCTTCATAATGTGATCCATATAGATAATGAATAACAGAGGGAATAATGTGCATCCTTGTCTCACACCAGATTTAACATTAAACCATTTTCCTGTACTTCCTTCAATTCTAACTGCTGACTTGCAACTCAAGTAAAGACTAAGTATTGCTTGATATAATGCCCCATTGACACCATATAACTGTAGCGTATTGAATAGCTTCTCTCTTGTCATATGCCTTTTCCAAATTGACAAAACTTAAATACATTTCTTTGTTATATTCCCATGATTTCTCCACTATTTGTCGTAAATTGAAGATCTGATCCTGACAGCCTCTATTTGACCTGAATCCAGCTTGTTCTTCACCAAGCTTTTCTCACACAATTCTTCTCAACCGTTTCTCAAATACACTTGCATAGATCTTGCCAGGAATACTCAATATGGATATACCTCTGTAATTCTCACATTCAGTTTTATTTCCCTTTTTATATATAGGTACTATGAGAGCTCTACTCCAATCATTGGGAATTCATCTATCTGTCCAGGTTTTTGAACTATACAGCGCAGCCACTGTAAGACTTTTATACCACCATACTTCAGCATTTCTGGTCGAATATCATCTACTCCTGCTGCCTTTCCACATTTCAAGCCTTCGATGGCTTTTTCTACTTCAAGTATGGATATGTATTCCTGACTGCATGCCTCTTCAGTGTTTTTTACCACTGTGCTGTCATCACTGCTTGTTTCATTTAGCAAATTTTCAAAGTAATTAATCCATACTTCAAGGATATCTTTTTCTCCCATTTTCATGTCACCTTTATCATCTCTAACTCCTTTTACAGCACTCTTTCTTCCATTCCTAAGCTTCTTCAACAACCTCCAGAATATTTTGCCAAATTCTTGATATTTATTCATTCATTGGGGTGCTTAACGGTCAAAGCTGTATAACTGAGAGGAGACCTCCACATTGCCTTTAAAGGAATGCAGAGAACCGACCAGGACCTCTGACCTAACGCCCAAATCTCACCTTCTCGTGGTGCACCTTGTTGGGTATCTACTTGGATACCGAACGAACAAGGATGGGTCGGCAATTTGGGATTTAGCCGACCAAATTGTATTCTTATTGGTTAAACCAAAATAAAAAATGATGGTACAACATGACAAAATTTCATACCGGCTGTGGCGTCGCCCAGTTAAACATGGCCCCCGTTGTTTTCCCCAGGGAACAAGGGCGAACAGCAAAAAGTCAGCTACTGGAACAAATCTGAAAACAAACCCCAACTCAACATCACCAGAGTTAAAGATCGGTAATATCAACGTAAGAAGCCTAAATGGCAAAGAAATGGAGTTAGCTGAGGAATTAGATAAGTACCAGATCGACATAATAGGGGTGACTGAAACAAAAAATGCCAAAACTGGTGAGATCTTTCTGAGCAATAAATACAAAATGTTATATTCAGGCAATGACAATCAAAGAAAAGAAGGAGTAGCCATAGTATTCAACACAAAATACGAGGCTAATCTTGAATGGCAGTCAATCTCAAGTAGAGTAATATGGGCAAATATGAGAATGGGGAACTGGACAATGAGACTTATTTGTGCCTATGGTCCCACAGAAGGTTTTACTAAGGTAGAAGTACAGGAATTTTTTGAAGCTCTAGAGAAAGCTACTGACACAATGAAAAACGAAAAGTTGGTCCTTGTTGGGGATCTAAATAGCAGAGTAGGAAATGATTGTGAGACATACAAAAATATTTTGGGTAAATTTGGAGGAAAGAGCAAAGCTAATAATAATGGCGATATATCTGTTGGATTTCTGCTCAGAACATGGACTGGTTATTACTAACACTGTGTTCCAACATAAAAATGTGCACAAATTCACATGGAGAGAAGAGGCTAGGAATAAGAAAAGTCTGATGACCATGTTATTGTTGATAGTGATGTTTTCTCCCTGGTGCAGGACACCGGAGTGTACAGAGGATTTGAAATTGGAAGTGATCACTGTTTAGTCTTGAGCAGGATAAAATTGAATTTCATATTGAAAAGAATAAAATGTAAGAAAGTTTTAAAGCGAATAAAAGTTGAGCAGCTCTCAGATGTGAATACACAAAGATTATTGAAGAAAAAATGAAAGAGTTTGAGAACAGGAATCAAACCTTTGAGATTCTGTGGCATACATACTCTGAAGAAAACATTGATTGATTCTGCCAGAGAGGCATGTGGTGAGGTTTTCTGCAAGGATAGAAAAATCAGAACTCCATGGTGGATACAGGAAGTTAAAGAGGCAATGAAGGAAAAGAAGAAAGCATATCAAAAGTTCCTGTCAAATAAGTCAGATTGTGCTCTTAGAGAATACAGAGACAAATGCAAGAATGCTAAACACTGTGTAAAACTAGCTAAACAAAAGTCACGGGAGGACTTTGGCAAGAATATAGAAAATAAATATCTTCATCATCAAATTCCTGCCATGTACCAAAAAGACAAAAACTGGTGAGATGTTTCTGAGCAATAAATACAAAATGTTATATTCAGGCAATGACAATCAAGGAAAAGGAGTAGCCATAGTATTCAACACAAAATACAAGGCTAATCTTCATGAATGGCAGTCAGTCTCAAGTAGAGTAATGTGGGCAAATATGAGAATGGGGAACTGGACAATGAGACTTATTTGTGCCTATGGTCCCACAGAAGGATCTACTAAGGTAGAAGTTGAGGAATTTTTTGATGCTTTAGAAAAAGCAACTGACACATTGAAAAAAGGGAAAAGTTGGTGTTTTATTGGGAATTTAAATAGCAGAGTAGGAAATGAGTGTCAGACATACAAAAGTATTTTGGGAAACTTTGGAGAAAAGAGCAAAGCTAATAATAATGGCAAATATCTGTTGGATTTTTGCTCAGGACATGGACTGGTTATTACTAACACCATGTTCCAACATAAAAATGTGCACAAATTCACATGGAAAGAAGAGACAAGGAATAAGAAAAGTCTCATTGACTATGATATTGTTGTTAGTGATGTTTTCTCCCTGGTGCAGAACACTCCTTCTTTTCCTTGATTGTCATTGCCTGAATATAACATTTTGTATTTTTTGCTTAGAAACATCTCACCAGTTTTTGTCTTTTTTGTACATGGCAGGAATTTGATGATGATGATATTTATTTTCTATATTCTTGCCAAAGTCCTCCCGTGACTTTTGTTTAGCTAGTTTTACAAAGTGTTTAGCATTCTTGCATTTGTCTCTGTATTCTCTAAGAGCACCATCTGACTTATTTGATGCCCCAGCTAGCATGAAATTTTGTCATGTTGTACCATCATTTTTTTATTTTGGTTTATCCAATACGTTGTTTGCTGATGATGCAAAATTAGATGGAGTAATAGTTAATCGAGGCGATGTGGAGAGCTTGCAGGATGATTTAAATAGGCTGCCAGTATGACAGAAATTATTGGTTGTCAGTTGAATGTTGAGAAATTATGCATTTTGGGATAAATAGATTACAAGCCATATATGATGCTGAACTTAAGGAAGGAAATAGATGAAGCTAGAGATTTAAAGTTTAGAGGACATATTGTTAAGGTTGCTAAGGTAGCCCATATGATTACTTGTCTATTGAAGAACACATTAACAAGTAGAGATAAGGAAGTTGTTATTCATCTTTATAAGCCTTGATATGCCCATATATGGACTACTTGGCTCAACTCTGATACCCTGGGTTTCTCGGGGGATGAGGAAGCAGTGGAGAGGATTCAGAGGAGAGTGACCTGTGGAATGTTCCCCATGAGAATAGATTGAAACTGTGTGGATTGCAGAAGTTGGTTGATAGGGAAAAAGAGGGGATATGATGAATGTTTCTATCATCATATCCCCATATTATATTCAAGTTTTGCTTAAAGTGTTTTATAGGATAGATGCAGGGGATAATGTTTCAGCACTTGGTAAGGGAGACCAGAACAATGGTTCATTCCTGGAAGTTGAATAAAGCTGTGGTTAGTAGGGGTATGAGGACTAGATTTTTTGTTTGGAGAGTTGTGAATGAGTGGAATGTGTTGCCACAGTCAGTTGTGAGTTGAGTGCTTTGTTTGTTAATGGGTTCAAGGAAAATTATGATAGATTGGGCCTCCTGCAATGAGTCTTCGGACTCCATGGAGGTGCCTGTATAAATAACAATAATAAGTGGTATATTTCATCAGGCCAAAGTTTGATGTAGCAAATTTTAACTGGTAAATGGATTTGCAGTTGTCTTAATGACAGTGTAGTGCTGCTGAGGGGGCGATATGCATGAAGCCATCCTGTCTTTGTTAAATACATGGTTAAATTTTGCAAACCTTTGTGTAAAATTTGGTAATGATATGCTTGTGAAAGTGATCATTACTTAGTTTTAAGAGAAGTAAGCTATGTGTAAAAGTAGCTTAACAAAAGTCATGGGAAACTTGGTAAGATTATAGAAGATAAATATCAGGAAGGTGGCAAAATGTTATTAAGGTTACTAAAAAGGTTTAGAAATACAGTAAAGTGTACTGTAAAAGGAATCAAAGATGATAAAGGTGCATGAAAAACTTAAGGATGTTTGAAAGACTTAATGAAACAAGTAGTGACAGCATGCCAGTAGAATACTAAACAAAACAAGGAGTAAAAGAACAGCAATAGAAAATATTCAAGAAGATTGCACAAGAAAAATTATGTTTTTCACTTTACGACAAAGAGTTGAGAAATTTTGAGACTGTTAGAAACTGTCACCTTTATAGTGCTCCAGTGATGTGCATAGACTATGGATGAAGTAGAATATCTAAAAGACATGACAAAGTGTCCCAAGAAGTTTTTTAAGAGAGGTAAGCTATAATGGGGTAAATGGAACATAAAGAGCAACAGTCTGTATTTAACTTGTTAGCAGTTGAATTGAAGAAAATAGAGGAAGATGGTTTGTAAAATCAGGTGTAAGACAAGACTATCTCCACTCTTATCTCATCATCTATATGGATCACATTATGGAATAAGTAGCAATAAACCCAATAATAGAATTGGAGATATCAGACTTAGCTCTTTGCTTTGTGCAGATGATGTTGTACTCCTAGTGCAATTTTCCGGTATTCTCTAAGTAAATTGAATAAACATCTGTAGCAAATTTGGCATAAAAAATCAGCAATTAAAAAGACCAAAACTATTAAAATAGGCAGAAACATAGAAAACTTAAATTGCAATCTCCATAGAACCTGTAGAATGAGTAAAATATTTTAGCTATTTAGGAACAGTTTTTAGTGAAAATGGAAAATTAAATATGGAAATATACAACGGAATAAACAAAGCTGGCATAATGGGGAGCCAGTTGATTGAATTTATATGGAATAAGAGAGAAATTACCCAAAACACTAAACTAGTAGTATACAAGACAGTGTTTACACCAGTTTTAAGTTATAGATCTGAGAATTGGTTTAGAAATTAACCACTTGATCAAAGATTAGAGACTTCAGATATGAGAGTTCTGAGATAATGGCCTGAACAGATGGTATGATAGAATCTTATTAAAAACGAAGATATTATGAAGGAATTTGACATTGTTTGGTATTCAAGAATTTGTGAGCAGGGCTAATCTAAAGTGGTATGGTCACTTATACAGAATGGGAAAGTGAAAGTTAGCAAAAATTTCCCTGCCATCTTGATGTGGAGAGCTTGCAGAATGATGTGGCTTTTCCTAAGATGGCAGGGAAAATACCCAGAGGAATACCAAGACCTAAGTGGATTGATTCAAAAGTGCCTTAGAAAACCGAAATGTAAATGTTCAATGGGATGGGAGATTAGTTATGTAAGCTTAATCATATAGTGCTGTCATAGCAGCCTGTACACCTCTTGAGCATTTATGGTGGTGTTAATTTTCTATTTTCTACACTGAAATCTAAGCCCATAAGTTGATCCTAGTTATGTATATTGCTAATGCTAATTCTCTTCTTTGCTATTTGAAAACAATCTTGCTTACACCTTAATAAGATAATTGAGCCCTCCGACTTCTAAATACCAAAAATAAAATTATACAATATTCAAGGATTTAGTTCATCAAGTATTTCATTTAAGACTTTAAAAAATAAATTACTGAGCCAAATTATACAAGACAGTAAACAAAAAATACTTTAATATGCTAATGCTAATGCACAGTTAGTTCATTTGACTGCATCAGCACTTGTAATAAAAGTTTAAGGTATATTTCTCTTTTTGTTTAGAAGCAAAGATATCAATAAAAATCACATATTTTTGTACCTGAACTATCTTCTCTTACTCAACTGCAGATTTCTTAATCTTAATAAGAAAATTGAAAGTTCAACTCTGGATTTGTAAATCATTAAATTTGAACACTCCTGTATTCCTTTTAAAAAGTCATAGATAACAATGATAATTTTACTTATATATTATATAAGTTATTATTATATTATATATATTATATTATATAAATTATATAATTATAATTTATAATTGACAATTTCCTGTCAACTAAAATTATATTTGTTATTGGATGGAGTTCCGATAACATGAGATGTTGGCATAATAGTCAGTGCTGTTTAATAGAACTGCGATGTTTCCTTAAGCACATTCACATCATCTTGTGTTTCCCATCTATTCCATGTCTGGTGGGAGCTCACCTGACCACGTGTTTCCTTTCCACATTAGCCTGACACATTTTAATACATTTGTCAATATATTGCATGAAATTTAATTTAAAAGTATGTGAACTGGCTTCATGATATAGAAAATATCTCAAATGGAATGTTTATTTATTATTATTATTATCATCTGAGTTTACGTATAACTATTTTTTTTTTTTAAAAATAGTATGCATTGCATAAATGGGTTGGGTTCTGCATTAAGTGAAGTATTTATGAATATCTAGTGATATTTCTGTTTTATGATCATATAGTGTGTTATCTAAAAAAAATATCAAAAGTAAACAATGTAATCATTGCAAAATTAGTGCTGTGCCCCCCAACTCTGAATATAGAATTGCACTTTCATATGGTAGTATGTTAAACTACTCGGAATTATATTTTCTACAAAATCTTTTTAATTTAATAAAACATTGCTTCGAGAATGTATATTTGAATTATCAATCAGTTCTTTGAATTTGTGGTTATTTTATATATTGGTGCTGAATATTGCTTGTCATGTAATGGATAGTTTCCATTCTTATTTGCTCTCTAGTTCCATTTTCAAAAATAAATCAACCATCATACAGAAAACCACAGTTGTTCCTTTTATAAAATAAAATGAACATCTTTCAAATAATGAACTTTTAAAAATCATTTATGGATAAAAATTACAAAATCTTGTAATATAAAATTTCTCATTTCATTATCGAATATTCTCTAGATAAATCAACAGGTTTAGCAATGCAGATTTTATATTTTCTTCACAGTTTTTTAAGTTTTATTTCATTTTATTTTTTTATCTCAAGTTATTTAAAGCGATATAAGCCTTCTTCAGCTTTTAGAATTAGCTAGGATTCTTGAAAAATTTTCAAGAATCCTAGCTAATTCTTATTACCTATACTAGCTAATTCTATATTACCTATACTTATTTCAAAGAATTCTTGGATTTCTTTGAAATAAGTAAAAACTAGTCTTTTCTTCCTTGGGGTTAATAAACAGAAGGAATAGATGAAGTCATTGAAAATTCATAGAAAAATTTCCTTATTCATTAATAGGTTTGTAGGATATTTTATTGTATTTCTGCAGTATACAATTTTTAATTTTTGTATGTGTGTGCCTATGCAGTAGTGGTCTTTTGTGTGTGTGGGAGGATTTATTCACTTTGTCACTTTTTTTAAGTGAAGCTTTATAAATGTGCAGTATTCATAAATCTATAAACAAGATATACAGGATAACATGTAATTCATCCCCTGTCAGAGTAATTTATTAAACCACCAATAACACCACAACCAAAAAATTGGATGCACATTTATCTGTACCCATTTACTTATTTTTCCTTTGGTGTGCTAGTCACATGCAAATAGTTCATTCTGATTAATGCAGGTTGAAATATATTACCTATACTTCTTAGAATTTTAAGCATACTAGGCAGTTATAGAAATTCTCTTAATTATTGGTTATATATCCTGAAAACAAGAAATCTTATCCCTGCTACATGCCTAAAAGGTGACAAACTGGAAGTACAAAACAGTATGTTGCATCCAACTCCATAGGCAAGTACTAACCAATATAGTGTGTACAGAATCTGTTGCTAATGTGGTAAGGATGATACTGAACCAATTGGTTGTCGCATGTTTAAAACATCATATGATCTCTAATATAATTAGTTTCTCAGATTTTTTCTAGAAAAACACTTATATCATCATCATCATCATCTATATATCAGCTATACATTAGCATATTTTTATGCCCTCAAGAATGCCTAGAAAGAAGAAAAATTAATTTGAGAATAATACTTAAAGAAAGGGAAAGCTGTGGTGCTTAAGGATCAAGCTGTATAACTGGAAGGAGACCTCCACATAACCTTTAAACGAATGCAGAGAATCTGACCTAATGTCCAATCCTCACCTTCTCGTGGTGCACCCTATTAGGTATCTACCTGGATACTGAACAAAAGAGGATGGCCTGGCAGTTTGGGATTTAATCGACCAAATTGTATTCTTATCAACTTAAACCACAATATAAAATGATAGAATTTCATGTTGGATGGGGCATTGCCCAGTTCAACAAGGCTACCATTGTTTTCGCCAGGGAGAACTGCGAAAAGTCAGCTACTACTGGAACAAATTTGGAAACACAACATAACTCGACATCACCAGAGTTCAAGATGTACTATCAATAAGAAGGCTGAATGACAAAGAAATGAGGCTAGATGAGGAATTGGAAAAGTACGAGATTGGCATAATAGGATTGAGTGAAAGAAAAAAGACAAAAACTGGTGAAATCTTTCTGAGCAATAAATACAAAATGTTGTATTCATGCAATGACAATCAAGGAAAAGGAGTAGCCATAGTCTTCTTCTTTGATGCATCAATCCGAACATTGGTAATTATAGCAGCACGTCATAATATCCTGTCTTGTCATCCATGTAGCCATAGTATTCTACGCTAAATACAAGGCTAATCTTCTTGAATGGCAGGCAATATCAAGTAGAGTGATGTGGGCAAATATGAGAATGGGTAACTGGACAATGAGACTTATTTGTGCCTATAGTAAACCTCCCACAGAAGGTTCTACTAAGATAGAAGTGGAGGAGTTTCTTGAGGTTTTAGAGAAAGCAATTGACACATTGAAAAAAGGGAAAAGTTGGTGTTTTATTGGGGATTTAAATATCAGAGTAGGAAATGAGTGTCAGACATACAAAAATATTTTGGGAAACTTTGGAGAAAAGAGCAAAGCTAATAATAATGGCAAATATCTGTTGGATTTCTGCTCAGGACATGGACTGGTTATTACTAACATAATGTTTCAGCATAAAAATGTGCACAAATTCACATGGAGAGAAGAAGCAAGGAATAAGAAATCTCATTGACTATGTTATTGTTGATAGTGATGTTTTCTCCCTGGTGCAGGACACCAGAGTGTACAGAGGATTTGAAATTGGAAATGATCACCATTTAGTCTTGAGCAGGATAAAATTGAATTTCATATTGAAAAGAATAACATGTAAGAAAATTTTAAAGCGAATAAAAGTTGAGCAGCTTTCAGATGTGAACTGTAGACTAAAATACACAAATATTATTCAAGAAAAAATGACGGAGTTTGAGAACAGGAATTGAACCTTAGAGATTCAGTGGCAAACCCTGAAGAAAACAGTGACTGATTTAGCCAGAGAGGCATGTGGTGAAGTTGTTTGCAATGATAGAAAAATCAGAATTCCATGGTGGACACTGGAAGTTAAAGGGGAAAAGAAGAAAGTATAATGAAAGTTCCTGGCAAACAAGTAAGAGCACAAGCTAAATACAGAGACAAATGTAAGAAAGCTAAACAAAAGTCATGGGATGACTGGTAAGAACATAGAAAATAAATATCAGGAAAGTGGCAAGATATTCTGGTGGCTGTTGAAAAAGCTCAGAAATGGAGGAAAGAGTGCTGTACAAGAAATTAGAGATTATAAAGGTGACAAGAAACCTGGAGGAAAAAGATATCCTTGACGTATGGAGTAATTACTTTGAAAAATTGCTAAATGAAACAAGCAGTGATGACAGCACAGTGGTAAAAAACTCAACAGACATGCAATCAGGAATACATATCCATACTTGAAGTAGAAAAAAGCCATCAAAAGCCTGAAATGTGGAAAGGCAGGTGGAGTAGATTTTGACCAGAAATGCTCAAGTGTTAAAGTATAAAAGTCTTACAACGGCTGCAACTCATAGTTCAGAGAGCCTGGAAAGAGGAATGAATCCCAGATGATTGGTGTGAACCTCGCATACTACCCATATATATATATAAAGGAAAATAAAACTGAATGTGAGAATTGCAGAGGTATTTCTCTATTGAGTGTTCCTGGTAAGATTCATGCAAGTATACTTGAGAAAAGGTTGAGAAGGATTGTGGATGGGAAGCTTGGTGAAGAACAAGCAGGATTCAGGCCAAAAAGAGGCTGTCAGGATCAGATTTTCACTTAACAAGAAATAGTTGAGAAATAATGGGAATATAACAAAGACCTGTATTTAAGCTTTATAGATCTGGAAATGGCATATGACAAGGAGGTAAGAGAAAATATTCAAAACACTACAGTTGTGGTGTCAATGGGGCATTATACCAAGCAATACTTAGTCTTCATTTGAGTTCTAAGTCAGCAGTTAGAATTGGAGCAAGTACAGGAAGATGGTTTGATGCTAAATCTGATATCAGACAAAGATGTAGACTATCCCATATGTTACTAGTTATCTATATGGATCACATTATGAAGAAAAGTGCTATTAAACCTGATATCAAAATTGGAAATGTTAAGCTCAGCGCTTTTCTTTATGCTGATGATGATGTTATACTTCTAAATAAATCTGATACAAGTCTGCGAGATTTCCTGACTAAATTGAATAACTGTTGTAATAGATATGGTATGACGGTCAGCAATAACAAGAGAAAGACAATGAAAATCGACAGAAGCATTGAAAATATCAACTGCATTGTGAATTTAGAACCTATAGAACAAGTAAAATATTTCAGCTACTTAGGCAAGATTTTTAGTGAAGATGGTAAATTATATATGGAAACAGACAACAGAATCAACAAAGCTGTTAAGGGAGGAAGTCAACTGAATAAATTTATATGGTATAAGAGAGTCAAAACACTTTAAATTAGTTGTATATGAGGGTGGTCTGAAAAGTTCTCGGCCTAACAATGAAGAAACAAATTTATAATTTAAAATTATTTCTATTTTTCAACATAATCTCCTTTAAGTAAGACTAATTAATTCATTTATTCCAGCGATGCTCCACCTCCATTATCACGTCCCTGTAGTGGTTCTCAGTAATATCTGCAAAACACTCCTCTACACTTCTCACCTCTTGATTCGAAGAAAAACGCTAACCAACGAGGAAGACTTTTAGTTTTGGGGAAAGATAGAAGTCGGAGGGAGCCAAATCTGGAGAATAGGGTGGATGTTCCAACAATTCATAGTGCAGATCCCTTAATTTTCTCATTGCCAAAACACCTTTGTGGGCAGGTGCATTGTCCTAATGAAAGATGATTTTTTTTTCTTCTGCAAACCGGATGTTTTCTCACGCATTTTTGTTTAGTTTGGTTAAAAGTTGGTCATAATATTCCCTGTTTATTGTTTTACCCTTTTCAAGATAATTAATAAAGAAAATGCCTTTAGCATCCCAAAACACCGATGCAATGACATTTCCTGCTGATGGAACTGACATTGCCTTCTTTATGCTGAACAACCGGCTTCTGTCCACTGTTTTGACTGCTGTTTGGATTATTGTGTGTAATGGCGAATCCAAGTCTCATCCATAGTAATAAATCGATCACGTGGATCAAGTTCAAGGCTGGTATGGCCACGTTTAAACTTGGCAGCCCATTTCTTAATTGTCAAAAATGAAGGAGAAGAGTGCCCATAAACCTTTATGAACGTTGAATGAATTTCTTTTGGCATTAAACCTTCTTTTACAAAGAATTTTATAACTGCATGATACTTCATTTTATCCATTTCAAGGGATACAGACAACACTTTTGCTTCAGACATCTGTATAAAACAAATTACTTGATAGAATGACTTGCAATTTCACATGAATGCTTATGACAGATCTACCAACTTAAAAAAAAAAAAAAAAAACTTGCCGATAGCGTTGCCACATATGGTTGAGGCCGAGACCTTTTCAGACCACCCTTGTTCAACAGTGTTCAAGCCAATTTTCACTTACGGATCTGAGAGCTGTTTTAGAAATAAAACACTTGACCAATGACTATATGAGAGTCCTGAGAATGATTAGGGACGTGAAGAGATGGCATTAATGGTAAAATCATATTACAAAGGAGGATATTAGGAAAAAACTTGCCATTGTTAGCATCCAGGATCTCAGATAGTATGGTCACTTAATCAGAATGGGAGAGAGAACAGTAGCAAAACAAATGTTTTCTGCTAGGTGGTAGGAAAAAAGACCCATAGGTAGACCTAGATATAGGTGGATTGATACCTTAAAAAGTGCCGTAGAAGACAGAAATATAAGATCTGATAATGTTGGAGTCTTGATAGGTAACAGATTGATTTGGAGGAAAATTGTAGATAGGAAGTTTTGGTGGTGATGTAAGTTTTTCATGTAGTACTATCATATCCTGTACACCCCTTGAGGGTACATGTCAGGAATTTGATGATGATGATGATTTGATAGAAAAGGGAAATTTTTCACATTTCACAAATTTTTCATTGGAAGAGAAGTAGTTCACTTTGGACAGTTGCAAAAATTGTAGATATTCCTAATTTCCACAGTGTGTAAAAGAGTGTATATAACAGAGTGTAAAAACAAAGGAATACAAGTAAATGACTTTTATGTATAATAGCAGAAATGGATGCACAGTTTAAAATTAATTGGCTTGAGATGAAGTTATCATTGGCTGCCACATTTTCATTAATCAGATCATTTGATATCAACTGTAGATTACATCATTAAAGATGGAAATATGACATCAAAACACTCAAAGCAGTGTACCTTATTTAAAAGGTTAGGGGAGAATCGGAAAGAATTCTGCATATTTAAGTTTAGTTTAGTGATTACCTGAAACAATATAAAAATTGTACATACACAAAAGAAAATGAAGTGGAACTAATTAGACTTAGTTATAGTAGAAGGCTATCTAAAGGCACTAGAAGGAAGCACAAAGAGGTCTAAGAATTAGTTTACATACTTTCGAGAGTTTACATGACCAAAAGCCTCTTACCTAGTCTGAAGGTATCTTCCTATGATTTTAGGTTTTAAGGCATTTTTTAAGACATTTGTGACAGAACATTGTCCTGGAACTTCATAAAATAGTTCAGGATTTGTGAAGGGACAAATGATACATGCTTTTGAAATAGATGTGTTTGGAAATTGCAGGCTGATATAACACTTGAAATTGTTTATCTGACAATTTTGTTTTTGATGTTTTTGTGATGACAATCTCTAGTTATCACAGACACTTTTCACAGTGTTTATGATGACTAGAGGAGAAAGGGAACAAGAGAGATTTTCTTAGTCTGCAGTAAAGGTACTCTACATTGCCAACCTTTGCAGAAGATCAGCGATTATAAAGAAAAAGAAATGCTCAAAAACAATATGTAAGTACTCGAAAAACTATAGATATCCTTTCTTTCCTGCTTAGTGATTAGAATACATAATGAAACTTATGGATACAACTACCATGTTAGAGTAAAACTTGAGTTTAATATAAACCAAAATATACAGTAAACGTTTCGACCTTCACATTAATGTCATCTTCTGGAGTATTCATGTATATACAAAGAAACAAGCTGCACTACAATCTACATGGCATGCTAAAGTTACTGATCAACTGTTAAATCTATTTGCTTGACCTCTGGTGTTTAAAAAAAAAGGGGGGAGGACTCCTCACTACATCAAAGTTAGAGTCCTGTTATTATTATCATCTATTAGGTTACAAAGTTAAATTAAGTGGAGAGTAACATGTTCGTACAGAATATAATAGATAAATAAATAAACAAAAAATGAAATTACTTATATAAGTATACATATAAATTGCAACAACTGGTATGGATAGCGGCCAATAAAAGATGAAAAATTGCTTAGAGTCCTAAAGTCAGGGTTTATTGGAAACGAAGTGGGCTGAATGTGTGCCATCCAAATTCTTCGGATTTTTAAGTCCGCATTATTATTAAGATTAGGGTGGTTAATCAAAATTCATAGGCTTCTTTAAATTTCTGTTCATACCAAGTTTTTGTATGATGCAATGAACAAGTACTTTTCCAAACAATTCGATGTAGGGCTTTACGAGTGTGATCTGAGAGTCCTGCTTCACCAAAATTATATTTAATGTGTCGTTTTTTTTTTTTTGTTTTTTTTTAGGGATAGAGATTGTATGTCCAATTTCCCCAATAGGGAAACTGGACATACAAATAAATTTAAATATAATATTTTAAATATTATATTTCAAATGTTTACATCGCCAAAATGAAGCCTATTGACTCTTTATTTTAAATAATTTATGGGTGGACCTTTTGACAACTCGTATAGCAGAGTATATAAGTTCTTTTCGCTACACCCTTAATTTGGTCTAGCTACTCACTGATGAGATCTCAATAAAGATCGAAACCGGTCTGGGTAGTGACCTCCCACCATAATGTATAACATCATACATCTCCTAGAACAGTGATGGCGAACCTATGATACGCATGTCAGCACCGACACACTTGAGGGTTTCAGGTGACACACCTTGGATGTTGAAAAATATTGGTATTCTGATGAAAAAACTGCGATAAATCGTGTAAGATCGCTCTCAGTTAAGGCGAAGGTAGGTTTGTTCATTGAAAGAACTTTCTACCATCAGCAACAGAAAAGTCATTAAATGTAATGTAAGTTTGTAATTTCAGTTTATCAAATTAATTGTATAATATGAATTCATATTTTATATCAATGTCCTATTAAATAAATAGCCTAATATGATATGTATAAGTCACCATCTATGATTATGTAGTTATATTTATAATGCATGTATGCAAGTGGCACATCAACAACGTCAATATTTAAAAAAAAAAGTTTGACACACCTGGGTAAAAAGGTTCACCGTCACTGTCCTAGGAGATGGGTTTTACATTATGGAAAATACTAAGAATAGCGATCAGAACTTTCTTTACCTTTGCTACGAGTTGCCCTATTTTGTACTACTTACTTTGGACTATGTGCTTTAGCTTACGCTAGTAGTGGGCAATACTTTTATAATTACTATATTCGGCATGAAACTCTTTGATTCCGATCTTTGAGTTTCTTATTCAGTTGTGAAAGAATGTGGGATTTAATATCCCCTTAATTTAAATAATTTTAAATATAATAATTTTGGTGAAGCAGGCCTTTCAGATCACGTTCTTAACACTCGACATCGAATTGATTGGAAGAGTACTTGTTCTTCGTATACAGTAGTGCCTCATACTTCGAACGTCCCAGAGTTCAAACGCTTGAGAACGCAAGAAATTTGATTCGTAGTTTGAACTATAGTCCTGGAACTCAGTCATATAGCATTAGACAGTTTCGGCATGTCATTGGGTATGCTTCTCTCTCACTAATTTCCCTCACTCACTTCCCCATACCTGTGCAGTGTGTATGTGTTATCAATCTGCTGTGTGTTGTCCCTTACTTTACACAGCCTAGTCATTGCGCGATACGTTTGTGTAGAGAATTTGTAACTGTGTTTGGCATTTTTTTTATTGCCCATGCCATCCAAGAATGTAGAAAGAACAAAACATAAAAGAAAAGTTGTAGTATCGACAATTGAGATGAAAAAAAGAAATTATCATGAAACACGAAAGCAGTACACGTTTGACGGATCTGGTTATGATGTTTAAAATGTCAAAGTCAACGATAATTGGCATTCTTAAGAATAAGGAAGCAATAAAAGCATCAAATGTGGCTAAAGGTGTGACAACATTGATCTCCAGGAAATTACATGTTATTGAAGAGATGGAAAAACTCCTTTTAGTGTGTATAAACAAGAAGTGATTACTTGGTGACGTTATTACTGAGATAATTATTTGTGAGAAAGCCAAGCATCTGCATAGTGAACTTAAGAAATGCACACCTGAGACCAGTACTGAAAATGGGGAGTTTAAAGAAAGTAGAGGCTGGTTCGATAAATTCAAAAAAACGAACCGAGATCCATAGTGTTGTCATGCATGGAGAGACTGTGAGTGCCGATGTAGAAGAAGCGGAGTACGTGGATAGCGACGGATTTGTATCTCAATAGATTTTTAATTGCGATGAAACAGGTCTTTTATTTTGGAAAAAATGCCCAAAAGGACCTATATCAGAAAAAGAAAAGACGGCACCGGAATATAAACCTATGAAAGATAGAATTACTTTGCTGTTTTGTGGTTGCTAGTGGAGACTGTAAAATAAAGCCTTTGCTCCTTTACCATTCTGAAAATCCATGCATTTTTAAAAAGAACAATGTCATAAAGAGCAAATTTGGTGTTCTGTGGAGGGCCAACACGAAAGCATGGAGTTAGGTTAGGTTATCAGGGAGTTTTTTCACACTGAGTAGATTTATCAAGAATTTGCTCCCACTGTAAAAGTAAAGTTCATCACTGCTTCAGTCAGTGAAGTAGTAAGCTGTGAAGAAGAGTCTGTTGTAAATGAAATTGTGTTTTGGGGTAAAGCTATGGGATTAGAGGTGAGTGATGAGGATTTAGAGGAGTTAATAGATGATCATAAAACCAAACTCAGCACAGAAGAACTTCAACATCTTCACGATTAACAACAAAAAGAAGTTGAAAAAGAAATTTTTATTGAAGAGAAGGATGCCAAAGGATGCATTTCCAATGCGGACCTTCAAGAATTATTCTCTGTGTGGGTTAGAACACAAGCTATTTGAGAAAAATGCACCCTAATAATCCAGTAGTGACCAGAAATATCAACTTATTCGATGACAACGTGATGGGTTATTTTAAAAATATCAAAGAAAATCGTCAGTGCCAAACAACATTAGATAGTTTCTTCTCTGCAGAAAAAAGAGAATGTGAATCAGCATCCTCAACTCCAGCTGAGAAGCAGAAAGAAGATGCTTACAACAGGAGCATTATTTTCGTCTTTGTGATTTTTATATTAAAAAATATTCTTCAGTTATTTTTATGTAGTAATAGTTAAAATTAATAAAATAGAGGATTATTTTTTCTAAGTTATTAACATTAAAAAACCTAAAATAGATAAAATTAAAAAAAAATATTGACATTTTTTGGATATGGGAAAGGATTATTTCTTATGTAAAATCTTGATTCGGTCTCTTTGAACGATTCATAGTTAGAACGGGTTTCTGGAACAAATTAAATACGAACTATGAGGCACCACTGTATTTATGAGTAATTTTATTTTTTGTTTATTGTTTTATCTATTATTTTCTGCGTGAACATTTACTCTCCACTTAATTTAACTTTGTAACCGGACAGATGATAACAATAATAACAGTACTCTAGCTTTGATTTAGTGAGGGTTTTTTTCCCTTTTTTTTTATGCTCTGTAGATTGTAGTAATGATTGTTTCTTTGTATATACACATATTCTCCAGAAGATGACCTTAATGTGAAGGTCGAAATGTCGAGTCTATATTTTGGTTTATATTAAACTAAAGTTTTACTCTAACATGGTAGTTGTATCCATAAGTTTCATAATATAAACTAGACATATCATTATAGTGCCAACTATAGAACGTTCCTAAATAACAACAAGTGATATCACCCACACACTATGAATGTATTGTACGCACTCTGTTCTTTGTTTAATATAATTGGAATCGGTTGATTATAGTTTGTAACAGTTTTTTACTTTTTAGTGCCTGACATCAGTTATGTACCCTGAAGATGCCAACAGACTTAGTTGGTGAAACTAGTTGGTATAACTTAGTTGTTTATTATATGCACTTGATCAGTATAATCCCAATAAAAGTCTTTCCAGAGCTTTTTGGTCAAGAAAAATAAACATTTTTTAACATATCATTTATTTCTTTTCAGAAGCAGAGTAATAAGTAACATTTCAGTTCTTCAATGGTTATAAATTTTAAAGCTGCCTAATTACATTATGTTTTTATTAAACTAAAGTTTTACTCTAACATGGTAATTGTATCCAAAAGTTTTATAATGTAAACTAGAGATATCATTTATTTCTTTTCAGAAGCAGAGTAATAAGTAACATTTTAGTTCTTCAATGGTTATAAATTTTAAAGCTGCCTAATTACATGATGTAATTAATGTTTTTAGTATGTTATTTTGAAAACTATATTATGCAACATCTGACAAAACCTTTTGTTTTAGAAATTACTAGACTTTGATTATGGTGATGAGGAAGAGGAGGAAGAAGAAAAGCAGGAAGATGGACAGACAAATACAGAACCTAATGCATTAGCCCTGAGGTATTTTATTTTAATTTTCAGTTATATTTCTTATTTGATGACATCTGATAAGATATATTTTCTATATATACGGATTTGATAGTTTTCATGACTTTAAACTTGGTTTTCTTTTCTATGAGAAGAATAACATCTAGAAAATTGCAGGCAGTAAGTCTAGAAGAAGGTGGATTGGTTCCAAGATGATCACAAGTATTCACAAATTATACGTATTTTCCAAGAAAAATGTATTAGTTGCATTTTGAAATCCGTGGACTTTTCATTGATTGTCCTGATTTTTTGTATAGAACGTATGAATTCCATAGAGCTACCTCAAAAAGATTATAAAATTATATTCCGTAAGATTTAATATTATAATTTCTTGTTATGAGGGAGCTAGAAAGTTCTAATAAACACCTAGAACAAACATGATATTAAAACAACTGATATAACCATCTGACTGATGGTTATTTCAGTTGCTTTAATATGATTTTGGTTCTAAGTGTTTATCAGAACTTACGAGACTTCCTCTCCATATTACAGTGGTGTTCAACCTTTTTTACGACGCGAGCTACTTTTCTATAATAAGTTATTCGGTGATCTACTCTTATATATATCATTTCTTTTAGGCTTGCATGGTGATCCGAATGCTTTTTTGGAAATTATGGAGACAACTACCGTGTTTGAATAAAAACTTTAGTTTACTATTACTAAAATTTTACAATTCGACGTTTTGACCTTTATGTCAAGGTCATCTTCTGGAGCGTACAAATATACACAAGAAACAAGCTATACTACAATCATACTGGTTCGTTAAAGACACTGACTAACCGCTACCACAATTGTTGGCCTGACCTCTGGTGGAAAAAAAAAAAATATATATATATATATATATATATATACATCAACGCTAGAGTCCTATTATTTGTGTTGTCTACTATATACATATATTAACATCATTCCAGCCAGTTGGAGTGGAATGGTTTCTAATACTAGCAGATTGGCTAGAGTCCTGACTTATGTTGAATCTTTCATATTAGGTTGGCTGAATGTGTGCCATCCAGATCCTTGGAATTTTCATACCATCTTTATTGTTGATATTTGGGTGGTTTATCAGGATTTCGCAGGATTCTTTAAATTTTCTTTCGTACCATGTTTTTGTGCGGTGTAAGGAGCAGGTGCTTTTCCAGTTGATTTGGTGTAAGGTGTTAAGTGCATGGTCTGAGAGGCCTGCTTCACCATAATGGTTATATTTAATGTGTCTAATGTGTTCTTTCTTGCGTATAGGGATTGCCCGTCCTGTTTCACCAATGTACGGTAAGTTACAGGTGCAGCGGATGCAATAGACTCCAGGATATGCTAATGGGAAGAGAGGATCCTTAGAGGAGCTGAATATGGTTTTAAGTTTAGTGGGTGGTTTAAAGGTGGCATTGAGGTTATAATGTTGTAGGATTCTGTTGATTTTTTCCGATAACCCTTTAATGTATGGGATGGCTATGGTTTTACTGTAATCTAGATTCGTTTTTGTTGTGGTTTTATAGAGTATTTTTGTTATAGCTATTGTTTATGAATGTGTCACTAATGATTTTTAGTTCTTGTTTCAGGGCTTGCTGGTTAGAGCAAATAGTTGTGGCTCTGTTTTTAAGGGTGTTTATGACTCCATATTTTTGTGCTGGGTGGTTATATGAATTCGCATATATGTATTGGCCCGTGTGTGTCGGTTTTCGGTAGACCGTGAAGGATAGACTGCCTGAAGGAAGACGTGTAACTAGTGTGTCTAGGAACGGGAGCGAATTTTGGTTTTCGATTTCGATGGTAAATTGTATGCGTTCGTGTTGTTTGTTTAGGTGGCTGAGGAATGTGTTTAGTGTTTGTCGCCCGTGTGGCCAGATCGCGAACACGTCGTCAACGTATCTGAGCCAGATTGTCGGTCGAAGCGTGGCGGAATCAAGAACCCTTTGCTCAAAGGTTTCCATGTAGAAGTTCGCGATTGGGGGGGGGGGGATAATGGTGAGCCCATGGCTGTACCTTCCTTTTGTAGGTAGAATTTGTTTTGCCACACGAAGTAACCGGACTTTAGTACATGGCAAAGAGGGCCGTAATGTCGGGCAGAAATTTGTTCTGTAGTAGGAGAATTGTGTCATTGATGGGGACATTAGTGAAAAGGGCAGAAACGTCAAAACTGACTAATAAGTTGTCTTTGTCGAGTGTTATGTTTTTGATTATGTTTATAAAGTGTTGTGTGTTTTTTATGTAGGAGGGGGAATGACCTACCAACTCCTTGAGTGTTGCTGCTAATTTCTTGGCTAGGTGGTAATTGGGACTGTCTATTCCTTCCACTGTTGGTCGAAGGGGCACATTTTGTTTGTGTATTTTCGGAACCCCATATATTCTGGGGGGGGGGGGTGCGTAGTGGGGTTTGAGTTTTTTAACTGTGTCTGGTGGCCAAGAAGTGACGGAGTTTAGTAGTTTTTCTGTTTTGTCCTTTATCCTCTTTGTTGGGTTATAATTTACCATTTTATATGTGTTGTTATCGGCTACTAGTTGGTTCATTTGCAGTATGTATGTTGACCTGTCAAGGACAACAATAGCACCCTTTATCAGCTTTCGTTAATATTATGTTTTGTTTGGCTTTTAATGATTTAATTGCTGCTAATTCTGTTTTAGTCAGGTTGTTCTGTACGGTTTTCTTGGTATTTAGGACATTACTGGTTTCTAGTCGTATTTTCTCTGCTATGTTGTTAGGTAGGGATCTGATGCCTCTTTCAAGGCATCAGTTCTCTCAAGTACTCTTATATATAAGTTATTTGGCGATCTACTCTCTTATATAGATCACGTTCTCCCAACCTGATATCTGATTACGCACAAATAAACAACTAAAAAAAAATACACAACTAAAAACTTTGTGTATATAAAAATTTATTTATCACTTTTAATTATTTTAATACAACGAATATTTAAATACAACGGAAAAAAAAAATATTGGAATACAATATTTATTTCTCTATTTTGGAAAACCAAAGTTAGAAAAAACAACAGATTGATTACAAATTCACAAGTTACAGGAAATGCTGGTTTCCTGTAACTTTAAAAAAAAAAAAAAAAGTTAATGTGAAATTTGGCATTGTTTGGACCTCGCGATATTTTCATAGTCAAATTGATATGAAGAAGTGGCCAATCGCAGACAATCATCCAAATGATCATTTGTAATTTAGTTTCTTCATTGATTTTTTATGACGGTCATATTTGAAAAAGCGGATTCTGACAAGTATGTCGACCCAAAATACGACAGAATTTTTCATGCAATATCAGTTAATATTGGGAATTTTTCATGTGCATACTTCCAAATGACTTCATTGTTTATTGATTTTAAATGTAAACTATTCTGAATGTTTATTATTTCAAGTTCTACTTCAGCTTGGTTTATATCAAACAGCCCACTAATTTTATTTGAAATTTCTGTGATGTTCAAGTTTTCTTGAAATGGATTATTGATAAAAGATACAATCATTTCGGTTTTATTAAAATCTTTAAATCTTGAATTTATTTCTTCCTCAACTAATTCTATTTCATGAATAAATTCTTTTAAATCATAGCGAAGCAATTCTTGATTTTGTTCAAAAAAATTTAATAAATATGTGAGATGTCTAAATTCACAGTAATTTCTATTTTTCTTTAATAAAAGTAAGTATTGTTGGAAAGTTTTTATTGAACTTAACATGTCAATTAAATTTTTATCTCTACCTTGTAACTCTAAATTTAAATTGCTTATTTTCGTACAGAAATCTACTAAAAATGATTAGTGTAACAACAATCTTTTATCACTCAGTTGTGGATAAATATCTCCTTTTTCATTGAGAAAATTTTTTATATCGTTAATTAATACAAGAAATCTTTCTAAAAATTGACTTCTGCTGAGCCAGCGAACATTATTGTACAATAGAAGTTCCCTATCATCATTTGCCTGTAATTTAAATAGCTGTCATTGCAGGGTTTTTCTTCAAACAGAATTTACAATTTTAAATGTAATATCCAAAACATCTTCTGTGTTTAATCTTTCACTACACAGTACTTGTTGGTGAATAATACAGTGGTACGTTAAAAAATCTGGATATTTGTCATCGTTTTTACATAATGAAATGAAGCCTGATTTATTACCTATCATTACAGGAGCACCATCAGTAGTAATAGACACAAGTTTAAAAAGCGGAAGTTTGTGTTGTTTCACAAATTCATCAAATGCCGAAAAAATGTCTTCTCCCCTAGTCCTTCCCAATAATGGTATAATTTTCAAAAGTTCTTCTTTACTTGAATAATCTTGAAATATCATTAACTGCACAATATCAGTGAAGTCGTTTACTTCATCAAATTGTAATGAAAACGCAACACACTGGTGTATGCCTGACATTAACCTGGCCTGGAAACTTTTCTCCGGCAATTGGAACTCTTCCTTTCGGCAATTTGAAACCTTGTCTGCAGTCTAGAAGTAGTCTCTCTCTAGTAACGTCTCGAACTGAGAGGCTTCTCTCAAGCAACATGGATCCGGACAGCCTCCTCTCTGACAGCAATTCTGGAACCGGGACCCCTTCTGCTTGCTTTGGGGGGTGCCAAACTTCTGCATGAAGTTTGGCAACCCCCCAAAGAATCAGTATGAGTCTTTCATCTTAAGTTTCAAGTTTGGCACGCCTTTTGTTCTCCTTCGCTTTCTTTTGATTGTAAGTTGCCTGCCATCAGAAAGTTGTTTGAACTCTTTCTGACTGACTTCGGAGATGTTTACACTTAGAGCCTGCAAGCCTTTCTCATACATACAAGTTTCAATAACAATCTTTCTATTGCCGCCATGTACAGCTTCGGCAACAAAAACATTGCCTTTGTTTTTAACACTCTCTTAACACACTCTGTTTTTAACATATTCTTATTAAAGCAGTATATACAGTTAGCTTCAACTATACCAAGACAAACAAAGTTTATTTTTTTACAATATTCACATGGGACTTAACCTAAGTAAAAAAATCAATGTAATGTGCTTTGGAATATTTAATATTTAAACTCCAATCGAGTTTTTACACTTTGTTTATAATCATATTCACTCGGCTCGCTGTTTGACTTCCACTGATCCAAATTAATTAATTTACCCTGACTTATAAGAAAATTACTGATATGACAATTTTAATGAAAAATAAATAAACAATAGCAATACACTTAATACAAAATAATGATAAATAAAATATTATGTTTTCAGTTTTAATTAAATTTGTAAGTAAGGAAGAATACACAAGAGATCGACCAAAAATCGCTCCATGATCGACGGGTGGAACACCCCTGCCATATTATAATCAACTTTAATGTGAGGGATGATGAGTGTTTTGGTATTCTGTTAATATTTCTTCATGTGTTCATGTTTATCTTTTACATTGATTTTTCTGATTCATTTCAAATCACAAGGAAAAGGACGGTAACTACCAAGTCTCTCCACACAACAAAAGTCAAATACTAAATAGCTTTATAGCCATGTCCCATCCATTCTACATGCCACTCAAAAAGAAAAAAATTTATACAAGCATACCTTGAGAAAAGGCTAACTGAAATTATGGATGAGAAACTTGGAGAAAAAAAGTTGGACTCAGTCTAAATAAGAGTTGTAATGATCAGACCTCAAAAACAAAGAATTTAAAAATTGTGGAAATGATGCTTTTTAATACTCTGTTGTGAATTGTAATAAATTCACTTTTCTTATTCTCCACTAACAGAATGGTCTAAACATTTATGCTTACAAAGTCATTAGGTATGATTTAAAGCTCTTTTTAAACTTCTGGTTTGTTATGTAAGATATCTAATTACAAAAAATTGCTAAACTTAGGATGTCTTTGTAATGGCAACCAGAAACCCTAAATGCACAGAACTGACAATTTTCAGATTTCATAAACTGCACTAATATTAAGAAATTGTCATCTTTTACTTTAATAGGACTGAAACTGTATCATAAAGCTGTCATACCTCAGAGTTTATTTTAGATGGTGTTTGTCCTACCCATACGAGATCTCTGTTAAGTTAAACCAGCAGTTTGATGTGAGTACACCTACGTGCAGACTGCCATGAAGCAGCACAACTGGCATCGATAGCTCTGAATGTCCAGTGAGTTGTTGATATTCAAATGGAATATTTTTTAGAGAAGAGGAAGTTAAGAAGAAAGTAAAGCAATGGAACACAGAGACAAACGGATTTCTCTGAAAGTTTTTTTCAACAGTCTGAAAAGAAAGCTCTGATCTTGACTTTGTGCCGAAGATAAGGGAAGAAGAACTAAGGTCTTTATTTTTGTGTGTGAAACAAAAAAAAAAAAAAGACAAAACTGTCTTTTGGAAGTATTGAAGGTGACTAGGTTGTTGTTGTCACCTCATTGGAGGATGATGTGGAGAGTAATGTTTAAGTTAATTATTATAAATCTTCTAGAATGATGTTTGACCGCTACACGATTTGTTGTATGAGTACTGAGTACTGTCATCGACAAAACTCTGAATAGGATTTGAGATCAATTAGAACAAGTTGCTTATATATAGAAGAAGGGTGGGGTGAAGTAACAGAGCACTGTGGAACACCTGTATTAATAGGAAAAAATAAACAACCTATCACCATTACACATAGTATACAGCCTGAGAGAAAACTAGCAATCTAATTAAAAGGAGGAAGACACAGAAGACAATTTGTTGAACAGGCTTTAATGTCAAACCCTATCAAATAAATGCATTAAGTACAACAGCTCTTTTCCAGAAGTTAAGTACAACTTATAGAAATAAACTTTAGCTAGAAGCATTAGCTCTCTTGCAGGATAATAAAAGCTTCTTTTTGTGAATTCTTGCAGAAAGTAAAAATTGACTCCTTATTCTGAAGTGTGCAACACACACACACACACACAACACACAGCCCTACCAAAAGCACTTGGACACCACTTGTATCATTTGCATTCTCATAGAACTCTACCATCACACTCGAGGAAGATGGTTAGCAGCACCACCCAGTACCTAGAGGCAATGAGTCTCATGTCCACATGTGAGCCCCACACTTACAGAACATTGCACATGCTATGACTCCACCACCACCTTCACTGTGAGCATGAGACAGTCTTGGTCTCTTGTGAGGGCACCTCCAGATCCACACACATCCATCTGATTGGTGGAGAATAAAGCAATGCTCATCACTCCACATTGCTTTCACCCACTGGTTACTGGTCCAGTGCTAATGCTCTTGACACCAGCACAGATGCTGCAGAGCCATTCACCTCTGAGATGAACGGCTTCCTCTTCGCAGCCTGCCCAAAAATCCCCACCTCATGAAGAGCACGCTGGACCGTTTGTATTGATGGGCAACACTGGGAGGTGGAAGGAGAACCCACTAGGTCCAAAGATGTGTAGGATCACTCTTCAGACCATCACACCTGCTGTATCAGTGAACCTAGTGTGTTCTTCTTCCATCTCCCAGTGTCGGCCATCAATACAAACAGTCCAGTGTGAAAAGACACGGGGTCTTCCTCATCATGGTGCAGCCATCGTGGCACCTTGCTTTTCATATTTTTGTACAATTTTATATACAGTGTATCCTGGATGCACAGCCAGAACACTGATCTCACATCTGGACTTACCACTCATACAACACTCAGTGATCATTCCTCATTCAAAGTCACTTAACTGACATGTCTTGGGCAAGCTGGCCATCAGTGTTATGCAAAACTGCTGCCTTGGATGTCTCTTACCTTCCTGTTTTAGTACATCCCATGCAGTGATTTATGGGAGGCCAGTACATCATATCTAGAGGTTGTCCAGATACTTTTGGCAGGGCAGTGTGTGTGTTTTAGGATTCGATGACTGGGAAACCGAGATAAGAAATAAAACAAATTTTAATGGCACAATTAGTTTTGTCTTTAACAGACTTCTTCAGGTGCAAAAAAAAATAAAAGAAACAACCAGTAAGAACCGTGTAGGAAATAACTCTAAACAGTACAAAAAAGGTTAGCATATGCATTTCAACTTTAATGCGTTAACATTTGTGTATTTAAAAACATTCTCTCTCTCTGACTTTATTGTTGGGCGTATGCGTGCGCTCACAATTTCATGTACGCCAATATTGTATAGTAGTGCAGTGACAGTCAGACAGGTTATAACTTAGGTTGTTATTGAGATATATAGGATTGAGAATGATTTCTTTAGATTCTGCTATTCTTCTCTCTTTAGAGCAGTGGTGGCCGGTGAAAATTTTAAGTGGGGGGGTGCTGCATATACAAAATAAAAATTAAAAAAAATTCCTTTTTCCCTAATCAGTAACCAATTTATTAATAAATAAATTTACATGTTAAAAAATTGCTTTATTAAATATATTTCACCCTCACCCCGAACAAACACCAATAATAAAAGTTTCGTATCTCACAGAAATGACGAGCGCAAGCATGTGATACTCTGCCCAAAGAGCAGTGTCAAGCATAAATGAATATAGGCGAGTCTGCCTCAATTGGTGCAATCATTCTCACACTGCGTTAGATCACAATGTATTTGTTTCGTGTAACGATAATTGAAAAAATATAATTCTTTTCATATTTTCAACAGTGACACTCGTCATAATTCAGCCTTGTATCTATAATAAATAAATAAATATATGTTATTTTAACAAAATAAAATAATATTTGCAAAAAATAGTTCACCCTTTCATATCGCACAGAAATAACGAGCGCAAGCATACTATAAACTGCCCGACGAGCAGTGTCAGATTCACTAGTTACGTGCAGTGAGAAGCATAAATGAATATTGGCGAGTCTGGCTGCAATTGGTGCAATAATTCTCACACTGCGTTAGATCGCAGTGAATTTGTTTCGTGTAACGATAATTGAAAAAAATATACCTTATTTGGCAGTGTATAAGATGCCCTTTTTTTCTTTGAAAATAGGTCTGAAAAACAGGTACGTCTTATATGCCGATATGCAGTTTTTTATTACTTTCATTTCTGGAAATTTTCTCTGTTCCAAGTTATGCTATTTCTTTTTTGCTTCCTTGCGGTGTGTGAGAGCATTCTAGTTACATTAGTTATGTATTCAAGTTATGTATTGCAGTTACTGGAATACATTCTAGTATTCCAATTATGGATAGATAACATTTGGTCTAGAAGTGTGGCATTAGTAATGCACTAAATGGTAGAGGACAATTTGTTGTGTGAGGACTCGGATTCTGATTTAGAAGAGGTTTCAATTGTATCTTATTTAGCTCAGGAGATGAATTTCTGGGTTTTGACGAAGAAGATTAAAAGGTGGGTACTGTTTCCTAGTTAGATAAGGTATTTGTTGAAAGTAGACCTACTTATTACTTTATATTTGAAATACTGTATATTCATTATAATATTCCGTTTTAATAAAGTTTTTTTCCTAAAAAATGCGTACAAAAAAGAGGGTGTGTCTTTTACGCCGGCAAATACGGTAATTTTTTTCATATTTTCAACAGTGACACTCGTCATAATTCAGCCTTGTATCTCATCATCATGCGTATCAAGGATTTAGGCCTAGCATGGCCCGTTCCGGCCTTAGAAGTCATCGTTGAATCGTTTAAGAGGACGTCCTGATTTTCTTTTTTCCTAATGGCTTGTTTTGGTAATCTTTCTGTTTTCATTCTCGATTTATGTTTATATTTTTTAATTTTTTCTATTACCGATTCCTGGTTTAATTCTTTCATAATATCTTCGTTTCTTTTGTGATCAAATAGAGTATACTTTGCAGTTTTTCTCATAAACTTCATTTCTGCTGTTGTTAATCTTTGTTTGTCTTTTTGTTTTATTGTCCAGATTTCACTTCCATACATTAAGACTGGTAGGGCTAATGTATAGTATACTTTTAGTCTGGTTTGTTTTTGAACTAGTTTTGGTTGTAATTAACTCTATATTTAAACTAGGTTTAAATATAGAGTTAATTACAAATGTTATTTTTAAATATTTTGCAATTTTTACGTTTATATCTTTTTCATTTTCATATGTGATCATACATCCTAGGTAGTTAAATGAATTCACCTGTTCTAAGATCTTGTTATCTAATACTATTTTAGTTCCTGCTGGATCTTGTCTTTTAAAGGCCATAGTTGTTGACTTTTATGTTGATATTATCATACCATAATCTTTGGCTATCTCATTTAGATCTAAAATAGCTTTCTGTAAGTTATCTTCAGAATTTGTAATTATTATTTGGTCGTCGGCAAAAAGGAGAATGTTTAAGTTTACTGTAGAAGAAAGTTTAATTCCTTGATGTAAATTTTTATTACATTTTATTATTATTTCATTTAAGTAGATATTAAAAAGAGTTGCTGAGAGGGGGACATCCCTGTTGGACCCCTTGGTTTATCTCTCTTGTATATGATAGCTCGTGATTTAATTTTATTTGTATTTGATTATTTTCATATATACTTGTGATAGCTTTTAGGATATTGTTTGGCATTTGTCTTTCTTTTAATATGTTAAATAATATGTTTCTTTTCACTTTGTCAAATGTGAAAAGAAACATTTGTTCACTTTTCAAAGTCAATAAATGCAATATGTGTTTCTAAATTGTATTCTGTTCTTTTCCGTATTTTGATACACCTACACTTCCAAAATCTGTGGAAACAGGGTATCTCAGTTCTCCTGTTAGAGTGTACATTCCTAATCTGCTAAGATGCTTTAAATGTCATTAATTTTAGGCAAAAGGCTGTCTATACATGATCGTCCTTTTCTAAATCCATTCTGTACTACTGCTAAAAGTTTTTGGAGTATTTTTACCATTCTATTGGGGGAATACCAGTTGAATAAATTTTATTTAAAAATAATAAGAGTCTTTCTTTGAATCTTGTTCTTGCATATTTATATAGTTCTGAACCTAGCTTATCTTCTCCAGGTGATTTTCTGTTTCTCGTTTCTTTCAGGCTGATTTCTAATTCTTCTTTAGTTATTTCCTTTTCATTTTCGTTAATTGCTTGCCAGTTGTCTTTTTTAAAATATTTGTCTGTCCACAATTCTGTGTAGTAATTTAGAAATTCTTCTAATTTCAATTCAGTGTTTAATTTTATGTTTTCTTTGGTATCTGCATTTAAGTGTTTCAAAATTTTATATGCATTGGGTCTTATTTTATATAAATCATGTTCTAAATTAGAAACAAATTTGTTCCATGATTCTGTCTTTTTCTGACTTCTCTTTTAGCTGTGGCTCTTATTCTTTTATATTCTATTTCATCTTCTAATCTTTTACTGTTTGACCATTTGAGACAGGCTTCTTTTTTCTTTTTGATTATTTCTTTGATTGTATCATCCCAGATCTTCAGTTTTTTTCTTTTATTGAATTTTTTGGTCTTTCCTAAGCTTTCATTTGCTGCTGCTGCATTTAGTATTGTTTTTATATTAAGCCATTCTATTTCTATTTCTTCATTTTGTTTTATTTTATCTAGATATTGGTTAATTCTTTGTTCATATAGCCATTGTACATTTGTGTCATTCAACAGTCTAGTTTTATAAACAGATGTTTCACTTTTTCTTTCTGTTCTTGTTACTTGTAGCCATTTAGTTGGTAATCTTAATTTTACTTTAACAAGGAAGTGGTCACTGCTTATTTCATATCCTCTGTGAACTCTAACATCTAGTGAAAATTTTGATGTCTTTTCATTTAATATAAAGTAATCTAATATTGATTTCCATCCTCTTGCTGCCCAAGTATATTTATGTATGTCTTTATGTTTATAGAAGGAATTCATTATTTTTAGGTTATTATAAATTACAAAGTCGATCAATTTTTTCCCATTCCTGTTTAGAGTATGTTCTCCATGTATTCCTATATTATTATTCATTTCTGTGTTTCCAATTCTTGCATTTAAGTCTTCTGCTAAAATTACGTAATAATTTTTATTTAATTTATTATATATGTTTTGTAGGTGATTACAAAAATCAATATTATCCTGTTCTCTTCCTTCTTCTGGGGCATATAAACCAATTATTGTTAATAATAATAAAATTAGTTTAATCCTTTATTCCAGTGAGAGTAAACAAAGTTTGCGCCTAAAAATATCTTCAGGACTGAATATAGTGTTGTACTATCTTACCTGGATAAGTAGTACAACACCAGGCAACTCCTAGCAAAGGTGGAGCAAGCTAACAACACTCCTATTCCCAGTATCTCCCATAATGCAAAACACATCTCCTTGTGGATATGTATACTGTTATGCATTAAGGGATTGGCCACTACCCAGACTAGTTTCGACCTTTATTGAGGTCTCTTCAGTGGGAGCAAGGCCCAGAGTTGGAGATTCCAGGCAGAAGCAGTAGCAAGGTCATCTTTACCAATAGGAGTTGCCAAAAGGTTTGCCACCTTTTTTTAAATTACTCTGGATTTAGAGAAAGATGTTGAAAGTTTATTTATCACTAGGTTAGACTATAATAAATTTTGTTTAATCCTTGTATCTATAATAAATAAATAATTATATTACTGAATATATGAAGAGCCAAAGGCTTCAATTCAGCGACGTAAATTTATTTAAATTAAGGTAGGGTATGTAAGTTCTGTTCTTTACAAACTTGGTATTATCTAGGTCTACCTACTCACTGATGAGACCTCAATAAGGGTCAAAACCTGTCTGAGTAGTGACCCTCTCTCATAATGTAGAACAGTAATACAGTTCCTAGGATTCGTATTATGGGAAAATACCAAGAACAGTGAACGGAGCTTGCTCCATCCTTACTATGATTGCCCTGGTGTTGCACTATCCAGGTATTTTCTTACGCTTGGACTCACTGAACTTTATATAGTTTCTATATTCAGCATGAAACTCTGAGTTTCTTATTCGGCTATGAAACAATATCGGATGTAATATCCCTTAATTGAATTAATTATATGTTATTTTAACAAAATAAAATAAGATTGCAAAAAATAGTTCACCCTTACGTATCTCACAGAAATAACATGCGCAAGCATACTATGCACTGCTCTTTGAGCAGTGTCAGATTCACTAGTTATGTACAATGAGAAGTGCAAATGAATATCGGGAAGTCTGGCTGCAATTGGTTGAATGTGATAATGTAGACATTGTGTTAGATTGCAGTGTATTTGTTTCATAATCTAAAGCGTTAATCGAACAATTCCAATTATTAACTATTCAATCAGTGGCGAAACATAAGCTGTAGCCTTTAACATGTTGTATTGCATTTAAATAATGTTGTAAGCATTGTTATTATTTATAAATGCAAAATTTAATTTTTTCATTTTTTTCCTTTGGGGTGTTACAGTGCTTATGTACGGGCTGCCACTGCTTTAGACACAAGAATAGTAGAATCTCTTTACAATATTGGCATACACAAGATTGTGAGCGCATGCGTACGCCCAACAACAAAGTCATAGAATGTTTCTAAATACACAAATGTTAACACATTAAAGCTGAAATGCATACACTAACCTTTTTTGTACTGTTTAGAGTTATTTCCTTTATGGTTCTTATTGGTATTTCTTTTTTTTTTTTTTTTTTTTGCATCTCAAGAAGTCTTTTAAAGATGAAACTAATAAAATTTGTTTTATTTCTTATCTCGGTTTTCCAGTCATTTCATCCTAAAAAACATAGTAAATCAAGTAAATCAGTCTTCTAACACACACACACGGGGTGAATCAAAATGACATGGGTGATTCCTGCCTATTATTAAGAAGAAAGGGTTTTTTTTAAGGGTCAAAGCTATATAACTGAGAAGAGACCTCCACATAGCCTTTAAAGGAATGCAGAAAACTGACCAGGGCTTCTGACCTAATATCCAATCCTCACTTCTCGTAGTGCATCCTGTTAGATATCTACCTGGATACTGAACTGACGAGGATGGGCTGGCACTTTGGGATTTCGGTGACCAAATTATATTCTTATTGGCTTAAACCAAAATTTAAATAATGGTATAACATTAAAGAATTTTGCTGGAACAAATCCTAAAACCCACCCCAACTCAGCATCACCAGAGTTCTAGATTGGTACTATCAGCGTAACAATATTAGGAGTAACTGAAACAAAAAAGGCAAAAACTGGTGATCTTTCTGGGCAATAAATGCAAAATGTCATATTCAGGCAATGACAATCAAGGAAAAGGAGTAGCCATAGTATTCAACACTAAATATGAGGCTAATCTTCTTGAATGGCAGGCAAGTAGAGTGATGTGGAGAAATATCAGAATGGGGAACTGGACAACGAGACTTATTTGTGCCTATGGTCCCACAGAAAGATCTACTAAGGTAGAAGTGGAGGAATTTTTTGAGGCTTTAGAGATAGCAACTGCAATGAAAACGGAAAAGCTGGTCCTTGTTGGGGATCTAAATAGCAGAGTAGGAAATGATTGTCAGACATATAAAAATATTTTGGGAAGATTTGGAGAAAAGAGCAAAGCTAATAATGGCAAATACCTGTTGTATTTCTGCTCAGGACATGGACTGGTTATTACTAACATAATGTTTCAGCATAAAAATGTGCACTTATTCACATGGAGAGAAGAAGCAAGGAATAAGAAGTCTCATTGACTATGTTATTGTTGATAGTGATGTTTTCTGCCTGGTACAGGACACTAGAGTGTACCATGGATTTGAAATTGGAAATGATCACCATTTAGTCTTGAGCAGGATAAAATTGAATTTCATATTGAAAAGAAAAACATGTAAGAAAGTTTTAAAGCGAATAAAAGTTGAACAGCTCTCAGATGTGAACTAAAAGATGATGTGAATTCTCAGATGTAGACTAAAATACACAAATATTATTCAAGAAAAAATGAAAGCTTTTGAGAACAGAAACCAAACTGTGGAAATTCAGTGGCAAGCCCTGAAGAAAATTCTGAGTGGTTCGGCCAGAGAGGCATGTGGTGAAGTTGTCTGCAAGGATAGAAAAATCAGAACTCCTTGGTGGACACATGAAGATAAAGAGGCAGTGAAGGAAAAGAAGAAAGCATATCAAAAGTTCCTGTCAAATAAGTCAGCTTGTGCTCTTAGAGAATACAGAGACAAATGTAAGAAAGCTAAACACTGTGTAACACTGGCTAAACAAAAGTCATGGGAGGACTTTGGTAAGAACTCAGAAAATAAATACCAAGAAGGTGGCAAGATATTATTATTATTACGGGCAACTCCAAGGAGTCCTTAGACTCATCAAGGGAGGCCCTAAACATCATGTCAAGAACAACTATTCAACACCCACACAGCATCTATCATACTTTGCCTTGAACTCATTCACAGTCATGGCACCCACGACAGACTCTGGCAACTTATTCCACTCATTCACACTCTCCAAGTAAAAAACCTTGTTCTAACACCCTTGCTAACTACACTCTTGCCCAGTTTCTTTGGATGGTCCCTAGTCCTCCCACCACCAGTCCTGTTCTGAAAAATATACTCGGAATTAATCTTATAGAAACTCTTCAGTAATTTGAATGTCTCAATCATATCACCCCTTTTCTGCCTATCAACCAATTTCTGCAACACATAAACCTTCAACCTGTTTTCATAAGGTTCATTCCATAGACCGGCAATCATCTTGGTCACTTGCCTCTGGATCCTCTCCACCTCCTCCTCATCAAGAAGAAACCTTGGTGTCCAGATCTGGGCACAGTAATCAAGATGAGGTCTTATCAAGGCTCGATACAGAGGAACAATAACTTGCTCGTCAAAGTATTCTTCAGTAACCAAGTGATTTGATGAGCTGATTTAGCACTTTTGCAAAGTGCCCCCTAAACTTCAACTCCCTATCCACTAACACTCCCAAATCCCTGGCATCGTCAATCTCCTGGAGTACAGTTCCACTAATATGGCTTATTGCCGCTAATCTTTTCACCCCAAAATGCATAACTTTACATTTTGCGACATTAAATTGACACCCGTTCTCCTTAGCCCAGTACTCCAATTTATCCAAATCATCCTGCAAAATTTTGACATCATCTGCGTTCAGTATTGCACTACCCAACTTTGCATCATCAGCAAACAAATGAACACTTCCTCTCAGATCCTTTGTGGGATATTCTGGAGGTTGTTGAAGAAGCTCAGAAATGAATGAGAGAATAAAAGTCTTAAGTGGCTGCACTGCACAGTTCAAAAGACCTGGACAGAGAGACAAATTCCAGATGACTGGAGTAGCTCTTTCAGAGTACCCATATATAGAAAGGGAAATAAAACTGAATGCGAGAATTACTGAGGCATTTCATTACTGAGTGTTCTGGTAAAATATATGCAAGTATACTTGAGAAACGGTTGAGAAGGACTGTGGAAAAGAAGCTTGGTGAAGAACAAGCTGGATTCAGGCCAAATAGAGGCTGTCAGCATCATATTTTCACTTTACGACAGATAGTTGAGAAATAATGAGACTATAACAACTATCTGTATTTAAGTTTTGTCGATCTAGAAAAGCATATGACAAGGTGCCAAGAGAGAAGGTATTCAAAACTCTACAGTTATATGATGTTAATGGGACATTATATCAAGCAATACTTAGTCTTTATTTGAGTTGTAAGTCAGCAATTAGAATTGAAGGAAGTACAGGAAGATGGTTTAATGTTAAATCTGGTGTCAGACAAGGATGTACATTATCCCCTCTGTTATTCATTATCTGTATGGATCACATTATAAAGGAAAGTGGTATTAATCCTGATATCAAAATTGCAGGTGCTAAACCTCAGCTCTTTACTGGGGGGGGGGGTGGGGGGGGGGGGGGGTGGGGGGGGGGGGGGGTGGGGGGGGGGGGGGGTGGGGGGGGGGGGGGGTGGGGGGGGGGGGGGGTGGGGGGGGGGGGGGGTGGGGGGGGGGGGGGGTGGGGGGGGGGGGGGGTGGGGGGGGGGGGGGGTGGGGGGGGGGGGGGGTGGGGGGGGGGGGGGGTGGGGGGGGGGGGGGGTGGGGGGGGGGGGGGGTGGGGGGGGGGGGGGGTGGGGGGGGGGGGGGGTGGGGGGGGGGGGGGGTGGGGGGGGGGGGGGGTGGGGGGGGGGGGGGGTGGGGGGGGGGGGGGGTGGGGGGGGGGGGGGGTGGGGGGGGGGGGGGGTGGGGGGGGGGGGGGGTGGGGGGGGGGGGGGGTGGGGGGGGGGGGGGGTGGGGGGGGGGGGGGGTGGGGGGGGGGGGGGGTGGGGGGGGGGGGGGGTGGGGGGGGGGGGGGGTGGGGGGGGGGGGGGGTGGGGGGGGGGGGGGGTGGGGGGGGGACTGGTTATTACTAACACCATGTTCCAACATAAAAATGTGCACAAATTCACATGGAAAGAAGAGACAAGGAATAAGAAAAGTCTCATTGACTATGTTATTGATGATGTTTTCTCCCTGGTACAGGACACTAGAGTGTACAGAGGATTTGAAATTGGAAGTGATCACTATTTAGTCTTGAGCAGGATAAAATTGAATTTCATATTGAGAAGAATAACATGTAAGAAAGTTTTAAAGCGAATAAAAGTTGAGCAGCTCTGAGATGCGAACTGTAGACTAAAATACACAAAGATTGTTGAAGAAAAAATGAAAGAGTTTGAGAATAGGAACCAAACCTTGAAGAAAGCCCTGATTAATTCAGCCAGAGAGGCATGTAGTGAGGTTGTCTGCAAGGATAGAAAAATCAGAATTCCATGGTGGACACAGGAAGTAAAAGAGGCAGTGAAGTAGAAGAAGAAAGTATATCAAAAATTCCTGGCAAATAAGTCAGCTTGTGCTCTTAGAGAATCAGAGATAAATGTAAGAAAGCTAAACACTGTGTAAAACTAGCTAAACAAAAGTCATGGGAGGCAAGATCATAGAAAATAAATATCAAGACGGTGACAAAATAATCTGGAAGTTGTTGAAGAGGCTCAGAAATGGAGGAAAGAATGCTTTAAAAGGAATTAGAGATGATAAAGGTGACATGAAAACAGGAGAAAAATATATCTTTGAGGTATGGAGTAATTACTTCGAAAAATTGCTAAATGAAACAAGCAGTGATAGCACAGTGATTACTCCATACCTCAAGGATATATTTTTCTCCTGTTTTCATGTCACATTTATCATCTCTAATTCCTTTTAAAGCATTCTTTCCTCCATTTTTGAGCTTCTTCAACAACCTCCAGTATATTTTGTCACCTTCTTGATATTTATTTTCTATGATCTTGCCTCCCATGACTTTTGTTAGGCTTGAAATGTGGAAAGCCATCAGGAGTAGATGATATTCGATCAGAAATGCTGAAATATGATGCTATAAAAGTCTTACAGTGGTTGCACTGCATAGTTCAGAAGACGTGGACGGAGGGATGAATCCCTGATGACTGGAGTAGAGCTCTTTTAGTACCCATATATAAAAAAGGAAATAAAACTGAATGTGAAAATTACAGAAGTATTTCCCTACTGAGTGTTCCTGGTAAGGTTTATGCTAGTATACTTGAGAAACGGTTGAGAAGAATTCTGGAAGTGAAGCTTGGTGAAGAACAAGCTGGATTCAGGCCATATAGAGACTGTTATATTCCCATGATTTCTCGACAAATAGTCAAGAAATCAATGGAATATAACAAAGATCTGTATTTAAGTTTTGTCGATCTGTAAAAGGTATGACAAGGTGCCAAGAGAGAAGCTTTTCAATACTCTACAGTTATATGGTGTCAATGGGGAATTATATCAAGCAATAGTTAGTCTTTATTTGAGTTGTCAGCAGTTAGGATTGAAGGAAGTACAGGAAATGATTTAATCTTAAATCTGGTGTGAGACAAGGATGTACATTATCCCTTCTGTTATGCATTATCTATGTGGATTATAATATGAAGGAAAGAAAGTGGTATTACACCTGATATATAAAAATTGGAGATGTTAATCTTAGCTCTTTGCTTTATGCAGACGATGTCATACTTCTAAATAAATCTGCTTACAAGTCTGCAAGATTCCCTGACTATATTGAATAACTGTTGTAATAGATATGGTATGAAGGTCAGCAATAAAAAGACAAAGACAATGAAGATAGGCAGAATCGTTGAAAACGTCAACTGCATTGTGAATGTAGAACCTGTGAAACAAGTAAAACATTTCAGCTACTTAGGCATGATTTTTACTGAAGATGGTAAATTAAATATGGAAATAGACAACAGAATCAACAAAGCTGGTATGGTAGGAAGTCAATTGAATAAATTCTTATGGAATAAGAGAGAAATTAGTCAGAACACTGAATTAGCTGTATACAAGACAGTGTTCAAACCAGTATTAAGTTATGGATCCGAGAGCTGGGTTAGAAGTAAAACTCTTGACCAAAGACTAGAGACTGGAGATATGAGAGTCCTGAGAAAGATTAGAGGCCTGAACAGATAGCATCAATGGCAATATTGCATTAAATATGAGGATATTAGAATAGTCAGCATCCAGTAATGCGTGAACAGAGCTAATCTCAGGTGGTATGGTCACTTAAACAGAATGGGCGAGGAAAGATTAGCAAAACAAGTGTTCTCCACCAGGTTGGCAGGAAAATGACCCAGAGGAAGACCAAGATATAGGTGGATTGATACAGTACAAAGTGCCTTAGATGATATAATATCTGATAATGTTGGAGTCTTGACAAGTAATAGACTGATTTGGATGAAAATTGTAGATAGGAAATTAGTAATGATGTAAATTTTTCATGTAGTACTGTCATATCCTGTACACCCCTTGAGGGTGCATGGCAGGAATATGGTAATGATGATCAATTTAATATGGCTGTTTCTTTGACAGTTTCTAATTCTTGTTAGAAATTCTTCAGAAAAACAAATCTGTGCTCTGGATACTAGGGATTTTATGATGCCATATTTTTGGGATGGATGTGAGCTGATATATTATGGATATAGTGACCTGAAAAAGTTGGTTTTCGGTAGACAGAGGTGGAAATGGATCCATCTTCCTTATGCTGGATGTGAAAGGAAGGAAATACCTTTTGATGATTCTTTTTCTAGTGTGAACTTGATACGAGGATGTAGAGTGTTGATTTTTTGTAGAAATAAGTAGAGTTCTGGTAGACATTCTGTGTGACTCCAAACTGCAAAGATGTCATCAACATGCTGCAGTCAAATTGTTGGTTTTGGGTCAAGAGCAAAAACTCTTTCTTCTAATTATTCAAGAAAGAAACCCAACAATTTTACTGCAGTATGTTGATGACTTCTTCATTATGGTTCACCATTAATAGCTATTTGGCCCCACAAATTACCAATCTAAAAACAGAAATAGGAAAACAATTCTTTAATCATTAATTTTTGCCATATGAGTATTAACAGTTCATGCTGTCTCAATTTATCCCTGAAGTGAATATATATATATATATATATATATATATTCACTTCAGGGGTATATGTATATATATATAATGCATAGCATTATACGTCTATAAGGATATGTGCATTGCGTTATGGGTTATTATGGCAATTGACATGAAGTCATCAGCCTCTATATACAAGTAACCCATCTGTGGAGTTACTTCATGTGCAAACTTTGTTTGTTTACACTTGGATAAATGTTGAAACCAATAATTTAATTTCTTGGCATCTTTAATTTATTGTATTGAATCATTTGTCAAAATATATAATTCACATGAAAATATAGTGAACAAATCTGCACTTCCTTTGCACAACTCTTTTTTTCCAACCGACAGGTTAGGAATTCAACCTGCCCTGGCTAGGATTTTTGTGAATGTCTTTAATCAGTACTGAATTTTCATCTCTTACAACACCACCTTGCTGATTGGAGACTTAAGGTAGTTTGAACAAGGTCTCTCTCTCTCTCTCTCTCTCTCTGTGTGTGTGTGTGTGTGTGTGTGTGTGTGTGTGTGTGTGTGTGTGTGTGTGTGTGTGTGTGTGTGTGTGTGTGTGTGTGTGTGTGTGTGTGTGTGTGAGCGCATGTTGTGTGTGTTTAAAGTAGGATTTCCATTATACCTGACCATTGGCTGGCCCACAGTCCTAAAGAACTTTGCCTTTACAGTTCTTCATGGGTGATATTTGCATTAAAAAAAAAAAGTAATCGTACTGCCCATCTTTGAATTTTATACACTATTTCTCTGCATTTATTCCTGCTAAAGACAGTATCATGGGCTACCTGTCAGTTTCCCAGTAATTATAATCTAATAACATTCAAGAACAACAAAATACAGAGTGATAAAAATTAAAATATCCCTGTTCAGTAGCTTGTGGAGTGCCACCTAGTGATCCAAATGATGTGAAATTTGCAGGAATACATGATGCAGAAGCGATATCTGGAGGAAAAAAAAAGTTTCCAAATTCACCACCAAGGGCACTGTAGATGTAATAATTTCTCTCTCTGTGCGTGCGTGCGTGCGCACACACACAGCATCAGTCGCAGCCAGCTGTGCTCTGCCATTTAACACATTGTGCAAAGGATGCACAGTTTGTGGTATAGTGTGAAGGGGTGCACATTGACTAGTACAGCCTGTGAATGCATAATGGAAGTGAATAAAAATGTGGTATTTATGCTTGTGTTGCTTTTCTCCTTCTTGTGTGTGCGTGCACACACAAGAAGGAGAAAAGCAACACAAGCATAAATACCACATTTTTATTCACTTCCATTATGCATTCACAGGCTGTACTAGTCAATGTGCACCCCTTCACACTATACCACAAACTGTGCATCCTTTGCACAATGTGTTAAATGGCAGAGCACAGCTGGCTGCGACTGATGCTGTGCACAATGCTGCATTATACTCGGCACTGGCAAGTTATCAGGGTGATCCCGCTAAACTTTGTCTTTGCGAGATCCCCAGAGCCAGAAGTCAAAGGGGGTCAGATTAGGTGAATGAGGTGGCCTGCAGCAGGAAATACATGACTGATCACTCTGGCTTCTGTGAAATGTGAATGGATCAACTGATGCACGGAAGGGCCCCCCCCATCAGGCATGAAAAATGACTGAATCCAAGCACAGACGCTGCTGTAGCACAACAAAATTATCATATCGCAATACTTTCAGCAGTAATTAAACAGGCCATAGGACCTGACTGGCAAATATCTTCAAAGAAAAAAGATCCATTGATATATGATGCTGAAATCCTGCACCAGAGAGTTACTATGGGGGTTGCTTTCATGCGGGATGGAGGGGCCTCATCCTGTATTAAAATGACTTAATCCATTCACAGAAACTACTGTGGCACAACAAAATTGTTTATCATATTGCAATATCTCTCAACAGTAACTGAACAAGTCACAGATGACTACTTCCAAATGTTCTCAAAGAAGAATGGTCCAATGATAAACAAAGCTGTAAACCAGCACCAAACAGTAACTTTGGGTGAATGCAAAGCAATTTGTTAGATTGCAGCAGGTTTTGCATAGTCCATACCCAGCAATTGTGGCTATTCACAGTTCCATTCAGGTGAAAGTGGGTCTCATCTCACCACAAAATCATCACTGCCATCTAGTGTCCAACTCCACTTGAGCAAGGAATGTGAAAATCAACTGACATTCATTTTAAAAGTCCTGTGGGTGGAATCCTGTTTCAGGGTTATCTTGAATGGGTAGAAAAGCAAAATCTTCCATAGAATTTTCTAGATAGTTATGTAAGGCGTATCCATATATCTTGATACTATTCACTGCAGGAACTGATGCTGTCATGCATGGAATGCATGTAGAATGACAATAGCATCTTCATTCGCTTGTTGTAAACTGATTGGTTTGCAACCTCTGCTAGGTGTAACTTCCAACGATCCTGTTTCTTCAGAATTACTAATCATTCATTGCAGAGCACATTGCCATAGTGGACCTCATCAGCATTTGTTCAGGTGACAAAATTCACTGAGTGTAACAACAGCATTGTAATTATTTGGGTAGTTAGCTTCATGAGCAAAGCATGTTAGAGCAAGGTTAGTACTACCACGGATGGTGTTAACAACCAGAATGAAGGGGGGGGGGGGGGCATATATTTTTTTTAAGCCCTACTGGAACCTGCTACGTTACGTGATATGCCAATCCTATGCGTTTGGTTTTTGCAATGCCTCCTTGTCTATTCCCCACTTCAGATATCGCTTCCACTTGACAAACAATGTGTTTCTGCAAAGTTTCCCTAGCATTTGGATTGTCGGATGTCACTCCTTCCTGTCGGATGTCCAAAGCCTTAGACAGGGATACTTAATTTTGATCACCATGTAGTTATCTGTCTACCTAGCCATTGCTTCTCTTCAAAACAGTGTCTAGTAGTTTTTTTTTTTTTTTGGAGGGGGGGTGCAAAACTGCTGTTATATTCACTCAGTATTGCTTACATAATTTTGGATTATTGTAGAATAATTTATTACATATTTGAAGATTTTAAGCTGAAAGTAATATTAAACTTATTAAATTTCAGCCTCCTGTTTATTCTGATCCACCTCTTCATAATCAAGTAGCCATTCCAGTTCCCTTTGACAATAGTTCCATTCCATTTCCTCCCCAGCAGCCTCCTCCACCAGTTGTTGAAGATACGGTTGTTCATGAACAACCAGGATATCAGATACCTTTGCTGGAGGAGGAGCAGCAGCATCCAACACTCATCCATCCACCTAGTCGAGAAGATGAAGATGACAGGGTAGTGGTATATGGACTTCCTTTAGAAGTTCCATTGCCACCTCAAGACCTCGATGAACGGCCTCAAATATCAGCAAGCACACCTGTTAGAGAAGAAGAAGAAGTTGAATGTGAAAGGCGAGAACGTTCACGATCTAGATCAGGGTCACGATCCAGAACAAGGTGAGTATTTGTTTTTAGCCAGTTTGAAAACTAAAGCACATTGCATAGTTATGCAGCAGTTATAAATTTTTTTTATAACTGCTGTAATTTTTTATAACTTTAATTTCCATGCTTAATTTTCTTAAATATGATACAATGAATACTCAATGAAATCTTTAATGGTAAAAGTTTTTGCCTGTGTCAGAGGCATCATGAGTATAAAAATAGAATACCAAAATATCGAATTAACAGGAAGATTCTGAAAAGTGGCACAATAGTTTAAGCTAAAAAACAGTCAAATAAAACACAAACAAGCCATATATATAATTAAATTAAATTAGGAAATGTTAGCAGATTGGGGGGAGGGAGTACTCTCTTCTGTAAAGAGATAAATACCACCTGGTCTATTTAAGTTTGACAATGAAATAATGTTTCAGAAGTTTCCTTATAAAGGTGTATCCCATAAGAAATCTGCTCAAATGTAGGATTTTGGTTTTATTTCAGAGGAGTCTGTGCTTAGTAAAGATAAAATTTTCATTTTCAGCAAGATATGTAGTAGAAACCTCAAATTAAGTAAAGGAAGTTGGTGTGTTAAGGCTTAAGTGCTGGCAGAAACTCTGTTAGAGGCTTAATGAAGTGAGGCAGCACTGAGAAAGGGTTAAAAATATTTAATTTTTCCATTATTTCATCTGTCACCGAACCATTGTCAGGGAGTACAACATGAGACTTATTACACACACGCACATGCAAAGGCAACACAAAACTAAATGAAACACGTGAACAAAGACTAGTCATAACTAGGTGGGTTGTCATCTGTTAGCAGCCTAGGATGTAAACTGGGATCTCGAAGCATTAGTGTTTCCCATGCTTTGGGAAGTTTAATGTAACCATATTTATTTAAATTAGGCTGATTTTTGAGAGTAGCTGTGTTCTTCTACATGGAAGAAATGTTGGAAGAATTAAATATCATATTTAATCCTTTCTTAGTGCTGTTTCACTCCATTAAGCCTCTGACACAAGTTTCTCCCAGCATTTAAGCCTTAATTAACACACAGATTGTGATTATTCATGGTGATGATATAGCGCGCAAGGCAAAACGTTATGGTAAGTTTAAACTTCACTTATCTAGAGAATTAAACAGGCTTGCCTTTCTCAAAAGATTTTAAATTTGAAACTAAAGTGTGAAAATATTAAAATTTATAAAATTAATAAAAATAAAAATTATCAGTGATGATCAAAATTTAAAAATAAACAATGAAAAATAATAACTTCAGCAACAGCATGAAAGTCCGTTGGCTACTGGTAGTCATATTTTTTTTTACTTTAAATAATGAATCTCCTGACGAGGAATTATTTTGTGAACAAAATTGACTTGGAACAGCTAAATGTAAAAAAAAAATGTTTCTGTGGCTGTTTCATTGCAAGTCATATAATGAAATTGTATTATATTTAAAAGACATATAAATAAGATGTATAAAATAATGAATGTTATAGTATTCCTTGCAGTCAATATTGTAATAAAACTCTTGCATAAACAATATCTGAGGCAGGGAGAAAGAAAAGAAAAAAAAAACGTTCCAAAATTCATCACCAGAAGGTAAACACGAAATGCATGGAATTTGCATATCATGCAACTCATCGGGTGCCAGGAGGGTTAAGAAAGATGGACACTTGATTTTTCCCTTCATTGTGGTTGTTAATACCATCCACAGTGATGACACTAACCTTGCCCCAACATTCTTTTCTCATGAAGTGTACTATCTGAAAACCAGTGTTTTCAAACTCTGGTACGCTTATTCCTGAGGATATGTGAAAGGTTTTCAGGGGGTACATGGCAATTTTTGGCTATGCTTCATTAACACATGGAATCATTATTAAGAGGGAAAAAAATAATTAATTTAAACATATTTCTTAATAAATATATATTTATTAAGAAAATTTCATAATATATATATATATATATATATATATATATATAATGTATGAATTCTACTCAAATTGCGAGTTACTATCGCCCCCGACGTTCATGCTGGGGCGATAGTAACTCGCTCCCTGCGGTAAATAACACACCCTCCGCAACAGCTACTATACTGCAAATGCACGAAAAACAATTGGTTTTATTATGTCCCTGAATAAGGTACAGAGACATTTGCAGGCTGTGTAATATATTTTTCAACAAGAGAGTGCAATTACAGTCGCATGTCCCATCCCACAGAAACTGCTGTATAGACTCAAGCAAAACCATATGATTTTGTTTGACACTACCCTGTCGTGAACTTGTTAAAACTAAGAAATATATAGCGATGTGTTTCAGATATTATGGAATTCGGTTGAAGAGAATTAGCATTTCAACTCAGTTGTTGACTTGTCGGCTTGCTTTTGTCTTTGGATCATGTGATCTTTTGTTAATACTGCACCAATCACATGCATGTCTTCATAGCTACTCTATCTCTACTTGCCTACAATTGCTGTCTGTTTCGCACTCTGCTTTCACTTCTCATTAGTCATTTGTGAAGGATTGTTCATTACGTATCTCAAGTCTTTTAATTTACTGGTACTTTTTGCTTGAAATAATGGGAAAGAGGATGACTCTATTTGGGTAGATGACTTTGATGATGCACACAAGGAAACTGCTCTCGAGGCTGGAAGTAGTGATGGCATATAGGTGCTTCTTGGTAAATCATACCCATTTTCAGTTTTTTTCTGAGAACTTTAGTTACCGAAAGTCGCCGCATATATTTTGTACCACGTTTTTTTTTGGTTTAATTTTTTGTGGGGGGGGATGGAAATGCAAGTTATATTCAAATAAGTACAGTAATTTTTTTAGCTTTCAGATGCATAAGTATGGATTATTGGTTAAAGACTGGATTTATAAAATGTACAAAAGAGAGCAATATAGCAGATACAATTAGCTGTAAGCAACAAGAAAATATTGATACTGTATCCCTCTCATTGATGATAAATTATTTAAATTAAGTAAATATTTATAAATTTTGTTCTATTAAAAATAAATAATTTTTTTTTGTTTACATGTACATCTAAATTCAAATAAAATAGATATTTCCAATGAAATATACTTTTTATTTATTATTATTATTATTTTGATAAGGGGGCACACGGATATCTGAAGTTTGAGAAACACTGATCTAAATAACTGCAATTGTTTAGATTGTGACAAAATTCTGGTGAATTTTGTCACCAGAACAAATGCTGATGAGGTTTACTATCTCCATGTGCTCTGCGTCAAATGATTAGTCATTTTGAAGAAACAGGATCGTTGGACATTTGACCTGACAGAGGTTAAGCATCATTTCACAACAAATGAATGAAGTTGCTATTGCCATTTTGGAGCATGCTATGAATGACAATGTTGGTTCCTGCAGTGCTGTCTCAAGATACATGGATGTGCCGTACACAACTGTCTGAAAAATTCTATGGAAGATTCTGCATTTTTACCCATTCAAGATAACTGAGACAGGAGTTGTACTTGCAGGACTTTGAAAGTTGATTGACATTCGTTTTAACATTCCTTGCTCAAGTGGAGTTGGATGCTGCATGGCCGTTGATGATTTTGCAGGAAGATGTGGCTCACTTTCATCTGAAGAGAGTTGTGAATACTCACAATTGCTGGGTATGGGCTATGCAGAATCCCACATGCAATCCAACAAATTCCTTTGCATTCACCGAGAGTTACTGTTTGTTCAGATTTAGTGCTTCATTTATCTTTCTTTGAAATTTTCATTTATCTTACTATTCTTTGAGGACATTCACCATCCAAGTACTGTGACCTGTTCAGTTACTGCTGAGAAGTATTGCAATATGATAAACAATTTTGTTGTGACACAGCTACAGCAGTGCCTGTGCATGGATTCAGTCATTTTCCATGCAGGATGGTGCCCTTCCCACACTTCATTCGACTCGTTCAAGAACATTTCAGGGAAGCTAGAATGATCACTGCAGGCTGCCTCGTTTCCCCCTGATCTCTGGTCCACAGATCAGGGATCTTGCAAAGTTCACAGCATTTGGATCACTGGGTAATGCTCCACAAGGCTATAATTTTGATCCCTGCATAATTCTACCTACAACCCTATTGGTACTGAAAATAAAATTAAAAAAAAAAAAAAGCAGAGGGGAAACTGACTTTTGAAATGAAATGCCTCAGGAAAATAAACAGCTCATTGGACAGAACTTAAGATTAACACAAGTGCTGTAAGATTTGAATATCCCTAATTCAGCATTTATTAACACATTTAAAAAGCATCAACTCTGTTGGTTTGGCCACATTTTAAACTTCGTTAATTTATGAATGCTGGGAATTCTACTCATGTTGCCACCTCCTTTCCCTTTGGTTTGTAATTGCATATATATCATTCATGCACTTATAAAGCACACCTAACAAACATCCATTAATCTGATTTAGCTTTCTTTTTAGTTTCTTTTCCAATCATTCTTTTGAATTTTGGGTCTCATTGACTTGTTTATTCAACACTGCATGCACAGAAAGAGAGCTGTCAATCCAATTTTGAGTTTATAATTGTGGCATGTTTTTTGATGAATGCAAGTTCACATTTTAACGTTTTACCTATTGGCTTTGTCATCAATATATTTATGTTTCTGAAGAAGAAGAAGAAACAGTTATTTATACTGCTTGCCAATATATACAGACATTTTCACTCTGAATGGCAGAAAAGCATAAATCAATATTTATAGACAGGCAATATATATACTGTACTGTTTGTGAACAGGCAGCAGATGTAAAAGACAAGAAAATGTGGTTGCCATTTGAACTTTCTGGACCTCTGAAAATCAGTTTTGGCTGTGTTATTTAGTTGTTGATGTTTGGAGTTTTAAATTGAAAGCTAATTGCTGTATATTTCATTCATGCTTGTGAACAAGCATGCTACTTTTAGAATCAACAGATGAGAATTAAAGTAGGAAGAGGAAAAGAAGTTTCTGTATTTTTTTTTAGAAGTGTTTTAATGGTGCCTTTGTTGTTTGGGTCAGAAACAATAGGTTGGAATGAATAATCCAACCAGCAAAATGAAAAATATAAGTCACAGTAATCATCCCTCTTGGCATGTTTATAATTTTAGATGGCAAAAGGTAAATAGTGGCTGTGTGTGATACTCCATGAGAGAAGAAATAAAGTTCTGGTCTGAATTCTGAATTGCCTAGAACAGAGACTGAATTTTTTTTCTTGTTAATTACTTTCATATCCAGCTTAATAACAGTGGCCAAAAAAAATAGATGTTGAGAGATTTATTTAAATCTCTTTTTAAAAAAGTCCATTTGTAAATTTAATATGCATGACATACATATTACAGATTTGCCCTAATTAGGAAATACCGCTATAATAATAAGATGCACTCCGGCAAACTACAGAAAAGCCCGAGCCTTTATCCTATAGAACTAATGCTCTTTTAAGAACATTATTGCAAAAAACTAAACTTGCAAAGCATTAACAACAGCAGACTGAAACTAAAATAGCAAATGGCTGAAGATTGCTTGTAGAAGTTCCAAATACTGATTATAATTATTTTATTTTTGCATATAAATTGAGATGGATTTTAATGAATGTCTTTTTAGATGCTATTTATGTAGTTGAATTATTTTCATTTGTGTTGAACCTCATTCAATTTCAAGAACAAAAAGTTTATTGAATAGCTAAATTTTATATGACTAATCAAGGAAAATAGATATCACTATGTCAATGTTCCATCTTTGACTATCAAGAAAAATAATCTGCTGTGCTTACAGATCCTTAAGGCTTTCGACTTCTCTAGATTCTTTCATAACCATAGTTTTAGGGTAAGAAGGTTAGTGTTATTTCTGAACAGAAATTTTTTGTGTGTGAAATGCATGAGTTGTTAGTTGTTCTCTTGACTGTTTTGTAGGGCTAAAATTGTGAGTTTTTATGAGGGAATATCCCATCTTCATATAAGAACTCATCTTCCATTGAAAAGTCCTGCAAGTTCTTCACACTCTAGATGGTCTTTGTAACCAAAGGGCTTTGTCAAAACCGACTCAGCTGCAGAGATTTTGAAGTAGATGTAGGAAATATCTGAAAGAAGGGTTTGGATTGACTGGTGGTTTACAGGTTTTGCATCTGAAATGGGTCATAGTGAGTTGCAAGATTTTTATAGTCCCACACTGATTTTTTTGGATATGATCAAGCGTACTAATCAGATATCTCCTTTTAGAGTACAAATACTACAAAAAGGTTTACAGGTTTTCTGTCATTTGTAAGAACCTATGTGTGTATGCCTTACGTGCATATCTTTTAACATGGTTTTCAGGATAAGGCAGTTTTCCAAAGTTCTCAAACGCTTATTTAACCATTGTTATTTTGTTTTTATAGTATATCTTCACAAGATTTTGTTATGAATCAGTATACAGTTTTGTTTTTGTCTGTTTGCTTCCATATTATTTAATTCTTAAATAATTGCATAGAAGATGTGATCATTCTAGTTTTTTTTTTTTTTTTTTAATTTGTACAGATCAACACGTCATCATCGTAGCCGGTCCCGGTCTCCAAAAAGGAGGCGGTCGCGCTCACATTCAGGATCACGGTCACGTTCTCGTAGGAGAGATAGATCCAGATCTCGTGAGAGAGAAAGGGAACGAGAAAGAGAAAGGGAAAGAGAGAGGGAGCGAGAGAGGGAAAGGGAGCGAGAAAGGAGAAGAAAAGGATTACCTCCAGCCAAGCGTGGACATCTCGGTGGTAAGTTAAATCATTTAAAATAGTAATTGTGTCAATGTCAGGACTTGGCAGTGCACTCTTAACCAGATTTGACTATTTTGCATTCACAAACTATTTTCCTATACCATTGTACAATAACTGCTTGTTATTGATGAGAAGCAAAAATGTAAACAATTTGTCCTCTATCCAAATGATAAGTCAAAAAGTATTGAAAATACTATTTCAAATAAAATAAAATTTCCTTTTCAAATAGTATTGAAACGGAAACTGAGCACAAAACTACTATTAAGCTATATTTGCCTTTGAAATTGAGTTGTTCTTTATTGCAGCAATCGTTATCATCCTTTTACATCTGTGTGTGTGTGTGTGTGTGTGTGTACACACACACATACAGCCAATTCTCTTTTTACACAATTTCAAAATAACACGGTTTGGAAAACAAAAGCAATGCTGTTAAATTCGGAATGAAAGAAGATTGAACCTATAAGCGCTTCATTCCGAATTTAACACGAAATGTCATTCCCAGAGTCAGTATTGTTTTGTCAGACTAAATAAGATGATGTTAACTTACCAACATAATTCCTTTTTCTTTGTATATATACTGTTTCAAGTCATTTAATTGTAGATAATTCTTGTAAATCTCCTAATGTATTAACTGTGTGCTTTGTATAAATAATTGTGTATGAGAGAGAGAGACAGAGAGAACGAAGTAATCGGCTTATAAATTGAAATGGCCTGAAGCAAAACACGTGAGCAAGGCAGAGTAGCACCTGAGTTTCTTCAGGAAGCTTACCAGAGTACGGTATGGCGCTTGTTGTCAGGGAGAAGCAAGTGCCATGCGCAGTGAAGGAAAAGCAGTGACGTAGGAAGAAAAACATAGGGCATGCAATGTAAAATTGGTTGCGGCACTTACAGAGCTCTCTTGGTTCTTTTCTTCAACGGAGCAGTCAACGGCGTCAGGAGGTCGGAAGGCCACGTGGAAGTGTCCTGGGGAGTTCAAGAGTCAACCTGTAGCTAAGCAGAGCAAAGTTTCCGATCCAGCGAGGAACCCATCGGAGAACAGAATGCCATGCCGAGCTGATTGACCTGAGAGCAGAGCAGCGAACCTCCACTGTCGTTTCCATGACGATGTGCCCCTACCCGAGACCATTGCATATTCGCGTAGATGAAGTTTCATAAGAGTTAGGACGAGACCAAGGATGTGCTGCCTGGACGCACATGTAGAAGGCCAAGTATCTCTTCATGCCTGGGTAAAGTAAACTTTGGTATGTTTTATAACTATTGAGAGAATCAAGTGTTTGCTAGTGAGATGGACTTTCAATTTGCTAAGACTGAATAGTGAAAGGACTTTAGTGTTCACACTCAAGAAATTAGAGAAAATTTAGACTTTAAGCTGAAGAGCTGTGTAGAATTGTTTTAGAGATATTTTCACTGTGTCGAGTGCAAATCTCTTCCAGAAATGCTGTTGGCAGAGGTATAAGATTGCCTTGTAATTGAACTGTTATCCTTAATTAATGTCTTATAGAATGTGTAGAAATTTAAAGTAATTAACAGAGTACTCTAGAGTTTTAGTATTGATTTAATAATATGCTTAAAATGATTCATATCTGTATACTTTCATGAAATTGATTTTTTTTGTTATGTTAATTTATTGACTTGCCTGATTTTCTTCCTATTGAACCGCTCATAAAAGTAGAACCAAGGTGGGAAGGGAATAAAAGTAAAGAAAGCTACAACTGCAAAGCAAATCTTGATAGTTTAGATAATTTAAGTAATTAATAGTTTTGGTTAAGAAAAACATATAGTGTGCTAAGCTGGAAACTAATTCCTTGATATTGCATTGTTCAACTATCTAAGACATAGACTGGATCAGCTTCTATTTTTTCATATGCACTCTATTCTTTTTTACACAGTTTTCATTTACATCATTTTTTCTGGATCTAATCTATCATGTAAATGGAGAATTGGGTGTGTTTTGTTACTGTAATGAAGTTGATAATCTGAGGATAACTAAAATGTTAGTACTAACGAGTTCTGCAAAATTTTCTCAGCATCTTGTGGATACATGTTTAGATTATTGGAAGACCTTGCCACTCGTAATTATTGTGCTGTTTTCTCGATTATTTCATTTATAGTACCACTCTTGTCATCCCGCTAATTTTTAATTTACCCACATAATATACTCTTAAATACTCTGCTAATCTTTCCTCTCCCATACAATTAAGCCATACCACCTGAGATTAGTTCTATTAACACATTCCTTAAGGCTAACAATGGCAAATTCTCTCCTAATATCCTAATTTTTGATGTGATACTGCCATTGATGCTATTTGTTGGCTCCACTAAACTTTCTCAGAACTCTCATATGAGTGGTCTCCAATCTTTGATCAAGTGTTTTATTTCTAACCCAGCTCTCAGATCTGTAAGTTAATATTCATTTGAACATTGTCTTTTATATAGCTAATTTAGTATTTTTGGCTAATTTCTTTTTTCTTCTTTTTTTTTTTTCCCATATAAATTTTATTCAGCTGACTACCAGCTTTACTAATTCTGTTTATTTCCATATTTAATTTGCTATCTTCACTAAAAGTTTTGCCTCTGGAATGGTCTACTTGTTGTGTAGGTTCACTATACAGGATACAATGGAGGTTTTCAATGTTCTGCCTATTTTCATTGTCTTTGCCTTTTCTTTGCTAATTTTCATACCAAATTTATTACAACAATTATTCAATTTATTTATTTATTTGGATTTATTTAGAAGTATATCATCATCTGCATAAAGTAGAAAGCTAATATCAACATCACCAATTCTGATATCAGATTTAATACTTCCTTCATAATGTGATTCAATTGTTAATTGAATAACAGTGGAGATAATATGGAACCTTGTCACACACCTCATTTTATTAAAAATCCTCTTTCTGTACTTCAATTCTAACTGCTTAGTTACAGCTTAATAGAGACTTGTTTGATATAATGTCATACGTACACCATATAACTGTAGCATCTTGAAGATCTTTCCTATTGGCACTTTTTCAATATAGTTTTTTTAGATCAAATAAATAAATACAAATCTTTGTTATATTCCTGAGATTTCTCAACTCTTTGTCTTAAACTGAAAATCTAACCCTGATAACCTCTATTTGGCCTGAATCTTACCAGGAACACTCAGTAGGGAAATACTTTTAATTCTCATGTTCAGTTTTATTTCTCTTTTTATAGATGGGTACTATGAGAGCTCTGCTCCATCATCTGGAATTCAATCCTCTGACCAGGCCTTCTGAATTATCCAATACAGCCACTATAAAACTTATACCTCCATATTTGAGCATTTCTGGTCAAATTTCTAGAAAATCAAGACCAAGAAGGTGGCAAGATTTCTGGAGGTTGTTGAAAAAGCTCAGAAATGGAGGAAAGAGTGCTGTAAAAGGAATTAGAGATGAAAAAGGTGATATGAAAACAAGAGAAAAAGATATTCTTGAAGTATGGAGTAATTACTTCGAAAAATTGCTAAATGAAAGAAGCAGTGATGACAGCACAGTGGTAAAAAACACTGACCAGGGATGCAATCAGGAATACATATCCATACTTGAAGTAGAAAAAGCCTGAAATGTAGAAAGGCAGCAGGAGTAGATGATATACGACCAGAAATGCTCAAGAATGGAGGTATAAAAGTCTTAGTGGCTGCACTCCACAGTTCAGAAGGCCTGGACAGTTAATTGGATTAGAGCTCTCACAGTACCCATATATAAAAAGAGAAATAAAACTGAATGTGAGAATTGCAGAGGTATTTCATTATTGAGTGTTCCTGGTAAGATATATGCAAGTATACTTGAGAAATGTTTGAGAAGGACTGTGGAAGACAAGCTTGGTGAAGAACAAGCTGGATTCAGGCCTAATAGAGGCTGTCAGGATCAGATTTTCACCTTACAACAGATAATTCAGAAATCATGAGAATATAATAAAGATCAGTATTTAATTTGAGTAGATCTGAAAAAGGCATACGACAAGGTGCCAAGACGTGGGTAACACTGAATAGGATTCATATGAATCAGGCAATATGTGCAGACTTGTTATTTAAATGGGGAAAATGCCTTTCTCTTCAATGTGGCCACAGTGCTCCTAAACAAACAATTCATGACATCAACTCTGAATTCAGAATGCATTCTTATCGAGGTAACTTGTCTGATTTTCTCTAAGCTGCACCGTCAGTACTAAAGAGGACTTTTTAAACTGACCCCTGAATCTCTGGAGTGGATCTAGGATTTAAGGATTAATCTCTGATTCTTTATTTTAACTTATTGTATCCCTTTTAATATAATTTTTACAACTGTGTTCTTATGCTGTTTTTATGTAATATGTATGTAATATCTTATATCTTGAGACCTATTCATCATACGCTAAATAACTGTCAGTACTCGATTGGATCAGAAAGTTAGGCATGTAATTGTATTTTTTGTTATATTCATGTTCATATGTTTTTTATGCTGTGTACTGCATGTGCCAAGCACTAAATAAATGTAATTTCACCTTTTGTTATTTTCTTTTTTTTATAAATTGGTGTGATAATTAGGTAGAACTACTTATGTGGGATTTTTAACCCAGCCTTCTGGATTCCTCAGCATGCTCATTTTATGTCATACACCTACTGCTGCAGCCTTTCTATCTTTCACATTTATAATGCTTTTGTCTACCTCAAGTCATATTGACCTGTGCTCGTGATTGCATTTCACCTGGATATTTTCTGTGACTATCATTTGTAGTATATTGCTTTTATGATCTTTGATTCCTTTTGTGATATTCTTTCTTAAATTTTTAAGCTTTTCTCAAAGCTTTGTTTGGAATTTTTCCTTTCCTTTTTTTTTTTTTTTCTGAGAACACATTAATTGTTACTTAATAACTTCTTATATCCTATATCTTTTTCTTACAACTTCATATGCTCCCTGACTGACTCACTTTGAATTTATTTATCTTGTCTATATATAGACCATAACACTTAATTTCATAGTAATTTTCTTCAAAATAAAATATGCAGTTATCTGTTACATGCGATTATTGGGAAATCTTACTGGATCACAGCCAGAGAATTACCATGGCATCAGAAATGTGCTCTGAAAATTTGTGTGAAGGGAAGGAGTTGTTGATTACACTGTTGTGAAATTATGGTGTGGAGTATATATTGAAACTACTATTCATTGGATGTTGACATTTTTATTTCCTGTTACCAATACTATAAAAGTGAGAGATGTATGTATAGAATTATTTATGTATATATCCCTTCTTACATAACACTGATGTGCATCTAAACCAGATATTCTAAAAACATCTGTCCATATATGAACTGCAGTCAGAAAAAAACATGTTTATGTACAAATAAAATATTATGAAGCTTTTTTTTTTTTTTTTTGAAATTCATTCACATTCACTCATCATGTGAAATATTGTATATCCAAAGATTTGCAGAAATATGGTTATTAGTGCCAGCTTAAAGGTTAAATTGACAACATGCTTACAGCTCAAAACTGAGTACACAGAGTATCTAGTTTGAATTGCCTGTTTTGCAAGTTTATATTGTATACTGAAGATATCTTTATGAGAGACAGTATTGGAAGTATTAAATAGTGTTCTGATCCTCTTAGTGCTGTTTTACTATTAAGCCCACAACATAAGACGTTTTAAGATACAATACAGTTTCCTTAAGAATTACAGTGGTGCCTCGCAATTCGACAGTTGAATTTTGCAGGTTGACACATGCTCGTGCATGGAATTGTGCGAGGTCATTTGTTATTTTTCATTTCTTGTTGGGTTGTGTTGGTGTTTGCTTGTGTTGTTTGTGCTAATTTTCAATTCTGCATTTTTCAGAAAGTAAAAATTTTGTGTATCTGCAGTTATTTTTTTTGAGTGAAATTTAAGAATGGGGTCCAAAGAGAAGTGAACAGAGGAACAATTCAGGAAAGAAGCACACTTGTTTGAGCATAGAGAAGAAGAAGAAAGAAATTGTAGATAAAGTGCAGAAAGGTAGAACAATTGCAGATGTAGCTCAAGAGTATGGCATTCCTTGGTCAACTGTGACAACTTTTTGGCAACAGAGAGAGGAGATTATGGGTGCTAGGGTGTCTGCTGGTGCAATGAAGATTTCTGACAAGAATAGATTTTTAATCAATGAGGGGATGGAAAAAGCTGCTTATCATCTGGATTAGAGAAAGACAGATGAAGGGAGATCCAGTAACTCAGGCAATGATCTGTGGAAAGGCAGGTTAATTTTTGAAGAATTGCAGAAGAAAACTCCAGGATGTAATACTCAGATCAAACTGAGGAATTCAAAGCAAGTCGAGGCTGGTTTCACAGATTCCAAGGTATAACAGACATCCACAGTGTTCTCAGACAGGGGTAAGCTGCTAGTGCAGATAGAGGCTGCTGAAAAGTTTCTGAAAAAAATTGAAGATTTAATCAGAAGGAAGACTACCTGCCACAGCAAATTTTTAACGGGGATGAAACTGGGTTATTTTGGAAGCGCTTGCCAAATCGAACTTGCATCATGCAAGAGGAAGTGAAGCTCCTAGGACATAATCCCATGAAAGATAGGCTTACCTTGTTATTGGTAGCAAATGCAAAGCGGAGACTTTAAAGCCACTTCTGGTCTACCACTCAGAAAATGCTCGGTGCTTTGGGAAGAAAATCATTAAGTCCAAACTGCCAGTGATGTGGAAATCCAATGCAAAAGCCTGGGTAGACCAGCAAGTTTTCAAAGATTGGATTTTTGAGGTGTTTGCCCCGAGCATGAAGAAGTTCTTCTGACAACAATTTGCCTTTGAAAGCACAAAGCACTGCTGATCTTTGACAATGCTAGTGTCCACCCTCAAGACTTAGAGGACATTCTTGAAATTGACTTCATCAAAGTCCAGTTCTTGCCTCCAAACACATCACTGATCCACCCCATGGATCAAGAAGTGATTGCATATTTTAAAAACCTTTACACCAAGGCTTTGTTCTCACAGCTTTTCAACATGACTCTCTTCTGATAAGACACTGAAGGACTTCTGGAAGACTGAGTTCAACAATCTCCACGGCATTTCTTTATTAAAACTGCCTGGGATGGAGTGACACAGATAACCCTTTGTTCATCGTGAAAGAAACTCGTTCCTTATTAGTGCAGACCAAGCAGCTGCAGCCAAGCAAGAGATCATTATGGCAGAGAATCTCGGCATAGAAGAGGTTGATGATGTTGATGTAGAAGAGTTTACAGAAGTCCTTCAGTGTCTTGTCAGAAGAGTGAGTCACGTCGAAAAGCCGTGAGAACAAAGCCTTGGTGTAAAGTTTTTTAAAACATGCAATCACTTCTTGATCCATGGGGTGGATCAGTGACGTGTAATGGAGGATCACGATGACGAACTGACCATGGAGGAACTCAGAGCAAACAGCAAACAAAGGAGAGAGAGAAAGAGGAATTTCACCTGAAGAAGAGGATGGCAGAGAAAAAGGGCTGATGCCAACAGCTGCCATTAAAGAAGTTTTATTCCATTGGGAGAAGGTGCAGTCTGTTTGTTTGGAATTTCATCCTAGCACTGCTGATGTGAGCAGAATGACAGACTTGTTCAACAACACCATCATTGTTCAAGCAAAGAGGAGACAAGAAGAGGCAGAACAGGATAAAGACCCTTCCAACATCTAAGGCTCAATGGATTGTATGTATTGTGTATACAATAGTGTATTTTGTAATTTAGTGTGTTATGCAATAGTAAAATACATAAAGTAAATAATATGGTGTATTTTTCTCCCACTCCCCCCTAATGGGGCAGTGGGATGCCGGTGCCACAATTCGACATTAGTTTGGCAACGGATTAGTGTCGAATTGCGAGGCACCACTGTACCAATATAAACATTGTTATTCTTGTTTTTCTGTTTAACAACAGAATATTCTTCTAGTCAGATTTGTACTTTCACACTTTTAATTAATGAAGAAAGTCATTTCTTTGTCCAATCAGTATATGTCCACACAACACTAACTAGGATAGATATGACTTTAGGAAAAATTGCTTCTATAGCAAAATGTCAGTGGGAATGCAGTGTCTTTCCAAACTAATTCATCTTTCTCATATATTCAAATGACCACTTGGAACACGAGCAAAGATAACTTGAGGAAAACTTAGTGTTTCGAGGTTATATCTTTATATAATCACTTAAAACACAGAGAGAGAAACAAAATGAGAAAATTATATAACCTGTTTCTTCATAACAAAATCAGAATATTTTAGTATCATATTACCTGACATTATTCTAGATAACAAACCCTTAAGCTATTTCTTTAAACATACATTACAATTACTTCACTGAATTCTATTTTATATCGTAGATTCCTTAATGAGAAGAAAACTTATCAGTGAATGCCTAAAATTTCACCATTTGTATTGTATATCAACTGAATAAGTATCTACTTCTTAATCCTAACAAATAAGTACGGGTGAATTCCATAATGAAAACTAACTTTGAAGAATTCTTTCATTACAGTTTTAATTTTTCTGTATCTTAACTTCAGTTTCTCTCTTTCACTGTCTTATATGTTACACCATGACCTCCACAAGCATCTTTCTCTCTTCTCCCAATTATAACTCTCAGTAAACCAGATTGGCTGGTTATGTAAAGAAGAGTTCTAAATGAAAATATCGGATGCAGTTATCTTGTGATATATTTTTACAAACCAAGAAAGAAATGTATCTCCAAAAATTTTTGACAAAGAAATTTAGTGGCACAATGTTTGTAAAATTTACGATTACTTTAATAACATAAATGCATTTCATTGCCATTAATTATCCATATTTTAATAATTACCAAGATCTGAATAAAGGCTTAGATTTTGTGTTATAAACTTGCAGACACAAACAGTAAGAGGAAATCTGATTGAACTTTATAAAGCAGCTCTTAAGGGGTTGAATAAATAGAATTATAAAGATAAATTTACATTTTCCTACAAATCGTGTACTAAGGGATGCAGTTAAAACTGTGAAGGATTATTTTTACAAGAAGTTGAGTATTCTAGAGACAGACATAAAATCTAGAGAAGTATTTTTTGGAGGACATTAACTTTCTATATCTGATATTTTTTGTACTTTTTTTGGAAGTGTTAGTGTGCAAGATAATTGAGCATTTTTATTGTTGAGAATGCCATGTTCTGAGATTGATACTAGATTGGCTTTGCTCTTCTTATATCAGTTTAAATCCTGAATAAATAGCTAGGTTTCAATCTGTTCTATAACACCAAATTAATTATTGTTATTAAAGCTATACGATTAATCCTAACTCTCTCTCTCTGTGTGTGCGTGTTAAAAAAAATTAAAGTACTGAAGGTATACTAAATTTTTTCACTGTTTATATTCATTTTTATAGCATTAAGCCCATGTTAATTAAAATTGTCAAAGTGTATACAGTATGATTTTGCTATAAACTACCAAATATCATTTAATTTAGAAATGGAAGTTTAGATTGCTCTTTTTAGTGAAAATTAAGTTAAAAGTATAAATTTATCAAAAATTGATTGTTGTATAACAGATATTAATTTAAAAATCCTTCTGTTAATATATGCTTTCTAATTTTGTAATTTAACCTAAGGATGTGCATGACAGGATGTGCAAAACTAATTATTAAACAGTTCTCTTTCTGATTATGTGATACATGAGTTTTTTTGTGATAAATAGCAATCGTTCTTTTTCTTTTTTTCTTTTTAAAATTTAGAAGAAAATGCTTATTGTAATGTAAAAAAAAAAAAAAAAAAAAAAAGAAAAGAAAGAAAAAAAGAAAATCCGATTTATACTATTCTTTCTTTTAGTATGCAGTACAACTCTTTGGCTTGGACATGTACCAAAAACAGTATCAAAAAGCGATCTAAATGAAATTTTTGGTGAATTTGGAGGAATCAATAGCATTGATGTAAGTATAATTGCAAACTTGTAAATTTTCACAAAATGTTGAAGTTAATGCACATCACAAGATGGATTATTAGAACAGTTGCTTTTAAAATACAACACATCTTTTTTTTACACACACACACACACACACACACAAGGCAGAATATATACAGATAGCATGAGATGCAATGTTCTAGGCAAAGGAGGTAATTTGCCATGGTCATCTATGTAGAAGTTGGAAGAGAAGAATGAAGCCAAGACATTAGCCTTGTTTTTAGGTGATGTTACAATGCTATGTGAGGATGAGATACAGGAGGATACACAGATGGACAAAAGTTACACCTGACTGCTTTGGCAAGGGACCAGAAGGCACAACTCCTAGTGGCACAAGCATTGAGTTTTCTACATTTATCCTTGTTGAATTTAGGTTTTGTCCTTTTAATAGTGGTTTTACAAGTGTTGCATACAACAGTGTGGGCCGTGAATGGAGTGGTGTTTTGGTCTCAAACCACTTGTGAAAAGCTCTTTGCTTTTAACACACTGGAGAACTATGGTTTAAATATGAATTGGGGATGGCTAAATTTTAGCCATCATAAAAATTCAGATGGCTAAAATTTATTAGCCATCTGAATTTTTAGTGATTTATAATTTGTAAAAAATGTGAACTGCACTAACTTCCGAAATAATGTTGATGGTTTGCTGTATTTTGCACTTTTAATTTATGTACTTTAGTAGTCTGGGACAGTTTTGAATTTAATATGATAATAACAGAAAATGTGATGAGATTTTATTTTATACAGTTTTCTCTTAAGTATCATGGGCATCATCAGTATAAAACTTAAATTAAACAAACATAAATAACAAGACCCAATAATAATGAAAATGTGTAAGCCACAAGTAAATGACAGAGGCTTCAACTTCTGTCCTAACAAATTTAAAAAAATAAAAATAAATTGTACTGTGCATGCACAAAACCTGTCCAAGGGAGGGATGCATGAAGTAAAGATTCACAGTTCCACGTGTAATCATTGTAAAAGAAAAGTGTTTTTGCCTATAGGCCCTTAGTCATCTTTTCAAAGTTCTAATGCTTGACGATGGTATTTTCAAGTCTCTGATCTTGCCCATAGAGGTGGAAGCCTACCCTTTGCAAAAGTCTAGAAAGCCAGGCTAAGAGTCGCATTGAATCCAGCAGATCTAAGTAGATTAGTTTTGATCTTATAGTTAATTATCCATTTTCCATTAAATTCAGAAGAATCAGTTTCCTTGTTTGGATTTTAGTACAGTATTGAATGCAATATTTCTGATCTCTTGTATGATGACAAAAATAAATTACGTTTTGAAGTAGCTAAAATTATTTATAGTCATCAGGAATTATATTAATGCTAAAATTATTCATATTCATCAAGATCAAGTGAAAATACATTTTTAATTGATCTTGATACATTTCAAAAACTTAGAAATCATTGTGCAAGGCCACCTAGAATTTATGGGCTTTCTACGTTAGATAAATTACAATATCCTCTCCAACCCTTTACAGATTGTTTACAAAGTCATGCATCTAAATTTTGGAGTTTCTTTTAAAATTTCCCTCTGCTCCCTCTCTCTCTCTCATACTCTTTCCTTCTCTTATATCAAGAAACCAGCAATTTTAACTCAAAAATCAAGGAAATGAGCTTGTACTGCTCTCAGTGACATTTGTTAGCTCCTGAAATCTCTGATTAATCCCTCATACCCATATTTTGAATGCATGAGAGATGAGTTTTATTACTTTATAATGCTTGCAGTCTCACACACACACACATCCCTTATTGTTATAGAACAGTAATCAGATAGCTTTTCCTCCATTCGTCTGGCATTCTCTCTCTGTAAGGATCCTTTTGAAAAGATTTGTCAGGAAGGTTACACCTACCACATCTAAACTTTTCATTCCGGATATCATCAGGTCCTGGTGGCTTTGTTGTTTACGATTTGTTAATTGCGCTCTTTACTTCTGATTCTGTGATCTTTGTCTAGGTTTGGTATTATTTAGCAGGTGTTGGCAATACTCCTTCCAACTCTGTCTTATATCATCATTCTTTGTCAGCCCCATATTCATTCTTTATCTATTTGACTGCTTTGAACTATGATGTCTATTTTATGTTCTTGAAGATTTCCTTATTGCTTTCCTTGATAGGGGGTGTTATATTATGGATTCAACATAAAGAAAATGGAAAAAGGGATCTTTATTTGAGATCTAATCCCTGTGTTGGGGCAGATAGTAGAATATCCCAACCGCACTCTTGTGCATCGTAAGAGGTAATAAATGGAGACCCAGTTTTCAGGGGTATAGCAGGTACTCAGGAGGGAGATTAGCCCTCCCTGTAAAAAATTATTTGATTACGGAAACTGTAAATCTGGGTGAACAAATGCTGCTGGCACAGACGTGACTTATGAGACTCCCAGAGGCAGTTATCTAACCTGGTCTGATGTGGATAACGTATATATATGACATACCAAGGGGAAAGCCTTTCGGAACCCTTGGTATTGAGAGTCACTTATGAAGCCATGAAAAATTTTAAAGATTGGATCATGGAGTGTCAGAACACGTACTATCTAGAAACAACTAGACCGGTAACAAATGAAATGGACAATTACAAGTTAGACATTTTAGGTATTAGCAAACTCAGATGGACTGGTTTTGGTAGACCTATAACTAAAGACAACAAGACAATATTGTACTCTGTATCAGAGAAGAAGCATTAAGAAAGGAGTTGCTCTAATATTGAACCCAGAAGTAACCAAAAGATTGAACCCAAAAGAAGGGGTGCTTAAGGGTCAAAGCTGTATAACTGAGAGGAGACCTCCACATAGCCTTTAAAGGAATGCGGAGAACTGACCAGGGCTTCTGACCTAATGTCCAATCCTCACCTTCTCGTGGTGCACCCTGTTGGGTATCTACTTTGATACTGAACGAACGAGGATGGGCTGGCAATTTGGGATTTAGCCGACCAAATTGTATTCTTATTGGTTAAACCAAAATAAAAAATGATGGTACAACATGACAAAATTTCATGCCGGCTGGGGCGTCGCCCGGTTAAACAAGGCCCCCGTTGTTTTCGCCAGGGAACCAGGGCGAACAGCGAAAAGTCAGCTACTGGAACAAATCTGAAAACAAACCCCAACTCAACATCACCAGAGTTAAAGATCGGTACTATCAACGTAAGAAGCCTGAATGGCAAAGAAATGGAGCTAGCTGAGGAATTAGATAAGTACCAGATCGACATAATAGGGGTGACTGAAACAAAAAAGACCAAAACTGGTGAGATCTTTCTGAGCAATAAATACAAAATGTTATATTCAGGCAATAACAATCAAGGAAAAGAAGGAGTAGCCATAGTATTCAACACAAAATACGAGGCTAATCTTCTTGAATGGCAGTCAGTCTCAAGTAGAGTAATGTGGGCAAATATGAGAATGGGGAACTGGACAATGAGACTTATTTGTGCCTATGGTCCCACAGAAGGTTCTACTAAGGTAGAAGTGGAGGAATTTTTTGAGGCTTTAGAAAAAGCAACTGACACAATGAAAAAGGAAAAGTTGGTCCTTGTTGGGGATCTAAATAGTAGAGTAGGAAATGATTGTGAGACATACAAAAATATTTTGGGAAAATTTGGAGAAAAGAGCAAAGCTAATAATAATGGCAAATATCTGTTGGATTTCTGCTCAGGACATGGACTGGTTATTACTAACACCATGTTCCAACATAAAAATGTGCACAAATTCACATGGAGAGAAGAGGCTAGGAATAAGAAAAGTCTCATTGACTATGTTATTGTTGATAGTGATGTTTTCTCCCTGGTGCAGGACACCAGAGTGTACAGAGGATTTGAAATTGGAAGTGATCACTATTTAGTCTTGAGCAGGATAAAATTGAATTTCATATTGAAAAGAATAACATGTAAGAAAGTTTTAAAGCGAATAAAAGTTGAGCAGCTCTCAGATGTAAACTGTAGACTAAAATACAGAAATATTATTGAAAAGAAAATGAAAGAGTTTGAGAACAGGAATCAAACCTTGGAGATTCAGTGGCAAACTCTGAAGGAAACATTGATTGATTCTGCCAGAGAGGCATGTGGTGAGGTTGTGTGCAAAGATAAAAAAATCAGAACTCCCTGGTGGACACAGGAAGTTAAAGAGGCAGTGAAGGAAAAGAAGAAAGCATATCAAAAGTTCCTGGCAAATAAGTCAGCTTTTACTCTTACAGAATACAGAGACAAATGTAAGAAAGCTAAACAGTGTGTAAAACTAGCTAAACAAAAGTCATGGGAGGACTTTGGCAAGAATATAGAAAATAAATATCAAGAAGGTGGCAAAATATTCTGGAGGTTGTTGAAGAAGCTTAGGAATGGAGGAAAGAGTGCTGTAAAAGGAATTAGAGATGATAAAGGTGAAATGAAAACAGGAGAAAAAGATATCCTTGAAGTATGGAGTAATTACTTTGAAAAACTGCTAAATGAAACAAGCAGTGATGACAGCACAGTGATAAAAAACACTGACCAGGCATGCAGTCAGGAATACATATCCATACTTGAAGTAGAAAAAGCCATCAAAGGCTTGAAATGTGGAAAGGCAGCAGGAGTAGATGATATTCGACCAGAAATGCTGAAGTATGGTGGTATAAGAGTCTTACAGTGGCTGCACTGCATAGTTCAGAGAGCCTGGACAGAGGGACGAATTCCCGATGATTGGAGTAGAGCTCTGATAGTACCCATATATAAAAAGGGAAATAAAACTGAATGTGAGAATTACAGAGGTATTTCCCTACTGAGTGTTCCTGGCAAGATCTATGCAAGTATACTTGAGAAACGGTTGAGAAGAATTGTGGAAGAAAAGCTTGGTGAAGAACAAGCTGGATTCAGGCCAAATAGAGGCTGTCAGGATCAGATCTTCACTTTACGACAAATAGTCGAGAAAGCATGGGAATATAACAAAGATCTGTATTTAAGTTTTGTCAATTTGGAAAAGGCATAGGACAAGGTGCCAAGAGAGAAGCTATTCAATACGCTGCAGTTATATGGTGTCAATGGGGCATTATATCAAGCAATACTTAGTCTTTATTTGAGTTGTGAGTCAGCAGTTAGAATTGAAGGAAGTACAGGAAGATGGTTTAATGTTAAATCTGGTGCGAGACAAGGATGTACATTATCCCCTCTGTTATTCATTATCTATATGGATCACATTATGAAGGAATGTGGTATTAAACCTGATATCAAAATTGGAGATGTTAATGTCAGCTCTTTGCTTTATGCGGGTGATGTTATACTTCTAAATAAATCCGCTACAAGTCTGCAAGATTCTCTGACTAAATTGAATAGCTGTTGTAATAGATATGGTATGAAGGTCAGCAATAAAAAGACAAAGACAATGAAAATAGGCAGAATCATTGAAAATGTCAACTGTGTTGTGAATGGAGAACCTGTGGAACAAGTAAAACATTTCAGCTACTTAGGCACAATTTTTACTGAAGATGGTAAACTAAATATAGAAATAGACAACAGAATCAGCAAAGCTGGTATCGTGGGAAGTCAATTGAATAAATTCATATGGAATAAGAAAGAAATTAGTCGGAACACTAAATTAGCTGTATACAAGACTGTGTTCAAACCAATTTTAACTTATGGATCTGAGAGCTGGGTCAGAAGTAAAACACTTGACCAAAGACTAGAGACCGCAGATATGAGAGTCCTGAGAAAGATTAGAGGCGTGAACAGATGGCATCAATGGCAATATCATATTAAAAATGAGGATATTAGGAAAGAACTTGACATTGTCAGCATCCAGGAATGCGTTAGCAGAGCTAATCTCAGATGGTATGGTCACTTAAATAGAATGGGAGAGGAAAGATTAGCAAAACAAGTGTTCTCTGCCAGGTTGGCAGGAAAACGACCCAGAGGAAGACCAAGATATAGGTGGATTGATACGGTACAAAGTGCCTTAGACGATCGAAATATAAGATCTGATAATGTTGGAGTCTTGACAAGTAACAGACTGATTTGGAGGAAAATTGTAGATAGGAAGTTAGTAATGATGTAATTTTTTTCATGTAGTACTGTCATATCCTGTACACCCCTTGAGGGTACATGGCAGGAATTTGATGATGATGATGAAGTAACCAAAAGCTTGATGGAATGGGAAACAGTAAACGAGAGAATTATAAAAGCCAGGTTTCATTCTAAATTTATCAAACTTTCTGTTGTGCAGGTTTATGACCTACTAATGATGCAGATGAAGAAATAAAAGAATGCTTTTATGAACAACTCCAAAAGCTAATAAATTCTATTCCAAAACATGATATGATAATACTCATTGGCGATCTTAATGCAAAAGTGGGAAAAGGGTCATGTGTAGAAGAAAACTCCTCAGGTTTTGAGGCTTGCAGAGACTGAAACGAAAATGGCATGATGTTTTTATCCTTTTGCGAAATGAACAACTTTGTCATAGGAGGAAGTAAATTTAAGCACAAAGAAATATATAAATTGACTTGGACCTCGTGACAGCAAAACAAGAAACTAAATTGATAATGCTGCGATAAATAGTAAATTTGTAAGATTCATGCTTGATGTGAGAGCCAAACATGATGCAGACGTTGGTTCCAACTACTTCTTTTTAGTGACGAAGTTGAAATTAAAATTTCAAAGTGTATTAAGAGAGGAAAGAAGGTCAAGAACTGCATTTGATAGTGGAAAATTAAAAATTAAAGAAACGAGAGAAGTTTGCTTTGGAGATAAAGAACCGATTCAATATATTAGAAATAGAGAAAATTCAAGATGTACCATCAGAAGATGACAAAGTAGAAGAATATTGGAAAAACTTCAGGAACACCTACAATGAAGTTGCTGAAAATGTAATTGGTAAACAAAGAAAAAAAAAAGAAAAACAAGAATGGTTAGCTGCAGAAGTTAAGATCATCGAAGAGAGGAAAAAGATTAAATCATTAATGAATAATACAAATTCATATTGATTATGAATTTGTATTATATTTATATTAGTCAACTTTATCAGATTATGAAACGAATCAATTGTAACAGAAAAACAACTCCTTCCTTCATTAGAGACAAATGAGGAAAGTTATTGATGATTGACTCCAAAATTGAAGCAAGATGGAGGGAATATTTTGATGAAACCTTGAATATAAAGGTAGATACAGGGTCTGAGCAGGTGCAAAATATGACAACTAGTGTAATACCCACTTTGAACATTTCCGAAGATAAAGTTTTGCTGAGCAAAGTCAAAGATACTCTGAGGGCACTAACTAACTAAAATTCCTCAACAATGAAAAGAAGTAGTAATTACAAAGCTTTAAAAGTAATTGAAATTTAGTAGCTTTTACAGGTAAGCTGTAGACTCAACTATACAAACATTATTTTAGAAATAATGAAAAGTTTGAAAAAAAGAACCAAAGCTTGGAGTCTCAATGGCAAACTCTGAAGAAAACAATTCATCTAGGGAAGTATGTAGTGAAGTTGCTGCAAGGATAGAAAAATAGGAACACCATGGTGGACAAAAGAAGTTAAAGAAGCAGTTGCATAAAAGAAGAAGCATACTGAAAGTTTCTTGCAAATAAGTCAGCAAATGCCTTAAAATAATACTGAGAAAAATGCAAGAGAGTGTTGCTATGTGTAAAAATGCAAGAAAGTTAAGCCCCCTCCATATGAGACCTGCTAACTCACCTTTAGTTAAAATAGACCAGATAAAGGTACCTCACGTCATGGACAGGAATCAAATCCAGGTCTTTCCGAAAGCATCTCGTCTATACCGACTGAGCTATGGAGGTTCTAACCTGTTGTCCAGCTATCAGTGAGCTAATAATAACTCCCTTGACAAGTCCATTTTACACTTCTACTCAATTCATTTTGTGCTAAAAATACTTGACTACCATAATCTCTCTCTCTCTCTTTATACCGAAATTATTACTATGTTGACTATCCCATTCCACCTTTTCCTTTCCTGTTTCTTACTCCTTCAAATTAAAATTTACAGTGAACCAAGCAGTTGACACTCATGCACTAAGAAAGATAATGGCTATAGGTGTGTATCATTTCATTCATGTAATTTCCAAACAAACTTTGTGTCCAGGCATATTGCTCCAAAATATGCCATTGCTGCTAATATAAATGAACTTTGTGCATTATAACAAGATGGATAGGAAATATTGACCAGTACACAGGAAATAGTTTAGAGGAAGTAAATTCCAGATGATTTGTAATAGAATACTTCAGGGTTTGGTGTTAGAGATAGAAGTTTCTGTAAGTTAGGGTCCTTCTTACAGACTATAACATTTAATTGCAAAGCACTTCTTCGTATATAATGCTTCTTAGCACACATGCTGAGTTGATTTTTGTGTTTCTTCTAACACGTTTAGAGCCAACTTAGTGTATTTGCTATTCAGATGAAGTATGTTTAATAGTTTGTTAAATGCAGTACTGACAAAGCATTGCAGTAGTCTTTCCTAAAGCACTTTTTCTGTACTGTCCTAACTCTTGCTTCCCATGTTTTCATTTCCATATATTCTATTTAATATTACTACTGATCCTTTTTGTAATCTGATAAGTCAATGTGGATCCATCAAAATAGGTAATAATTTTATCTTAAAGAAAACAACAATAATAATAATGAGATAATTGAGTTATTTTCTATATTTATTCCTTTTGTTAATGCTTTTAATTAGATGATAGCTCCCAGAGGCTGTGCTTATGTATGTATGGATAGAAGGCAGGATGCCTCAAGAGCTTTGCAGAATCTTAAGAATCTGAAATTGCAAGGTAGTTCAATAAAGGTATGGATAAAAAAAAAAAAGTGCAATATTTTTTACATTTTAAATAAAAAATAAAAGTGCTTATGTTATCTAGTTATTATTGTAAACAGTTTTCTTATTATATTTGTTTTGGTAAGAAATACTAAGGTCACAAAACTTTGCAACCACATATGACAGATTGATTTTAATTTATATTTGTACTCTTCTGAAATAACTAATTATTTTGCGCTGCTTTTTTTTTTATTATTGTTATTATTTATGGTTAAGAAATTCACAGAAATGAAATGCATAATGCTCCTTGCTTTCTTTAATAAATATAAAACTTACTGCAAAATTCAAAAGAGGAGTTGAACAGATTTAGATTGTTCGAAACAAAAATATCTAAAATAGATCGATATAAAAAAACATGTTACACTCCTACCATTTCTGCAAGAATCTTCCACATGATGTATGAACTTTATAAGGTAGAATGCTTGTAAGCATGATTTACAGTTTAGGCACATAATGCAGTGGTTGGCATATCTCTGTAGCACACATAGCAGCATATAACCATTGAAGGAAAGATGCTAATTCATAAAATTCATGATATCTAAGGAAATTTATGAGCTTTTCAACTTAGTTCATTGTTCCACATGGCGATGGAAAGATTTTCTTTATAGAATGTTTTTAATACCACAGAAACCTGGAAACTTGGGCAAATAATATGCAGTTTACAGCCATAATTGTTTCATGTCATAGCCCTCTTGAATTTTTGCACATGTTTCTGAGTTATTATTTTATCAATTGTTGTTATGGTAATGAATGCTATTAGATGACAAATGAATTCATTTAGCACTTAAGAATATTTTCTTTCTCTGGAGTAACATAAAAGATAAAATATATACATTAAAAGACAAAGGCATTTGTATCTGTAGTTTCTGTTTTATTTCTGAGTTCTCAGATCCATAAAGTAAAACTGGTTTGAACACTGTCTTGTATACGACTAATTTAGTGTTTTGACTGATTTCTTTCTTATTCCATATAAATTTATTTAGCTTACTTCCTACCATACCAGCTTTACTCACACAGACACTTCACATCATTGTCTATTTCTATAATTAATTGCCCATTCTTCACTAAAAATTGTGCCTAAATACTAAAATGTTTCACTTGTTGTGTAGGTTTTCTATTCCGGATACAGTTGAATGGAGAACCTATAGAACAAGTCAAACATTTAAGCTATTTAGGCACAATTTTTAGTGAAAATGACAAATTAAATATCGAAGTAAGCTGGTATGATGGTGAGTCAGCTAAATAAATTTATATGGAATAAGAAATTACCTAAAATACTCAACTAGCTATAATATACAAAGTGTTCAGAGTAGTTTTAAGTTAAGGATCTGAGAGCTGGGCTAGAAATACACCCTCTGTCCAAAAAGAAACCGAACTTTTCGAAAATAGAAGAAACTAGTGGCACCACCTGTTGTATCTTTTTGTTGTCGAAAGTAGAAACCTTCATTAGTGTTGTGTCAACTATTTATGACATTTGCTTCATTAGAACCCAAGTTATAGTGCTAAGAGTGACTGTGTGTTTTGACGAACGGTCGGAACATGAATTTTGGACAGAGAGCTGCGATTGACTTTGGTGTTAAACTTGATAAAAAATTTTACTGAAACACATCAAATGCTTCAAAAAGCATACGACGATGAATGCTTATCCTGCTGAAGTTTACGAGTGGTTTAAGCGATTTCAAAGTGGTTGCGAGACTTGAGGACGACGAAAAGCCGGGCCCTCCAAATGGACTGAGCGAAGCTAACATCCAAAAAGTGCGTGATTTCATCAAAGAAAATCTGAAATCATCCTTGAGATTGATTGAAGATGAATTGGGGATTCCAAAATCAACTGTGCTCAACATTTTGACCAAGGGTTTGGGTCTTCGTAAATTGAATTTGCAATTTGTTCCCCACAAGTTGACCAACGACCAAAAAATGTATCGAATTGAATGCCAAGGACCTCATTAAAACACTCATAAGGACTCAGACTTCCTTGAAATGATCGTTACTGGTGATGAAACATGGCATTTTGAGTATGAGCCCGAAACAAAATGCCAGAGTGCTGAGTGGACACCACTAGAAGAGGGACATCTAAAAAAAAGTCGCTTGGAGAAGTCAAAAGTAAAGACGGTGCTGATTTGTTTCTATGATTCCAAGGGCATTATCCACAAAGAATTCAGTCCACTTGGCCAAACAGTCAACGGTGAGTTTTATCTTGAAGTTTTGAAGCGGATGATAGCGAGAATTTGTCGCGTACGGCATGAATATCGTGATGCAGGCAGCTGGTCACTTTTGCACGATAATTCGCCATCTCATCATTTGAACATTGTGAGACAGTTTTTGAGCAAAACCCAAGTTTTTGTTTTGGGTCCCTCACTGTATTCACCTGATTTAGCACCCTGTGACTTCTTTATCTTCCCCCGACTTCATTTGCCGATGAAAGGAAATCAGTACGACACCATTGAAAACGTTCAAGCGGCAGTAACCACGACCCTCAACAGTATCCCAAAAACCAATAATAAAAAAACTCATTTAATGAATTAATAGACCTTGCCAATCTCTGTATCGAAGCTTAGAGAGAGTATATTGATTGAAATAAATGATTTCAATAATTATAATTGGCCTGTGTTTTATTTTCTATCAAAAATTCAGTTTCTTTTTGGACAGAGGGTGTAAAATGCTTGATCAGAGACTGGAGACCACAGGTACGAGAGTTCTGAGAAGTATTATTGGAGTGAACAGATGGCAGCAATGAAGATATTGGGAAAGAATGTGGTTATTGTTAGCATTCAGGAATGTGTTAGCAGACCTAATCTGAGAAGGTATGATCACTTAAACAAAATGGAAGAGACAAGATTTTCAAATCAAGCTCTTTGCCAGGTTGGCAGGAAGAAGACCTGGTGGAAGACCAGCATGTAGGTGGATTGATACAGTAAAATGTGCCTTAGAAGACAAAAATATAAGATCTGATATTGGAATCTTGATCGGAAGTTAGTACCGCATGTAAGAGTCACCCCGTTACTATCATGATATCCTGTACGCTCCCCTGAGGTTATGTATCAAGAATTTGATTATGATGATGAGTTAGTTACTCTCTACAGGCCATTGACCCACTTTGTACAGGTTAGTTCGAGTTTCATGCAACTTGGAACTTCATTTGAATCTCATCAGTGATACAAGTATGTTTTCTAGGTCTTTTCACTCTAGGCTGAATTAATCAGTCTCAGGCAAGATGGTGAGGCTTCTTGTAAACTTCAGTTTTTCCTCTCACAAAACACATATTCAAGGCCACTACTTGAAAAACACGAACACTTATTTGCCTTGGTGTTTTTGCCAAGCATAGCTGCCATTATCAATTTCCTGATATGTACAGTCAATTTAATTTGTTATTACCAATCTCCTATCAACAGTTTTCCTTCATATCAGAATGCTGACAAGTTTTTTACTTGTTAGCACTCTAATATTGGTGTATCTAATATTTCAATCTTCTAAGGCACGTCTGACTGAATCAATCCATCTAAATTTGGTCTTCCTCTGAGTTCTTATCCTTCCATCTTGGCATTGGATACCTATTTTCCTAATATTTATTCTCCCATTCTGTTTAAATGACCATATCACTTAAGATTAGCCCTGCTTACACAGTTTTGAATGCCAGCAGTGTAAAGTTTCTTCTAATATTTTCATTTTTAATATGATTCTGCCATTGATGCCATATGTTCAGGCTTCAGATTTTTCTCAAGTCTCATATCTGTGATCTGTGATGAATTGCTTTATTTCAAATCCAATGCTCAGATTCATAACTTGAAATGGTTTGAACATTGCCTTGTATACTGCTAGTTAGTGTTTAAATAAGTTTTGGTTCCTTAGATCGTAATATGCTTATCTCAAATATTAAGTCATATCAAAGGAGATGGCAAAGCATAGCCATTGCCAGTCTTTATCTGCAAATGAAGCTATGGTATATGATATGCTGCTGTACTGACCAGATCTTAAACATTCTAAGCTGGATAACTCCCTTAACTATTCCTTTTATAGATATATAGCTATACTTCATGTATACTGACATGTGGCCACAGATGAAGATTGCATTCCAACAATCTTAAATGACAGAGTATATACACTCAAGAATTCTAAAAATATAACTATTCAAAATGGCTTGTCCTAAGGCTTATCGAAAAGCATGAAATTAACTCTGTATTTAACAGTTGGATCGATAAACATACTACCTATTTTCACTATTGGGAAGGGCCATGAGAATGGTGAAATTTATCTAGATTTTTAATGCGGGTAATAAAACCCCACTATCTTATCTTTGCAACTAGAAGGAATCATAAGGGGGGAAAAAATGAAATTCCAATCAAGTCATTTATTTTCATTTCTATTACATTGACATAATTGCTATATCCCCATATATATATATATATATATCTTTGGGAGTATGGGAGTATAGCAGTTTTGCTAATACAATGTTAAATATATTAAATATTTATTAATTATTAAGTTAAATATATTTAAAGATGCATGTTGTTTTCATATATGTAAAGCAAGAAAATATTCAACATCTGTGACACCCAATAAAATTATGCTGCTGACTCTGTAGTAACTTAATAATATGTATATAAGGATATATGATCGACTAATTAAACCTTTTCTGTATATTTAGCCATATCCAGATAAGTGATATTTTATAGTTTGTGTTGAAGATTAAACAGTAAAATAATAAGATAATGTTCACTAAACATGACACATTGATGTAAACTAAAATGATAAATATGGAGTGAAAAGAAAACAAGACTTAATTCCAGTTTTGCACCCCCTTAAAACTTGAATAAATACTACATCTGCTGTAGCCATAACAAATTGAATGCAGAAGGTAGCTGAAATAATGAAGAATTCATTGGACAAGATTGGAAGACAAATAGGCCTATCTTTCTTCAAGGATGGGAACACAGGATACAACCTGCATTGTAGATGAAGAGTGGAACTGGAGAAGTGTTGTAGAGGAATAACTTATGCACTTATGGAATAACTTATGAACAACTGTACCGACATATAGGAATTGCTGTATTGTGATAAACTGTCAAGGAATCAGTTCTAAGACATGTTATATCCTTATAAGTTAGTTTGAAATTTTCAGTTCTGAAGGAAGAAATTAAAGTAAGCCATGATAATATGCAGACAAATATTGTCCATTTTACTAAATTTTATTTGACACTGATTAGCATTCACTTAAATTATTTTCATTAATACATGGAGAGGCTGTTATTACATTATGTTGCAAAAAATACATACACACATATTGCTTGAAATGCTGACCTCTGATAAATTATAGTGCTTAAGACGATATAAAAACAAAGGATCCATGCTAAATGATTTCATTTGTGTAATGTACAAATGGGAATGTGGTTTAGAGTTAAATAGACTTCCTCATCATCATCATCAAATTCCTGACATGTACCCTCAAGGGGTGTACAGGATATCATAATACTACATGAAAAATTTACATCATTACTAACTTCCTATCTACAATTTTCCTCCAAATCAGTTTGTTACTTGTCAAGACTCCAACATTATCAGATCTTATATTTCTATCGTCTAAGGCACTTTGTACCGTATCAATCCACCTATATCTTGGTCTTCCTCTGGGTCGTTTTCCTGCAAACCTGGCAGAGAACACTTCGTTTGCAAATCCTTCCTCACCCATTCTGTTTAAGTGATCATACCACCTGAGATTAGCTCTGCTAACACATTCCTGGATGTTGACAATGTCAAGTTCTTTCCTAATATCCTCGTTTTTAATATGATATTGCCATTGATGCCATCTGTTCACACCTATAATCTTTCTTAGGACTCTCATATCTGTGGTCTCTAGTCTTTGGTTAAGTGTTTTACTTCTAACATAGCTCTCAGATCCATAAGTTAAAACTGGTTTGAACACTGTCTCGTATACAGCTAATTTAGTGTTCCAACTAATTTCTCTCTCATTCCATATGAATTTATTCAATCGACTTCCTACCATACCAGCTCTGTTGTCTATTTCCATATTTAATTTACCATCTTCAGTAAAAATCGTGCCTAATTAGCTGAAATGTTTTACTTGTTCCACAGGTTCCCAGTTCACAACACAGTTGACATGTTCAACAATTCTACCCATTTTCATTGTCTTTGTCTTTTTAATTATTATTATTATTATTACGGGCAACTCCAGGGAGTCATTAGACTCATCGAGGGAGGCCCCAAATCATTTTCATCACAACTATTCGACATTCATACAGTATCTATCATACCTCGCCTTAAACTCATTCTTTGCTGATCTTCATATTTATGCTGATCTTCATACCGTATCTATTACAACAGTTATTCAATTTAGTCAGGGACTCTTACAAACTTGTAGCGGATTTATTTAGAAGTATAACATCGTCTGCATAAAGCAAAGAGCTGACATTAACATCTCCAATTCTGATATCATGTTTAATACCACTTTATAATCTGATCCATATAGATAATGTACATCCTTGTCTCACACCAGATTTAACATTAAACCATCTTCTTGTACTTCAATTCTAACTGCTGACTTACAACTCAAATAAAGACTAAGTATTGCTTGATATAATGTCCCATTGACACCATATAACTAGCGTATTGAATAGCTTCTCTCTTGGCACCTTGTCATATGCCTTTTCCAGATCGACAAAACATTAAATACAGATCTTTGTTATATTCCCATGCTTTCTCAACTATTTGTTGTAAAGTGAAGATCTGATTCTGCCAGCCTCTATTTGGTCTGAATCTAGCTTGTTCTTCACCAAGGTTTTCTTCCACAATTCTTCTCAATCGTTTCTCAAGTATACTTGCATAGATGTTGCCAGGAACACTCAGTAGGGAAATACCTCTCTAATTCTCACATTCAGTTTTATTTCCCTTTTTTATATATGGGTACTATTAGAGCACTACTCCAATCATTGGGAATTTGTCCCCCTGTCCAGGCTTTCTGAACTATGCAGTGCAGCCACTGCAAGACTCTTATACCACCATACTTCATCATTTCTTGTCGAATATCATCCACTCCTGCTGCCTTTCCACATTTCAAGCCTTTGATGGCTTTTTCTACTTCAAGTATGGATATGTATTCCCGACTGCATGCCTGGTCAGTGTTTTTTATCACTGTGCTGTCATCACTGCATGTTTCATTTAGCAAATTTTCAAAGTAATTACTCCATAATTCAAGGATATCTTTTTCTCCCATTTTCATGTCACCTTTATCATCTCTAACTCCTTTTACAGCACTCTTTCCTCCATTCCTAAGCTTCTTAAAAACAACCTCCAGAATATTTTGCCGCTTTCTTGATATTATTTTCTATGTTCTTGCGAAAGTCCTCTCATGACTTTCGTTTAGCTAGTTTTACACAGTGTTTCACTTTCTTACATTTGTCTCTGTACTCTCTAAGAGCAAAAGCTGACATTTGCCAGGAACTTTTGATATGCTTTCTTCTTTTCCTTCCTTTTGCTTCTTTAACTTCCTGTGTCCACCATGGAGTTCTGATTTTTCTAATCCTTGCAGACAACCTCTCCACATGCCTCTCTGGCTGAATCAGAGTTTTCTTCAAGGCTTGCCACTGAATCTCCAAGGTTTGTTTCCTGTTCTCAAACTTTTTCATTTTTTCTTCAATAATCTTTGTGTATTTTAGTCTACAGTTCACATCTGAGAGCTGCTCAACTTTTATTCACTTTAAAAGTTTCTTACATGTTATTCTTTTCAATATGAAATTCAATTTTATCCTGCTCAAGAGTAAATAGTGATCGCTTCCAATTTCATATCCTCTGTACACTGGTGTCCTGCACCAGTGGGAAAACATCACTATCAACAATAACATGGTCAATGAGACTTTTCTTATTCTTTGCCTCTTCTCTGAGAGTAGACCTCCACATAGCCTTTAAAGAAATGCGGAGAACCGACCAGGGCTTCTGACCTTATGTCCAATCCTCACCTTCTCATGGTGCATCCTTTTGGGTATCTACCTAGATACTGAACAAATAAGGATGGGCTGGCAATTTGGAATTTAGCCGACCAAATTGTTTTCTTATTGGCTTAAACCAAAATTGAAAATGATGGTACAACATGACAAAATTTCATGCCAGGTGGAGTGTAGCCTGGTTAAACAAGGCCCCTGTTGTTTTCACCAGGGCGAACAGCGAAAAGTCAGCTACTGGAACAAATCTGAAGCACACCCCAACTCCACATCATCAGAGTTAAAGATCAGTACTATCAACATAAGAAGCCTGAATGGCAAAGTAATGGAGCTACCTCAGGAATTAGATAAGTACCGGATCGACATAATAGGGGTGACTGAAACAAAAAAAGACAAAAACTGGTGTGATCTTTCTGAGCAATAAATACAAAATGTTATATTCAGGCAATGACAATCAAGGAAAAGAAGGCGTAGCCATAGTATTCAACACAAAATACGAGGCTAATCTTCTTGAATGGCAAGCAGTCTCAAGTAGAGTGATGTGGGCAAATATCAGAGTGGGGAATTGGACAATGAGACCTATTTGTGCCTATGGTCCCACAGAAGGTTCTACTAAGGTAGAAGTGGAGGAATTGTTTGATGCTTTAGAAATGAAAAAGAAAAAGTTGGTCCTTGTTTGAAATCTAAATAGCAGAGTAGGAAATGATTTTCAGACATACAAAAATATTTTGGGAAAATTTGGATTAAAGAGCAAATCTAATAATAATGGCAAATTCCTGTTGTATTTCTGCTCAGAACATGGACTGGTTATTACTAACGCCATGTTCCGACATACAAATGGCACAAATAGACTTTCTTTGAGAAATTGTATACTGCTGTATTAGTCATCAGTTTTTGGCCAATCCTTAAGATGGAAATAAAAATCATTAACCTATATGCACTTATTCCAGATGAGGAGGATGCTGAAAAGTGGGGAGTTCTGCTCATATATTAGTGGATTATACTCAAAAGTTTTGAATGGAATCCCCCCGTTCTTCTCACAGTTTCTAGAGGTTTGAGCCAGCATTTTACATACTCCACAACTAGTGTTCATGAAAAGACTGTTGCTTACAAGCTTGGCATGATTGAAAACAGTGCTCAGCTTGAATTCTGTGGTATGTAATAATGACAATAAAGCAAATGAATATATTTGGATGTTTCACCTGTCAGCAAAACGTTATTTACTAGGGTGTATCATTCTGTCCTAAATGTGTAAGCGATGTTTTGCATAAGTCCTTCTCATAGTTTGGATTAGTAATCCTTTGATACCTGCAAAAATGAACACCAAAAATGGTATTTTGAAGTTCTAGATAGTTCCACTATAATTTGACATATAGGGTATATGTGGACTGCTTTTCCTCCTACATAACATACAAACTGTTCAGAGATCCTGTAGTGAATAGACTTACCCATTTGCCTGTAGTTGATTTAGCATAATCTTTATAATTTATCAGCTTTACCATTCCAATTCAATGAAATATTTCAGTTGAACATTAATACGACAGTACCAATAGTCATTGCAAGAGCAGTAGCAACATGTGGCTTGATGATATAGGAAGATGGTAGTTGATTAGTGGATGATTTGAATCCTGAAGAGCACTTCTCATCTTATGTTAGATGGTATTAAACACTAAGAATGAAATAAGATATTAAGTAGCTCATATTTTGCTAGATTTCAAATTAGCATCTTCAGTGCATAAACAGTAATTAGTTTAGTGTTGTAAACCAGCCTGGTTGGCCGAGTGGTTAGCTTACCCCTTCTCCAACTGGCAAGCTGTGGGTGTGAATCCCATCGTGGCCATGGATATTTGTGATTGTCTTTAGGTGGAAGATGAATGTCATTGCCTGGTTGTAGGACCACTTCCCAGCTTATTGAGGCCTAAAATGGCTTAGAAAAGTTTCATGTTTAGTCTCCAGATCAGGATTTCCAGGCTATGTAAAAAAAAAAAAAAAAAAAAAAAAAGCATGGTACAGAATGTACTGTAGGTTTACAAAATAATCATTCGTGGTTGGGAGCAATATTAAAAAATAATAAAAATTCAAATTGTAATGGACTAAAGAACTAAGTTTAAAATGACTATCTCTCGAAGTATATTATACTTAACAAGAAATTATATTCTTGTCAAGTATAATATACATTCTAACCAAGCAAAATAACTAACTACAATCATTTCTCAAACTTAATTGACGTGGCTATACTTTTTTGGGTTAGAGTAATTTCATTTCTGCTGATTCCAGAAGTACTCTTGTAATAATGGTAGCAAATGCATTTCTCGTATTTTCTGAGGTGGATGACTAAATTCACTACAGGAATTGGCTGTCATTTTGGTGGATGAATTGATCAAAATATCCTTGTCTGTTTACCAACATTTATCACTCTGCCAAGAAGAGTGGAGGCACCTGCATTGCATCCTGTGATTTGTAAATGCAGTTTGAGACACTTCCAGTATTCAAAGAATTTTTGCAACATACTGTATACAACTAATTATTGCTAATGATGTTTATATTATTTCAACAAAATCAAATTTAATTATTATCGGTTAAAATATTTTGTCAATTTTTTCTAGAGCAAGGTTTATTATTTAGAAATTCAGATTCAGAAACTATAGCAGTTTTCCTTATTTACTTGAGTTTTATGTTTGTTTATATGTGTCATTATATTATTTGAGTGTGTAACTTCAGATACTTTGCTTACACTTGTATAAAGGATTAAACCAAGTATATAATTTCTTGGTATCTTTAATTTGTAGTATAACCAAGTGGATAAACTTCTAACAAAAAGTAACTTCAGATTATATTAAATTTCAATAAAAAAAAAGCACATGATGTGATTCCTGGGGTTACAGAATACTGTATTAGTTCAAACACAAGCTTTCATTACAGTCCTGTCAACAGTTTTTGACAAGAATTGCTCATACTATCATCAGTTTTCTAATATGTATCCTCAAGGGATGTTTAGGTAACTAAATACCCCTCCCATTTTTCTGCTATTTGATCCAAGTACTTAGATCCATTATTTTGTGATATGCATCCTCAGGGATGTACAAGATACTCAACTCTGGAATAATAAGTTTAAATATCATTGTCAAATTCCTTACTTATACCCTCAAAATGTAATACTCTGATATGACTGTATAATTATAGTTACATTAATTGCTAACTTCCTATCAGCAATCTTCTTCTAGATTAGTCTTATTTCTCAGGAATCCAATATTGTTTGATCTTATATTCCTGTCTTCTGATGACTCCTGGCTTCATCATTGTAGATCTTTTCTTCCTCTGGAACTTTTATGTGCCAACTTAGCACCAAAATTTTGCTAACTTTTTCTGTCCTGCTTTTTTTTTTTTTTTTTTTTAATTGATCATACCACCTCCTTCATTTTATTCATAATATCTTCATCTTTAATATGATTCTGCCATTGATGTTATCTCTTAACTTTGAATATTTCTTAGAATTCTTATATCTATGGTCAATTCTTTGTTAATCAACTGTTTTATTTCTTACCCAGCTTTCAGATTGTTTGAACACACACAGAGCTATATATATATATCATCTTGTCTTCCTTTTACCCTCTTTTACCTTGCAGTGTCGAGGGTTTCTTAATCATTGGACCTCAAACCGTTCACAGGATAAGGTGGTCAGCCCTACATTGTATCCTATGTCCTGTAGTGTTGAGTTCTCAAGGCTGGTTTGCCTGCTTTGTGGAATGAAAAACTCCAGGATAAACTGGAGAAAAAAACCCTACTGTCCATGCCCAAGACTGGCTAACTTGGCTATGGCTGAGGAAGATCCTTCAGCGCCTCACTTCACTGACAGGAATCGCACCTAGGACACCCCTTCCCCAGGCATATAGTTGCGAAGTGCACAGCCACTAGGCTAACTACGCAGACTGAGCTATATATATATATATATATATATAGAGAGAGAGAGAGAGAGAGAGCTCAGGAGCATATATTCAGGGTGTGTGAGATGTGCAGTGCACACCCACAGAATAGCAATGTTATATCTTTGCATTTATTCCTGATAAAGACTTACCTAAATGTTTCCTGGCTTCATGTGATTCTTAAAATTAAACACAATACATGAAGACGACACTTTTTAATGTGTAAACTTCACATCACCATTTGCGTTAATAGTCAGGGTGCAAGTGCAATCACAAATACGGACGCCTTTTAACAGATGTACAGATGGTGCAGTGGGTCAAATTCTTAGCATTCCAGTGGTTTTAAACCACTGAGAAGGTAAGGCAGGGTGTGTGCTAAGACATTAGCACCCAGAAATCAGTAGCTATGATCGGTTGTGTCAACCAATCCAATTGAATGTTGTCATTTGTTACAAGTTGCTGTTTTTGTTTTCTGAATGTCATTTATTTTGCATTCATGAAATGTGAACTGACGTGTTCAGGACACTAATATAGACAAGTAATTTTCTCTAAATAATTTATAACCTTTTTTCTCTTTTTTTTTCATATTTACAATGGGAAACCGTGTTGACGATCTACTGAACATCCCATTTTCTGCCAGAGCTTTCACGGATTGTATGATTATAGTCACAGGAGGTTGGAACTTGTGTATAAATAGGCTGAAATAACTTGTTTTACTTCCTTTTCTTTGGTTCAATCTGGAAAAATAATAATTTCCCAAGTGATTGCTTTTTTTACTGATTTCTTGACACAAGAAATATCCGGAGTGCATTACAAATCCAAATAATTTTACGATATTATGTGGGAAGATCTCAGTAAGTAATTGTAAAGTCTCTTTGAGAGATACATTTGTGAATAGAGTCTACATTGAAGCTCACCATAAGATCAGTGGGTTGTATGGAGACATTTTTTAATTTGTTTACGAAATCAGAAGAGTTTTTCAAAAAAAAAAAAAAAAGAGCGAGATTTGCCTATATGTGATTTCAATAAGTTTACAAAATATTTAGCTATGTGGTAAGTTGGTGAATCAATATAGTCTACAATAGGATGGAGAGGAATGTGTGTCTTGTGGATTTTTGGTGGACCATAAAACCCAGGAGGTCTTGGAAAATGAGTTTTTAACCTTTCTATGGTGTCTGCATCTAAACTTAACTTCATCTAGAAGGGAATTTAATTTCTTCAGTTGCCTGTTAGTGGAGACATGATCCAGTTCTTGGTATGTTGAGCAATCTCATAGTAAAAGAGAAATTTTACTTTTGTAATTTGAAGAATCCCTAATTACTGTAGCTTTTCCCTTGTCTGCTTTAGTGATAACAAGGTGACTGTAGCTTTTTAGGGAATGTAGAGCGTTCTTTTGAGACAGATATGTTAGATGGAGGAAGCTTGGCTTTAAGTAGGGTGGATGCAACCTCTAGACACAGAGTATTAGCATTTTCGCTGGATAGGTGAAATAAGTTCCGTTCGATGTTAAAAAGGAAATCTAAATATGGAATCTTTTTAGGGACTATAGCGAATTCATGTCCTTTTGAAAGGATAAGTGTTTCACTATCCGTTAAAGGGCATCTGGACATGTCAGTAACCCTATCTGGAACGTGGAAAGGCTTGATTTGTCTAACAACAAGGACTGAATTTACGGTTTAGATGTCGATTTTGTTTATTAAATGGACGTTGCAAAGAGCATTTAACCATATTAATAAACAAAATCAACAAGTTTCTCTCAAAAGTATAAATCATCATCACTTTTTTTTTTTTTTCGAATCGTGTCTCTACTTCAAAATATTCCGTTTCATACTTAGTGATATAACATCACGTGGCATGTTCTATTTTAGCGATCTATTGTTAATATTCTAGCTTGTATTTTTTTTTTTTAACTGTTCTTGTAATACTACTGAGGATGGTCTGCTATTTCCAGACTGAAATATTTCGTTAATTAAATATCTTTCTTGTGTTTACGTGCATATATCATTCAATGGGGAAACAGTGTTGATGATCTGCTGAATGTCCTGTTTTCTGTCAGAGCCATTACAGATTGTATGATTGATTATAGTAGGAAGTTGGAACTTGTGTATAAATAAGTGAAAAGCGTTATTTCAGCCTTTCTTTGGTTCATTCTGGAAAAATAATTTTCCAAGTGATTACTTTTTTTCTGATTTCTGTGCTTATTATATGACTGTATTACAAAATTCAAATTATCTGTATCTCACCAGTATTTGCCAATGATAATCTAATTTCACCATGTAGCATAAACCCTTTGTGCTTCTCACCTAAAGGGCACACGTGAAGTTTGGCTGTTGTTCATTTGACCTTTATTCTTTCCATATTTAACACGTTCGCTGCCACGCTATTTCAGCATAGCCTGTTCCAGCACGCCGAGCAATTTCACTTCTTCAAGGTCAGTACGGTAATCTCGTTGCTGGCGGTAAGCGTCATACGAGTATACTTGTAGTTGGCTTGTGGAGAGCATATACCATCTATGAGAATACACAGTTTTGAAGCTAGCTCCACAAGCCAAGCATTTTCACCTCTTCAAGGTCAGTACAGTAATCTCGTTGCTGGCGGTAAACGTCCTACGAGTATACTCGTAGCTGGCTTGTGTGGCTGGTTTACCAACTATGAGTATACTTGTAGTTGGCAGCGAACGTGTTAAAATTTATTAGTTGATACATTAATGTATTCAAAGTTATCCTGCAATTAATTACATTGGATGAATTAAGATGAGTGCTGATGTACTATGCCCTCTTAAAACTTTCATACATCAATAAAAATGCAATCATATGGTCAAATTGACATGAATTTTGTGTGTGTGATTGGGGGGGGGGTTGCAAAAGCCATATGACAGCACACCCAACTTAAATGGGCATGCGATGCTATTGATACACACACAAATAGGACACATTAATCTTAATACTTTATGCAGGAAATATTTGATATGGATGATATGGAAATCAGCAATAAAAAAGACACTGAAAATGGGCAGGAAAACAGAAAACAGTTAATTCATTCTCACATTACTTTTTTAAATCTGTTTCACACATGAAATAGAAAACTTGTATCATATTAATGCTGTATATATTGAGTGGGTGGGCAGTTGGGAAACAAGGAACTTGTTGGAAACACTTTGTTTCTGAGAACTGAAGTGGATGGAAAAAGGAGAGAGGAGAATCAGATTTTGCATATTTGCATTTAGGCTGTAATTGGATAGTGAGTAGAAGTGGCTCATGTTTTAATAGACCCACTGGAAAGTTGGATGAATGATTGATGCGTTCTTTCTCAGATCAGTGTCTGTCTGTGTCCATGGAAGTGTCACTAGAAAAGACTGCATTGAAAACAAACTTTGATAATTGTTGAAATGAGTCATTTAACTGAGAGAGAGAGAGAGAGAGAGAGAGAGAGAGATCTGTCAAGAAAATAGTAATGAATTTTTAGGGAGGTTTTAGCTGCATCACCACAAACATTTTAGCATTATTTTAAGGAAGGGTGGGTTTGGGATTTGTACAGATTTAATAGCAGCTCGGTGAATAAGTATCTTGAGCAGAAAATATTTTGAATGCTGAGAAAGTATTAATTTTATGTGTTTATGCCAGGCAAGGCAAGAGGTAAGGATTGAATCCTGTCTGGTAACTTTTGCATTATTGAATGAAAAATAATTTGAGATTTGTTTTGTGAGAAAGAAGTATGACTGCATTTTGTTGGTATTAAAAGTGACCAAGTTATTGTTTCCCTATTGAAGAATATGTGGAGATCAGTGTTGCAGCAGATCTTGAAGCTTGGGATGTTTGAGCACTGTCGTCATCAAAACTGTGCATATAATTATTAGTGAGTGAGAGAAGGTCATTAATGTATAGGAGAAAGAAGATAAGTGATAGAGCCCTGCATTGATTGATAAACTTGGACAGAATAAGTCCAAGAGAAGGCTATATAATCTGAAATAATCTGTATATCTATGTAATATGAAATAATATCAAGAGCAACAGTATGCTTCTCTAAACTTTTCTACATTATTCAATGTCATGTAGGTGAAGACACTGATTGTTGGCCTCGCTTATTTTGCTGAAGACTGAAGTGATATCGGTTGGTGATTTGATGGCTTTTTTTTTTTTTTTTTGGGATAAGTGCCATTTGAGTATGAAAGATTATAGAGACAATATAGGACAGGTTAATTCTGAAGCACAACCTTTGAATACAGTTGTGGAGATGCCATTAGAACTAGAAGACTTTTTTCTTCATCATCATCAAATTCCTGCCATGTACCCTCAAGAGGTGTACAGGATATGATAGTACTACATGATCCTTCTGATGTCTTTTGCTGATATGGTGTTCTGTTATGGGTTGAGGTGATTTGCTTTGGTCGTCTTTGCATCAGTTGGAGAAGAGTGATGTTTTGAGGACAGATTTGTCTTTAGGTGCTCTATTAGTGATGCTATCTGAATGTGTGAGAGAGGGGGATGCTAAACCATAGGTGAGTAGAAGTTATATCCATTGGACTTTGTAAAGAGCTGAACGCACAGTTGCCATTTCGACAGGAGTAAAGTTTTTTTATTGTCCTTTCAAAGTCAGATTTGCAGATGACTTTTTTTTTGCATTTTTCATATGCTTTACTGTAGCAGAGGATGATGCTGGAGTTCTTTTGTTCCTACCCGCCTGTAGTAATTGTCTGTGAACATTGCCTTTTTTGTTCTAAGCTTAGGTTCTAGGATCAGTGGTTCTATTATCCTTAATACTAAAGAATGTCAGTTATTTCATCTGTAATTAATGGTATTCAAGTAGACTCATGAATTTAATGTTTATTTTTTAGTACAACTACTCAGTTTATATTGACTCATAGTTATAAGGTTAATATGCAGAATATATTTATTAATAAAAAAATAAAATACATCATTAAAAAAAAACATTATATGAAAAGACAAGATTTTAACCTAACTCGTAAATATAAAATGTATAGTGTTTTATGTACACTTTTGCCAATAATGATGAAAATTACTACAGTGAAATCAGTCTGACATTGCATTTTGGATTATTGTCCACGATTAAATTTCTCAGGGGATGGTTGAATTTTTAAATGGCACATTATATATTCTGTATGTATGGTTTGAACAGCTACATTTGTTTCATCATCAAATTCCTGTTATACCCTCAAGAGGTATACAGATGCTATGTAATAAATAGTATTATATGAAAAGTTTATTTTATTAATAATTTCTGAAAAATTATCTGCCAAGTTATTCTTATCTGTAGACTTCAGTATTGTCAGATCTTATATTTTGATCTTCTAAGGCAGCGCTTCCTAAACTGTGGGCTGCGGCCCCCTTGGGGGCCGTGAAATAATGAAAACAAATTTAAAATGTTTTAAGACTAAGTAGATTTTTTTTATTTTAAAAGAAACGTATTTAACTTTTATTATTTATTATTTCTTTTTTGTTATTTTTTATATTTTCATGGAAAAATTCACACATTGGTGTTGGTTCACAAACTTTGCTTCCTGCGTATTTCGGCGCTTAATGAATATTAGTAAACATTGCTTATTCATATGTTTCATTTCAAAGCAGTGGTTGTTGTATTTACTTCGAATGCTCTCCAGGGAAGCTCCAAATCTTCCTGTCCCTTTCATCAGGCGTTCGGAATCAGGGAGACTGTTGATATCGACTTTATATACATATCAAAACTCGTTTTATATTATCATTGTCATCCGAGCTAGTTTTCTGTTATCAATACAAGTTTCGCATATACTTCACACATGAAAAAAAGCTTAAACAATTTCATGTGGGGAGATAGTAACTCACTTGCAGTGGTAAACAACATGCCCCTCACTAACAGCCTGCATACTGCAGAGGCAATAAAAACAAGTACTTTTATTATGCCAGTGAATAAGGTATGAGGAGTCTGTGTAATATATTTCTCACCAAATAGTGCAATTAGACAACTGGGATAAAAACACTAATTAATGAATCACATGTCCCCTCATACAGAAACTATGCTGTATAGACTGAAGCAAAACCATATGTTGCATGGGCAAACACAGTATCTAACTAAAAACTATTGTTATTAATTAGATATGTGTGAGTTCGATTTCCCAAGGCAGCAATAAAATTCAACCGAACGTGTTAAAATTCGTAAAAGTGTTAAAACTAAGTAATATATATATATAATGAATGTTATGGCAGTTTCACATATGGAATTCGGTTGAAGAGAGTTATCATTTCAACTCAATTGTCAGCTATGCTTTTATCTTTCGGTTGCGCGATCTTTTGTTAATACCGCACCAATCATATGCATGTTTTAATAACCTGCCTTTGCTGTGTGTTTCGCGTTAGGCTTAATTACCTTAACGGGAGAAAAGTCGCAAAAGAGAAAAATGTTCCTGGTCCGGGGATTCCCTTATTCAGGTAACATTCACTAATTTCATGTTATCAGTCTGTGGTGTGCCAGTATCAGTAAGTGGTGATATTATTTGATCTATTCTACGTTAAAAAATTTAATCCTGAGATGGATAAGTGGCTGATAAAAAAAAAAATAAAAAAAATTCCCGCGAACAGTCATAAGAAGCAAAAACAGACTTAAAAAAAAAAGGACAGTATTTCATATGTTACCAGAACAGCCCGCATCGTCTTCAGAACCAAACGGTAAGAGGCAAAAAATGTAATATATGCATTTGATTTTTGCAATATTCGCTGTGTATGTTTTGTATTGAATATAAATACAATAAATATTATAATGATATACAGGGTGTTCGGGATAAATTTGACAGTTTCGTAAGGAAAAAGAAAATCTTCTTTGTATCTATTAAATTTAATGAATTGACAAAAAAACATTACAGGCAGAGTTAATTACAATACTATCAACAAGATTTACTCAAAATAACCACCATTAGCATCGATCACAGCTTCAATTCTGCTTCGGAACCTCGAACAAGCTGATGCTACAGTCTCCCTGGGAAGGGCCGCAAAAACTGTTTTAATTTTATCCATTAACTGGGCTTTTGTATTACTGGAAGTGCGATTGGTGTCTTTTTCAACTGCGCCCCATACAAAATAAACCATGGGGTTAAGGTCTGGGAAGTTTGGAGGCCAAACATTTGGACTGGTGAAGTCGTAGAAATTTTCAGACAACCATTTTTGACTTTTCCCAGAGGTGTGGCAAGGGGCCGAATCCTGCTGCCATACATACGGCCTACCATTGGCTACCCTTGTTATCCAGGGCTTGACTACAGTTAGCAACTCCACGAACAAAGCCCGAATTCCAATGCCAGGGTTCTTCAACACCTGTTCCTGCAGATTTGCGAGGAATTCTGCTGTACGAACACAATCAGATCGTCTGCTAGGGATCTTTCTTCTTGCTACATCCTCGTAGTCACCAAAGCAAGTCTCTAGTTCATGCCTGATTGTTTTTACTGTATTCAGGGAGCATTGGGCAGCAGTCGTAATATCCTTATTTTGATGGCGGGCACGAATCATCATGATACAAGTTATTCTCTTCCATGATTCAGGTGGGTTCCAGCTATCCATCCTTTCTGACATCTTGTATATGAATGAAGAAGGGTCCAAACTTTTAAATGAAGAGAAGTGTGTGTTAATACATGTAACTTACGGAAAAATATAATTAATTATAAATATGTCAAATTTATCCCGAACACCCTGTATCTCTCTATTACGATTTTTTTTCGAGGGGGGGGGCGTGAAATAATTTAATTTTTGCAAAGGGGGGCCCTGACATCCAGAAGTTTGGGAAGCACTGTTCTATGAGACTTCTAACTGCTCACCTGTATCTTGGTCATCCTCTGGGTCTTTCATCAAATACCATTTTGCCTATTCCCCCCCCATTCTGTTTGTGACTGTACCACCCAACAAACAGATGATGGCACTTGCAAGTGCCATTATCATATTTTAATTTTTAATAATTCTCCTGTTGGTGTCAGCTTTATACCTCTCAAATTTTTCTCTGAACCCTCATATCTGTACTTTCCATTCTTTGATCAACTGTTTTACTTCTCACCCACTTTTCAGATTTGTGAGTTAAAATAGTTTGAACACTGTCTTGTATACACCTGATTTAGTGGTTTTATAATTGTGCTCTTCTTCCATATACATTTTTATTTGACTTTCTACCATACCAGATTTGCTTAACTTGTTGAAGCAAATCTGGTATGGTATGGTACAAACAAATATTTCCATATTTAGTTTGCCATCTTCATTATTATGCCTAAATAGCTGAAATGTTTTACTTGTTCATTCATAATTCTGCTGATGTTGAACTGTTCCTGTCTGTTTTCATAGTTTCTTTTTATTGCCAATTTTCACACAAAATTTGTTACATCAGTTATTCAACTTAACTTGTAATTTATACAAAGGTCTAAAATATTTGCATAAAGAAGTTAAATTAACATCTCCAGTTGTGATATCTGGTTGAATGCTACTTTCCTTCATAATGTGTGATCCATATAGATGATGAAAAAAAAGCAGAGACAGTGTGCAGCCTTCTCTCACACCTGATTTTATGCCTAATCATCTTCCGATATATCCTGAAATTCTAACCTGAGATTTTACAACTTAAATAGACTATGCATTCCTCGAGATAATGTCCTTTTTGCACTGCATATTTGTAATATTTTGAACAGCTTTCTAAGATATCATAAAATTATACTGATCATAATGGTAGAGAAAAAAAGTTTTTGTTTTTTTTCTGTAAAAGTGATTCAAGACATAAGTATTAGAACCCAAAACATAGTGAAAAATGATATTATTAATATAAAGTAATAATGATAATAAATGGTCTTTTATTATAAAATGCATGCATATTTTTCTTTGGCTGACACATTAATACACAAGGAGTGCATGTATTTGCTTCAACACTGTTACTTATACAGGATAAAAATTACTTGTAGCATTAACAAAAGCTTATAAATTGACCAGATCCAAGAACAAATGACTGTGGAGCCAGCAGAAAATTTTCACCTGCGGTCACATATTTTTTCTAGATCTAGAAAACTTAAATAAAGATAATTGTTACATTCCCATGATCTCTCAGCTATTTGTCTTAAAGTGACAATCTGTTCCTGAAAACTTCTGGCCTGAAATAAGCATGTTCTTCTCCAAGTTTTCTGCCACCACAATTTTTTTTAGCCTCCTCCCAAGTATGTTTGTATAAATCTACTTGGAAAACTCAATAAAGAAATTTCTTTGTTATTTCTCGTATTCAGTTTTATTTCCCTTTTTATAGATGGGTATTGTGAGAACTCTATTCCAGTCATCTGGAATTCAACCTTCTGACTTAGGTTTTCTGAATTATCCTGTGCAGCCACTTAAATAAAAAATTTTATATATCCTTATTGAACATTTCTGGTCTGCCTTTGCACATAGGTTTCTGATGGCTTTTTCTGTCTTAATTCCTCTTGAATATTTTATGCCACCATTCTGTCACTTGCCTCATTTAGCAATTTTTCATAAGTAATTACTCCAGACAGCTAGAATGCCTTTAATTTCATTTTCCATGTCATCTTTATCATCTCTGATTCCTTTTGCAGTGCTATTTTCTCCGTCTAAGCTTTTTTTCTTCTTTTTTTTCCCACAAAAGCCTTTAGTTTTGCCATCTTCCTGATATCTTCTATATTCTTGTCAAAGTCCTTCCATAACTTTTGTTAGCCACTAGTTTTACATAGCCTAGGTTTCTTGCATACTTCTCTGAGCATATGTCAACTTAATTGCTAGGAACTTGCACTACACTTTCTTCTTTTCCATTATTTCCTCTTTAACTTTGAATCTGATAATATAGAGTTCTGATTTTCTATCCTTGCAGACATATACTACTTGTTTCCTTGGCTGAATCAATGTTTCCTTCATAAATTACAACTGAGTTTATGAGTTTACAAGGGGGGTGCTTAAGGGTCAAAGCTGTATAACTGAGAGGAGAACTCCACATAACCTTTAAAGGAATGCGGAGAACCGACCAGACCTTCTGACCTAATGTCCAATCCTTACTTTCTCGTGGTGCACCCTGTTGGGTATCTACTTGGATACTGAACGAACGAGGATGGGCTGGCAATTTGGGATTTAGCCAACCAAATTGTATTCTTATTGGTTAAACCAAAATAAAAAATGATGGTATGACATGACAGAATTTCATGCCGGCTGGGGTGTTGCCCAGTTAAACAAGGCCCCTGTTGTTTTCACCAGGAAACCAGGGCGATCAGCGAAAATTCAGCAACTGGAACAAATCTTAAAATACACCCTAACTCAACATCACCAGAGATAAAGATCAGTATTATCAACATAAGAAGCCTCAATGGCAAAGAAATGGAGCTAGCTGAGGAATTAGATAAGTACCAGATCGACAAAATAGGGGTGACTGAAACAAAAAAGACAAAAACTGGTGAGATCTTTCTGAGCAATAAATACAAAATGTTATATTCAGGCAATGACAATCAAGGAAAAGAAGGAGTAGCCATAGTATTCAACACAAAATACGAGGCTAATCTTGAATGGCAGTAAGTCTCAAGTAGAGTAATATGGGCAAATATGAGAATGGGGAACTGGACAATGAGACTTATTTGTGCCTATTGTCCCACAGAAGGTTCTACTAAGGTAGAAGTTGAGGAATTTTTTGAGGCTTTAGAAAAAGCAACTGACACAATGAAAAAGGAAAAGTTGGTCCTTGTTGGGGATCTAAATAGCAGAGTAGGAAATGATTGTCAGACATACAAAAATATATTGGGAAAATTTAGAGAAAAGAGCAAAGCTAATAATAATGCAAATATTTGTTGGATTTCTGCTCAGGACATGGACTAACGCCATGTTCCAACATAAAAATGTGCACAAATTCACATGGAGAGGAGAGAGAGGCAAGGAATAAGAAAAGTCTCATTGACTATGTTATTGTTGATGGTGATGTTTTCTCCCTGGTGCAGGACACCAGCGTGTACAGAGGATTTGAAATTGGAAGTAATCACTATTTAGTCCTCAGCAGGATAAAATTGAATTTCATATTGAAAAGAATAACATGTAAGAAAGTTTTAAAGTGAATAAAAGTTGAGCAGCTCTCAGATGCGAATTGTAGACTAAAATACACAAAGATTATTGAAGAAAAAAAGAAAGAGTTTGAGAACAGGAATCAAACCTTGGAGATTCAGTGGCAAACTCTGAAGAAAACCTTGATTGATTCTGCCAGAGAGGCATTTGTTAAGATTGTCTGCAAGGATAAAAAAATCAGAACTCCCAGGTGGACACAGGAAGTTAAAGAGGCAGTAAAGGAAAAGAAGAAAGCATATCAAAAGTTCCTGTCAAATAAGTCAGCTTGCGTTCTTAGAGAATACAGAGACAAATGCAAGAATGCTAAACACTGTGTAAAACTAGCTAAACAAAAGTCATGGGAGGACTTTGGCAAGAATATAGAAAATAAATATGAATAAGGTGGCAAAATATTCTGGAGGTTGTTGAAGAAGCTTAGGAATGGAGGAAAGAGTGCTGTAAAAAGAGTTAGAGATGATAAAGGTGACATGAAAATGGGAGAAAAAGATATCCTTGAAGTATGGAGTAATTACTTTGAAAAACTGCTAAATGAAACAAGCAGTGATGACAGCACAGTTTTAAAAAACACTGAACCAGGCATGCAGTCGGGAATACATATCCATACTTGAAGTAGAAAAAGGCAGCAGGAGTGGATGATATTCGACCAGAAATGCTGAAGTATGGTGGTATAAAAGTCTTACAGTGGCTGCACTGCATAGTTCAGAAAGCCTGGACAGAGGGACGAATTCCCGATGATTGGAGTAGAGCTCTCATAGTACCCATATATAAAAAGGGAAATAAAACTGAATGTGAGAAATACAGAGGTATTTCCCTACTGAGTGTTCCTGGCAAGATTTATGCAAGTATACTTGAGAAACGGTTGAGAAGAATTGTGGAAGAAAAGCTTGGTGAAGAACAAGCTGGATTTAGACCAAATAGAGGCTGGCAGAATCAGATCTTCACTTTACAACAAATAGTTGAGAAAGCATGGGAATATAACAAAGATCTGTATTTAAGTTTTGACAATTTGGAAAAGGCATATGACAAGGTGCCAAGAGAGAAGCTATTCAATACGCTGCAGTTATATGGTGTCAATGGGGCATTATATCAAGCAATACTTAGTCTTTATTTGAGTTGTAAGTCAGCAGTTAGAATTGAAGGAAGTACAGGAAGATGGTTTAATGTTAAATCTAGTGTGAGACAAGGATGTACATTATCCCCCTCTGTTATTCATTATCTATATGATTCACATTATGAAGGAAAGTTGTATTAAACATATCAAAATTGGAGATGTTAATGTCAGCTCTTTGCTTTATGGGGATGATGTTATACTTCTAAATAAATCCGCTACAAGTCTGCAAGATTCTCTGACTAAATTGAATAGCTGTTGTAATAGATATGGTATGAAGGTCAGCAATAAAAAGACAAAGACAATGAAAATATCTGTGGAACAAGTGAAACATTTCAACTACTTAGGAAAGATTTTTTACTGAAGATGGTAAATTAAATATAGAAATGGACAACAGAATCAGCAAAGCTGGTATGGTACGAAGTCAATTGAATAAATTTATATGGAATAAAAGAGAAATTAGTCGGAACACTAAATTAGCTGTATACAAGACAGTGTTCAAACCAGTCTTAACTTATGGATCCGAGAGCTGGGTCAGAAGTAAAACACTTGACCAAAGACTAGAGAATGCAGATATGAGAGTCCTGTGAAAGATTATAGGTGTGAACAGATGGCATGAATGGCAATATCATATTAAAAACGAGGATATTAGGAAAGAACTTGACATTGTCAACATCTAGGAATGCGTTAGCAGAGGTAATCTCAGGTGGTATGGTCACTTAAACAGAATGGGCAAAGAAAGATTAGCAAAACAAGTGTTCTCTGCCAGGTTGGCAGGAAAACGACCCAGAGGAAGACCAAGATATAGGTGGATTGATACGGTACAAAGTGCCTTAGACGATAAAAATATAAGATCTGATAGTGTTGGAGTCTTGACAAGTAACAGACTGATTTGAAGGAAAATTGTAGATAGGAAATTAGTAGTGATGTAATTTTTTTTATGTAGTACTATCATATCCTGTACACCCTTTGAGGGTACATGGCAGGAATTTGATGTTTACAAGTTTTCATTCTTATTTTCAAGCTCATTTTGTGTTGAATAATATTTGTGCATATGAGCATAACAGTTATAATAGAGAAGGTATGGCAACTGGTGTGGATGATTTTTGGTCTTCCTGGAGGTCTCAGATAATAATAATAATAATATCTTATTCTGGATATCTAAGTTAAAAGTAAGTATCCTGGAATTTGTTTTGTATCTTGTCAATTTTGAATGAGCAACTTTGAACTAATGTGATGAAATGGAGGAAGCAATTGGATAGTAAATATTATTTTTTAATATATAGGGCTGTTACAAATAAAACCCAGAAGTTTTAAGGTGCTCATGTAGATATTATCTATTAAGAGAATGAAAGATTAAGGCATTGTCATATATATACATGCTTGGGTCTTTAAGCCAGTGGATTTTTTTTTGTGTGTGTGTGTGTGTGTGTCATATTTGATCCATAAAGATAACAATTTTCAATATTGACTTGGTCCGTTTTAAACTAAATCATAATATTTTGAGACTATGAATTACTGTTGATTTTACTGTGCAATTGTCATGTTGATGTTTAATGGAGCAAAATACACATCTAATGATAATTAACTAAATTTATGTAGCTAATTAGATTATTAAGCTAACATTCTACCTTGGTCATCAAGACATCTTCATGGACACAAAATACAGGTCATTTCAAAAAGAATGACCCAATTTCAAATAATTATATTTAATAATGAAAATGTGGTACAGTTACAAAATAAATTACCAAGTATGAAGTAAGGTCTAAAGTTTCACTCGCCACAATTACAAATGCTCAATGTAATTGAGCATGTTGTTTCCCCAAGAGGAAGACAAATATTGTATCTATATTTACAATATGAAGATGGCTTGTTGGAGCACTATAGGCTTAATAATAAATAAATTTAGTTAATTTTTATCTTTAGATGGTGCTTTCTCAAGTAAACAAGTTATAATCAATGTCTAAGCATCTATACCAGATTACTCAGTGTCATATTTGAAAGGAAAACTAGTTGACACAAGGAATATTGCTGCATAGAAAAAAGTCTGTGGAATACTAATATGTTACATTATGTAGTATCATGAAACTTAACAAGCTGTGTCCCAAACATGAAATCACTATTTAGATTTATATACATAAATCTAAATAAAACATATATATATATCATTAACAACTTGATGAAACAACCTGTCTGAAAATAGTGTGGGTTCTATGGTCAATTTTCTTGAGTTTCCGGGAGAAAAAACCCGCTTGCCCATGCCAGAGATCGACCAACTCGGGAACTGGTCGAAAAAAGGCTTAGAAAAATTTCTCTTTAAGTCTCTGACTAGATTTGAAACACCAAGTCTTCATTTGTGCAGTCAAGCACTGTGGTATGCAAATACCACATTCACTGAGCTACACAGGCTCCATTGCAAATATTAGCATGTCAAGGTAAACAGGATTAAAACCAGAGGTTGAAATAAATATCAAAGAAAGAATCATTTTTGATCCTCAGACAATTATTTTGGAGTGGAATATCGTGTTCACAAGATGTGCTTTGCATTATGGGATACTAAGGCAAGTGAAGTGTAGTTATACTACCTTTACCACGAGTTGCCCCAGTCCTGAAAATACTTCGGGTGCAAACTTTGTTTGCTTACACTTGAATAAAGGATTAAACCAAGTATATAATTTCTTTGTATCTTTAATTTATATATATATATATATATATATATATTAAAGCAATCAGTTTCCTGTAAAATTGGTGCTGATTCACGCAAAACATCGAATTTTGCTTATGTGTGCGCGCGCGCGCGTGTGTGTGTGTGTGTGTGTGTTGTAAATATATTTCTATCCTATGGAAGCAATTGATGTTTAGATTATAGGATATCTATCTTTAACATGGAAAGATCAATGCTAGGCATAAAAAGAATAGATAGAGCATAAAACATAGATATCAGGAAAAAACAGGATTAAAAGACATCGGCAGGACACATTGCAAGACAGGAAGACAATCAGTGTACAGAAATTTATACAGAATTACAAGCACAAGAACCTGGTAGGCCATGAGCAAGGTGGAGAGAGATGAACTACACCATTCAATGGGAAATGACTGGAGATTATGAGACAGAGAAATGTGGGAAAATATGGAGGAGATCATCATTCAGCAATGGATTGATGATGATGATGATTTTAAGTATTTAATTCAGAGGAGCAATTTTTTTTTTCTCCTCTGATAAATCGTTCCAGTTCAGAGCAAAAAATCTCACTCTCAGAAAATATTGCCCCATTTGAAAAACACACACACACATACTTTTTGTGTGTAATCCTGTGTATGCATGTCTGTTTTTCAGGCAGAGCATTATTTTCTGAGTGAAACTTTTTGCTCTGACCTAGAAATATATATTTTCAGAGGAACAAATAAATTGTTCCAATCCGAATAGATAAAAAATTCATGATAACAAAAAAAGTTTCTATCTGGGATTATTAATTCGTACAATTGGGGGGGGGGGGTGTTTTATTTTTGGTTCAGAACCATTTCAACTCCTGATTATAACAAAAGTTGAAATAATAGGGATATTGTAAGGAGACATGTTTGATAACAAATATATGTAACCCTAGAGATATTCATTAGAATTGCTGTTTTGTTAACCAATTAATTATAACAACTTGTTATATTAGCTACAAACGTAGCTGATATAACAAGCTTTAGTTAGTTGCTTATATGTTTGTTAACTTAAATTCCTTATGGGCTAGGTTATTTTTGTTAAGTGATAATTTTAAGTCAGAATTGAGCGATGTTCCACCAGGCAGTGTAGGTGAATAAGTTACTCTAAAATTGCACACCCACATTTTATCGTTATTGTGAGTGTTTTCCATTGAAATTAATCTTTAAACAGAAATCTTATAGCGGGTACTAAAGAACAGATTACTTCTGCACAACCCGTAAGTACTTTATAGTATTAAATCAACTACCTTTCCTGTTCTAAATCAGCCACATGTAAGTGCCCGCTATGCCTACCATACGAAGCAAAGATCGCGGCAACAAAAGCCAATGACATGATCACCCCCGTCTCTCGATGGAGGTTAAAAAATTCAACTCTCTTATTTCGAACGTTCCGACTGACATTAAAAGAAGACATCAAATTAGCAGAAAAATGCAACATCAATTCTAAAAATATTGTCTTCGTTTCAGGGCCATAAATAAAAGAAAGGACAGAATGAACTTTCCATGCCTCGTAAAAGTGACTTGTGAAACTCCGACAAGTACATCTAAATTAATAACAGTGATCAACAACAAGGTCAAAGACACTTGCCCTCAATTGCGAATACGTGCTTGACCAGACCTAAAATTTGCACATAGGAAACAAGGACACCATCTTCGAATTGAACTTGAAGAAAAATCAAAATGGAGACATCAGTTTGATCATCGACTACAAGCAAGTTAAATTGGTGCAAAAATCAAGTGACGCCACTAGTAGCCACAATAATGCCAGTATGAATGCATTGCATAGGAAATGTGCAAGACCCTTCCTGTCAAATATATGTCTCACATAACCTTGCATATCCACTTAACCAACATCCGTGGTCTAAACTCCAACCTTAAGTGTCCGCTACCACCTTTAGTCTACCAAATCCCCACCTACTCTTACTGGCAAAAACTCAATTCTCCCCCCCCCCTCCCCACAGCACTGCTGTTTATCTCAACCTTCCAAACTACACACTCTTTATCTACTTTTGACCCAAGTGTGGCCTCTGCACATACATCCACTCTGATATACCTTGCCAGAGAGCACCTAACCTAGAATCGCCTAACTTTGACCTTGTTTGGTTGAAAATATCCCTTCCCCACTCATTCAAATTCATTTGCTGTCTTTATCTCCCCCCCCCCCCCCCTCATGTAACCAGCCAGTTTGAGCTCTTTAATTTCCTCTCCTTAAAAATTGATTTTCTCCAGTCCCACTTTCCCAACAGTGAAATTATCCTCCTAGGAGATTTCGATGTCTATAACACCAGCTGGCTTTCCTACTCCAGCTGTACAGATATTGCAGTCAGAGATGCTGAAACATTTGCCATCGCTAACGACTTTAAATAGCTTGTTCATATGCCTACCAGATAACTAGAACCACTCCCCAGATACCCTAGGTCTCTTTCTCACCAGTGACCCTTCCAAATACACAGTGAATGTAGTGGGTCACCTAGGTAATTCTGACCACAATTTAGTGCTCATATCTTCCCCCATACAATGTTTACACAGCCACTCCCATATAAGAGTAGTTTGACATAATAATAGTGCCAAGTGGGACAGCCTCTGCATGCCACATTCGGTTGGACTATTGCTTCCGGCCAGTGACGTAGCTAGAGCTGTTGCTGCCCCTCTCAATACACACCAAAAATACTACAAAAGGTCAAAACCATGTATAGCAGCTATGCATGTATACAGCTATGCCACTGCTTCTGGCCTTCCAACCCAAACATATGCACCAAAGTAATCCCCACCTGAGACAAACTTTGGTCTGTCTCAGGACTGTAGTTGGATTGCCAGCTTTCTGTCTGGATGCACACTGTGTGATGGTGGATGGCTCCCTATTCTCGCACCATTCAACTAATGCCCAGGATTCTACAAGGTTCTGTCCTCTCATCGACCCTCTACCTGCTATATATCAATGACCTACTTCAGTTGACCTCCAACTCAATATACAGTTTTGCAGATGACAGCACATTGCACTCCGCCCTTTCATTTGATAAACCTTACTCTACACAACTCACCTCAACCTACAGAACATCAACCACCACTGCCTTCAATTCTGATCTCTGAGCTATTCTCCAGTGGGGTTCAGACCATCTCATCAATTTCAATGCTAATGAAACCCGTTCTGTCCTATTTCTCATAAAAAAAAGAACCAATTTTCCCCAGTATTCTTTTTGACGATACCCAATTTTCCAGACAATCTGAGATTACTCTTCTTGGTATATTACCCTGGCATAAACACATCACAACCATTGCATTGTCAGCTTCAATGTCTTTTGCTCAAGATGTTACTTCACCCATGAACAGGAGTGAAGTAACATCTTGTATAATTTGTATAATTAACATTATACAAATATCCTCCCAGCTATTGAATACTGCTCTCACATATGGGGTGGGGCTCCTAAAAGTTCCCTCAAAATGGTTGACTCAATACAGAGGAAAGGAGAGCTGTTGGAAGTTTTTCCCTACTTGGATAAACTATAAATTATATACAGGGTGTTTCAAAAAGAAACACCCTGTATAAGGTGTACTCAACACAATTACAAATGCTAAATTACATTGAGCAGTTGTAACTGTGGTGAGTGAAACTTTAGGCCTTACTTCATACTTGGTAATTTATTTTGTAACTGTACCACATTTTCATTATTAAATATAATTATTTGGAATCGAGTCATTCTTTTTGGAACATCCTGTATTTAGTTTAATCCTTTATCCAAGTGTGAGCAAACAAAGTTTGTGCCTGAAGTATCTTCAGGAATGGGGCAACTCGTGGCAAAGGTGGACCGAGTTCACATCACTTTCCTTAGTATCCCATAATGCAAAGCACATCTTGCAATCTTTGTTTGTTTACACTTGGATAAAGGATTAAACTAAAATATAATTTATAGTCTAACCAAGATGAGAAAAACTTCCAACATCTTTCTCTAATCCAGAGTAATTTAATAATAAGGTGTGACAGCTTTTGGCAACTGGCATATGGAAATATGACTTTTGCATTGCTTCAACCTTGGCATCACCTCTGGATCTGGCTCTCGCTGAAGAGACCTCAATAAAAGTCAAAACCAGTCTGGACCCTTCCCATAATGCAAAGCATTATACATCTCCACAAGGAGATGTGCTTTGCATTATGAGATACTAAGGAAAGTGATGTGAACTCGGTCCACGAGTTGCTCCATTCCTGAAGATACTTCAGGTGCAAACTTTGTTTGCTTACACTTGGATAAAGGATTAAACTAAATATATAATTTATAGGAGAGGAGAGCAATTAGACTCATTACTGACCCATCTCTTACCAACTCGCTCACCTCCCCACCCCCAACTTTCACACAGATGTTTGGTTTCCGCAATATGTATATTCTACAAATATTTCCATGGGAAATGATCACCTAAAATAACATCAATAATCCTCTCACTTAGTACTAAACTCATTGAAATACATGCAGCTGCTACTAAACATCCCTTCCACAGTGCACCTTGAAACAAACAGAACAAGTTCTTTTTCTTTTCCTTCATCCCTGCAACTGCTGTATTGTGGAATAGTCTCCCCCCCCCCCTCTCTCTCTTTCAAAACACATGTATACAAGTTCCTCTTTTCCCAACCCACTAACTGTATACAGTACTAATGTACTATAGGTTGATCAACCAACCTCTTGTGTATGGACACAACATTAAAAAAAAAAAAAAAAAATGCTACGAAATGCAGGTATGATATTGGAGTTAGAAGTACAAGCATGCTGAAAAAAAAAAGCAATCAATAGTTATACTATGAAAATATGCATCATAGTCAATATCTGAAAGTAATTTTGACAAACTAACATAATCATCATCAGGCAAACTAGTGCTATGTGTGATGGCTTTAATTTGGGAGGCCTTCATGATCTGAATCCCAATAGTTAACAAGGGATATGACATTCTTCACTAAGCAGATCCCACCACCACCATCAGGGAATATGAAGCTTATCTTTGACAAATACAAGTTCTTTAGGTCGAGTTGAGATATCTTGTTTGGAGGTTTTTTCATGATATAAGAATTCTCTTTCTCTCTCATTAGGTGGCAATCTGGTTATCTGCTTTCTCTGATTGCAGTTCATCATCATCAATAGCCCCTTCTCCCATTCTTTTCTTTCTATCTTGCTTGAAAATTTTGTGCCCTTCACATTCTATCCCACCGACTATATCATCTTCTGTCGTCCACATCTCACTAATGCCAATAATCTTTGGCTAAGATGAAAACCAATGCAACTCCCCCCCCCCCCTCCCAATTCTGAATGCTCCTGACATTAATAGAATAGCTTCTTAGGTCCACTGCTGTCCTGACACTATATGCTAACCATTCTATTCTGGATTGTTACAAGTGGTACTAACTTAGGTATTTGTTTCATGTTCTTACACTCAGCTACCTCACAGGTATATGTATACTCAGTCAACAGCCCCCCCCCCCCCCCCCAAAGCTCTAGTTTCCCTGTATTTTGCACATTCATTTTCACTTCATTCAACAACACTTTTCCAGACTGAATACCAAATCCATTCAATGCAAACCATCCACTTTGTATGTTTTTATTTTGTCCATCGCACTCGCTCCACAGGAATTCTCAATGCCATTCTTCCTGCATAACCTACGCATTGACTCATTCGCTATCATGGCCTCCTCAGTTCAACTCTGTCATACCATGGCAACAGGCTCACTGTTTTAATTCTCTCTTTTTTCTTTTGCCACTTTTCAGTAATTTGTTGATGTCCTCCCATGTATCATACTTGTCTCCTTTCTAATCATTCATTCATTCATTCCAGCTAAAACAATCAGCTCTTTCACTTTACCCTTTTGCATTCTAATTGCCTTGCTAATTTGCACCCCAAGAAGCACGATTTCATTGCACGCTTGTCACACACCTCTTATAACAGAATTACCATACAAGACTGTTTAATTTTTTATTTCTATCATAGTCAGGCATTCCTTTCTTTTTTCTTGTACCTCTTTCTTTCTGTTCTCAGCTGAATCACTTGTGAGATGTTTCTGCATTTGCTTTAGCTCACATCTCATCCTGTGAAGCTCTCTGCTTAACCACACTATCTTCCTCATTACAGCCAACTCTTCATGTTTTACATACATCTGTCATACTACTGTTCTTTTCATTGTAACTTTTACTCTCCCCCCCTCCCTTCCACTATTCTGTTGCACATATTTTCACATTTCCCTTTATGTCTATTGCTTCAAAATCTTGACCCTGCCCTGCACTTCTGACACTCACTTTCATAACATTTTCAGCACACTCTTGCTTTTAAACCAAAGTCCATTCATCTTCAGTAATGAGTACATTTCACAGGTGTACTGAACGAAGTCCCTCTGGTTGAATTCTTTGAATAGTGCTTTGATGCCAATGTTATGCTTCACATAAGTGTCATGCTATTTAACTTACCATAAAGATAACTTATATTAACTTATATAAATAAAAAATTTGACATCAGTAATTACCAAAGAATATTATCTAGTTCTAATACAATTTCTAATTAATATCTCTAGTTTTTCTAAAATAAAAACTCAGCTTACGAAGCTCTCTTAAATACAGGAACTGCTACAAGATGCCACTTACTGGCCTCCCTAATAATGACCTTATTAGGTTCACAACAGTTTTAGGAATGCAAAATCTTTTGCATATGTCAAGCATAGGAGCTCAGACAAAAATTAAGTGAATGCTACTTGAAAAATGATATTCCTGTAAAATTGCTAGCTTTTGTGCTTCCTCCCCATCTAAGAGAGGGGGTAGGAAGCACAAAGGATGTCAAAATACGTTCACCATGACTATATTTTTTGTATCATCATACACAAGCTTATCCTTGAATGCCATTAGCCATTGTGAATTGAAGTGTGTATGCCACTCTAGAGTCTGTAGTGATTATTGGTTTAACAATTAGCTTATATGAACTGGCTCTAGCATAATACTGCTCCTACTTCATCCCATTTCTAACTTGGGAAATTTTCTGAGGTAAGGGAAAGTTCATTTTGGGAGCTGGCATGAGCTTAATTAGCTAAACAGATCAAATTTAAATTATTTAGTGATAAATGAATATAAAATATTTATAATAAAGTACCATATTAATATCATAAAAGTATATAATAGTAGCCCTTGAAGCATGTGTATATGGGGGGGTAAGTGAATTTCATTTATGAATGGTTCTGAACATATTTGTAGTTTACATTTTGTAGCAGAATATAATATTTTGCCATATAATAATTTTGAAACGTAAACAGCCTAATTAAGGATAGTTATCACAAAATAATTACTGTACATGTGCTGATATGTAACTGAGAAGTGGAGAATGTCATAAAAAATATCAAAATTTGAAGGGGTTTGATTATATAAGAACAGATATATTTGGAGGACTATAAATATATGACATTCACAGAAAAACTATTTGGTGCATCCTATCTACAAAAAGTTGTAAATGGGTAGCACATTAGTGTGGGAAAAAAATTAAGAATGAAATGATAGAAATCCTCTAGTGACCAAACATGGGATTTTTTTCAAGCCACTTTAGGCCTCCAGGGTGTTAGTGCACATTGGATGATAAAACTAATAACCACTTAAAGAAAATCATATACATTTCTTTTCTTAGTTAGATTTGAATTCATATCCAGTTGATTATTGCTAAGATGCTATCTGGTGAGCTAAACAACTAGGCTGCACGGTGTCTTAAAGAAGGAAAGATATTAAATGAAAAGCTTCAAGCACTATTCTACATTTTTAGGAAAGGAACCAGAAGTGACATTTGAAATTATTGCTCTGTGTGTCTGCTCTCCCATTTAAAAAAACAAAAATTAACTTGCTCCCAAGAAATCTTACAAAAAAGAAAAATCTCGTTGAACTGAATCACATTCATGTACCCAGCAGACCAGCAAATTTAATGTTCTTTATAATATTAAATATAAGTCTTGCAAGCATTGCATGTACAAAATACTTAATCATAAAATGTTTGCTTAATAAAAATATAATCATTGATGAAGCACAGAATTTTTTTATCATCCTGTTATAATAAATTTAGAACAGGATATATCTTTATTTTTATTTGTGCTCTCAAAAATATACTCTGCAAAACATATTTGGAAGGAGGCATAAATTGGTTCTAATATTCAAAGATTATAGTTCTTGTTATAGAATTATTACAAACTTTGAGAAAACACTTCAGTTAATCAACAAAAATTGAGAACTAATGAAACTTAACGGATAATAAATGAATTCTGTCTAAACCGTCAAATTTAATTAACCAACTCTGTTATGACAGTTGGGGATTACACTTAGCTTGAACAGACGTGTTTAGACTCAAGTGTTGAAGTTCATTCTGAGTCATTTTGTAATTACAGATACAAAACAGGGTATGGGCATGTGTAAGTTCTTTCTTCTCATCCTTCTGTGATCAAGTATTATTACATTTTGAATACATGTTCTTGACACTTCATTGCTGGCTAAGATAAGTTGATGTGGCCTTCATTTAACCTCATGGCTCAGACAAATACACTGAATATATTCATCTTTCATTTCAGTAGGCAACATCCCAGAAACCAGTTCACTATCAAAAAAGAAAATAATGGTAATTTGCCCTTTGTTTCATTTACACATCATAATGCTACATTTTGCTCTTCAGTTTTCTGTGAACTAGATGTACTCATACCCCACCCCCCATATGATATATATATATATTATCCTGCAATTCTCTCAGCACAGAGATTACAATTAATGCTCTATTAGCATTCTTTTATTCCAGAATTCTAAAGAAATGTAATTTGTGCACGGCTTCAAACTCCATATTAAGTCTCTGCTGTTATCTGCTCCACTAAAGTCCAGCACATTCCCCTCCCAGTTCCAGGTGTATATAAAATTCCTTATACATACAGCTTGTCTTGTTATAGGCATAATGGAAGTTCTACCACTTCAATTAGTCACCTGCGATAATGAAAACTAATTTTTAGATATCCACCTCAACAGCTAAGACCCTGCCCAATATCACCCATACTAGGCGTTCTTTCTATTTCAGTGTAATCATTAGCACTTGGTTTTGCATTACACTTGTGTGCATAAGTGACAAATTAAATATTGGAGTCATTAATTAATGCTATTCAGAACATGGACTAGTCATTATTGACAAGTTCCAACATAAAGATATACATAAGTTCACATGGAGGGAAGACACAAGAAATAACAAAATCCCTCTTGATTGTGAATGAAAATATATGTGACTGATTTAAATGAATATGTAATAGAAGTAATGAGATTGAAGGGAGAAAAGGAGAACTTCATACTGAAGCCTTTCTGGATGTTTTTCTTTTTAATATATAAACCAAAAAAATCTCAATCTTGAACACTGATCTTATATATTCAGGGATCTTTAATAGTTGTCAAAAAATCACTTTTTTTTTCTGGGATCTAAAAGTTATTGTTAGTCTGTGTACAATGAACTCTGTGTTATCTGAATAGCTTGCCATACAGGATTTTTCTGCATACCAGAGAGCCCTCTTGATTGCTTTTGTATGCTTAAAGTAACATTGTGTCAGATACGAATTTTATTTAAAAAAAAAACTGCTAATATATTTTTATAATGATTATTGCCTTTATTTCTCTTCAACATGAAGAGAATAAACATATAAAAAAATTCAAAAAAAAAAAACCATAAAAAAAAAGATAGTCCTGGCATTTGGGGCAGTAACCCCCCCCCAATTAGATACAAATTTATCAGTGATGGGATATACAATATTTTCACCATCCACTTTTTGTAAAATTAATAACTCAATATTCATTTTTACAGTCACTATCTTTTTAGTACTGCTGTCATTTTCTTGTATTTGATTAAGAAATACATTTATTACCAACAGTAAGAAAGCCAGAGAGCCCTCTTGATTGCTTTTGTATGCTTAAAGTAACATTGTGTCAGATACGAATTTTATTTAAAAACTGCTAATATATTTTTATAATGATTATCGCCTTTATTTCTATTCAACATGAAGAGAATAAACATATAAAAAAATTCAAAAAAAAAAACATAAAAAAAAAAGATAGTCCTGGCATTTGGGGCAGTAACCCCCCCCCCCCCCCCTAATTAGATACAAATTTATCAGTGATGGGGTATACAGTATTTTCACCATCCACTTTTTGTAAAATTAATAACTCAATATTCATTTTTACAGTCACTATCTTTTTAGTACTGCTGTCATTTTCTTGTATTTGATTAAGAAATACATTTATTACCAACAGTAAGAAAAAGTTTGAGCCATGAAAAACTTAGTGTGACTGGTGGCAAGATCGAATGACAATGAAAAAGTAATTCAAGATATGAAAGCAGGGTTATTTTTATTTATTCAAATTATATTCATTCTTTATTTATAAATTTTCATCAACTGTAAAAGTTATGCATTTAATTTGCAGAAATCAGTTATACAAATACAGCAAGGTGTTGGCAATAGCTGTTGTTTTTGCCCTAGAGGCAAAATCATCCCATTTCATAGTGCAAAGTTTGGTTTGCTAAAAGCAAGAGGATGTGTTTTGCAGCAATGTTTTTTTCATGCTTCAGTTTCCTTTGTACATTGCATATTAATTTCATAGTGTTGATTGTTCTGTATTAATTTTAAGAAGCTGATATTTCACATCTCAAACAAAAGTACAGTTCAAGCATCTTTTTTCAATCATTCCATTTTTCTGTATGCAGAACCATACCCACTGATGTGAGATGATGTTAAAAAACAGCAAAAAAAGAAACAAGCAACAACATGCTTTCATGTAATTTATCCAGAAATGATTAAAATATTAATTTTTCTACTAAAAGTGCAGAAAGGAGAAGAGAATTCCAATATTGTTTGCCTACTTGGCATTTAATAATAGTTATATATCATATAATAATAATATTTATCCTTTTATTTATATATTTGGTTCTGAAGGCCTTTAATGGCCTTTGCTTAAAGTAGTAAAAATAAGCGATTATTGTGAATATACCTAATCCTAAATTTTGACAATAAAAATGATGTGTAAGTTAAATTTTTTTTTTTCGCAAGGGTTACATTTTTAATTTCATAGAATTTTTTTTAAATCTTTAAAACTTGAACTTTCCAGTAAATAATTATAGAATATTATAGTCATTATGAACTATAAAATGTACTTCAAGATGATTTCATTACATAGTGATTATATATTTCAGCTGAGCATTATATATATATTGTGGTGTGATCTGAGAATGTTAGTAGTAGTAAAGGAAGTGAAAAAAGAAATTGCCACAGAACTAGCAAGTATTAACATTATAGTAGCAGTTTTTGTATTACTTTGGTGAATTATTAGTTTCCTAATCAATATCAGGAAAATAAGAAAGTGCATTTCACTTTTGCACTCAAAAAATATTGCAAAATTCATTATTCTTAAAGAATGTTTATTATTATTTTATTATTATTATTATAAACAGATCTCCATGGAGTCAAGAGACTCATTGTGGGAGGTCCCATTCTCACATGCACAGCTCATTGTACCTTGGCTTAAGTGCAGTGCATTCATCACCCACCACTCTCCGTGTAAAAAATCTACTCCTCACACCCACCTTATACAGCTTCCAGGATGGCCTCTCATTCTCTCCCTATCTGCAGATATTCTATGCAAAATCTCATTCCCTGCTAATCTGGTAATTACCCCTTACCAACTTATATGTCTCAATCATGTCTCTTCTCTTCCTTTTATCCACTAGGCTCTGTAATTTGCATTCCTCAATCTGTCCTCATATTCCACTTTCCAAAGACCAGACACCAACTTAATCAACAGTCTCTGGACCATCTCCAACATGTCATCATCCTTTTGAAAACCTTGTGACTTAATCTGTGCACAGTAATCCACATGCAGCCTGATCAAAGTCTTATACAATGGAATCAAAACATCTTTACTTCAACACTTCAGTGTTCTCTGCATCATTCCCATAATCTGCTGTTGTCCTCACAATTTAAGTAAAATGTCCATGAAATTTCAAGTCCCTTTCCATCACAATTCCCAAATCCTTCATCTCCTCCACCTCCTCTAAAATATCCCCATTAATCCTGTACTCTGCATCCCATCTTTGCTTCTCAAATTTTAAAACCTTACACTTTGCTGCATTAAACTGACATCACCACACTTGCCCATTCAGACAGTCTTATTTAGGTTCTCTTGCAAAGCTACATCTGCTCTACTTCTCATAACTCTGCCCAACTCTGCATCGTTTGCAAACAACTGTATATCACCATTTAAGACTTTTCCAATGTCATTTATATACAAATTAAACAATAATCCCCAAAACACACCCCTGGGGCACATCACTAGTGATTTTCTCTTCTGGGATATCATCCCCTATATACAACCTGTTGATACCTATCAGACAGCCAATCTCTAATCCCTCAACACACTAATCTACTATTCAACTCCATCTGTTCCAACTTTACTACTAGTTTGTAATGTGGTAATCTATCAAAAGCCTTTGCAAAATTTAAAATGCTACTATATATGCACCCCCCCCCCCTGCTCATCCAATGTATTCATCACTTTGTAATAAGTAAGCAGATTGCTAAAACACAGTCTTCCTTTAGCAAGCCCATGCTAGCCATTAAACAGAATTCTGCTGCTGTCAACCTAGTTCAGAATCCTTGTCCTTACAGCTTCTCCAACACCTTTACCACAACTCCAGATAAGCAGATTGGTCTATAATTTGATGTCTTAATCTTATTACCCCCCTTTATGAAGCAGAAAATTTTGGCATCCTTCCACTGTTAGACCTGGGCTAATCTAATACTCATGTTAAAAATGTAAATTAAAGCTGATTAACTCATTGGAATAGACATGAGGTGATATACCATCAAGTCCCAGTAGTACTTTCTACTCACTCACCAATAGTGGTTCCTCCCCATTCCCACTGCTCTCAAATTCTGCATTATGTTACAATCATTAGGATGGAATACTTTAATGAACTGCTCATTTTATACCCCTGTAGTATCCTCTTCAATATTTATCATTCTCCCATCATTACTGACCAACATCCTCGCATAATCATTCTTCCATTTACTGGCCACATATTGAAAAAAAAAGTATATGCACTTAACTGTTGGTCATTGAAAGCCTTTGCAAAATCTAAAATACTACTGTATTCACCTAAATGTAAGTTAATTACCCAAAATTATGTTACTTCCTGAGGTCGTAACTGCCATGTAATGGGACCTTTAATGTTGTCATATTTATAAGTATGGAAATGACAAATGTGAGAAAAGATAAATATAATATGTTTGCAGAATACCTGTTTCTGCCTACCATGGAAAGGCAGCTAGTGTAAATACACATTTTCAATTGCTTGGCTTCATCTGATGAAACTGAAGTGACCAGATGAGCATAACATTTTAATATCAAATACTTATTAATGAACCTTGCAATAAATATTTCTTCATAGTCCATATCAGAGAAGTAACATATTCAGTTTCAGAAACCTTTGCTTTGGTAGAAAAAATAAAATATTTTCTACCAAATAGAGTATAAGTCCGCAGTAATTATTACTGAATTACTGTGGACTTATACTCTAAATGCAAGCATTAACTAATAATGAAAATAACTTTTGGGCAATAATCCTCTCAAAATGCAGAATCAAATTTGTATTCTTCATTGTTTGCACAATCCTGAATGATGAGCAAATAAGAGACTGTGCAATTGAAATTTTTCATTCATACAAGGACATGTAAAACTAGAATAATTACTTTATGTATATTTATTCAGTTTGTTCACGAACCACAGGTAATTTGCAACAATTTGATGGAAATTCTCTCTTTCCCCCTTTTTGGTAACACCTGTCCTGTTATATGATGATTATTAATACTGCAGAAATCCTGTGAAGTCATCAGGTAACATGACTTGCTGCTCATCCTGTTAGTTACTCATGTTTCTACAAATTTTGGCAAAGTGAAGAGCAATTGGACATCGCCTTAATGAAGTGGTACTTCAAAATGAGTGTAGTAAACCTGTGAATGAGTCATTTAACTGGATTGCTCCCTTCTCCTCTGTAATGCATCTGTATTATTACATAATATTGCTTTCTTGTGATACGAACTCCTCCTTCTCAAGATAATTAGTTGCTGTATTTCTTGATTTCCTTGGAATAGAATTAACCATAGTATGCTGATGAATCATTAATTAATATTCTTTTGTATTTTGTTTATACTGCAAGCAGTGTTTAATTTAGCTGTCATTTAAAGCATCAGCTGCTTCATTCACATTATGAAAAAAAAAAAAAACATGACAGTGTTCATCTGTAAAGTTTAAATTTTTAAAATTCTTTTTTTTTTTTTTTTTTTTTTTTTTTTTTTTTTTTTTTTTTTTTAACATATTTATCCCATACAGCTACTGCTCTTGTTTTAACGACCCAACAGAAAGGGAAGGACTGATGTTTTTCAGTTCATCAGAGCAGTGACCATTGAAGAAGAGACCTTGTATTTCCCAAATGCACTGGTTCAGTCCATTTGTGAACTAGAGATTGAAGTAAGTGTGTGAGAGGGGGAGAGAGAAAAATAAGAACTGTGAGCCAAATTACTCCCCCTCTGGACACATTAAGAATTTTTAGGAAAGTGTTAGGTGGACCATGCCAAATTTGTGAACAGTATTATTAATGTGATGTGTTTATGCCACGAGAGGCCGGAGTAGATGTCATTCCAAGGAGGATGAGAGAGATCTGATCCTGTCTGGTGATTTGTATATTACTGGGGGTAAAATAATGTTAGCTGTGATCCCTTTTGACAGAGAAAATTGACCATTGAATCAAGTTGAGGTTTACCCATAGAAAAATGGAAAGATTATTACTCACTATTACCATTCTAGATAGAAATTACAATATTTGAATCAGAGCTCAAACTAGGGTGAAATACATATCATTAAAAGGTCCAAATGACAAGGAACAGGTCATGTTGCTCAAAAATGGGCAAAATTGATATCAGAATGGTATCCCAGAGCGGAAAGAGAAGCTATAGGAGGACCAAAGAGATTGTGGGAGTCTGAAATTAAAGAGATGGCTGGAATTCAGTATCATAGAAAATTTTAAGATAGAATTGAATGGAGGACTTTGAGAGGGAAGCCTTCATCCATCAGTGGACAGAAAATGGCTGATGATGATGATGTTTTGGTGCATTGAAGGTGACCAGGCTCTTCTCACCCCATTGAAGGATGATGGAGATCAGTGTTTAAGGTATTAGTTGGCGATCTTAAAAGTTGGGATATCTGAACACTACGTGGTTTGTTGAAAGAGTAGGATGAATGAGCTTTTGTATCATTCTGAAAACTATGTTAAAGGTTTTCATCTTTTGACATAGTTTTCCAGTACTGCACTTCAGTCTAAGTCACATGGAAGATTTTCTATGGTAAGTAACCATCACCTTACTAATTTTTTTTTACATTGTAGGTTGTTCTGGGTATAGTTCTCTAGTGTCAGCATTCAGAATCTAAAAACCTTATATTCAGCTCTTATGTTACTTCTTCCACTTTTTGATAATACCCAGGTTTCTTAACATGAAGATTTCAATTTTTGGGCTGATTACACCTCTAGCCTTTCCTAGCATACCGTATGGACCTACACACACACACACACACATTTCTGTTCAAGACTTTTTTTTTTTCACCCATCTAAGGCACATCTATCCCAGTCTTGGGATACTTCTCCCATATTGATGGATGGGCACATGAAAACCTTCCTAAGCATGCTTGATGCTATCTAAATTATTATATTTAGATTGGTGATACCTCCCCCCATAGATTTGTCTTTGATCATTCTCAATTCTGTTTCCGCCTTATGTCTCTTCCACAGGTATTTCCATGGAAATACCATTGTCCATGGCAGGATAAGTAAGAACACAACAGCTGCTGATCAACATCCATTTACTGCCTAGCTTCAAACTACTGAAACAACTTCTCCTGTTCCTCTTTCATATAATTTGCCTGTGTTTCTTGGAACAGCCTCCTTCACTATCTTCTTCAAGACCTTTGGCTGTTCAAGAAACACATCAACAGATTTTCTCCTTAAACTCTTGTCTCCCCCCCCCACACACACACACACAGCACTAATAATGGGCTATTATCAGGATCTTCAACCTTGTATATGTGGGTTTTGATACCTATATTTTTGCTTCAGTATTCTATGTGCATAGAATAGTAGTATGCTGAAGTAATTTGCTAGCATGAAAGCTTTAACACCTCCATTCTATTCTGTTCTTTTTTTGGTGTTTCTTGATTTCAAGTTTAGTTGCAATTGAAATAGCATATTTACCTTCTGTTCATTATTTCACCATAATGAATTAATACTGAACACATCTGTAATTAAATGAAAATAAAACTTAGTGAACTGGGGAAAAAAAAAAAGGTGTGGAAATGCTCCAAGAAGACCACAAAAAGGTCTTCTGCATATGTTCTTTAATAGAAGCTAATAATGTAAATTGCTTAGCTTTCCTTCCTACAAAATAAAATTTCTAAGAACACACGTAGTTGACAAATAATGATACTGATATCTTATGCTCTTAGTTGCCACAGTCCTAATTCTAAACAACCCAAAAGCCACCTTTCTACATTTCTCAGATTAACATATTCTTGCCAGGCACTAAACACTGTGTTGTGTTGCTCATAGGATGGGACACAACAAATTTTAGCCTCTGTGTTTTCCATTAAAACCAAAGCTATGTACAAGAGAAAATAATTTTTTGGTTTTGGGGTAACTAATTAACTGATACTTAAGAGAAATGCTTTGTTTAAAATTATTAAGAAACAAGTAGTGAATTATATAACCTACATTTAAAGGGATATGAACCATTTGTTTATATGTTTGGCATATTTAATGGAAAAAGAATAAGTAAAGATGCAAATAAATTAATTACAAACAGATGAATGCCATAAAATAAATATAAATATTTTCAGAGGTCTGGAATGAAACTGTATAGTGAATAACATCCCATACAACCACTTATGAATAGATGCAAGCGAAACAGTTTTATTATAGCAGTAAATGTAGCACAATATCCTGACAGACTATTTCAAAATAAATGAATATGGGAAATTTATTCTAGGGATTTTCATTCACAAATTTTATCCTTTTATTTTTTTTAAATTCCCAAAGGAAAGAAAAGACTTTTTTTTTTGAGTACATTTTCAAGAAAAGCCTTGCTAAACCTTTAATCTTTGGAAATTCATTGGAGAAAAAGGTGTAATAAATTTTGAAACTTTACACAAAATCTGCATGTCAAAACTTGTTCATGCCAGAAGTGATTACCTTATTAAAATAACAGTTGCTTTGTACACAATGTTTGATTATATTTTCTCTGACTAGAGGAGAAACTGTCTCTCTCACTTTAACATTTCTATTGACCATCAGTAAATTATTGCAGGTTCAATAAATTGATTGATAATTAGAACACACTTTCAAGGTGTTTACACCCCCCCCCCCCTTTTTTTTTTTTTTTTTTTTCCCCATCAAGGAAACTTTTTATTAAATTTCAAACAACAAATCTTTTAGTTAGCTGCAGAAAATATCAGTATCATGCCAAATCAAAATAGTAACATATGCAGTGCTGTAACTTTAATATTGCTGGAGTAAGGAAAAGAGAAATTATTGATTGTAATTATTTCCTGTGTTGGTTTTCGTAGATGGAAGATGATAAAAATCAAAATTACTAATCATTCACACATAATTCACTAGGCACATAAACCAACCAATTTTATGAAGTGTATTATTTTTAAAAGCATTTTTATGACTTAAAATGAGTTACCATTACTTTAGAGATTTTCTATTCCATTAAGACAGTTTATTTTTAATTTTACACAGAAATTATCAAAAATAAATTGAAATTGGCATGCCAATATATATTGACAAATTTGTAAAAATGAGCCTGTCCAATGTGGAACAACCTAATTATGCTACATAGCCTAGCATGAACATATTAAGTATGGTTCATGGCTTGAAAAACCATGTCGCTAAAGAAGAAGAAGAATCCTTGAAATTTTATTGCTATTTGTAAGATATATTATATTATCAAGGAAAGACATACTCAAGTTTGTTTGTATCATTCATTTCAAAAAAGTGTTTATATATAAATATTTGTATGTCATACAATTTCCTTGCTTAACACATCCTGATTATTCACTATAATTGTTTAAATCAGTTAAATTACCACTAACCAGATGACAAATCAACATTAATTTTAGCTGTTAGCTTGTTGGATAAAAATTATTGAATCTTTCCATTTCCTGTAAATTTATTTTGTTGGTTAGTGAGAGAGCAATTATGGCTGTTGTGTGACCTGATTACAAGGTAAGTTCCAAGTATGTAGGTCCCTTGAAAATAATTCAAGTGTACTGATTTTATATCTATAGAATAAACTTAAAATAGTAGTAATGTTCTTTTGTATGTTTGATGGTATTCACAAAAGGATAAAATCTAAAGCACAAGTACCATACATTATCCACAAGTACCAGTGGATAAAGGTTTAGATAAAGCGTTCCCTATTCTGAAGACCATTTGAATTATTCTTAAGATATACAAAACCATCTTTGTATTTTCAAATGAGACAGAAAATTAACATAATGATGAAAGTATTATTTTAGATATAAAATCAGTTTTATTTCTTTGGGTATAGTTACAGAACAAATATTTTATGCTTTATTTTGAACAACAATGTCACTTACTTTTGTCTTGCCTTCTGTTTCAATAAAGATTTTTTGGGTCTTGTAATATTGCAGAAAAGACACAGTAGTAAACTGTAGTTGGAAAACTAAGCGCATCTCTATATTTTCCATTTTCTCAAATTTCAATAACTTTTAGAAATTAGAAACATAATACATAAAATTTATATCTATATATATGTTATTAATTACATTTAATTGTAAGAAAAACTGAATTAGCAAGAAATAATGAACCACAAAGGGGGCAGTTTTTATTGTAATGCTAAAAATAACCACTTTTGACACAGATGATTATTTTCACCCCACTTCACAATGATATATAAAGCAAGCCCTTATCAGCATTTGTTAACACTAAGTCATGATGTTGTGTTAAATAGCAGAAAGGTATCATCTTAGGTCTAATTATATATTTAATTTTTATGGAGAATAAATGTGTAGTACAGAAGAATGAGCTTTGTTTAATAATGCAGAATTAAGTAGACCTGAGATGAAGCCAGCCCTTCTAGATCATTACTGAAGATCATTTTATGAAGTGTCACATACTTTTACAAAGTTGCCTTATACAATTGAAATAACCTTGATATGTTATGCAAATCTGCATTGAATCATCATCTAATCGGGTATTACTGAAATCATTATAGAAGTTAAATTTTGATTATGTGAAGGCTGTATAAGAACATTTCTAATCCAAATCATTCATTGCGGAGGAAGCATTAAATATTGGAAATGATTTGTTCCCAATTTTGAAAACAGTTGCACTACAATAAAGGCTGGCCTGGTTGGCTGAGTGGTCAGCGTATCTGCTCTCCAGCCAAATGGCTGCAGGTTCGAATCCTGTTGTGGGAATGAATGTTGGTGATTATCTGTGCGAATGCTAGTGGTGATGGTCGGTAGATGGCATCGGTTGAAACACAGTTGTAGAGTAGGTGCCCTCCCTCAATGAGTCTTTGGACTCCCTGGAGGCGTCACATAATAATAAATAAATAATTTTTTTTTTAAATCATTGCTTCAACTTTGAATATATTTGATATATCTATCCCTTGAAATCTGATTGTGGGAAATTATTTAAATACTTATTTAATTGACACATGAATTAGATCTTAAAAATATTATGTTGCCATGTAATTAAAAAAATAGTTTCCGTTTAGATAGCCACTAGATATTGAAATGTAATAAATAGCTACTGATTATGATGAGCTTTAATTATGTTAGCAATAATGACAGTAATCACCTTCAGTTTTTCTGAACTGCTGATGACTACGTATGCAGTAATGCCATATGTAGTATTATGTATGCAGTAATACCATGCAGCAATTCAAGTATATTTTCTTGACAGTAGGAACTCCATCTTTACTTATTCCTACAGTTTTGACTTCAGTATTATTTGATGTTATCAATTGATTCAAATTTTTAAATGCAACATGAGATGGGGTTTGTTGACAGTAATCGCAGACAGTAAATATTCAAACTTTTTCTTCTCATATTTGTACCGAATAAATACAAACAAATCATTATTATTCAGTACATTTGTAACTTCATGCAACTGTTTAATAATGCTGACTTTGGTCTATACTTTTGAAATTAATTCAGATCTTTTCCAATAAATTCTGAACTTTTTGCATTTCGTAGTAATGAAACTTGATTTAAAAAAAAAAAAAAAAAGTTATTATTATTACATCACACCTCCAAGGAGTCCAAAGACATCGATGGAGGGCACCTGTTCTACAATTCTCCATCTCTACCACCCAATCCACTAACTACAGCAAACCGCATCATCTACACCAATGCCATTTACTAGCTACTACCACCACTAGTATTTTCACAAACAATCACAAACATCCATGCCCACGGCAGGAATCAAACCCACAGCCTTTTGGCTGAAGAGTGGATACGCTAACCGCTCAGCCGACCAGGCCTGCAAATATTATATATATACTACGTTACATTATTAGAGCCAAATGCTTTTGGCTGAAATAATGAAAAGTAGTATAAATAAAAAATTCATTCCCACAGCCAAGATACTGCTTTTGAAATCTAGCCAGTTTCATACAATCATTTGACAATACGTGTGTAGAGGCTTTAGTCCTCACAGCACTTAAGCTGTGAGGACTTCTTATCCTCCATCATATTGGAGGCTTAATGGATTGTATACAGCACTAAGAAAGGATTAAAACAGAATCCACATCCTATCTCTACCATTTTAAAACCCCCTCATAGAAAATTGAACCTTAAATAACACAGACATATTGGTAAGCTTTGACATCTCCTCATTGTTTACCAATATTCCCTTAATTGATACCTTAACACTCTTAAAAAACGTTTTTCCTTCTGACATCTTAGATCTTTTTTCCTTTGCCATCAGTTCTGGTTATTTTTCTTGGAAGAACAAAATCTACAAGCAGATAGAAGGAACTGCCATGGGTTCACCCCCTCTTGCCAATTTTTATATGGAAGAATTTGAAAAACAAGCCATAGACTCAGCCCCTCTCAAACCTTCTGTCTGGCTAAGATATGTAGATGATGTGTTCTCTATTTGGCCTCATGGCCAAGACACATTAGACTCTTTCCTCAGTCACCTCAACAGCCTACATCCAAGAATCCAGTTTACAATGGAAAAGGAAAAGAACAATTGTTTACCCTTTCTAGACACCTTAGTTACACGCCTTCCCAACGGTGCACTTTCCTTCGCTGTATATAGAAAACCCACACACACAGGTAGATACATTCACAAACTCTCCCACCACCACCCTGCTCAACAATATGGCATTATCAAAACTCTTACCAAGAGAGCCCACAGTCCTTGTTCCAGTGGAACTGCCCTTACAACTGAGCTTCACCACATACATAACACTTTCCTCTCCAATGGCTACAGCGATCACAGTATTAAAAAAATAATCAAGTCCTCCCCCTTTCCTCGGTCTTCTCTTTAATAGAGTTTAGAAATGCCATCACCATACCCTAAATCCATGGCACATCCGAAAAAATAGCCAAGATTTTAAAAAAGTACAACCTACACACAGCATTTAAGATCCACCGCAAACTTGCTACCCTTATCCGCTCTACAAAAAGATCAGCTCCCTCCTCTCTCAGTGCCTGGAGTCTATAAAGTATCCTGTTCCTATAAACTGGCATACTTTGTACAGACAGGCAGATCAGCCACCATCTGCCTGGAGGAACATAAATCATACATCTGCAAACATGACTATGGTCAGTCAGGCCTGGCTGACCTTGTCTTGGATACAACCCATAGGATCTTTTGGGAAAAAACCACCATGCTCCACCACAGGAAATTCAAAAAAGAGAGAATATTCTTAGAATCAGCAGCAGCTCTCAGGAATCAACCAAACCTCAACAAATATGGTTGCATTAAGCTTCCTAAGATTTGGGAAATGCTTATCACCAGATGTCCCACTTTACATTCCAGGCCACCTACAACTGCCCTTAGAGGGCGCTCTGCCTAGATAGGACTTTAGTGTCACCCACATGGTTGAGCTTAGTATTGTTTGTTATTTGTTTTTATGTTACATTAGTTTTTTTGTAATCCCTGAAGATATCTCATTTACTGAGACAAAATATATAGGAAGTATTAAATTCTGTTTTAATCCTTTCTGAGTGCTGTATACAATCCATTAAGCCTCCAATATGACATTTGACAATAGTTTGTGATAAAAATGGTGGTGGTGGTGGGGGGGGGGGGAGAAACACATTGTGCTACTGATCATTTTCAGAACCCATGTACTGTGAATCTATATGCTCACCAGTATGCATCACTATTATCATTTCTTTCACTTGTTTTGATGTATGATCATTTCTACCATCGCTATCAAAATCCTATTTTTTTTTTTTTTTTTTTTTTTTTTTTTTTTTTTTTTTTTTAACCATTGACCTATTATTAATGGACTTGTTCAATAACAATTATCCATCCAAAATACAGCACCAAAAATTGGTAATACAAAGTACCTGGTTCAGACATTGTGCATCTATAGCTGTATACTTCTAATGCATATTATTCTGGATAACAATTGGTAACAAAAATTGCAAACTTAGTTTCCTTTGCTGAATTAAAATATAAAGGTAACTGAATTTGGCAAATAAATTAGTATTGCAAGGAGGATATTAATGCTGAATGACATCCTTTAATTATAATTATATAGTCTGCAGTTAGGAAGCATTTTTTATATTACTCATCTTAGTTTTGAAAGTTTGTATTAAAAATTAATGCCTGATTCCACAAACGAGTCTGCATATCCACATATTAATGTTGTTTTAAGGTTATAATTACAGTGATACTAAGCCTGTAGAAGCTAGACCCACTGGTGAAAAGGTATATACGTACTGAAGTTGAATAACTATGCTGTCTAAAATACCCTAACAGATACGTCTAACAGAAGTGAATTATTTTGATTATAAAACTTGGTAGTTCTTAGCATGAGAATGCCTTTGTGATATAGCACTGTTGCTTGTCATGTACTGTCATATCCTGGATAGCACTATTTGCAGTTTTAGGTGGGCTAAATATTTATATCCATCCTACTAGCAAATGGTTGGAAACCTATAATATATATAGTAATCTGGACAGCCTAAGGATTAGGTAATCCAAAATACTAAACATTAAAACCACTTCAAATTTATTTTTTATAGCCACTTCAGGCCACTGATAGGTAAGTTAGAAGACTTGTAATGAAAATCATATACCATTTTCACAAAAAATCCACACTGTGATGAGATTAAATCCCACTGCCTATTTACTATGAAGTGGAGCATTTCTGTGTCACTTATTTTTGTCATGTTGTACCATCATTTTTTATTTTGGTTTAACCAATAAGAATACAATTTGGTCGGCTAAATCCCAAATTGCCAGCCCATCCTCGTTCGTTCAGTATCAAAGTAGATACCCAACAGGGTGCACCACGAGAAGGTGAGGATTGGACATTAGGTCAGAAGCCCTGGTCGGTTCTCCGCATTCCTTTAAAGGCTATGTGGAGGTCTCCTCTCAGTTATACAGCTTTGACCCTTAAGCACCCCTTGGTAATTTTTTTTTTTTTTTATTTTTTTATTATGATTTTTTTTTTCTTTCTGTGGCAGTTATGGAATAGTTTTCTTAATAGTGAAAATTTTTCATTCCAAATTTGGAATATTAATGGCATGGGCTCGTGAAAGCAATTTTTGAATACTTTGTTATGGTGGTCAAGTTGATAATGTCGCTTGCTCATAAGTTATATTTTCTGCATACAAAATGAATAGTGTTTTTTACAGCAAAAAAAAAAAACAAAAAAACATATATATATATATATATATATATATATATCCTATGCTCATTAAGTGAAATGTAGGGAATATTTGCTATTAGAACAGAACAAACCAAAATAATTTTTTTTTGCAAACAAAGCTTTATGTGAACATTTAAGCATTGTTATTACAGATATTCAGCTTATGATTTTTTAAACAGTCAGTATTAATTGATTTATAAATTAATTGGTTGGATTACATTGCATGACAACAAAAGTTGTTAATTAAAAATTCTGTTATGAATTAGTTAAGTCTTATTATGCTAAGATGACATACATTTGCTAATGTTATTTGATCCATGGCAAACCATTTGATGGTTAGTGCTGTAAATTATTTTGTATTCCAGTTTTTTTTTTAATTTTTTAAGCATCTTAAAATGATTGACAATTGATTTATCAAATACTACATAATAGTATGGGATTTTCATTTTTGAAAATCATTAGAGTTTGCTGTATTCCGGTACTGAAAATTGTCAGTCTGTTGTAGTTTTTATTTAAATATTGAATATGGTATAGTATATATATTAGCACAATTAAGGATAAACATTGAGGAAATTTCTGAAACTTATATTTCATTGTTTTTATCTGCCGGCAGTTTTGTGAATAAGACTTAATTCATGAAATCTTCATTCAATCAGAAATCTACATTTGTGCAACAGTGGGTGATTTTTAGCAGTTTTTAGTTCTATTTGCAAAGTTGATGAATTTTTGTCATGCCACTTGAGCACAATGACAGCATGTTGGGTTTGTAAAAGTGCAAATTGTAATTTCACATTATTCAGTGATTTTTTCCATACAGGAATTTCTTAGATATTGACTTATCAGCACAATTACCAGTTGCATTGCCTGTTGAGAATTATCAGTAGAAATCCTACAAGCAAATGCTACATGAATGCATCTTGCTAATTGCACCTTCCCCTTTTCGTGACAAGTTTAAGTTACTGGAAGTAATTGAAAAGATTTATATGTTTTATAAGATATCACAAAACAAACTGAACTTAGTGGTGGGTATGAACATATTTTATTTCTCTTAAATACATATATGAATTGCTTCAACAAAGTTAAAAGGTGAATGTACAATCACTGTAGGCTTAAATAAAAGTAATATGATTTTCTGTTTTCTCTTCATATTAATTTTCTTCAGGTGATCTCGGTTTTGAATTAACTTGTGCCTTTTCAAAATTTTAGTGTGGTGTTAACTATATATATATATATATAGAGAGAGAGTGGGTATCATTCTTTTAATATCACCATCTGTATTTCCTAATCATGCTGCTGAAATGTCATTGGCATTTAAAATAATATTGTTTTTTTATATTCACTAAAGAGTATTTCTTAGCCACGATATTAGTATAAAGAATATTTTTCAGTTAAATATTTGGTTGAGATCCTTCATCTTTTGACAATTTGTAAATGACACAATAATGCTTGAAACATAAGAATTTTTCAAATAATATAATTTGTTAAAATTTCAAAATATTGGTTGTGAGCATAATTTGAATCATTAATTTTGATTATTGCACTTGAGAAATTGTGTGTGAGAGAGAGAGATGTTGTGTTTGTAAAAATAAAGCTTTGTTAAAAAAATCTAGTCTGTTTCTTATTCAAGTGAGGGAAAAAAGTTTCTAGTACACTCAATCACCAATATTCCTTTCAGTACATCTGTGAAAACACTAACATTTTCCAATCCCATCCTTTTTTTTTTTTTTTTTTTTTTTTTGTGTGTGCAGACCACTGTCTTAGAATCTTATACTTTGTGAAATAATATTTTTACTGCATTTTCTATATGTATAGTTTAAGTTTTTGTTTGTTTGTTAGATTATAAGTTTGCTATCATTTGTAATAACTATCCTAAGCATTCTCATTGCTTAGGATAGTTATTACAAAGAAATGATTTTATTCAAGTGTTAATATCGATTACATGAATTTGCATTATTATTATTGTTTACTTTTCATTTTGTCCTTCATGATTATAATATAATGGGTATGTGCTTGATTAATATTCTAATGACATTGCTATCAATCTGTTATCAAAAAATATTCAGTAATTTTTTACCTTTTTTTTTACAGTCAGTAATGTGTATTGAATGGACTTTTATATCTTCATGAATGAATCATTTAATTCTTTATGAATGTTTAACAGTTCACATAGTTTCACAAAAAAATGAAAGTTCAATTTTTGGAGTGCCAATCGTATTTTTTAAAATTCATTAATTTAATATAAATTTTGGTAATCAAATCAATTTGGCAATGACCATATAATACCGGCTTAAGTCTTCAAAACTTATGATCAAATATTTGCATTTTTGCTACATAATTAGTTTATAATTAACAAACTTTTGTTGCAGATTGCTACATGAATGATTATTTGATGTTACTGAACAAACTCTGTCTCTAAAAAATAATAATAATAATAATAATAATAAAAATAAAAAATTCCTGTGATAATTTCAACTCAGCTCTAGGTGATTGCATCCTGGCGATTCTGATTTGTGATTTTCCTGGTATTTTGAACAACACAGTAACCTTCCTAAAAAGCGGATGTTTCCTTTTTGGGGTGGAGGTGGGGAGTAATAGCCTGGGAAGATAAAATTCTTTGTTCAAAAATGCAGTTAGTAACAGTGTTTTTAAAAAAATTAAATATCAAATGAAATTATTGCTTTTAAAGTAAGTTTTAATTTTTATCATAGTCCATATTTAAGAAGCTTGACCATACATAAACTTCACTTTGTACAAGCTTGTATTGTATTCAAGTATATTAATTCACTGGTATTGTACAAGCTATGTAGATATTTCAGTTTTAAATTGGCTGTAAAAACTTATAAAACAGAAATAGTTTGTGTTGCAGTAGCATAATTGTAATCTGAGAAAGAATTCAACTACCCTTGGTCATATCGTTTCTTGACTGAGTTGGTGGATGTACCTACTTTGATCAGCCATAGACAAAGTATAACACTCTTGTCCATGGCTGTTCAAAAACATAGTTTGAAACATTTTAACTTTGAGAATGAGAGAGAGATTGTCCTTTGAATTTTTCTTTTGAATTATTCCAGTTAAATTATCAGATCTTCATTACTCTTTGCATTGTTGTTGTTCCATATCAGATGGAATATAGGAAGATGTTTAACGATTCTAATATAGGATCGTTGAACAACTTCGTATTATGTTCGGTGGTATAAATGTATGTACAAATGGGGCAATAAGGCCATACTTGGAGAGGGTGAGCTTTGAGTAAATTTGTGGTTATTCTATGTGAAACATGGTAAATCTTGTTATGTAGTGGAGTGGCTGTAATCATAATTATATACAGTGGTATCCAAAAGCTATGGACGAACTACATTTTTACCTGAATATGAAAAAAATTTCCATGAATAGCAAGATGTGGACATAAATTTATTGTCAGCATACTAATAAATTATATTACACAAAAAAGTTATAAATTTTGTTTCAAATTTCCTGAGGATGTAGTTAAGGAATTAATGTATAGTGCTTACATAAAACTATGCAGAGAGAGATTTCAATATGGAATATGTCCGACCTGAACTGCCATGCAGCTCTCACAGTGTTGTACCATGCTTAGCACCAAGTGATGCAGGAGTTCTCGAGGCAAACTGGCCCACTCTTCTTTCAGGGCAAAGGGGGGAGGAATTTCGAGCAGCAATGCATTTCCCTATTGCTTCTCAAGCATATTCTATGGGGTTGAGATCTGGGTAGCATGCTGGCCACTTGATTCATTTAATATCCTGTCTCCAGAAGTATCTCTACTACTCGTGTATGATGTAGCATGGCATTGTCATCCACAAAAGTGGATTCTTCACCTACAGCCCACCGAACAATCAAACATGACATTGAAGAACTTTGCTGCAATATCGTTCACCAGTCATAGTCCATTTTTCCAGCACTTGTATCTCGGTGTGTCCATTAAGCATAATGCCTCCCCTTACCATGCCTCCGCCACCACCACCACCATATCTATCGAGAACATTCTTGCGATGGTAAGCAATATGTACCATAGACTAAAATGACTCTCATCCGAAGTACATTAGCCCATTGGTGTCTTATCTAATTTTTATGGATACACACCATTGAAAATGTGCTCTACAATGAGCTATGGATAAAGGGAAGCAGACTACAGTCCTACTTGTTTCAAGCATCTTGCCACAGTTTGTCGAGATATCCACATACCTAGGTTTGAATGTAGCCAACTTGCAAGCTGACCTGGGCCATTACATTTTGCTGCTTATAACCAAAAATCTGTCTTCATTCTCTGTGGTAGAGTGAGAGCGACCTTGCAGCAAGCATCTGGAACACATTCCATTGGTTTGAAATGTTGTCCAGAGCCTGGATACAATGCTGTATGAAATTCCAAACTCTTTGGCAATATCAGTTATTCTGTGGCTTTCTAATAATTCTTCCCCACTTGAAATCATCTAGTGATGTCTTTCAGACGTTATAAGATAACCAAGTTTGCAACTCTAGTCCTTCACAAAAAGAGCTTCCTTCAAACACAATTTGCTTAGTGCAGCCTTGTGCCTTTTATCCTGTAGAGTGACCCCTTTGCATACAATTAGAAAATTTGAATGTGTACCTGCTTTCTACTTGAAATCATCAGTTATGCAAATTGCCACAAACTGATTTGTCTGAATTTACAGTTTCAGAAATAGTGTTTATCCTTAGGTTTTGGACACAAGTGTAGTTTTCCTGATTTTTCAAGAAACTCAGTTTTTTTCCCCAATACTGAGTTTCTTGGATTGCCTTGCTGTAGAATTTTTTTCTGGTACTCCCTTTGGTTTCCCTTTCTCAAACATAAAATATGGTTGCTTGGAGAGGGATAAATGAAGGAAGACTTCATATGGATGTCTGTGTAAATAGAAATTCACCTTTAGGAGATTGATCCTTCATTTTCATAGCATCCTTAATGTTCCTTAGTGAAATTTACCTTAGTGATGATGCAAACTCTGTCACCCTGAAAAACATGATGGAATGCTTTAAATTTTAGAGGACACTTCCTGATATTTTCTGAACTTCTTTAGATTTTGATATCAAATTCTTCATCCAGTTTAAATTCATTCGAATTACATGGGATGTTCTGAAAATACTTCCAAAATTAGTTAGCTCTTATGTATTTATTTTGTTAAATGGAATACGCTGAATAACAATGTTTATTTAATTTTTTTTTTTTTTTTAAATAGTTTTGTGATTATTGACAATTGACAGTATTGAAGAGGATACCACTCATATCAACTACTGCAGTGGAAATAAGTATTGTTATTCAACAGTGTTGACATTTTTCCTCTGGGTGAATTGCATGCTTGCAGTAATAGTGCCTGTAGGGCATTATTCCTGCAAGCTGAGTTTGTATGGTTTTTGGACTTCTTGATTCATCACCTTGCATTGACATAAAATTTTATACTTTGATGATTACTGAATGGAAATATAAAGATTTAAAGTAGCCACCAGATCAAATACTTCTCTTATATCAAAATTTTGCCTAGTGCCTGTCTTTACAATCAAAAAGGCTGAACCTATACAGTGATGCAGCTGGATGGATTAGGTTTGTTCCATATTAATATAAATCTTCCTTGTCAGATATTTATTGTTCAGTTTCCTGCAAAAGATAATATATCAGTGTATGCAAATTAACTTTATTCTCAGATTTATTTTGCAAAGGATAAGTCCAGAGTTCCAGACAAAAATCCTGTTGCTCTTTAAGACTTTAGCTTTGGTTGCAGTGAGTCTATCCCCCCTCCCCTGCTCCTCACTTAATTTGCATGTATCTGCCTCATTAACTGTGCTGACATATCACTGCCTTAGTCCCTATCATCTAGTAAAGCAAAAATGTTAAAAGTATAGATAATTCAGTACCAATATGGGGATATTGGTACTGTACAGGATATTTAAAAAAAAATGAATGCTTTAATTTGCTGGGCTTTCTGACCAAGTGGATAGTATTGAATCCCACTGCAGACATTGATCTTTATAAAAGAGCAGGCTCTGGATGAGCTTGCATATCTTCCCGAATTTATAAGGCTTGTCTTTAAAAAGTAAATAAAAATGTAAATAATTTTGTTGGGAAGTGTGTGTGTGTGTGTGTGTGTGAGAGAGAGAGAGAGAGAATTAGAGAGCTGAAGGAGATCCCTAATTGGTTGAGAAAAATGGATATAAAAATTTATGAAGCACAAGCTTTCGAGAAAAATCCCAATATCTTAAATACAAAATATTTGATGGAGATGCTGGAGAAAGAATCAACAGTTTTGCTTTGAAATTTGTATGATATTGCAAGTTATATGATAAGATATAATGTTCATCATAACACAACTGTTGGCATGTTTTCACGTAGAATAAGTGGAGAAAACTTGCTATCAGTTATCAAATCACTTATGATGGGGGTATACTTTATGTATTCCCCCTCCAAAAAATAAATAAAATTTTAAGGATATAACTTGACAACTGCAAGGTCCCTAGGAAATTAGTCACTGTCTATCCAGCCACCTAGCCACCTCTATAAGAATGAGTGGAATGGGCATGCACACAAAACATAAAAATATTTACTTTTTAAAGACTGCATTATTTTGTAACAACATCTCTTATTTGAATGCTCTTTATTAATTAAAGATAATTTTAAAAAATTTAAAAGAAAATATCACTGTCACCTTTTATTTTCAAAATATAGTTACCTTTATGTTGCAAAATAAAGATAACCTTGTCAGTCGGTAGTTGGGCAAACATTTTGGTGTATTTACTTTGGACAAATGAACAGTTTAATAAATTATTTTCATACATTGTCGATAATTTATGACATAAAGAAACTTCAGAAAATATCTCGATCATTTGCAAAAAATCCCTTTTCTCTCTTTTAGACATTTACAGTTGGTTGTAAATGCAAAACGTACATTGATATACATATTTGCATACAAAGTTTTCCTACCATTAATTTCGTTTTCTTTTGTAAACATCCTTAACTATTAAAAACTAGATAACTTAAATATGTTGTTTTTTTTTTTTTACTGCAGCATTTTTTTTTATTTATTAAATAAGCGGTATACTCAGTATTTTTCATATCCAGTTAATAGATCTTATAATTACATTTCACTCAACCAAGTATGAAAATATAAAAAAAAAAGGAATCGTCTTTCATTCACCTTTTCACACATCACTACATAGCCGAAAAATAGTTATCCCCCAACCTTCATGTAAAAATTGGAATGGGAGGTTTGTACTATACTCCTATTAACAAATCTCCACTATAAACCCAATAAATAATGGGTTACTAGAAATTGTAGACTGCATCGAACAAGGGATGCTACAATTTGTAGATCGCGTTATATAATCGAAACCGCGTTGTATAAGTACCGCATTATACGAGGGTTGTCTGTAAACATGTTAATTTACTTTGTGTGGCAGTGCTCTCACTTGAAAGGTAATTATTTTTTGATTAATAAAAGTGCTAATTAGATGTGTTCCTTGGTTTCTTCTGTGTCATTATGTATCTGTAGAAATTTACTTTCAACTTATTCTATAGCATTAAGTAACTGGGTGCAGGTATTGTTAAAAATCTATGATTTTTAAATTAAAAATGTGCTTTCAGAGGAAGAGAAATTTCTCTAGAAGGTTTGTACATTCGCGCAACAGCCAGTTACAGATACCACTTCAAGTTGGATCTTTTATCATCAGCTGACCAACTTTTAAGGCTTGGTGAACAACAAAGGAAGCTTCTAGATCAAAAACAAAGGAACATTTTCTCTCTCTCCTCCATAAGCTTATCACTATTTGTTGATTTTTCTTCTATCTGCTTACCAAGGTTTAATTTGTTTCATATACTAATACTTTTTTAAACTGGAACCTAACCTGGACATTTTATAATTTTATCTTTTCATTAGAATTTTATTTTGTGTGAAACTTTTGAAACTTCAACTTTATATAGACAGATCATAGTTTATTTTATCTTATTATATTTTATACGTAAGAAAGCAGTTTTAAACATTGACCTGGCTGGGTTGTCTCCCAGTAAACATGTCATCCATTTTCCACTGAGCTGCTCTAAAAACATCTGGAAGAAAATTTTGTCTTTAGTGATCAAAGTGTGTGTTTTTAAATTTTTTCAAATCTCAGTTTGGGCGATTCATTGGAATTTGTTTCTTTTTGAAGGCCTAACAAATCCATACTTTTCTTTTGCTATATTGTCAGGTTTGAAATATACTTCCTTTAGTACTCTTTTCATGCTAGTAGGAGCTTCTAATGATTTTGGAGATTACTCTTTTCACTACCTCAGCATCTTCCATAGATGAAAATAAGCTTTTTGTTTCACTGGACAAGGTTTTGAGCATGTATAAGGATGTTGCAAACACTAGCATTGTTTGGTCATACATGATATAAGTGTACTGTACCTGTGTGCTTGGAGCATCTTGATGATGTAAGGCTTTCATCCCAGTGCTAATCCCAACTGTCTAATAGAATGTCTTACTATGACAATTTTATACATCTCAGTTTATAGGGGTATATTACTAGAATTTTATTGTCTTTTTTTAACTAGAATACTAATCATATAAAAAAATAAAAAAAAGACTGAAAGAGCAGTGAGGATGATGTCATTAGGATGCCCTTACATATCAGGTTAATACTGATTTTTGATTCAGGCATTATCTGTCATGAGTTTATGATGAACAATGTCTAAATCAGAAATCATTACCTTTATTGACAACTTCTACAGACAAACCAGTCAAAGAACATATGAAGTTAACAGAGTGGAGTACTAACCTCATTTGTAATTCTGATCAACTAACACCTACAAAGCAACTTAAAAGGACATGGAAAGGTCTTGCCCTGTCTTGATGAAATGCAAAAGCATTGCGACACACACATTAAGATTCTAAAGCAGGTTGCATTCAAATGTACATATGTTGAACACATTTCTGTGTGTGTATGTGTATACATGCACATGTCTGTGTTTCGTAAACCACTTGAAAGCAGTGACTTCCTGATATCTTTGTCATCAGTTGTTAATATGCGTTTCATTATCTGTATTTGTAACAACATGTGGAAAAGATTAAAATAGTCTGATGGTCACCTGATCCTCCTTTCCACCAAATAGTTATTGGTGTTTAAAGAGGAGGGGGGAGGGATTCACTCTACAAACTTTTTAATGAAGCTTTTAGGCTTTCAAGAACTTATGACATCTCCTGTGGATTGGTTTATTACGATTTAAGCTTTAACTGTAAAATTATTTAATTAGTCTCTCATTTATATAAAAACTATTTTGAATTTGCAAATAGGTAGGAGTGCATTTGAAACATTATGCAATATTGTGTGTTTTTTGCCTGAGTTACCTATTTAGGCAATAGGTTACTTTTCATATAAATTATTAAAAATATTTAAAATTTATATCTGTTGTGTGTGTGTGTGTATATATACTTGATACCTATGCAGAATTAAATAAGAATGTTCTCTTTTATGGTGTTCATTTTGTATGGTGCTAAGCTTTCTTTTGTAAATATAATTCAATATATCACCAAAATCATGAAATTGAAATTTGATAAGATTATCATGTAATATACAAAACACACCACAAATGTAGTTCTTGGATTGTTTATGTAACACCACACGCACACAAATTTAGTAACATTGCTGCATGATAAATGATGCTAGCAGACTCCTCTCCCCAGTAATCAGTGATCACTGGGGAATCATCTGCTGTTTTTTTCTGTATAGTAATTTTTCTTTTACCAAAAAAAAAATGTTATGCTATTTCTATGGCACTAATAGGTATCCCTTGCGCCATCAGCTAGTTCAGCACTGGCTTATTTTCAGTGCATTATATACACCAAAGCTTCAGCACTTTAGGACTGTAATTACATAGAAATGCTCAAACATTTCATAGAACCTGGGGTAATATACTTTATTATAGGTGTAAGGCAAGAACTGATCTGGACAGTCAACTCATTGCATGTGTAATTCATGCATGTTGTATATTTCTTAAATAATTTCTGTAAAACATCAAAAATTAGAGAGTAGCTAACAAAACGGTGGAAAACAAGCCTTTGTAGATATCTGAAATTGTCATGTTGATCTTAGAGGAAGGAATGAAAATGGGACATTAAGAGCTTGTTGAAACAACTTTCTGGTGTCCTATGTCAGAAACAATGGTGCTCATTGGTAAATTCTCTGTTAAGCACACACATTTATTGTGTCTAATTGCCATACACTATATGCACATCACACAGGTATCCTATTATATGCATGTAATGTATGTGCATATTTTGTATGCTGAGCACTTCCCAAGTGTTATAATGACAAGTCATCTTTTTTTTATATATTTTATATTGGCATGAGAGATCAAAGAACCTATAAGCAAATCAGTGCCAAGTGTATTAGGTGTAGGTGAGGACCGAGAAAGAAGTTTGATGGTTTTTTTGAAAAGTTTGCAGGATGTAGTGATTTTGGAATGCTTCATGAGGGGAGAGGTAGATGGAATAAAAGAGGAAAAGGAGAAGCAGGTTCAGTGTGATTGCAGTTACTGTTTTTATTTTAACATGGCTAACAAAGTGGAGGAATGATGGTTTCCACTTCAATATAACAGTGTCCATGGAAATAAATACCTGTAAAGCAGACACGGTGCAAAAACATTCCATTTGAGAGAGAGAGGAAAAGGATCATCTATGAACAGAATTGCTTTTCTGTGAACAGCACAAACATTTTTAGGGAAGTTTTAGGTGCATGCATCAAATGTGAGGAGTATTCTAAGGATAGACAGATTTGGAATTTATAGAGTTAGTAACTGGGTGGATATAAAATAGCATCTTGAGCAAAAAAAAATGCCTTGTTTTTATAGTAGCTCAGGAGAGGGTGGAAATGTCTGTCCAAGGACACTTATCTGACAAGTCTTATATTACTTGAAGGCAAATGTGGGTGATTTGAGATCCTGTTTTTAGGAGAAATGACAAGACTGTGTTTTGTGTTTAAGGTGACCAGGTTGTCTTCATCCCATTGATGGATGATATTGAGATCAATGTTAAAGGCACTGAAGATGATGTTGAAGCCTGGGCACTGCAAGGTTTGTTACATGAGTATAATAAATGGAGAGTACCATCATCTGCAAAGCTGGGAATGGAATTAGTGGTGAGAGTAGTAGGTGAAGAGCATAAAGAAGAAAGAGGGTAGGTGATAGAACAGAACCTTGAAGCAGTCCTTCATTGGCGGCAAAGCTCGAAGAGAGGGAGCCACCATGACACACACAGTGAATGACCAGAGAAAAAGCTGGCTAATACAGAGGGTGGCAGGTAGACCAAAGCAAGGTAATTTGTTTATCAGCTCTCAATGCCAACCATGATTAAAAAAACACTGCAGATGTCAAGAGCAGTTGCACATTTCTTTGCATGTTTCCATGGGTATTGTAGGCTAAGTGGTCATTTGCAGATCTTGATATTGGTAGTTATTATTAACTGGTGGGGTTTCTGAGTAGTGGAGAAATTGACTATTAATGCCTTTTTTCCATTGTTTTGGAGATGATTGAAGTAAGGCTAGTTAGTCAGTAATTTGATGATAGACTTCTGTTTCCCTTTTTTTGAAAATGGTCTCGATATGACTGCTTTCGGCATTGGAGTAAGTACTTAGCTAGTACATCAAGACAGTACAGGACAAGTGTTAGCCCTGGAGCACAATGTTTGAATATAATTTAAAGAGATGTCATTAGTACCAGAAGACGTAATGTCAGAGTTCATATAATTTAGTTTATAATCAACAAAAATACATCTTCTGATAGGACTTTGTCAAAATCTACAATGCTTAGATTCTGTTATTGTAGGAGGTGATTTGGTTTGGCCATATATGCAGGAATTAGAAGAAAAAAAGTGATGCCAGGAGTCAGATTTATCTTTTGGTGTTCAAACAGTGGTGCCATCTAAATGAGAGAGTGTGAAGTGCAGTGAGCACAAGTTGCATCTGAGGGCTTTAGCAGGGGACTAGAACACAGCTTTCATTTGGACAGGAGGCAAGTTTTCATTTATTGCATGCTTCATGGCTGAGTATGAAGCTGACTTCTTGATGCAAACCACTTACAGTAAGCTGAGTTCAAAGAAAAATCTGCTCAAAATAAAATTGATATATATTGAATTCAGTAATCTCATGGATTTCACTAATCTATAATTTTTTAATTGAGGCAGAAGTGTCTAAGCCAGAAGCCTTCTGAGAATGAAAAATGCTTTCTCACAAGGCATTTGATCTATATAGCTTTATAGCTGAAGCAACTAAGCCCTAATAGCTTTAGTATCTTCAGCCATAAACCCAAAGCAACAACATAGCATTTATCCAATATGCACAGTATTGGACTCAAACTGAGCGGTATCATCTGTCTAAAGTCATTCACAAACATCCAGGCCAAGAATATAGATATGTTAAGAAGGAAAAGAATAACTGTAGTCTGCAGCATCCCGTCATTAGCAAATTTTTTTTTATTCCAACGAAGTTCGTTGAGTCAGGAATAACAGATCTAAAAAAATGCTAATACATTTTCCTGAACCTTGATTTGCAAGAAATGTGCAACTCAGAAATATTAAAACTCACTGTTTTAATATTTCCCTTTCTTGGAGGTCTTTTTGCAATAATACATATATTAACATATATAATACATATAAAAAGACTTCTAATGGGACTATATTGATCAAGTACATATAATAAACAGAACTATGCATTACCAACTAGTTTCACCAACTAAGGCTTGGCATCTTCAGGGTACATAACTGATGTAAGGCACTAAAAAGTAAAAAAACTGTTACAAACTATAATAGTTTGTAACAGTTTTTTTTTTTTAGTGCCTTACATCAGTTATGTACCCTGAAGATGCCAACAGCCTTATTTGGTGAAACTAGTTGGTTTCACCAAAGCATACTTGTTTATTATATGTACTTCATCGATATAGTCCCATTAGAAGTCTTTTTATAACTGTTATGGTCAAGAAAATTAACATTTTTTAACATATATAATACATGTTATCTGTCTGTATATTATATAGACAGGTAAAATAAAACACACACACACATATATATATCCCAATGCCTTTTATGCTCTAAAGCAGGGGGTTGCCAAACTTCTTTGACCGTCGACCCCTTCAAGAGTTTCTTGATTTTTTATCAACCCCCTCTATTTTACTATTACGTAATTATGACAGGACAAGCAAAAAAAAAAGACGCTTATGTGAGTTTTTAGATTGTTTATTTTATAGTTACAGTGTTTATTGTATGCATAATATAGTGTATGTTATTATATTGGCTTAACATCAAAGGGATACGTTCTTGTTTTTGATCCTTCTTAACATTACGTATTTGATAGGAGGGATAAATAATATATAAAATATAAAATTTAATTTAGATAACAAAATGACAGTAATACAATCTTCCTATAGATCCTATAGGTATATATAGGATCTACCACGGGCGGGAACCACAGAATCCGTTTATTGGTAAATACGTCATTTTGGCCTCCATAACTATTTTAATGACCTTGCTCCATCTTACAGGTCCTATTCATGTCACTGTTCCCACGATTCACTCTTAATTGCGTTGTCATTCAGGATGGTGGTAATCCAAGTTAACCGAATTAAATATTATCCATACAATGATGTCTTATATTTTTCTATCGACCACTGCTCTAAAGGAAGTAAGCAAAATGTCTTCAGCCCCTGCCTCTTCATTCTATCAATAGATCCACTTTGGTACTGCATTTCGGATTGTTGTTAAATTTTTTTCAAGCTGGTAGCATTCAATTGTGAATGTCACTGGCAGAAATGCTATTGTATTCTGCACTGATAGAACTGATTAATCAGTTTTTCTTGCAAAGCCATAAAAAGTGTATTTACCATCTGAGCTTGTCAAGATAGCTCAGCTCAGCTCTAAGGCTTTAGTGCTGAGGCAGTAAGCCTTGTGTGGGAGTCCTTTTTCTGATTCATTTTATTGTTATACAAACCAGAATTTTTTTTTTTTTTTTTTTTTTTTTTTTTTTTGCTAAAAAAAAAAAATAAAATAAAATAAACACATTTTGACATTGCTACATACCTATATACACATACCGCTTAAAAAATCAGTCTGTCCATATACTCACACTTTGCTTATGTAGTTTTAAAAAACACCTATTTTTTAATTATGCTCATTGATTTTTATTACTTGGGCAAAGAAAGTAATGATAATGTAAATCTAGACTATTCACTTTTGCTAGGCATAGCCTTATTCTGCATTGAAACATGCACATGAATATTTTGACATGAGTGCACAGAATATTAGATCTGATTACAGACTAAAAAGAAACCCATATAAGTTTTTTTTAAAAAAAAATTCTTGTAGGCCTATATCATGCCTGCGTATTTCACAATATTCACTACTAATATACTACTACTACTACTGATTGTGTGTGTGTGTGTGTGTAGTAATGACTTTTCTGCATAATTGTTGCAATCATAACATCACAATATAGAATCATGAATATATATTCGACTATATGTAGTTTTAAAAACTTATTTAAAATAAAAATAATATGCATTCTGTGTTAACTACTTTAAAAGAAAGGTCATAGAACATATTAAACTTCTTTGTTTAATGAGAGTATTACACATTTGGATAAGTTACAAAAATCACTCAGTATTGGTGATTAATTCTTGCTGGCCAGTTGTTTAGCTCATTTCACTTGCTGTTTCACTTTTAAATACAACGTGAACCTGTGCTATTTAGGCTTCAAAATCTTAAGGGTACACCACTGTTTATTTGTATGCATTTTTTAAACTCCCATAGATAGCTTGGGCTCCTGGAAAAGGAATGAAAGGAAAAGAATATAAGGAATACTGGGAAGTTGAGCTTGGTGTCACCTATATACCTTATGAAAAATTACCTAAAGCTGTTGAAGAATTGGAAATTCTAGAAGAAGGAGGATTCATTGATGAGGATACCCTTCCCGAAAAACTAAGAGGTAAGTTCATGGTAGTGAACGCTGGACATCATAAAAATTTGGAAGAATATGAAAGGTGAAACTACACTAATAAATATTTTTTTATTTATTAGTTGCATTTATTGAAGAACATTGAAATCAAATTGAACAAAAGAAAATATGGTGCTCTTATTTTTGAAATGCAGTAATTACAGTGGCAATTAACTTAAGCTTATTCTTTTGGTAAACATTTAAAAAAAAAAAAAAAAAAAAAAAAAAGTATAGTTTCAGTTTATTTTGAACCAGTACTCAATCTTTTCATCACTACCTTAAAAAGTGTGTTTTTATTTTTAAAAGCCAGTTTGTTATTACTGCATCTTTCTATGAAATTGTATATAAAACTTTGCTTCCCTTCGTTTAGAGTGTAATATGTACTAAGTAAATCTACTAAACTCTACTACGCTTATACGTAGACTATATCTGAGAAATTAGTTTTATTGTCAGGCAGTAAACTTTATACGTTCTTGTATTTTTGACAATTGTTTGGTTTTCAAGAAGCTTTAGTATTATAAAATCTATTTGGTGTGCATGCATATATAGTTTTTATGAATCAAAATACTACAAATACGCTTTTTATTAAAGTTTTGTGGTTTAATCTTAATCATGTAGATAAAACTCCATATGTACTAACTTTATTTAACTAATTTTTCTTAAGTTATATTTTAGAAATAATTCAAAACTTTCATCTGAAATTTAAGATTTTTGTTTATGCATATACCTTGCTTTGACGATAGATGTATAATCTGACCAGCAACTGCAATCTGCTGAATGAGAAACTTTCTTGATCGGCCTCATTTAACTGACTTTACTGTTCTCTACCAACTTTACAAACTTTAGTATAGAATGTATTTGTGGCCAAAGTCTCTTTTAATTAATATTAATTCATTTTAGTTTGATACTTCTCTTCACTTTTTCTCTGGCATTCCAGAAACCAGTACCATATAAAAATTACATTTTTGAATCTACAGTTTTGTGTAACAAACTGATCTCTGAAAAACTTCCACAGATAATTAACTTACTTTTATACTTCTGATCAACAGCATATTTTCATGCATTGGAGCATTGGTACTTAATTTTCATGATTGCAATGCACCAATTGACTCTTTCTTTCCTTTATTTTTCATGAAATTTTGAATCCTCTCTGACATCCCAAAAACCACATTTTTGAACATGTGTAACAAATCTTCAAAAATATGGTTTGAACAAAACATAGAACATAAACCATTATGGTACATACATAAAGTACAAGTTGACTTCTGCAATCTTCACTGACTTATTTTTAAACCTCTAAAGGCATCTGTGGCATGCTCTGTAGTTAACTGTGCCCAAAAAAGTCTACATTTCTGAAAATTTGACATTGGCATTCAACTCTTTCAATTGTGACTTTGCAATCAAGTTTATTGTGCTGCATTCTTTTTGAACAAGATGTGAAGTGAAGCAAATTAAGCCTGTATATTATGATATCATTCCAATTATTCTTGGAATAATCATGTAACTTGTGTCCAAATAAAGGAATGTGAAATGAATAGAACATGTAAACCGAATGGCCAACACCCGATATCCTAAAGGATATCGAATAAAAAAGGATATTGGATGGATAATGAGACCGGAACAGACCAATATGGTCTATACCCGTAATTAGTGTTATGATGATGATGAAATGTTAATTACAATGTTATTCCCCCCCCCCCCCCCAGATTACTAAAACAAGACCTATTATGGCAAAGGTGATTTTATATATTATTGGAGGTTTGTTTATGATAACATTACTTTCAATGTTACTCATAATATAAAGGTATAGTTGCTATTTTGAAGAGTCCTGGCCAGTCTTAGAAACTAATTTCAGGTGCTTTAAGAATGTGCTTAATGTTGGTTTTATGTTGTTTGATGACTTGAGAAATTAGATGATGATTCAACAATAAAATTATTTCTTTTGCTCCGTTTCTAACTGCTGAGATCTGAAGAATGGGAATTCTTGTCCAGCAAGTGCAAGAGTACTTAGATATTCAAATTCATTTACACAACATTATATACAAACGTTGTCTTCTCGTTAAACAACCTATAGAATGCTAAGGGTACAATAGTATTGTTTATACTTCTCATTGGAGGTGGTAAACTCATTGTGGGAGGCTGGACTCACAATATACTACATTCATATCATGCCTTGTAAATTCAGCATTGAAGCACTCACATGCAAAAAATGTTTTCACTTCCTTACATAACTCTTACAATTTCCAGATATGATCTCTTATTCTCTCACCACTTATTATGCCTGAGTTCCCTTAATCTGTTCTCATATTCACTATTCCAGTCTTCAGAATCAGTCACCTATGCACTTTATCACCAAACATCCAGGTGACCAGTATTCATATGTAGCCTGATAGTGCCTTACACCTCAGAACTATTACTTCCTTATCCCTACTTTAAAACCAGAAAATTGCCACCTCATTGGGATGGCATTCATCTGCCTAAAGTACAAACCTTTTCATGTAACAACACATCAGAGCTTTCTGAAATTGCTCTTCTCAGTTTAGTATATCACTATTTACATGATTATCTAGATTATCTCCTCTCAGATCTGGAATTATGTTATTGATATATAAATTAAAGAACAGCAGTCTCATAATTTTATGGTGCACTGCTGGTCAACTTTTAAAAAAATTGGACCACATACACAGCTCTCTAGCTCTTATCAATCAGTAATCCTGGTAACCAGGCTATGATTGAATATCCATCTCATCAGTTTCTTTGCACATTCCACTAATATGTGTTGTGGTATATCATCTAATCAGTCTTATTAATATTGTTCTTTCTTCAAATTCCAACACTTCACTTCCTGAACTTGAAATTTCTTCCCAACTTGAAATACATTGATGACACTCATTAAACGCTGTCAACTAAGGTTAATCTCCCGCATTCATTTTTCCTTCTGCTAGCTATATAACTGTAGAATTGTCTGGAATTTCATTTTGCTTCCTAACTAATCTCTTTTCATGTATCAGTATCTCCCTCCACTATTTTTTGTCAACTTCTTGTTCTCTTCATTATTCTCATGCTGCTCCTCATCTTTATATCTCCTCCATGACATGCTTCACTTCAGCTCCTGCATAATTCATTATTTCACCCCACTATTTGTTCTCCTAACCCCCAGGGATTTGACATTGCTTTGTTAGCTGATTTTGAACAAATTCCAAGACATACATTTATCCAGATTTACTCCCCCCCCCCCAATCATTGCTTTATCATGCTGTGGCAGGTCACCAGTCTTTTTACTTAGTTTGTCATAGTCTACAACCCTGCAGCTTCATACTAGTCTTCATTCAAGTTATGCCTATCTAGCTATTTTCCATTTCAAAATTGCATGATCACCCTCACCTACTTGTGGCATCATGGTTCTCATACATTATTTAATAATGACATGTGAAATGCTATTAAATGGTTCATCTGCTGTGGGAACTGTATAATCTTCCAGGATGACTTCATGTTGATGCTGGATACTTCCAGTGCACAATATTTATGAAAACTTGATTGCAGTTTTTGCACTGATGACATTTTTATGCCAAGTCCATTTTTCCATATGAATAGAAAGAACATTTTACAACAGTCACCATTTCATGAAATATGGAACACAGTATGCATATCCCTTAAAGGTTGATACATTTCAAATCTAATATTACTTTTTTGGGGGTGGGGGTCAACATATATTTTGTTCATTATGAATTCCTGGTGAGTTTAGTAATATTCTGCTCCAATTTTTGTTTATACCATCCTAATATTTGTCCAGATTTTCAATTTCAAATGGTATAAATACCATTTTCTGAGTGAGCTGCAGCTTGATATACTGTTTTTGTGTGCTGTATTTCACTATTGCTTGAATATCACTCAATCTGGTTATTACATTTGTAGGTGTAAATGTTTCAGTTTTCATTAGAATTGCCTGCATGTTATTTAAATAATCTCATAAATAAATTTTATTAATTATTTATGAAGTTCCTCATTATACATATCACACATGTAAAGAAAGTTTTAATAAACACTTGGGGATGTCTGTGTGATATGCAGCACCATATCACACAGACGTTTTTTTAAATTTTCCCTCCCATCTTCACAGAATTTTGCAGGTTCCTGGTACTATGAAATGTTCCACTGAACCAAAAACAAAAATAGATGCATTCCTTTCAGACCAGAGTTTTAAATTTTCAGCTTTATTTTTATCTCAGATTTACTTTATTTTAGACTCATATGTAGAGAAGTGATGAAGAAGAAAGACACTCTGTTGATGCTTCTCAAACAGCTACTGGAGGTCACAGTTCTTGGAGTAGTATGGGGATTTGGTAGCAAGTTGCTTTGGTAGATATGAAGCTATGGTGAATGGATACCAGTTTTGCTTTATGTATTTTAATCGATCTAGAGAAAGGTGAACAAATGACGGCAGATCATTGCCCTTGAAAAAGCCATGCAAAATGCAGTGTCTACAATAAAATGATTGAACCAAGCCTATGAGTGGAATGGCGAGGTCATTAATTAACCAGATTTCCTATTAAGCATTTTTCAGGAGTATTTTGGTGCACTATAAATGTGAAATTGTAAAGTTGGATAGATCTGGAATTTGCATAAGGTTAGCACCTGCACCTATGAATCTTGAAAGTGGGATCAAATTAAAGATATCAAGAGATTGTATTCTTAATTTATCCTTTATCCAAGTGTAAGCAGACAAAGTTTGCATGTGAAGTATCTTCATGACTAAGCTACTTGTATATAGAGGCTAATGAATTCACATTAATTGCTTTAGTATCCCATAATCCAAAGCACACATTTGGGTGTATATAATGCTAAACTTTATGGGAAAGGCCACTACCCAGTCAGTTTCGATCTTTATTGAGGTTTCATCAGTGGGAGCCAGATCCATTTGGATTGAGGTAATGCAGAGGTCATATTTCCAATATATGAGTAGTGAAAAGCTCACCTTATTATTAAAATACTCTGGATCAGAACCAGTTGGTGCAAGTTTTTTCAAGGTTATAAATTAAATTAAATTAAAGATGCAAAGAAATTATATTATTGGTTTATCCATTATCCAAGTGTAAGCAAACAGAGTTTGCATGCGAAGAGATCATTCAATAAGAAAGAAGACAAGACTGTTTTTGTCATTTCACAAACTTGTCCTCACTCATCTGGTCAGTTATGTCATTGGTTAAAATGCTGGTTATGGAATATCTTGAATCTTGATTGTTTGAGCACAAGGCTTGTCAGATGAAGAGAAACAGTGCCAATCTGTTATAACATGTAAGGAATAAATACATGTAGAAAAGGAAACTAACCAATTAGAAAGGGTGGTAGTTTGCTAAGCAGATATTCTTGACATTTGAATGGACCCAGTCATTTGTTAAGAGAAATCAAGTTTTTCCAAATCTTTCCATGGCTTGTGTCGAGAGGTGGGGATATTGACTAAGAAATCTGATGTGGATCACAAAATCCATATTGGTGAGCTTCAAAGTGGTAAAGAAATTGACATTTTCTATTATTTTGGGGAGACTTCTAGTAAAAATGATGAGATGGTTGTTTAATGACTTTTATATCACTCACACATGATAGGCTGCAAAGCCTAGCAAATCAGTAGTGGGGAAGGGTCAAGGATCAAGAGGGAAAATAATCTGTTGATATTCTTTTTGAAGATCTGAAGTCTTTGGGAACATTTCATGAGAAAGCCATTCTACAAAACCAAAGTAGATGGAATGAAAGATGAATGGGGAAAACAGCAGTTAGTAAGTTAGCAATTCTTCTTATCTCTTTGTTGGAATAGGCTGAATAGTAGACTTCCTTCTGTACTTTGTAGATAGATTTTTGAGTAGTATGAAAGACTGTAGAGACAATATTCCTATGATAGGCATCATTAGGACCAGGTGACTTGTTGATGTCTAATTTCAAGACACTTCATTGTGAGACCAGAGAATGTTAACTGTTCTTGATATAGTAGGAAATACTATTCCTTTGTCATCTGTGGAGGAGAAAAAAGTCAGAAGGCCACCTTTATTCTCAGATGATATAATAATATCTTAAACCCAAGAGAAAGTGGAAGAGCAGAAATTGTGCTTAGTGGTCTTTGCATGTGGTATGTACCTACTTTGTGGATGGAGAGACAAGATTTCTGTAATTCATTGCAACAAAGCCCCCCCCCCCCCCCCCCAGTTGTTGCAAGCTGGAGTGTAGGTTATGTATAAAGCTGGAATTTTTGTCTTGAGCTACTGGTATATGCATTTTTAGATAAAGGTTTGGATAGTGCATGGGAAACTTTTAGCAAAATGAGATGCTGTCCTTAACTTTTATATCAAAAATAATTTCAGTTATTTGGTCAAAGCAGGTTTATGAATCAGCAATTCAGAAACTGTAATCAGCCCATAACAATCTGATTACTGTTTGTCCAAAGGACATGAACCTAGGAGTGGGTGGAGTAAGGGTATTCAGTGGAGTTATTATTTGAGTTGACATGGAGAACTGACATCTACAGCATACTTAGTAGGTGAACTGGACTCAGGAAAAGATCAAAGCTTGTGAGAATGGTGATTATCCACTATTTCAGGGTGGAGGATAATTTGCATTTCTTCTATTTTGAGTCATGAATGGTGAAGTTGTCAAAGAAAATGACTTTAATGGGAAGTTGAATTGCAGAAAAATCAAGCTTCCAAGAGAATGATTTTTGAGAATTTGGAGAGATTTAAAAATAGCAAATGAACGTAGTAAAGTAGGACACAGAAACATTGAGCCAGCGTTCATCAAAACATAGGGAATTCCAGGTTTAGAGATTTGACATTCCCTGGTGTAGGATTTCAGATCTCATGAATAATCAAATAATGTTGCATTTTGATGGAAAGAATCATGCATGGTGTGATTTGGGTAGGTAGATAAGCAGTAACTGTTGCGGCTGTCATTTGAAGTAATCATACTGTAATAAGCCAAGTATTTGTATGTGATAGATATGTTACCCTGGTCTCCTAGCCATAGCATGGCCTTTAATGACCTTGCATAGTCAGACAGAGTAATTGGTAGCAGGTGATTGGGAAGCCTAATCCACACAATACCACACATTCCACGTCCATAAATACTTTGTCATCTATCACCCACTAATAGAATTTAGTTTATATGTTGAGTGACATACCAGAGTTACCAGGAGAAAGTAAACACACTTCTACCTCCATATGAGATTAATTCACCTTCAGTTCAAAAAATCCACATCAAAATTCTTATCATGACGAGTCATTCATGAGTCTTTTCCAGTCAAATGGAATATCAATTCTTCCAACTGGGATATGTGGGCATATTAAGAATTATATGCATTTCTGAGCATTACCTTATACATAAAAATGGAAGTTACACAATCTGAAAATTTCACACACTCTGGTGAAATTTTGAATTGCGTGAATATTTAAATAGCAAACCATAACTATGAGTGAGGATTGTTGTTTGTAAAACTCTAAGAAATATCACTTAACTTCCATCTGCATTTGGTATTTAATCTTTGTTGGAAGTCATATATGGTCCTGTGCATATTGAGAAAGAAAAAAGTATTGATACTTTGTTTCTCAAGAAATCATTTCAGTAGTTTTTCTCTGTGTCACTTTGGGAAATTTTTGCTGTTGCTTTGTGTCATAAAACATCTTATGCAGCCTTAATATTTAGCAAATTTTATCTGAAATAATTGTTAGATCATTGTCATATGATATGAGCATATGTACTGTTTCATATCTATGCATAATTAAAAATTATGGCATAGCTTTTCTAAAGGCTGTGTTACATTTCATCAAGAGAAAACCTCAGATATGTTTGTCTCAGTTCTTTTGCAGATGTTTATGAGTGTGCTAAATTGAAATATGATTAGTGGATGAGTGTATCTTCCACATAGTATTCTATTGATGCCCTGCTTATAAATAGTCTAATTGCATTTGTTAGATGGTTACACATGCATAATGCATGTCATGCTTGTCTTCGTTTATGTACTTTTGTAGGGTATGCTGGCTTCTGGTTTCTCTATCCCAGAAACCATTAAAGAGTTTAAATCACCTTTCTTGGAACATTTACAAAACAAGTATGTTATGGTTGTTCTTAGAAATGTTAAATATCAAATGCGGATTATGTTAAAATAACCAATCATAGTATGAAAACTGTTGTATTAAAACTTGTAAGCAATATATATACTTCAGCTTACTACATTTGATATTTAATTTTTTTTTTTTTTTTTTTTTTTTTTTTTTTTTTTTTTTTTTTTGTTAGATAATTGTTACATATCATTAACAGACATTAGCTTAGTGTGCAACAAAGGTACTTTTAGTCCATAATAACTTTGAATATATTTTAGAACTTATAAAATTTGATGTTTATATACAGTGGTCTGCACATTTCAAAATTCAGACATCTCCCTCCCCTTCATTTTTACTGTTAATATTGCAATTCTAATATGAAACTACACAGATGTAATGAATTTGTTTTTGAATATTGGGTATCATGTAACCATTAATACCAATTATTTGAAACTACATCATTCACATCAGGGATGGGGGTGGGAGAAGGATGCAAATATGTGAAATGTGTGGGGGTGCAAGTGAAATGTAAGTAGTATACAGCTTTTATTTATATTCTATAAGAATGGACAATTAGTCCTAAAAGAATTTTTTAACCATTATGACAATTACTCACTATAGCAAACTATCAGAAAGTCTTGATGAGATCTCTATGCCATCAGTGCTATTCTAAAGAAAATTAACTATGACATAACTGTTGCTGTCTCTTCTTTGCAAGTTTGCTGTAGTTAGAACTGGCTGTAATTCACTTAACATTTTTATTTTGAAAATTACCAGAAAACTTCAGGGTTCATTTGCACAATGATTAACATCAGGCTAATTAATGTTAGTAAACCAAATCTGTACAGACAACTCATCCTAATAAAAATACCATGCAGAGCTTTTATTTGCAGTTTTTTAGATTTTAACATTTACTGGTATTTCAATTGCAAGCTGCAAGTTGTTTTCTTGCTCAAGTTTTGCGTGTCTATTCCATTCTTAATCAGTAGGTGTTAAAAATTGTAACAGTAGGGAGACAAAAGTGTATATTATCATTAACAAACTTCCGTATGAGAAATTCCCATTTCCTAGATCTGCATTTGGTAGAAAAGGTTCAATTTCCCAGAAGGTTCTGAAATTACATTTCAAAAATGATTTAACTACAAGAATTAAATGAATTAAAATGAGATGCACCATAGCTGCAGTTATTCCAATAATGCTGGAGTGCATAGGGCAAGACCTGAATTATGGGTTGGATCTATGCTGAGTTAAATATGGAGGGCTTATACTGATGTTTTTTTTTAATTAATTTATTTATTTTTAAAGTTTGCTCTAAATAAAAAAAAAAAAAAAAAAGATTTACTCAACTGTTTTTATGGTATTTGTTACCTTATTTTTTTAAAAATACATATTTCAAAGGCAGGCAGACATTCGTTTATAGAAATCTGTTTATCCATCTATTTGTAGGTGAATTTCACAAAATGTGAAAGAACTTTTTTTTGTCTGTTCACAGCAAGTTCTTCCCAGAGAACTGAATGGGCTGAATGAATGGACTTTTTTTTTGTCAGACCTTCTGCAGTGGTAAAACATGGATGAAATTATAGATAGCATTACCTCTGCTCTAGCTGGCTGGAATTTAATAAAATTTGGTGTTTAGGATGATTATTAGAATTTGTTAATATAAATTTTGGTTTCAGTTAGATTGTTTTTATCGCCAAAATTTGCACAATTCTAACTTATAATTCTATGTCAGCTAGTTGAAACAGATGTGAAAATTGCCCACCTTGGTTCCAAAGAGGTGAGAAGACAGTTGAAATGATCCACCAGCAAGTAACCGAGTGGTAACTAGTCTGTGAATTGTGCATATGAGGACAGACTGACGGAATATGATCTTCAAAGTGTGAGAAAAGATGGAGAAGATATATGATATAAATATATAAACGAGTTAGTAAGGGTGATCTTATGATACAGACACAAGCGAGATCTTGCAAATTATACATTGTGGAGGTAGAACTCTGAGTCATCCCTTGAAGCTGACTAGATATATTAGGAAGTATGTTAGCTCCAGGTTTCTCTCTTGGCATGTGTGTGTGTGGGATGAGTTACCATTAGATGGTGTAAGTGCATCTGAGTGCTTAAATGGGACTTCCCTCGATGAGTCCTTGGAGGCATATTCATAATATTAGTTACTTTACACATGTGGTTGAGGCAACCTAAAGGACATATTTTGCAAACACTTGTGCCAGTATTGAATTGCAAGTGTTGGATTCAATCCAGCACTTATGATTTACTAATATCTCATAATAACAGAACTAATTTAAGCAGAAAATAAAATTGCAAATCAGTATTTCTAGTTTTAATTTTCAAGAAATAGCACCTAGTATTTAGTACCTAGTACAAAACCTAGGAAAGACAAATGTACCTATGCAAACAGTTCTGTTCATACTTATTTAGAGCTATTCTGCAATTCTGGCTGGATGGATTTCAGTGAAAATCAATATTTGGAATACTTACAAAAACTTGTCAAACCATTCCAATTTTTGTTTCAACCAACCATTTGCAGGGGCACTGGCTGGAAGAAACTTAAAACGAAATTTAGTCCTTAGAATCTTTATTAACATCTGTTAAATTATCTTAATTTTGGTTTCATTTAAACCATTGGTTGTGGCAAAATTAGACGAAATTATACATCTAGTATGTGCAAACCAAAATTGAGTTGGAGTTGAATAAAAATGCATTATAACACCCATACACCCCTTTGGATACACTTAGCGGATTATTACATAACTCATACCACTACTTGATAGAATTAATCCTGATTTTTTCACAAACATTCAGATTCTTCTGACAAAAACAATAAAAACATTGACACTCAAAAATTCACCTTTGATCATTATACTACAATATTTTATGTAAACAATTTGTATGAGGTATTAACAACAGTGTGTGTAATAGTTTTCATTGTCGAGCTTCTCTTGGTTCAACTCTACTTAAACAAAATGGTTTGCAATGATTTTTCAGATTTGCTATAATTGCACCATTAATAGCAAAATTAGGTAAAACAAAATTATCCATGATTTTGTGTCTGGAAGGTACCATATGCAACTTAAGAAATTATTATTTAATAACTAGTTTCATATAATAACAGTTGTTAATTCTGAAATCTCTCTGTTAATAATACCCCCACCCCCATTTGTTTTTGATCTGAAGAAGTGTACAAAAATGTTGTGTGAAACTAGTTATTAGAAATTACTGTTTAATGAAATAGTAGCTTCTACCATAAAAGCATGAATGTATCAAGCCATGGAAACCTTAATTCATTGAAACAAAATTGTCTCCATCACATGTCAAAAAAAAAAAAAAAAAAAAAAAAAAAAACTCATTATCACAACTTCATTAGTTTTAGTTGTGATAATGAATGATGCCACTAAAGGAAGATAATTATCCAACACTTTTTTATGCAATCGTGTCTTTTTCTCTCTCTCTCTTTCTCAATAGCTATAAGTTAGTTGTTTGGTACCTGTTTTGCAACTGGATATATTGATTTTGCTAACATCTGGGGGGGGGGGGGGGGGTGTTACTTCCTGTCATAGGGAGAACATACATATAACATGTTCTGGTTATCAACATTAATATATAATGTGATTATTTATTTTATTGACTCTTCCTGTTGTGAACACTGTAACAAATTATCAAAGCCTTGTGAGCATAGTGAAAGGGGCTTCATTATTATACATGAAGAGTTATTGTACTCAGTGTCAACTGTCTGGGGGAAAGTAATTTGTAATGCACAAAATAAGGATCTTCTGCCTTTGGTCTTGGTCCTCTAGTAAATGGGGGGTCCCCGTTCAAAGTAGTTACTCTTGTCTGTTTTAACTTGTCCTCCTCATCATCATCATACGTATCAAGGATTTAGGCCTAGTATGGCCTGTTCCAGCCTTAGAAGTCATCGTTTAAGAGGACGTCCAGGTTTTCTTTTTCCTAATGGCTTGTACTTTAAGGCTTTTTTTGGTAATCTTTCTGTTTTCATTCTTTGAACGTGTTCCATCCATCTATGTTTATATTTTTTAATTTTTTCAATTACTGGTTCTTGGTTTAATTCTTTCATAATATCTTCGTTTCTTTTGTGATCAAATAGGGTATACTTTGCAGTTTTTCTCATAAACTTCATTTCTGCTGTTGTTAATCTTGGTTTGTCTTTTTGTTTTATTGTCCAGATTTCGCTTCCATACATTAAGACCAGTAGGGCTAATGTATTCTATACTTTTAGCCTGGTTTGTTTTTGAACTAGGTTTGGTTTAAATATAGAGTTAATTACTCCTGTTATTTTTAAATATTTTGCAATTTTTATGTTTATATCTTTTTCATTTTCATAAGTGATCATACATCCTAATTAGTTAAATGAATTCACCTGTTCTAAGATCTTGTTATCTAATACTATTTTAGTTCTTGCTGGATCTTGTCCTTTAAAGGCCATAGTTTTTGATTTTTCCGTTGATATTATCATACCATAATCTTTGGATATCTCATTTAGATTTAAAATAGCTTTCTGTAAGTTATCTAATTATTATTTGGTCATCTGCAAAGAGGAGAGTGTTTAAGTTAACTGTAGGTGAAAGTTTAATTCCTTGATGTAAATTTTTACTCCATTTTATTATTATTTCATTTAAGTAGATATTAAAAAGAGTTGGTGAGAGGGGACATCCCTGTCGGACCCCTTGGTTTATCTCTCTTGTATATGATAGCTCATGATTTAATCTTATTTGTATTTGATTATTTTCATATATACTTGTGACAGCTTTTAGGATATTATTTGGTATTTGTCTTTCTTTTAATATGTTAAATCATCATCATCATCATCATCATACGTATCAAGGATTTAGGCCTAGTATGGCCTGTTCCGGCCTTAGAAGTCATTGTTGAATCGTTTAAGAGGACGTCCTGGTTTTCTTTTTCCTAATGGCTTGTTTTGGTAATCTTTCTGTTTTCATTCTTTGAACGTGTTCCATCCATCTATGTTTATATTTTTTAATTTTTTCAATTACTGGTTCTTGGTTTAATTCTTTCATAATATCTTCGTTTCTTTTGTGATCAAATAGAGTATACTTTGTAGTTTTTCTCATAAACTTCATTTCTGCTGTTGTTAATCTTTGTTTGTCTTTTTTTTGTTTTATTGTCCAGATTTCGCTTCCATACATTATGACCGGTAGGGCTAATGTATTGTATACTTTTAGCCTGGTTTGTTTTTGAACTAGGTTTGGTTTAAATATAGGTTAATTACTCCTGTTATTTTTAAATATTTTGCAATTTTTATGTTTATATCTTTTTCATTTTCATAAGTGATCATACATCCTAGGTAGTTAAATGAATTCACCTGTTCTAAGATCTTGTTATCTAATACTATTTTAGCTCTTGCTGGATCTTGTCCTTTAGAGGCCATAGTTTTTGATTTTTCCGTTGATATTATTATTATGTTGATGTTAAATAATATGTTTCTTTTAACCTTGTCAAATGCTTTTTCAAAGTCAATAAATGCAATATGTGTTTCTAAATTATATTCTCTTCTTTTCTCTATTATTAATTTTAGGCAGAAGGCTGGGTCTATACATGATCATCCTTTTCTAAATCCATTTTGTACCTCTAGAATAAAGTTTTCGGAATATTTCATTAGTTTGTTATTTAAGATTCTGCTGTATATTTTGTAACACGAATTTAGTATACTGATACCTCTATAGTTTTTAGGGTCATCTCTATTACCTTTCTTAAAGATAGGAATCGCAATTGCTTTTTTCCATTCTATTGGGGGGATACCAGTTGAGTAAATTTTATTTAAAAATAATAAGAGTCTTCCTTTGAATCTTGTTCCTGCGTATTTATATAGTTCTGAACCTAGCTTATCTTCTCCAGGTGATTTTCCATTTCTTGTTTCTTTCATGCTGATTTCTAATTCTTCTTCAGTTATTTCATTTTCGCTAATTGTTTGCCAGTTGTCTTTTTTAAAATATTTGTCTGTCCACAGTTCTGTGTAGTAATTTAGAAATTCTTCTAATTTCAATTCAGTGTTTAATTTTATGTTTTCTTTGGTATCTGCATTTAGGTGTTTCAAAATCTTATATACATTGGGTCTTATTTTATATAAATCATGTTCTAAATTAGAAACAAATTTATTCCATCATTCTCTGTCTTTTTCTGACTTCTCTTTTAGCTATGGCTCTTATTCTTTTATATTCTATTTCATCTTCTAATCTTTTACTGCTTAACCATTTGTGATAGGCTTCTTTTTTCCTTTTGATTATTTCTTTGATTGTATCATCCCAGATTTTCAGTTTTTTTCTTTTATTGAATTTTTTGGTCTTTCCTAAGCTTTCATTTGCTGCTGCATTTAGTATCGTTTTTATATTAAGCCATTCTATTTCTATTTCTTCATTTTGTTTTATTTTATCTAGTTACTGGTTAATTCTTTGTTCATATAGCCATTGTACATTTGTGTCATTCAATAGTCTAGTTTTATAAACAAATGTTTCAATTTTTCTTTCTGTTCTTGTTACTTGTAGCCATTTAGGTGGTAATCTTAATTTTATTTTAACAAGGAAGTGGTCACTGCTTATTTCATATCCTCTGTGAACTCTAACATCTAGAGAATAATTTTGATGTCTTTTCATTTAATATGAAGTAATCTAATATTGATTTCCATCCTCTTGCTGCCCAAGTATATTTATGTATGTCTTTATGTTTATAGAAGGAATTCATTATTTTCAGGTTATTATAAACTACAAAGTCAATCAATTTTTTACCATTTCTGTTTAGAGTGTGTTCTCCATGTATTCCTATATTATTATTAATTTTCGTGTTTCAAATTCTTGCATTTAAGTCTCCTGCTAAAATTATGTAATCGTTTTTGTTTATTTTATTATATATGTTTTGTAGCTGATTATAAAAATCAATATTATCCTGTTCTCTTCCTTCTTCTGGGGCATATAAACCAATTATTGTTAAATAGCCTCTATCTATTTTTATTCTAGCTTCTATTATTCTTTCATTCCATAATTTATAATGTTTTAACTTTTTTGAAAGGGAGTTATGAATCCAAATCATGACTCCTGCTCTTGTGCTCTTTGGTCTCTGTCGACTCCATTGTATATCACATTAAAATTTTCAGTTCTCATAGTTCCTTTTAATTTCTTTTTTGTTTCAGTGATTACTGCTATTTTAAAATTTCTTTCATTTAATAACTGGTCTAATTCTATTTCTTTATATGCTATTCCTCTTACATTCCAGTTTGTTATGTGTATTATATTTTGTCGTTTCCATTTTCGTTTTCCATTTTCCATTCCAGGGTCGTTTCCCATAGATTCGATCTGATTATCTTTTTCTGTCAGCTTACAAGTATGGTTATGTTCTCCATGTCAGGGGACTAGCCTGACGATGGAATAGTTCAGTGGTAGGGCTGCTACCTTAAGGCTTCTGAACTTGCCTTCTTCTGAATTTAAACCCATAGGAGGAATAGGGTATATTGAAGGGGACAGGGTAGATTATAGAAGAAATATAGTAAGGTGTATAGAGAGGACATAGTTGTAAGGCCAGAAATGAAAAGACCCCATGGCCCTCGAGTACTCTAATAGCACAAGGGTCATAAAGTAAGAAGAGTTGGCTGATAAGGCCTTATAGGAAAGATTAAAGTAAGTGGGTCTTCCTCAAAGTAGAAGAAGGAGAAGATAGATCCAGCTAGGGGTCCATGGGAGTGCCGCTTCCCTTACAATCAAGATGATTGCCCCTTATGGCCCTGTTGGTCCACGAGTCCTTATTCAGTATATTTGGACCACCCCATCATATATATATATATATATACACACGCACGCGCATGTACACACACACACACATGGTGGGCTCCCCTATCCGCCACCCAGGGGACGCGCTATCTAGGGGTTACATGGTCCCCTGAGAGACTATGTCCTATGATGCTCATATATCACATTGCTTAATCTGCTTTCAAAGCCATCAGAAACTTAAAAGGTGAAAAAAAAAAAAAAAAAAGTTGGAATAAGTAGCATTTGATCAGAAATGTTCATATGAAGTTACAGTAGTTTTACAGTTTACAGTGGATAATACAATTCATAATTCAGAAGGTCAAATTAACTGAAAGTGAGTTAAATTTTGAACATTCTAGATAAGATTTATACAAGCATACTGGAGAAAATGATAAAAATTGTGGAAGAAGAAGAATTTGAAGAACAGGCTGGATCAGAATCATCATGCACATATTTTTAACATTAAGAGAAATTACTTATTTGCTTTTAAGATATTTTCAGTTTAGTTGAAAAATCTTGGTTTTCGTAGCTCAGCAGAAAGTGTCAAGATAAAAGTTGATCAAAATGCTATAGGTATTGAGGGTGGTTCAATAAGTTTCTGGCCTGACTAACTTTTAGAGATGATAGAAGAAAGAAAACAACTGTCACTTTTCAACATAATCTCCCTTTACTTCAACACACTTTTCACATCTTTGAATTAACATCTCTATGCCCTTGAAAAAATAGTCTGTTTTTCATTTCTTGAATAACTGCTGTAACAAATCTGGCATAAAAATCAGCAATAAAAAAAAAGTATAAAAATAGGAGGAATGTAGAAAATACCTTCTCAGCAACCAATGCCTGTAGAATAAGTAAAATATTTTAGCTATTTGTGAAATATATCTGTGTAAGTAGTGGACATCACTATAAATGATTATAATATTAATTCACTTACATTGGGGATTCGTGCACAGTTTTTTTATGCCTATGAAAAATATCGAAAAAACATACTGAATAATAAAAGTCAGTATGGTGAGGAGCCAGTTGAATAAATTTATATGGATAAACAAGAATTTAGCTAAAACATTAAACTTGTACATTAGATAGTGTTCATATCAGATGTAACTCATGAATCTCAGGATCATGTTAATTCAAACTGTTGACCAACCAGAGACCACAGATATGAGAGTTCTGAGAAAAAAATTAGGGGAATAAATAGATAGCATTATAACAGAGCCATGTTAAAATGAAGCTATTAATGTGTAATGTCTGCAGAAAATCCTATTATGATAAGCACTGGATGTGTAATGTTCAATAAACAAAATTGGTGAGGAAAAAACATTAGCAGAACAGGTGTTTGATTTCAGGATAGAATTAAAAATGCCTTTTCCCAGATAAAGACTAAGATTTAAGTGGATGGATGCAGTTGGAAGTGAAGACCAAAATATAAGCTTCAACAATATTGGGAACTCAACAAATTTTGAGGAAAATTTGATATGAAATTGGTAATAATGTAAACCAAAGCATGTAGTAACATATCAAGTACATTCCTTGAGGGTATAAAACAAAATTTTTCAGCATAATCATCTATTCTCATTCTGTTCTGGCTGGACAGGTGGATAGTACTTCGAATCACCAACCTCTTGTGTGTTTAAATGTTTAAATCCAACTACATGTATGACATTCATATACATGCAGTCTTCTAGGTAGTAGATGAATTTTATTACCATGTGTAAGAACACCACCTCAGTTCTTGAGTGCTTTGTGTAGCTTGAACATTACACATTTGGTGCTTATCATAATAGGATTTTCTGCTGATTGCTTAACTGGGGAGGGAGGAGAAAACCACTTGATGTGTTTGCTTTTTCAGCACAGCCACGTTTATTGTTTCATATTTTCTACCCTATTACAATAATGCATCACATCCTAACCAGTTGATTCATTAACTTATCGCCCTTCTCTCCCTTCTGATTATATTTCCCTTCCTTCATAATTATGCTTAATGGTAGTTAGCTTCCATAAGTATTTGGAAAGGTAAAGTCTAGTCCACTCTAGTCATTTTTATCCATTTCTTTGTATCACTTATATAGGTCACTCTTACCTACTTCACTCAGTTAATGAATTGCTTTTGCTTGTTTCAAATTTCCTCAGATTCATTTAGGCAGTTACTTGATTTATTCTTAAGCTTAATTCACACTCTATTGCACTACCAGACATTTTATACTAGGTTAGAGCTTCCATGGTTCAGTCTGTAATGATAATGTTCTTCTGTTGGAAAGATATCAGTTCAAATCCTTTTTAGGATGTTAAGAATTTTGAATTCTATGCGAGTTAACCAGTGTTGTGTAGCGGGGGGGGGGGGGTTCTTCCTGGAAATTGACATATATAGCAGACTGTGTGGGTAGAATTAATCATTCGATTCATAGCATTATTTAGGTGTTTTGTGATGCCAACTCACTTGGCTGTGGCAAGCTGCTGAGCCTAAATTTACCCAAAACCTTAAAAATTCTTGCTTGTATACAGAAGAGATTAATCTACCTAATCTGTCTCTCATGGACTCCCTCCAGTTACTTTCCCATATTAGCTCAGTTTTTGCATTATAACACACACACACACACACACACACACACACACACACACACACACACACACACACACACACACACACACACACACACACACACACACACACACACACACACAGGCATTTTCAAAAAAAAAAAAGACCAAACTTTTGCTATAAAGACTAATGCTCATTTTAAGCACTTCTCCATCAGAGTAGTTCCCTCTACTGGCGATACACTATTCCCAACATTTCTTCCATTGTTGGACCTTCCTGGAATGCACTTTCTGTGATGGTGTGCAGTTTTCTTATTGCATTTTCCTGGATCTTCTTTATGTTTTGGAAACGACGTCCTTTCAAAGTGGTTTAAGTTTTGAATCAGGAAAAAGTCAGGTGAATAGAGTGGACAGGACAAAATGGATGTCTGATGTTTTGCCATATAACTTCAGATGAGGAACAATGCATGAGCCAGCACATTTTTGTGGTGCACCATCCAAGTCTGGTTTTTTCACAATTCAGGCCTCTTCCTGCACACAGCATCTCTTAAGCACGTTAAAACTTCTTGGTATACAACTCTTTGTTTACCATCTGACCACGTGGTACAAATTCATAATGGACAATGCCTTTCCAATCAAAAGACAACCAACATCACCTTGATCTTTTTCAGACTCATCTGTACTTTTTTTGGTCAAGGAGATTCTTTCCCTACCCGCTGTGACAATTGCATCTTGGTTTCAACATCATAGCCATAAACTCGCATCTCATCTCCTGTTATGGCGTTCTTAAGAAATTTTCATTATTATTTGCATTGGCAGGAAGTTCCTGACTGATTTCAACATGGTTCTCTTTCTGAACGACAGTCAATAAACGTGGCATGAATTTTGCACTGAGGCAACATATCTGAAGTTTTTCAGTCAAAATTTGATTCCAAGATCCTATTCTGATGCCCACTTCGACAGTTAAATGATGATTTCCATGAATCACAGCACAAACTCTCTCAACATGGTCGTCATCTGTTGATGTAGAAGGTCATTGAGGCCTGGGATCTTCACCGACTGATGTTGTGCCCTTTTTAAAATGCTTAAACTACTCATAGCACTTGTTTGGCTCATACATTCCTCCTCATATGCTTGGTTAAGCAATTGAAAGGTCTGTAAAATTTTTATCAAGTTTCAGCAAAATTTTACACACACACACACACACGTTATGCTTCCAGCTCTTTCATCGTCACTTTTTCACTAATCTGATGTACAGCTTGTGCACTTCATCAGATGTAATTCAATGACTAATGCTCATAGCAGAACAGGACAAATGGCAGTTTGTTGTCAAAACCTGAGTATGCTCAGTAGCCACAGCATGCTCTCTGTGAACATGCTGAACACGCACACGCCTCGTGTGTAATGCTTTTATTTTTATTTATTTTTTAGTAGTACTTCAATGAGTGCTAATCATATAAGAACTAGAACAGCGACTAGTCAAAATTCATACATTCCACTTCCAAACATATCGAACTAATGTTTCCCAATGAATATAACCTCCCATCTTTTCAAGAAACTTGCCAAGATTACTTTAGGTGTCTTGTGATGCCAACTCACTTGGCTGTGGCAAGCTGCTGCTGAGCCTAAATTTACTCAAAACCTTAAGAATTCTTGCTTGTATACAGAAGATAGTAATCTACTTAATCTGTCTCTCATGGACTCCCAGTTACTTTCCCATATTACTTCAAGTCCCTAGCCAACTGGATAGGGACTTGAATCCTGTTATGATGTCTTGAATAGAAGGATGTATCAGTTTTATGGATATGATGATTTGTGCCAGGAAAGGCTGCTGAGTATATCACACAAAGAGAGAAATCTGGTCTTTCTTTGAGATATATTGTCAGAAGATAATGAAAAAGGAAGCAAGAGAGATCTTATGGATTGAAGACAAGAAATTTGTTAGCATTGTATTTCACAAGGTTATCCCCAGCACCAGTAAGAAGTGGATAGGAAATCAGAGTTTAATGTCTTTCATAACCATTGCAAGGTTTTTCAAATGAGGAAAAAGAGGGATGGAGTGTATTGTCATCAGCAGAGCTACTGGTAAATGTGGTCATTAAGGGAAAGTCATTCATATACAGGAAGAAGAGAGTGAGTGAAACTTCAAAGCCCTAGGATATGCTAGCACAAGTGGAGAAACTTGGTTCTGGAAACTATCTGCCATGAAACATAGCACATGCCCAGAGAGGAAGAGAGGCTAGTGACCCAGATGCAAAGAATAAAACGTAGATAATAAGATGATATTGAAGTGTAATAAAATTAGTTTAATCCTTTATCCAAGTGTGAGCAAACAAAGTTTGCGCCTGAAGTATCTTCAGGACTAGGGTAAAGTGATACAACACCAGGGCAACTCGTTGTAAAGGTGGAGAAAGTTACCAACAGAAGCATTAGCAGGTCATCAAGAGATGACCTGCTAATGCTTCTGCCTGGTATTTCCACTAGGGCCTGGCTCCCACTGAAGAGACCTCAATAAAGGTCGAAACTAGTCTGGGTAGTGGCCCTTCCTTTAATGCATAACATTAGACATATCCGCAAGGAGATGTGTTTTGCATTATAGGAGATACTGAGTTAGGAGTGTTGGTAGCTTTCTCCACCTTTACAACGAGTTGCCCTGGTGTTGTATCACTTTACCCTAGTCCTGAAGATACTTCAGGCGCAAACTTTGTTTGCTCACACTTGGATAAAGGATTAAACTAATTTTATTATACTCTAACCAAGTGAAAAAATAAACTTTCAAGATATTGAAGTGAGTAGGCTTCTGTCATAAACCAAATTAGCTAGAAATGCCAATAACGGCCAGATAGCTTTCTCCAAACAGTGCCATGACTTGAATCTAAAGATGGATAGGAATGGCTAGCTCACCTAGAGTGGAATCTGTATTGCTGCCACTAATTCACCTAGTCTGCCTCTAGAGAGTGAATTGGCTTGATAATGTTTTCCAATATTAGTGTGGGAGAGTAGTGGAATAATAGTTTAATGGCTGACTTTAGTTATTTATTTTTGGAATGGGCCAAATATAGACTTGTTTCTGTTTTGGGGGGATGTTGAATGAGTAGGAAAAATTGAAGAGAAATATAGGATAGGTGTTAATTCTGGAGTGGAGCATAAGTTTTCAACTAGTGTATAATCTAATCATGAATCTCTTCAGCACTTGTAGTGCTGAAGAAATTCATGATTTTTTTTTATTTCTTTCTGAAAACTTAAGAGGGGTACCCCCCCAAAAAAAAACTGGTTTATATATATATTTTTAAATTTTATTAAAGTTTATAATAACAATTCTAGTCTCCTTTCAAGTACTCTCCATGTGAGTCAATGCACTTCCCCCACTTTTTTTTTTCCCACCACTTCTGGAAACAGTTCTCTGGAATTATTCAACTGGAATACCATTTAATATGGCCATAAAGCTATATGGCCTCCAGGGACTTTTCTTTCACTTTGTCTACATCAATGAATTGCTGCCCTTTTCATGGTTTTCTTTATCTGTGGAAATAAAAAAGTTACATGGAGAGAGATCAGATGAGTATGGAGGGTGGGGAATAACCACCATGTTGTTTTTCATCAAGAGCTGTCAGACAGACAAGGCCATGTGGACTTGGGCATTGTCATGGTGCAGTAACCAATCTCTGCTACTCCACAATTGTGACTGTTTTCGTTGCACACTATCATGCAGTCTTCTCAAAATGTTGATTCATTGTCTGTCCAGGAGGAGCAAATTCTTTGTGTACAGTTCCATTCACATCAAACAAACAAATCAGCATTGTCTTGATGTTTGATCGAACTTGGTCTGCCTTTTTGGGTCTTGGTGAATTTACATTTCCATTGGCTTGATGCTTGTTTTGTTTCTGAATCGTGACCATAGCACCAAGACTCACCTCTCATCACAATTTTTGAAAGAAAACTCTGGCGATTAAGAACTTGCTCTCTCAAATTGCGGCAAACATTCACATGATTTATATATATATATATATATATATATATATATATATATATATCCTCTGTCAGCTTAATATAATATATCCTCTTTTAACATAATATATCATGTTAAAATTTGCTGGCACAAACTCCATGACAAATTCCTGTCTTTAAAAACTTGCTCAATGGGTCTTTCAATTATCTTCATTGATTACCTGGCAAACCTTTTCTGTTTTCATAACAATAGTTTCAGCTGCAGTTTTACCCAAAAGAAAACAAAATTTCACTCGCACTCTTTGTTCCTTATGGTCAGTCATCACAAAATCGCCAAACTTTCTTTTAAGCACTAACGAGAAAGCAGCCAAAACAATGAACCAGTTTTCACACAAGATGACACTACTTGCCAGACTGGTGTGGGAAACTGCACATTCACAATGCTTAGCGACATCATCCATAACTAGAAAATGGATGTGCAAATGCCAAGTTCAGATTCTGTTTATTTTGAGGTACCCCCCCCGTGAGGCATGGGAAGAGTAGTTCTTGGTTATTTGTAGGAGGAAGAGAGTGAATGAAAGTACAAAACTGAGATTCTGTTGATATATTCTGTGCTAAATCCTTCAGCAGCAACAATGGTGGGGGAGTGGGGAATGTATAAAGCTCCATACTACATTGATAACGTTGTCATTAATGTTAATAAATCATTAATTTCATTAATATTTCAATAATTGTCAAAGAATGTTCCACATACCAACTTAAACCTAACTCAGGTTATGTAATGCATTACTAATACTGGATTTGATTTTTTTTAAGAGAAGAAAAAAAAATTTAAATGCACTTGACTATATTGCTGGAATACATGAGTTATTTTTTATTTCTTGACAAATATTGGGTATCAAGATGATGCTGATGTATTTGGTGGGATATAACATTTTTACTCATAGTTTTGGAACTTATTTTGCAAGAGATTTCCTTATAACATTAGAATGAAAATTGAGTCTCCAATTTTAAGTCTAGTTTAAGAGCGACAGCAGGAATGTGAACATTGGTTTGGATTCATTGCTTGATGACATATTCAGTAGTCATGGGTTACGTTATGACTTATCAAAGTAGCTAAAGCAATGTATCCAGTAAAAGTTAACTTTGAAGTTATTCAAAAAAAAAAGTGTGTAAAACCTTTTCTGAGTTTGCACCCAAGAAAGGATGGAAATGTAACACACAATAACATGAGAGTTAATGATTAATTAGATAATCCAGCCCTGATGTAGAGACCAAACAGGGAACTTTTACAAGCCACTGTAGGTCTCTGTTAAGTGTGGTGGTGCCAGTCTCAAACTCAGTGACAAAACTCATCTGTCACTTAAGATGTTTTTTTTTCTTGATCTCAGTTTGAATCACATTAGAAGCAAGGAACTTTTATAGAGCTTTTTCAATTAGAGTTGGCACATCTCATATGAGGGATGCAAGTTTCCATAGAATAAATATCCCAAAAAGCTATTCTAACACACAGTGAGTTTATTTTGATCCATTTTGTAATGTGGTCTTTGCTCTGTTTCATTCATTGTTGGCTCTCAGGTTCCATCTGAGAGTATATCTAGAAAGAAACCTGGAAAAATAATTCCTTTGCATAAGGGAGGGTGTAAGACTGCACTAGCAAATTATAGACCAATCAGTATCCCAGGTGTGGTGGTAAAAGTACCGGAAAAATTGGTAAAAAAAAAGAGAATTCAAGAATGGGTAGATAAAAATATGATATTCTATGATGGTCAACATAGCTTTGTGAAAGGCTGTTCATGCTTTAGTAATTTACTAACTTTTTATGATAGAGTAACAGCTGAGTTGGATAAAAGAAATGGCTATATATATATGATGATTTTGCAAAGGCATTTGACAGAATATCACATGGAACTCTGTTACGCAAATTAGAACAAATGGGGGATGGATTGACACTGGTTAAGTGGATAAGAGAGTGGCTGCTGGACTGATATCAAAAAGTGGTCTACCTCAAGGTTCAGTGCAGGGACCATTGCTGTTTAATTTGTACATAAATGATATAGGAAATAAACTGAAAGGAATTATTGAGTTGTTTGCTGATGATGCAAAATTAGTTCTAGTAATAGTTAATCTAGGCGATGTGGAGAGCTTGCAGGATGATTTAAATAGGCTGTCAGTATGGCAAAAATTAATGGGTGTCAGTTTAATGTCAAGAAATGTAAAGTTATGCATTTAGCAATAAATAGATTATAAGTCATGTATCACTGTACTCCAGGAAATAGATGAAGCTAGAGATTTAGAGGTGGTGGTAGACAGAGAGTTAAAGTTTTTCAACAGCCATAAGATTACTTGGCTGGTGAAGAACACATTAACAAGTAGAAATAAGGAAGTTGTTATTCCTCTTTATAAGGCCTTGATATGCCCTTTCCTTTGGTGTTACATGGTGATCAGCATTCATTTTAGACAAATTATGGATTCTACAACTGTTACAATTATTTTAATTTCCTGATGTTTCGACCTTCATATTAAGGTTATCATCTGGAGTGTACATATATACAGAAACAAGCTAAATTACATTTCACATAGTAGCTAAAGAGACAATGAAATCATTGTCTCTTTAAGCTCACTATCCCAGAACTTTGCTGAGTCATTGTCCACCATAATACCAGATCCTCTGCCTTGCCAGTGCCTTTGACCCTTCATTTTCCAGTCTTCCTTCCAAATATAATGTAGATGTCAATTATCCTCATAGTACCTCACATGGTATCTTTCTCTTACTGTGTTAGGTTCTTCATATAATGGGATGATATTCTTCTTTCCATAGTCTCTTTTTCTGTTTATGCTCTCCTGATTTAAACAACTGCTGTGTGAATAACAGAAATAATTCTAACCAGAATGAAAGTCTTTATTTCTAATTCCACTTGGTGGAATTGGGATTCAAGTACAAAAGTTCTGCTTTGCATCTAGCATCTTCTACAGCCTTACAACATTACAGAAAAATCCAAATTCAAATATGATTTCAAAGGGCCAAATGCAGAAAAACCAACTGCTGTTCAAATAGCAGTTGACCATTCTAGCCCATTTGTTAGTACCATTAGGGTGGATCTTCTGTCCTTCCATTCTTCCACTTCTGTGTTAAATTACCTCTCACAATACCAAGAACTGCTCTTTCCAAGCTTCGTTTGTTTTCATACAGAAATCAAAAGAATCCTGTATAACTCAACACCAAGTTTTCGTCCAATTGTGTCCCTCTAAATTAAAGTTGCCAAGAAATTACGTTGTTTCTGCCCGAAACTTGTGCTCTAGAATTGACACTTAACCTGTATTGTCTATTCAGTTTTTTTCCTACTTGTCAGCATTTCCCTACATCACACAAACAAATCTATATTCAGTCCACTGATAAAAGTTAGCCATCACTTCACGTTATTCTCACTTCAGTTCTCTCTGAAATCATGGAAAACATTAACAAGCCAACCCACTTTCTAGAGGCCTGCTAGCTGATTGGTGACAGCAATGTGGATTCCACTCTAGATCACCTAGCCATTCCTATCTGTCTTTTGGTTCAAGCCATGGCACTGTTTGGAGAAAGTAATCTGGCCATTGTAACTTGCTTGGGTAACAAATGATATCGTAGAAGAACATTTCATGTGCTCCATTCTAACAATAAGAAATTAACTTTGCGTATTTGTTCTTTCAGCTTTACAAAATTTTTATAATGTCCTCCAATAGAACCTAGGCCAACCAAATGCAACAGATTTTTTCTATTCATCTTATATATTCCCTGAACTTGTAATTAAATATATTAGAACAAAAGGCTTACCATATAATTTTTAACTATTATGATAAGATTTCTATGCGGTTTGAATCTTTCTTGAATAATATTTCTCTTGGCATCCACTAAAATCTGGAGATCAAATTTGTGAGTCTAAACCACAGGCTTATATAAAGGTATCATAACTTCATCCAAGTCAAGCTTCTTTTAATATCTCTATATGTGAAATCCCACTCACAGACAGTTGCAACTCCATGTTCACAATCTGGAAGCTCTGCTGTAGAGGCCAAACCTTGAACTTTTTTCAAAATATTTTTTCCAATAATCAATATTTGTGATCTCACACCAGGTGATGAAATTCATCTATTGCCTAAAGACATTTAAAAGCATTCATTCTTTTACATGGTCAGATTTGAACTTTCATCCTGCTGTTGGGAGAGCAGATACATTATCCACTCAACCAACCAGGCTGTCAGTGTTAAAGCAATCTTCTTAATCTTTGCTAGTTCTTTTACCGTGATTTATGAAGTTAAATCATGTTGTTGAATACAATCTGTTAACTTATTTTTATTTTTATTTTTTAATTTATTTTATTCCTTTATTAATCTGAATGTGAACAGGCTTTATTATTATAAAGCCTGTTCATTCAGATTGATAATACAGCCCCTTTTTAACAAATCACATATTCTTGCATTTGCTCATGTTTCATTTTAATTATCCACTTCTCTGTCTACTTAGTCTTTAATATCAAGTAAACAACTGAAGTTATTTGAGCAATTTACTACTCTGCTCCTTTTCACCAGCAGAGAGGGAAATATTACTCTTAATATCTGAATCACCAAAGTTAATGAATATATTAAGCAAGAAGAGCTATTAACCTAACAAAATCTGGGAATACTACAGTTATAGTCTAGCTATCAACCAGTTTCATACACTTCTTACCAGATGTTTGATAATACCTGCTTGCATTTGAATCAGTAGCTTTGCTAAAAGCTGCTGCTGTCATGGATAAATAATAGGATACTCTAGAACTAATGTGCCCTGTTTGCAGCATCATAAGACTAGAAGATCAGTAATTTTCCACTTTATGCAATGAACTGGCCTTATGAACTTGAGTAATCCTTGCGGACATTGTCAGAAGGATCTGTTCTCAATTCATAGTAAATTAAGTGTAGCTACTTTGGAAGCTACACTTAAGAAATAGTTCTCTTGCATCCTTTCCTTCATGCTTGCACGGTGATTCAGACATTATGAAAATTATGGAAACAATTACTGCATTAGAGTAAAACTTAAGTTTATTATAAACTAAACTAGACACTCAATGTTTCGACCTTCACATTAAGGTCATCATGTGTTGCATATGCATAAAAAAACAAGCAGCACTACCATCTACATGGCATGCTAAAGTTACTGATTAACTGTTAAAACTATTGACCTGACCTCTGGTGTAAAAAAAAAAAAAAACAACCTTACTACATCAAAGCTCTATTATTAGGTTACAAAATTAAATTAAAACTGGAGAACAACATGTTCACATTAAAAAAAATTCTATAAGTATAACATACTTTATAGCTAATCAGTATTTGATAGTGGCCAATTAAAGCTGAAAATCACTTAGAGTTCCTGGAGAACTAAGTGGGCTGAATGTGTGCCATCCAAATTTTTGGGATGTTTATGCCATTTAAAATTAAAAACATATTCAACTCCTCTAAAGATCCTCTTCTCCCATTGGCACACCCAGGAATTTATTGTACCTGTAACTTACCTTATATTGGAGAAACTGGATGTACAATCCCTATCCATAACAAAAAAAAAAAAAAAAAAAAAAAAAAACACAAGCAACATGTTAAATTTAACAATTTTGGAGAAGCAGGCCTCTCAGATCACGCTCATAACACCCTACGCCAAATTAATTCGAAATGCACTTGTTCTTTGCATCATACAAAAACTTGGTGTGAACGGAAGTTCAAAGAAGCATGTGAAATTTTGATTAACCACCCCAATCTTAACAATAATTGTGGTATAAAAATCCCAAAAATTTGGATGGCGCACATTCAGTCCACTTAGTTCTCCAGCAAACTCTAACTTCGGCTCTAAGCAATTTTCAGTTTTTATTGGCCACTATCAATACTGATTAGCTATAAATTATATTATACTTATAGAATTTTTTTTTATGTGAACATGTTATTCTCTAACTTTAATTTAATTTTGTGACCTAATAATAGAGGACTAGCTTTGGTGTAGCAAGGTTTTTTTTTACACCAGAGGTCAGGCCAATAGCTTTAATGGTTAATCAGTAACTTTAGCATGCCACGTAGATTGTAGTGCTTTTTTTTTTTTTTTTTATTTTTATTTTTTTTTTTTTTAAGGTCGAAACATCAAGCGTCTATTTCAGTTTATATTAAACTAAAGTATTCTTGCATGCTGTAAAAGCATGCTTCTTCAACTTGAACTAAATACTAGCTGGACAGAATTGCATTTTATTTCTTTCCCTTTTCAGCTAGTGTTCTTTGTTATCAACCTACATACAAAAGCCACTGTGCATTAGTATCATGTGTGGGCAAGTAATTAAGAAAAAAGGGAATGCACATGTTCATATGTTTTTTGAACAACTGGAGGTTGTAGTCCTGGAAGAATGGAAGACGAGAAGTTGATTTAATATGAAGCTGGACAGTGAATGGATGTTAGCCTGCAGTTGCTTATGTATGTTTACAGCTTAAAGGAAAATGGGAGAATACTAGCAGCCACTTCAGGACCACTCATGCAAATGACTTTAAAAAAGTCATAAGGCAGAAAGAAGATATCTGTAACAAGTGACTGGATGAGTCTGAAAGAGAAGGTTTGGGGGAAGATGTCATCAGTTAACTAAATTGTCCTCTTCTTGATAGCACCAAGCATGGTTGACCATTATTCCAAAGTTGGGTGGATTTGGCATTTAGATGGTGTTAGAAATTATTCAGGTGAAAAGTAATGCATTGAGGGGAGAAAGATCCTAGTTTTTTTGGAATCAGAGGAGTCTGTGGATGTGTAAGCATAATGCTTAAGTCAGGAAAGATTAGAGGTATAAATCAGCCCAAGAAGAAGAAATATCTGATTTTATGTTGCAATCTCAATGTTGTCATAGATGAGAGAACATGGAGCATGGCGTGAGACAAAACTGTGATTTCATACCGGTGAAGTTGATGAAGTTGTCTGCACCAGACCGTATTTGCCGGCGTATAAGACGCACTTTTTTTCTTTGAGAATAGGTCTAAAAAACAGGGTGCGTCTTACATGCCGATACTCAGTTTTTTATTACTTTCATTTCTGGAAATTTTCTCTGTTCTGAGTTATGCGATTTCTTCTTACTTCCTTGCAATGTGTGACAGCATTCCAGTTACGTAGAGTTCAGTGGATGAGTATGCGCTGTCATCGGCGATCACAGCTGTGTTCCTGTTTGTTTAACCTTTCCAATTGTTGTCGCTGTTGTTGTGAATGGTGATAAATTTCTGACTTTAAATTTTCTCTAAATTTCTTGGCAAATTATGGCAGAAAAACATTGGCATCGCTACAGTATTGCAAACAAGCTACATGTGATTGCATATGCTAAAGAACATGGAAACAGGCTGCAGAGAGGCATTTCAGGCCACCCCCAACTGAGAAAATGATACGAACTTGGCAGAATCAGGAAGAGGATCTAAAAAAAAAATTATTTTTTCCTAAAAAATGTGTACAAAAAGGTGTTTTATGCCGTCAAATACGGTAGTTTTTAAAGCATCTTGTAGTGCAGTATATTCGAGCACTCTATTGCCCTTTTTTCATATGTCAAATGAAAAGAGGAATGGAGTATACACTTGTCACCCAAACTGTTGATAGTATTTGAGTTTAGCTAGTCAGTATAGAAGGAAAAGCTTGGATGAAAGCAGAGCACTGGGCCGCTCGGGCATTAATCATGGAATATGTAAAAATAAAGCTAGCTACCATGCTATGGTGAATGTTCAGAGGAGAAATTAATAAACATCATTCATATTCTGCAGGAAGGAACCATTCAATTCCATTTGTTAGTTCCTTGTTTGACTTAGTCAAACTGGCTAACTCACTTCATAAAGTTGTATGCATCCAAGATGGGATTTCAGTCCAGGTCTTTCAATAATGACCTAAAAGACTAGCAAGGATGACCCATAGTCACTTTTGTTATTGTGTTAGTATATTTTAAATGCAGCAGTTAACTGATTACTGTAAAAAATGTAATCATTAATTAAATAAAAATTAAATGGAAAACTATATTTATGCTAGTGTGTTTAGGGAATTGAAATTATAAGAAAATTTGGGTAGAAGGGAATATTGGTTCATTTTAAAAAGTGAAACATTTGATTTCATTCGAATTATTATATTTCTATCTGTGAGAATAGAAGTGAAGGGCTCATGAAACCATGAGTAGTATACCTCTAAGGCTTCTTTTATCCTCTCCCCTACAATTCAAGCCTGTCACAAAAAAACGCATCTTTTGTGTTCATTTTTCTGTTTTCGGGTTCTTCTTCGACTACTATTTAACTTTCATTCCTCTTCCCTGATAAACTCTTAGTATAACGAAAGGAGTAAACTATAATCCTTTTGTAACTGGAGCTTGACAGATAATTCACACTGTTTTAGCGCCTATAAAGGTTAGATGAGTACTATTACAGGGCTTGGTTGTTTTGGTTTTATGGCTTCATAGCTCAGGCTATGAGGCCAATATACAGTGATACCTCGGCTATCGAAGATAATTCGTTTTGGAATCACATTCATTGAAACGTGATTTCCCATAGGTTTCTATAGAAAATCGTTTAATTCGTTCTGGATGCTGCCTACTATTTAAAGATACGTTTTATAAACTAGTAAAAAGCACATTAAAAAAGGGCAAAAACTCACCAAAGGCTGAGATGAATAGCTACCCAATTAAATAAAGGAGAATGGAAAGTAGAATGTAAAACTGATGATCTTTACACTATTATATACACTTTATTAAACTGAAAATATGTACACAACGTTTTTACTATTCTTCCAAATTTTCAAAGTTTATTCAGTAGCTGGCCTCTGTCTCTTTGCCAAAGGAGAAGTCAAAAATCTGTCCAAAGTTGATTGAACTTCTCTTTTTTTCAGAATGTTTTTAAAGTGATTCAGACATTTGTCTTCAACCAAGGCACAAAGTCTGTTCATTTCTGCTTTGTTGGGATGCCACTTTGTAGCCAAAGACTGAAACTCTTCCCAGTAGTGCAACATTTTTTTAATGTCACCTGTTGACATTCTTCCCTTTTTATTGCTGTCCTCCTCCTCTGATGAGTACTCTTTATCTTCCTTGTCTCTTTTTCTGATTCAGTTGCTTTTTCAACTCTTCAAGATCTTCTGTTGTCAGCTCTTTTGAGTGTTTTTCAACTAATTATTCTACATCTTCATTTACTTCCAAATGTAAAGCTTTGCCCAAGGAGACTATCTTATCTACAATGTGCATTTTCAGCAGCAAGTTCCCCAGCAGCATCTTGAACACTGGAAACAGCACTACTTATCTTGCAGCAGTCTGGCTATAACTTTTCCCAGGCAGCATTAGGTGTCCTAACTGATTTGGTCAGCTCATTTCTTTGTCACAGACATACAGATGGAAAAGATAAGCTCCTGGAATGGCCTGACCGTTCATGTTTGCTGCTTTACGTTAGCACGTGCATCCACTAAAAATTTGTTAGCGGAGTCTGAAAAACAGTGAAAAAAAATCTTTGTTAGCTGAGAAATTCGTTAGTAGGGTCACTCGTTAGCCGAGGTATCACTGTATTATGTAAGTTAATTGTGTGTATTCTTATGGCTGGTTTATATGTTTTTGCAGGGTGAAAAACCCACGTTTCCAGGAGTAAAAACCCTCTGTATGACTGTTATACAACACTTCCATCATTGGAGGGCCACTCTGCAATACATGAACCATTCCACAAAAGTATTTTTGCTGTTAACTACATGCATTCTCGTGCTACCCAAAAAGTCAGTTCCAGGCTACCAATCTACTTTTAGCTCTGAGATCAGTTTCCTGATATTTTCTTAACCTCCTTAGCCCATCCTTAAATCAGCATCTACACTTTATCTTTTACAAATCCATTGCATTTGATATTGTCTAGTTTTTCTGTTTGTGATATGGGGGGTTTCAGAAAGAAAACCTTGAACCTTGTTTATCTTTGTATGAGACTTACTGACTCATTTTCAGATAGATTTTCTTCATATTCAATGAGAATCAAACCCAGTGTTTTCCCAAACATAGGATGCATGTCACGTTATCTTTTTGAACTGCACTCTGGAGTTGTTAAGACAAGGTACAATTAGGGGAGATGGATTTGTTTTTTTCAGTAAAAGGTTGTGTTTTGGTAATATTGAAGTTCAATACATAGTCCTTATCCCATTGGAAAATGTCACTTATTACATCTTCAAATATATATATATATATAGCTAAAGCTTATTGATAGGGCATGTATGTATTCTATCATAAATCTGAAACTTATTTTTGGAATCATTTGCTATTGAAAAGCTATCAGCAGTATTGTAATTCTCCTTGAGACTCAGATAAAGTTAAAAAATGCAGAATACTTTCACCTCACTCGTGCAATTGCTTGGAGTGTATGAAACACTAACTAATAAGTAGTAGCTATTTGTTCAGGTTTCTCTAGTTCAACTTTCCTTTCCAAAAACTAAAAATTATATCATATGCAGAAATATTTGGTTGCAATATATTCTAACAGTCCTAAGATGAAAGCAGCTGTTGTGTAGATTAATCTAGTCCAGTTCATCCAAAGTCATCTTGCCAACATGCATTGTTAATGATTATGATAATAACACTCATTTTATGATATCTTTACAATATATATCCAGTGTTTTCTCTCAATCTATTTTCTTCCCATTCTGTGTGTCCTATGTCGTGATAGTTCCCAGTATGATAGTGTTCTTCAGTCTTCTGCTTTCTAGAAGGATTTAGATTCTGAAATTTTAGATTCTTAGAATTTTTAGATCTCTTTCAGCATTCATGTGCAAATTGTCTTATTGTCAATGAAATAATTTGGCTCTGCTATGCTTACTCATTATTTTCATTCCTGCCATAAATTCACATTTCCAGTGCAGCTAATTGCCTTTGGAGGCTAGCAGCATCTGTTTGTTGAAACAAGGCATAGACATGGTTTCATCTGCAACTTTTTGGAGGCGGTGGGGGTAATGTAATTATTAATACATGACCCCTCCTAAAACTCCTTACAGGAGGCACACACACACACAAATCACTATCTATACTGCTTAGTCATCCATCTACATACAAAGTTTCCACCATCGACATACTATGCCATCTATGCTAATGTGTAAATTTGACCAAAAGTTCAAATTTACACATTAATGTAACAAAGTTGACCCGAGCAGCATTTTCAATTCCATATCTTTCCCACCATTCTTCTCATTTTTTATATTTTAAAACATTCTTTATATAATACATTTATTCAGCTAATTTAGTAAATATTTGAGTCATAAATAAAAAAATATATGTAAAAACATGAAATTGGTGCACATTCTTAGTGAAATTTTTTGTGTCATGTAAATTGGGAAATGAAAATGCATAGCATGCAGCATATGATGTTTATGGTTATGCATATATTTCAAAAAGGAAGAAATCAAAACTTTTTTTATTTGATTTGAAAAATGTGGTCATTGTCTTTTGGCAAATTTTTGTGAAGATTAGTAGCTAAGATCTGAGGCAGATTTCCTCTAAATATACATTAAATGGGAATTTTGAAAAATTATATCTTCTAAGATAAAGTCAACTTCATGTTGCAACGTAATCAAAGGCTGATGTTCAAATATATTTTTCAGAATATTTGTAATAGATTTCACGGTTTGATATGAACACAGATGGATAAGAAAATAACTATTTATTAACTTAAAAGCTAATATTTCGGTATTATATCCAGCATCTTCAGAGCACACAACACAAAGATTGTTACAAATGCAAAACAACCACAATCTGGTCTAACAGATTGTGGTTGTTTTGTATTTGTAACGAACTTTGTGTTTGTGTTGTTACAAAAATGTCTGATGAACACATAAGCCTATCCACGCGTATTTTCCAGAATGTCTTCTTCCTTCATACTGCACCAGGGATTATACAGTTGCTAAGTATGGTTCCTATGTAATCTATATTGTTATTTTTTTTTCCTCCTAGGGAAAGTTCTAATTAATAAGCCATTTTCTATACCATGCCAATAGCAACAGGTATCTTTTGTGAGACTAATGTTGAAGTTACCATTGCAAATATAGTTTCACATTTATGTAGTTAGGTTTTGAAGATACAAATATTGAAAGTAGCATTGAAGGAGAAGTGGAAAGAGTGGGTATTTTTCATACCACAGCATATTGCTATGTGCCGGAGATTTTCCATCACCTGCTGAACATGGCCTGTGAAGAAGTGAAACAAGCTGTTTTCAGCCACAGATGTTGAAAGCACAAGTTAAATGTTCTCAAGGTTTTTTGCAATTTCCACACACACACACCTTTTTTCTTTTTAATACTAAAGAATGTTGTGGCATTTTTTCTTAGTCACTTCACATCTCCAGTAAGTAGAATACATGGTCTCAGATCAGATGATAATTCATCTTCCACAAGATGTTATCAGTGTCCACAGTGAGATTTGATTTCATGATGTGCTGATTCAAGTGTGGAGATGCTAGCTACTTGGTCATTCTGGCCAATGGTTATGATGGAATTATATAGAGAGGTGAACAGAAATGGTGGAATTCTATCTATTCATTTCAATGATCAGCTTTTTCTAGAATGCCCTTTGGCAACCCTCTTACATATAATTGGGAGCTATGCACATTTCAGAATAGAACAGCATGGTATTATGATTGGAAAATAGGTATTAATAATAATGCTTATAAAATTTTATAAGCATTTTTAGAAACACATTTTTCTTTTTATAAAAAAAAAATCATAATTTTTATCTTATACATTTAAATCAGTCATTAAAAAACATAAACCAGTATTGAATCTGACTGAAAACCACTGTACCAGTAAACTGTTAAAACTTGTTTGTATACAGTACCATTTGATATTGTTGAGAGTTTCATTTGTCTCATATTTCTGCCATTTTCGTGAAAATAGCTATGGAACAGATTAATGATTTTCAAAGAGCTGTTAAATGGTGATGACTTCAATGTGACCCCCTCCCCCCTTTTTTTTATTTTTATTTTTTTTTTATATATATATATATACTGTAGACATAAAATTCTGTTTTGCCAAATTTTGTCACTACATATAGTCTAATGTTAATGACAATAAATTTTAATAGAGGTCTTAATTAGAATTCTGGCATGGTTAGTTCTGTTCTTTGACCATTAGGCACTGCATCAAACCTCACTGTTGGTATTTAGGTGATCACAAAGTGTCATCATTTGGTGCGAGTCTATGACTGCTCTTATTTCAAGCTTCAAATGACTGGAAAAAATTTTGTTAAGTCTGCAGATAGTGTGCCTTAATTATCTAAACCATTACTCTACCCATGGTAACAATTCACTGAGATTTGGTGGGCTCATTTATTTAGCTGTGCTTTAGAATACCTAAATAGTTATGTTGGACCTGCACTCACCTCTCTTGCTCTTCCCTTGAGGATACATATTAGGAAATTATGAATGAACAACACTGGCCAGTGCTTCAGTTCCTAAACTGTAGAGCTCACTTTCCAGAATCCCTTTTGAAATTCTTGAAAGTTACACAGGGTGTCTAATACTTTTGAGGTCTGAAAAAGTTTACCTGTTATGTAGTAATTTTAAGTGTGAAGCATGAAAATACCAACTCTAATATGGTGAAACTTCACAAATGATGTATAAATCAACTCATTAATGCTGTAATGCTTAATTGCATAGCGATGTGTTTAAAGTAAAATATATGATTGCTAGAACACTCCTTACAGGATTGTAACTAACACTTGCATTACTATTAGTGACACACCTGTTGGCATTTGTATATGTTCCATATACACATACCTAGTGAATTATTTATGTAATGACATATATATTAATATATTTTTAACATGAATCAAGTAATTTTTATCTTTTCATTTATTCAAGAAAAAACATCCAAATATATTGTCTGTACCATCCATTTTCATGATAACACCTTGTTGTATGATATTTAAAACAAAAGCTTTTTTTGGTTAATGTTTTTGGATACTTCTGTTCTTATGCCATTTTAGCATAAGGGTGTGGAGTTCTTCCATCAAAAAATATTCAGTATAGCATGAATGACAGTTGTGTTGATTAATCTCCTATCAACAATTTTTCTCCAAATTAATCTATTACTTGTCAGCACTCTAATGTTGTCATATCTAACATTTCATGCTTTTAAGGCACTTCTGACTGAAGCATTCCTTGGCATCAAAACACCTGCTTTCTTGTGCGATCTTATTATTATTATTTTATGGCAGCTCCATGGAGCTCCACACAAAAAATCTGGACCATACACTATTCACTACACTCTCACACAACTTCCACTGATGGCCCCTATTTCTCCATTTGTCATATATTGAAAAATTTCACTTGCATCAGTTTTATAAAACCCCTTTAACATCTTAAAAGTTTCTACATGTCTCCTCTTTTCTGCCTACCAACTAAACTTTGTAACCCACAAACCTTCAACCTAACTTCACAGGGAGTATTCCACAGACCCGTCACATCTTGGTCACTCGTCTCTGAATCCTTCCGACCACTTCCTGGCCCACAGGAAACCCAGGTGACTGAATCTGTGTGCAGTAGTCAAGATGTGGCTGAATCATAACCTTATAAAGAGGGATAATAACTTCTTATATTTACTTAGCATGTTTTTCAACATCCAAGTACAGTCATCCTCCGACTTACGTAATGATGAAGAGCTAGCTTACTAATGATGACCTTATTCAATTGGAGGCATTCCAAAGAAAATACTATGCCAATTGAACCACCAACTCCAGATGTTAAGAAATTTACTACAAAGGGACTAGCCGAGATTTTTAACCTAATAGACATGGCACTAGCAAAATTAGAATCGATAGATCCGAACACACAGCAGTTCGAGAATATTAGCTGCCATATCCATTCCGATATGTCTAGCTATAAGGCCATCTACGATGACGAAAAGCATGTGACCACACAATCTACTCTACACATGTTTGTGAGATGCCGCTCACAACAACGTCAAGATGACAACTCAAACAACCCCCACTACGCTCAGCCTTCAACATCGAGAGGGGTAAAAGTTGCCAGAGAACACCATTTCTCTTCACAATGATCCACCTCCAGCGCCGATTCTCCCACTACAGAGCTAAATTAGCTGTCACAAGACATTTTTTTATTTGAAAAGCGTTAGTTCAGTTTGTTTTTATATTCTTTTATAGTTTATATCTGAGTAAATACTGCTGCATGATGTTTCATTTATAAAATAATACTGCGTAAATAATACACATATCTGTATATATACATACATATAATAATAATAAATATTGCAGTTTCTTATGAAGTTACACTTAAGCAATTTACAAATTCGACTTACGTAACTCGGGGGATAACTGTAATTCATTGAGCTGTTTTACCAACTTTTGCGATATGCCCTCTGAATTTCAACTCTTTCTTCACCATTATCCCTAAGTCCCCACCTCATCAATTTCCTGCAAACCAAAACCATCAATATGATACCCCATATGCAACATTTTCAATTCGACCCGATAAGGTCGAAAGGTTTAGTGAGAATGTGGTAGTAGAGATATTAGGGAGGATGAAATCAAGCATGATTTCATCCTCCTGGCCACCCCTTTGATAAATGAGCATGGGTACAGTAATGGTTATGCAATGCTGAACAGAATTTCACAGATCTCCAATCTTTCCTTGTCCATTCTATTTAAATGATTATACCACCTAAGATTATTTCTTTTCGTGCATTATCAAATGCTAATAATGTCACGTTTCTTCCTGATAATTTCATTTTTAATATGAATTTTGCTATTAATGTTGACTGTTCACTTTCCTAATTTTTCTCAGAACTCAAAAATGTGATCCCTATTCTTTGATCAATTGTTTTATTTCTAACTCACCACTGAGATCAGTAAATTAAAATTGGCTTGAATATTCTCTTGTATAGACTAATTTCTCTTTATTCCATATAATCCAACTTCTTATTCTGTCTGTTTCCATTTTAATTAGTCATCTTCACTAAAAGTTTTGCCTAAACTTATAGAAGTCAAATATTTGACTTCTTCTATAAGTTCTCCATTGAGAATACAGCTGAAGTGTTTTATGTCCTGCTATTTTTCTAGTTTTGGTATTTTTTGTTGTTGATTTTCATTCCAAATGTTTAGAAGTACATCATCTGCATAAAGCAATGAGCTAAGTTTGACATCTTCAATTCTAATATCAGGCCTAATACCACTTTCTTTCATAATGTGCATCCTTGTCTTACCCTGATTTTGCATCAAACCATCTTCCTGTATATCCTTTATGAATTATTTACATGAAAACAAAAAGCAAAGGTAGAAATCCGATAAATCTGGATTGGCTCAACACAGAATACACATAGACCAAAAAATTCTTTGGTCTGAAACACAGCTACTACATTTCTGTCGATACAAAATCGAATGTTTATTTAAAGAGTGATGAAGCCTTGCTTGACTGCCTGAAATTGAATCGGAATGACTGCCTATCATTATCCAGAATATGGGAAAGTCTGATTAGAAAAATGCATCATTAAGTGTTTTTTATACTTGCTATGAAAACCAAGAATGGTATTTTATGAAGTCATAAGGTTTCAAGAAACTAACAAGATGCTGTATCCATCAGATGATCTGTCAAGTATGCCATTGTAAATTATACTTAAATATAGTTAAATATCATTAAACTTTTCATCGGTTATAACATTACATTACTGAAAATATAATATCATGCAGCTCATTCTATTCCAAATAAATCCATTTGCAATTCTACCTTGCATCAATTGTTTTTGCCCAAAGATGGTCTTTAGGGGGTGCTTAATGGTCAAAGCTATATAACTGAGAGGAGACTTCCACATAGCCTTTAAAGGAATGCAGAGAACCGATCAGGGCTTCTGACCTAATGTCCAATCCTCACCTTCTCGTGGTGCACCCTGTTGGGTATCTACCTGGATACTGAATGAACGAGGATGGGCTGGCAATTTGGGATTTAGCCGACCAAATTGTATTCTTATTGGCTTAAACCAAAATACAAATTGATGGCACAATATGATAAAATTTCATTCCAGCTGATGTGTCGCCTGGTTAAACAAGGCCCCCGTTGTTTTCACCAGGGAACCAGGGCAAACAGCGAAAAGTCAGCTACTGGAACAAATTTGAAAACACACCCCAACTCAACATCACCAGAGTTAAAGATCGGTGCTATCAACATAAGAAGCCTGAATGGCAAAGAAATGGAGCCACCTGAGGAATTAGATAAGTACCAGATCGACATAATAGGGGTGACTGAAACAAAAAAGACAAAAACTGAGATGTTTCTGAGCAATAAATACAAAATGTTATATTCAGGCAATGACAATCAAGGAAAGGAAGGAGTAGCCATACTATTCAACACTAAATACGAGGCTAATCTTCTTGAATGGCAGGCAGTCTCAAATAGAGTGATGTGGGCAAATATCAGAATGGGGAATTGGCAATGACATTTATTTGTGCCTATGGTCCCACAGAAGATTCTACTAAGGCAGAAGTGGAGGAATTTTTTTGAGGATTTAGAAAAAGCAACTGACACAATGAAAAAGGAAAAGTTGGTCCTTGTTGGGGATCTAAATAGGAGAGTAGGAAATGATTGTCAGACATACAAAAATATATTGGGAAAATTTAGAGAAAAGAACAAAGCTAATAATAATGCAAATATTTGTTGGATTTCTGCTCAGGACATGGACTGGTTATTACTAACACCATGTTCCAACATAAAAATGTGTACAAATTCACATGGAGAGAAGAGGCTAGGAATAAGAAAAGTCTCATTGACTGTGTTATTGTTGATAGTGATGTTTTCTCCCTGGTGCAGGACACCAGAGTGTACAGAGGATTTGAAATTGGAAGTGATCACTATTTAGTCTTGAGCAGGATAAAATTGAATTTCATATTGAAAAGAATAACATGTAAGAAAGTTCCAAAGTGAATAAAAGTTGAGCAGCTCTTCAGATGTGAGCTGTGGACTGAAATACACAAAAATTATTGAAGAAAAAATAAAAGAGTTTGAGAACAGCAACCAAATCTTGGAGATTCGGTGGAAAGCCTTGAAGAAAACACCGATTGATTCAGCCAGAATCAATCAGTGAGGTTGTCTGCAAGGATAGAAAAATCAGAACTCCATGGTGAACACAGGAAGTTAAAGAGGCAGTGAAAGAAAATAAGAAAGCATATCAAAAGTTCCTGGCAAATAAGTCAGCTTGTGCTCTTAGAGAATACAGAGACAAATGTAAGAAAGCTAAATACTGTGTAAAACTAGCAAAACAAAAGTCATTGGAGGATTTTGGCAAAAACAGAGAAAATAAATATCAAGAAGGGGGTAAGATATTCTGGAGGTTGTTGAAGAAGTTTAGAAATGATTGAAAGAGTGTTGTAAAAGGAGTTAGAGATGATAAAGGTGACATGAAAATGGGAGAAAAAGATATCTTGAAGTATGGAGTAATTACTTTGAAAAATTTCAAAGGGAAGCAAGCAGTGATAGCACTTGTTATGTCTTGTTTTGTTTTTTTTTTTTTTTTGATTTGTATAATGTAATTTGATTTAGTGATCACCACTCTTTCCGCTACCTTATTATATATGTTGGCCTCTGTTTCTAACTTTAACCCTTATACATCCCTAAATTGTCTGCCTAACACTGAGTATATGATCTTACTGCTTATCTGACAATTTCTAAATTTTGGGCTCCCAGATAATACCTGATCTCTACAAGTCATCCACATTCGCTCAGACAAATTTATTTCTTGCGCCAGTCTGGGCTTTAAAGACAGAGTCAAACTCGGCCTAAGGATGGCTATAGAGTATCAGGTGCTACTAATATAATTCGCTTGAAATCAGAAGCCGTAGGTTTTGTCTGTTTGTGGTCGTGCCCCCTTTCCTTTCTTACTTAGGATGTCCCCGCGCATGTATATGATCACCAGGTTCATATTTTTTATGAAGGGTCTAGGTCAGTCAACATGGTCAGAAAAGCAAGCATGGAAGGTAACAAACAAATTTAATGAATTCATAATTAATTACAATACAAAGACAAAATTGATATTTATGGTAGATTAAAATGCTTACGTTTCTCATGGTTATAGAGTATCAGGTGCTACTAATATAATTCGCTTGAAATCAGAAGCCGTAGGTTTTGTCTGTTTGTGGTCGTGCCCCCCCTTTCCTTTCTTACTTAGGATGTCCCTGCGCACGTATATGATCACCAGGTTCGTATTTTTTATGAAGGGTCTAGGTCAGTCAACATGGTCAGAAAAGCAAGCATGGAAGGTAACAAACAAATTTAATGAATTCATAATTAATTACAATACAAAGACAAAATTGATATTTATGGTAGATTAAAATGCTTACGTTTCTCTCACTTTCTCTTTCTTAGATAATCATGGATTTCTTAATTTCTACAATAATATTCCTTTAAGTTATCAAATATTTAGTTTACAACTTAATAGGAGCCAGCTAGGTATTTAGCACATTATTAATCTCTCTCAAGTAGGTCATGACAGAATCTCCAGTAAATTAACAGTTCACAGAATTGAGTCTAATGGTATAGGGTCATTCACACATATAATAATTCTTCACGATTATCCTTATCATAAATTCGAGTTACACTTCCGTTTCTGTTAGTCAAGTTCTCTAAAGGGCTAGAATATGTAAAATTACTTATCTATACTATCTTAGGTTATTTCGGGATTTTCTCCATCCTTCCTTCTTACGAAGTTCTGGCTGCCTTGGTTCTGTTGCCACGTGGGAATCACGTGATCTCCCTGGATTGGGTGCTCAGTTTCTTTACTATGGATTTACGTCGATGCTATTCCTTACCGACTGCCTGCATTCAAGATTTGCCATGTTCTGTGGCAGTGCCATACTGGGATTTCTCGGAGATCAGTTCTTAAAGATAAGAACTGAATCACGATGACCACTCAAAGCACGCGGTGAGAATATAGGAACAAACAAAAACAGGGTGGCGGTTCATTTCTGTGTTGCAGGTTTTATACTCTCCCCAAAAGCGCCACCTTTCCGAGTTTGATCTCTCCTTTTCCCCTTCCAATTCGTCCCCGACTGGGTGACTTCACCGTTCTTCATACGTACCCATTTCCAGGAATGCATGAGTCTTGATGTTTTCTTAGAGGTAGCACCCACGGACGCTTACGCTGCTATTGTAGTATTGCGTGACCTTTGCCCCTTCTTACCGAATTATTGGCATTCTTTCACGTGTAGAAGTTCAATGATAATTACTCTCATGTGAGCCGTTTTTGTTGACTTACAGTTATATTAAAGTATAAAAACACACTTACTACAATATGAACAGTTCTTATTCTAATTTGCCAGTTGTTATTTCTTTTAAGACATGGTTAAATTGTGCCAAATGATAAGTATGCTCATTTAATGGATATCTTCTGTTAGACTCTGGAAAGGTGACCTCATTTAGAGTGAGGTCGCCCGTTTCAGATCTAACAATATTCTGGAGGTTGTTGAAGAAGCTTAGAAATGATGGAAAGAGTGTTGTAAAAGGAGTTAGAGATGATAAAGGTGACATGAAAATGGGAGAAAAAGATATCTTTGAAGTATGGAGTAATTACTTCGAAAAATTTCTAAATGAAACAAGCAGTGATAGCACAGTGGTAAAAAAACACTCAACAGGCATACAGTCAGGAATACATATCCATACTTGAAGTAGAAAAAGCCATCAAAGGCCTGAAATGTGGAAAGGAGATGATATTCGGCCAGAAATGCTGAAGTATGGTCGTATAAAAGTCTTACAGTGGCTGCACTGCATAGTTCAGAAAGCCTGGACAGAGGGACGAATTCCCAATGATTGGAGTAGAGCTCTCATAGTACCCATACATAAAAAGGGAAATAAAATTGAATGTGAGAATTAGAGGCATTTCATTACTAAGTGTTCCTGGTAAGATATTATTATTATTATTACGGACAACTCCAGGGAGTTCTTAGACTCATCGAGGGAGGCTCCAAATCACGTTCATCACAACTATTCGACATTCATACAGTATCTACACAGACTCTGGCAGCCCATTCCACTCATTTACCACTCTAAAAGTATAGAACCCAGCTCTAACACCCTTACTAACCACACTCTTGCCCAGCTTCCATGGATGTCCCCTAGTCCAATCATATCTCCCATCCTCTGCCTATCAACCAATTTTTGCAACCCACAAATCCTCAACCTGTTCTCATAAGGTTCATTCCACAGACCTGCTATTATCTTGGTCACTCGCCTCTGGATCCTCTTAGCCTCCTCCCAATTGAGAAGAAACCTAGGTGACCAAATCTGGGGCACAGTAGTCGAGATGGGGTCTTATCAAGGCTCAATACAGAGGAACAGTAACCTGCTTGTCTCTGCTTGTCAATTTATTCTTCAGCAATCAAGTGATTTGATGAGCTGATTTGGCCACTTTTGCAATGTGCCCCCTAAACTTCAATTCCTTATCCACCAACACTCCCAAATCTTGTGCCTCATCAATTTCCTGGAGTACGGTTCCACCAATGTAGTAAGCTGCTGCTAATCTTTTCACCCCAAAATGTATAACCTTACATTTTGCCACATTAAATTGACATCCATTCTCCTTAGCCCAGACCTCCAATCTATCCAAATCATCCTGCAAAATTTTGACATCATCTGCATTCACTATTGCCCTACCCAACTTTACATCATCCACAAACAAATGAACTGTTCCTCTCAGATCCTCTCTTATATCATTAATGAACAAATTAAACAGCAGTGATCCCAAAACAGATCCTTGTGGCACACCACTAGTCACCGTCTTGTGGACTACTCCTGAATAAACCAATCTCTGATATCTCTCTGTCATCCACCCTCCTATCCATCTCACCAACCCTATATCCATCCCCATATGCTGCATTTTACTGATTAGAATTACATGTGGTATCCTGTCAAAGGCCTTTGCAAGGTCCAGTAGAATCACTGTAAACCCTTATCCAGTTCAGCCGTCACTGTGTTATAATACGAGAGCAAATTACTGAGGCATGACCTACCCTTCACAAAACCATGCTGTCCCCGATACGATAAGATATATGCAAGTATACTTGAGAAACGGTTGAGAAGAATTGTGGAAGAAAAGCTTGTTAAAGAACAAGCTGGATTCAGGCCAAATAGAGGCTGTCAGGATCAGATCTTTACTCTACGACAAATAGTTGAGAAAGCATGGGAATATAACAAAGATCTATACTTAAATTTTGTCGATCTGGAAAAGGCATATGACAAGGTGCAAAGAGAGAAGCTATTCAATATGCTACAGTTATATGGTGTCAATGGGGCATTATATCAAGCAATACTTAGTCTTCATTTGAGTTCTAAGTCAGCAGGTAGAATTGAAGGAAGTACAGAAAGATGGTTTAATGTTAAATCTGGTGTCAGACAAGGATATACATTATCCCCTCTCGTATTCATTATCTATATGGATCTCATTATGAAGGAAAATGGTATTAAACATGATATCAAAATTGGAGATGTTAATGTTAGCTCTTTGCTTTATGCAGACGATATTATACTTCGAAATAAATCTGCTTCAAGTCTGCAAGATTCTGTGACTAAATTGAATAACTGTTGTAATAGATATGGTATGAAGGTCAGCAATAAAAAGACAAAAGCAATGAAAATGGGCAGAATAGTTGAAAATGTCAACTGCGTTTTGAACGGAGAACCTATGGAACAAGTAAAACATTTCAGCTACTTAGGCATGATTTTTAGTGAAGATGGTAAATTAAATATGGAAATAGTCAACAGAATCAACAAAGCTGGTATGGTACGAAGTCAATTAAATAGTCAACAGAATCAACAAAGCTGGTATGGTACAAAGTCAATTGAATAAATTTATATGGAATAAAAGAGAAATTAGTCGGAACACTAAATTAGCTGTATACAAGACAGTGTTCAAACCAGTCTTAACTTATGGATCCGAGAGCTGGGTCAGAAGTAAAACACTTGACCAAAGACTTGAGACCGCAGATATGAGAATCTTGAGAAAGATTAGAGGCATGAACAGATGGTATCAGTGGCAATATCATATTAAAAACGAAGATATTAAGAAAGAACTTGACATTGTCAGCATCCAGGAATGCATTAGCAGAGCTAATCTCAGGTGGTATGGTCACTTAAATAGAATGGGTGAGGAAAGATTAGCAAAACAAGTGTTTTCTGCCATGTTGGCAGGAAAGCAATCCAGATGTAGGTGGATTGATACTGTACAAAGTGCCTAAAACGATAGAAATATATGATCTGATAATGTTGGAGTCTTGGCAAGTAACAGACTGATTTGGAGGAAAATTGTAGATAGGAAATTAGTAATGATGTAAATTTTTCATGTAGTACTATCATATCCTGTACACCCCTTGAGGGTACAAAAAGGCAGGAATTTGATTATGATGAAGATGGTCTTTAAGTTTCAGACTGAAATATTTGGTGTTACAATCAAATAAATATGGTACATTTTTCTCTAAAAGAAAGAAAGAATGTATTTCCTTCAATTCTAACTACTGACTTAAAACTTAAATAAAGACTATGTGTAATGTTCCATTTAACCTATATAATTGTTGTTTTAAAAAGATTTTTTTCTGGGCACCTTGTTATATGCCTTTTCTAGATCTATAAACCTTACGTCTTCTAAAAACATCAGCATACAGAGAGAACTATTTAAACAATTTAAAGCTTAGTGAAGTATATATAAAAAAGAAAGAAATACACAAGCATAATAAATTGTACAAGATGATTTGCTCCTTTGTTAAAAGTACAGATCCTTGTCATATACCCATGATTTCTCAATTTTGTCAAAGTAAAAATCTGATCTTCACAACCTCTATTTGACCTGAATCCATCTTGTTCTTCTCCATGTTTTTCTTCCACAATTTTTTTTTCAACTTTTTTTCCAACTTTTTTTTCTTTACATAACTCCTATTTGGAACACTTAGTAGAATAATTCCTCTGTAATTTTCACATTCAGCTTTATTCCCTGTTTTATATATATATATATATATACACACACAGTATATATAAATGAAAATTATGAGAACTCTACTCCAGTCATCTGGAATTAAATCTTCTGACCAGGTCCTCTGAATTATACATTGTAACCATTGTAAAACTTTTATACCTCCATACTTAAATATTTCTGATTGAATACCATCTACACTAGCAGCCTATCCACATTTCAAGTTTTTGATGGCTTTTTCTGCTATTGTTCTGCCACTGCCATTTAAGTCTTTCAAAGTAATTACTCTAGACATCTAGGATATCATTATCTTCAGTTTTCATGTCACCTTTATCTTCGATTCCTTTTACAGTATTCTTTCCTCTATTCTAAACTATTTTCAATATCTTCCAGAACGTTTTCTTACCTTCCTGATGTTTATTTTTCTACATTCTTACCAAAGTCTTCCCTTGACTTTTATTTGCTACTTTCACACATAGCTGAGCTCTCTGTATTCTTTTAGAACATCTGTTGACTTATTTGCTAAGAAATTTTTGATATGCTTTCTTCTTTTCCATGACTGCTTTAATTTCTTTTGTCTGCCATGGTGTTCATATTTTTCTATCCTTGCAGACATCTTGATTTCTGCATTTCAAACCTTCTGTGGGATCATGGGCACAAATAAGCTTGATTGTCCATTTCCCCATTTTGAAGTTTGCCCACATACCTCTACTTTAAACTGCCTTCCAATCAAGAAGTTTATCTTCATGTTTGGTGTTGAATGTTATTGCTACTCCTTCCTTTTTGTGATCGTTTTTGCTCGAATATAATATCCTATACTTATTATTTAGTATGATCTCACCTGTTTTTGTCTCTAATGCCAAATATTCAAATTCTGTTTCCTCTCCATGAATATTCCTTATATTGATTGTTAGTACTAGGTTTATTTTTCTTCTAGATGTTGAGTTGGAATTTGTTCCAGTAGCTGACTTTTCACTGTTTACCCTGATTCCCTGACAAAAACAGCAGGAGGCTTGTTTAACTAGAGAACCCCACACACACACACACACACACACACACACCAAGCCAGCATGAAATCTCATGCTGTACCATTATGTGCATTTGTGGTTTAAGCAATAGAGAGTAAAATTTGTTTGATTAAGTCCCAAATTGCCAGGCCCATCCTGATTCGTTTAGTACCCAGTAGATATTTACTAATGGGATGCACCATCTGAAGGTGTAGATTTTGGCATTATGTCAGAAGGTCCAAAGCCTGTACTACATAACTTGTATTACGTTGTTAGTTACCTGATTTCTGTATTAGTTGCTCTTTCCATTTCTACTGAAAAGAGATTCCTACAAATTTTGAACTTCTTGATATGGTGAAACATAAACAGTGTGACATGGATAAATATGTAAAGATTAAAGTTCTCTGTATGCTTTTTAGCCAGCCAGTTACACAAAAATGTAATTTCATGTGTGAGAGAAAATGAGAGACTGTTATGCCTGAAATGAAAGAATCCTTCATTTTAGGTTTTAAAAAAATCTTAATTATATTGGATCCCAATAAAATTCTCCTTCCACTGCTTCATATAAAATTAAGAGTTAAAGAAGTAGTTTATTGAGAAAAGCATGAACATTTTCAGTCATTTAGATGCCTAGTCCAAGTTTTTTAAAACCAAAAATAAGAAAATGTACCCAGTTTGAAAAATAAAGCATGGATTAGTTTTCAAAATGTTGTCTAGTAGCAAAACCTTCTGTGAATAGGATCCTGATGTCAGAAGCATAGTTGAAAATATGCTGAAGAAGAACTGCTTAAGCACTCCTACAAAAATAAGGTATTACAGTAGACTCACTATAACAAATTATTGAAAAGTCCCAGCTGACTCAAAACTACAATACTATACTAAAATAAATTCACCATGACAAACTATCTGCTATAACAATTTCTTTGTCCCTATGAGTTTTTGCTGTAGTCATTCAACTGTAATAGATCTAATAGTAACTTGCCTGATGCTGTCTGCTAACCATTATAGTTCAATTCGAGTGTCAAAGAAATGCTTTCTGAATTATTTTCCCAGCTGATTCTGGAATTAGTCACACTTTGATGCAAGCATGTTGCGTTTTTAATTATGCAACCTAGTATGATCAATACCCTGGTAATTATATAAAAATATTTTATTGCAGTCCTCCTGTTCTTGGCTATACCGTATAATAGATATTAATAATCATCATCAGTTTCTTGATATGTACCCTCAAGGGATACATAGCGCCTCCGTAGCGCAATTGGAAGAACGACGGTACATTGCGCCCTTCGATTGGAATAGGCCTAAGTTCGATTCTCGTCGCGACGGGAGGAATCTTTATCTGGTCGATTTCAATCGAAGGTGAGTTAGCCGATCTCATATGGAGGTAGCAGGGTTTTTTCTCCCGGAAACTCGGGTTTTTCATCCCGCATACATACAAATCGGCCCATCAGAACACACGCAATTTACAGACAAAAATTACTAGTTGTGGTGGTGTTGGAAGTGGGCGGTAGATGGCGTTGATTCGTAGTAGAGGTTAGGTGTAGAGAGAATTGTAGATGTCCTCCCACGATGAGTCTTCGGACTCCTTGGAGGTATCAGGAATAATAATAATAATAATAATAATAATAATACTTTGATAGTACTACATGATTAAGTTTCCGTTATTACTAATGTCCTGTCAACAGATTTCTTCAAAATTATTCTATCCCTTGTCGGTATTATCACATCTTATATTTGTCTTCTACAGCACTTCTGATTGCATTAATCTTCCTAGATCTTGGTCTTTGGAATTTTCCTGCCCACTCAGTAGCAAACATCTGTTTTGCTAAACCTTTCCTCTCTCATTCTGTTTGTGACTGTTTATGCCACCTTAGATTAGCTCTGCTTAAGCACTCCTGAATACTAAAAAATAATAAATTATGTTGATGTTAAATGCTAATATTAATGTAGATATTGTCAATTTTTTTCTCTCTTTAGAACAGAGAAAACTTCGTGAAAAAGAAAAGGTTGCAGCAGCAGAAGCAGAATTACCCAAGGATGTTCCAGCAGATATGCATATGGATAAAATGAGTGAGGAAGTGCCAATGGATACATCGAATATCCCTCCGCCTCTTCCTCCTTCTGCATCTTCAGTAAACTTGCCTATGGTGATGCCTCCATTAGTTCAACCGCAGTTTGGAATGCCATTGCCACCAGGTAACATGCAGTAATCAACTTTTATTCCACTCTTTTGAATTAACACATTAAACTCTTATGTATCTTGTATAATTGTATAACAGGACAGGTTTCTCTAGATGCTAAATATTGGAAGGCACTTATGTGAAACCTTGTTCGGGGCACTATACTGTAGATATATGCTGAACTTCAGTGAAGTCTAGTTGTCTGTTGCCACTAAATCCTTTGTGTACATTTTCATAGGCTATTATTATGTAACCCTAGATATATCCCCCCACTTAACAGGGCATCATCAGACTGAAGGAAACTATCTAGGAATAAACCACAGGTTCAAAGTGTGGCATCCCTATCCCTCAAAAGAAAGGCTAACTCTGTGATTAGTCTCTTCTAAATGTTAAGTGAGTTATGTAGTGTAATAGCACTACTTCCTACATTGTAGACGTGAAGTACCCAACACCATATATGCTGCAACACTCGAAATGATACAGAATACATATGGCAGTGAAGCATTGAGTAGTTCTAATGTGTACAGATGGTATCGCTTATGTGAGTTGAAAGCAGGCTGTGAAAGATGATGTTAGAAGCAAACTGCCTTTGACAGCACTTACAGATGAAAGATAAAAATGTTGAATATTTTCATTGCCTATTAGATGAGGACTTTTGCATGTCTCTCCAAATGCTCTCCAAAACAAAAACTCAGCATTTGGAGAGAGAGAGAGAGAGAGAGTATTTCTTCCTTTTGAGGATACAGCTTTAAAATTATTATTCTGTAGACTAGCCACTAGATATATTGTACTGGACCAAACTTAATGTAATACTTCAGTAAGCATCCGGATAAGCTTATGGATATTCTTGTTGTCACTGTTCTTCTGGTGTGTGTCTTAGGAGTCAGGGTTCTGGTATGTCTGGGAAAACTTGAGGTTACACTCTGCAGAGAAGTTGGTTGAAATTTTCTGTGTATGACTTAATATAAAGTCCTTATGCAGTAAATACTTTTATATTATCTCTGAACTTATGGTTTATGATGCTCCTAGTATCCTGTCATTTTTTTTTTTTTTAAGAGATTCAATGGAGCTCCATCTTATTGTTCTACTTAACCTTAATATCATAGTCATTCATCACATCTATAGTGTCCTTCAAGTTTCAAAGATTCTATTGCCAAAAATACAACAAAGATGGGCAATAACACCTGATCATTTAATTAATATTTTAATTTAAAAAATGCAATAAAAAAACACGAGATCCAGGGGTGCTCCATAAAATAGTTGAATTGTTTTGCTTATTTTATGTTCTCCATTCAGAATGCATTTAAAGTGTTTTCTATGTTCTTGCCTGTTCTCATATTTTTGTCTTTTTATTGCTAATCTTCATGTTAAATTTGTTACTGCTGTTATTCAGTTTAGTTACGAGATTTGCTGTGATTTGTTACATCATCTTCAGAGAGCTAAGTTTAATATCTTTGATTCCAGTATCAGGTTTGATGCCACATTTGTTTCATAATGTGTTCCATATAGATGAAAGTATTGAAATAGTGCAACCTTGTCTCACATTTGATTTTTTACATCAAATCACTTTCCTGTACTTCCTTGAGTTCCTGTTGACTTACAAATTAAATATCGACTATGTACTGACTTGTATGGAGTTGCATTTATGCAGTATAATTGTGGTTCTGAACAGCTACTCTTGGAACTTTGTCATATGCTTTTTCCAGATCTATGTTCTCACAATTCCTCAGCTATTTGTCATAAAGTGAAATCTAATCTTGAACTTCTGTGTGGCTTTAACTTAGTTCTTCCCCAAGTTTCTCTTCATCAATTTTTCTTAGCCTTGTCTCAAGTATGTTTGTGTAAATATTACCTAGAACACTTGATAGAAAAAATTCCTCTGTAATTCTTAGTCTTTTATTTTTTATTCTCCAGTCTACTCCAATTATCCAGAATTTGACCCTAGCTAGGGCTTTCTGAATTATGCAATAAAGCCAGTGTAAAAAACTTTTTATTTCTCCATATCTCCATATTTAAGTATTTCTGGTCCAATATCATCATTATTCCAGCTGGCTTTCCACATTTTTAATTGGTTTTCTATCTCAATTATTGATATTATTATTATTATTATTTGACACCTCCAAAGAGTCATCGAGGGAGAGCACCTGCTCTACAACTCTGTCTTCACCACTCAATCCACCAACTGACTGCAACTACACCAACCACCATTCTGTCACTTGTTTTAGATTGGTGATAGTCTTAAAGTAATTATTCCAAGAATTTTTTAATGACCTGATTCCTTTCCCCATACTCTTTCCTCCAGAAGATTTTGCCACCATCCTGATGTTTATCATTCATATCTTAGTCTTACCATGGCTTTTGTTTAGTAACTCTTACACATAATTAATCTTAAACATAAGTTTAACTAAACAAGAGTCAGAAAACTTCAGGATGTGGTATTATCATTAATTTAAAATTAAAAAAAAAAAAAAAAAAAAAAGACATAGATGTTTAAATAAATCATGCCGGTACAGTGGTTAAGTAACAAATATACTGAATGAAAAGTCATGTCCAGAGTTATCTAAGCAGTAGTAAATTAACAGGGAAGATTCATAATATACTACTACATATATGTTGGTGTTTCTCAACCGTTTTTTTCAACTGAAGAGCCCCCCCCCCCTCCCCCCCCCCCATCATCCATTGGAACTGAAGTATAAGATTAAGAAACCATGTTCAGACAGATGCATAATTGAAAATTGTAATATTATTCTCATATCTTTCTTTGCATTTTTAGGATACTTGTTCTCCATTTAGCCAAATTTCATAATAAACAAAACTGGTAGCTGGCAAGGTAGATAAAGTACACTATATAAAACAATTGCCCAAGTTCAGTGTCATGACACTGAACTTGGGCAATTGTTTTATATTTTAGAACGAAAAAATTCTAACATGTTCCAAAACCCGGGACAGAAAAGCACTTTAGACTATTCAAAGAACAAAATAGCCTAGTATGAAGGAACATGGATATCATGCTCCACAACAAATCACTGTATATTTTAAACAGCTAATATTATTTTATAGTAGTTATAATAGAAAGAATGAAAACTCAGAAATTTAAATCGTAGTGGTGTTTATATTATTAGGTCTTTTATTTATCTTTCAAATTCCAAAAGTCATGTTGAAATTGAAAAACTTGCCATCCAGTTAGTTCTGGCATATTTATGTCACCATTTCTTTTATGCTGAATGGCTGATATTATAGTCATCCCACTTTGCACTAAGAGAGATCACTGTCTTGGCTGCATTTGTTGCCATCTTCCCTTAGTGCTAGAAACCTCTGTAGCTCATTTGGTATCAAGTATTTATAGAGGATTTTCTTTCTGGAAACTAGTTTTCATCCTTCAAACAGATAAACCAGTCAAGAAGCATGATGCATGGGCCTCATAGCCTTAGTTGTTTTGATTGTAATTCTACACAACAACCCTGGTGCACAGTATCACTTTTATGTTACTCCCACCCATGAAAAGTTTTAGCAAATCTATAATGCATTTTGTTCCATGGGTGGGTTAAGGATTTTTTTTTTTCACAGTCTGGAATCCTGCTCTAGAGACTAAACATGGAACTTTTTCAGTCCACTCAGGCCTCCAATAAGCAGGGCTGTGGTCTCACACTGAGCAATGAAATTCATCTCACACCTGAGTATGCTCATATTATTATGCTATGCTATTACTGTGCTCATATTTAGCCTTGAGATTTTAGTTATTATGCTTCTCCATATGCATTTTTAGATATCTATTTTTACAATTTTTAAAAATATATTGTATCAATTTGTTTGAAAGTCAAATGAGAATACTTTTATTTATTTGTAATCCTAAGGAGTACATCTGTATCATGAATTGCTTATCACCAGTACAGAATATAGAATTGTTTCTGAAAGAGCATAGTTTTAGTAAATGTTTTATGGTAGTGTGAAGCCCAAGAATTCCTATGAAGAGTGATTAATCCTCCTCCCCACCCCTGTCATAGTATATTGGAAAATCAACATTAATATCAAAATATTATACAGTACAGGGTGTCCGAGATAGAGGTATCCAAAAATATAAGTGGCTTATAGTGCAAGAATCAATCATTATATTTTCTCAAACTAAAGCTCAGCTGATAGGAAATCTCTCCAAGATTTGTTTTGTCACACTTTCACAGTCATCACGTTCGTAAAAACGGTACAAGAATGGCTATTCCCTCAATCTGAGAATCCCCACAACAGAAGGTGTAGTGTGTGCTTCGGTTAGCTGAATTTAAATCAGTTACATGTGTGTAGTAGTGTGCACAGCAGGAGTGGAATGTGGATCCTCCCACATCAAAATCTATTCTTCAGTGGGATAAAACTAAAAGAGATGGGATGTTTGGTTTCACAAACTATGTGACAGGTGAGACTGTGGATCGGGTGCATGCGTTATTCTCTATGAGCCCATGTAAATCAATTAGACAAGCTAGTAATGAACTGCAGATTCCTTGTTCAACAGTTCACAAATGTTTCAGTTTGCGTGCGTACAAACTTCAGCTTCTCCAACACCTTCAGCCAGATGATCACCCGTACTAATGACAATCCCAATTATCTTGATCTGTTGTCATTCAGTGATAAATTAACTTTTTGCATTTGTAGGAAAGTTAACAGACACGATTACTGCATTTGGGGTACTGAGAATCCTCACCAAGTGATTGAAAATGAAAGGGACACAGTAAAAGTCAATGTCTGGTTAGGAATGCACAAAAATGGCATCATCATCAGTCTTTTTTTTTTTTTTTTTTTCCATAAACAGAGCCTGCAGTGACTGGATACCCTGACATGTTGCAGATCTTTGCTGTTCCACAGGTTCTCCCAGGTTTCATGTTTCAGTAAGATGGTGTTACAACATTTTTGAATGAGATGTTTCCTGGACATTGGATCGGAAGAGGAGGCCCAACTGTCTGGCCACCAAAATCTCCAGATATGACTCCATTGGTTTTTTTTGCATGCCACTTTATTAAAGATTGTGTGTACCAGAGAAACGTTTAAGATTTGGACAATTTGAAACAGTGTATTGTTGCAACAGTTGCTCTAATAATGCCTCAGGTGCCTTGGCAAGAACTCAAGTATCATTTTGACATCTCTCGAGCTATGAAAAGTGCCCACTTTTAACTTGACTAACTTTCATAAAAACTTGGTGAGCTACTCTGTATAATATAACAAAAAAAATTATTTTAATAAACCTTATAGATGCTGAGGTGTGTGTATTTTTGGATACCTGTAGCCCATATATCCATACTTAATTTTTATCAGGTAATGAATTAAAATTAACAGTCTCTTAGGGTTTACTAAACTGAATGTAAAATTTATTCAGCATGCTAATTTGGAAACATTATTTTTAGGTCTTTTACCATCACAGCCCATGGTTATGCCTGTTCCAGTTGGAGTACCTCCGCCAGTACCAATGATGATGGTTCAGCCACCATCTCAGACAGTTCTTGGAGGACAGCCATTGCCAATTATGAATACTGTTCCACCTACTCCTCCATTAAACATATCTATGCCACCTGTGTCTACCAGTCTTGCTGTAGGAGTACCAACATCAACCAGTGAATCTCTTGATTCTCCTGCAGTTTCTTCAGCCGCCCCTACAATTGCTGGAGATGCTACTCCTACCGAAGAAGAGGGCACTAGTCTTACTGTTCAGCCACCAGTAAACAGTGTACAGACATTGCAGACTCCAGGAAATATCTTACCCCATACATCTTCATATACCATAGCTTCTTCAGCAGTACCAACTGTTGGCCATATGGGACAGATAATAAGCATGCCACCTGCAAGACCAAATTTACCTATTTTATCAGTGCCCCCACCAGTGTCGACTACGGCAGTCCCACCACCACCATTTCCACCACCTGTTGGTTTTGGATTTCCTCCTCCTTTAAGACCTCCTAGTCAAGCTACGGGTATGCCAGGTGTTGTAACTACAACAATACAACCATCACTATGGCTACCAAAAAGTACCCCATTCCTTAATTATAATGATTCTGACTTGAGATATAATTCTAATGTTAATGCTGTTCAAGGGAATCTTATACCACCTACTACCATTAACAGCCAGCAAGGAGAACCACCACTAGCAGTTAGATTTGGGTTAAATCCTCAGCCCCCCTTTCCAGATAATCATCAACCTCCACCTCCCTTTCCAGATAACCCAATTCCTCAACGCACAGGTCCTCATGTAGCTCCACCTCCTCCTCCTCCACCACCAAATACGGGTGGTGGGCTTCTTCCATTACCTACTAGACTACCACAAGGTACACCTGATAGCTCTCACACCATACCCAGTACTTCAAATCAACAGTACAGTGGTTCTTCAGAGCCTGTTGTTACACAACGAAGTGGATTAAATATTTCTGCACAATCTCCCATTAAGAATAACCAGTTAGGACCTGGAGGAATTATAGCAGATTCCTCAAGACCATCACAAGACAGAAACAGTTCAGAAAATATACCAGATGGAGCATCAGCAATGCATGATATGACATCACAAGATGTGTATGGTGGTCCACATCATGAACCTTATGATGCACCTCCTCGAGGTCCACAAGATGAAATGTTTATGACACCTCCACCTTCTCGATTTCATGGGCCTCCAGGACCACGTATGGGAAAAGGACTTTTAGAACCAAGGATGCGAGGACCAGCACCTGGACATATGAATCCTGTACGTGGACCAGGAAGAGGCTCCTTTCCACCTGGAAATCATCCAGGTACTCCCTATCCTCACCGCATGGGTGGTCCAAGAAATTTTGGACCAAGACCAGATATGGACTTTTCAAGGCAGGGAGGATCAGGTCCTCGAGGTTCCCGTGGAGGTCATCCAAGGTGGAACTCGCCACAACAGCAGTTTGGTGGGGGTCGAGAGAGGGGAGGTAATAGTCGTTTTGGAAGAAGACAGTATTATGATAGGCGCTCTTATGAACAGGAAGAATATGATGATGGAAGTTATGAGAGTGGAGGAGGTGGAGGTAGGTTTAGGAGAGATTGGAATCGAGACAGAGAAAGCAGATTTGATCGGCGGTCAGATGATAGAAGGTCTAGTAGAGATGATCGACGTAGAGATTCAGACAACTTTGAAGGCTATAATCGACATGATAGCTGGCGTGATAGAAGAGAGTTTGACAGAAGATCTGATCACCCTCATCCCCGAAGCAAAAGTAGATTTGATTTGCCCAGTCCTGAAAGAGATGAGAATCATGATGGCAAAGATGAGCATGAAACATATGACAAAGAAAATGACAGGAAAACTTCAAGTAGTAGAAGCCATGTTAATGTTGATGTAGCTGATAAAGAAAATAATGATAACCATGAACAGAAGCCAAATAATATTGAAGAAACTCCTAAGAAACTTATTACAGAAGAGGGAGATACAGATGCAAATGGAGAATCTGATACCACAGAAAAGGATGTCACAGAAACAGAGAAAATTGACTTGAAAGAAACTACTGAAACTGTGGACAGTGAAGTTCCCGCTGATGCTGTTGCTGAAAGTTGAGATATGTGAATAAAATTTTATCATTCCCTTGTAGATTCATCAAGTATATATGAAGTGAGCTGTAGGATGGATTTCTGCTTGCAGAATGAAACCATGTAAAATATGACATTCACATTATTTTGGCTGAACTTTTGTTTGATGTGCTATACAATTCACAGCTTGCTACATAGACTGAAGAAACCTTTTAGATGGCATCTGGTCAAACTATTAGTAGTTTGTGGACCATAATGTTTTTCAGTCCAGCAGTATTATGTTACTGCTACCTGTTTGAATGAATATTAATATCTAAGTTAATTTGTATATTCCTGACATTTTTCTCTTTTTCTTCCCATCTCTTTTTCTCTTTTTTTATACTCCCCCATCCCTCTCTCATAAGTATGTTTCATGAGCATATTGACACCAATAATTGTGTAGCTGCAGTTTGTTTCTTCGTGGATGCTGCTTCACAGGAAATGATTAAACAATTAAAATAACATAAAGGCATTTTGTGTTGCTGAAGAGTGGATTATTTTTAGTACAGTACATTCATGATGTACAGTCATTGTTACATTATGTGTTGCACATTGGATAAAAGTTCCCCCTGGTAAGTCTCGTAACTTGAACATTTTCTTTATCTTTCATGTGCACAACAGACTAATTATGTACCATATATATTTTTCCTGGTGTCATCATTTCAAGAACAGCTTTGCCAGATCATCTTCATTCAAACGAATGTAGATTCAGGTATTTTATTTTATTGCTTGTAGAATATTGTAGGTATGTGCTGTTTTTGTTTTCTTGAGCACAAAAATTATGATAAAATACCTCTGAATATAAATTTTGTGATTTGGATGTAACCAATAAAGTTATAACACAAAAAAAAAAAAAAAAACGCCTGAAGTGTAACCTGAACACACACATTTTATCATTACAGGTACAATTAGTATTTACATCTTTATGCCACTAATAAGATCAAAATGGTTTCAGAAGTAGTCTCTCTTACCAAAATGTTTCACTTATGTGAGCCTCTTGGGCGCTTGCCTCTGAAGCCTTTGTTGAAATGTAATGAGTAAGTATTGTAGTGTGTCTACATGTACAATTAAAAATTTGCTAGTTTCAGTGGTCTCTTCAATGCCAACCTTCTATTCACCATTAAGATATATAGGTGCACTCAAGTCAATATTTAAAATTCATTCAGTACAATTCATGATATTGATCTAAATTTTATACTTCACAGATTCTGCTCACAATACACCTACTAGAAAAATTTTTGGGTACTGAGTTGAAAGTAAATGTAGCTACCTTGTTACTTTATTAATAGATAGCCAAGTATATTCCAGAAATAGAATGCTCACAACTTTTAAGAGATTTCTTTACTAAATGTTTCATATCCTACTTATCTTTAACTTACTAAAACTCTGTCACTATTAATAAAGTGCATTATGGAAAAAATAGTTGTGTTTTATGTTAAATACTAATTGCATAAATAACTTCAGTTTTATAACATCTGAATGAAACTATGCAGCACCAAATTGAGTTTTTTTTTAAAAAAAAAGTAGTTTTACCCATGATGCTTTTGACACCTACAGATACCATTCCTTATATTTTGTATTTTGGCATAATACTAGCAGAAGAGTGCAAAACACAGGAATTGCAGAACTATAAATATATTGAATAAGTCATTTTATGTTTGGGCTGGGGTTCTGTATCAATATTTTTTTTTTTTCAGTCTCTCTCTCTCTCTCTCTCACACACACACACACACACACACACATTGATACAGTATGTCAGAATTGAATAAATCAGGAAATCAGAAACTAGATATTTTATGCCACTTCAGTCATTCATTAAGAAAATATCACACTAGGTCAGTACTTCCCAAACTTCTGGATGTCAGTCCCCCCATGGAAAAATTAAAATATATCACGCCCCCCCTCGAAACAAAATTGTAATATAGACATATTATTATAATATTTATTGTATTTATATTCAATACAAAACATACACAGCGAATATTGCAAAAATCAAATGCAAACATTACATTTTTAGCATCTTACATACATATTTGACGTGGCATATCTCATATTTTTATATATATAGATAGATATATTGTTATTGTGTATTTGCAGTAAAAACACATGAAACGTAAAATGATTAGTAATAAAGAAAGAATTAAAAACATAAAAGAAGTTTAATAACAATGTAATGTGATGGATGTGTTTCAATACTGCTACACAAAAAGTCAATATCAGGTGAAATATTTGAAACTGCAATTCTTAGATTTCTGCTTTGAAATGAAACTTATATGAATAAGCATATATTTATTAATATTCATTAAGCACCAAAATACGCAAGAAGCAAAATTTGTGAACCGACACCAATGTGCGATTTTTTTTTTTTTTTCATTAAAATATAAAAAATAAGAAATATGTTTCTTTGAAGATAAAAAAAATCTGCTTAGTCTTAAAACGTTTTCATCATGTCATGGCCCCAAGAGGGCTGCGGCCCACGGTTTGGGAAGCACTGCACTAGGTGATGTCATCTACTATGGAAATTGTAATATGTGATTTAGCATCTATAAATGATTAATAGTTATTTTTAAAATTTAAATATCTAAATGGAAGTAAAATTATTTAAAATTATTTTGAGATAATTTAAGATTTACATATTTATGCCATTAATAAATAATGGTGAAATTATATTTTCTGTTAAAAATTGGTTATTTCTGTCCCTTTTATTCCATGATTAATATTAACCCTTAATCCAAAATATTAGTCTCTCAGGCTACTGTTGAAAGTATTTTTTTTTTTTAATTTGTAGCAGAACTTATGCTTATGTTCTAATATTTTACAATATAAATTTAATGGTTATGAAACATGGGGAATTATTAGTTTAGTGAAATCTTAATGGCTTATTTCTCTGTAACATAACATCATTAGAGTGAATAAAAGTGATGAAATCAATTAAATAATTTTGTTTGAAAACGACATTTCTTTCTTAACATGTTCAACTGGGCAGTGCCTGCACATGCATAAACTGCTGGTGAAAACTGTCTTTAGTATATGCATTTTGTTTCCATGTTGGGAGGTTGCATTTTCACAAAACTTATACTGCATGTTAGTTGTAGCTTTTCTGATAGAATTTTATTTGTAAAATTAGCATTTGTGAAGTATCTTGATGATATTGAATATCTCAAATGCAATTCAAACTGATTTCAAGTTTTATATATATATATATGTGGGTGGGTGGGTGGTATCAGTGAAACTTGCTATAGATCCAGGAATGAGCTGTTATCTTTGTATAGAATGCTAGAAATATCTGAAACAAGAGAAATGAAATGGTCACATTGAAGTTTGTTTGCCCAAAAATTTTTGTGTGACATCCTGGCAGGAATAGAGATGGTGGGGTATGATGTATTTCATGAAGATAGAAATGGCAAAAAGGGAGGTAGAGTGCTATTGATAATAGAAAAGCATTATGTCCATGCAAGGGAGAAAATTGAGGCAGTATAATGTTAGATAGAGGTGAATAGAATGAAATGCTTTGTTGCAGCAGTTAGCTAATGAAGCCAAAAAAATCCTAGGGAGATTTTTTGATATGTAGCCAGCAAAAATAAGAACAATTATGGTAGAATAACATTGATTGGAGAAAATGGTACAGGGACAACTGCTGCGGAGGATGTAATTGATATTTAATGAGCAGTCCATAAAGGTCTTTCATGCTTGTGAATATGACACATGGAGAGTTTGAGAGCAGTGGCTGAGGAGGAGAGACTGACTGTGAGTGAGGAAGAGCTATATGGGAAATTAAGCAAACTTGATATTATTAAAGCTGTGGAACTTGATGTGTCACTACTTATTTGTAAGGATTTTGCCAGGGAGTTGACATCTGCCTTGACATATTTGTTTAATATGATTCTTACATTGAGTCAACATCCAAAGGAGTGAGAGGAAGGCAAGATGGTACCGCTTCATAAAAGAGCTGACAGAATTCAAGTATCAAATTGTAGGTGAATCTATGCATCAGGTGTTGTGGTTAATGTATTGGAAAGACTAGTGAGAATCGGATCCAGAATTGGGTTGACAGCAATAGTATTATCATTGATCGATAGCATGGATTTGCCAAAGGGTGGCCATGTTTTAGTAATCTACTTATTACAATGAGGTGACAGCAACATTGGATATGGGAGATTGATATACAGTTGCAAGGGCTTTTGATAGATTACTGCATGACAAGTTGATAGGCAAACTAGAGCAGATGGGGTTGGCTGTTTGATAGGTATCAACAAGTTGTGTATGGAGGAGCAATATCCCAGAAGTGGAAAGTCACTAGTGGTGGTGTGCCTTCGTGGGGCCTGTTTTAGGGCCATTGCTATTTAACCTGTATGTTAATTATATTGGAGAAGATTTGAATGGAGATATACTGCTGTTTGCAGATGTTGTGGTCAAGAAGACTTGAATAGTCTAGTGAATGGACACGAGAGTGGGGATGCCAGTTCAGTGTTGCGAAATGTAAGATTTTAAAATTTCAAAAACAAAGTTGGGATGTAGAATTTACTCTTGGTGGGGATATATCATTGAAGGTGGAGGAAATAGATCTTGGGGTGGTTGGGGGATAAGGATCTGAAATTTAGAGGACATATTGCCAAAATTGTTAGGACAGCACAATGAATTCTGGCAATGACATGGAGGACGCTGACTTGTTGAAGTAAGGAAATTCTGGTTCCATTGTATAAGGCATTGATTGGGCCACATATGGACTACTGTGCACAGATTTGGGCACCTGGTTTTCAAAAGAATGAAAATATGTTGGAAAGGGTCCAGCAGCAATTGACTAAGATAGTTTTTGATCTTGGAATGTTGAGTATAAAGAAAGGTTGAGATGATGCAATTTGAGTATCTAGTGGATGGGAGGAAGTAGAGTGATATGATAGAGACATACAAGTTAGTAAGGGGTTGTTATAGGATTAACGTTTAAGAGCTTTTGCATAAAATGGTGGTAGATTGGAGGAGAACAAGAGGTCATACTTGGAATCTGTATAAAGAGGGTGTTAACAAGGGAGTGAGAAGCAGGTTTTTTCTTGGAGAGTGGTTAATGATACAAATCCATTGATTAAGAGCATGGTGTCTGCAGAGAATTTGAATGTGTTTAAGGCTTGGTATGATAAGCTGTGTGTATGACAAAAAGGATTTCCTGATAATTCTGTGATTCCATGGGGCCTTAGATTATGATAATAGTGTGTATACACACACACTCGTACACAAAGCATGTTCAAAAAAGACCGAACTTTTTAAATAGCATGCCAACTGGCACAGAGAGCATGCTGTGGCTACTGGGTATATCTAGCAGCAGGTTGTGACAACAAACTGTTGTTTTCCACGTTCTGCTATGAGCATTAGTTGTTGCGTTACATCCACTGTAGTGAGCACTTGCACAAGCTGTTCATCAGATTAATGACAAATTGACAATGAAAGAGTTCGAAGAACAAGATGTGTGTGAAATTTTGCTGCAAACTTGGTAATTGAAATAGAGATATTTCAATTGCTTAACCAAGCATATGGGCAGGACTGTATGAGCTGAACGCAGTGATATGAGTGGTTTTAGCTCAATGGATGAGTCTGTCAAAAGATCAAGGTAATGTTGTGTTTTTTGATTGGAAAAGCCTTGCCCTTTATGAATTTGTACCACGTGGTAAGATGGTAAACAAAGAGTTGTACCAGGAAGTTTTAGCATGTTTGAGGGATGCTGTGCTCAGGAAGAGGCCTAAATTTTGAAAAAAGAAAACCAGACTTGGATGACAATGCACCATCCGCCCCACCAGACTTAGCACCAGCAGACTTTTTCCTGTTTTGCAAACTTAAAACCACTTTGAAAGGACATCGTTTCCAGATCATAGAGGAAATTGAGGAAAATGCGATAAGAGAACTGTGTGTCATTACAGAAAGTTGGTTCCAGGAAGCATTCCAACAATGAAAGAAATGTTGGGAATGGTGTATTGCCAGTAGAGGGGACTACTTTGAAGTGACAGTGCTTAAAATGTTGTAAAATGAGCAATAAAGTCTTTATAACAAAAGTTTGGTCTTGTTTTTTTGAACACCCCTTATATATATTTTAATATGCATCTTTTTTCCTTTACATAAATTATGTGCTTTCTGTATCCAGTCACTGCAATATAAATAGCTGTTATGTGTACTTTCTGGAACTGGAAAGAGACTTTAGTGCTACATTAAATCTGTTTTGCTTACATGCATGCGACATAGTAAGTTTTAAAAGAGGTATACTGTGAGTAGACAATCGATACAAAATTAATAACGGAAAAAACTCGCGTACAAAGATTATTTAATAGTATAATTTTCGCCTGTGTGTCACAGGCATCTTCAGTGCATATTAAGCTCAAATTAAACAATAACTGACAATTCCAAAAAGCGCCACCTAAGTAGCTGGTAAGATAACCAAAAAGTTCAATATATTTCCTTAAAAAAAAAAAAATCAATACAATAAAAAGTTAGGAAAGATTATCTGATTTGTAAAGTACTATCTCCCATAAAGGGGACAGACTTAAGCCGTCGGATGTGTTTAAGTTAGGAGAATGAAGCGGAGTTTCACATGTCTCTTTATAAAGGCGTTCCATGAGGAACCGACTTTTGTGAAGAACTCTTGTCTTTCTACAGTGAACTCTATGTCTAGTGAAGATGGCATGTTCTGCAAGTCCAGACTTTTCAGGTTTAAAGTATTCAATATAAGATTGGTGTTCTTCTAACCAAATAGAGGCAGATCTTCCCGTTTGTCCGAAATAAGATAATCCACAAGAGCACGGAATCTGGTAGACACCTGGATGATTAAGATGTGGAAGCTTGTCTTTAGGATAAGTGAGAAAGGTGGAGATTTTTCTAAACGGTCGAAAGGCAACAAAAATATTCAGTGGTTTTAAAACTTTTGCTATGCGTTCACTGATGCCTTGTACATAAGGGATAGGAATGCGCATTATTTCTTCTTTGTTTGAAAAGGAAGACATATTAAAACTACTCAAAGTTCTTTTAATGAAGCAATTCTTATAACCATTAGATAGAAAGGAAGAAGTAATATATTGCAGTTCTTTCTGTAAAAGATCATCTGAAGAACAAAAGCAGTGGGCCCAATGAACCAGTGTTTTAATAGTTCTTGCCTTTTGACTGGGATGGTGATGAGGTTCCGCATGGATATAATGGCCTCTATGAGTCTTCTTTCTATAAACTGAGAAATGTAGGTTACCATCTGGTTGGCGAAGAATTATTGATGACCTGGAGCATTATCTAGAATTAATAAAATTTTAAATTCTATATTTTCTTTCACATAATAGCTTTCCATTTCACTCGCATTACAGTTGATTAATGCATCCGCAAATAATTTTTTATTCATTCAAGGTTTCTTATATCTCCACTAATGAACTGAAAGAGTAATGTTTTTGAAGGCTCGTGGATTCTCACTGTGCCATATCATAAATGGTTTCAGTTTTTATCCAGCCACGTTACCCCTAATAGAATCGTAATATGGTCTTTAATAACTTTGAAACCAGGCATAGATTTTTGATTTTTGCATTGTCCACTTGGACATTTTTTTCCAAAACAAAGAGGTCTCATCCATGTTAAATATTTGCTGTGGCAAATAATTTTTCTCCGTAACAATTTTATCCAATTTCTCCACAAACTCCTTTGCAGCCTTCCCATTGGAACTTGCAGGTTCACCATACATTTTCACACTATGCAGTGCAAAATGCTGCTTGAATCTCATGAACCAACTGAAAGAAGCGTTGAATTTGTAGTCGTAATCGGGTCCTGCTTTCTCCTTCAATATGTTGAAGAGACTTAGTGGTTATGGTCATAGTGCTAAGAGGTATGCGCTTTTGGTTCAGGTCCTCTATGCATGATGGAAGTAGGTTTTTGCAATCACCAATGGGACCTTGTTTTTGCTTCGTCACTATCATTGAACTTGCAACTTCATTTCAAGATCAATTGCTTACCTCTTTTTTCTGTGATTCTTCACTAGGTTATTTAATTGGGCATATAGGGCCATGTTGCACAAAATATTTAACGATTAATACACAAAAATTTTAAACACAATCAACAGAGGAACTGTTGAAGCCACGTGCCAAGGTAGGTTGTCACTGAATTCTCTGTTGCCACTGCATTGTTGCTAAATAAAAACCTTTTTACTTTACGCTCATTTGTGTTTGTTTGAAAGTATAGTCAAAAATGTTATTTATTCCATATGGGATCATGGATGTATCTTCGAACGGACATAAGTTGAGGGATGACGTATCTACCATGTTGTGAGATATCTTAATAATCTTCACTTGGAGATTATTAATAGCTGTTCTTGTTAATAAGACAGAAGAACTGCTGTGTGTGTGTGTGGGGGGGGGGGGGGGGTAATGAATGTAGGATTCATGAATGGGTGGATAATTCAAATGGTCAAAAATTATTTATATATCTTATTAGGTATAAAAAGTGTATATTTACTGATTCTCAGTAAACAAAAGAAAATTCTTAGAAAACCAAACAAAATATAAATAAAACAGAGAAATAAATTCATGTAACAGGCACAACAAATTTTACAAAATGATTGCTGCTGCATCAGCCAACATGTATTCCTTTCACATCTAAATGAATCACCTGATCAACATTATTAGTTCATTAAATTAACACCACCTAGTTATTTATTGAACTACCAAATGTATACAGCAGCTCTTTGTTATAGGTCAGTTGTTTATAATTTGCAAACAAATCTCTCTCCCCCCCCCCTCAATTTTTTTTTTTTTTTTAATTTTGCTATCATAAATGCACACATGCATGTCTATAATTTATAGCATCGCATGCTATTTGCTCCATGCAGTAACTTGTAAGACACATATAATATCACAAATGTTAATTATTAATTTGCTTGCCAGTAATGAAAGTAATTTCTATTCACACTTGTTCTTTCTCTCCTTTATATATTTTCCCATCCTCACATGGCTTATTAATGATGGATCAGATATTTACACCTTTTAATAAGTCAAATATAGAAGTCTACTCAATTATTGTTTTCTAATATATCCTAAAAGAAACACATTTGTTTCCCAACACACATGCGAATTTGGTTATGATCAGAGAATCATCGCAATAAGTGACACATCTGCCGAGGTGAGAGAGTGAAGATTGCCCTGGGTGTGAACATGTTTAAAAAAATATTGCAATCATATATTAAACAACAGTTTTAAATATTTATAATTTGGATAATACTTTCCAAATGCAAGAGGCTTGCTATGGGATCAACCTTGTTAAGATCTAGTTGATGTAGAAAGTCTTCACAGGATTCTTTAATTATTTGTTCAAATTTAAAAGAACTGCACTGAAGAAATATCATGTGCTGCTATTTAATATGGTGACCTGTATTGTTGTTCTGATCACCAAATCTAGACATGCTAAGTTGGTACAAATGGTACATGCAGAACATGTACATATGTTCTGCATACGTGACCTCATCAAATCATTCAGTTCTCCCTATTACTATCTGTGGCCTCTTCCTGATGTATTCCACAATCTTTACTTGTGTAGCCTCAACTGCAATGGTCAAACCAGTCATTCTGCTATGTTAGGCATGAAGAACATATGAATGAATGCATCTGTTTATACCAGCTTGGTATGTCTTGATTATGAGACAATGACATTAACCTCCCAACTGGATGATATGCACAAACCACCAGGATTTTTCAAAGATCAAAACATAAGTGCCTTTTATCATGTAATTTCCCTTCTTTGCTGTTAATTTCTTAAAGTGATCGTAGAGTTGTTTAACCGTAACATGTGTATTAACCATAATGATGCAACCTTTTTGGCATTTCACTTAAAGTATAATGTTTTACTTGGAATTGCCTTCAGTATTTTAATTTTTTTTGTGTACAATTTATCGGTGTCTGTTCCCAAAAATTAAAAAAAAATTCACATGTGAAAATTCTATTCTGAAATGTGGTAAATCAGCCGTAGCATTGAATTTAGTTAGTAATGGTTTTCAAATAGGTATAGTGGAACAATATAATTTACATGCTATCATTTTACTGACAACATTGCAGAATATTCTATTTTCTAATAACATTTATTGAAATAAATGATTTTTTTTTCCCTGCGCAAAATTATATGGATCATTATGCTTCAGTTTTGAAAACAAATTTTTCTCTTTCATGAACAACAAATGATGTTAAATTGTGTTAACGTTTTTTTACTTTTTGTTGGAAGTTCATTCCAATATTGTTATTATTATTATCTGAAACCCCGGGGGTAGCTATAAATCACCCAAACCAGCTATCATACCTTTCCTTAAATTCATTCACACTAGATGCATTCACTGCTCTATGAGAAAAATCTAGCTCTTACACCCTTTTTTTGACTGAGAACAACCTTAACCTCCCTACTGGCCGATGTGGATGAAATAGTGACACCAAATTGCACTTCTTATCCATGTTATTCAATGGGTGTTAGAACTTCGTATCCAGATTTAGCTGGACGTCGTGGCCGGTTGGGGGGAGTTAACTTCCATGGATGTCCCCTTGTTCTCTCCACACCTCCATATAACGAAAAATTTTATCAGGCGATATCATATAACACCCATTTAAAAGTTTATAAAATTTCTATCATATCACCGCTCTTTCTCCTTTTAACCAGCCTGTAATCCACATACTTGCAATCTGTCATCATCTAAATCCCACAATCCAGATGTAATCTTCAACTCTTCTTTGCACTCTTTCCACAGCTTCCATACCCTTGGAATCCATGAGACCAAATCTGCACACAATAATCCAAGTGTGGTCTTATAAAGAGGCAAAATGACTTCCTTTATCCTTAGATATCAAGGTTCGCTTGAACATCGCAGTTATCCTCAGTTGTATTTACAATAAATTATAATATCAGAATAAACTCGTATTCCGATATTATAATATAGTAAAATATTATTTTATTTAGTATAATTTTCACCTGAGTATCAAAGGTATCTTCAGTACATGTAAAAAGCTAATCAAACAATAACTTACAATTCCAAAGAGGCTACCTAAGTAGCTAATGTAAGATAACTAAAAATTTAATAACCTCTTTTAGTTATCTTACATTAGCTACTTAGGCAGCCCCTTTCAGAATTGTCAGTTATTGTTCGATTAGCTTTTTACATGTACTGAAGATACCTTTGATACTCAGGCGAAAATTATACTAATAAAATATTTTACGATATTATAATTTTACACAAGTTTATTCTGATATAATTTATTGAAATATGCCTACTCACGGTATTTCTTTATCGAAAAAAATTATATTTGCAACTTTTGCTGTGTGACCTTTCAAATTCCTATCCACCATTATACCAAGATCCCTTGCCTTGTCAGTTTCTTGTAGCATAACCTGCTAATATAATATGTCGCTAGAAATCACATCATGCCAAAGTGCATAACCTTACATTTACTAACATTAAACTGAGCCATTTTCGCTTGCCCAAATTTCCAGCCTATTCAAATCATTTTGTAAGTGCTGGATATCAGTAGCATCCCTGATTGCCCTCCCTAATATCAATGTGTAGATGGAACAACAATGGCCCAATGACTGAACCCTGAGGTATGCCACTGGTCACCTTAAATCTGGCAGATTCACATCCACTGCTCCAAGTGAAGAGTTTATATTTCAATCCCATATTCTCCAGTTTATGCAACAGCCTTTCGTGTGGTATCCTATCAAATGCCTTAGAAAAATCCAACATTATCATAACGTATCCATTCCCTTTATCCAACTCAGCTGTAACATTGTTATAAAATATGAACAAATTGCTAAAACATGACCTTCCTTTTGTAAACTGATGCTGCTCCTTGTAGAGAATAGCTTGTTTGTCTACCCATTTCTGTATGCGGGTTCTTACCAACTTCTCTAAAATCTTCAGTACCACACCAGAGATACCGATAGGTCGGTAGTTAGACACATCAGTTTTTGCACCAACCTTATACAATGGAACTATCATACATTTCTGAGCTGAGACTCACGTTATACAAATGTGAAAGGTGTAGCCAGTTTGGCTGAACATTCCTTTAGCAAACATGCTGATATTCCATGTGTCCCTATAGACACATTTTATACTGATACTTAACCACTGGTTTTGGTGAAAATATATGAAACATACCCTCTACAGGTTGATTCCAAATTTATGCTTGTTTTGAAGATTTCCTGTTGCATTCCCCCATCCCTGTCTTGAAATTATTCCAAGTTTTACAGATACCTTCAATGTATTTGTATCCATACTGGATATTGTGATAGTATTGCATGAAAAAGTTACATCATTACTAACTTCCAATCAATAATTTTCCTTCAATGATGAGTATGTAAATTTTTCAACTAAAAAACAAATGTGACAAATGACTACTGAAGAGCAATGGATATTCTAAGAAGATAGTACAAAGAATACTATTCTATTTTTCTTTAGCATTACGCGGTGATCAGCATTCATTTCAGACAAATTATGGAGACTACAACCATGTTAGACAGAAATAATTATTTTAATTCCCGATATTTTGACCTTCATATTAAGGTCATCATCTGGAGTATATACACACACATATGTATATATTAAGGTCATCATCTGGATTATATACACACACACATATGTATATATTAAGGTCATCATCTGGATTATATACACACGCACACACACATATATGTTGTTGTAATTAGGATTGACTCGGGATGCATACATTTATAAGAATAAAATTTAACTGACTAGAACCCGAGAAAGTATAACAAAAACCTTGAATAAATCACGACTTGTTTCATCGGTATTCCGACTTCTTCAGGTGAGTAAGAAATAACATAAGACTTATAAAAATAACAAGGTAAAAAACATGGACTTTCCAGTTTAATAAAAAAAAGCAGAATATTAACAGTCATATTTGAATAGGTGACCGCTTGCTGCTGTTGCCACGAGTAGAATGTGTGAGACAGCTAATTTTAGAGCGTCAGTATGCGCTATGGGAATCAGGTAAATTGTAGCTTAAGATTGTTGTTCAAGCGTGAAGGGTCCAGAACTATTTCTTTTGATTCTATAATTCATCTTTCAAATTCATCCTTGCATATATATAAATTTGTTCTGTGGACCCAATCAACTTGGTGTGGCCGTTCTTCAAGGTTAGAGTTTGCGAAGAAGAGCACGTGACTGGAAAGGGCGCTCGCTCGTGTTCTACTGTAGGAGATGTCACGTCTACGTTCCTCAAGACGAAGTGAAACAGATTTATCTGTCTGACCAACATAAGGTCAACCACAGTCACACATAACTTTATAAACACCAGGAAAATGCAGTTGGTTGTGTTTTGGTTTTGGTTGACTCAGCAAACAACGAAGTTTTGGCAGAGTAGTATAGTCGGTCTTTATGTTGAATTTCTTCATAATCATAGATAGTTTTGGGGTAAGAGAGCTGATAAATGGTAACTGTATATGAGTGATAGGGTTAGATTTGTCTTCTTGTCGAGGTTGTTGGCATAGTCTCAAACGTTTAGGGATGTTACGAGATGGATTTTATTCTTATAAATAAATATATATATATATATATATACATACATACAAGCTATAATACATTTCACACAGTATGCCAAAGGAATAATTTGATCAATAATTATTCTACTGGACTGACCTCTGGTGGAAAATAAATAAAATAACTACATCAAAGCTATATTCTATTGATGACAACATCAGAGAACAATTTCATATAGATAGTTTTATTACAGCAAAAGTGAAGTTGTAATTTAACATGAGAGTTTTTATATAAAAGTTATGATCCTGGATTACCTATAATCATATAATTGACTCTTAGGCAGAAAGGTTATGCAATTAGAATATGTGCTTTCTATATTGGGATTTTTAGACCACTATTGTTAAGATTAGGGTAATAAAACTATATATATATAAAAAATTGTTCTCTGATGTCGTAAATAGAATATAGCTTTGATGTAGTTTATTTTATTTATTTTTTCACTAGAGGTCAGTCCAGTAGAATAAACGTTGATCAAATCATTGTCTGTTTGGCATACTGTGTGAAATATAATATAGCTTGTATCTGTGTATGTAATATATATATAATGTCTACACTCCAGATGATTACCTTAATGTGAAGATTGAAACATTGGGAAATTAAAATATTTCTAACACACGGTTGTAGTCTCCATAATTGTCCGAAATGAAATACTCTTCTCCACTCCTGCTCCACAACATATTCCTGTCATTCACTACAGATCCTCAGTTTCCATCCCTTGTATTGGTAGACTTTCTCTAAAAATTGCCAATCTCATCGTAAAAGTGGCCTATGAACCCATTGTTGACAATGAGCTCTAATATTCACCCTTTCAACAACCATCCCAGAGTATACGATATTGGAAGTTTTTTTTCCCACTTGGTTAAACTATAATAAATTTAGTTTAATCATTTATCTGGGTGTAAGCAAACAAAGTTTGTACCTGAAGTATCTTCAGGACTGAGGCAGCTCGTGGTAAAGGTGGACCAAGCTCTCATCACTCGTTGTCTTAGTATCTCCCATAATGCAAAGTACATCTGCATGCGGACGTATAATACTATGCATTAAGGGAAGGGCCACTACCCAGACCAGTTTCAACCTTTATTGAATGTTCAAGTACAGGTCAAACTCCAAAAACTCAGCATTGTTCACCTCAGTAACAGGCTCACCCTGCCACTGAGAACTCTCAGAACCGGTTGGCTCTACACTGTGGCAGGCTCACCCCACCACCGAGCAGAGCCGCTCAGTTGCTCATCTCATCTGAGGGGTAACAGTAACAGCCATGCCTCAGTCAATTTCATGGGCTACAGCATTGTCATTCATCGCCAAAGCTTCCAACTGGTTTCAGCCTTTATTGAGGTCACGTCAGTGGGAGCCAGACCCAGAAGTGGTGATACCAAGGTGGAAGCAATGGAGAAGTCATCTTTACCTATACGTGTTGCCAAAAGGTGTCTCACCTTATTATTAAATTACTCTGGATTTAGAGAAAGATGCTGGAAGTTTTTTTTCCCACTTGGTTAGACTATAATAAATTTAGTTTAATCCTTTATCCAAGTGTAAGCAAACAAAGTTTGCACCTGAAGTATCTTCAGGACAGGTAACACGTGGTAAAGGTGGACCAAGCTCTCATCACTCCTTGTCTTAGTATCTCCCATAATGCAAAGCACATCTCCTTGCAGACATGTATGATGCTATGCATTAAGGGAAGGACCACTACCCAGACCGGTTTCTACCTTTATTGAGGTCTCATCAGTGGGAGCCAGACCCAGAGGTGGTGGAAGCAATGGAGAAGTCATCTTTACCTATACGAGTTGCCAAAAGGTGTCTCACCTTATTATTTAATTACTCTGGATTTAGAGAAAGATTTTGGAAGAATTTTCCCTTGGTTAGTTTAATCCTTTATCCAAGTGCAAAGGATTAGATCTCCCTGTTTACATAGAAGACAACTTCAGTGCCTGCAACACATCAGTCTATGATGGTTATCCACTCACAAGGCACAGTCAACAAAAACCAGAAATGATTTTGTGATATCTGGAAGTTGTTTATTAGATCTTTCCACACATCAGACTAACTTTTCTGCCAACTATCATGCATACCTGCTGAATAATGACTGATTCGTCCATGCTTCATATGTTTACTTTCGTGTAATGGTTTCTACACGTTGGGTTTTAATTATGTAATGATTTATGTTTACCAATTATTTTTTTTTTTTTCTTCCTAACCCAGATTAATATGTGATGAAACTAGTCAGTTTAACTATCTATTTTATCACAACCTGTTTAATCCAGTATCGGTTATCTTTTGTCACAAATTTTCCTACAAATTAATTTGTTATCTGTTAAGACTCCAACCTTATCAAATATTTCTAAGACACTTCTTACTGTATCAATCTACTAGATCTTGGCCTTCCTCTGGGTCTTCTTCTTCCTGCCATTGTAGCAAAGAACACTTGTTCTGTTTACCTTCTGTTTAAGTGACCATACCACCCAAGAGTAGGTTTGCTAACAATATCAAGTTCTTTCCTAGTATCCTCATTTTTAATATGATGCCATCTGCTCAGTTCCCCTTTTGGCTCTCATATCTGTGGTTTCCAGTCTCTGATCAAGAGTTTTATTTCTAATCTAACTCAGATCCATAAATTAATGGTTTTTGAACACTGTCTTGTATATTGCTAATTTAGTGTTTTGACTAACTTTTTCTCTTATTCCATATAAATTTATTCAGCTGACTTCCTACCATACTAGCTTTACTATTTCTGTTGTCTATTTCCATATTTAGTTTGCCATCTTCACTAAAAATTGCACCTAAATAACTGAAATGTTTTACTTGTTCTATAGATATTCTGTTCAGAATTAGAGTTGATTTTTTCAATGCTTTTGTCTGTTTTCATTGTCTTTGTCTTTATTGCTGATTTTCATACCAAATTTATTACAACAGTTGTTGGGAAATCTTGCATGCTTCTACTGGATTCATTTAGAAGTATAATATCATCTGCATAAAGTAGAACTGAGATTAACATTTCCACTTTTCATATCAGGTTCAATACCACTTTCCTTCATAAGTGATTCATATAGATAATGAAAAACAGTGGAAATAATGTGCTCCCTTGGCACACATCTGATTTAACATCAAACCATCTTCCTGCATCTCCTTCAATTCTAATTGTTGACTTACAGCTCAAAACATATCATTTCGTATATTTTCACCATATAAAAATCATTTATACTTAAGCCACAAAAAAGTTTTTTTAAGCCTGAAAGATTGGATTTCTCTCAATGCTTTCGAGAAAGAAAAAAGAACGCTTCCTCAGAAATCACACTAAATGGCCCTGATCAATAATTGCAGTATACATGTTTTGTTTTCATTTTCATCCATTTGATTGATTAGTCAACATTCTAAACAGAAATACTGATATTTCTTTTACAAGTTTTTACAGTATTTATGTCAGTATAATTTCTTAATTTATAATATTCACAGGCTTGGTTTTATTATTGGAAAATTATCTGATACCAATTAACTTGAAAAGAAAGCATGAATTTTATAAAAAGGGCAGATATGTTTATGTGAACATTCAACTTTTTTTGATTGTGGGGGTTATCCACTTATTGAAACTGCAGTTGTGAAGGCATTGTAAGATAGTTGTAAAAGTATGGTTACTTCAAAAATGCCACATATCAAAACTAGCAGTAAATGCATTTCTTTTCAAATGTGTAGTGATTTCTTCTTTGTACTGGAGGAAAATACACACTACTAATAAAAGTATGTAGTATTTTATTTTTTCATTGAGTGATCATTTTAGAACCGATTGTTATTTACAATTTTTTTCTCTCTCAAAAGAAAGTGCACAAGATTATTTTCTCATTATTTTTGTCAGCTGAACATTGAAAATAATTATAGGAATGACAAGTTGATTTGATATTGCTTTAGTTGCATGTTATGCAGAGAGTTTAGCTAATACATAATGTCTCTTTCAATTTGTAATGCTTGAATCTCAGAAATGGGGGGGGGGGGGAATTAGCTGCAAGTACCGTAGATAATATTGTACATTATTATAAAATGTCATGGTATGTTTTCTGTAAATCAGAACCATACAAGTACTGAAACTGTAAACATCCAGTGAAGTGATTTATAACTAGAGTTACAAATAAACAAGAATTAATTTACATGACAGTGAGCATTTTAAATTAGCTAGACTCTGCATAACACGCAACTAAAGCAATATCAAGCATGTCATTCCTATAATTATCAGTGAAGTGATTTATAATTAGAGTTACAAATAAACAAGAATTAATTTAAATAACTGAGCATTTTAAATACTTGGCAATTATTTTATGAAATAATTGTTTCATGAAAGCAGTACAGACAAAAAATTTTCAAATCAGTTTTTTTAGAACAAAAAAAAATTTCATACTTCAGAATGGAAGTTGCTCTTATTTTGTCCTGCCATTAACACCTAACTATATGATAAAAGGACTAGAAACATATTCTATATCTCTATTTATAAAAACTGCAGGCTTACAGCTCAAATAGAGTTTAAAAATAAAACTCATGATCAGTTATAGGTATGCTATATACAATGTAAGAACTATGCATTTCGTGCTGCTCAGTAGCACTTGCTCTGAGATGCAACTACAAATGCTAGTTTATCTAGTTAGGGTTTGACCTCAGTGTGAATGATTATCACGCCTCTTCTTCTTATCCATGTTTTTTCAACTCTGTGATGGAGAAAAGATTTCAAGGCCAGGGAGATCATTACATTGTATTACTGAAGTTGTGAAATTATAGGTATTTTTTCTGGGAAAACTCCCATGTTACTCCTCTTAAAACCATTATTTTTACGCCTATTTTGCCTGCTTCTGTTTAGGAGTGCCCCTTTTTTTAATGTCATTGGCTTTTTACTCAAGAATTCTTAGGGCATTCCAGTGTATTTTTAGAGACAAATATATGTAGCAATAATAGAAGAGAATTCGCACACACCTTTTTTTGGATGTTGTTGCCTGTCCTTCTGCGGCGTGCATACTTCTGCTGTTATGGTATTTAAAAGAGGAGTGGGGGAGGTTGGCAATGTGGGAGAATTAATTTGAAAAAATACGGGTTTTTTTTTTATATATAATATATACATATATTTAAGGGTGGGCGGAGCACTTTTTTTGTAGGGTGGGAAAGATGAAAAGGGGGCTGAAATTAGAAACTTTTTTAGAGGAAGGGGAAGGGTTTATGGAAAAAGGGGGCCAGGGATAGGGTTGAAAAGGTGTGACCCGTTTCGACAGTGTGGGACTTCCTCCATGAGTTCAGACGACAACCCACGCTGTCGAAATGGCTCGCACCCCAGCCCCCTTTTCCCATAAACCCTTCTTCTAAAAAACAGTTTCTAATTTCAGCCCCCTTTTTCATCTTTCCCGCCCTACAAAAAAGTGCTCCACCCACCCTTAAATATAATATATATGTATATATTATATATAAAAAAAAAACGGTTTTTTCCAAATTAATTCTCCCACTCCCCTTCAAAACACCATAAAAAAATAGACAACATCCAAAAAAAAGTATGTGCAAATTTTCTTCTATTATGCTACATATACATATATTTGTCTCTAAAAATACATCTGCAATGCCCTAAGAATTCTTGAGTAAAAAGCCAGTGACATTAAAAAAGGGGCACTCCTAAACAGAAGCAGGCAAAATTTCAGCCATAATTCCAAATAATCATCTAACCAGCCATTAATGACACTGGATTAGATTAACTTATTTAATTTCATTCAGTTACTGTCTTCACTAAAAAATTGTGCCTAAAATAGACAAAATATTTTAATGTCATATTTGTTAGTTACTACACTTAACTTAGTCCTGTAGTGAGTTTATTATGGAGTCTAATATCAAATTCTTGACTTATACTCTCAGAGGATGTACAAGATCTTATGATAGTAATACATGCAAAGTTATATCATTACTAACTTCCTATCAATAGTTTCCTGTTATCTCTCAACATTCCAGTATTATCAGATCTTATACTTCTGTGTTCTAAGGCACTTTTTACTGTATCAATCCACCTACATCTTAGTCTTCCTCTGGGTCTTTTAACTGCCATTCTGGCAAAGAACACTTGTTTAGCTAATCTTTCTTCTCCCATTCTGTTTAAGTGGCATACCACCTGCAATTAGCTCTGCTAACAATGTCAAGTTCCTTAATATCCCCATTTTTAATATGATACTGCCATTGATGCCATCTGTTCATTCCATTAATATTTCTCAGAACTCTCATGCCTGTGGTCTCCAGACTTTGATCAAGAGTTTTATTTCTAACTCAGCTCTCAGATTCATAAGTTAAAATTGATTTGAACACTCTCTTGTATACAGCTAGTTTAGTGTTTTGACTAATCTCTCTGTTATTCCATATAAATGTATTCAGTTGACTTCTTGCCATACCAGCTTTGCTAATTCTGCTGTATTTTCAAATTTAATTTGCTATCTTCACTAAAAATTGTGCCTAAATAGCTGAAATGTTTTACTTGTTCTATAGATTCTCCATTCAGGATACAGTTGTTTTCAATGTTTCTGCCTATTTTCATTGTCTTTTTAATACTGATTTGTATACCAAATTTATTACAGCAGTTATTCAATTTGACCAGGGAATCCTGCAGACTTGTCCTTGATTCATTTAGGAGTATAACACCATCTACATAAAGTAAAGAGCTGAGTTTAATATCTCTGATTTTGATATTATGTTAACTATATGTAGTTTTCTTCTTTCCCTCCACTAAAGCAGTAAATATCCTCTAACATTTTTAGCATTTAACTTAGCAAAAGTAAAAATGTTTTGGATTGTTTTACCAAGAAAAAAAGAAAAAGCACTGTATGCAGTAATATTAAAATTTATGCTAGTCATAAAATTGAGAAGGGGGGGGGGGTAAGTGTGCTCTTCTGTTTACTTTAACTGCTGATGACTTACAGCTTTAAGTGTGTGTGTGTGTGTGTGTATACCGTATTTTCCGGTGTATAAGACGCACTTTTTTACCTTAAAAATTCATCTTAAAAATGGGATGCATCTTATATAATGAAGGTAAAGATTGTTTCCTCTTTTCAAAGTCATATGCACTCCCTTTTAAAGTTTAGGTTTTTTCCAGAAAATTGTATTAAATTTCTTGGGTGCGTCTTATACACCAGAAAATATGGTGCGTGTATATATATATATTCTCTGTAATGGCCTATCTGCATAATATAAGTTTAATTTTATATGCAAAGCTTTTTTCTTGGTCTATCTCAGTTGTCTGAAAAGGAAAAAAATCTGGTCTTTGACACTTTTTTTTTTTTTTGTGTGACTTCCATCCACATGAAAGGTTCTAAACCTAACATTAGTGCCATGGGTGTGTTGATTTTTTATTATTTTTCTGTATTTTTATTTTTTACCTAATACCAAAACCCTTGTCTAGGATTTTAGGATTGTGTATGACATTCATATTCCACCTAAGACAATTATCCATGCCCACAGTGAGATTCAAACCCAGGAGATGTTGAGGAGTGGATACATTAATGATTTGGCAACTCAGCCCAGCAAATTTGTCCTGAACCCCCAACTCATTCTTTCTTCAGTTTCTTGTATACAAATTTTCTTAGTTTCTCTTCTCGAGTGTGTGTTCATAAATCTTACTGCCTATAATACATAGAAAAATTTCTTCTAATTGTTAAGCACAAGATGAGTGGTAACAACCAGTTGCATGAAAAGTACAAAGAGCAGGTCAGTAAGGTCACATTGAAGTTTTTTCAATATGTGGCCAGTAGAATGATAACTCACTCGGTAAGGATAGCTAAATTGCAGTATGAGCAGCAGTTAGTTGAAGGGTTAAAAAAAAATCAGAAGTTTTTTCAATATGCGGCCAGTAGAATGATAACCTCTACAGAGGATATAGTTGAGGTATTTAATGAGCAATTCATAAAAGTATTTCATTCTTGTGAATGTGATGTCATACAGAACTTGAATGCAGCTGGAAAGGAAGAGAAAAGTGTAAGTGAACAGAAGGTATATGAGGTATTGAATTCCTCAATTCAATTCCTGTTATAATAAGGCTGTAGGACTTGATATTTCATCTTGTTATTTGAGAGAATTGTGGGGAGTTTAACAGCTTTGACATATATTTTTAACATGAATCTTGCACTGGGCCAAGTTCCAAAGGAGTGGAAAGAGGACAAAATTCTGCTTCATAAGAGAGGTAATAAGACTAAGGCTTTGAATTATAGGCCTGTCTGTGTATCTGTCTGGAGTTGTAAAGTGGTGGAGTGGTTAGCTAGGACCAAGATTTGGAATTGGGTTGACAACAGCAAAATACTCTATGATGGTCAACATGGGTTTGTTAAAGGAAGATCATATTTTAGCAATCTGCTTTCTTATTTATAACAGTGACAAATGCATTGGATAAGAGTGTTGCATGCACAATCGCATAATTAGATTTTGCAAAGCTTTTGATAAATTGCCAAATGATAAGCTGGTAATTAAATTAGAACCTATGGGGCTAGATAGGCAGAATAGTGAGTTGGATTGGAGATTGGCTATCTGATAAATATCAGCAAGTTGTCTGTGGAGTAGCAATATCCCAGTAGTGATGTATCCGAAGAGTCTGTTTTGGGACCATTGCTATTCAAGTTATATGTTAATGATATTTAGAGAAGTCTGAATAATGATATGCAGTTGGTTGTAGATAATGCAAAGTGGATAGAACTGTGAGGAGTAGAACAAACAGTGTTGCTCTGCAAGAGGACTTTTAATGCACTGTGTGAGTGAGTGGAGTTGTCAGTTCAGTGTTGTAAAGTGTAAGGTTTTGAAATTTGGGAAGAAAAGATGGAATGTACAGTATAATGATTTGGGAGTCACTGTGGATTAGGATCTAAAATTTCAGGTCCTAGAAATTTCAACATATTGCTAAAATTATGAGGGTAGTACAACAGATAATGGGAATGGTACAGTGGATGCTGACATAGAAGTAAGAATATTATGGTTCAATGATATAAGGCTTTGATCAGGCCACATATGGATTTAGTCACCTGGTTTTCAAAAAGATATGTTGGAAAGGGTATAGAGACAACTGACTAAGGTGGTTTTTGGTCTCTGGAACATTCAGTATTTTTGTAGAAATTGGTAGATAGGAGGAGTGGGGGTTTGATATGATTTGAGACATAAGTTATTAAGGGGGATTATTAATGTGGAAAACGTTTTGCACAGAATGGGAGAAGGCAGGAGGAGAACAAGAGGTCATCTCTGAAAATTGTATAGGGAGGGTGTGAGTGAGGGTTGGTTAGTAGTGGGTTTTTTGCATGGAGAGCGGTGAGTAATGGAATGGATTGCCTGAAAGTGGTGGAGACAGTGAATATATTTCAGGCCCATTATGATAAACTGTGTGTGTGACCTCCCATGATGAGTTTGACTCCATGGAGGTTTGATGATGATAATTTCCATTTTGCTTTATTTCCCTTTTTTAATACTTTCTTATAATACTTTTAATACCCTCAGATACTTTTGTAACTAATTTTCAATTGCAGGTGAGTTAGCTGGTCTCATTGTGAGGTGGAATGATTTTGTTTCCTCATCTATCAGAATATAAGAACTGGTTGATGAACAAAGGAGATTAACAGGCATAATATACCAATAGTGTGACTTTTTTTTTACCTCATAACTCATAAAAGTTTTTGCATGATTTCTTTATATACGGCACACATTGACCTTTTTTTTTTTTTTCAGGAATTTCTGGTATGGTTTCTTCTTATCCAAACTCCCTCTTTAAACTTTTCAAGTCTATGAAGTTCTTATTTTTTCTTTCCTTCAGATATCTTCACATGCTTCTCTGGCTAAATCAGTGTTTTATTCAGATTTTGCTTTTGTAATACAATCATGAGGATGAGTGGCATTTGCCCTTTGGAAAGTACTGAGTTAAATTCTGTCAACAATACAAGGATTCTTTATAATAGCGGCTCTTTCAGTTGCAGATGAGTTAGTAGGTTTCATATGGTATTGATTATTGCTAAAGCATTTTTGATTATGAAACCTTTGTGCTATCTCTGTTAATTGTTTGTATTATTATTATTATTAACACCAGACCTCCATGGAGTCAAAAGACTAATTGCAGGAGGCAAACATTTATGCACAGAGCTCATCAAACCGTGCTTTAAACTCATTCAATATATCTGCATTCACCCCAATATCAGGCAACGTATTCCTCTGACCAATCACTCCATGCAAAGAACCTGCCCCTTATGCCCTGCTCACAACTTCCAAGAAGTGTCCCCTTGTTCTACGCCTTCCCCAATTATATGAAAAATTTCTTCCATATTAACCTGGTAACAGCTCTTTACCAACTTAAATGTGTGTGCATATTCTTCTGAATCATTTGCCTGTTTGCAGAATACGAAAAACTGTTACCTCCATATCAGACCAGCTAACTCACCTTTAGTTGAAAAGCTGTTAAGTGCTTTACACCATAAATGGGATTCAAATCAAGGTATTTCCAACTATGAGGTTGAAGAGTTTTTTTTTGTCTCTTAGAAACTTGGGTTTGTCATTCCATAAAAGGAGAAAAGGAGGACACATCCAATTAACAAATATACCTTTGACTTTAAATAGTTTGCTATATTGGATTTCTTTTTGACATATCATTGTACTTATGAGACATTAGTTGGGACTAGTGTGTGAGAGTTTGCTATATTGGATTTCTTTTGACATATCATTGTACTTATGAGACATTAGTTGGGATTAGTGTGTGAGAGTTTGCTATAGCATTGTTAACTGTAGTGTCTACTAAATTGATGCGACTGTATTAGTTGCTCTGGCTGCAATTCCAACCAATCCAACTCATCACTGGGCCTCTAAAGTTTGAAATCTTGTTTACAAGAGAGGGAATGAGAGAGAGGTATGGGAATGCTAGCAGACGAGAGGATGGAAACAGTAGGAGAGACGGAATGAGAGAGAGAGAGATGGAAGTGCTAGAAGAGGAGAGAATGGAAACGGTAGGAGAGATGGAATGAGAGAGAGAGGTATGGGAATGCTAGAAGACGAGAGGATGGAAACAGTAGTAGGAGAGACAGAATGAGAGAGGGATATGGAAGTGCTAGAAGTGGAGGAAAATAGAAACAGTAGGAGAGAGGGAATGAGAGAGATGTATGGGAGTGCTAGAAGAGGAGAGAATGGAAACAATAGGAGCGAGGGAATGGTAAGAGGTATAATGTATGGCGACTCAATGATCCGTGGTGTTCAAGATAGGATGCGTGAGGAGTGTTTGCCAGGAGGAACAATAGAAAGGGTGGCTATGGCAATTAAAAGAGGTGAAAGGGTGGATGAGATGATTGTGATCGTAGGAACGAATGACTTGAGTGGTAATGTAAGTCGGGCAGCGAGAGATATGAGATTTTTGCTTGAGACTGTACGGAAGAAGACAGAGAGGGGAAAAATAGTGTGCATGTTGCCTAGGTATGATAATGATGAGCTGAGCGGAAGAGCGTTGATATTGAATGGCATAATAGCGAGAATGTGTGACAAGAGAGGACTGGTATATGTGGATGCTTGGAGTGCGTTTGAGGAAAGAGAGGAATTGTATGCGAGAGACCGTTACATTTGAATGAGGAAGGACGTAGGCATCTGGAGAGATTGCTGTTCTGAACGAGTCTGTATGTCCCAGGGAGGATGATAGCAGGGGTGGCCTCTTGTGGGAATGGATACTTGGGAGAAGGGAGACAATGTCAGGTAACACTGAGCCCAGTGGAGTCTAGAAGGGATAATGCTGGGTATAGAAACAATGGCATTTATATGCTTTATACTAATGCCAGAAGTATCCGGAATAAGGGAGAGGAATTAGTGGCGCAAATAGCATCAGCCTGGCCAAAAATTATTGCAATCACTGAGACGTGGTTGACAGAAGGGGATATAACAACAGGAATAGAAGTCGCTGGGTATAGCATTTTTCGTCAGGATAGGAGGGGAAAGCGTGGTGGTGGGGTACTGCTTATAAGTGATGACCTATGCCCTCTAAGAGTGGAGGATTTGGAAGGAAGTGAGAAATGATTTTGAGAGCGTATGGTGTGAGGTAGAGGTAGGCAAGACAGGATATTTAGTGGGGAGTTGCTACAGACCCAGGAGCACAGAGGATGGGGACCAGGAGATGTTTAGACAGCTAAGTTTGGCAATTTCAAGAAGAATGATTGTTATGGGAGATTTTAACTTCAGTAGTATAAATTGGAGAGAGGAAGATGCATGTAGCAATAGGGGAATGGAATTTCTAGAATTCTTGAGGGACAAATGTCTTGGCAACATGTAACAGAGGGAACAAGAGGTTCAAAAGTTTTGGATTTGTTTATATAGCATCAGAAGAGATGATAATAACTGAGTTGATGTCTCTCCCACCAGTTGGAGAGAGTGACCATATGGTGTTGACTTGGAAAATGAATAGACATGCAGGAGTATCAAAGAGACGGGAACTTATGTGGAATTATAAGGCAGGTGATTATAATAGTCTTAGACGTCAACTTCGGGAAGTTTCATGGAGGCAGGAATTGGAAGGCCGGGATATCACTAGTGCGTGGGAAATTGTGAAAGAATATTTGTTATCAGCAATGGTAAGTTGTATACCACGAGTGAAGAAGAGGATGCAATTTGGAGTAAAGTGGATGACAAACAACATTAAACAGGAATTGCATTCGAAAAAGAGGCTATGGAAGAGATATAAGGAGACAGGTGAAGAGATGCATGAGGAATATAAGACACAGGCCAGAAGAGTGACTACTGTGGTAGGGAAAGCGAAACTGGAATATGAGAGGAGATTGGCCCTAAGATCCAAAGAAAATCCTAGGGAATTTTTTAGCTATGTGGCCAGCAGGAGGAGAAATGACTGTGGAAGAGTGATATTGTGGAATAAAAATGGGAATAGAGTGACTGATGCAGAGGACATAGTGGAATTGTTCAATGAACACTTTATTGGAGTATTTCATCCTAGAGGAGTCGGTTTTAATGCTAGAGAGATAGGACTGGTTCGAGGTCTGGAGGTAGAGGAGGAGAGTGTGTTTCAGATACTGAGTACTCTGGATGTCAGTAAAGCTGTGGGACTGGATGGTATTTCACCACGAGTTTTGAGAGAATGTCCTAGGGAATTGACAGTGTCTTTAACATGGCTTTTCAATGAAAGTCTGGCTTTGGCAAAGGTGCCCAGGGAATGGAAGGAAGGTAAGATAGTGCCATTGCATAAGGGTGGTAACAGACTGGAAGTGTCTAATTATAGGCCAGTCTGTGTGTCATCAGTAGTTGTTAAGATCTTGGAGAAAGTAGTGAGGGACCGTATACAGCATTGGGCAGATGAAGGTAATGTTATCTGTGAGAATCAACATGGATTTGTGAAAGGGCGTGCTTGTTTTAGCAATATGCTAGCCTTTTATAATAAAGTTTCAAGAACATTAGATGAGGGAAAGGCATATACTGCAATTTTCTTAGACTTGGCGAAGGCATTTGACAGGGTGCCACATGGTAAGCTGATATTTAAGTTGCAGCACATGGGTCTGGATGTCAGATTGGTCAACTGGATTCAGGATTAGCTGTCTGATAGGTATCAGTTGTGTATGGTGGAGCAGTTTCAAGGAGGCAGAGGGATACAAGTGGGGTCCCACAGGGCTCAGTACTAGGACCTATATTGTTTAACCTTTATATCAATGACATAGCCAGTGGATTGCAGGGGGATATTCAGTTGTTTGCAGATGATGCGAAGTTGGGAAGGATTATTAGTAATAGTGCAGATGTGGTAGCCCTGCAAGAGGATTTAAATAAGCTAGATAGATGGGCAAATGAATGGGGGGGTGTCAGTTTAATGCAGCAAAATGTAAGGTCTTGAGGTTTGGGAAACATCGATGGGATGCTGCATACTCTATGGGAGGAGTTATACTGGAGGAAGTAGGGGAGACAAGAGATCTGGGGTTGATGATTGATAGAAACCTGAAGTTTAGGGGACATATTGCAAAGGTGGTGAAGGTAACACAGAGGATTGCTGCTATTATGAGAAAGACACTGACCTGCAGAGATAAGAGGGTTATCATTCCGTAGTATAAGTCTCCGATCAGACCGCACTTTGACTATTGTTCTCAGATTTGGTCACCAGGATTTGAAGGGTATAAATTAACTGTGGAAAGGATACAAAGACGGATGACAAAGATGGTTTCAGGACTGTACAATTTTGGTTATGAGGATCGGCTGAGAGAATGTGGACTGCAGAGTTTGGTGGATAGAAGAAGGAGAGGTGATATGATTGAAACTTTTGAACTGTTGAGAGGTGGTTACAGGGTTGACACTGGGGAGTTCTTTCGCTTGGTTGAACAGCGGGAAGGAGTGATGACAAGAGGCCATCCCTCGAAGTTACGAAAGGAAACTGTGAGCAAGAGGGTAAGGAGTGGTTTCTTTGTGTGGAGGGTGGTTGAGCTGTGGAATGCATTGCCTGATGGAGTGGTGGGAGCGAGAACGGTCAGTGAGTTTTAAGAGTGGTATGATAGACTTTGTGTTTCTCAGGGGTGGACCTCCCCTCGATGAGTCTTGACAGACTTTATGTCTTAGGAAGGACCTCCCTCGATGAGTCTTTTGACTCCTTGGAGGCCTGAATAATAATAATAATAATAATAATAAAAACTTTTTCACTTTTTCTTCTCCAAGAATATTTGGATGTTTTGGTGCATAGTTCTCATCTCAAAGTGGCTCACCTGTGATTTTTTTCAAAACTTCAATACATATTTTCTTTTCACTGTGATTTATTATCTTTCTGAAAACTAATGATCACTTTCTGTTTCAGATCTCTATCTTAAACTCATCTGAAGTAATGGTATCATAATAAGATTTTGTTTATTTCTTGTGTTCTCTCTCTCTGTGATGCACACCTTTTGTGGAATAGTTATAAACAGAAATCCAAGAAATAGTTACCGATATTATTAACTCTGCCTTTTTTTCTTCATTGTCTGAATAAATCATCTTATAGTATCATCTCTCCTGTCTTAGTCTTTTTGTTGTGATAATTCTAGTTATGGTATTTCTAATAAAATTCCTTTGCTAGTTCCATCTCTTTATTTGGTGCCATAATATGGTATGTTTGGTTTGGAACAGCTTTGTCAACTAAATCCTACATTTCCAGTTCATCTTTGTTCACTGTCTGGGAGATACCTACCACCAGCATGCACAATGGAAAAATGAAAATTGGACACTGAATCAAAAGATCCAGTTTGTTTTCCACATTCCTGATAGATTAGGTGTAGGTCTCCTCCCAGTTATCTAGTCTTGATACTTAAGCAGCCCTGCTAGTGAGTATTAAAATTAAAGATGGAGCACTCAAGTCAATTGAGAATGAAATAAGTGTTTTTCAGCAATTTGTTCCAGCTTAAATATATAAATGTTATCACTCCTGTGTTTCACATTAAATATTTCTCACCAATAATTGCCATTTCCTATTTGTATAATTTAATTTAAATAAATATATACACTTATAAAAGATACCAGGTGAAATAAATTTCAATTTATTTTCAATCAATTTAGGAATTTTCTATGGATCAGGTTTTGCCACACATCATTTACTTATGTAAGTGACATAGATAAATTCCATGTAACAAGTTTTGTAGGCTTTTCAAGAAAAAGTAAGTTAACTGCTATTAAGCAAAAATGGCTGGTCTTTTCATACTCTCTCTGTTATAAGGTATAAGTAACTCAAAAGAATAAAATTACACTTAAAAAAATAATAATCACCACATTTATACCTAAAATAAAGTGAAAGAAAATATCCTCTTTTATAGTCATCTGGTCCATGTACCAAGCTTCATAAAAGAATTTTGGGAACTACTACATATGATACTCTATTTCTTTTACTCTATAAGTAGCAAACACTTAAGTTACCATTTTTCAGTGTAGAATTTTTCATAGACTGGACATTTTAATACTACAACTATTTTAAAATTCTGTTCAGTTCAGTTGCATCCCTTCAGTAAAATTAAAAGAATAAAATATCTTTTATATTTTAACGATTGTTATATCTTGAGTTCAGCAACCCCATTCTTGCTTATCCTTGAAAACCCTAAATGCTTCTTTAAGAAGTTCACAGCAGGTTTATTCCTTGAAGGAATAAATATGAATCACCTTTGCCAGTAATTATTTCATATTATAATACAATACATAGCTTGTACAACACTAAAGTTTCATATCAGTAACCTCTGTTTTATCTTGTGAAATATGAGATAGATTAGTATTAAGATGAAAATAGATTATATACATACACACAATGATTTGTTTTTGACTATCCTCCCAATATATTAAAGGTGAATCTGAGTTGAAGTGTTAAAGTTCTCAGGAAATTTGATCTTTGCACCTTGTACAGTCTCGTTTATATTTATATAAAACTTAGTCCTTCTTCACTAAGGATAAATTTTCTTGTCCTATCCCAAACTTCACTGGGATAGGACAAGAAAGATTTTTCTTTGTGTACCACTGATAAAATGTGTTTATCACTTTTGTGTTTAGGTACTGATGTTATGTCTGTACTGATGCTATGTGTCATTTTCTTTTACAATTGATAGTTAAAAATTAATTACTATTCTGAAGTATATTTAAGAGATGTTTGTGTATAATTATCCTTCTGTTAACTTTCAAAGACTTCTACAGGACCATGGACTGACTTCAGTGATATCTAGTAGCACAATATGGCACTAAATCTTGTCTTAAATTTCAAATGAGTTGTTTGGCTTTCGAGATGAAGAAAATATAATTATTCTTTAATTGCCATAAAACAGTAATTTTTTTACATTGTTATCTATTATGATACATACTACTTTGGAATGCTTTCAAGTAAGTGGAATAGGAAAAATTTGTAGTTTTTCAAATTGTCTGCATCTTGTTATTTGTTAATTCAAATCTAATTAGATTATTTAAAAAAATGCCATACTTATTTTAAACTGTGTGTCAAAATGTATTCATGCATCAGCATCTCCCTTCCATTTTTTGTATTGTGATCCAATATACTTACATTAAAGATGCATTTCTTATCATAAAGCTGAAAGCATATGGTCAGAAATGTACAGCAATTTGCTGCTGCAATTTTATAGTGAGTAAATATAGTCTAATGTGTTCACATTTAACTGCATTCATATATAAGATGCATCCATATTTTTTTAACAAACTGATTAATGCATGCAGCATGTTAATTTCCAGTATGTATAATTTCCAAATGTATATACCTTTTAACCATCCTTGATGGTTAAAAGGTATATACATTTCTTTGTGATAGAAATGTATATACCTTTTAACCATCAAGGATGTGTGCATATAAAAAAAATTCCCATGTATAGTTAGTGATTTTCACATAATGTAATAAATTTAGTTTAATCCTTTATCCAAATGTGAAAGGATTAAACTAAATTTATTATAGTCTAAACAAGTGAAAAATAAACTTTCAACATAATGTAATAAAAAACAGATCCATTTAAAAAAAAAAAAATACAGTGGAAAAATTGACATTGTGTGCATTTTGTTTGTTCATTCTGAAAGATTAATGTTTTCAGTACTATGGCATGCTTAGGTTTTCAAGAACAAACAAAAACGTCTATTTTGTTTGTTGTCACTATTTCCAAATTTTCTAATTCAAGTCTAACTTAATGCCACCTTCTTTTAACTGAGGACAGTAATAAATAGGTTGTATAAGAAGAAAATTGTGACTGTTGTAAATAGATTAGATGAAATGGTGTATCTCAGTCTCCCTTTTTTATAGTAAATTTCATATTTATTCTTAATCTTATAGATGCAGTTGAATTTTTTATATATGAAAGTATATATTAATAAGTCTTTTTTCGATTCTTTGATTTTTTTTTAAAATTTTTTATAAGCTTCTAAAATAGCTAATGAATAAAATGCTTTTTCAAAATCATGGGATTTTGATATTCATTTGTTTTAGGTTCATATATATATATATATATATATATATATATGGTTATTGGTGCTATTTTCTGAATTCTGCTTTTCTGGAGATTAGATAACTAATTTATTTTGCATTTTGTGTAATGATTTTTGTAAACATTTTGTGAAAGGGGCTGATTAGGTGGTAATTTTTAATATCTCCTTAGTCTTCCCTTTTAAAAACTAATAAAAAGAGCATTATTTCACCTCAATGATATTCTCTTCTATCTTACATAGAGTGTATACATTTTACTTATCACAGTAACAACTGGTCCTCTACCTACTTTCAAAACTTTTAGTATCTCATTATCCCCTGGCACCTTTCTACTATTCATGCTTCCCATGCATACTTCTTTTGCTTCATGCATGCTGCTCCTTCTTTTGAAACATTAGGGCATGTTTTTACCTTTTCCATTTGGAGTATTACATTTTTGTTTTCATATTGGTCTAAGTTTTAGGAGTCATATAGTTTATTATTATTAAAGAGACCTCCAGGGAATCAGGGACTCATCGAGGGAGGCTACATGCACCAGCTATCATACTTATTTTTGAACTCATTCACACTGCTTGCACACACAACATCCAATGGTAATCCATTCCAATCACCCACCACTCTATGAAAGAAAAAATCTAGCCCTTGCCCCTTCTTAGCAGCATTCATTTTCAGCTTCCAAGGATGCCCTCTGGTCCTTTCAGAAGTTTATAAGTCTCAATCATATCACTCCTCTTTCCCTGTATGCTAGTGTCTGCAGTCTACAAATTCTCAATCAGTCTTCATAATCAGTATTCCATTATCCTGATATAATTTTTAACACTCTCCTTTGCACTCTCTCTCTCTCTGCTGTATCAGAATCACAATGGAAACCAGGAGACCAGACCTGCACACAATAGTCCAAGTGAGATCTTATCAAAGCCTTGCATAGAGGTAAAATGACATTCTTATTGTTATATGTGAAAGTTTGTTTCAGCATTGCAATTATCTTTTGAGTTGTATTTGCAATCTTTGCTACATGGCTCCTGAACTTCAACTTTCTACTTGCTAACACCCCAAGATGCTTACACTTGGATAAAGAATTAAACTAAATTTATTATTAATCTAACCAAGTGGGGGAAAAAATAGAAACTTCCATCATCTTTCTATCATTCACACAGTATCTAATCATACCAAAGTGCATTGCTTTACATTTACTGACATCCATTTTTCCATGCCCACAATTCCAGCCTATTCAAATCATTCTGCATATTCTGAGGAATGCTGTGTATCAGCAGCATTCCTAATTATACATGGAAGCTGGGCAAGAATGTGGTTAACAAGGATGTTGGAGCGAGGTTTTTTACTTGGAGAGTGGTAAATGAGGGGAATAAGCTGCCAGAGTCTGTTGTGGGTGCTATGACCATGAATGAGTTCAAGGCGAGGTATGATAGATACTGTGTGAATGTCGAATAGTTGCTCTTGACATGATGTTAGGGCCTCACTTGATAAGTCTGTAGACTCCTTGGAGTTGCCCGAAATAATAATAATAATAATAATAATAATTACCCTACCTATCTTTGCATCATCAGCAAATAGTTGTATGTTGCCTATCAAATCCTTCCCAATATCATTAATGTACATATTGAATAACAGTGGACCAAGCACTGATCCTTGTGGTACACCACTGGTCACCTTAAATCTTAGACTCATATCCACCTTATACCACCTTTTGATATCTGTCAGTCAGCCATCCTCTTATCCATGCTAATATTTTATAATTCCAACCCATATTCTCCAATTTATGCAACAGTCTACCATGCTGTATTCTGTCAAAAGCCTTAGCAAAATCCAAAAGTATCATGGTGTATCCATTCACCTTGTCTAATATAAAAATCTATTTTTCATATAATCTTTGTCTTGAATCAGTATTCTGTTTCACCTTTAAGGGCCATTAGTTAATTTGTCTCTATGGCCTTCTCACTCCTTTTAGACTCTTACTGTTTTCTATTGTAATTCTAGGTATTATTTCTGGGAAAATTCCCATGTTACTCCTCTAAGTAAATATTATTTTTATGGATATTTAGCCTATTTTTGTTTAGGAGTACCCCGTTTTTTATAATGTCATTGGCTTTTTACTAAAATTTTAGGGCATTGCTGATGTTTTATATGCACATATATATGAAGAATATTTAGAGAGAGAAAAAATATATAGGAAGAAAAAACCGGATATACCTTTGTGGGATGTTGCTGGCTGTCTTCTTTTTCAGTGGCGCTTCGGCATATGATGATGTACATTCATTGTTGAAAGAAGGAAGTATGACTGAACAGAAGGGGGGATCGGAAAAGTGGGGCTTGAGAAATGTGGGAGAATTATTGGTGAGGCAAGAAGTATGCAAACTTTTAACTTTTTTTGAAAAACCAGGTTTTTTTTTTTTTTTTTTTTTTTTTTAATTATTAAAGGTGGGCAGAGAATACTTTGGGATGGGGATGAACATAGAAATTTTTGAGGAAGGAGAAAGATATTATGGGATAAATTGGGGCTGGGAGCCGTTTCGACAGTGCGTTGTCTTTGGCGCTCATGGGGGAAGTGAAGGCTATGTCACTGCCTTAGTGTATCTGTATTGTATCCTATTGGTCGGAGTCGTGACCTGATTTTTATGTTATGGAGCTTCCAACTCTTGGAAATTATGTAGGGATGGTGTACATTTGTTGAGTTTTTGTCACATTTTATGGCTGTTCTAATTTCCGATATTCTAAGCATTGTTTCGTTTTATACTCAAGATACTAAGACAAGTAGTGATGAGAGCTTTGTCCACCTGTACCACAAATTGCCTCAGTCCTGAAGATACTTCAGGTGCAAACTTTGTTTGCTTACACTTGGATGAAGGATTAAACTAAATTTATTACAGTTCATGCTACCTTTATCATCTCTGATTCCTTTCATAGTACTCTTTCCTTCGTTTCCAACTTTTCAGTCTTCAGAACATCTTGTCATCTTCATGATGTTTGTCTCCTCTCCTGTATTTAGATGGAAAAGTTCAGTGAAACTCAAATGGTTTCTCCTGATATCTTTAAGGCAGTCAAGAAGGTTAAACATGCCATCATCTTATAGCCTGTTTCCTGTATTTTGCAACCAGATTCTCTCAGGTTAGAGATTACATGTACAGTGAATGTGCTTTTATCTTTGAACTTTGAAACTGATACGAGAGGATTCCATTCTTTTTTTCCTACTCTCTCCCTTGTATATATCATTAACCCTCGTCATTTGATTACCAACCCAATCTGCAATTTTGCTCTTGAAGAGTATACAGAACTTAAATTATTATCCCTGTAACAGGATAGTCACAGGAGCATTGTGACATAGACTCTTTGATTAAAAAGATTTAGATTCAAATCCCATTTAGAATGTGGAAAACCTTTATAAGTACTTTATGAATTATGGTAAGATACAGCTGGTTTTACATGGTGGAGATTTTCCTCCTGGAAACTCAGGAATTGTAACTTCACAGAAACGCTGTCCAGTTTGTTTCTATTTAGATAACCACAAGCAGTTAGCAGACATATGGTATTGGTTCCAGCAGCTGTAATTCCATTTGCTGTTAATATATCTCATAAGACAAATCTTACATCGCATAAATAAATGAAACTTTGAGCTTATCTACTTTTGAAATCTTTAATATTTATGTCTAAACTATTATTCATTGAAATTCTGATAATCATGTTACTTTCAGTGCTTAATCCTGTTTCTTGCAAAAATGAAATGTAACTACACTCATAGTTGGATAGTAGATCTCTAGGCAAGATGGGGTTTCTCTTCTTGGGATAACTCCAACCTTGAATGTTATGTGGTATAAATGTCTTGCAAGTATCTCTTCAGTTGTTTGATACACCCCTTGTATTTGTCATTAAACAAATGGTCATTGCTAGAAATTTGGATTAAAGGTTCATAAATCACAGACTGCTTACCCCACATTAACTGTTTGCAATTATACAAAAAAAAGTTTGTATTATATGATTGTAGATATTCACAAAATTAATGAAGATATTCACTAAAAGAGGATTAGTTCATCTTGGCACCCCATGGAAAATTTAATTGTTTATATATATATATATATATATTAACAATTAATGTTTTAACAATATATGTTTGGCCACTCGGCCAAACATATATCCATGTTTGGCCGAGTGGTTAGCATATCCGCTTCTCAGCCAAAAGGCTGCGGGTTCGAATCCTGCTGTGGGCATGGATGTTTGTCATTGTCTGTGAAAATACTAGTGGTGGTGGGCAGTAGATGGCATTGGTGCAGATGATGCGGTTCACTGTAGTTGGCAGATTGAGTGGTGGAGACGGAGAGTTGTAGAGTAGTGTATCTATTAAGCCCTGCCTTGATGAGTCTTTGAACTCCTTGGAGGTGTCACGTAATAATAATATAGAATGATATAATCACGTAATCACAAGAAAGATATTTATTTAACCAAATATTTCGGTCTGGAAATAGCAGACCATCGTCGGTGGTATTACAAGAACAGTTTAAAAAATATACAAGCTAGAATACTAACAATAGATCGTTGAAATTAGAACATGCCGCGTGATGTTATATCACTAAGTATGAAACGAAATATTTTGAAGTAGAAACATGATTGAATTTGCTATTAAAAAAAAAAAAAAAAAAAAAAAAAAAAAAAAATTAATGGGTAATCTTGATTAGGCTTTCCCAGATTTTTGATATAGATATGCAGTCATTACGATTCAGGTTGGGATGATGGAGCAAGGCCTCCACGCTTTCCTTGAACAAACGTTCGAACCTATAACGGGATCTATGTAAGAGGCGCGTTTTGGACCAAAGGATGCTGTGGTCAGTTTCAATCCCGTGTTGAGCCAAACCAGACTTTTCAGGTTTATTGTGAAGAATGGATGATTGATGTTCTTGGATTCTTTTTTCAAGAGAACGTCCAGTCTGTCCAAAGTAAGAGAGATCACAGTTGCAAGGAATTTGATAAACTCCAGGAAGAGATAAAGTTGAGCGTTTGTCTTTAGGAGAAGGAAATTGAGAAGACAATTTGTTAATAGGAGAATACGTAGCTGTTAAATCATATTTCTTCAAAATTCTTGCGATAGGTTCTGAAATACCGGAGATATAAGGAATAGGTACTCGACGTATTGAATCTTTGTTGTTTTGTGGAGGATTATAAGATGTAAGAAGACGTTGAATACTTTTTTCAGAAAAGCCATTGAGTTTCATGTGTTGCTGGATAGTAGAAAGTTCTTTCTGTAGATAATCAAAATGTAGATAATCTTTCTACTATCCAGCAACACATGAAACTCAATGGCTTTTCTGAAAAAAGTATTCAACGTCTTCTTACATCTTATAATCCTCCACAAAACAACAAAGATTCAATACGTCGAGTACCTATTCCTTATATCTCCGGTATTTCAGAACCTATCGCAAGAATTTTGAAGAAATATGATTTAACAGCTACGTATTCTCCTATTAACAAATTGTCTTCTCAATTTCCTTCTCCTAAAGACAAACGCTCAACTTTATCTCTTCCTGGAGTTTATCAAATTCCTTGCAACTGTGATCTCTCTTACTTTGGACAGACTGGACGTTCTCTTGAAAAAAGAATCCAAGAACATCAATCATCCATTCTTCACAATAAACCTGAAAAGTCTGGTTTGGCTCAACACGGGATTGAAACTGACCACAGCATCCTTTGGTCCAAAACGCGCCTCTTACATAGATCCCGTTATAGGTTCGAACGTTTGTTCAAGGAAAGCGTGGAGGCCTTGCTCCATCATCCCAACCTGAATCGTAATGACTGCATATCTATATCAAAAATCTGGGAAAGCCTAATCAAGATTACCCATTAATTTTTTTTTTTTTTTTTTTTTTTTTTTTTTAATAGCAAATTCAATCATGTTTCTACTTCAAAATATTTCGTTTCATACTTAGTGATATAACATCACGCGGCATGTTCTAATTTCAACGATCTATTGTTAGTATTCTAGCTTGTATATTTTTTAAACTGTTCTTGTAATACCACCGACGATGGTCTGCTATTTCCAGACCGAAATATTTGGTTAAATAAATATCTTTCTTGTGATTACGTGATTATATCATTCAGTCTTATGTCGCAAGTATCCTTAAAACAACAAATAATAATATATTTTTTATGCATGTCAAATTTTTAAAATATTGTATAATATTATTCTTTAAAATGCATCACTTAAAATCATTTAAAATACAAAGTTTATATATTTTACTTTTTTTTTTAACAGTGTTTTTCTCACTCGTGGAAGCATACATGGAACTGTTCTAAAGGAATGGCTTTGAGTTTGCTCTATTGCATTTTTTTTAAATTTCATTTACAACTTGGAATCTTTATCAAGTACAGATTTTAGCTTAGGGAAAAAAATGTCACGGGCCAAATCTGGTGAATAGGGTGGAGGAGGTATCTCTGTGATGTTCTTTTAAGCCAGAAACTCAAGAGCTGAAATCTTGGCACAAACTTTATAGCAATCCTCATTTTCAATCTTCCATTAGAATTTGGTGGCAGGATTTAACTGAGATTCCTGTTTTACAGGCTAGTTCTGGAACAGTAATTTCCTGATTGTTGATGGCATTTTTGCAAGCACAGGCTACCAAATTGTGAGTGCACGATGTCATTGGTTGTTCAGCCATCTTTAAACCTTTTGGATTATTCAAATAACTTTGAGCAGTTTAAGGCCTCGCCCCTGAAAGCTGTTTCAAGCATTTGATAAGTTTCTTTGGGTTTTTGCCAAGTTTATTGCAAAACTTCATGCATACACATTGGTCATTCATCAAAGCACTACAGGTGGCTGAGATGATGCAATGACTTCAGGCTTGCTCTTGTCATGTCGTGACATGTCTATGTGCATATCTGCTTACAAAACAAAATGCTAGCATGCCCAGTTTCTTTATAACAACAATTATTCTAGAACTCTTTGTACAGACCTTGTACAATCAACAGGTTTTCAGATGAAATGTTAGAAAGTTTATTCCTTTCAGCCTTGTCTTCACACTAATTTATTATAGGCTGAATAATAATTATTATTATTACAGGTATCTCCATGGAGTCAGTAGACTCATTGCGGGAGATCCAAACTATCAAAACAATATCCATCATATCTCTTCTTGAATTCATTTACAGACGAAGAACTCGCAACTGAGTCAGGCAATGCATTCCACTCATTCATCACCCTCCAGGCAAAAAATCTTGTTCTCACACCCTTGTTAACCACACTTTTCCTTAATTTCCAGGGATGGCCTCTTGTTCTTCCATCACTATCACACAGCTGAAATATTTCCCCTGCATTAATCTTATAAAAACCTTTTAGTAATTTAAATGTTTCTATCATATCTCCTCTTCTCTGCCTATCAACTAATCTCTGCAATCCACAAGCTCTTAATCTATCAATGTAGGGAGCATTTTTTACATCACTCACCAACTTAGTCACTCTCCTCTGAACCCTTTCCACAACCTCCTCATCTCCAAGGAATCCAAGTGACCAGACCTGAGCACAGTAATCCAAATGTGGAAGTATCAACGCTTTATCTCTGGATGTTAACTTGTTCCTCAATAACCAAGTAATCCTATGTGCAATCTTGGATACCTTAGCAGTGTGTCCCCTGAACCTCACCTCCCTATCTACCAACACCCCTAAGTCCCGAGCCTCATCAATCTCTTGGAGTACCGTTCCATCAATGTAGTACACAGCTGGTAATCTTTTAATCCCAAAATGCATAACTTACACTTTTCCACGTTGAACTGACATCCATTTCCTTTTGCCCATTTTACCAGATTATTTAAATCATCCTGCAAACTCTCAACATCAGCTTGATTTTTTATTGCACTACCAAACTTTGCATCATCAGCAAACAACTGAATATCTCCCTTTAAGCCATTTCCTATATATGTACAAATTAAACAACAATGGCCCAAGCACAGAGCCCTGAGGCATATCACTGGTCACCAGCCTCATCATGGACTCTGCTCCTCCATACACCACCTTCTGGTATCTCTCCCTCAGCCATTCTCCTATCCATATCACCAGTTTAGTATCCATCCCCATCTGCTCCAATTTGCACAACAGTATTCCATGGGGTATCAAAAGCTTTAGCAAAATCCAGAAGTACCACTGTGTAGCCATTTCCTTTGTCCAACTCAGATGTCATTCTATTATAAAAAGCTAATAAATTGCTAAGGCAGGATTGACCTTTAACAAAACCATGTTGGCCCCTATAGAGTATCATATCCTGATCCACCCATTCTTGAATTTTGTCTTTAACCAACTTTTCCAATACTTTTACCACCACTCTCGAGATGGTGATTGGTCTGTAATTAGCAACCACAGTTTTAGAGCCACCTTTATGCACAGGAACTACTTTGCCTTCCTTCCACTCCCTAGGGACCATGCTAGAGTTCAAACTTAAGTTAAATAACTAAGTAAGAGGCAATGACAATCCCTTTCACATTCACCCAACATCCGAGCTGATATTCCATCTAAACCTATAGCAGTGTTTGCATTTAAATTTTCCAATATACTAAGTAGCTCTAATTTCTTAACTTCAATTCTCACATTAGTTATTGCTATAAGTACAGAGATATTCTCACTTGGGTGATAGACTTTTGAAAAGTGATCACTCAGTAACTCTACTATTACATCTGAATTGGTCACCTTGATACCATCAGCACCCACTAAGGTTATCCTTCTGAAGTCATTCTTCCTTTTACTTGCCACATAGCAGAAGGACTCCTTGGTATTACCCTTGATCTCCATGGCTAAGGTCTTCTTATAATCTGATTTAGCTTTTCTTACTATGCTGGTAACCTTCCTAGCTTGAGCCTTGTACTGCTTATGGGTGTACTGATTGCCTTTCTCCTTGTAAATTCTCCATAATATTTTCTTTTTTGCAGATCAAGCTTGATACTACTACTCATCCATCTAATGCCTACCTTGTTTGTCTTCCTGGGGGACACAATCTGATATTGCCTTCCTCAGATACCCGCTGATTTTATCCCTTGCACTGCTACCATCTTTCCCTTGCAATATGTTCTGCCATGGACTGCTGCAAGCTTACTCTGAAGCTTGTTATAATTGCCTAACCTGTATTTCCATATATATCCCTTCTTAAGAGAGAAATCCACAAATTTTGCAACCTCCCAAGTCAATACCACATGATCGCTCTCACCAATTGGAAGTAACGATGACACCTTACTTATGCATATATCCTCTGAACCAATGACCGGGTCCAACACTCTCACACCACATGTCCCTTCAGTTATGTGCTGTTTCAAGTAATTATCTCATAGAAGATGTATGAATTTCATTTCCTTTTTGCCACGTGATATTTCCTCCTTCCAATTGATACCACCATAATTAAAATCCCCCATAATAATCACTAACCATGCATTCATTGCACTAATTTGCTGATATATGAATTCAATATCACCCCCTATATCCCCCCTGGCCTATAGCTGCAACCAACTGTATATTTGGTTGCATTGGTCACTATTTCACACCAGACCGCCATAAATGTACTATCATTCACATGTCTATCATCTTGATATACTACTTTCTTTGGCTGCAACTCATCAGCTATCATCAACAGTACTCCTCCCCCCGTTCTATCTTCTCTATCCTCCCTGAAAATACTGTATCCATCACATTCAATTCCAGTGACCACATCTTCTGCTGACAGCCAAGTTTCACTAATGCCTATAACTTTTGGTGAGATTGCACTGACTAATGCCAAAAATTCTTCCCTCTTATTTCGAATGCTTCTTGCATTTGTATACAAAAATTGTAGATTCCCCTTCAGTTCTTGTACCAGCTTTAGAACTGATATACATTCTACTAATTTCAGTAGTCCTATGCCAATTTTTATCCACTCTATTCTGCAATTTATTCCACAAATAAGGATCAACAAATATACAATCACTGCTTAAGTTTCTCCCTCTTATACTCAACCTTTTCAATTTTAGTTTCCCTGCCCAATTACTTCAACTTGTTCAGAAAACAGTAACTTCTTTAATTGCTTATGACCTTCCATGTTCAGATGCAACCCATCTCTTGCATACAGCTGTCTTTTGCCTTCAAACACACTCCAGACATCGACAAATTCCAGACCTCTTTTTTTGCACATTCTTGCAATCATATCATTCATTATCATCGCTTGTCTACTTAACTCATAATTGTCAAAACGTGGCAGCACACAGGCTCTCCTTCCATCAACACTTTCTTTTCACGATATCTAACAATGTTCTTAAATCTTTTGCTAACCGATTTATACTACCACTCTGGTCATTTGTACCCACCATAACTATCATCTTTTCTACATTATGCCCTCTCTTTATTGCTAAAACCACTCTCTCTATTGTTCCACCAGCTAAGCGCTCCTCAAGAATACTACTCTCCATACCCTTAATCATAGAATCACCATATATTTTACCACTTGTAACTTCAATCAAGTCCAAACGAGTCACTCATGGCCTCATTTTCTACGCTATTCATCATGACTCTCCCAGTTTCATTACTGAACGCTCATTTACTTACTCCCTCATTCTCGCACATCTCGTTTCTTCTAGATCTCTTGTGCTTTCATTCTGTTGACTCCCAATCACTTCCATACTATTTATTTCTTCATCAATCACGAAAGACTCTCCCATACTTAATCTTGTTCTAGTTACTTCAGCTAGAGTAATCTCCATAGTCCTAATTTCTCTATTTAACTCGGCCTTAATTTCCAGACCCCCCCCCCATTACTGAGCACTTCCAATTCCTCTTGCAAAAGATGGTCACTTTTCATTTTCCCGAACTCCTGCCGAAGTTCATCCGCTACGGTCCCAACATCTGCTTCCATTCCTAATCACTCCGATCTCTCATGCTTGGGATCATCATAAAGTAAATCAGGTTTGTTTAAAACTCTGAAAAAAAAAAAACAAAAGTATGAAATTTATTATTACTCAAAACCAAATTATTATAATATTTTGGTTTTATTACAATATTGTCACAATTAAATTTAATTATTTTGCATTTTATATTATTTAAGAAAACAGAATAGGAACAGGTTGAAAATAGTTTAAACAACTTAATGCCAGTAATGAGTGAGTTGGGGCTAAAAACTTTTTTTAGAGCATTATTGCCAGAATTCTGATTTCGTGCCATTACAATTGTACAAAGAGATGAATAATATGAATTGGTGCAAATCGTAATCTGAACCCCAATGAGGACTAATAACACTGTGACACACCAAATCTGGGATATCACTAGTGACCTCTCTTCTATATCCAACCCCATCTGTTCCAATTTAACTACTTGTTTGTCATGTGGCAATCCATTGAAAGTCTTTACAAAATCTAAATATACTATTGTATGAGGGTGGTCTGAAAAGTTCTCAGCCTAACAATGAAAAAACGAATTTATAATTTCAAAATTATTTTTTATTTTTCAACATAATCTCCCTTAACACTAATACATTTATTCCAGTGATACTCCAGTGTCATTATCCTGTCCCTGTAGCGGTTCTCAGTAAGATCTGCAAAATACCCCTCTACAGCTGCAATCACCTCTTCATTCGAAGAAAAACGCTGACCAGCAAGGAAGAGATAGAAGTCAGAGGGAGCCAAATCTGGGAAATAGGGTAGATGTTCCAACAACTCATAGTAAAGATCCCTTAATTTTCCCATTGGCAAAACACCTTTGTGGGCAGGTGTATTGTCCTGATGAAAGATGATTTTTTTCTTCTGCAAATTTGGTCTTTTCTCACAAATTTTTTCGTCTAGTCTGGTTAAAAGATCAGAATAATATTCCCTGGTTATTGTTTGACCCTTTTCAAGATAATTAATAAACAAAATGCCTTTAGCATCCCAAAACACCGATGCCACGACCTTTCCTGCTGATGGAACTGACTTTGTCTTTAGCGCTGAACAACTGGCTTCTGTCCATTGTTTTGACTGCTGTTTGGATTCTGGTGTGTAAAGGTGAATCCAAGTCTCATCCATAGTAATAAATTGACATACAAAAATCAGTTTTTCTTGTTAAAAGATTTCATGCATTGTTTAGAGATGTTCATGCGATTGTATTTTTGATCTGCTGTGAGCAAGTGTGGCACCCATCCTGCGCAAAGCTTTTTCATTTGCAATTCTTCATGCAAAATATATCTTACACGTTCTTTTGAAATGCCTATAATCTCAGCAGTTTCATGCACTTTGATTCACCAGTCATCCAATACCTTATTGTGCACTTGATCAATGATTTCTGGTGTTGTCACACTTTTTGGACATCCTTCACGTGGATCATCTTCAAGGCCGGTACGGCTACATTTAAACTTGTCAGCCCATTTCTTAATTGTCGAAAACGAAGGAGAAGAATGCCCATAAACGTTTATCAACATCGAATGAATTTCTTTTGCCGTGATTATAAAAGAATTTTATAATCACACAATACTCAATTTTATCCATTTCAAGGGATACAGACAATACTTTTACTTCAGACATCTGTATAACACAAACTACTTGATAGAATGATTTGCAATTTCACATGGATGCTTATGACAGATGTACGAACTTAGAAAAAAAAAAATCTTGCCGATAGTGTTGCCATCTATGGTCAAGGCCGAGACCACCCTTGTATATGCATTCTGCTTGTCCAGTGTATTTGTCACCGTGTTATAATAAATAAGCAAATTGTTAATACACGATCATCCTTTAGCAAACCCATGCTATTCATTAAAGAGAACTCTGCTACTGTCAATGCAATTTTGATTCCTTGTCCTCAGATTCTCCAACACCTTGACAACAACTTCAGACAGGCCTATAATTTGATGCCTTAGTCTTATCACCTCCTTTATGAAGCAGTACAGTTTTGCCATTATTCCACTCTTAGACTTTGGCTAATCTAAAACATGTTAAAAATGTAAGTTAAACTCCTTGGAACATTCCCTGAAGATACATGGTGATATACCGTTAAGTCCCATGGCCTTGTTGATATCAAGTTTACTCAATTCTTCATATATCTCCTGTTCACTTGCCATCATTGGTTCTTCTCTCTTCCCACTGCTCAAGTTCTGCATTATGTTACAATCGCAAGGATGGAATACTTTAATGAACTGCTCATTAAAAACACCTACTGTATCCTTCTAAGTGATTACCATTCTCCTTTTATCACTGACCAACATCTTCCCATAATCATTCTTCCTTCTGCTGGCCAGATATTAAAAAAAAACTCTAGGATTTTTTTTAGCCTCATTTGCTAAGTGCTGTTCAAAATGTACTTTTGCTACCCTAATCAAGTGAGTCATCTTCCAGTTTGTGTTCTTCACTTCTTCAGTCATCCAATTTACACCTATCTTATTTAATCTCCTGACCTTGTAACACACACTTGGTCATTGCCTCTGCCAGATACTTTCTGAGTAGAGACTAAAGTTTCACTGATTTCCTTCCCATCCAATTCCTCATTCCATGATTTCGCTGCAAGCTGTCTCCTGATTTTTTCATAATCACCCGCCATGTAATTCCACATATAACTCTTTCTCAAAAAAGTCCTGATATGGCTGGCCACCACCGAAGTAATCTCTTTATAATCACTTTCACCAAACTGGAAGAAATGTGACACTTCATTTACAACAATATCTTCTGATGAGATAATCAAATCCAAGATCCTCGATCCACATGTGGCCCTGTTACATACTACTTAAGGTATTTGTCCCTCAAAAACTCGAGAAATTCATTCTCTTTGGTGCCTGATACTGTCTCTTCGTTCATTCTATATTACCATAATTGAAATCACCCATAATGATTGATCTTTTCATATTAACCAGACTAATTTGCCTATGCATTACCTTCTCACTGCCTTCCACATTACCAGTCTATAGTAACACCCTACTAAACATTTCATCCTATCCACTTTCACACCATATTGCTTCAAAACCACTGTCAGTATTTTTCATAGAGCAAAGGAAGACAAAGGCAGTTGTTGAAAGTTTTTCAACTTGGCTATACTATAAATTAAAGATATACAAAGGTTGCGCCTGGAGTATTTTCAGGATTGGGGCAACTCGTGGTAAAGGTGGTATGACTTCACATCACTTGCCTTAGTATCCCATAATGCAAAGCACATCTCCTTGCGGACATGTATAATGCTATGCATTAAGGGAAGGGTCACTACCCAGACCGGTTTCGACCTTTATTAAGGTCTCATCGGTGGGAACCAGACCCAGAGGTGATACCAAGGTACTGTGTTTGGTAACTAGGGTTCTCACAGTGTATCTATTAACTCTGTGGAAGTCTAATGATGTTAATATAATACTTGCTAAGAAATTAGATTGTTTTCATCTATATGTCATTTTTATGATATACTTGGGACTACTTATAGAAGACAAGTGCTCTTTTTATATAAGTGGATGAAACTGGAAAATATTACCAGTGCATAAAGGGACATCCACAGCAGAAGTGTTGCACTGCCAGTTGGTTTGTCCTTCACACTGCTGTGAAGCCTAGTATGGATGAGATCAACAAATTATGTGAGGGGGAAAGGAATGGGTGGATGGAACATAAAAGAATTCTTTTCTGAGACTACTACAGTTTTCTTCTTCTTCTTCTTCTTCTTTGAATTTGCTCTCATCAAAATTCCTGACTGTTATTGCACATTCCCTGTTTTCTGGAGCCTTGAATAGTCAGCTTACATTTCTTATTAATGCCCATTCTGTTATCTTTTCCAGCCATGGTTTTCTTCCTGTATTATATTATATTATATTTTTTCTACCAATAACTAATTGGTAGAAAAAATATTTTTATGTAACGCTCCACTCATTTCATGAACAGCTGTGATTCCTCAGGAGATAGTGAATTAAATAAACAGTTAAGCTATAGCTAGTAATGATAATCATATTAAATATTTGAACAAAGACTAATAATGGAATGCATGCATGTACTATATTGCATCTTGGTGGTTAGTGATTGTGCTACCAAAGTTTACGTGCATTAGATTTTTTTTTTATGAGAAAAGGCCCAGGCTTGGATCATGTCTTGTTTTTTTGTTGCATTGGTTTGGCCATTTTTAGCAGTTTGAATGTTTCTTTAAAATCTCTGTGGTCTGAAATCATAGATAATTTCAATGCATTGCCATTAGACTCACTCCTAGAAGTGTGAGCAAAACAAACAATTATTCATCTTATAGGATGCCAACACAATGAAAGATCCCTGTACACAAAATCCCATCACCATCCAATGTAAAAATTTGGTATTAAGACATTTGAGTTCCATCCTACCAAAGAATCACTAAGAAAATTAGTTAATAAAATTTTAATTCAACCAAGACTACAAATGAACAAGGAAGAGACTAGAGGTGTGGTATTTCTCCTATATTTGGTTAGTCAGGGACAAGATATTAACTGATACTTGCTTAGCAGAAAGTTGCCTACTTTCTGCTAAGCAAGATTTCAAATGTGGTTAGACCTTCAACCATTCTACACTCAAGAAACCTTTTATTTACAAGATTACCTGTACTGATGTAGAACGGACAGGCATGTCAGGATGTTGTATGTGGGAAGAGAAACGCATCAGGATTAGATCACTACTCCAGAGCTTTTAGATTAAAAAAAATAAAAAAATAAAAAAACTGAAATGTTAAAAATGTAACAAGAAACAAGGCATGATCTTACATCAAGTCTGGTCCTCTTTCTCTCATAAAAAAAAATCTAATCCATGAAGTCCTTGGTAGCATGCATCACATCACTAACAATCAAGATGCTGTATAGTACACACACATACACATGCTCATTCCATTGTTAGTCTTTGTTTAAATATTTAATATAGATAAATATAAATTAAAGATGCCAAAAAATTATATTCTTGGTTTTCATCCTTTATCCAAGTGTAAGCAAACAAATTTGCACATGAAATCACTTCATGACTGGGCTACTTACTTTTACATAGAGGCTAATGACTTCACATCGATTGTCTTATCATCATCATCAAATTCCTGCCATGTACCATCAAGGGGTGTACAGGATATGATAGTACTACATGAAAAAAATTACATCATTATTAATTTCCTCTACAATTTTCCTCCAAATCAGTCTGTTACTTGTCAACACTCCAATATTGTCTTATCTCATAATGCAATGCACATATCTTATGGACATGTATAATGCTATGCATTATGGGAAGTGGCACTATCAGACCCAGTTTTAATCTTTATTGAAGTTTCATCAGTAGGAGCCAGACCCAGAAGTGATGCCAAGGTTGAAGTAATGCAGAAGGCATATTTCCATATAGTAGCCAAAAGGTGTCACACCTTATTACTAAAATACCCTTGATTAGAGAATATGACTTCTGCATTACTTCAACCTTGGTATCACTAATTTATAGTATCTTCTTCTTCTTGAGTATTCTGCAATTGGGCAGGTTCTTCTCTTAGTAGCAAAACTTTCCTTCCACTCTCTTCTGTTCTGAGCCTTCTCTTTCAAGATTATGTACCTGTCTCCATTAAACATATCATCTAGCATTGTTTTCCTTACTCCTCCTTTGGTCTTTTTCCATCTATTTTTCCTTCAGTGGTATCTCTGATGATTCCATTCCCTCTCAGAATATGTCTGATCCAGTTTTCTGTTCTTCTTTTTATCCTCCTTACAAGACTTCTTTCTTCTTCTACAATTTTTCATTAGTTATTTTATCTGTCCATTTGATTTTTTCCATTCTTCTCCAAATCCACATATCAAAGCTTTCAAATATCTTAATTTCTTCTTTCTTCAATGTCCAAGTTTCAGCTGCATAGAGGACAACACTCCACACAACATTTTATTAGTCCTTTCTTTAGGTTTCTATCCATTTTACTTCTGAATAAATTCCATTTCCTATTAAAGGCATCTCTTCCCATCACTATTCTTGCTTTTATGCCACATTTTATGTCACTGCGAGTTTTGAGAGAATGTGCTAGGGAACCGACAGTGCCTTTAACCTGGCTTTTCAATGAAAGTCTGGCTGCGGAAAAGGTGCCCAGGGAATGGAAGGAAGGTAAGATAGTGCCATTGCATAAGGGTGGTAACAGACTGGAAGTGTCTAATTATAGGCCAGTCTGTGTGTCATCAGTAGTTGTGAAGATCTTGGAGAAAGTAGTGAGGGACCGTATACAGCATTGGGCAGATGAGGGTAATGTTATCTGTGAGAGTCAACATGGATTTGTGAAGGGGTGCTCTTGTTTTAGCAATATGCTAGCCTTTTGTAATAAAGTTACAAGAACATTAGATGAGGGAAAGGCATATACTGCAATTTTCTTAGACTTAGCGAAGGCATTTGACAGGGTGCCACACGATAAGCTGATATTTAAGTTTCAGCACATGGGTCTGGATGTCAGATTGGTCAACTGGATTCAGGATTAGCTGTCTGATAGGTATCAGTTGTGTATGGTGGAGCAGTTTCAAGGAGGCAGAGGGATACAAGTGGGGTCCCACAGGGCTCAGTACTAGGACCTATATTGTTTAACCTTTATATCAATGACATTGCAAGGGGATATTCAGTTGTTTGCAGATGATGCGAAGTTGGGAAGGATTATTAGTAATAGTGCAGATGTGGTAGCCCTGCAAAAGAGGATTTGAATAAGCTAGATAGATGGGCAAATGAATGGGGGTGTCAGTTTAATGCAGCAAACTGTAAGGTCTTGAGGTTTGGGAAACATCGATGGGATGCTGCATACTCTATGGGAGAAGTTAACCTGGAGGAAGTAGGGGAGACAAGTGATCTGGGGTTGATGATTGATAGAAACCTGAAATTTAGGGGACATGTTGCAAAGGTGGTGAAGATAACACAGAGGATTGCTGCAATTATGAGAAGGACACTGACCTGCAGAGATAAAAGGGTTATCGTTCCATTGTATAAGTCTCTGATCAGACCACACTTAGACTATTGTTCTCGGATTTGGTCCCCAGGATTTGAAGGGGATAAAATAACTGTGGAAAGGGTACAGAGATGGATGACAAAGATGGTTTCAGGACTGTACAATTTTGGTTATGAGGATCGGCTGAGGGAATGTGGACTGCAGAGTTTGGTGGATAGAAGAAGGAGAGGTGATATGATTGAGACTTTTAAATTGTTGAGAGGTGGTTACAGGGTTAACACTGGGGAGTTCTTTCGCTTGGTTGAACAGCGGGAAGGAGTGATGACAAGAGGCCATCCCTGGAAGTTACGAAAGGAAACTGTGAGCAAGAGGGTGAGGAGTGGTTTCTTTGCATGAAGGGTGGTTGAACCGTGGAATGCATTGCCTGATGGAGTGGTGAGAACGAGAATGGTCAATGAGTTTAAGGAGTGGTGTGATAGACTTTGTGTTTCTTAGGGGGACCTCCACTCGATGAGTCTTTTGACTCCATGGAGGTCTGAATAATAATAATAATTTTACATCTTCCATCACTACTAATCACACTTCCTGGATATTTAAATATCTTTACTTGATTCAATTTTTTCCCATTCATTCTGATATCCATATTTGCCTCTTTCCTTACTATTTTCATTACCTTTACTAAAAACACATGTACTAACCAAAGTAATGACTATTTAATTCGTAAATATTTCATCCCAAGTATCTTGAGACATCATCAGAACAGTAGTTCAAACAATACTAGGAATAACATACAGTTAGGGTGCATGATTACAATGGGATCTCAATAAGTGTGCAGTAACATGTTATAGAAGTAAATTAAATATAACTGAAAAAAAAAAAAAAAATATATATATATATATATGTATAAAGATTATTTTACACAGTTTTGTAAAAATTGTGTAAATTTCCTCTTAGACCCATCATAGATTCCATTAGCAGTTCAACTTACAAGTTATCAAAATTCTTATCTAACCTTCTCTGTCCTCATATAGGCCACTCAGCCTCTTCAATAAAAAAATTCCACAGAGTTTCATGCAAAAATAAAAGACATTCAACTGTTAAAAACTGATTTGTTAATTAGCTTCAACATTGTCTCCCTCTTCACGAACATTCCCCACAAAGAAACAGTAGAATTATTAACTCAAAAATTTCCTTCTGATATAGTTGAATTATTCAAATTTGTTATTACATCCGGTTACTTCACCTGGAAAGGTCAAACTTACAAACAAGAAGAAGGAACAGCAATGGGATCTCTTTTATCACCAAACTTAGCAAGCCTGTTTCTAGAATACCTTGAAAAAAAAATATTCACTTTTGAACTCAAACCAAAAATTTGGTTACGATATGTCGACAATGTATTTGCAGTCTGCAATCATCCCGAACAGGAATCACAACTGTTTCTAAATAAAACGAACCTTCTTCATCCTCGCATCAACGTTATGCTACAAAAAAAGAATCTCCACAGGGTATCTTCTTTCTGGATATTCAAAGAAAAGAAGATGGTTTCATCACCACGTCTGTCTATCGCAAGCCTACATTTTCAGGTCGCTACATTCACAATTCTTCCGCTCATCATCTATCTCAGAAATTTGGCATCATTAAATCACTAGTTTCCGAAGCGCACAAATTCTGCTCCTCTGAAGATTCTCTAAACAAATCAAAAAAATCATCAGTTACCTTCCCACGCATCAACCCAGACAAGAAGTGCATAGGATTCCCATACCTTACGTCAAAGGCATCTCCGAACGTCTTTCAAAAATTATGAAGAACTACAATTTTGCCACTACTTACAAACCTATCAACCAAATCTATAACTTGTTACCTTCTCTTAAGGACACACTCTCACCTCTTATGTTACCTGCTGTTTATGAGATCCCATGCTCCTGCAAATTGTCTTACTTTGGTCAGACAGGTAGGTCTGTTCAGAAACGCATCTCGGAACATCAAGATCACATTCGTCTTTTCAAACCACAGAAATCTGCTCTCACCCAACACGGAGTTGAAAATCCAAACCATAGGATCCATCGAGAGAAGTCGAAACTTTTACTCAGATCTTTATATAAATATGAACGTTTATATAAAGAAAGTGCTGAAGCCCCTTTAAACAGACCAAATTTAAACTGCAACGATGTTCTTACTATTCCTAAAGTATGGGAAATTATTATACCAAATTGTGTAAAATAATCTTTATATATATATATATTTTTTTTTTCAGTTGTCCCAAGATACTTGGAATGAAATATTTACGAATTAAATAATCATTACTATGGTTAGTACGTGTGTTTTTAGTGATGAATTCACCACAAGTTTCGCTATATAAAAATGTTTCATTACCTTTGTTTTTCTTATGTTAATTTTCATTCCATAATTGATACAGGATTCCAGTAATCTGTTCAACAGATGTTGTAGTCCTGTTTCAGTATTTGACAATAATGCCTTGTCATCTCCATATCTTATTGCAAATATATGTCTACCTCCAATCTTTATTCCTTCTTCCAAATTCTCCAGTGCTTCTTTTAACATTGCTTCGGAATACATGTTAAACAAAATTGGTGACAGAGAACAGCCTTGTCTTACTCCTTGTCCAATGATACCTGGTTCTGTTGTACCATGTGTCTCTCACCATGGCAGTTTGTCCCATATATAGTGAAATAATTATCCTTCTGTCTTTCCAATCTATACCAATCTTTTCCATTACTTCCACCATCTTGTCCCATTTTACAAAGTCAAAGCTTTTTCAAAATCTATATAACAGATATCGACTTCTTTATTCACTTCCAGACTTCTTTCATTTACTATTCTTAACAGTCCAATCGCATCTCTTGTTCCCTACCCTTCCTGAAACCAAACTAATCTCCAAGAAATTCTTCCACCTTAGATGCAGTTCTTCGTGTTAAGATTCTCATAAGTATTTTTGATGTATGGAAAATGAGGCTTATTGTTCTGAAATCCTTGTGGTTCACTGCATTACTTTTCTTTGGTATAGGTATAAATATTAAGGTCATAAAATTTTTTGGTAATTCTTCTTTTATAAATTAATTGTTATGAATTTTTCACTTGGTTATACTATAATTTATAGTATAACCACGTGAAAAAACTTTCAACATTTAATATGGATATCAATGCCTGCTTGTAACTCAACCGTTTATTTAATTCCCTGTTGTCTCCTAAGTGAGCCACAGCTGCTTATTTTTAATAAACTCCTTATATTATAATGTGGTCTCAATATCGAAAACTGCCTACAAAGAATTTTTATTTTTTCTATCAATGTGGTTTGCCTATTTGCCTCAAATAATATCATGTTCTCCTACCACAGAGCTCTGAATGTTCTTTTCCTTTAGTTTTTGTCCTTTATGTTGTATTTTTTTTTTCTTCTATGGCTGAAGATAAGCTGACATCATTTCTTAACTACGAGGTGGTATCAAAAGGTTTCGAGACTAGTTCTGTTTACGAGAAATTACTTTTTTATCTACGTTTATATACTATCACCTTCAAAATAGTCCCCTTGCATATCAATACAGTGCTCCCAGCATTCTTGCCACTTCTGGAATGTGTCCTGGAAGTCTTCTTTTTGAAGCATGTTAAGTACCTTCTGCGATTTGCTCTGGATCTCTGCAGTGGTGACCTTTGAGCTGGATCTTCATCTTTTGGAAGAGTAAAGTCTGCAGGAGCCAAATCTGGCAAGTAGGGTGGGTGCAGAAGTGAGATCATGTTTCTGGCAAGAAACTCGTGTGAGGAGAGCTCGGTGACAGGGTGCATTGTCGTCGTGGAGCATCCAGTTTTTCGCACACCATAGATCTGGTCGCTTTTGCCGAATGTCCTCCCTCAGATGCCTTAAAACCTGGCAGTAGAACTCGCTATTGACGGGCTGGCCCCTAAGGATGAATTCTCGATGCACAATGCTGCGATTGTCGAAAAAGACTATGAGCATGCACTTGGTCGAGCTGCGGACCTGCCTCTCCTTTTTTCGGTCGTGGAGATGATGGCTCTTCCACTGTGAAGACTGTTGCTTCGTCTCAGGGTCGTACCCATACACTCAAGTTTCGTCACCAGTAATGATCCTGTGGCAGATTTGCCTAGTTTTATGCAGAATTTCATGTTTGTTCTTTGTTCTAACTTGCTGTCTATGATGAAATCGCAGATGTGGTAATGCAGGTGGCCAGAATAGCATCAGTTGCACAGCTCTCGATGTACACAGAATGATGTCTTTTGGCACACTGACTTATGAAGGTAGGTGCTCCCTGTGACTGCGTGCAACCTTGTGCTGCCATCTGTTGGCGTGTTACAAACCTAGTCTCGAAACGTTTTGATACCACCTCGTATATCAGTCTTTGTCATTTTTTGGTCCTTCCATTACTTTGATGTTGGTCATTATATATCCATGATATCCTGAGTGGACATCTCCATCTTGAGCTTAACACCTGTTCTTGTTGGTTTAATTTTGCACTGTTTCTTGCCCCAAACTCCACTGCTCATTAATCCAATACCTCAGGTATTTAATATGCCTGCCGTCTGTATTTTTTCCATTTATTGTATACCGTGAGTCTTCAGATTTTGATCTTTGATTATGGTTATTTCCATTTATCTGAATCCGATTTCTTCACTTTCTGTATAATGCATACAACAGTGTTCATAGGTCCTTCTCATATTACTGATTGCTGTAATATGAGAAGGAGCTATATAAATTAACATCAGCATAGCAAATGTTAATTTAAACTTCATTTATTTTTGAAAAGAGTTCTTTTTCTGTTATAATCCTTTAAAAATATATTCCAAATAAACAGTAAGAGAAATCTTTATATGGATATTTTTCATTCATCTCACAACAAGGTAGCAGAGTTGTTCTCCCAGTGGGATTTTTCATTCCAATGACACTGGATGCTGGATGACATAGCCTGTGACTATAAATTATATAGTGTATTAGTGGGTGGATGAGCCTCTGTAGCTCAGTCAGTTAGATCGATGCCCTTTGGTTGGAAAGACCTAGATTTGAATCTCATCTAGGACATCCTTTATTAGGGCTTTTCAAGTGATGGTGAGTTAAGCGATCACATATAAAAGTAGCAGGGTTTTTTCCCCAGGATCTGGGTTTTTCATCCCAGAAAGCAGGAGAACCAGTCAGGGACACATGCTATTTGCACACAATGCAGATAGGATTAACTGCCCTATCATAAGCTATATCAGATTTCTTGAAAGCCAAATTACTTGTCCTTGATAGGCTGTTGAGCTATACATGAAAGGGAAGATGGGATGGGATGAGTGCATAGTGGGTGATGGTAATTATGTAGTGAGTAGGTGATGTAGAGTGTTGTACTGCGTTGAATCCTTGGAGGTGTTACATTTGCCATGTTATTGGGACATTGCATCCTTTGATTGGCAAAACATCTGAGTTTGATTCTCATCATGATGAGAGGAATCATTTTCAATTAAAGGTGGGTTAGCCAATCTCATATGGAGATGCACGGTTTTTCTTCCCACATACAAACAGATCAATGCTGAGAACACATGGAGTTTACAGGCAGAAAAATGCTGGTGGTGGTGGTTATCATAGTAGGCCACAGATATGTGTTTATAGTAATAGTAGTAGTAGTAGCAACAGTAGGTAGAGGAGACGGTGAGTTGTATATAGTGGAGTAGTGTCCATCCATGATGAGTCCTTGGTGTCAAGTAATAATAGCAATTTCTGGTATAGAGACTATTTAATTTGGTCCTTTCCATCTAACTCAATACTATGTAATATCAGTTTCTCGTGACATACTCAATCAAAACTTGTTAATATTCATTGAGGTTTTCAAATATCTACAGAATGTAATGTTCTATAAATGATTTTAACTAGTCCCTGAGAATAGCAATACTGTAATACCTGTATTGTATAATTTACTTTACTTGCTAACAGTAGTCAAGTGCATGTAAAAAGAAATGTTCAGTTGTTTACAGGTAATCAATTAAAAAATTCTGATGTGTTATTCAAAGCCTCATTGCTTACAGTGGCAGATTCAAAGAACCTGCCACTGTAAGCAATGAGGCTGTTGTCTGTTGCCAAGTGTTAAGGTTTTGCACAGAGGAGATAGAAAGTATCGAGAATTGAACAAGAATGGCGATCTTGGGATAATATTGGGATAAGCCAGATTCAATTCCCACTGTGTCATTGATGTTTTTGGAAATGCTTTTGAATCTGAGATGATTTTTATCACCTCTGGCATGATATGATACTGCAGTACTTTTATAAGGTTGGCATAAATAAATAAATTATAACATTCACTCCAAAGACCTGCAATAATGAAAAGGACATCATAATGTACAGCTTTATAAAGCTACAGCCAAACTTTTGTGAACACATTCTACAGTCTTGTCTTTGGCAGAAATTCTTGTGCGTTTATAACAGATGTGTATATATTAGAATGACTGTAGGTTATTAAATATTTTTTTAGAAAATAAAAACATGCTTGAAGTTTTTTTTCAGAGAGAGAGAGAAGCATATGAGGAATTTAGTTATTGGTTTCCACATTAATTGTGTGTTTAGGCTTAGATTCTGGTCAGAATTCATGTCATGTTCAATATGTAATGGAATGAAAACAGCACAAGGAGTGAATTATACAGGAATGAAGTTCAGCTATGTGGCATCTCTCACAGCTTAACTCAACCATATACATTGAGGTTGCTTATCTAATGGTAATAAAGTATTTTCATTCCAACAGAATAAACAAAATATTTAATTCTTCCTCTAATCCTCGGCCTTTTCTACATACAGATTTCAGTGCAATCCCTATTCCCTATGTCTAGCATATATCAGAAAAATAGACGTATGAATGTGAACATGAACAAAATGAAGGATAGAGTGCTGTATGGAGACTCGTTAGTACAAGGTGTGTTAGTAGAGGATTTGACAAAATCGTACCAACCTGGTGCGACCATAAAGGACGTAACTGAGTCTATTAGAGAGCAAAAGGAAAGGGTGAAAGAAATGATTGTTGTGGCAGGTACGAATGATTTGAAAGGAGATAAAATGGAAATGATAGAAGACCTGAATGAATTGTTTGAGGTAGCAAAAGAAAAGAGTGAGAGAGTTAGAATGATTAGTCTTTTGCCACGGTATGACAGTGAAATGTTTAAAAGGAGGGCTATAATTGCGAATGACTTTATGCGTGGGTTATGTATGACGAGTGGTGTGGAATTTGTGGATGTGTGGAGTGAGTTTGATGGGCGAAAGGATCTATATAAGATGGATGGCTTGCATTTGAATGGTTACGGTGTAAGAAGACTTGAGAAAGTGTTGCTGAATGTAGTGGATGTGCAAATTCAGGGAAACTAGATTTGTTAGGGGGGGGGGAGTAGATATACAGTCCTTATGGAGGCAGTTGAATGTAAGAATGAATATAATATGCCAGAGCAAATAAGGACAACAAATCTGAGTGGGATAGTTAATATAAGGCATCAAGGTAGGGTTGGGGCTAATGGGGGTCTTAAATTCATGTACACTAATACTAGGAGTATTAGGAACAAGAAGGAAGAGTTTTTGGCCATGGTTGGCACTTCCAGACCACAGGTTATAGGTATTAGTGAAACATGGCTGACAGTAGATGATATAACTAGTGGGATTGAATGTGATGGGTATAGTGTGTTCAGGAATGACAGAGAGAATAAAATGGGGGGGGGGGGGAGTATTGTTGATGATAGCTGATGAGCTCCAGCCAAGGAGAATAGAAGTTGAATTGCAGGATAGAGAAAAGAGCACATTTGAGGCCATTTGGTGTGAGATTGTGGCTAGCAGAACTAAATATACAATTGGGTGCTGCTATAGACCAGGTGATGGAAAAGATGGTGGTGACAGTATGCACAAGCAAATAGAAGAAATGGGTGGAAGGAGAGTGATTATTATGGGAGATTTCAACTATGGTCGCATTGATTGGAGTGAGGAGAGGACACACGGGAGGAAGGAACTGGATTTTATGCAGTTATTAAGGGATAACTATCTGCGACAGCATGTAATGGAAAATACTAGGGGTCAGAGAGTGCTTGACCTAGTAATTACATCTGAGGATTTCGCTGTAACAAATATGACCACATTGCCACCAATCGGTGAGAGTGATCATAGGGTCTTAACTTGGGAGGTGGCTAAAGGTGTAGAATTTTCAATTAAGACAGGGTACATGTGGAATTATCAGGCTGGAAAGTATGACAAGCTTAGGAGTTTGATTGGTTCAGTGCCATGGCATGTACAACTGCAAGGACTAGAAGTTGATAGTGCATGGGAGGTAGTTAAGAAGTGCTTGCATGAAGCAATGGCTGACTGTATACCTAGAGTCCAAATAATAAATCAAGTAGGGGTTAAATGGATGAATAACACCATTAAGCTTGAGTTGCAAAAAAAGAAACAACTATGGAGGGAATTTAAGGAGAAGGGTGACCGGCAGGCACATGAACGGTATAAAGCGCAGGCCAGAAGGGTGACGAGTGTGGTAAGAAAAGCAAAAAAGTATTACGAAAGAACATTGGCCATGCAGGCTAAAGAGAATCCTAAACAGTTTTTTAGATATGTAGCAAGTAAAAGGAAAAATGTACATGGCAGATTGATTTTAAAGAATGCCAATGGTAGGGAGGTAACTGAATCAGTTGAGATAGTTGAGTTACTGAGTGAGCACTTTGCAAAAGTATATCATCCAGGTGGTGACATTGCAGAAACGAATAAACCAGTAGATTATACGGGAATTGTGGTTGATGAAGTGGAGGTGAGTAGTCTATTGCATAACCTCAATGTCAATACATCTGTGGGATTGGATGGTATACCAGCTCGTGTTGTACGAGAAGCAGCTAAAGAATTGTCAGTACCCTTGACCATTTTGTTTAATTTGAGTTTCGGGTCTGGGTTAGTCCCGAACGGGTGGAAAGAGGGGAAAATAGTTCCACTGCATAAAGGTGGTTCCAAGACTGCTGTTGTAAATTACCGACCGATTAGCATATCAGGAATCATTGTCAAGGTCTTAGAGAAATTAGTCAAGAAAAGAATACAGGATTGGATAGATGAAAATGGGATATTGTATGGGGGACAACATGGTTTTGTGAAGGGTAGATCATGCCTCAGTAACTTGCTCACGTTTTATAACACAGTGACGGCTGAACTGGATAGGGGTAATGGGTTTACAGTGATACTACTGGACCTTGCCAAGGCCTTTGATAGGATACCACATGGAACCCTAATCAGTAAACTGGAGCAGATGGGTATAGATATAGGGTTGGTGAGATGGATAAGAGGTTGGTTGAAGGAGAGATATCAAAGAGTGGTTTATTCAGGAGTGGAGTCTAAAAGACGTCTTGTGACTAGTGGAGTGCCACAGGGCTCTGTTCTTGGACCACTGCTTTTCAATTTGTTCATCAATGATATTGGAAAGGATCTGAGAGGAAGTGTTCACTTGTTTGCTGATGATGCAAAGTTGGGTAGAGCAATTGTGAGTGCACAGGATGTCAAAATTTTACAGGATGATTTGGATAGTTTGGAGGACTGGGCTAGGAAAAATGGATGTCAATTTAATGTGGCAAAGTGTAAGGTTATGCACTTTGGGGTGAAAAGAATAGCAGCAGTATATCGCATTGGTGGGACCATACTCCACCAATTGATGAAGCCAGGGATTTGGGAGTGTTGGTGGATAGGGAGTTGAAGTTTAGGGAGCACATTGCAAAAGTAACTAAAACAGCTCACCAAATCACTTGGCTTCTGAAAAATACTTTAACATGCAGAGACGAACAAGTTGTTGTTCCTCTGTATCGAGCCTTGATAAGACCCCATCTGGACTTCTGTGCCCAGCTATGGGCACCAGGGTTTCTTCGTGATGGGGAGGAAGTGGAGAGGGTCCAGAGACGAGTGACCAAGATGATAGCAGGTCTGTGGAATGAACCTTATGAGAATAGGTTGAAGATTTGTGGGTTGCAGAAATTGGATGATAGGCGAAGGAGGGGTGATATGATTGAGACATTCAAATTACTGAAGGGTTTTTATAAGATTGATCCAGAAGATATTTTTGAAAATATGACTGGTAGTGGGAGGACTAGGGGCCATGCATGGAAGCTGGGCAAGAGCGTGGTTGACAAGGGTGTTAGAGCTAGGTTCTTTACTTGGAGAGTGGTAAATGAGTGGAATAAGCTTCCAGAGTCTGTTGTGGGTGCTACGACCGTGAATGAGTTCAAGGCAAGGTATGATAGATACTGTGTGAATGTTGAATAGTTGCTCTTGACATGATGTTAGGGCCTCCCTCGATGAGTCTGTCGACTCCTTGGAGTTTCCCAGAACAACAATAATAATAATAATAATAAAAGGTTGGTTGATTGGTAGAGCCTCTGCTATTAATGGTTCATGCAAAAAGTTAAGTAAATTTGAGTGTGGTTAGTAGTTGGAAGGGATCAATCATTAGATGCTGTTGGCACACTCTCCCTTGATGAGTCTTTGGACTCCCTGGAGGTGTCACATAATAAATAATAATATCTAATTTTAAGGCTGCAGGATAGATATACCACTGGAAAAGGAGAGAATAAAAGCATGTCGCAGAAGAGTCACATCTCTTGCTTTTTATCTCTGAGATATGTCTGTGTTTCATACAAAGACAAAGATCTAATTAAGTAAGCTTCTGTCATATGAGTTTTCTTGTGTGGACACACACACATTATGATGATGATGGATAGTTCTTTATCCTCAAACTTTACAATCACTGCTAGTGTTAGGCTCTGTTCTTTCATTTACTCTATTCCATCTGTAGATCAGTAACTTTCTCCATTTGACTGCAAATCCCATACGTAGTTTTGCTGATGAGCTCTGTACTTCCCAAATCAACGAAACATCTGCTTCTACAATCCCAAATTCTGATTTCCAAACTTTGATGCAGTTTTGATAACCTTATTATGAGAAGCAAAGTTTTTATATTTTTTATATAACTCCCACCCATGAAATATTTTAAACCTATAGTACCATGGGTGGGCTAAATATTTTTCTTGTGTATTTTAATTAATTTTTTAAATATTTTTTAAGGTCTAAGCTTTCATTCATTGTTTAACTTGTCCAGAAACCCCAGCTATAGAAACCAAACAGAATTTTTTCATGCCACTTCAGGACTCCAACAAGCAGAGTGGTGGTTTCACACAGGGCATTGAAATTCATCTATGTACAAAAGCAAATGTTATATCTATATTTAAGAAAGGAGGTAGGTATGACTGTGGAAATTACAGAAGAATAAGCTCATTAAAGATAGGTTATAAAATATGGTAAAATTTTGAATAAAATTTTATAAATATTGCAAACATATTTACTCTCAGAAGAAGAAGAAGAAGTCAGAAGAACAAAGTCTTTGTCTAAAAGTTGATTTAGAAGGAAGATCATGTATAGATAATATTTGTTTTCAAAAAGATGAGAAGGTAATTTAGAGACATGTAGCTTTTACAGATTATGAGAGTTTTTGCTAAAATACGCACAAAAATTATGGAATATAATGGAAAAACAAGAATATCCATGAACATCAGTTTCAGAAAATTCATATACATTACATTCACCTGTACAAAGTTTACCTAAAGATACATAAAAAAAAAGTTTGTTAATAAATTAAGTGATCGAAAATAATCAAGGCATAAGAAGGATGTAGTTTGTTTCCAACTCTATTCAATATATCAAGATGGAATACGATTGAGACAGAGAAGTTGGTGAGGGGTTGTTACCAGATTAATGTGGAGGAGAGTTTTCATAGAGAAGAGGAAGGCAAGTGTAGAACTAGATGCCATTCCTGAAAAAAAAAAATATATATATATATATATATATAGATAGATAGATCAATTAATATTAATATCCGATCTCCATGGTGTCTAAGGACTCATTGCAGAAGGTCTATACGCTCTCATGCAAAAGATCATTGAACTACCTCTTAAACCATTTACAGTTTCTGCACTCACCACACTTTCAGGCAATGCATTCCACTCACCAATCACTTTCCATACAAAGAATGTAAGTAAACAAAGTTTGCGCCTGAAGTATCTTCAGGACTGAGGCAACTCATGGTAAAGGTGGACTAAGCTCTCATCACTTGTCTTAGTATCTCTGATAATGCAAAGCACATCTCCTTGCGAACATGTATAATGCTATGCATTAAGGGAAGGTCCACTACCCAGACCGGTTTCGTTAGTGGGTACCAGACCCAGAGGTGGTGATACTAAGGTGGAAGTAATGGAGAAGTCATATTTACCTATACGAGTTGCCAAAAGGTGTCTCACCTTATTATTAAATTACTCTGGATTTAGAGAAAGATGTTGGAAGTTTTTTTGCTTACACTTGGATAAAGGATTAAACTAAATTTATTATAGTCTAACCAAGTGGGATAAAACCTCCAACATCTTTCTCTAAATCCAGAGTAATTTAATAATTAGGTGAGACACCTTTTGGCAACTCGTATAGGTAAAAATGACTTCTCCATTGCTTCCACCTTGGTATCACCACCTCTGGGTGTGGCTCTCACCGACAAGACCTCAATAAAGGTCGAAACCGGTCTAGGTAGTGGCCCTTCCCTTAATGCATACCATTATACATTTCTGCAAGGAGATGTGCTTTGCATTATGGGAAATACTAAGACAAGGAGTGATGAGAGCTGGGTCTACCTTTATCACAAGTTGCCTCAGTCCTGAAGATACTTCAGGCGCAAGCTTTGTTTGCTTACACTTGGATAAAGGGTTAACTAAATTTATTATAGTCTAACCAAGTGGGAAAAAACTTCCAACATCGTTCTATAAATCCAAACTAATTCAGAGTCCACCTGTTTGCAGGGCTCTATAAATTGCATTCCCTCAATCTCTCCTTGTATCTGATTCAATAGACCTGACACTAACTTAGTAAACCTTCTCCAGTGCATTCTCATTCCCCCTGAAAACCAAGCAATGAAATCTGTGCACAGTAGTCCATATGTAGCCTGACCAAAATCTTATACAAGGGAGCCATAACCTCTTTGCTTCTGCATGTCGCATGTCCTTATCATTATGGAGTCCTTAGACTCATCGAGGGAGGCCCAAAACATCATGCCGAGCACTACCAAACATTTGTGCAGTATCTATCATACTTTGCTTTGAACTCATTTGCAGTCATGGCACTCACAACAAAACTTTCTATAATTCTTTGAGATGCTCTTAGTAATGTGACTCTTAAACTTCAAGTCTCTGTCCACCATCCCTGATCTGCCATCTCCTCCACCTCCTTCAAAATTTCTCCATTAATTGTATTCTCTGCATCCCAATTGTCTACCAGATTTCAAGGCATTGCAACATTAAATTAACATCTCCAATCACATAGTCTATTAAGATCCTCCTGCCAGGAAACATTTGCTCTATTCATAATTCATCCCAACTTTGCATTATCACCTGCACATCTCCAGCTAAGCCAGTCCCAATGTCATTAATGTAAAGTTAAACAATAATGGCCCCAAAACAGATCCCTGTGGCACTCCACTAGTGACCTTTCTCTTTTGGGATACCACTCCTCTATACACAAGCTGCAAATGTCTGTTCAACTCACTAGTCTGTTATCTAATTCCATCTGTTTCAATTTAGCTACTAGCTTGTTATGTAACAGTCTATCAAAAGGCCTTAGAAAAATCCAAGTACACCACCATATGAGGGTGGTCTGAAAAGTTCTCAGCCTCGACCATAGATGGCAACACTATCGACATCTGTCATAAGCATTCATGTGAAATTGCAAGTCATTCTATCAAGTAGTTTGTTTTATACAGATGTCTGAAGCAAAAGTGTTGCTGTATCCCTTGTCTATATCTATCCATTTCAGGATAAAATTGAGTATTGTGCGGTTATAAAATTCTTTGTAAAAGAAGGTTTAACACCAAAAGAAATTCATTCGAAGTTCATAAAAGTTTATGGGCACTCTCGTTTTCGACAATTAAGAAATGGACTGCTGAGTTTAAACATAGCCGTACCAGCCTTGAAGATGATCCAATAAAGGACATCCAAAAAGTGTGAACACCAGAAATCCTTGATCAAGTGCACAATATGGTATTGGATGACTGGCGAGTCAAAGTGCATGAAATTGCTGAGACTATAGGCATTTCAAAAGAGCGTGTAGAATATATTTTGCATGAATTCCACTGGAAAGAGAAGGCAGGGTAGACCTCAAAAAAGGATATTGGATGAATAATGAGACTGGAACAGATCAATATGGTCTATACCCGTAATTAGTGTTATGATGATGATGAATTCCATATGAAAAAGATTTGCTCAAGATGGGTGCCACCCTTGCTCACAGCAGATCAAAAATGCACTCGCATGAAAATCTCTGAACAGTGCTTGGAGCATTTTAACAAGAATAAAACTGATTTTGTATGTTGATTTATTACTATGGATGAAACTTGGATTCACTAGAATCCAAACAGCAGTCAAAACAGTGGACGGAAGCCGGTTGTTCAGCACCAAAGAAGACAGTCAGTTCCATCAGCAGGAAAGGTCATGGCATCGGTGTTTTGGGATGCCAAAGGCATTTTGTTTATTAATTATCTTGAAAAGGGTAAAACAATAACCGGGGAATATATTCCGATCTTTTAACCAGACTAGAAGAAAAAATTCGTGAGAAAAGATCCGGTTTGCAGAACAAAAAAAATCGTCTTTCACCAGGACAACGCACCTGCTCTCAAAGGTGTTTTGGCAATGGGGAAATTAAGGATCTGCACTATGAATTGTTGGAACATCCACCCTGTTCCCCAGATTTGACTCCCTCTGACTTCTGTCTCTTCCCAAAACTAAAACTCTTCCTCACTGGTCAGCATTTTTTTTTTTTTTTAATCAAGAGGTGATTGCAGCTGTAGAGGAGTATTTTGCAGATCTTGCTGAGAACCACTACAGGGAATGGCACTGGAGCATCGCTGGAATAAATGTATTAGGTCTTAAGGAAGATTATGTTGAAAAATAAAAATAATTTTGAAATTATAAATTCGTTTTTTCATTGTTAGGCCATGAATTTTTCAGACCACCCTTGTATATGCATCTCCTTTAATTGAATTTGTCACCTTGTTGTAATATGTAAGGCGATTGCTGAAACATGACCTCTTCCTAACAAACCCTGGCCAACCATCATAAAGAATACTATTATCAATCCATTTCTGAAGATTGGCCTGTGATTTGTGGCCTCGCCTTATCTGCCCTTTTGTCAAGTAGAACAATTTTTCCCAGCTTCCATGCAAGTCTTATGTTAAGCGGGTGTGCCAAAGGTGACATTAATTCCATAGAGCATTCCCTCAAGACACATGGTGATATACTGTCAAGTCCTATTGCCTTATTAACATCATTTACTTAATTCCTCATACTTCCTGCTCATTCACCATCAGTCCCTCCTCCACCATATCCTCTGCACTCCAGATTCTGATGTTGCCTTCACATGGATGAAATACATTGTTAAACTGATCATTGAATACATCAGCTATATCCTCTACAATGGTTACTAATCTTCCAGTATCATCCTCCCATAGTCATTTGTCCTTCTACTATCGAAAGAACTCACTAGGATTTATCTTAGCGTGATTGGCTAATTTCTTCACATACTGCACTTTTGTGTCTTTACCTACCAATTCATCTTTTTGGCCTGCTCTTTGTACTTTTCATGCAACCGATCATTACCAACATTCATCCTGTGTTGTCTCCAGAGTGCCCTCTTCCAGATTTTATACTTAATTTCTTCATTCATACATTTTACTCCTACCTTGTTAGGCTTTTCACCTTTGGAATACACTCAGATATTGCTGCTGATGATAAATAGTTCTTGAGCACTGTCCATGCAGCATGTTTCCTTCCAACTCCCCTTTCCATGCTATTGCTCCCAGTTTCCTAAGCTTTCCATAATCACCATCTTTGTAATTCTAATTATAACCCTTTTTAGAGGTTCTCATATAACTGGCTGCAACCCAGGTGATCACTTCATGGTAACTCTCACCAACTAGGGAAAAATCAGACGCTCCATTCACAGGCATAATCCTCTGATGATATAACCAGATCTAAGATTCTTGACCATCTTGTGCCCTCTGTTACACATTGCCTAAGATTGTTGTCCTTTAGTAACTCTAGAAATTCATTCTCATTATTCCCTGATGCACATTCCTTGACCTGAGCAACACCCCACCAAATATCTCATTCTGTTAACCTCCACTTCATGCCATACTGCTTCAAAACCACCACCACTCCCCCCCCCCTCTTGAATCACAATCTTATGCAGATATAATTCCCCTGCTATCATTAGCTGTAGCACTCTCCCTCTCTTCTTGCCTTCCTGTCCTTGCAAAAAAAAAAAAAAAAAAAAAAAAAAAGTATCTCTCCATTTCTATCTATTCCTGTCAAGATGACATTCTCATCCAACCATGTTTCGCTTATTTCAACTATTTTCAGGCACATAAACTCAATCAGCGTAACAATTTTATCTCCTTGATTCTGATACTCCTGGCATTCGTAAATAAGCATATTAATTTTTTGGTCTATAACTAGCCCTACTGATGTTGTCCCCAATTTGTGACCTACTCCTTTCTGCTCCTGTTATGTTATCCCCCCCCCCCCACATATTCCAGGCCATTCCATTCCTATGCTGACCATCCACATACATACATTCACTACTGCTTTCAGAATCCACTCCTTGCACTATCTCTTCTCCTCTCCCTCCTGGCTTCCCTGTCCAACTTACATCCTCATCACCATTCACAACCATCAATCTCACCTTTTCCACTCTTCTGCTCATATACACCATTTCTGACTTCCACTGATACCAACTTTGCATCACTCATTACAATTTTCTCCAGCAGCTATCATTTCCAAATAACTCGCTTCAAACTTTGTCCTTCAAACTCATCCCACACATTCACAAAATGCACTCCTTTCTCTTCACAGATTTCTGCTAGCATTCCATTCAAGATCTTTGATCTCTTCTGCAACTCATCAACTACCCTTCCTATCACACTGTTGTCTTTCATCCTCCTCATTAATCTCCTGATATGCATTCTCACATTCTTCCTATGCCCAACCAAATCATTCATTCCAACGACTCCCCTTACACACTTACTTCTCATATCCAGTACCTCAATCACCTTGTTCATTCTCCCTCCTAGAAAACATACCTTGTGCGCCCCCTCATCCACCACACCTTTTATGACAATATCTCCATATAGTGTTATTCTTGAGTTGTTTGCTACTTCTTTCTCTCCATTATCTTTCATTTTATTCTTCTGTACTCTTCCATTCATATCCATAACACATCTAATTTCATTCTGTACATGCCTTATCTCATTCCTCATCTTAATCATTTCATTCTTCAATTGTTGCATTTCAGCAATTCTTCGCATTATTGTCAAGTGCACTTCTGCTTTTCACCTGGCTTTCCTTTTTTAATTATTTCCAAATGCACAGTTGTATTTTCCACACTCATATTCTCATGCTCATGCGTATGGCTATCATATTTAGTCTTTTAACATCTATCCATCACTTTTCACCTTTCATTCTTCATGTATTCTTCACTTTCATTCAAATTACTGCAATCTATTAATGCATCACACTTGCTACAGACCCCTCTCTCTTGTTTAATTTCTCAACAAACACTTCTGCTACATTTACCTATGCATCCATATTACATTCCCAACAATGAAACATCTTAATAAAATCCACACCACTCAACACACTTGATTTTTATGGCATGCATCTGGCTGATCTAGTTCTGACATTTTTGCCTCCCTTAACTGTTATTCAGTTTTAAGCACTTTTTCAGAATAACTTCCAAATGCAAACATACCACACTCAATCACAACTAAACCAGACTAAAATTAAGCTGAAGTTATAATATATCGCTGATAATATCTAAACTTATCTATTTCTTTTAGATCGTACATCATAGGAACTGAACCATTCTCCTTCTGCTAGCTAGAAAAATGCATTTAAACAAGGTATTTAGTTAATGAGAATTGTTAACACAATGCTCTATGTAGATGACATGATGATGATGAAGATGGTCTTCAAGAGAGCGAGGAGTGGTTTCTTTGCATGGAGGGTGGTTGAACTGTGGAATGCGTTGCCTGATAGAGTGGTGAGAGCAAGAACGGTTAATGAGTTCAAGGAGATACTTTGTGTTTCCTAGGAAGGACCTCCCACAATGAATCTTTTGATTTCATGGAGACCTGAATAATAATAATAATAATAATAATACAGTTTAAGTTAAATAAGCCAACAATATACTCTAAAATTACACAAAAGAAAAAATCATGACATTTAAAGACAGATCATATTAGATCAGAATAGTCATATAAGATAAAATAATAGAACAGGTGATAATTTAGTTATTTAGGTTGTATAATAGCATATTGAAAAGACAGATATAGATGAAAAAAATTTCAGAAAATCTATGGAACAGTTAAAAGGACACTGAATAAAAAAAAAAAAAAATACAAGGTGAGAAACCCAATTTAAATTTGATCAAGTAATAGACACTCTCACTGTATTATTTGGTTCAGAAATATAGACTGACAATAAAAAGAGATGATTAAATTAAATGAAACAATTAAATGATATGCAAAATTAGAAAAGAGATAGGTATTTATAGTTTAAATGAAAAGATCAAGGAATATATATAGAGAGAGAGAGAGAAATGGAGAAGGCATTTATGTAGAATGATAAGACTGCAACTACCAAAGTGCATAAATATAGACCAAAAGAAAAACAGAGCAGAAGATTAGTGAATCAGTGAAGCCAGAACAGGCAAATGCCTATTCCTTGATGAGAAGTAAAGAACTTTTCCAGTTCTTATTTTTAATAGCACCCAAATCTCTAAACAAGGTGAAAATTTCTTCTTGAGATTATCATACCCCTTGAATCTCTCCTGACATACACATCAGATGTATTACTTCATGAATCCAAAAAATTAGGTTTTTTTCTTTTATCCAAAGTAATACTTGACATCTGAACAGCTACTAACTCCATACAAATCAGAAATCTGTCCAAGCATTGAATACTGTTTTCATATATAGGGCGGTGTCTCTAAAAATTCCCATAAAAAAAAAAAAAAAAACTTGACTCAGCACAAAAGAGTTGCTAGGTTGATTCATAATATCTCTCTCTCATTAATTCACTCCACACTCTTGCATAATGCTTAGTTTCTGCTGTTTGCATTTTTACAACATTTTCCATGGACACTCTTCATCAGAATCAGCACAGGTAATTCTCATACTTTTCTAAATCTAAACACATGCAGCACAGCTATTCAGTACCCCTTCACAGTTCAACTCCAGACTTGCAGAACAAATTTTTCTTCATCCTCATTACTTTATACTGTTCTTTTAATAGCCCTCCCTCTTATTTCTAGAAGAGAACCAACAGGCATGTCTTGAAATTCAATGTTAACAATTTTTTTTTTCTTTCTCCTCACCTTTCTACACATCTACAGTACTAATGTACAAATAGGTTGTGAACAACCATGGATAGAATTACAATTTAAAAAAAAAAATTGCATATTTCTGAAAGTAAAATTTTTCGTAACTTTTTCTTAGTGTATTTCTGTGAGAACCTGGTTCTTCATTCTGCCATCTCCAAGTTTCTTATGAAATTTACTTCTTAAAATCATCTTAGACATTAAATTATGAATGAAATCCTTTTACATTAACCATTTTTCATTAACACTGTCTTTTAGTTTAATAATACTTAACTGCCTTATTACCCTAAAAGTTAGCTCCTTCCCTTTTTTTTTTTTTTTAATTCCACCCTGATGCTTTCCTTATCACTCACTTCTTCTTTTAGTATTAATTATCCTTTCAAGTTCAAATTATCACTGTCACTTAGTACTCTTTAGTAATTAATACTTAAGATACTTATGAACTGTGTATAAACTGTGTAACACTATCAACTATAACATAAGTATCTTTAGTAATTAATACTTAAGATGCTTATGTTATAGTTGATAGTGATGTTTTCCCACTGGTTCAGTACACAAAAATATACAGATGATTTTGATCACTATTTAGTTCTGAGCAGGATAAAATTAAATTTCATATTGAAAAGAAGAGTGTGTAAGAAAGTTTAAAAGAATCAAGGTCAATCAGCTTTCAGAGATGAACTGTAGACTGAAATACACAATCATCATTGAATAAAACACAAAAGAGTTTGAAAACAAAAACCAAACCTTGGAGATTCAGTGGCAAATCCTGAAGAAAACATTGATTGATTCAACAACAGAGACATGTGTGTGAGGTTGTCTGTAAGATAGAAAAATCAGAACTCCATGGTGGACTCAGGAAGTTAAAGAGGCAGTGAAGGAAAAGATGAAAGCTTATTGAAAGTTCCTGGCAAGTAAGCATGTGCTCTTAGAGAATACAGAGAAAAGTGTAAGAAAGTGAAGCAATGTGTAAAACTAGCTAAACAAAAGTCATGGGAAGACTTTGGTAAGAACATGGAAAATAATTCTGGAGGCTATTGAAAAAACTTAGGAATGGAGAAAAGAGTACCATAAAAGGAATCAAAGATAAGAGTGGCATGAAAAACTGAAGATAAAGATATTCTGGATGTCTGGAGAAATTATTTTGAAAGACTACTAGCAGAAACAAGCAGTATGAGCATGATAATAGAAAACTCTCAACAGGAATGCAGTCAGGAATACATATTCATAAGTAGAAAAAGTCATCAAACCTGAAGCCAGAGTAGATGAAATTCAACCAGAAATGCTCAAATATGGAGTTATAAAGTTTTACACTGGCTGCATTGCATAATTCAGAAGGCCTGTTCAGAGGGTCAAATTCCAGATGATTGGAGTGCAGCTCTCATAGTACCCACCTTTAAAAAGGGAAATAAATTTACTGAATGTGAGAATTACAGAGGAATTTCTCTACTGAATGTTCCTGGTAAGATTTATGCAAGTATTCTTGAGAATTCTAAGAATTCAGGCCAGACAGAGGTTGTAAGGATCAGATTTACACTTTAATACAAATAGTTGAGAAATCTTGGGAATATATAACAAGGATTTGTATTTAAGTCTTGTCGACTGAAAAAAGGAATATGACAAGGTGCATATGAAAGATCTTCATATATCAAAATTGGTAATGTCAATCTTAGCTCTTTACTTTATGCAGATGATGTTATACTTCTGAATAAATCCAGTACAAGTATGCAAGGTTCCCTGACTAAATTGAATCACTGTTGAAATAAATTTGGTATGAAAATCAGTGATCAAAAGACAAAGACAATGAAAATAGGCAGAAATGTTGAAACAGCTACTGTATCCTGAATGGTGAACTTATAGAACAAGTAAAACATTTCAGCTACTTAGGCACAATTTTTAGTGAAGTTGGTAACCTAAATATGGAAATTAACAACAGAATTTATGGTAGGAAGTCAAATGAATAAATTTATATGGAATAAGAGAGAAATTAGTCAAAACACTCAATTAGCTATATACAAGACGGTGTTCAAACCAATTTTAACTTATGTGTCTGAGAGCTGGGTTAGAAATAAAACACTTGATCAAAGATGATACCACAGATATGAGAGTCCTGAGAAATATTAGTGAAGTGAGGAGAAGGCATCAATGGCAGTATCACATTAAAAATTAGGATATTACGAAAGAACTCTGCATTGTTAGCATTTAGGGATGTGTTAGTACATCTAATCTGAGATGGTATGGTCACTTAAACAGAATGGGAAGGGAAAGATTAGCATAACAAATGTTTCTTACCAATTTGGCCAGAGAAAAATCCAAGGAAGACCAAGATGTAAGTGGATTGATACAGTACAAAGAACCTTAGAAGGCAGAAATATACAATCTGATAATGTGTGGAGTCTTGACAGATAACAGATTAATTTGGAGGAAAATTATTGATCAGAAGTTAGTAATGGTGTAACTTTTTTTCATTTAGTACTGTCATAATTATCCTGTGCATATCAGGAATTTGATGAAGATGAAGTAATTAATATGATCTATTAATTTATTATCTGAAATCCAACCTTTTTTTCTCTCTCTCTAAGTGCATTAATTCCAGTTATTTAGGATTCAACATTCTGAATTATTCCATAGCTATCATAAAATATATATTTTTTTAAATAATCTATTTAAAGAGCCAAGGTCAAGCAGCTTTCAGAGGTGAACTGTACACTCAAATATACAAATATTATTCAGGAAAAACAGTTTTAAGACAATCAAATCTTGTGCTTATACAAACTTAAGAAAGCTGACCGATTCAACCAGGGGAGTATTATATGTGGTGAAGTTTTCCACAAAAATATAGAAAAATCAAAATTCTATGCTAGTCTCAAGAAGCTAAAGAGGCAGTCATGGAAAAGAAAGTATATCAAAACTTTCTGGCAAGTAAGTCAAAAATGTAGGAAAAAGTGAAAGTGAAACATTGTGTAAAACAAGCTTAAACAAAAGTCATGGGAAGACTTTTTGGTAAAACAAAAAAAATATCACAGTTTTCAAAATATTCTGGAGTCTATTGAAAAGGCTTGGAAATAGAAGAAGAGTACTGATAAAGGTGACATGAAAGCTGAAGATAAAGATATTCTAGATGCCTTGAGTAATTACTTTGAAAGACTGCTTAATGAAACAAGCAGTGGTATCATGGTGATTGAAAACATTCAAAAGGAATGCAGTCAGGAGTGCATGTCAATATTTGAGGTAGAAAAAGCCATCCAAAACCTGAAGTGTAAAAAATCAGCGTAGATGATATTCAACCAGTAATAACAATTATTTTTGGTCAGTTATCATCATCTGCCAATTTTATGCCTCTGATATGGAGATATAAAAGTTTTAGTGGCTACACTGCATAATTCAGAAGGCCTAGTCAGAATATTGAATTCCAGATGATCGGGATACTTTCATAGTATCCACTTCTAAAAAAAAAAAAAAAAGGAAATAAAACAATGTGAAAATTACAGAAGAATTACCCTGGTAAGATATAGCTTATTTCAGAAAAATACTAAAAATAATTGAAGGGGAAACTTGGAACACAGCTGGGTTCAGGCCAAGCAGATGTTGAATTCAGATTTTCACTTTAAGACAGATAGTTGAGAAATCATAGGAGTATAACAAAGGATCTGTATTTAAGTTTTATAAATCTGGAAAAGGCATATGACCAGGTGCCAAGAGAAAAACTGTCCAAAATGCTTCAATTATGTCGTTTAAATGTGACATTAATTATATAGAGTAATACAATGTTCATATTTGAGTTGTAAGTCAACAGTTAGAATTGGAGATACAAGAACATAATTTGATATTAAATCCAGTGTGACACAAGGAGGCACATTATCTTAACTTATTCATCATCTATATCAGCCACATCCTCTAGACTTACCAGGAGTATACATATTGAAAGGACTGCCTAGAACTTTTGTTAACCTAACTGGCTACACCCTTGTGTAATTGTTGCTCCAACTTACAATCCCTTGTTTTTCAGATAGCTTACATAATCTAACCATTCATCCATTTTATATAACAGCAGTAATATCTGTATTTGGAATACATATCTGAATATCTGTATGATATCAGTGCTGCCTTGAACCAGTGCCCAAATAGCATCGATCTCTTTTCCACCTTATTTCATTTTATTGCTTCTACAGTCTTCTGAACCTCCATAATCATATATCTTTATTCTATATATTATTTTTTTCTTTGCTGGGGCCCTCATATGGCTGACTTCTACCCAAATAACTATTTCATCATGGTTTCTTTCACCAATGATAGATTTGACACATTCACAATAACATCCTCTGATTCAGTGATCAAATCCAAGAATCTTCATTCTCGTGTACACTCTTGGTAATGTATGAAATTCATTTTCCTTGCTTTTAGATGGTATTGCTTTGTTTCAATTTCTTTTCATAATTAAACCATCCATAGTGATCACTCTTCTTATCAGCTAAATCAATTTGTTTAAATATTATCACCTTCCACATTTCCAGGATTATATCAATATCCCACTAAATCTATTCTTATTCCAACTCAGATCATACTGCCTCAGAAACAGTCCTCCATCTTGAATAGACACAGTTACTCTGCTGTCATCAACAGCATTCCCCCTTCCTTCTTGTCTTTCTTATTCTCATGGAAAACAGTACACCCTTCTGTTTTCATCGTAGTCAAGTGATTGTGCTGAATGGAGATGAGAAAGTATAGGGAAAATCATCTCAGTAGGGAAGAAACATTCTTATTTGGGATAATACTCCTGGCATTCATAAACATATGTCATACTTTTTTTTTTTATTATTTTTAGGATGTCTCCCCTAAAACTGAGTAAGAGTGCAGTTAAGTGCAAGAACAACATTTTTCTCTGATGTCAGTGGGAGCGGTGAGTAGATCATTTGTAAATAAATTTAATATGGACAAGTGTTCTCAGTCCTTGCTTGATTAGCCATTTGGTTCCTTGGAAGTATTGACAAACAATAGTCATATTTTATACACTGTTAAATATTCCAAAGCCGTAATGCCCTAATCATCTGAAGATGATTCAAATGGTAGGTTTGCCTAAGTTTCATTTCATTTTCAGATTTCCAGAATGGTCACTTAGGGATCAAAGCCAGATAACTGGAGGCTTTTGATCTAATGTCCAATCTTCATATGATGTGCCCCATTCTTAGGCACCCACTGGATGTGCTTGCAGACAAATTGTACGCTCTTTGGCAAAAACTAGAAATACACATGATGGTACAACACAACGAGATTTCGTGCCAGCTAGGCCACTGTCTGGTTAAACAAGATCCCTGCTGTTTTCATCAGAGAACTGCAATGAACAGTAAAAAGTCAGTCACCAGGACAAACTCCAACTCATCCAGAGGAATAACAAACCTACTGTGAGAACAATTGAAGATAGGAATCATCAGCTTAAGGAGTAGCAATGGAAAGGAAATCGAACCTGCAGAAGAACTGGAAAAATACATGAACATAATTGGTGTTCAACTGTTATTGAGACAAAAAAATAAAAACAGGTGAGATCCTACAAAATAGGTATAGAATGCTGTATTCAGGTAATAATGATCAAAGAAGGAGTATTGATAGCATTCAACACCAAGATATACTCTTGATGAAGATATACTTCTTGATCCATAAATAGTTTCAAGTAGAGTTAATGTGGGTGAACTTCAAAATGGGGAAATGGACAATGAAACTTATTTTATTCATATAGTCCCACAGAACGAGCTTCTTCTAAGGAAGAAGTGGAGGCATTTTTTTGAGTCATTAGAGCAGACTCTAAAAACAGCCAAGTAAGAAATGAATCTCACCAGGCATACAGAAACATTTTGGGAAAATTTGGAAAAAAGGTCAAGGCTATTAATAATAAGTACCGGCTGTGTTTATTATTATTATTATTGCGTGATGCCTCCAAGGACTCATTGTAGGATGTCACCCTACCCAGCTTTGCTACACACACACACATCTCAATGTCTCTCCTGCTACTTAATTCTCTTACTACACACAACTACCATCAGCACCATCTACTGCCCATCACAAACAGTACTTTTTATTTATAAATTGTGTGTGTTCTGATGGCCAGTTTGCTGTATGTGGGATGAAAATGCAGAGTTTATAAAGAACCCTGCTACCTCCATATAAGATCAATAAACTTGCCTTCAGTTGAAAAAAATCCATATAAAGATTCCTCTTGTCACAACGAGAATCAAACTCATGCTTTTTCAGTTGAAGGGTGCAATGTACTGTCATTCTTCCAATTGCACTATGGAGATGCTAAGAATTTCTGCTCAGAATGTGGACAAGTTATTACTGACACCATGTTCTAACATAAAGATGAGCACAAGTTCACATGGAAAGAAGTCAAGAAAATAAAAGCCTCATTGACTATATTCTTGTTGATTCAGGATACAAGAGTATACAGAGCATTTGAAAGTGATAGTGTTTATTACTTAGTTTTAAGTAGGATAGAAATGAATATCAAATTGAAAAGAACAATCATGCAAAGAGCATGCATATTGTTTGCGTGTGTGTGGTATAGATGTTTTTTTTTTCGAAATTGGGTATACACGTAAAACGTTTAACCTGAGCTTGAAAAAAAAAAAAAAAAGAGAGAGAGAGAGATGGGATAAGCATTTTCATAGCGCAATTGGAAGAATGATGGTACATTGCGCCCTTCGATTGGAATAGGCCTAAATTCGATTCTCGTCGTGACAGGAGGAATCTTTATGTGGACTTTTTCAATCAAAGGTGAGTTAGCCAATCTCATATGGAGGTAGTAAGGTTTTTTCTTCTCTGGAAACTCTGGTTTTTCATCCTGCATACAAACAAATCGGCCCTTCAGAAAACACATGCAATTTACAGACAAAAAATACTAGTTGTGGTGGGCGGTAGATGGCATTGATGGGGATGATTGGTAATAGAGGTTCAGTGTAGTGGTTGAGACAGTTGTATAGTAGTTGTCCTCCCGCGATGAGTCTTTGGACTCCTTGAAGGTGTCACGAATAATAATAATATATAAGAAAGATTTAAAAATAATTAAAGTTCAGCAGCTTTTACAGGTAAACTTTAACTTCAAATGTACAACCATTATTCAATAAAAAATGAAATAGTTTGAAACAAGAATCATCTATAACAAGAATTTCTTCATCCCCAGTTGTTTCAGGGATCCTAAGAAAGTCCCAACCAAGTAATGATACCATTGATATAACTGTCAATAACAGAAATAAGAAACAGAGTGATACCAGTATAAATGTACTAGTTGTTCTAATCATGCATGATATAATCTCCCTGACATAAACTGTCAGGGAGATTATCTGATTATCCATCAAACTCCCATGCATGTCAGAAGTGGAAAGATGAAAAAGAAATACAAAAGATAAAAACAGAACAAAATATATCAGGATACAAAATGGAAGTTAGCTACCACCACACACCTGTTATGCGATCCTTTTATGCTGAGAAGGTAGTAGTTAAGAAAATGCCAACAGTAACTCAAACTCTTATATCTATTCTCCCATCTGATAATTTCACCATACTTGAACTTTATGATCATAGCAGCTTCTCTGTTGAGTGCATCAATTGCATGATGTACAGCCTCACTCCAGAAACAACTCCAAAAATGGATTCATTCAATGAGAACCCATTTTGAAAAAAATTATGGTAAGTTTATCACTTAAAAACAAACCACCAGATCTTTTCACATCAAAAAAAAAAAAATGGATACCTCATATCCACTAAAAAGTAACTTGAATTTACCCAGTGATTCTGACACATCTGATGATGCATTGGATATTTTTCCAGAGGATGAGATGGATGGACACTGGCTGTCCATACTTCCCAAATAATTCTAATGAGAAATATAAACCTGACAAGGGTAAATCCTCAACCTTCCAGAAATCAGACAAGTCTACAAAGCCTAAACAATAGGAAAATTTTTACAATGGAACTGTTGTGGGTTTCACTAGAATGTAAATGATATCATGCACATGCTGCAGAAACACAACAGAACTGGAGATGGTCCTGCTCATAGTGGAGTAGTTATTCTCATGGGTAGTCATACTCCTTTCCATTGTGTCCAGCTTAATACTGTTCTCGAAGCAGTAATGATTCTCCTATCCATTGGGTTTCTCATGGCATTATGCTCAATAAATATATTTACCACCAAATCATGAATTAAATAAAATAGAACTTTATAATTTCATACTGCAACTGCCTCAGCCCATACTCATAAATGGGTGACTTTAATGGACATAACACTGGGGGGGGGGGGGTAGTGCCAACACAAATAGACAAGGTTGTATCATTGAGCAAATACTCGATAACCATGGCCTCCCTTATTATAACAGCATAAACACCTTTCACCTGCTCTTACTCTGCAATTGATCTTACAATCTACTCCCTAGCATTTTCCACTGCTCACATGGGATGTCAAAGAAAACGTACACATTGTGATAATTTTCCTGTTATTAGCACTATGTCCTCATGGGAACCATGTCCTCCTACACGGATGTCCATATAATAAATGGACCAGGCTGACTGGAATACATTCTCCCATCTTGCAAAATTTAAGCAGCCAAAAAAGAATAGGAGAGAGTTTGAGGTATATTTCATGGTACTCTACCACAACAAACTTAACATCATTTAAATGTGCTCAGGCTAAAGCATGTTATGTGAGGTGTCAGAGTCAAAAACAATCCTGGATCCAATTTACCTCATTGATTAATCAAACAACCAGTGCAAAAACTGTATGGGACAAAATCCAGAAGATGAAAGATAGATACAGAAAAAACACCATTTGTCTACCAACAATGCATAATGGATATATTGTTGCTGATTCCAAAGGACAGTTTCATATCCTCCTAATTTTTTTTAATATTGAAAGAGCAAGAAGAGAAACAGTGATTAATCTTTTGAGCTGTAAGTCAACCATTTGTTAAGGAGGAGCTCAAAAGAGCTCCTCCTTAACAAATGGTTGAGGAGGAGCTCAAAAGAGCTCTTTTTCCTGTCTCACCCAAACACAGGATCTTTACCATCACTTCCCATCATTTTCTATGAATCTCCTTCTCTTACTACACAACAGAATATTTACAGAAACAGTTTCCAGAATCTTAGCATGTGTCAATTGTCATTGCTATCCAAAAACTAAGCAATGATCCAGCAGAGGCCAATAGTTATCATCTGACTACCTTCGTCTTTATGTGATGTTGGGGAAAATGGTAAACACAAGGCTTCTCTGGTGTACTTAGAAAGCAACAAACTTCTTTCCAACACACGTGTTTTTGTAGATACCAATCAACCTTGGACTGTTTAATCCATCTAGAAACATGTAGAAGAGATGCTTTCCTAAAACAAGTGTTCTTCAACTTGAAAGAAGCTTATGACACAGCCTGAAGATGTAACATATTAAAAGACCTGTTTAATATTGGTTTGAGGGGACACCTTCCTGTTTTTTATTAAAAACTTTATCTAGCCACTAGCACTTTGAAATATCTAAGTGGGAAGCATGTTATCTTAGCCATATCATAAAGAAGAGGGAGTTCCTCAAGGCTGTTTTAAGTGTCATCCCTCTTCACTATTAAAGTGAACTTAATAAATGATTAGTTTCCTCCTACAGTAGGCAACTGCCTTTATGTCAGTGACTTCACAATTTACTGTCACTCATGCAATATGAGGGTCATTGAAAGACAACTACAACAGGCAATTGATCTTGTCTCTTCATGTGCTCTTTGTCATGAGGTTAGGTTTTCTGCAGACTACTCTTCACCTTATCCTGAATTAAAAATGGGACAAACTATTATCTCAGTAACACCCAAGGCCAAGTTCTTGGGACTCATCTTTGACAGAAAGCTAACTTCTTTACACATATTCGTCATCTTCATGGAAAAGTGCAAAAAAGCATTGAATATCTCCTGTACTCAATCCTCTACAAAAGAGGGTGCTGATTGATGTTCCTTGTTCAGCATTTATTGTGCACTTGTACATTCAAAGTTTGATTATGGATCAGGTTTACAGTTCTGCAAGGGGGAGCACTCTCCAGTGGTTGGATCCTATCCATCATCAGGATGTCTGAATAGCCACTGGTGCTTTTCGCACATAACCCATTCAAAGTCTTTATGTTGAATCAATTTATTTATTTATTTATTAATAAATGAATCTGTAGATTTATTTATTAATAAATTGGTTACTGATTAGGAAAAAAATAATTTTTTTTAATTATTTTGTATGGGCAGCATTCCCACTTAAAACTTCACGTGCCACCACTGCATAATACTTATTAAATACTTATAATAATAATAATAATAATAATAATGCCCTAAAAATAAGGTCCCTTCCAGATCATCCTATATGGATTAGTCTCATTTTTCTGCATTGGGAGATCCAGTATCTCACATCAGGCTGCCATTCATCATTTTGGTATGCACATTAAAGAGGCAATGGAAACTATTGGCGTGATTGCTTAACAACATTACCAAAACAGGTTGCAGGATAAAGCTTGTGGCTCATCTGGCAACCTTTCGCTTTGTCAGCTATGTAATCCAATACACCATCATCTGTCTATCTTCAATTGTTTAATGCATATGGAGCAGTCCACTCTGATTTCTTGACAATTTATACTGATGGTTCAATATCAGAGAGGTTGAACTGTATGTATGTACATATGTATGCTGTATAATTGCTGCTTGATTGCAGTAATTATACAGCAGAGTTGCATACCATTCAGCTCGCAGTTGTGCATATAAAAGAAAACTCCTACCGAAAGCATGTAATTTATACAAACTCTTTGAGTTCTTTACAGGCTATCTTTTTCTTACTCCACCATCCTAACTTGAATAGGAATGACTGTCTTTCCTTGTCAAAAATATGGGAAAGTTTGATTCAGATAACACTTTAATTTTTTTTTTTTAATTAAGACCATCTAGATACTACTGTCTAATGATATCTTTAGTATGATATTATAAATTAAGTTTTTTATATGATATTGTAAATTTATATATGTAATTTATTCTGCATTCTGAAATTTGTCTCCGTGATGGGAAAAAGAAATGCTGCTGTCGTTAGATTATCCAGAGGGCACCACAAGGAGGTGACAGTCAGACTTTGCCCTTGTTACCATTAATAACTACCTCAGAAAGTGGAGACTAAAGATTAAGTTAAACAATCAACTAATTACATTTAATGAAACTCCACATACCTTGGAGTTACTCTGGATCCATCACTAAGCTTCAATAAACATATCAACAATGTTGCAGTCAGAGCAAAAAGAAGACAATATCATGAAAAGTATCTCAGGTAAAAAGTGGAGGAACCAATGCTAAAACCTTAAAAGTCACATAGACGTCTATTAACCAACCTATAACGGAATATGTTTCACCCATATAGATGCAAACATCACAAACTAGTTTAGACAAGCTTATAAAAATTCAGAAAAATGTAGCTAGAATCATATGTGGACTAAAGAATACAACTCCTGGAAAAATAGCAGAATTCGAATCCAACCTTGTTCCTTTAAAAATTAGGTGGCAAGAAAATCTAATTAAATCTGTAGAAAAAAGACCCAGTCTTGCACATCATAGAACAAGTGAACTTTTTAAAAAGTGGCAACCAACAAACAGAATAAAGGAAAAAAATCAACAATGCATGAAATCATGGAAAATAAAATTCCCTTGGATTGTCCAAATAAAATAGCCAACTACCCAGCATTTTCTCCAAATCAAGAGAAGAAAAATATAATTAATAATTTTGAAATAGGGAAACATGAGGAAAAAAGCCTAGAAAACCCAGAAATCTTGAGATCATTAGCTCTTTCAAAAATAATGAAATATGGACCTGACTCAATAAAGATCTACACAGATGGCTCCAAAATTCCAAATGGTAATTCTTAGAGTGGTGTACTCATCTATGACTCTCAAAATATAGAGCTAAAAACAACCAACGATATAGGATGCAACTCATATCATGCAGAATTAATAGCCATTAACACAGCACTGCAACACTTGTTAAACAAAACTCAAAGGAATTTATATTTTTCACAGATTCCTTAGCAGCCCTTCAAGCTATTAAGAACTGCTACACTAGCCATCAAGAAATACTTAGAGACATAGCAAAAAACATAAACAAAGTACATAATGATTCCAAAATAATTTTTCAATGGATTCCATGCCATGTGGGATTAAAGGGAAATGAAACTGCAGATAAAGTAGCAAAAATGGCTGCAACATCAAGTGATACCACAGATTTTGATCTTTTTAAAACTACTCAAAAAGAAAACATAAAAAGAATAATTCTCCAGGACATGACTCACCACTGGTATTCAGCAGAAAAACCAGGAGCTACCATCCATCCATTTTTCCATGAGCTACCATCAACTCCAAGTTTAATCGCTGTGCCTCTACCATGATCTCTCAGCTCAAGACTGGCCACACAAGACCAATCAAGTTTAGCAATGGCATAAAAGTCTTCGCCATCTGCAAAATCTGTAACATCGAGGAAGCATCACCAATGCATTTATTAACTTATGAATATTTCTAAATGTGAACTTTATAACAACCCAGAAAAGGTGCTGCATAAAATACATGAATTTGGCCTCTATGATCTGGTGTAATAATACCATGGGATAATAAAAAAATTCTACACTCTTATGTTTAACCTTTCTTCAGTGAAATGATATTGTGATTAGCAATTTAACATCACGTGGCTCGTTCTCATTTTGAATAATCAATTGTTTGTATTCTATATTGTAAAAAACTGTTTTCTGTTAAGCCACTGATGATAGTTTGTTAGTTTTTCAAACTGAAATATCCTACAGTATATTAAATATACTTTTTTTGTGTTTACATATAGATAATTCATAATTTCATGGCACAAGTTTCAAAAGTAGAATAAGGGAAATGGTATTACTGATGAAGCTGCTAGATTATTATTATTATTTTACACCTCCAGGGAGTCCAAAGACTCATCGAGGGAGAGTGTGTGCCAACAGCATCGAATAATTGGTCCCCTTCCAACTACTAACCGCGCTCAAACTTACTTAACTGAGCCATTAGTAGCAGAGGCTCTACCAATCGACCAACCTCAGCTCATACTTTTTTAACATACTGTTTGACGGTACCATATAATGACTAGAACACAGTTTATGAAATCAAAGTTTATTGCCCAATGGCAATACTCCTGGCAGGAAGTACTGATAAACAAATTGCATGAGATTATGCCTGAAATAAAGCATTGGCAGTCCAGTCAATAAATACAGAGGATAGACAATTGTTCTTGGTAGGCTCTGCATAGATCGTTGTCATCTTACACATTCTTACTAACTATTATAATAACGGAATTAACTTGCATCAATTATTCTTTATTCGTAGAATTTTCACCTGAGTTTCACAGGCATCATTAGTACAGGTACAAGACTAATTAAACAATAACTGTTATATTCACAAAGTGCCACCTAAGTAGCTAAGGTTAAATTTTCTAAATTTATTTAATTATTTTTTTAATTTTTTAATTATTTTAATTTAATTATTTAGTTATTTAATTATTAAATAATTATTTAATTATTCAATTAATTTTAAAAAAATTAAAAAATAAATTTTAAAAACATTTTATGTCCTTTTTTTTTATAATTATAATATATATATATATGTGTGTGTGTATACAATTATATGTTAGGAAAGATATGTTAGGAGATAGTACTTTATAAAGTACTATCTCCCACAAGGGGGAAAGACATAAACCATCGGATCTGTTTAGGTTAGGGGAGTGAAGTAATGTTTCCGACTTGTGAATGACTTTTGTCTTGTTCCACTTAATTCTGTCTGGTGTTGATGGCATGTTCTGCAATTCCAGACTGTTCGAGTTCAAGGTACTGGATATACAACTGGTGTTCTTCTAACCAGACCTGAGCAGATCTTCCTGTTTGTCCGAAATATGATAACCCACACGAGCAGGGAATCTGGTAGACACCTGGCTAGCTGAGATGTGGGAGCTTGTCCTTTGGAGACGTTAGGAATGTGGAGTTTTTTCTGACGGGTCGAAAAGCCACACAGATATTTAGTGGTTTTAGCACCTTAGCTATGCGTGTAGGTTCTTCTGTACTTGAAGAGGGTGCTGGAGCACAACTACTTAAAGCTCTTTTTATGAAGGACTTCTTATGGCCATTGGATATGAAGGAGAAATTAATATACTGTAATTCTTTTTGTAAAAGTTCTTCTGAAGAAAAAAAGGAGTGGGCTCTATGAACTAGTGTTTTTATAGTACCTGCCTTTTGATTGGGATGGTGATGTGATTCAGCATGGATGTACTGATCTGTATGAGTCTCTTTCCTATAGACTGTGAATTGTAGATAACCATCTGGTTGGCGAAGAATCAAGAGGTCTAGAAAGGCTAACTGCTTATTTACTTCTACTTCGAGGGTGAACTGGATCCTTGGATGAAGTGCATTAATTTTTGAGAGAAACTGTTGTAGTTCTTCTGAGGTGCCCTTCCAAATGTTCGAACAGTGTATCTTTGACAACATTACACCAGACCTAACATTTGGTTCGGATATGTGGACGACATTTATGCCATATGGAAGGGCGCCTCAGAAGAACTACAACAGTTTCTCTCAAAAATTAATGCACTTCATTAATGGCCTGATTCATAAAGGCCTGATCAAGGCCTTATACATTGGAATCATAACCTCTCTATTTCTGCATGTCAGGATCCTCTGCATCATTGCCATTATCTATTCACAACTTGTGCAATGTGGATGGTATTCACAACTTGGTGGAGAAACTTTAACCAAAGTTTCTCCACCAAGTATATACTTTGCATCCCATCGTTGCTTACCAAATCTCAAAACCTTACACTTTGCAACGTTGAACTGACAGTTCCACTTATTTTACATCATCTGCAAAAAGCTGCATATCACTAGTTAAATCCCAATATCATTCACATACAAATTGAACAACAATGGCCCCAAAACTGACTCCTGTGGCACACCACTAGTGCTCTTTCTCTTTCGGGATACTGCATCCCCCCCCCCCCATATACAACTTTCTTATACCTATCCGACAGCCAATCACTGATCCAACTCAGAAGCCTGTTATCCAATCCCATCAGTTTTTTAATTTATTTAAGAGCTTTGCAAAATCTAAGTACACCATTGTATATGCATTGCCCCTGTCCAAGGTATTTGTCACCTTGTTATAGTACATAAGTAAGTTAGTGAAATATAATCTCCCCTTAACAAACCTTTATACAGTGGAACAATTTTACCCTCCTTCCACTCCTTTGGAACCTGTGCTGTTGTAAAACTTTTATTAAACAGGCATTGCAATGTTACTGCCAATTCCCTAGAACACTTCCTTAAGATGCATGGTGATATGCCATCAATTTCTATTGCCTTATTGAAATCAAGGTTATTTATTTACTCAAATACCTCCTGCTCACTCACAATTAAGAGCTTTGCATCACCCTTATACATTGATCACTGAATACCTCAACAATGTCTTCTTCAGCAGTTACCATTCTACTACTTTCATCCATTAACTTCATCTTACCATGATCATTCTTTCTTCTACTTGCCACATATCTAAAAAAAACTAGGGTTTTTCTTTGCCTGATTTGCCAATTTTTGCTCATACTCTACTTTTGTTTTCCTTACTGAGTCAGTCTCCTGGCTTGTTCTTTATACTCTTCATGTGACTAATTATTACTATTATTAATCTTGTACCTGTGCCAAAGTACTTTCTTTTTCCAGATTTCATGCTTAAGCTCCACATTCATCCATTTTACACCTACCTTATTCAGCCTTTTGGCCTTTGGAATACATTCACACATCGATGCTGTTATGTATTTGTTTGTCAGTTCCCATGCAGCATTTATTTCCTTACCACTCAACTTCTCCTTCCACGTTGTAGCTCCAAGCTGTCGCCTGAGCTTGTCATAATCACCAGCTTATAATTCCACATATATCCTTTCCTCACAAAAGTCTGCATATGACTAGCCACAATTATTATTATTATTATTATGGGCAACTCGAGGGAGTCCTTAGACTCATCGAGGAAGGCCCCAAATCATGTTCATCACAACTATACGACATTGATACAGTACTTATCATACCTCGCCTTAAACTCATTCACTGTCACGGCATCCACCACAGACTCTGGCAGCCCATTCCACTCATTCAACACTCTAAAAGTAAAGAACCCAGCTCTAACACGCTTACTAACCACACTTTTGCCCAGCTTCCATGGATGTCCCCTAGTCCTCCCACAACAAGCCCTGTTCTCAAAAATATCTTCTGAATTAATTTTATAGAAACCCTTCAGTAATCTGAATGTCTCAATCATATCTCCCCTCCTCCGCCTATCAACCAATTTTTGCAACCCACAAATCTTCAACCTGTTCTCATAAGGTTCATTCCACAGACCTGCTATCATCTTGGTCACTCGCCTCTGGATCCTCTCAAACCTCCTCCCCATCAAGAAGAAACCTAGGTGACCAAATCTGGGCACAGTAGTCGAGATGGGGTCTTATCAAGGCTCAATACAGAGGAACAATAGCCTGCTTGTCTCTGCTTGTCAACATATTCTTCAGCAACCGAGTGATTTGATGAGCTGATTTGGCCACTTTTGCAATGTGCCACTAAACTTCAACTCCTTATCCACCAACACTCCTAAATCTCGTGCCTCATCAATTTCCTGGAGTACAGTTCCACCAATGTAGTAAACTGCTGCTAATCTTTTCACCCCAAAATGTATAACCTTACATTTTGCCACATTAAATTGACATCCATTCTCCTTAGCCCAGACCTCCAATCTATCCAAATCATCCTGCAAAATTTTGACATCGTCTGCATTCACTATTGCCCTACCTAACTTTGCATCATCTGCAAACAAATGAACTGTTCCTCTCAGATCCTTACCTATATCATTAATGAACAAATTAAAAACAGTGGTCCAAGAACAGAGCCCTGCGGCACACCACTGGTCACAAGCCGTCTTTTAGACTCAACTCCTGAATAAACCACTCTCTAGTATCTCTCCATCAACCACCCTCCTATCCATCTCGCTAATCCTATATCCATCCCCATATGCTGCATTTTACTGATTAGAATTCCATGTGGTATCCTGTCAAAAGCCTTAGCAAGGTCCAGTAGAATCACTGTAAGCCCATTACCCTTATCCAGTTCAGCCATCACAATATAGGTGATTACTTCATGATTACTTTCACCAACTGGAAGAAAGTGTGAAACTTCCCTCTCACAATTACATTCTCTAATGAAATGATCAGATCTAGAACTCTTGATCCTTGCATGCCCTTCTTTATGTGCTGCCTGAGATAGTTATCTCTCAAGAACCCGAGAAATTCATTCTTCTTATTCCCAAATGCTGTCTCTTCATTCCAATCCATACCACCACAATTAAAATTACTCAATAATTACCCTTCTTTTGTTCACTAATCCAAGTTGTTTATACATTTCTTCATCATCACATTCCCAGGCCTATTGCAACATCCAACTAAATATGTCTTCCTCTCAACCTCCATGTTACACCACACTGCCTCATAACCATTGCTACTATTTCCCATTTTCATATCTGTCTTATGCGGATTTAATTCCCCTACTATCATCAGCAGTACTCCCTCCCCCCTCCCTTCTTACCCTTTCTATTCTCGTTAAAAATACTGTATCCTTCCATTTTTATTCCCATTACAATATTATCTTCATTCAACCATGTTTCACTTATTCCAATGATTTTGAGGCAAATAAACTCAATCACTGAAACCATTTCATCCCCCTTATTTCTGATACTTCTGGCATTTATAAACAAACACAGCAGTTCATTTTTAGGTCTATAGCCAGTCCTATCCAAGCCATATGTTGGTTGCGATTTCCCCACCACACCTGCCCAATCACCTTATCACCACTTACCACACATATCTCCTCAGTCTCAACTTCCCCACCCACATTGCAATATATTACATCTTCATACACATATTTACTGCCACTTTCAACATCCATTCTCCCTATGCCATGTCTCCCTGTCCACCCGAGCTCACCCTGTTCTCCTGTTCTTTTTAAATGTTTACAATGAATTAATTTAATCAAATACATCTGATTATGAATTTGTTTATATTTATGACAATATTGTTGATACTGAACCTTGTATATACATTTTTTCCTCATTTATCTTCTATTTTTAATACCTTGTATAGGTGACAATTAATACCTTTAATATATGGATATTCTGTTTTTTGTACAGCATGTAATTGAAAATACTAGGGGTGTGAGAGTGCTTGACCTGGTAATAGCATCTGAGAATATGACTGTAATGAATATGACCATATTGCCACCTATTGGTGAGAGTGATCATAAGGTGATCATGACCTGGGAGGTGGCTAAAGGTATGGAATTTTTGATTAAGACAGGGTATATGTGGAATTACCGTACTGGCAAGTATGACAAGTTTAGGAGATTGCTTGGATCAGTGTCATGGCATGTACAACTGGAAGGGCAGGATGTCGATAGAGCATGGGAAGTGGTCAAGGAGCATTTACAGGAGGTTATGGCTGATTGTATACGTAGGGTTTGAATAGTAAAACAAGCAGGGGTTAAATGGATGAATAACACCATTAAGCTTGAACTGCAAAAAAAAAGAAACAACCGTGGAATGAATTTAAAGAAAGAGGTGACCTGCAAGCACACGAATGGTATATAGTGCAGGCCAGAAGGGTAACGACTGTGGTAAAAAAAACAAAAGCGGATTATGAAAGGAAACTAGCTATACAAGCTAAAGCCAGACAGGTCTTTCAATATGCTGCAAGCAAGGAAAAAAACTGTACATGGCAAAATGATTTTAAGGAATGACGATGGTAAGGAGGTCACTGAATCAGTTGATATGGTGGAGTTACTGAGCAAGCATTTTGCAAAAGTATATCATCCAGGTGGTGACATTGAAAAAATATGGGATTTGTGTTGAATGAAGTGGAGGTGAATAGTCTATTACAGAACCTTAATGTGAATACATCTGTGGGATTGGATGGTATACCAGCACAGGTCTTGTGTGAAGCGGCTAAAGAATTATCAGTGCCCTTGACCATGTTTTTTAATCTGAGTCTCGGGTATGGTTTAGTCCCGAAGGTGGGGAAGGAGGGGAAAATAGTTCTACTGTATAAAGGAGGATCCAAGACTACGGTTGTAAATTACCGACCAATCAGTATATCAGGAGTCGTTGTTAAGGTCTTGGAGAAAGTAGTCAAGGGAAAAATACAGGAATGGATTGATGAAAATGAGATACTGTACATGGGACAGCATGGCTTTGTGAAGAGTAGATCATGCCTCAGTAACTTGCTCAAGTTTTATAACACAGTGACAGCTGAACTGGATAAGGATAATGGGTTTACAGTGATACTGCTGGACCTGGCAAAGGCATTTGACAGGATACCACATGGAATTCTAATCCATAAACTACAACATATGGGAATGGATATAGGGTCGGTGAGATGGATAGGTGGGTGGTTGATGGAGAGATATCAAAGAGTAGTTTATTCAGGAGTAGAGTCCAAAAGACGGCCTGTGACTAGTAGTGTGCCCACAGGGTTCTGTTCTTGGACCACTGCTGTTTAATTTGTTCATTAACGATATAGGGAAGGATCTAAGTGGAACAGTTCATTTGTTTGCTGATGATGCAAAGTTGGGTAGGGCAATAGTAAATGCAGAAGATGTCAAAATCTTGCAGGACGACTTGGATAGATTGGAGTTCTGGGGCTAAGGAGAATGGATGTCGATTTAATGTGACAAAATGTAAAGTTATGCATTTTGGGGTGAAAAGATTAGCAGCAGTATACCACATTGGTGGAACTGTACTCCAGGAGATTGATTAGGACAGGGATTTGGGAGTGTTGGTAGATAGGGAGATGAAGTTTAGGGGGCACATTGCGAAAGTAGCTAAATCAGCTCATCAACTCACTTGGTTGTTGAAAAATACCTTGACAAGCAGAGTCAAGCAAGTTATTGTACCTCTGTACTGAGCCTTAATACGACCTCATCTCGACTGCTGTGCCCAGATTTGGTCACCTAGGTTCCTTCTTGATGGAGAGGATCCAGAGGCGAGTGACTAAGATGATAGCAGGTCTATGGAATGAACCATATGAGAACAGGTTGAAGATTTGTGGGTTGCAGAAATTAGTTGATAGGCAGAAAAGGGGAGATATGATTGAGACATTTAAATTGCTAAAGGGTTTCTATAGGATTAACTCGGAGGATATTTTTGAGATCAGGACTGGTGGTGGGAGAACTAGGGGACACCTATGGAAGCTGGCCAAGAGAGTGGTTAGCAGGGGTGTTAGAGCTGGGTTCTTTACTTTTAGAGTGGTAAATGAGTGGAATAAGCTGCCAGAGTCTGTTGTGGGTGCTATGACCGTGAATGAGTTCAAGGCAAGGTATGATAGATACTGTGAGAATGTCATATAGTTGTGTGGACATGATGTTTAGGGCCTCCCTCGATGAGTCTAAGAACTCCCTGGAGTCACCCGTATAATATTAATATGCAGATACTTAATACTTAACAGTTTGTACATATATTTTTCATATTATTCAGTAATTTATCTCCTTATAACTATTTATTTATTTATTAATACCCTGTGTACTGCTGTTACCTGTGTCAGGGCACAGTGTGATCTTTGTTGTCCTTGCACCATAAAACCACAATTCAATCAATCAGAGTAGAGCTCATGTATGAAAAAAAAGAGGGAAATAAAGCAATATGAGAATTGCAGAGGAATTTTTCTACTTTGTGTTCCAGGTAAGATTTATGCAAGAATACTTGAGAATAGGTTGTGAAAAATTGTGGAAGAGAAACTTGGAAAAGAAACAATCTGGGTTCAGGCCAAGTACAGCTTCCAGGATGACCTCTTATTCTCCATCTCATCTCCCACCACTCCAGGATCTCTTATTTCCTCCACCTCCAACAATATATTCCCACCAAGATCAAATATTTACCTTATAACAGTTGTGATGAGAATATAACAAGTATCTGTACATACTTAAGTTTTGTACTGGAAAAGGCACACACACCCAAAGAAAAGCTTTTCAAAATGCTACACAGTTATATGGGTTTGTTAAGGGAAGATCATCTTTCAATAAATTAGTTACATTATTATTATTCCAAGACCCCCCCCTCCATGAAATCAAAGACTCATCACTGGAGGTCCCTTTATCATACACAGAGCTTATCATTGTATGACTTAAACATATTAAAATTCTCTGCAGATGCCACTCTCTCAGACAGTGCATTCCATTCATTCACATCTTCCCATGCAAAAAACTTGCTTTTCACTTACTTGCTTACACACTCCTTATACAGCTTCCAGGGATGACCTCTTATTCTCCATCCCATCTCCCACCACTCCAGGATCTCTTATTTCCTTCACCTCCAACAATATATTCCCACCAAGTGTAAATACTATGTCCTATTTTTGTTTTCCAAATTTTAAAGCCTTGCATTTCGCAGCATTGAACATCCACACTCCTGTGCCATTCACTCAGTCTATTCAGGTCTTCTTGTAAGGCCACATCTGACCTTCTATTGCTACTCTATAATAAACCTCTTCAACATTAATCCTATAACAACTCTTTTCTAACTTCTATGTCTCTATCATATCACCTCTCTCCCTCCTCTCCCCTAGACTCTGTAAATTGCATCTTCTCAACCTCTCTTTATTTATGCTGTATATTCCAGACTAGAAAATACAATACCTTAGTCAATTGCCTCTGGAACTTTTCCATTATCTCTTCATCCTTTTGAAAACCAGGTGATCAAATTTATGCATATATCAAGGCTTTATACATTGGAACCAGAATCTCCTTTCTACAAATCAGCATCCTTTGCATTATTACCAGAGCTCGTTGTGTTGTCCTTACAATTTTGGCAGTGTGTCCTCTAAATTTTAGATCCTGATCAACCATCACTCCAAGATCTCTTATTTCCTTCACCTCCAACAATATATTCCCACCAAGTGTAAATACTACATCCTATTTTTGTTTTCCAAATTTTAAAGCCTTGCATTTCGCAACATTGAACTGGCATCCTCACTCCAGCCATTCACTCAGTCTATTCAAGTCTTCTTGTAAGGTTACATCTGACCTACTTCTCATAGTCCATCCCAACTTTGCATCATTTACAAACAACTGAATGTCCCCATTCAAATCTTCCCCAATAATACAGGTTAAACAGCAATGGCCCTAAAACAAACCCCTGAGGCACACCACTAGGGACTTTCCTCTTCAAGGATGTTGCTTCTCCCATAGACAACTTTATGACTTTTTATCAAATAGCCAATCTCCAATCCAATGCACTAATCTAATATCCAACTCCATTCGCTCTAGTTTGACTATCGAAATATCATGTGGTAATTATCAAATGCTTTTGCAAAATCTAAGTACACTACTGTCCATCCATCTCCTTCATCCAATGCACCCATCACCTTCTTGTAATAAGCAAGTCGATTACTAAAACATTACCTCTCTTTAGCAAATTCATGCTCTTCATCAAAAATAATACCCAATTATGTATCCTGGTTCTCACTAACCTCTCCAACACTTGAACCACAACACCTAACTAACTCATTAGCCTGTGATTTGATGCTCAAGTTCTGTTACCTTCCTTATGAAGCAGTACAATCTTGTCTTCCTTGCACTCCTTTGAAACCTGACCTAATGTAAGACTCACAAAACAAAGATGCCAAGGCAGATGTTAACTCTCAGGAACATTCCTTAAAAATACATGGTGACATCAACTCTCCACAGCCTTATTAACATGTACTTTGCTTGTAAAGATAGAAACAGACACTCCATGGAAAAGGTGCATTGTGCCATGTAACAAGTAGTGTGTGCAGCTGGTATAAATTGGAGGAATATGATGCTCCCAAGTTAGTTGAAATGGCTGTGAGAAGAGAACTGATGAGCTTGAAAGAGGCATTGTGATAGGATGCCATGTTGCAAGCCTAACTTTTCAGCAAATTGTTGACAAATTGGGCCATCCCAGGTCAATCACTGATACTACTGAGATGGTAGAGCAGGGAAGCAACTGAAAGTGCTACCTGTAGTGGACCACCCATCAGGCTCAAACATGATCATATGATGCTATGAAGGATAATATGTAAAAACCGGAATTTGCAGCCAATGTATTGAATGTTTCTTTTTGTGTACTGCATGCTTAATCTCTTCATTCATCCATTTAACTTTGTGATCTTGAAATACATTTAGACATTGCCTCTTGACACCTCATTAATAATAATATCCTCTGATGTGATCAAATCCAAGACCCTCAATCCTTGTATGCCCTCTGTTACATACTGCATGAGGTGGTTGTCTCTCATAAACTCGAGAAACTCATTTTCTTTACTTCCAATTGCTATCTTGTCATCCTAATCTATATTGCCATAATTAAAATCATCCATAATGATCACCCTTTTCCTATTTGCTTGGTTAACTTGTTATACATTTCATGGTCACTACTCTCCACATTGTCAGGAATATAGCAACATCTGACTGAGTATTCATTCTTTTCACCTCTATCACATTCTATATTGCCTCAAATCCACTGTCATTATTTCTCCTTTACATCTCTACCATGTATGGACATAACTCTTTTTCTATCATCAATAGCACTCCAGTTTCCTTTTTACCCTTTCTATCTTCATGAAAAACATCATATCCTTTTGTCTTTATTTTATAATAGGGCGACTAGTATATTGAACAGAGGAGATATTTATATTGTAATTTTTCTGGATTTTGCTAAAGCTTTTGATTGAGTACCACACACGATAAACTACTGTTGAAATTGAGCGTAATGGTGTAGATAGTGATTTAGTAGGTTGGTTACAGGGATGGTTGACTGTTATTAGCCAGCAAGTTCTGTTATGGAGGTGCAGTGTCCCATAAAAAAAAAGCAGAGGCACCACTGTTGTTTAACATATATATCAACAATGTATATCATGTAAAACAAGATATTCAGTTATTTGCTAATGATGCTAAATTAGTTAGGATAATGTCAGAAAGTTCTGATATGTGGTTGTTATTAGAAAATTATTTGAATAGGTTTGTGGGTTTGAGCTTAAGAATCGGGATGTCACTTCAGTGTTGCTAAGTGTAAATCATGAAGTTTGGTCAGAGAAACCAGAATGATATCATATTAGAGTAACCTTGCTTCAGGATGTGGAGGCAAGGAATCCTGGTGGAAAGGGAACTGAATTTCAGGAGATACATTGTTGTAACAGTTACCCAGAAAATTGCTGCTTTAATACAAAGAACATTGATGTATGATTTCAAGCAAAAATTATACATATTTGCGGAAACGTATTTTTTATTATTTTTTTTCTTCTTCTAATTTTGCTTATAACTAAAGGGATTTCATCGACATGATTTTAGACTTCCGGTAATAATAATATCTCTGTGTTTCTCTATTATATTAGGGCTTTTGCTTAACCCTTTAACAAACACGATTTCATTTTTACCCTAAAATGCCTGATTCTTCATCAGTTTTTTTTTTTTTTAATCTATTACACATTTATATCATTTGGCTCGTTATCGAAACCATTGAAAAAATATTTATTATATTCTTTATCTATGGTTAGTCTAGAGCAGGGGTGGACAACCCTTAACATGCCTGCCAAACGTGGCAAGCCAATGACTTTTTTTTTTTTTCCGGCACGCAACCCAGGGCTCATCTTAAAAAATAATTAAATAAAAAAATACATTTCAAACATCTTCGCTGACACATATTTTAACTTAATATAATATAATTTTATTAAGTACAGCTATACCAAATAAAAATGCAATAATTAATTAAACTCTACCAACTGTTTCATAATAATAAGTAATAAGAAAATTAGAAACAAACATCCTATTTCCAAGCCATCAATATATCTCCGTGATATACTGATGTACAAGTTTTGTCCCGTTCAGTTGTTGCATTATTCGTCAGGCATCCAGACGTGGCGTGACTCCTTTACCATCATTTGATATATCTTTTCATCTTTCGTAAAGAACGCATCCGTTTTCTAAAGTGCATTTGGATTTTATTAAATCGTAAGTCATTAAAATATGGATTGGAAGTATTTATTGTCAATTAATACTTTTAACTTATTAGATATAAAAACAAATTTCCTTTACATTGATTTTCGGAAACTAAAGTTTTCAGTTTTTTCGTAAAATCCCCGCATATATTGCAATTGCTATTTCCTGCCTAGAGAGCAGTTTCCTTGTATGCATCCTACCCAAATAGCACCATCTGCTTTCCCATTATTTCAAGCAAAAATTAGCAGTAATTTACAAGACTTGAGATACTTAATGAACAATCCTTCACGAATGACTAATGAACAGACAGCTATGGTACTAGGCCAGTAAAGATATGTGCATATATGATTGGTGCGGTATTTACAAAAGATCGCGCGAGTCAAAGATAAAAGTCAGCAGACAATTTTTGAATTGAAATGCTAATTCTCTTCAATCAAATTCAATATCTGAAAGTGCCATAACAATATTCACTATATATTTCCTAGCTTTAACACGTGTACGAATTTTATCACTTTCTGTTGATTTTTATTGTTGCTCTGCATTTGAGCTGGAGGGATAGACTCCCACGCATCTAGTTTTTAGAGTTTGCCAGTGCAGCATAGCAAAAACTATGCTATTTAGCTTGTGGCTAAATAACATAGTTTTGGAGGGAAGGTACATGCGATTCTTTAGTTAGTGCCTTCCTTTATCCCAGCTGTCTCTAATTGCACTATTTGTTGAGAAATATATTACACAGACTGCAAATGTTTGTGCCTTATTCAGTGATACAATAAAACGACCTGCTTTTACTAGCGTCTGCAGACGTATTGGCTAGTATGGAAGGCGCGTAGGACCAGTTATATTCCAGTAAATACGGTAAGTTATTTTTAACGCTATGTGAAATGTATTGTCAATATTCAGAATTATAAAGTGTTATCTGCACGTGATTAGATCTCAACTACGTTAATTTCAACTTAGTTAATAGTGATAGATAAGAGTGAAACTGATGTACTGAAGTAAACAAACGAAAAAAATAAACACATTCCTTGAGTGTTTCTAAAATTTTGTAATATTGTAAAACGTATGTACATATTTAACTTTTTGTTAATTCATGGGATAAAAATATTTAATATTATTTACTTATTCGACAGGCAAAGCCTAACCCATAATGTCCATGCCAAGAAAGTATTCCCTCTGGGTGTCAAAAAAGGAAATCAGCAGAAAAGGAAAAAGAAGAAAAGCAAAATCTCAAAAAGTCACACGTAGATTTGTTTTCATGGCTACAAAATAAATCTGACAACGAAATTGCTACGACTTCAGCAGTTGCGATTCAAACTTCAACTGAAGAAGAAAACGCCAAACAAGCTACACAACTTTTCAACGAAAATGTAGAAACTGTGGGATTCGTCGAAAAAGACGCGTCTGATTATACAAACGTTTTGGATACAACAAATAACGAAGAAAACAATAATAACGATGGTGATCAAGTGAATATAAATGATCCAGGTTTGTGGCCAAATATTATAACTGATAAATTTAGATTATTTTGTGTTAAAACCGGATCTATACAACATCATCAAAACGCATTCGTTAAGAATGTTGAAGGTAAATCATTTTCTACATCGTACTGTTTTTTAAAAAATGCCAAATGGTGAAACTCAGCTTCGCAGCTGGTTAGTTTACTCAAAAGCTCAAGACTCAGTATTTTGCTTTTGTTGTGTATTATTTTCCAAAAGAAGAGGAAAAGATCAATCAACACGATTTATATATGGTTTTAGTAAATGGAGAAAACTGTCATCTGTAATTCGAGATCATGAGCTTTCTGTTGGTCACTTTAATTCTTTTATTGCTTGGCAAGAATTACTAAAAAAGCTTAATTTATGTTCGACTGTTGACAGAACAAATCAAATTAATATAAATAAAGAAACGGAACGTCTAAAATTACTATTCCGAAGAATTGTAGATGTAATTCTATTTTTAGCAAGTAATAATCTGTCATTTCGAGGATCCCATGAAACAATAGGAACGAATAATGGAAATTTTTTAAGTTTAATAGAATTATTAAGTAAATATGATCCTTTGCTAATGGATCATGTAAACAGAATTAAAAATACGAAAAAAAAAATTGTGCATCATTTGGCGCATAGATTTCAAGAGGAAATTATTGCTGCATTTGGTAATGAATTCCTTAATAAAATTGAAGACGATATAAAAGCATCCATATATTACAGTATCCAAATGGATTGTACTCCTGATATTTCTCACAAGGAACAAACTTCAATAATTATTAGATATATAAATTTTGTAGACAAAAAATTAATTATAAATGAGTCATTTATAGGATTTATTGAAGTAGATCTGACTGGTGAAGGACTAGCAAATTCGCTTTTAAAAAGAATAGGTGAGCTTGATTTAGATATGAATTGTAGAGGACAAGCATACGATAACGGTAGCAATATGAAGGGAACATATAAAGGCGTACAATCTAGAATAATTAGTTTAAACCCTCATGCAATTTATGTACCTTGCTTATCACATTCTTTTAATTTGATAATTTACGATGCTGCTTCCAGTAGTATATATTGTAAAAAAAAAATTCCGAATATTGCAACGTTTATACTGTGTATTTTCTGCAGATGCAGAAAATACACAGTATAAATTATAGTATAGAAAATACACAGTATAGAAAATACACAGTATAATTTCCCATAATTAACGATTATGGGAAATTATACAAAAGCATTTAAATATTATGCTTAAACCATTATGTGATACTCGATGGGAAGCCATAATAGACGTAGTCAAAGCAGTGTATACACAGTTTGAACAAACTTATAATGCCTTGGAAGAATTTATTGGTGCAATTAACGATAACACAGCAGTATCCGAAGCTAAAAGTCTACTAGATTCATTGCAAGAAATGCCGTTTATTTTAAGCTTATCGGTGTGGTTTACAATATTGTCAAAAATTAATAGTATCAACAAACTATTTCAAGCAAAAACAATTGTTCTTGACTCTGCTTTTAATTTAGTGAATAAAATTAAAAATGAAATCCAAAATTTAAGATCAAAATTTAACACATTTTTAGACGACGCAAAAATGATAGCACGAAACTTGAATATTTCCGAAGACTTCCCTGAAAAAAATAATTCGAAAAAGAAAGATTATTTTCTGAACTAGCAGAAGATGAAGTTTCACTAAATCCGGTAAGAGGAATTTAGATCTCACTTTTTCAATGTTGTGATTGATACTGTTATTGTACAAATAGATGAGAGATTTAAAAATATACCCAGTGTTATTTCTTATTTTAAATTAATCACTGATATAAAAACAGGAAAAAAATGAACTAGAAAACCGTTCAAGGGATTTTTGTAAAATATAGTAAAGATTTACGTAAATGAAGACTTAATCCAGGAAATTGATTTGTTACGAGAATGGATCTTGGACCAAAAAAATGTAAACGCGCAAGATATATTTGCAATATATATTAAATAATAGTTCTAATGAACTATTTCCAAATGTACTAACTGTATTGAAAATTTTCTTTACGTTACCAGTTACTATAGCAAGTGCAGAGCGTTCTTTTAGCAAATTAAAATTGATAAAGAATTATCTTCGGTCAAGTATGTGCGAAGAACGCTTAAATGCACTTGCTATATTAAGCATCGAAAAGGAAATTGCCAAAAATTGTAATTTTTCGAAAATAATTAATGACATAGCAAAAAAAAAAAAAATCGCATATTTAAATAAATACATATTAAGCAATATACGTGTTAGTAAAACTAGGCCCCTAAATAGTAAACCTATTGTTTTTTAATTACTTTAAACAATAATTAATTGTAAATAGTTTTTGTGCGCTAGTTGGTGAGCCCGGTTACTTTTGTGATAAATATTTATTTATTTTAATTATTTAATATTTTTGTTTTGTGTTCAGTAAACGTTATGTTAACCTGTTATATTTCCTGTACCAAAATCATTTGCAGGTAAGAGGTTTTACAATACGTTTATTTCGAATCCTTTAATTTTTACCTTTGAAAAATATTTTAGGATCCCAAAAGGTTTCTTGCACCGGGGTCCCTTTATAGAGAAGGCAGGCCCTGTCTCCAATAGATAGAGAGATGCAGGAGAATTATTGCATGGGATAACCGGTGATGCAAGAATGGGGGGGGGATCATCTGGAACATGTACAAAGGTCATGTTGTGAGGTAAGGAAGTGAAAAGGAGATTTATTTGATCGGTTGTTAATGAGTGGAATGCATTTCCATAGTGATTGCTCCAACAATGAATTTCTTCAAGGCAAAGTATAATAGCTATTGTAGTCTGAAAGTGTTTAACGTTTCATGATGAGCCTTCTGACTCCGTGGAGACGTGGAAGTAATACTACTAAACGGAACATTATACAGAGCAATACATAGTCTATATTTAAGTTGTAAGTCAGCAATTAGAATTCAATGATATACAGAAAGATGATTCGATATAACATCAGGTGTAAAACGGGGGTGCATACCGTCTTCACTCTTATTCATTATCACCTGTATGATCAGATTATGAAAGAAAGTGGCATTAAACCTGATATTTATAATTGGAGATATCAAACAGCTGTTTTCTTTATGCCAATAGTTCTTAACCTTTTTTTTTTTTTTTTGCCTGGTGCCCCTGCTCAATTTTACACTAGGTTAATGACTCAATAAGATAATTATAATATATTATTAGACAAACCTAAATTTCCATCAACATATTTGAAATGATAGTTAATTAAAATTTAATGCCTTTGATACAAATTAATTTTTACTCAAAATAGATGTAAACTTACTGTATTTAAAAAGCCAATCATTAATGATTACGTGAGCCTGATGAGATATTGCTAATTTTTCAATATCAAGTTCAATGTTTGACAAACGAAGTCTCAAATCTCCTCTCACTTTAGCAATCTATTTCGCTGCTAAGCTAACAATTGCAACATGATGCTGAATCCTTTTTTGACCAAATATGAAGAAGAAAAAGCAATGAGCAGTAATTATATTTCTTGCCAAAGCTGACGATACTTGTATTTGAATGTTTGGCCAGAATCTTTCATTTTCATGCTATTGAAATTGTACTTGAGCTTCAAAATCATTTAAGTCAATAAATTCTTCACAGAAATTTAGATGAACAGAAGTGACATCAGAGAGAAATATATTTATGACCCAATCAGGATTTTATGCTAATCAAATTCTTTGAATCTGATCATTGTCTTCTTTCAGTGTCAGAAGATAGGAATAATAACAATCCAAATCTGTATCTAATATTAAATCGTCTATTATTTATAGACTTGGGAACTGCAGAAAATCTCGTCTTGCAATGCCTGCTTGTAAAATGTTAATTTTCTAATAAAAGCATTTATAATTCCGTTTGCTTTAATAAGATTCATGTTGCTTCCCTGCAATTTGATGTTAACCTCATTTAATTTGGTGAAAATATCGGAATGATATGCGATGTCAAACTTTTCCTTTTTTTTTTATTTTTATTTTTATTTTTTTTTTAGAAAATTACACATTCTTATCATGTGAATTAAGAAATTCCAAAACAGTATCGTAGAGATCATTAAAACGTCGTCGTAGACGGTTTCCATTCGAGAGCCATATAACTTCACTACGAAGCAAAAGCTGCTCAAATTCTTCATTTTCATGGCAAAGTTCCTGAAAAATACGGCTATTCAATGGGCTTTTATTTCATTCACGGCTTTAACCACGTCGCCGTCAATGTGGATAAAATACATCACTCCTCTATACTTCGTATCCATCATATATTTCAATGTAATATCAATGATATTACAATTTTAATATGCACTTCGCATCCATGGTAACCTGGACGTATATATGCGTCTTCGCCGGTTGGGTGGAATAACATCATCCAAAGTATTATGTAGTCTACCGCTAAGATGTTTTGCAGCTAAGTGCTGTCTATGAAAAAATCTTTGGAATTGCTTCTTTTAAATGTTCTATAAATCCACGGTGACGACCAATCATAGTTGGTGCTCCATCCCTCTCACAAATATTGCGTGTGCAATATTTGTGAGTGGGATGTTTGTAGCATTAAGAAGTCTTTAAAAATCTTAAAATTTATAGAACCTTTTGTGTCACTTTTCAGTTGTTCAGCAAATAGAAACTCTTCAATAATTTTTTCATCAGTATTTATATAATGCACGTAGGCCATTAACAAAGCTTCGTTGTAAAGTTGTCTCATCAAAGTTTTTTTTTTTTCAATGTCCTTTGCCATTTCGTCAATTCTTGTTGATACTGAACTATTGCTGAGAAGAATTGACGACGTCATGTTAATTTCACCTGGGTCAATCATCATATCTAAAACTTCATTTATAACCAGTAAGGTGAGAGTTTTGCCAATAGTATGTGGCTTTCCACAATTGACAATTAATTTTGAAAGTTTGTAAGACAAGTCCCTTCTCTTGTTGGTTACTTTGTTTTTTTGCAAACGACCATTTAGGTCCACAACGATTTTTAAATTTAGTCTTTAATTCGCGAAAGTACTCCACATCCTTAAGCTTTATTTAGATGCTTCGTTCTTAAATACTCGATCATTCTGGAAGGCTTCGTCTGAGAGTTTTTTCACATTAAATTGCCTCCGTAGAGTATTTGGAAGAACGACGGTACGTTGCACTCTTCGATTAGAAAAGGCCTAGGTTCGATTCTCGACATGACGGGAGGAATCTTTATACGGACGTTTTCAATTGAAGGTGAGTTAGTCGATCTCATACGGAGGTAGCAGGTTTTTTTCTATCTGAAACTCGGGTTTTTCATCCCGCATACAGAAAAACCGGCCTTTCAGAACACGCAATTTACAGACAAATATACTAGTTGTGGGCAGTTGATGTAGGTGATTGGTAGTGGAGTTCTGTGTAGTAGTGGAGACGGAGAGTTGTACAGTGGGTGTCCTCCCGCGATGAATCTTTGGCCTCCTTAGAGGTGTCACGAATAATAATAACATTAAACACATTGGTAACTGCTCAGTATTTATAGACGGAATAACTCCATATTTTAAATATTCACTTGAATATCAACGACACTTTTTTTCCCACTCATTTTAATGGGCTACAGTGCTACACTATCGATGAAGTAAGTCCCGCGATACTACGGGCTAGATGTAAACTAGGGTTGCAGATAAGCTTTAGCTACTTTTCCTAAAGGAAAAGTAGCAGGTAAAGCTTACAAAAGTAGTGGATTCTGCTAAAAATAGCCAAAATTAATTATTTTCAATATAGAAAAAACTTCAGGTAAAAAAGTAGTCCAATTACGTAACTTTCAATATAAAAATTCTTAAAAACAAATAGCGAATAAATTTGAATAGTATTGCCAAACATACGATATTCTGAACACTGTTGCCTTCAAGTGTCATCCCCCTAGGAGGTTAGTAAACATGTCACGGAACTTTTTTCTTTCTTTTGCTGCTCTGGAAAGTGTTGCCTAATATACAATATAAATAGGGATGCTAGATTAAAAATGGAAATTTTTTCTTTTATTATATTATTATTATTATTACGTGACACCTCCAAGGATTCATCGAGGGAGTAGTAGTATAACGCGTACTGCCCCTAGGGGGCGCTACCGCCCAGGTTAACCACTGATCTAGAGAAATCAGTATTAATTGTATACCTAGGTTAATGAGGTAGGAGTTAGATGGATGACTAATATCATTAATCACGAGCTGCAGAAGACGAAAATGCTCTGGAGGATATATAAAGACAAAGGCAACCAGCAAATTTATGAACAGTACAAGGCTCGAGCAAGAAAGATGACCAGCATGGCAAGGAAGGCAAAATCGGATTATGATAAGAATCTAGTCAAGCAGAACAAAGGAAATCCCAGAGTTCTTTCGCTATGTGGCAAGTAAGAGGAAGAATGACTGGAAAATTAACCTTAATGAGTGACGAAAGTCACGAGGAGTAAAACGGATAAAATAGTTGAGTTACTGAGTGACTACGTTGCAACGGTATATCATCCTAGTGAGGTTACTGCTTTTTCCTACATGACAGATATGACAGACAATGTGGGAACCGAGGTATGATGAATTGGAAGTTCTCAGGATATTGCAGTATCCCAATGTAAATACTCTGTGGGATATCAGCTAGAGTTTTGCAAGAATGTGCAAGGGAACTGTCAATGCCTTTGACTCGGCTCTTTAAGTCAGCTTTTGTAGAGTTCCAAGGGAGTGGAAAGAGAACAAAATAATTTCCTTTCATAAGGGAGGTTCTAAGACTGCAGTAGCAATTCTAGACCAATCAGTATCTCGTGTTTGATGCTAAAAGTACTACAAAAATTTGTAAAAAAAAGAAAATTCAGGTAAATAACATGGTACTATATGAGGGTCACCATGGCATGAAGGGTTGGTCATGCCTTAGTAATTTACTAACTTTTTGATAATAGAGAGCTGAGTTGGATAAAGGAAATGACAACATGATGATCTTGCTGGATTTTGCGAAGGCATTTGACAGGAATATCACATGGAACACTTATGAAAATTAGAACAAATGGGGGTGTATATGACACTGATTAAGTTGATATGAGGATGGCTACTGGACATATAAAAAAGTGGTATGAGGAGGGGCAGAAGTGAGGCGAAAACAGGTGACTAGTGGCGTGCCACAAGATTCAGTGCTGGGACCACTGCTGTTTAATTTGTAACTAAATGATATAGGAAATGACCTGAAAGAAAATATACAGTTGTTTGCTAATAATGCGAAATTAGGAAGAGTAATAGTTAATCAATTGGGTATCAGTTTAATGTGGATGAGTGTAAAGTTATACATTTTGGGATAAATAGATTACAAGCTGTGCATCACATTGATGGCACTGTGCTACAGGAAATAGATGAAGCTCGAGATTTAGGGGTAGTGGTAGACAGAGAGTTAAAGTTTAGAGGATATGCTGCTAAATTAGCCCATAAGATTACTTGACTAGTGAAAAACACATTAGCAAGTAGAGATAAGGAAGTTGTAATTCCTGTTTATACGACCTTGATATGCCCACATCTGGATTACTGTGCTAAAGTCTGGTCCCCTTGGTTTCTTGCGGATAAGGAAGCGGTGCAGAGGATTCAGAGGCGAGTGACCAAGATGGTCATTGGCCTGTGGAATGTGCCCTATGAGGATAGATTGAAGGTGTGTGTATTGCAGAAGTTGATTGATATATGGAAAAAAGAGGGGATATTATAATTATTATTAGAATGGGCAACTCCAAGGAGTCCTTAGACTCATCGAGTGAGGCCCTAACATCATGTCAAGAACAACTATTCAACATTCACACAGTAACTATCATACCTCGCCTTGAACTCATTTACAGTCATGGCACCCACAACAGACTCTGGCAGCTTATTCCACTCATTCACCATTCTCCAAGTAAGAAACCTAGCTCTAACACCCCTGCTAACCACACTCCTGCCCAGCTTCCATGGATGTCCCTTCCACCACCAGTCCTATTCTCAAAAATATCTTCTGAATTAATCTTATAGAAACCCTTCAGTAATTTGAATGTCTCAATCATAACACCCCTTTTCCGCCTATCAAAAAAGAAGAAACCCTGGTGCCCAAATCTGGACACAGTAGTCTAGATGGGGTCTTATCAAGGCTCTATACAGAGGAACAATAACCTGTTTGTCTCTGCTCGTTAAAGTGTTTTTCAGCAACCAAGTGATTTGATGAGCTGATTTTGTGACCTTTGCAATGTGCCTCCCTAAACTTCAACTCCCTATCCACCAACACTCCTAAATTCCTGGCCTAATCAATCTCCTGGAGTACAGTTCCACCCATGTGGTATACCGCTGCTAATCGTTTCATCCCAAATTGCATAACCTTAATATTATAGAAACATTAAAGGAAAATGTTTTAGCACTTGACTAGAGGGATCAGAACAAGGGGGTCATCCCTGGAAGTTGAATAAAGGTGCGGATACTAGCAGTGTGAGGACGACTTGCTTAGAGAGTTGTGAATGCTTGTTCTGTTAATGAGTTCAAGGATATGTATGATAGATTGTGTGGATTGATTGTTAATAGCTACATAAAAAAAAATGTTAATTTTTTTTTTTATGTAGCTCCCACACACTGACAGATTATTAATGAGCATATAGTACATTTGTCCCATGGGCAGGATAAAGATTAGATTCTCTATTTAAATGATTTTACTTTTTTTTTTTGTAATTTTTGTTCACTTTTTACTTAGTCCAGACATCACACTCTAGGGATCAAGCATGGAAATTTTTAAACTACAGGCCTCCAGTTAGCAGGGGATGAAACTGATCTCACAACTAAAACAATTACAAACACCCATTCCTTCAGCTGGACCGGAACTCGCATCATTTTGGTTGAAGTCCCATATGCTAACCACTCGGCCAACCGGGCTGAATTTTTAGATCCTCGCTCATACACCATGATTATGTCATAAACAACTGATTATCTCTTTCTCTCTCTCTCTCTCTGTGTAGGTGTGTTACACACACACACACACAAATATCTCTTCTTTCTTTCCATCAAGGAGTTCATATCTTTCTTTCTCCCATGATGACATGTAATGTATTTACTGCTTACACACCGACAAACATTCATGAAAGAGAATAAAAATTGTACGACTTTAAGATCGCTATTTGGTGATTAAGGAGTTTTAGCAATATACAGGGCCGGCGGAAGCGGGCATGCGGACGCCACAACGAAGGGGGCGTCATCGCTGGGGCACGGTTCATAAGTTCATTTTTAAGAAACAAAATTTTTATCATAAAAACAAAAAAATTCTTAGAATGATCAATATTAAAATAAGGCCGGATACACCGAAATAAAAATTTAAACAGCCGCCTCTTTGATCAGCCGGCTTGTTTACAATTTTGCAGCGAGAGCAGGCTAAATGCTTGCCTGCAGATTGTTGTGTCTACTGCAGTCTATCTAAAGTGAAACGGTGAACGGTTTTTATGCGCAGAAACGAATTTTCGTACAAAACATTTGTTGCTAGTTATCATATGGTACGCATCTCAGTAGGCTACTGAGACAGTAGCGCAGTGCAGACTATTATTTCGCCTCTGTGATGTGATGTGTTGTGTAACAATTTCTTGTGGGTATAAAATAGAAATGGAATCAAAAATTAAAAGTTATCCGGTGCACAAAATCATAAGCGTCATGCTGCGAAAGAAGCAGATATAAAGAAACAAACGTGCTATTAATAAATTTGTTAAAATATTCTGATTCAGATTGTAACCAACTCGATACATCAGAAATCAGAGTTGAAGAACCGTGCACATCATCCAGTTTGCATGAAAGTACTATTGCAATTGTTGAACAAGATAACAAGACGCTTGATTTAAGTGAAAAACAGTTAGGAGAAGATTTAGTTGTAGTTGACCACGAAACCAACACATTGTTAGTCTGTAAATTTAGAAGATCCAGGTGAATGGGGAAATATTGATGAAAAATTACGAGTTGAAATGATGCCTGTCCAAAAGAAAAATATTCCCAGAGATACATATGGTCATAAATTTGGCAACACGCATTATAATAGAAAAATGGAAAACGGGGAGCTCGTGCCAAGAACATGGCTCATTTATTCAGAAACTTTAAAGTCTGTTTTTTGCTTTGTGTTGCAAACTTTTCGCACCAACTGAATCAAGTAGTCTTGTAGAAGGTTATAACGATTGGAGAAATGTAAGTACAACTTTGCATAGATATGAGACTAGTTTAACTCACATGAAAAATTTCTTAAAATCGAAGGAAGTTGATAAAAATTTAAAAAGCAAAACTACTATTGATTGCCAGACTCAAAGCGTGTATGAAATGGAAAAGAAACATTGGACGAGTGTTTTAGAACGCGTAATTGAAATTATAAAATTCTTTGGTAGCCAAAATGTAGCTTTTCGTGGATCATCTGATAAATTATATGAAAGAAATAATGACAATTTTTTAAAATCAGTCGAACTGTTTGCAAAGTTTGATCCCGTTATGGAAAATCATGTTGAAAGGACCCTACAAAGAAACAAGAGGAAAGACAGTCAAAATGAAATATTGGAAACTTTAAGTAACGCAATCATGGATACAATTTTATTATCAAATCGAAAATCTAAATATTATTCCATAATTTTAGACTGCACACCTGATGCAAGTAAAACAGAACAAAACCATTATTATTCGCTTTGTTTCCTGTGACAATTCCATTGTCACAGGAAACAAAGGGAAAATTTTTTAGGTTTTTCAGATGTATCAGATTCCACAGGATGTGGTTTATGTGCAATAATAATTGGAACAACTGGAAAAATGGAACATTCACATTGAAGACATGCGAGGTCAAGGATATGACAATGGGGCAAATGGGGAAAGAGAAAACGTGGGCTCCAAAATTTGCTTTTGAAAAAACATCCTCGAGCTTTTTACGTGCTCATACTCTAAATTTAACCATTAACGATGCAGCCAAAGTGAATGCAGATACAATTAGTTTCTTTGCAATTATTCAAGAAATATACAGTTTCTTTTCATTCTCTTACAAACGTTGGGCAATCCTGTTAAAATTCGTAAAAAAAAAATTAACATTGAAACAGCCATCAGAAACGCGATGTGAAAGTAAAATTAATGCAATCTCCCCTCTACGATATCAATTAGGAGAAATTTACGATGCACTTTTTGAAATTTTAAATAATGAAAATTTTAATAAAGAAACTCAGCATGAAGCACAAACATTATGTGCTAAAATAAAGGACTACACATTTATTTGCTCTCTTATATCTTGGCATGATTTACTTAACAGAATAAACCCTGTGAGTAAAATGCTTCAAGACAAAAATATGAACATTACACTTACTTTAGAATCTATCGTAAAACTTAAAAATATTCTTACAAGAGTATCAATCAGATACAAATTTTAAAGAAGTTCTACAAACGGCAAAAGAACTGAGTGAAGAGGTGGATGGAGAACAAGAATTTAAAACTGGTACGGAAGTTCGATGACGAAAGAAGACACGACAATTTGACTACGAGCGTCATGACGAAACGCCACAATCGCCAGAAGATAAATTTAGAGTGAATGTGTTTTATACACTTCTAGACGTTGCAATGTGTTCGTTAATAGAACGTTTTGACCAAACAACTAAAAACATATTATGATAATTTCAATTTATTGTATAGATGACTACAAATTAATAACGAAGATTTACGAAAAAATTGTGACGATTTAGAGATTCTCTTGATGGACGGCGACAATAAAGACGTAAATGCAATAGAACTATATGACGAGTTATGTGCTTTCCGGGATATTTTTCGGAAGGATAATTTAAATATTCAAAAGCCCTTTCGATATTCTTAATTTTATTGTGTCCAATAATTTATCTTTCCCTAACTTTTCAATTGCTTTAAGAATACTATTAACCTTACCTGTTATTGTAGCGAGCGGTGAACGTTCCTTTTCCAAGTTGCAATTGATTAAAACCCACCTAAGAACAAGTATGTCACAAAAAAAAGCTTGTTAGTTTGGCGTTAATAGCTATTGAAAATGATATATGTGTGGAATTAGACGTTAAGACCATTATTTCTTATTTTGTGAATATGAAATCAAAAACCCTGAAATTTTAATTAAACAAATTTCAAGTATATTTATGTAATTTAATTTATTCTAATATGTTCTAATTATTTCTGAATTCTTTTCTTATTTTCTCATCTATCTTGAATTTCTTTTATTTTCCTAGAAGATAGTTCCACTTATAAAAATTATTAAAAAACTTTTACAAGTTACTAAGAATTTAGTTCTTGTTGTTGTCTTGTCCTTTGAAGAGTCCTAAATGCCTTCGTATGCTCCCCACACTGCCTTGGCCATGTGTATGATTCTGCTTGTATAGAGCTGTTGTTCAGGATTAGGATCCATTCCTTTCAAGGCCGCTGCAATTGCTGGACAGGCAAAGATGTGAGTGGGTGTCAGCTCAGTATTGGGGCAGTTGACTCTTCATTAAAAAATTGGATACCGTTGCCACGTTAGTCACCTTGAAATCGGACCATAAGAAATTTGGTCAAGAGCTTCAAGGGTACAGGGGGGGCCGAGGGAGATGCGGTCGGACTCCCCCCCCAATAAGAATTTAGTAACTTGTAAAATGCAAGAATTTTTTAAACTTTAGTTCAAATAAATTTTAACTTTAATTAAAATTCATTTTAATTTTGTTAGCGATTCGGGTCGGTGAGAAGGCTATAATCCCTGTATCGTTATATTCAACGATTACAGTAAAGTGGCTTTATCAAAATTTGCTTTAAATTTTGAGAATTTTTTAAATATTCGGGTTTTTAACGATTATCCCGCCTAGTCAACACCCCTTTGTTCGTTACATTTAGCGAACCAACGTGTGGCTGTTCTGTCAAAATTTATTTAAGAAATTTCAAATAATTTAAATCTTTATTATTATAAACGAACGACACATGCCCGTAGTGTTACAGGGGCGCTTAGATAGAAATTGCATGCGGGCTGCAAAGACCCTAGCGTCGGCTCTGGCACTATACATGTATAGGTTTTGCCAGACGTCTCGTATTGTACTTGTAAGGGAAGCCTAATGTCACGTACTTTTAATGAAAAGATAAAATTATAAATATTATGTTAAGCAATTATAATTTTCAATATTCTTTTCGAATAATCCCACTTAAATTAATTTGTAAACCGTAAAAACGGACAATTCAAGAAAATTAATTATGTTTATAGTTTACGGGAGGCAGCATGGCGGCGAGGGTTCCTTTTATTGGTCGCTTATTATTTATTATAAGCATTTCATTTATAATTCTGTACAGATATATTGCATTTGCTTATTTTCAAACAGTTCTTATTTGAACATTGTGCGGTGCGGTATCCGTACAGTACGTGGATGTTATTTCAATAATTAGTAAAAAATAATATCTCGCCTTTTTCGAATGTGCGATATTTGGTTAATACATAAAATATATAATTAAAAGTAAATTAATTTTCTTTATTAATTATACAAAGGTAAATTAAATTTTTTCTTTCCTTAATCCCTTAATAATAGCAAAACAAAAGTGAGTTTTTAAGGATGATTATTCCAAAAGAATGGAATTTATTGCAAAAGGAAAACATAACGACGAAGCTGAATGCAAAATCTGTAGACGATCGAATATTACACAACATATCACTCAGAAACACAAATTGAGCATTTCCAGTTCCAAAAGTATTGATACATATTTTGTAAAACCAAATACCAGCAATGAAAGAAAAATTATTGCTGCTGAAATAACTATATGTATATATAGTTATTATATATATATATATCATCATCATCATCATCAAATTCCTGCCATGTACCCTCAAGGGGTATACAGGATATGACAGTACTACATGAAAAAATTACATCATTACTAACTTCCTATCTACAATTTTCCTCCAAATCAGTCTGTTACTTGTCAAGACTCCAACATTATCAGATCTTATATTTCTATTGTCTAAGGCACTTTGTACCGTATCAATCCACCTATATCTTGGTCTTCCTGTAGGTCGTTTTCCTGCCAAACTGACAGAGAACACTTGTTTTGCTAATCTTTCCTCTCCCATTCTATTTAAGTGACCATACCACCTGAGATTAACTCTGCTAACGCATTCCTGGATGTTGACAATGTCAAGTTCTTTCCTAATATCCTCGTTTTTAATATGATACAGCCATTGATGCCATCTGTTCAGGCATATAATCTTTCTCAGGACTCTCATATCTGTGGTCTCTAGTCTTTGGTCAAGCGTTTTACTTCTGACCCAGCTCTCAGATCCATAAGTTAAAACTGGTTTGAACACTGTCTTGTATACAGCTAATTAATGTTCCGGCTAATTTCTCTCTTATTCCATACGAATTTATTCAATTGACTTCCCAACATACCAGCTTTGCTGATTCTGTTGTCTATTTCTATATTTAATTTACCATCTTCAGTAAAAATCGTGCCTAAGTAGCTGAAATGTTTTACTTGTTCCACAGGTTCTCCATTCACAACACAGTTGACATTTTCAATGATTCTGCCTATTTTCATTGTCTTTGTCTTTTTATTGCTGACCTTCATACCATATCTATTACAACAGCTATTCAATTTAGTCAGAGAATCTTGCAGACTTGTAGCGGATTTATTTAGAAGTATACCATCATCCGCATAAAGCAAAGAGCTGACATTAACATCTCCAATTTTGATATCAGGTTTAATACCAAATTCCTTCATAATGTGATCCATATATAGATGATGAATAACAGAGGGGATAATGTACATCCTTGTCTCACACCAGATTTAACATTAAACCATCTTCCTGTACTTCCTTCAATTCTAACTGCTGACTTACAACTCAAATAAAGACTAAGTATTGCTTGATATAATGCCCCATTGACACCATATAACTGCAGCGTATTGAATAGCTTCTCTCTTGGCACTTTATCATATGCCTTTTCCAAATCGACAAAACTTAAATACAGATCTTTGTTATATTCCCATGCTTTCTCGACTATTTGTTGTAAAGTGAAGATCTGATCCTGACAGCCTCTATTTGGTCTGAATCCAGCTTGTTCTTCACCAAGCTTTTCTTCCACAATTCTTCTCAACCGTGTCTCAAGTATATAGTTGCATAGATCTTGCCAGGAACACTCAGTAGGGAAATACCTCTGTAATTCTCACATTCAGTTTTATTTCCCTTTTTATATATGGGTACTATGAGAGCTCTACTCCAATCATCGGGAATTCGTCCCTCTGTCCATGCTTTCTGAACTATGCAGTGCAGCCACTGTAAGACTTTTATACCACTATACTAAAGCATTTCTGGTCGAATATCATCTACTCCTACTGCCTTTCCACATTTAAAGCCTTTGATGGCTTTTTCTACTTCAAGTATGGATATGTATTCCTGACTGCATGCCTGGTCAGTGATTTTTATCACTGTGCTGTCATCACTGCTTGTTTCATTTAGCAGTTTTAAAAAGTAATTACTCCATATTTCTAGGATATCTTTTTCTCCTGTTTTCATGTCACCTTTATCATCTCTAACTCCTTTTACAGCACTCTTTCCTCCATTCCTAAGCTTCTTCAACAACCTCCAGAATATTTTGCCACCTTCTTGATATTTATTTTCTATATTCTTGCCAAAGTCCTCCCATGACTTTGTTTAGCTAGTTTTACACACTGTTTAGCTTTCTTACATTTGTCTCTGTATTCTGTAAGAGTAAAAGCTGATTTATTTGCCAGGAACTTTTGATATGTTTTCTTCTTTTCCTTCACTGCCTCTTTAACTTCCTGTGTCCACCAGGGAGTTCTGATTTTTTTTATCCTTGCACACAACCTCACCACATGCCTCTCTGGCAGAATCAATCAATGTTTTCTTCAGAGTTTGCCACTGAATCTCCAAGGTTTGATTCCTGTTCTCAAACTCTTTCATTTTCTTTTCAATAATCTTTCTGTATTTTAGTCTACATTTCACATCTGAGAGCTGCTCAACTTTTATTCGCTTTAAAACTTTCTTACATGTCATTCTTTTCAATATGAAATTCAATTTTATCCTGCTCAAGACTAAATAGTGATCACTTCCAATTTCAAATCCTCTGTACACTCTGGTGTCCTGCCGCAGGGAGAAAACATCACTATCAACAACATAGTCAATGAGACTTTTCTTATTCCTTGCCTCTCTCTATGTGAATTTGTGCACATTTTTATGTTGGAACATGGTGTTAGTAATAACCAGTCCATGTCCTGAGCAGAAATCTAACAGATATTTACCATTATTATTAGCTTTGCTCTTTTCTCCAAATTTTCCCAATATATTTTTGTATGTCTCACAATCATTTCCTACTCTGCTATTTAGATCCCCAACAAGGACCAACTTTTCCTTTTTCATTGTGTCAGTTGCTTTTTCTAAAGCGTCAAAAAATTCCTCCACTTCTACCTTAGTAGGACCTTCTGTGGGACCATAGGCACAAATAAGTCTCATTGTCCAGTTCCCCATTCTCATATTTGCCCACCCACATTACTCTACTTGAGACTGACTGCCATTCAAGAAGATTAGCCTCGTATTTTGTGTTGAACACTATGGCTACTCCTTCTTTTCCTTGATTGTCATTGCCTGAATATAACATTTTGTATTTATTGCTCAGAAAGATCTCACCAGTTTTTGTCTTTTTTGTTTCAGTCACCCCTATTATGTCGATCTGGTACTTATCTAATTCCTCAGCTAGCTCCATTTCTTTGCCATTCAGGCTTCTTATGTTGATAGTACCGATCTTTAACTCTGGTGATGTTGAGTTGGGGTTTGTTTTCAGATTTGTTCCAGTAGCTGACTTTTCGCTGTTCGCCCTGGTTCCCTGGCAAAAACAACGTGGGCCTTGTTTAACCGGGCGACACCCCAGCAGGCATGAAATTTTGTCATGTTGTACCATCATTTTTTATTTTGGTTTAACCAATAAGAATACAATTTGGTTGGCTAAATCCCAATTTGCCAGCCCCTCCTCGTTCGTCCAGTATCCAGGTAGATACCCAACAGGGTGCACCGTGAGAAGGTGAGGATTGGACATTAGGTCAGAAGCCCTGGTCGGTTCTCCGCATTCCTTTAAAGGCTATGTGGAGGTCTCCTCTCAGTTATATAGCTTTGACCCTTAAGCACCCCAAGATATATATATATCGTATCCGGAAAATTCGCCATAAACATTTTCGCCGTAAAAAATTAAACTAGCAATCTAGTGACAACCAACCAGTCAGTCAGTCAGAGGAAGGTGATTTCTTAAAAATTAAGCTTTCTGACAGCTTGCTTGTGTGCTTCTTTTGATAAATATTTCTATTCACTACGTTATGTAAAACATTCGGTGAGCATTGTCACCCTTCTCAACCCTGGAAAACTAAAGTATATCAAGCAATGGCAAATTTAAAATCAGCAGCTACTAGTTCACAAATCTCTGCTCGATCTTTAATTGCCGATATCTCACCAAATTTAGATAACATTACTTCATCTCTGATGCCGTCTTTAGCAAATTTATGTCGCAATATTCGAGGCTGGAGGCAAAAGAAAGGCCAAGCACCCACTATGCCAACTGGAAGAAGTGGATATATACGAGAGATGAGTATAAATTTCTGAAAAATGGTGAGCAATTTTCATTATGCAATAGTGGTGAAGATGATGAAGAGAGAATTTTAGTGTTTTTAGTACACAAGCTGGATTAGATGACCTTGAAAATAAGAATTGGGCATGCGACGGTTCTTTTAAATGCAGCCCAAATATATGTTATCAGTTATTATATATAGTAATAGAAAGTATTAGCATTCCACGCCTTTTTGCTTTTCAGAATTCCAGGCAAATCAGAATTAACTTACAGCAGATTATTCAGTGCCTTCAAGGACTTATCATTAGATGATTAGATTTATCATTAGTTCATCATTAGATCCCGAAACATTAATGGTTAGTAGTAGACCAGCCATTTCTGACCAGATCAAGATAAGGAATCGTGACGTGATTGGTTGTTCATTTCATGACGTCATGAGTTTGGAATTTCCCCTGGGGCATATGTGTCAGTTCTTGTGTTTTGGTTTGCGTATGGAATTATGGGTGATGGCAGATATAAGGATTCGTGTTGTGCTTGGTGGAGGAGTTCTGACCAGATCAAGATCGAGATAAGATAAGGGATCGTGTCGTGGGTGGGTGGTGTTATCAGATGAAGATAAGTCATTTGTTAGTTGCAAATAATTGACGTTATTGTTTTGAATGGAAAAGGGAGTTATATTAGTGGATAAGGAATCGTGTTGTGATTGGTGGGACACTTAACAAGATCAAGATTTTAGGTTTAAAATAGCTTGGTATCTTTAACGTTTATTATACCCAAGGTAAAATACTTTCTACATTTATATCTCCTCCTGAGATTTTTATTCAATAAGGTTAAAACACCTTATGGTAACTTGTTCTGGTAAAATACTTATACGCTCTGTATTACTAAAATCTTGATATTTCTAGCCTGGCTCCCACTGATGAGACCTCAATAAAGGTCGAAACCGGTCTGGGTAGTGGCCCCTTGCCTTTAATACAAAGCATCATACATCTCCTCCAGGAGATGTGCTTTGCATTATGGGTAAATATTAAGATTAGTGATCAGAGCTTATTCTACTTTTACCACGAGTTACCTTGGTCTTGCACTACCTGTTGGATCAGCTAGACTTGCATTACGTGCAGGCGCAAACTTGACTTATTTGTCTATTTGCTTACTTGGGAAATGGAGTAAAACCAGGTTTAAAATAGCTTGGTATATATATATATATATATATATATATATATATATATATATATATAAAAGAAATGAATCAGTAAAATTTGATAAATACTCAAATTTTTAGCAGTAATAAAATCTAAATTCAGCAAACTATTAATATTAAAAGACTAGGTATATACTCATAACAACGGACAAAAAAAAAGAAAAAAAATGGAAACAGTCATGTCGTTGGTCCGCCGTGGGCGTCATCTAGTATAGCCTGTATTCTTCTAGGGAGAGAGACTATCAGTGCTTGGAACTCTTCTTCTCACGATTAGAGATAGTTGTTGGAAGTTTTTCCACTTGGTTATACTATAAATTAAAGATACCAAGAAATGGTTTACTTGATTTAATGATTGGTATATCATTTCTTGGTATATTTAATTTATAGTATAACCAAGTGGAAAAAACCTCTAATAACTATCTCTAATCCAGAGTATTTTAATAATAAGGTGTTACACCTTTTGGCAACTCGTATATAAAAATATGCATTACTTCAACGTTGGTATCACCTCTGGGTCTGGCTCCCACTGACGAGACCTCAATAAATGTTGAAATCGGTTGGAAGTTTGGGTGGTGAATGGCAATGCTGTAGTCCGTGAAGTTAACTGAGGCACGGCTGTTGCTGTTACCCTCGGATGAAATATGAGCCGTTCTGCTCGGTGGTGGGGTGGGCCTGCCACTGGGTAGAGCCAACGTTGAAAGTTCTTCTCAGTGGCAGGGTGAGCCTGTTACTGAGGGGGAACAATGATGAGTTTTGATCCTTCGGGTCGCTCATTGTTGGGGGATCTGACGAGTTTTTAGAGAGGTAACCCCGCACTTAATACAGGGAAACCGGTCTGGGTAGTGACCCTTCCCATAATGCATAGCATTATACATACCCGTAAGGATATGTGCTTTGTATTATGGGATACTAAGGCAAGTGACGTGAAGTTATAAGCTTCTATATACTAGTTGTCCCAGTCCTGAAAATAGTTGAGTCGCAAACGTGTTTGCTTATGCTTGAATAAAGGATTAATCCAAGTATATAATATAATTTCTTGTTCTCACATTCTATTAAAGTCGATCTCCTCCATGTATTTTTTAGGGCGGCCAAGTTTTCTCTTTCCTTGTGGATTCCATTCCAGGGCTGCGTGACAAATTTCTTCGTGATCTTTCCTAAGTGTATTTCTAATTCATGTATTTCGTTTTCTGATTTCAAGGTTGCCTTTTTGCTGATTTTGTTCTTTTTCAGAGGTCTTCCTTATTAATAATTTGTGGCCACCAAATTCGAAGTATGCTCCGCAGACATCGGTTTATGAATATTTGTAGTTTTCTTTGTATTTCCTTTGAAACCAGGCACGATTCACATCCATATAAAAGAACCGATTTAATACATGCATTAAATATTTTTAATTTCGTATTTGTGTGAATATTTTTCATTCTCGGATAGCAGACATCCTTGTCGCACTCCACATACAGTTTGAAAGGGTTGTGACATATCCATCATGCAGCACCGGCATTGAAATTTTTTTATACTCTTCCCGTATGAGGTTTATTATCTTCTGTGGCATTCCTTTGTTTCGAAGTGCATCCACACACAATCTCTAGCAATGGAATCGAAGGTTTTTCACAATCCATAAACAGCAAATATAAAGGAGAATTAAATTCACCCGACTGTTAGATTGTTATTCTTAAGAAGTTAAAATGGTCTATGCATGATCTATTGGCCTAAAACCAGAAATTTCTCTTCTCATGCTCTTATCTAAAATATTAAAGATTCTTGAACGAATAATTTTGCAGAATATTTTACTAATGACACATAGCAGGTTTATACTCCTCCAATTATTACAGTTTCCTAAATCTCCTTTCTTTGGTAATTTTAATAATATTCCTTAGGGGATGTCTCTTTTTGCCAGATAGCTTGGAATAGGGGATAGAGCATATCTGTAATTGTTGTCGTGTCAGATTTTAGAACCTCTGCCGTAATACCATCATGTTTGTCGTGATTATAATCGTTCAGGCGGATTAATTCTGTACTGTAGGAAATATACTTCTGATTTTCATAAACTGGAATCAAATATGCAAAGTGCTGAAGCTGTGATGATTTATGACACAGTAATGAATATACTATACTTATATTTGCTATATACCGTGGACATGATGGCCCAGTGGATATATTTCTATCAGAGCTAAATAATGTCCTGAAGATCTTAAAATACGATAATAATAATAATAATAATAATTATTATTTTACAAAATATATAGCAGAATCTTAAATAACAAACTAATGAAATATTCCGAAAACTTTATTCTAGAGGTACAGAATGGATTTAGAAAAGGACGATCATGTATCGACCCAGCCTTTTGCCTAAAATTAATAATAGAGAAAAGAAGAGAATATAATTTAGAAACACATATTGCATTTATTGACTATGAAAAGCATTTGACAAAGTTAAAAGAAACATATTATTTAACAGATTAAAAGAAAGACAAATACCAAATAATATCCTAAAAGCTATCACAAGTATATATGAAAATAATCAAATACAAATAAGATTAAATCACGAGCTATCATATACAAGAGAGATAAACCAAGGGGTCCGACAGGGATGTCCCCTCTCAGCAACTCTTTTTAATATCTACTTAAATGAAATAATAATAAAATGGAGTAAAAATTTACATCAAGGAATTAAATTTTCTTCTACAGTAAACTTAAACACTCTCCTCTTTGCCGACGACCAAATAATAATTACAAATTCTGAAGATAACCTACAGAAAGCTATTTTAAATCTAAATGAGATATCCAAAGATTATGGTATAATAATATCAACGGAAAAATCAAAAACCATGGCCTTTAAAGGACAAGATCCAGCAAGAACTAAAATAGCAATTGATAACAAGATCTTAGAGCAGGTGAATTCATTTAACTACCTAGGATGTATGATCACATATGAAAATGAAAAAGATATAAACGTAAAAATTGCAAAATATTTTAAAATAACAGGTGTAATTAACTCTATATTCCTAGCTCAAAAACAAACCAGGCTAAAAGTATACAGGACATTAGCCTTACCGGTCTTAATGTATGGAAGCGAAATCTGGAATAAAACAAAAAGACAAAGATTAACAACAGCAGAAATAAAGTTTATGAGAAAAACTGCAAAGTATATCCTATTTGATCACAAAAGAAACGAAGATATTATGAAAGAATTAAACCGAGAACCAGTAATAGAAAAAATTAAAAAATATTAACATAAATGGATGGAACACGTTCAAAGAATGAAAACAGAAAGATTACCAAAACAAGCCTTAAAGTACAAGCCATTAGGAAAAAGAAAACCAAGACGTCCTCTTAAACGATTCAACGATGACTTCTAAGGCCGGAACAGGCTATGCTAGGCCTAAATCTTTGATATACGTATGATGATTATTATTATTAAGAGATACCTTCAGGGAGTCAGAGACTCATCGAGGGAGACCACATACTACACACACCAGCTATGATACTTATTCTTGAATTTATTCACGCTGCTTGCACTCATAACATCCAAAGGCAATCCATTGTTAATGGACTGCCTTTGAATAATGTTATACTAGTAGGGGATATAAGTTTGGATTTTTTATATAAGAATAATAGCAAATTCGAAGAATATAAAAATATATTGTCCGTATATGAGTTTCTTGCATACATTGATGGAACTACGAAAGAAGCGAACAAATCAGCAAGTCATTTTGATCATATTTTCATAAGAAACAAAATGGCCAATGAGGTATCCTCTGCAATCTATTTTAGCAAAATAACAGATCACTCTGTACTGTGGAATCTATCATTACCTAATAGTGTTGATATGAACTGTGCAGGTGGTCATGAAAACTTCCAAATAGACATTAATCGTAATAAATTTGAGAATTACATAAAAAATTATCAACTGCTTCAAAATTATCTCTTATATTTAAATCAGTTATATAAGGAATTTATCAAAATGATTAAATATGCAGACAGCAAATGGCAATATCACAAAAGAGCTACTGGGAAAAAGGACGTACACACGTTGGATAACAGATGAACCCAAAATATGACATAAGACGAAAGGAAAGCTCTATTATAAACATAGGAAGAAGTCCTCCAATTTACTGTTTGAACATATAAAACTATAAAAATTTGAACTATAAAAATTTCGCTAACCACTTAAAGGGAAAAAATAAATAAAGCACGCAAAAGCACATTGTCTCACAACCAAATTTATTTCTTGTATGAATGATAAAAAAGTAAAGAATGCGAGGGGGGAGGGGTTGGTTAACGTGATAATTTAAATACAAGGCAGAAAACACGCTAATTCCCAGAGGGCGATGACATCATTGTTGTACTCAACGAAATGAACAGCCACTTTACTAACTACGGTAGTTGCGAGTTTGATCTTACAGAGAGGATAAAGTACGTCAGTCACCTTCCGTGGATTAAGAATTCCATGTACTGTCCGACTACAGATGCGAGACCCCTCCACACTTCTGCGCATAGCAGAAGGCGAATCCATTCCAATAAGAGGTAATCAATGACGAGTGTTTATTATTATACGTCAGAAATATTAGCATTTCTTTAATGAAATTTCTAGTTTTTAAATTAGTAACTCTTTTGCTTGTACAACAGTTGGAAAATTTTACGTATAAAGTACGTGATTTCGCGTGTTGGTGCCGAATTCGTACATCGCCTTATTCCTTTCTCCTCTTCAACATCAATTGACTCTTCTTGGCACAGTGCCAGCCAAGGTTCTCGCATCTGTGGTCGGAAAGTATCTATCGACGCAGGAAATGAAGATAAAGAAAAGGGTGTAGTAATCTGATTAAAAAAAAAGGGGGGGGGATGGGATGTGACCATATAAATGTCGAAAAAGTAAATATTATCATTAAACATAAGTTAAAGTTCTATAAATATAAATAACGAGCATGGTTTAACTTTTTTTGAAGGGGGGAAGATTTTGGATATGGCATGCTTGTGTCCTTGTATTGGTGTTTGAGAGGAATTCGTTATAGTTTTTTTTGTGTGTGTGTGTATGTGAGAGAGAGAGAGAGAGAGAGAAAAAGATTTCCCTCTAATTTTCCACTTTCTGTAATATGTATATAGCGCTTGTCTCAGCTCTCTGTAGGACCCTACGTTTCTATCGTTGAATGGCAGTTTCTTCATAAGTCGGATATGTAGAAGTTTCGGGTATCTTTACCGTAGTGATTATTATATGTTATGTAGTTTTGTTGACTGTGTATGTTGTTCTGGTTACTCTGTAGATTGGACTGAAGTAATATTTTAGCATGGCACAAGTGTTTCACCTTCACAATTTAACAATGCCAAAGTGGTTGGAGAATGACAAGCTAAATAACAGGCAGGATAGCAAAATAAATCCAAGTAATAAAGCTGAAGTGCGTTTATTCAGGAAATAAGTCAGTATTAATTTTAAAAATTAATTTTGCTGTTAAGTAAAAAGGAATAAAACTGATATTTCTATTGCATAGGAAAAAGAAGCCAGGAAAGAATGCAGACAAGATGAAAGCACCCCTGTCTGATGACTCCACTCCCCAGTGAGTATAAGAAAAATATTAAATTGAAATATTGCATTTAAATTCTTTTTGCATGAATAAGTATCAATGCCAGGATGAGATTTTTGTGCTCTTATTCTCGTCCATGATTCGACCCTTTTCTATCTTGCAAACGATAAAATGAGTTTCACCCAGGCATTGATACGGAGATTTTTATAGATTTGGGCTGAGTCTGTTCTTTGGGAAATACTGTGAAAGAAGTTTTATTGGTTTGTGTGTGGGGGGGGGGGGGGGGAGGAGGTTTGGTTTATTTTGATTTACGGTTTGAAGCACCTCAGGTTATGAGGCTCAGACATTCTGCTTAGTGTCGAGTGCTTACAGATGACATCATTTTTGGTTTTCGCATACTCATTACGATTGTTTTGTAAGTAAAAAGCAAGTAAGTATAAGTTTTGTTTTGTAAAAAGAATCGACAATTTGTTTGCCTCTTGTAATCCCATTAGTGATAGTGGAATTTATTGCAGTTAAAGCATCTCAGAACATTTACGTATTCGGCGCAATGGCCAATTCTTCACAGCATTTTAACACCGGTTTTCAGCAATTTTATCCTCAACATTGGATCGACTTCAATAATTCCGTTTCGTTCGTTTTGTTTTCATTTGTCATGATATTTTTTGTAATCTTTGTATCCTCAACGAAGAGCTCTTTGTTTGCATCGTTCGTATCAATTTCACAGAAAATGTCGTAGCTAATTAGCCTCGGAAGATATTTCGTAGTGGGATTTGCAACCAACATGTCTTTTCATCCCTTAGAGATTTCGTTGTGTAGTAAGTCAATGTCTGTTTTTGATTGAGATTCTATTAAGACTCCTCCATCATTAATCCTTTTCACTTTTGCGATTCTCTCGATTTTGATTTTTCTTGGGTCTATTTTTTCTTTTAATGAAGTTTTTGGTTTCTTCGCTGTTTAGATCAGATATTGGTTTTACTATTAATTATTAGCAAGGATTGTTTTCAGTTTTCAGATTCGTCTTTTTTCTTTTTCTTTTTTTTTTTTTTTACATTGCGTTTAATGACTTGTGAGCGTAGCTGAGTAGTCTGAGTTAAATTAGCCTGTACCTGATTCGTTGTAGCTGACTGTAGTTTTTTTTTTTTTTGTTGTTGTTGTTTTATCGTCTTTTATTTTATTAATACCTTCATTAGTTCACTCACCTGTGATTGCTACTTACAGTTTTGCTTCTTCTTCCTAGAACTGATACTTCAATTAACATGACCTTGTGATCTTTTCCCTCCCAGAGGGTGCTGGCTATACTACAACAGCTAATCCTATGGTAAGAAGGCTGTTATTGTTAAGAGCAGATGAACAATGGATACAGTCTGACTGCTATATTTGGCACAAAAGGGTAGAATAATAAATCTTTCATACTGTTTTGAGTAAATTACACTGCACAAGCTATTAGTGTGCATTACGAGTAGATTCAGCCAGTTTTTCTGTTTGATACTGTTTCTCTCAAGTTGATGCAGAGGTCCAAATTATTGGCAACACAGATTATTAATATTCAATAACTGATCAACTTTATTCGCAAATAAACTTAATGGATGAATACAACTGGAAACTCTGCATCCAATACTATTGAAAAATCTCAGTTATTATTATTATCCTATATATTCTATACATTCTATATTCATTTCTCCGAAGAATTAAGAAAATAAAGGAAAGAAAGGAGAAGAAACTCCAGATGATTCTTTACAAAATTCAGTTGCGTTTGGTCGGATTTCGAAGTGTTCTATTTCGGTTTGCAGCGTCTGTTATGACGCTTTAGAAGAAGATGAAGTTCCCTTTCTCCGAAGAATTAAGAAAACAATGGAAAGAAAGGAGAAGAAACTCTAGATGGTTTTACAAAATTCTGTTGCCTTTGGTTGTTATGAAGTTAAAGTTCTCGAAAAAAATAATAAATAATTTTACTAAATAATATTAATCAGTTTTATTTGTATGAAATAATTATATAATATAATTAATAATGTTTTATCCAATTTCTGAAACAATAAATTTGTTAAATTAATTACATTACAATGAAAACGTTTGGGAAAACCGTGGAAAAACAAATTTGATCACGACAGAATGGAGGATATATAAAAAAAAGTGCGCGTTATGTGTGGTAAAGGAATGCACAGGAAGAAGGAGTGGAAAAATATATTAACGTATTATGGCAAGCAACATTTGTAGTGGATAATCTAGAACAATGGCTGAATGTTCAGGTAAACAGAGACTAAATGAAAGAAACTTAACAAAAAGTTTTTACACGCATTCCAAGGATGGTGTTTGGCAACCTGCATATCTTTTGTTTTTGTTGTCTTTCAATTCACAGAAAATAAAATACAGTTTTTTTTTTCTCATACTGAGAAACAATACCCACCCATTCTCATATTAAGTTCGTGTTGGGTCACGTCAGTCTCTCTAAATCAGTTTTTACGAAAATAATAAGTGAGTGGAAGGATTACATATTTTTTATTGAGCCATAAAATCATTCCGAATTATTAAAAGTGAACCAAGTATCTCATTGACATTCTGAAAAGAGGAATATTTCGTTTTGCTACCCTTGTGTTTCATGTCTACATCTCACAAGCTTCATCTTTCTGTAAATATGAACCATTCACCCCCCTACACACACACACACACACACAGCTCCTGTTCTCACCAGCTGACAGTCGTTTTCTCTATTAGCAATATTTAGTCCACTTGGGTTATTAGTCAACCCTTGTTTTTGCTGGTGAGCTTAGTAGAAGGTCAATAGAAATCGGATTTTAAAATGTTTGCTATATTACAATGAACAGCAGGTGTTAGAGAGTACTAATAAAGTGAAATATCAGAGGATTAAAACGGAGCTAAACAGCTGCACAACGTGAAAATGCAGGCAGACAAATTATGGCCTTATCTATCACTGCTTATAAATGGAGTATTTCTGCGCCCTCAATCACTCTTGGCGCTAATTACAAAACGATATCAACGATGAACGATTTGGTTGGAACGAACAGAGTGCCATTTGCTTTCTAAATGTACTATTTTTGGTGCAGTTAATCTTGCATAAGTTAGATCTAAAAGTTGGCTAGTTTGCGAAAACAATAGAAGTTGATACATTTTTTTGAAGAATCCAACGGTGGCTGACCTATGGCCTGCAGAATACATTAAAAAAATATTGACAAACGTAAACGATAACAGATTATTTATTTTTCCAGTACAAGATACAAGTTACATGTAGTGTGAATTTAGCCATGGAATATTCGAAAGCTCATTATCCGACTAGTGCAAAAAGTCTTTATTTTTTTGATAACCAGAAAAATAGATTTTCTTGTTTGAGTTAAGGGATATTACATCCCATATCGTTTCTTAGCCGAATAAGAAACTCAAAGAGTTTCATGCCGAATAAAGTTCGGCGATTCCAAGCGTAAGCAAATACCTGGATACTGCAGCAACTGACCCTTAAGGTAGTGCAAGCTGAGGCAACTCATGTCAAAGGTGGAGCAAGTTCCGATCACTATTCTTGATATTTACCCATAATGTGAACTTAGCTCCTAGGAGCTGTATTACTGTTCTACATTATGAGAGAAGGTCACTACCCAGACCGACTTCAACCTTTATTGAGGTCTCATCAGTGAGTAGGTAGACCTAGTTAATATCAGTTTGTAGCGAACAGAACTTACAACCCTTCTATGAGTATTGCCGAGAGGTTTTTCTACCCCCACAAACAAATCCTTCGGCTATGTATTTCAGACGCCTGTGCTGAGATATAGACTAGATTAGCACCAAGGTTGTACACTATCTTGCTCAATCCTTCAATGGATACAAATGACAGTATCATGTTGCTAACTGTTATAAATATCATTAGCTTAAATTAAAAATATATTGCGCCTGGTTGATAGAGACTTTGAGGAAAGCGGGTTGAGTAAACGTATTATCACGGAGAGATTCCAATTGAAGTACTTCAATATACCACAAGATGGCAGCATCTTACTACCAGATTCTTACAATTTTATTGAATTTTTTTTTAAGGCATTTAAAACGCAATTTCGTATAGAAACTGGAAAGAAGCTATAATAAGTGGGCTTCGATTAGCTTAATACCACATTCCCTTTTTCATTATAATTTTCTCCATTTAAAATGGTTCAATATTTTGATGCAGTGTTCACATCAATTTTTTTCATTATAAAGTCTAATAGCAACATTTTAGTATTGAACCTTATAAAGCGAAGTTTTTAAACAAAACAGTATATTTAGAATTATTATAAATAAGATATATTTTTGCTTTTATCTATGCCATTTATCATTAAAACATGCACATAAGTTTCTTTGATAAGTGCACGTGCATTAAAAGACACTAGCACAGTAGCCGTCTCGAAGCCCATGACAAATAGCGTTTGGTGACAATCTTTATTTTTGACTTAACGCAGATTCGTTTTATTTTTCCTCACCGCTGCTGTATTCTAGCCTACTCTGTTTTGTATGTGCCGGAATTTCTATCCAAAATAGCATACTGTTCTTCGTCATCCTTAATATATACTTGCAGCAATCTGCATTCCCATCTCCAAAACTTTTGCTGGCGCTGAAGAGAAAAGAATTCATGCCATTACTGTAATTCCAAATATATAATTTGTACTAAACATAAAACAGCGTAAATATCATCATTTTTTAGCGATGTCCTAATCGCATGAGTGTATTTATGGCACTTAATTGTTTTCATTGCCAATGACAAGTGGCACTGCCTGTTTTTTTTTTTTTTTTTTTACGATTGTCGCTGTTTAAAACCTAATACTTCGTTTTCGCTGAAGTGTTTTTTAGCTTAACATCACACTGATATACATTAGGTGGCCATAATCTTAGGCATCTCATGCTTTTTTAAATAAAATAAAAAAAAAAGAATTTCACTCACGAAAAGTTTTAAATCTTATGGAGCTTTTATATATTTATAATAAATATATAAAAGCTCCATAAGCCAATTTTTTTTTTTTTTCACTCCATCATTTTCATCTACCACTTAAACATCCACGCCATATTGGTATTCAGAATCAAAACCCTGGTCACTAGCGGAGTGATATCCACTCGACCAACGACAGTAGCAGGCAAAAGCTATAAAAAAAAAAAAAAAAAAAAAACGTTCCTTCCTTGCCATTTGTCGGAAAGGCCTAAATTCCAATCCCGTGTAGAACGAGAGAAACTTATAAGCATCTTTTCAAGTGAAGGCAGGAAGGTTATCCGATCTGATACGGAGGTGTAGGATGATTATTTGATCCGTTTTGAAGGATGGAAACCCCGACATTTTAGTTTCCATCTTTCAAAACAGGTATACGTGCTCAGGAAACACACGCAGTTAGTATACAGACCTCAGAGCCTTAGCTGTTACGGATGCAATTCCAAACAATCCAACCCAATTTACCATCCCAGATTTTGCGAAATCCCCTGCAATTGAAAACACAGAGTTCGAATCCGCTATGAACTTTTATAAGCGATTCGTCGGCTAGAAAAAGATTAGCCAATGTCATACAGATGTGACTTTTTTAAAATAGCGAGCAGCCTGAGTTTTTCATCATTCAATAGTTTCATCTGCTAGATCTCACGGATTAGCCAAGATACACTGGCATCATCCATTGTTCTTTCGAACGTAATTCAAACTCAACCATACGCTCTCCCATACAGAATCTACGTTCGCGTATGCTGTGTGTCCTAATGGGAAAAGGTTGCGGATCAAATGAATTCGAAAGGGGGATGATAGTTGGTATGGGCGGATATGAATAACTTAAAAGTTTGCTTATTATGATAGCCACATTTAAAAGTGACTGCGAAAAGGGGTATGCTACTGAAAACAGATAGCCAGCTTGTGTCATTAATTAATGCGAAAGTCAAATGAGAAACTTTAGATAACCTGGTTGGGGGGGGGGGAATCCTCTTATATGAGTATAACAAAGAATGAATGAATCGTGCAGATTACTTTCACATTGTTTCCCACCCTGCACATCCATTTACGTTAACTCTAATGAATGGACACTTTCCTCAAGATAACGTACCATATCCCAGGGTGAGTGTTATTCAGGATTTTTTTTTTTTTTCGTTCAAAATCTGATCCATGAAAGGGCGTATACACGAGTACAACAGCACTGTGGGCAAGATAAACGCTAGATGATCTCTGATCTTGTTTCCAAACTACAAGCATTTCACCAACATCTATGCCATTGTGCGATTCGAACTCGCAACCTTGCTGGGTGGAAAACGGTGCACTGCCCATTTCTGGCAAGGGAATTAATTGTTACAGGAATAGGAAAGCGATTTTATCTTAATTGATCCTCCACGTCCCGTCAGTCTTCATCTAATCTCAGTCTAACTTGAGAAACTTTGGGGGATGATATAACGAAATGTGCGCGATATGAATCCACCTCCAGGAATCTGAACAGCAAAATTCATCATGAGTTTCCGAAAACAACATAATGGACGCCGTCCATATCGACGCCCGTGTTCAGTCGCTGTGCTTCAACCCTGAACGAGAATCTAGACTTATTTTAAATGACAAGAAAATCCCTGATCAGCTATTACCTTACTTGTATTTCGATCTTGGCTGTTCCAACAATCACTAGGAAGCAATGAGAGAAGTAGACAGCTGACAAGGGGTAGCTGTATGCTACCATACTACGGAAATGATTATAAGCAAGGTGGTTTCCCGTGGCCTTCCTCGCCGTAATATATTTTATGACTGTAGCCATGTGTGTGTGTTCACGGGACCAGCTTTCCTGTTTTGAGGGATTAAAACCCCTTCATCTCATATGTGACCGGTTAACTCACATATGAGTTAACTTCACCTTTCGTCGAAAGAGAACCAGATAAAGGTTCCTCACGTCACTAACGGGAATCGAACCTAGGTCTTTCCGACCAAAGGGCTTCGTCTATACCGACCGAGCTATGGAGATTCAATGCAGTATATGCAACATCAGAATACATGTCATTTCTTCTTTCATTATTTCTTCCTACATTTCTATACCTTAATTTTGTCACGCATTTGTTTAATTTGCCTGTTCCCTTGATAAAATAATAATGAAGCACATCGGGTATTTGATTTATATTAAATTACACACTATTACGCTATTCTAATATAATAGTCGAAGAAATAGTCTAAAAGGATTGATTTCGAATGTAAAGCTAGTAAATGAAAAGTTATGATGCCACTTTCAATTTCAAATCAAATATTTGAAACATAAAATGTTTCCAATTAAACCCGAGAGCTTAGAAAGACAAACACACGGAGCATTGGCTCAGCCAAGCAGTCTCTTTAATTGGTCTCTTCGATTCATGCTTCATTGGCCAAGGCAACGGTTCAAAACTGCTCTTTTGAGCCGTTGCCTTGCATCAGAGACCAGACATAGAAGGCATAACCTTTTATTCAGTAAACTAGTAGTCCCATGTAAGAAAGCTGCATTTTGCGTGAGTGAACTGTAGGTCGCTATATGAATTACAATTGTTCAGATAGTCTAGAAGACAAACATATGGGCCTGTGCACAGAATTCGTGTCTTTGAAGTACCAATACCAAAGCAAGTCGGATACCGAATGTGCTATTTTCATAATATCTCAAGTTCAAAAAAAACAAATAAAATAAAATAAATTAAAATTAGCTGACGCATTTTATTCCCACATAAGAGATAAGCGAGGCCATTTTAGCATTATGTAACTTTTGCAGACCGGGGGAAAGTTCACCAGTTTCACCGGTAGCCAATCAGAGATAGATGGCAGAAGGCTGTCATTAATTACACATGACATCCGGTGAAGAGAGGCGGCTGACAAGTGCCGCCATGTAGTCATACCTAATCCTAACACTATGTTTACTTTCTGAAAATAGTGTGGGTTCTGTAGTTTCCAGGAGAAAAAAGCCGCTTGCCCGTTACAGACATCGACTAACTCGGGAACCGGTTACGGATTAGTAAAAGTTCTTCTAGTCGGCGACTAGAATTGAACTTACGACATCCTTTCGTCGGGAGATGTAACGCTATGGACGGCACACGCCACTTCTACTGAGCTACACAGACGCTATATCCCAAGTTTGAAGCCTTTAAGTTTTCAACGTTTGGCTTTGAAATTATACACTAATTGATACGAGAATTTAAGACTTTAATCTCTCAGTGTTAAAGCTGAAAAGATAGTTTAATGCTTGTACTATCTAAAGAGTTATACGAAACCTATATAACGAGTTTGTATAAGCTTCTCTGTTTACGTAGTGTAGTTGTTGCAATCGTTCTCAGCGCATGCGAATGGTGTTCCTTTGTGTCTTACGGGATTAACCATGTTGAACTCTGTGATTTATTGAAATGCCTGGTGAATCAAAGGAGGTGTTCTGGCATTCAGTTGATATACTATTTTTGTAATTGAAACGCGACAGTTTCAATTGAAAAATATCAACCGCCATTTCCGACGCGGTTACCTTAATCGACAGGAGTTTCGTAATGAATACGATTCCATGGGAAACGAAATTATTTGTTGTTATATACATATAACAACGTGATTACTAAGTTCAATTTATGCTGGTGCATTTCGTTCACCGATGAAACCAATTTTATCCGACATGGAATGAATAGAAAGCATTTTTGAGGCTGTTTAAATCTTCATACAGTGCTTTGAATCAATTTCCAGCTCCACTTAAAAGAAAACTATTTTTTTCCCTTTTTGTTTCATAATGAGTTTTCGATTCTTTTGTCGATTAAATAAGGGAATATCCTCTAATTTATGTATCTCCATTACGTTGGAGTTCTCTCTTTTCTCTCTCTTTTTTGATAGGTTACTGATTATCTCAGCGGTCCCTGTCCTAAACTGATCGGTGTATAAAGTCCTTGGCCAGATCTCCCGACCTTGTCTTAGTAAACTGTCGCGTCTGGGCGGTCATAACAATCTTAGTATGTGCGCTAAAGAAGTTTGGATGCCGCAGACTATATTCGAAATGGGCAAATGATTACGAGAGATAAAACAACGCAATGTCCGGAAAACCAGCTAATAAACTATTACAAGTTAAGTTAAGGGGATAATAAATCCCTCATTATTTCAAAGCCGAATAAGAAACTCGAAGATCGAAATATTTCGATCTTCTTCGGGTTTCTTATTCGGCTGAAATAAGGAGGAATTTATTATCCCCTTAACTTAATTTACGTCGCCGAAAAAATAGCCTCTTGGGCTCTTTATTGTAGAAACTATTACTAGTTTTTTTTTTTTAATTTATTAGTCATGTCTTAAAATAATTGATTTTCCAACTGATGAGTAAGTTTCGAAATTATATTAAAACGTGTTTAAGACTGTATTCTGTTTTCTTCCTTAATTCTGTGTGTCCAACAGGTGGAAATCGGATGCGATTTCCATATGACTAGCCTTGGAGAATGCAGTGGTACTTGCTGAATCGCTTGGGGATGTTCAGATGCCCAAATTCTGCAGTTGTGAGTGTTGACCGACCCATTCAGATAAAAATGAGCCTCATCACCCCACAATATTCTCCAAGGCGTTGGAGAATATTGTGGGTAAGAAACGTTAGCGCAAAGGTCATGCGCTTATCATAATCTGCAGTAGTTAGTGCTTGCACACCACTGAACTTATACGGATAGAAGTGAAGCATTTTCCGTAAGATTTTCTAGACTGTACCATAAGCCACATCAAGTTTGCGAGCTATGGCATGAGTCCTTGGACCAGTACTGGTCCCTGTGTCGTCGAACACCCCCAGTAGCAACGTCTGTTACTGTCTCTTCTTGCACTTCTTTCCGTCCTCTGCCAGGTCTAGCTCCTAGTGATCCAGTTTCTTCAAACTTCTTAATCATAGCTCTCAGTGCTACAGCTGACATAGGACCTGTACGCAGGTTATGAAGCTTTCTAAATTCCCGAAGGGCCGATAAGGCATTGCACTGTTTAAGGTAAAACAACTTAACAAGTAAAGCATGCTGAGGCCTTGCATGACGTATATTGAGCACAATTCGTCAGTCATTCGAATAACTGCCTGAACGTTCCCAATCCCTTTTTAAGTGGAATTGGTGGCGCTGCTGTCACATACGCACAGTAAAATTTACATAATCCTTTTTACCTAGTTTACTGCAAATGTTTGACTCCTTTCGTCTCTGCCAGTGCCAAAAGTTCCTTTATCAGCGACTTTTGGTACTAAATCTTTTTTTTTCGCAGAATTCATCTATCTCCCCATGCCTTCGAAAGTCTCAATTCGTGGTCTCATTCCATGTATTAGTTTTAGCTACAGATACCTCCAAAGAGGGAAAGTTAATTGATGGCCACCCTGTATATTATTCAGCCAGTTAGTTTATTCAGCGAATTTTTTCCCCCGGAAAATCTCTTTTTTAACTCCAAAACTTAAGAAAATCGACCGTAGAATTCACAGTATTTCAGATAACAATAGACTATTAGGGTTAGCAACTACAAGATAGCGGAAGTTGTCTGCCATACTCTTCTCCCCAGATACCAACAAGAATCATTAATAATTTTGGTCCAGCTGTTAATGACAACTGAGGATGGAGATTAGGTTCCGATATATGTCTTCAAATTAGGACTAAATGGTCTCTCCTACTCTCTTTTGGGAATAAATGGCATCAGCGATTTTTTTTTTATTTTTTAAATAGAATTCTCCTTTCTGAGAAAAGTGTCTCTTTTCCCTAGCAAAGCTTGTCAGAACCATTTCGAGTTGTTGTTGTTGTTAGGATCATATCGTCTGAAATGGTGTGGGTTCTACGGTCGCTTTTAAAACTCGGTTATCCATGCCCGAGATCGAACTTTCTTTCGGCAACCTTGTTCTATAGATGCAGACATTATTTCAAAAGGGCTACACAGGCCTATAAAAAAAGTTAAAACTTACTGAAAGCCTCTGCAGACCTAGCTGAAAAAAAAAAAAAAAAAAAAAAAAGCAACCTTTCATAAATTTCGAGATGGGAGTGAAAGTTTTTATGAAGAATGGAGGCTGGATTTTATTTTACTTTTCTATTTCATTTATTAGCAACATATACATTTATTTATTAATAACATAAAAACTGCGTTTCTATGTAATTTCTTGAGCTAAAATAGATGGAAACGTAATTCATGAGATTAATTTCGATCCTCTTGTATGACATTTATGCACTGGAGGTCAATGAGAACACGTATCATTGAATTCCATTATATAAATATCTCTTTTAAGTCGTTTTCATTTTTTGCTGGTATCTTCAGGAATCGATCCCAGCGTAAGCGCATGTCCCCCCCCCCATACACAACTCCTTGTAATGTTCTGTACGTATAGTTCGCCCACCGATCTGAGGTCCCTCGACACTTCTGCGCATCTCAGAAAAAGAAGAATCCATTCCGATAATAGGGTAATCAGTTCGTATAGTGGGATGAGTTGTTTATTATTGCCGGTCGGAAAATTAACTTCTCTTTTATGATTATTGTAGTTAACTATGTTGCTTGTATAACAGTTGGAAAATTTTACCTATAAAGCACGTGATTTCGCATGTTGGTGACCAATTCGGACGTCCTTCATTTTTTTCTCCCCTTCAGCATGAATCGACTATTCTTGGAAAGACGCGAAGCAGGGACCTGGAAACGGTGGGCGAACTATACTACCTTTAACTCGTGAGCTGAGTCTCCAACAATAAAGTTTCTGTTTTCATTTAATTTCTCCCATAAAATAAAGGGAAAGAAAGAAAGTGATCATGGAATCATTGAAATCTTGCATGGAGAAAGGGAGATTTTTTTTTCACTACATCATGGATTTACAAAAATGAATCCCTCTGAATTTTAACTTACACAATTGTCTAAATGGCTCTAGATTTCTGAAGTGTCAATTTTCTGAGCGTGAATGCCATAAATCAACTGTATTAATTACACTGGAAAATAAAGAAGAAAATATCTTATTCATTGGACAAAATGCTTAAATATTAATGGCAAATAAATCGAAGCGCCACTCTACAACTAGTTCTGTTATGTTGTTCAATAACAAAATCTCCATGGCAACAATAAGCACATCGCGTTGAAATAAGTTCTAATCGATGATGCATTTATGTGCACTATTGTATTTACAGAAATTTTCTTTTATACACACGTGTGTGTTTGCTTTGCTATCAGAGAAAATATCGCGAAAAATGAGTTTCAAAATTTTGGTATAAATTATGATACCTGCACACACACACACACACGTAGACAAATATAGACTGCATGTATCAAAATTAAAGTAACGAGATTGGTTTTCTTTTTTTTCGTTTAGTTTATTATACGGTGTTATAGAATACAATCTAAGCGAGTTGGATCCAATCCCGGTTCTAGTGTTATGATGAAGATGCCCTTGGAAATAACAAAAATCATCATCATCATCATCATAACATCATAGCGCCTCCGTAGCGCAATTGGAAGAACGACGGTACATTGCGCCCTTCGATTGGAATAGGCCTAAGTTCGATTCTCGTCGCGACGGGAGGAATCTTTATCTGGTCGATTTCAATCGATGGTGAGTTAGCCGATCTCATACGGAGGTAGCAGGGTTTTTTCTCCCGGAAACTCGGGTTTTTCATCCCGCATACATACAAATCGGCCCTTCAGAACACACGCAATTTACAGACAAAAATTACTAGTTGTGGTGGTGTTGGAGGTGGGCGGTAGATGGCGTTGATTCGTAGTAGAGGTAAGGTGTAGAGACAGTTGAAAGATGTCCTCCCGCGATGAGTCTTCGGACTCCTTGGAGGTATCAGGAATAATAATAATAATAATAATAACACTAATTATGGGTATAGACCATATTGGTTTGTTCCGGTCTCATTATCCATCCAATATCCTTTTTTGAGGTCTACCCTGCCTCCTCGTTCCAATTGGCTTATATATTTACTATTCGTTTTGGATGTCGGGTGTTGGCCATTCGGTTTACATGTTCAATCCATTTTTGTTTATAATTATTTAGTTTTTCTTCTATTGATTTTGTTTTTAGTTCTTTTAAAATGTCTTCATTCCTTTTTTGATCCAATAATGTGTATTTTGCAGTTCTTCTCATAAATCTCATTTCACTTGTTTTTATTCTTTGTTTATCTTGTTTGTTTATTGCCCAGATTTCACTGCCATATAATAATGTGGGCAATGCTAAAATATTGTATATTTTCAAGCATGTTTCTTTTTGTACTATATTTGGATTGAGTGTTCTATTTATCAGGCCTATAATCTGTAAAATTTTGAAGTTTTTAATTTTATTCTTTTTTCCTTTATATGATATTTCACATCCAAGATAACTGAAAGTATTCACCTGTTCTATTGTTTTATTATTAATAACTATTTTGCTTCACTGGAGTTTGTCCACAAAATGGCATTGTTTTAGTTTTATTTATGGAAAGTTTCATTCCAAACTGTTCTACTATAATGTTTAAATTATATATTGCTCTTTGTAAATTGTCTTGCTTATCTGATATTATTACCTAATCATCTGCAAATAATAGTGTATTTATTTTGTTATTCCGGGAAATTTCTATACCTTGATTGTTTAAGGTATATTAATATTTCATTAATGTAAATATTGAAAAGTGTTGGAGATAGAGGGCATCCCTGTCTTACTCCTTGGTTTATAGATTGTTTTTCAGAAAACTTTTCATTTATTTTTATTTTTATTTCATTAGCTTTGTATATATATTGAATATTGCATGTAGTAAAATATTAGGTATATTTATTCTTTATAATATATCAAACAGTATATATCTTTTTACTTTGTCAAATGCTTTTTCGTAATCTATAAACAAAAGATGAGTTTCCAAATTAAATTCTCTTCTTTTTTCTATAAGTAGTTTTAAACAGAAAGCTGCATTCATTGTAGAGCGTCCTTTTCTAAATCCATTTTGACATTCTAATAATATTTTTTCACTGTATATTTTTAGTTTTTCATTACGTATTCTGCTACATATTTTGTAGCAAGTATTCAATAAACTAATATCTCTGTAGTTAGCAGGTTTTGTTTTATCCCCTTTTTTAAATATAGGTATTACTATGCTTGTATTCCATTCTATTGGTATTTGTCCATTTGTATATATTTTATTAAAAAATTTTGTAATATTTGATGAAATTTTTTCCCGTCAAATATATACAGTTCGGAGTTTATTTCCAGGAAACAAGCATATAAAACAAATACTAATTAACAACCAGTAAATGGCAAGGAAATTTGTGAATCTCCCCAGCAAAAGAGATGAGAACAGATCACAAATGAAAAAGCGTATGTACGATAACGCGCATGCTTCTGAGTATTCCACACAAGCAGTTAGTTGCACAATTTTAAAGACTAACTACTCGTGTGAATACAAGTTGGAAACTATCTCCATTTCCAGAGTATTTAATACTGATTTCCAAATCAGTATTATTCCCTTTAGCAGGCGCAGAAATTCTGAGTCCGAAACAAATCCGCGAAAAAGCAGTTGTGTCCGTGAGATGAAGAAAAGAAAATAATTTTTTTTTTCTTTGTTTTAATCAAACATTACTCAGAAATTCTGGAGAAATATTTCAAAGCGTGTTTGATAAGGAAAGGAAGGAAAAAAAGACAAAATAAATGTTTTATTTTGTCTTTTTTCTTTCTCTCTTTATTTTATTACTCACCTGTAACATTAATTGAATAATGAGAAAAATAAGAAATATGCTTCTTATTTAGTGTTGAATTTGAAATTGAGAGTAATAAGAGATTTATCCAAAATAATCCTGATTTCACAGCTATTGTTTAGAAAGATAATTGGGATATGAGAGTTTATGGACCACATAAAGTCGTATATGAGATATGCAAGTTATTGTATATCTCATATACAACTGTGTACTCTACATCCCATCTCTGCTTCCAAAATTTGAAAACCTTACACTTTGCAGCATTGAATTGACATCCTCACGTATTTACCCATTCAGCCAGTGTATTCAAGTCCTCTTGCAAAGACACGGCATCCGCTCTATTCCCGATAGCTCTCCCCAACTTTGCATCATCTGCAAACAACTGCATATCACCATTAAGACGTCTCCCAATATGATTTACATACAAATTAAACAGCAATGGACCCCAAAACAGACCATTGGGGTGCACCACTAGTAACTTTCCTCTTCTAGGTTATCGTTCCTGCATAGACGACTCGCTGATACCTATCAGACAGCCAATTTCCAATACAGTGAACTAATCTCCTATTCAGCCCCATTCGTTTCAATTTAATTACCAGCTTGTCATGTGGAAATTTATCAAAGGCATTTGCAAAGTCTAAATATACCACAGTGTATGCATCACCCTTACCTAATGCATTTGTTACGTTATTATAAAAAGTAAGGAAATCGCTAAAACGATGTTCCTTTAACAAATCCAAAGAGTATTTTTCTGTTGTCAACCCAATTCTGAATCTTGCTCATAACTATCTTCTCTAATACTTTAACCACAACTCCAGACTGGCCTATAATTTAAGCCCTAGTCTCATCACCTCCCTTATGAATTGGGAGGTGATAAGACTCTTATGAATCTTATTTTACCTCCTAAATAATTTTAACATTCTACATATTATAGAAAATTAGATTCAGTTGTTTGAAACTAACGGAACGGCTAATATTTGAGAAAGTTTGATATTATGTTGCAAGAAACACAACCAAAAATTTGTGGAAGATATGTTGACGATACTTTTATCATCTGGTCCGATACTATTATCCGATTAGAAGATTTCTTCACCTACCTGAACAACATTCATTCTCGAATTAAATTCACTTTTGAATTAGAAAAACATGTGTTTACAGTTTTTTGATACTCTAGTTAAAACACATTAGTTTGAATACACATTAGTCAAAAAAAAGTCTTTTTCAACCTCCAAAACAATCAGAAGAACCAAAAAACCAATACTATAAAGGAGCAGTGAATCTCCCATATATATATGTTACCGCTAAAGTGCGAAAACCGTTAATGTGCACATTACCTAGCTAATCTGCAGATTAACTGATTTGTCCGTTAACGTGCGTAATCAAGAGTTTTCCGCATTTTACCTAGGTAATGTGCACATTAACGGCTTCCGTATCGTTAAAGTTCAAAAGTTTGTTTCTCTCATTTCCTTTCCCTACTCCTTCCCCCCTCTCCCTCCACTTTTAGTTTGGTTTTTTAATAAGTAAACATAATTTTATCATATGTTTTTTTTCTTAATTGTAATAATATTTTAAACCGTTTGATTCCTTGTATTATATTAATTGATTGATGATTGATTCTATCAACTAATTTGTTGATTGTATTAACTTGATTCTTTAGATATCAAAAAATAAATAAATAACATTATCTTAATTTAAACATACAGAAACGTTGCTGTTGTTCCAGCAAAGATCTTATTTTCACTTTAACGAGTGCCTAGTAGGTAATGTGCAGATTACCTAGGTAATTTGAGAAATGAAACAATTTTCCGCACATTAACGGATCACCGTAATTAATCTGCACAATACCTAGATAATCTGCAGAATAACTGATTTCTACACTTTAGCGGTAACATATACAGTCAGTCACAGATAAAATAGCAAGCAGTGTATAAGAAAAAACCAACACCGGACCTTACCGACACGCAACTTCTCATCAGCACCTCGCAAAAAGTAGGCATCGTCCGTTGCTTGCGCGATAGAGTCTACAGAATTTCCACCAACATAGAAAAACCAAGCACTACAGTATCTTATTTCAGTTCTTCCAAAAAATAGCTACAACAGAACATTAATCAAAAATTTTTTTTCAACCTCCAAAACAATCAGAAGAACCAACAAACCAATACTATAAAGGAGCAGTGACTTTCCTATACAGTGGGTCACAGATAAAATAGCAAAATTGCTTCGCCAACAAAATTTGACCGTTGCCTTCTACCCAATCAATAAATTCTCTGATCGCCTTAAACATCCTAAACGTCTACATCTGTACTTAAAATTAAATAATAATAATAATAATAATAATAATAATAATAATAATAATAAACAGATGTCTGCAGGAACATTTGCAATTGTGGTCTACCATAGAAGAGACAGGCATATCTGGAAAGATACGCCGATCCGAACAATTCAATGATGTTGAAAATGTAAGAAAGCAAAAATCAGCACACACAGAAACAAAACATCAAGTAGAATGGCAACAAAGCAAAATGTTCCATATTGATTACCATTTTTTCTCAAGAGCGCTCAAAGAATCAGCTGAATTGATGAAGCATCCTCTACAGGGTGCTTCATCATTTCAGAAATAAACACGGAATGATTTTACATCGCCTTTTCTTCATTAATCCATTACAACACACTCGTATCTATAGTAGTATGCAGCAATCCACGAACCGGTAGCCAGCGTAATAGCTGATGCACGCTTTCCATTGTTTAAACGAGTTCGAATATTTCTTCTTCTTATTATTATTATTATACGGGCATTTTCTATGGAGTCAGTAGACATATCAAGGAAGATCCAAACTATCCGCATAATATGTCATACCTCTTCTTGAACTCATTGACAGACGAAGAAATCACAACTGAATCAGCATGTCTTTCATTGACCACTCTCGAAGCGAAAAATCGAGTCCTCATGTCCTTATTAACCACACTCTTAATTAATTTCCAGGGATGACCTCTTGTTCTTCCACCACTATCCCACTGCTGAAATATTTCCACTGCATCCATCTTATTAAAACCTTTTAGTAACTTAAATGATTCTATCACATCCCCTCTTCTTCGCCTATCAACCAACCTCTGTAACCCAAACTCTCTCAATCTATCAATGTAGGGAGTATTCCTTACACCACTCACTAACTTGGTCACTTGCTTTTGAATCTTTTCTACCACTTCCTCATCTCTAAGAAATCCAAGCAACCAGACCTTAGCACAATAATCCAGATGAGGACGAATCAACGCTTTATAAAGATTTTTTATTTGATTTTTATGGCACAAAGGCATCAAAGGTCATACTGAGCGAGGACACAGCAGTACATATGTTAATTGCTTAGTAGAATAAATATCACAAACATCCATACCCTTGGAGGGATTCTAATCCGCAGCCTCTTGGCTGGAGAGGCGGATACACCAACTACTCTGCCAACCAGGCCCTTATAAAGAGGAATAATAACTTTTTATCTCTGCATGTGTTCAATAGCCAACAAATCCTATGAGCTGTCTTGGACACTTCAGCAATATGCCCTCTGAACTTCACTCTTTAATCACCAATATTCCCAAGTCCCTAGCCTCAACAATCTCTTGGAGATGTGGTACATAGCTTGTAATCTTTTAATTCCAAAATACATACTTGACACTTTTCACGTTAAAATGACATCTATCATCTTTTGCCCATACTGCCAGCTTATACATATAATCATCCTGCAGGCTCTTTAGATCAGCTTGATTAATTATTGTGCTACCCAACTTTGCATCATCAGCTGAAACACCGAATATCTCTCATCAAGTGATTTCCTATATCATTTATATACAAATTAAAGAATAATGTTCCAAGCAGAGAGCACACCACTGGTCACTTGCTTCATCCCGGACTCTGTTTCTCCATATACTACTTTTTGGTATCTGTCCATGAGCCCCTTTCGTATCCATATCACCAATTTAATATTCATCCCCTTTTGTTCTAATTTGCGTAACAGTATTCCATGGGGTATCCTGTTAAAAGGCTTTGCAAAATCCAGCAGTATCACTGTATCGCCATTCCCTTGTCCAACTCAGCTGTCAATCCATTATAAAAAGTGAATAAATTACTAATAATAATATTACTAATAATAATAAATATATAATTAATTAAGAATCGGAAGACCAAGAAAGAGATGGCATGAGACCGGAACAGGCCACATGGCCTATATTCCATGTCAGGAAGAAGAAGAAGTAGATATAATTAATTAATAATATTCTTTACCACCCATTCCTGGATTCTGTCTTTAACCAACTTTTCCAATACTTTTATCACCACCCCTGAGATGGTGATTGGTCTGTAATTTTCTACCGCAGTCTTAGAGCCTCTATTATGCAAAAGAAACTATTTTACCTTCCTTCCACTTCTACTTAATGTTAACTGTTTTCTGCTTGCTTTCTAGGTTTTTAGTTTATTCGTGTTATTTCTCGATGAAGTGAAACAAAGCATTTCACTAAACTAGTCGAAATAAAAAATAGTTTCTATTTGGCATATTTGTTTGTGATTAAACGCCATATAAAATATTCCTAGAATTTTATTTAACTAAACTAGGAGGAAAATAAACAACAATAACTATATAATGACGAGATTACTAACAGATTCAATGTAAAAATAAACAAAATTCTGCATGTTTAGCTGTTCCATTTTCTCACAACTTCGTTTTAAAAAATTTATAGCACTCCTCCTTTTTCTCTTATTAATTAACATTATGTTCAAATAACAAAAGTAACAAATTAGTTCCTATGATTGGAGACGGCGCTGTTGTGAATTGTAGAAATCTGGTGCAGAAGATTTAGTTAATGTTTGGTAGTGAATAAAAAAAAAAAAAAAATTACTCCCCCCCCGTTACGAATATGTCTAGATTATGTGTTAGGTAAAGCATTTGACGATATATATAAAGTTTTTATAAGCGTTAGGTAAGTTTTTTTAAATATTTTACTTTGGAAAATTAGCTGCAGCGAAGGTGATCTAAGCCTCACATTTTGCTTCCATTGCATAGAATATTTATTGTAGGTGTATGTGCGTTCTGTTACGTAACAGCTTGAGAAGACTTCTCGACGGTACTAAGGAGTTTTTACTTGTTTAATAAATTGTCTAATAGTAGCGTGTCGTTTTTAGAGTATTAATAGAACAAAACATTTATTATTGCTATTATTATTATTATTATTATTATTATTATTACGTGACACCTCCAAGGATTCATCTTCATGATAACAGGGTTGCAGCAACTTTGCCTGAAAGGATATCAGTCATAAATCCAACATTTTAACTGCTTTTGATCGGTTACTTACTAGCAGTGACGTAACGAGGGTATGAAGCGCCTGTGGCAAGTGTCTAACTTACGCCCCCTAACCCAAAAATAACAAAAAAATTATACTTATTAAAAACAATACGTAAGTCCACAGTAATAACTTTAATTAATAAACAAGGTAGATATTTCGTACGAAATATTACGTAGTTTTGTACAAAATATCTACCTTATTTATTAATTAAAGTTATTACTGTGGACTTACGTGTTGTTTTTAATAATTATACTATGCCACAGGTCCCTCTAAAAATAAAAAAAAATTATACATTTTGCGTCCCAAACCTAGTTGCGCTCATGGCTGGCGCCTCTTTTGCCACGCCCACGTTACGGCACTGCTTAGTAATAAAAGCCTAGTTGATGTGACAATAGTGCATGAGGGAATAACCCTAAAGACTAATAAATTGGATCTGTCAGCAATTGCCAGCCTAGTTGGCTTAGTGGTTGCGTACCTCCTTTTCAACTAACACGGTGTGGATTTGAAATGGGTATTTGTGATTGTTTAGGTTGGAGATGGATTTTAAATACTTAGTGTGAGACCACCGCATCGCTTACTGGAGGTTTCAGAAAGTTTCACGTTTCTTCTCAACAGCAGAGTTTCTTCTAGACTATAGAAAATATAAATAAAAGTAGCACTTTTTTTTTTTTACATATTTTATACACACAGAGAGGAGAGAGAGAGAGTAACAACTATAAATTAACTTGCAAACATATTGCTAACATTTGAAGCCGTTTCGTACGCCAAAGCTGGATGGTCGAAGAGTGACAATCAGATAGATGCTAAAGCTGAAGTTAGTATTAAGATGGACCGGATTGAGGACAGTTTCTGTTGATTCTACAGTTCACTCCAGTTCATCGTAGCACCTAAAATGTTTTCTGATTTGTTCCAGATCACTGAATGAGTGACAGAGTTTTCATTGTTAGGTTGAGCAGAATTAATAGCCTGATTAATTAATATAAATAACGTGAAAAAAATGAAATAATATAAAAAGTTTATTTATTTGTGTTATTTTCTTTCTTGACTACTTGTATAAGAAACTATAACACATTTTAGGAATGTTGGTCAAGTGAGTTTATTTATCATCCTACTAGTTTCACCGATTTTTGCTATCGGTATCTTCAGGGATACAATTGGTAAGCGATATGAAGGTAACAGACTAGGTTTTAACTGACAGTTCTAATTCATACAAAATTAGTATTGTGCGAGACAATGCGTGTGTCTCGGGAAAATGATTTATTTGTTACGGGACATAATGTAATTGGCGTGAAAGTTCATTTCTTTGATGTTTAGTGATCTAATTAAAGTTTTCTAAATTTCCGGCAGGATTAGACCTTGATTCTTATTCAGGTTTCCTGTTGAACGGGCGACCATAGCAGCCTCCTTGAAAGTTCTTCAATGGTAGTTCTCTTCTATATAGGGCATATGACTCTTATCCCACTCAATAAGATGGTTGGTAGATGACATCTCTCTGTCAGAAGCTATTCTGACAGAGAGATGCAAATAGAACGGAGTGAATAAATCACAGGCGTTGCAGCAACAACTTAAACTTAAAGCTGGGGGATATTGCAAGAAAAAAAAAACACTTTTGTTTTTTTTTTGAAAGGCAAAATATTTAAAATTTCAGTTGGTGTATGTGGGGGAGGGGATAGGTCAGAGCATCTGTGATGATCGTACATATTCGTGTGCGATTTAAGATGATATTTTACTAACGAAGTTTGCTAAACCTCTAATACACTGAGCGTAATAACTGTTCTAGCAGTTTAATATATAGCATGACAAAAGGGGGTTAAAGTAAAATATGCAGTTCGTCTTTTAACTATAATAGGCTTCGTCAGGTTAGGGATTCCAGATCTCTGATTTAGACCTGATCTTCAGGAGGATCGTATCTAATTATGATTGTCAGAGGAGCATAAAACAATCATCGGCATATATTTAGAAAAGGGAGAATACAATATTACACGTCTGAGAATTCTTGTTTTAATCAATAACATATTCTAAATGTGAATCAATTCTTTGACATCTTCCCATTTCTGCAAACTTTCTTGAAACGCTAGAAGAACGAAAGAAAAAGAAAATGAAAACAGAAGTATATGTAATCCAGTTTTTTTTTTTTTTTTTCATTTTTAATATGGACAACTGTCGAGAAAACGCCCTTTCACACACATTACATGTCCCTAATAGTATTTGATGTATCTTCCAAGAGTGCTTTTATTGTCATATAACGAATACATGAAGGCGTATTCACCTAAGACCATTTCTTGAAAATGTGAACGATATAAATAATTCAGAAGGGGTCTGTTCTCTATCTGTTAGATATCATCAACAATTCTCCATATGGGTAATTTCCACCATTTATTTCTTTGCTTTTGTTGTCAATAAACGGACAATGAAAGCCACTACGCATCTGTCACGACATGCTAATGATTATCAATATTTGCAACACTCCACACGTAATACATAATTAACAGCGACGTGTACTTCTTTCTACCTACTTGCGCCACTACATATTCCAGAAAAGGGGAAGGACTATTGGCAAACTATTCTAATTGCTTGATAATTACGAGGCGCTACAGTAAAGTCCAAGTCCTCTACAAGTTTGAGGAAATCTATGTTAAGTGCAGCGTAATATACAAACTCAACTTGGTAGAAGGTATATTATTACAGTGGTATCTTCTAATCCGAACCAATAAAAAACGTGCTCGTTCGGATTAGCGAATTTTCCTCTAAGAGACAACAATAGCTAGCGTTTAAGACAAAAATAATCAGATTCTAATGGTACATCAATTTAATTCTGTAAATAAATGAAGTAACTGATAGAAAAAAAAGCTACTGTACTGTAATGTAAAACTTAAAAAATGATACAGTACCCGAGTTTATTTTAGTAAAAACATTTAGTTTGTATGTACCTGTATTATTGAGGATTCTGATTTAATAAAATTGCATAGTTCAGTACATAACTTAATTTGCGTAAAAAAATATCACTTTCTTGCACAACACACAAAAAAAAGTTTCAAAAAATAACACGAAAATTTTTTTTTTTAATTTCTTTGTAAAAAAGTCACTGCTAATTTTCTTTTGCTTCTTGGAAGCTAAACTTTTTTCGAATGCTTGTACTCGGAGCGACATTAGCAATAAAACTTTGTGGAATGGCATATCATTCTGCTTAGCCCATTCTATACACATTAAAATTGTCAACTGCCTCTTCATGTTTTACTTTTATTTTCTTCGCGTTCTTTATCGTCATCGTCGTCTTCTAATTCATTCTGTAGCGTCATATTTATAATTTCGGCATCTGATTTGATTTCGAATTAACTTTCGGTTCTATCTATGATTCATTCCGTAACATCTGTTTGTGAAATTTCAACATCTGGATTTATATTTTTAACCAAATTATGCACGTTTTGAATTTCCTCTTTTTGTGTATCACCGTAGTTATCTTCGTAAATTCTAGTTTTTTCCATGACGCTCGAATTGCTTCATGTTTGACGGCTTCCCAAGCAACAACAACCGAGAATGATACATTCTTCAAATTTATATTTTTTTATTGATGTGGTAACGTCATAATTCCTGGAAATTACATTTATAATAATATACTGTATATGTAATAATAATAGTCAAAATAATTATTAAATAAAAATAATAGTACACAAAATAATAATACGTAATAAATAAAACTTTTTTCTTTCTTTCAAACTGCAGTTCGGATTACTGGAGGGTTCGGACTAAAGAGGTTCGGATTAGCGAGATGCCACTGTATTCTTTTTTCTTTTTTTTTTAATTCGTATTAAGATGAACATCTTTATACGAACAATGTCACAGAGTTTGTTAAAAAAATTATATATCATCGTAATGTTTTTTTTTTTTTCATTTTCTTATTTGACTCTTACCAACGAAAGATTGTAAATCTATAGTACGTTATTCCCTTTTTCAAGCCACTTCGAGCCTCCAATAAGATGAGCTGTAGTCTCCTACTTAAAGACAGTCACAGGATTCAAATCCGCAGCGTGTTAGTAGGAAAGCGGGTACATTTACCACTCGTCAACTAGCCGTAATCATGTGTCCAGTTGTGAATTGAATATCCAACAGTAGAGTTAATTAGACTTTTTGTTGTCACTATATTATTTGTGAAGTTTAAGTTTTTTTTTGTTTGTTTGTGTTTTTCATACGCCTCATCCCATACAGTTTTATTTTATACAAAAGGTCTCTTATTTAGCAAAATGAAAACTCTTTCTACATTTTATTGAATATTTATATCTATGGCTTAATGATCTCAGCGACTGCTGAATTATGAAGTGCCAAATTTTATGAACACGAAAGACTGAATTAATTCAAACAAACAAGAAAATGGTCTGTTGTTGGTCAACATACTTATACTAGCCTGTTACAAATAAATCGAATTTCGGGTCTGATACTAGCTCCATTATGTTGTTGCATAACAAAGTCACTATAGAAACGAAGAAACATTGTCTTCGATCCAATATCTAGTAAAGCTGTTTATTTTAATATGGTGTAAATGTTCCCTGTTAGAAGCTCGGAGTGGTGCAAATGTGCAATCATACTTACAGGAGTTTCTTTTATATCAATTTTGTATTGCGGTCAGAGAAAATATATTTTGAAACATATTGAGGCCCAGGGGCGAGCCAGCCATATGTGCAATGTGTGCGATGCACACAGGATAATAGTAAAGGCGCCAAAGAGGAGGAAATACTTAAAAAAAAAAAAAAAAAAAAAAACGTTTTTTAAAGTGCTTTTTTTTATTGGAGGGGGGGATAGGGGCGCCAGCTAAAGTTTTGCACATGCGCCGGACACTACTGGCGCGCCCCTGCTGAGGTCTAAAATTTTCGAAGAAGTTAGTATATCCGTGAAATGATGAATTGTTATATCAAAATTAAAGTAACGGGATTGATTTATTGTTTGCATCATATTATTATATATAGCGGTATAAAGATGCAGTCTCACTGGAGTCTGATCCCAGGTTCAGTGATCATGGAAATCCAATTCGAAACAGTAAAAATAAAATGACAATCACCTGTCCTGATTGTTGGTTTAGAATTAAGGTCATTGTAAATATAACGGGGGGGGGGGGGAAGAAAAGAAAATGTCTTCTTTTCTATTTCATGAAATCAAAGAGAATCGAGGGTTGTTACAATCTTTGTTTTCTGCTGTTCGAGCATAAATAAAAAAACAAGGCAGAGAATTGTGATCTGAAGTGGAGTGAGACGAAGTCCAGTGGGAATCTTAAACAATAGAAAGATGTCGTAGTGGTAACGGAAATTAGCCATTCTCATGATAAACCGTATCACTACTGCGGATTTATCCGTTCGTGTTTGAGCAAAAAAAAAAAAAAGCGGACTTCGATGTCTGCTTTTATGATATAGAATAGAAGTTTTCTCTCGGAAACTTGGATTGTTACTTCCACAGAGAAATAAAACAGCCGGATAACAATCATATTATACTGGTTCCGTACATTATTACAACCAACCACAAACGAACACAATAAATGCATAAATAAACTTCATAAACTGCATAAATTTGTGAAATAAAATGAGAGTTATGACAGAATAAAGGAGAGACAGAAAATAAGTCGAATGAATACACAAGCCAAACTATACGTGAATGGTGAGTTTTGTAGTAAGCGCATAGGTTTGGTCATGGTTAGTGATGGTTAGTCAGTATATATAGTTCACCTACTGTTCATTACCCCCCCCCTCCTCCCACCTGGTTGGTCTTCCTCTGTATGCCTCTATTTTTCCCTCACAAAAATAAAGCCGACATTGAACACATTTTGCGGTTACATGCATATCTAAGTATAAGTAGAAATTTGAGTAATTCGTGAAATTCATGATGAGGACCCTACATGGTTCTATCTGTCATTCTTTTCTTTGAACTCATTCACAGTCATTGCACCCACAACAGATTCGGGCAACCTATTCCACTCATTCAGCACTCTAGAAGCCAGATATCTAGTTCTGAAACCCTTTCTAGCTGCTCTCTCTCAGTTTCCAAGAATGGCCCTTAGTGTTCTGACATCACCAGACCTGTTCTGAAAAATTTGCTCTGTATTCTAGTTCTAAAACCCTTTCTAGCTGCTCTCTCTCTCTCTCTCTCTCTCTCTCTCTCCCTCCAAGAATGGCCCGTAGTGTTCTGACATCACCAGACCTGTTCTGAAAAATTTGCTCTGTATTAATCTTGTAAAAACTCTTCAGTAATTTGTCTCAGTCATATTATCCCTTTCTGCTTATCAACCAATTTCTGTAAACCACAAATCCTCAACCTCTTCTCGTAATCTGCTGCCATCTTAGTTACCTCTGGATTCTCTCCCGCGTCTTCGTCATCGCCAAGAAACCCAGGCGACCAGATCTGCATGCAGTAGTCAAGATGGGGTCTTATCAAAGCTCGATAATGATGAATAATAACCTGCTTGTCAAAATATTCTTCAGTAACCAAGTAATCCGATGAGCTGCTTTAGCCACTTTTTCTATGTGTCCTCTAACCTTTAACTCCCTATCCACTAACACTCCCAAATCTCTAGCTTCGTCAATTTCCTGGAGTACAGTTTCATCAATGTGGTATACAGCTGGCAATCTTTTCATTCCAAAATGCATAACTTTGTCACATTAAATTGATATCCATTCTCCTTTACCCAGACTGCCAGGCTATCCAAATCAGTCCGCAAAATGTTAACATCATCTGTATTAACTATTGCTTTATCCAACTTTACATCATCGGCAAACAACTGACCAGTTCCTCTCTAATCCTTTCCTATATCATTAATGTACAAATTAAATAGTAGCGGCCCAATACCAGAGACAAGCCACTACTCACAGGTCTTCTGGACTCTACTCCTGAATAAACTACTCTCTGATATCTCTCACTCAACCACCACCCTCTTATCCACTTCACCAACTTTATATCCAACCTCCATGCACTGCAATTGATTACAATTCCATGGGCTATCTTGTCAAAGGCTTTCGCAAAGTCCAGCAGTATCACGGTAAACCCATTACCTTTATCCAACTCAGTTATCACCGTATTAAAAAACATGAACAAGTTACTGAGGCACGGCCTATCCTTCACAAAACCATGTTGCTCCCATACTGTATCCCGCTTCCGTCTATCCATTCTTGTATTTTGCTCTTGACCAACTTCTCCAGCACCTTGGCAACGACTCCTGATATGTTGATAGGTCGGTAATTTGCTACAACAGTCTTGGAGCGTACTTTATGCAATGGAACCATTTTCCCCTCTCTTTCCACCCTCCTTAGGACTAACCCAGAGCCGAGACCTAGATTTAACAATATTGTCAAAGGCACTGATAGTTCAGTAGCACCTTTGCGTAGCACTCCAGCTGGTATACCATCTAATTATTACTATTATTATACGGGCACCTTCGTGGAGACCGAAGACTAATCGCAGGAGACCCAAACGGTCCACACAATTTATCATACCTCTCTTTGAATCTATTAACAGACAAAGTACTCACTCTTCAAGCAAAAATTCTAGTCTCACACCCCTACTAACCACACCTTTCTTCAAATTCCAGGGATGACACCTTGTTCTGGTCCCTCTAGCCAAGTGCTGAAGCATTTCCCCTGCATCTATCCTATAAAACCATTCCACACGCTTTCAATCTTTCCTCATAGGAAATATTCCACAGACCACATACCATCTTGGTCACTCGCCTCTGAATATTCTCCACCACACACTCTCATCCCCAAGAAAGCCGGGAGACCAGACTTGAGCACAGTAATACAGATGTGGATGTATCAAGGCCTTATAAATAGGAATAACAACTTCCTTATCTCTACTTGTTAATATGTTCTTCAATAGCCAAGTAATCTTATAGGCTACATTAGCAATATGTCCTCTAAACTTAATTCTCTTTCTACCTCTCCCCCAAATATCTAGCTTCATCTGTTTCCTGGAGTACAATGCCATCAATGTGATACACAGCTTGTGATCTATTTACCCCAAAATGCATAACTTGACATTTCTTTAGATTAAACTGACACACCCATTAGCTTTTGCCCATACTGACAGTCTGTTTAAATCGTCCTGCAAGCTCTCCACATCGGATTGATTAACTATTACCTAGCTTTACCTAATTTCAGCAAACAACTGAACATTTCCTATATCATTTATGTACAAATTAAACAGCAATGATCTCAACTCTGAACCTTGCGGCGCACCACTAGTCACCTGTTTTCGCCTCGATTCTGGCCTTTCATATACCACTTTTTGATATCTGACCAGCAGCCATCCTCTTATCCACATAACAGCGTCATAACCATTCCCATTTATTCTACTTTGCGTAACAGAGTTTCATGTGGTATTATATCAAATGCATTTGCGAAATCAATCAGAATCATTGTGTAGTCATTTCCTTTATCCAACTCGACTGTTACTCTATTATAAAAAGTTAGTAAATTACTGAGGCATGACCTACCCTTCACAAAGCTAAGTTGCCGCTCATACAGTATCATATTTTTATCTGCCTATTATTGAATTCTCTTTTTGAACAATTTTTCCAATACTTTTACTACTATTCCTTAGATACTGATTGGTCTCCAATTTTTTACTGCAGTCTTAGAACTTCCCTTATGCAAGGGAATTATTTTGCCCTCTTTCCACTCCCTTTGAACTCTACCAGAGCTGTAAATTAAAGAGCCTAGTCAGAGTCATTGCCAGTTCTCTTGCACATTCTCTCAAAACCCTGGCTGATATCCCATCTAATCCCACAGCTATATTTACATTGAGATTCTTCGATATTCTAAGAACCTGCATTTCATCCACCTTTGTTCCCACATTAGCGTCTGTTACATATCTTAAATCAGTAACCTCACTGTGATGATATACTTGACATTTCTTTAGATTTCTTGCAATAATCCCATAGCTGTATTTACATCAAGGTTCTGTAATATGCTATGCACCTCCAATTTCATTTGTTCCAGTTTCCATATAAGTCTTTGCCTCTCTTGTTACTTCAATATCTCCGCCTGGATAATATATTCTTGCAGAATGTTCTCACTTAGTAATTCTACTATTTTGACTGATTCAGTTACCTCGTTACCATTGGGATTCATTAACAATTTATAGATTTGTTCTTTAGCCATCCAATGGATATGTTTTGAGCTGAATACACAGTAAGAATAAAAAGCCCTATTGTCCTACCCTTTTTTGTTCTATCCATCTCATTTAGTTGGCTAGTGATCATTACGTGTAAATATTTAAATTATTCCACTTTTTTATTTCAAAGTTTTCCAAATTTTCCCACTTGTGTTAATTAACTGATACATTAATCTCACCAGATTAAGCTGATCCATATAACAGAATTCATGTGACCCATCCAACTATTCAAAAAAAAAAAAAAAAAAAAAAAATCGCCAAAATGTAAACAGTAAGAAATAGGATATTAATCCACTTGCTCTACCTCTCTTCATTACATAATGTAAATTGTCATATATAATTTTTATGTTATACTCTGTAATAATAAAATGGGATGGAATTTTATTGACTATTATATTTACATCTGTACATTAGATCAGAACTCTTATGTGATGGGTGATCCTCATCTCTTGGGTGAAACTACCATCCTGCTTTAAGTAACTTTAAAGTATCGTGTTTGCCATTGAGCTTAACAAGTTAAGCTCAATGGCATAAGGATAAGATGGCTTCATATAACCTTAATTGATGCTAGAATAGGGTGATCATCTTATCTGCATTGCCTACTATGTAATGCAAGCATTATGAGACCGTTTTCTGTTTATTTTGCTGAATAAAAATATGTTTCTAAGAGCGATGGGATATCCCATCCCAATTTCGTCATTTATTCCTCTGCTAATTTACTGATGGTAACCTAACAGAGGAATATCGCTTCCTAGACAGGATTCGTACTCAGGTTTATTCAAACACAGGATATTGTCTTTACCGACTGATCTAAGGAGATTATCAATTAAAAGACAAGGAACAGAGGATTATTTTAAGTGTACTCTCAAACGAATGGCATATTAGCTATACGTCTGTCATGAAACAAATTGAATGAATATAAACCGCATTCGACGAAACTAAACATTTAAGACTGGAAAAACCAGCAACTAATTTTAATTTTCGTTAAAGCAAAACAGTAATAACTATCACTTTACATGAAGAAAAAATTATATTTTTCACCGTGCCAACAAGTAACTTCATACAATGAGAGAAGTGGTGCAATTACCTTTTGCCTGTGATTTCAATAGATCTCTCAGAATATTAACAATTACCAGTGAGCGTAATCTAATACTGGTATTTATCCTTTTTTTTTGCTTTCAGTTTGCTTGACAGTTCCGGGATAACGAGCATATAATTAAATTTAAGATAAACTTTATTAGCTTTATGATTCTTTACTATACGGTTTTGTACATATCTTCCAGACAGTTGAACAGTTAGCAGACCTTTAGTGTATCAAAGCTGAAATGGAATCAGTGATTAAAATTAGAATTTATTTCAATAAATAAAACTAAATAAATATTCTGTATAAAAGTAAAGTCAACATACTTTTTAAAATTGTATTTATTATGAGCTTTGGTAGACTTTAGAAATGTGATTTGTTACGGTCGATTAAGATATTCAATGAATGCCTTGCATGTACAAACGAGTATATAAATATTTACAATAAAACATCTTTTATTACCAATATTTTATATTAAAATATAATTAAAATATCATATGTAATATACATTACATAAATTTAAACTTCCTAAGTTTCAAAAAAAGTAATAAAATAACAGTATAATTGAATTAGGACCCATGCAGTGAGAATGTTATTTTCCTATCATTTAACGAAAACTCAAGGTGAGTATAGATATTATTTCTGGAAACTTTTCCATGTTACTCTTCTAAATAAATATTAATTTTTTATGGCTATTTTGCCTATTGGTGTTTAGGATTGCCCCTTTTATAAGGTCATTCGCTTTTTACTCAATATTTAGAGCATTACTGATGTTTGAAAGAAATAGATATGTAAAGAATTTAGAGAAGGAATAATTTTGGACATACCTTTGTAGGATGTTTCTGGTTGTCATCTTATTGAGCGGCATCCAACGTATGGCGATATTACTGACGTATGACTGAAAATAGGGGGGGGGGGGTTTGGAAATGTGGGAGAATTGCGGGTAAGACACACGGCATGTAAAATTTAAAACCCGGGTTTTAGGGGTGGGTAGTGAATTCTTTGGGAAGAAAGTGAAAGATAGAAATTTTATTGAGGAAAGGAGAATCAGAGAATATGATGAAACACGATTACGGGTGGGAATAATGGAGTGTGAGCCGTTTCGACTATGTGTCGCCTTCGGATCTCGTGGGAAAAGTGGAGGCTATGTCATGTCGGCTTGGTGTTTTTGTCTTGTGTGTATCTGTGTCATTGCCTATTGGTCGGAGTCGTGATCTAATTTTTATGTTTTAGAGCTTCCAACTCTCGGAGATTATATATTGTCTGGAAATAGTCTCCTGTTCTAGAGACTAAAGATGGAACATTTTTAAGCCACTTCAGTCGTCCATTGAGCGGAGTGGTGATCTCACACTTGGTGATGAAATTCATCTACCACCTAAAGACAAGCACAAACGCCCATGCTCACACGGGCATTCGAACCCGCAGCCTGTTGGTTGTAGACAAATACAATAAACACTTAGCCAACCAGGCCGATTTATGCTGTCTTACAATATCTTAAATATGTTAATATGTTGCCTTTGATTCTCTTTCTTTCTTTTTTTTTTTTTCTAGTTAAAATAGAAAAGATTTTAGGAGGAGTATGATCACCAGCCCTAATTTTGAAAATCGTCAGCTGGTCTCTTCGTCCCTTAGCTGCAGATAATTTTAGCGACAATAGTATGCCAGATAGTTCCATTTTATGATTAACCTGCATTGTTATCTGAAATAATGTGATTTCCACAGTTGTAAGGAAACGTGGTTAAATTCTTGAGTTTCTGGGAGAAAAAAATGCTATTTGCATGTCAACCACTGGCTCGGGAACCAGCTGAAAAATAAATTAATTAAATTTAAAAAAAAAAATAAAACTTATGAAAAGTTTCTCCAATCGGCGACTAGAATAAAGCAATTCATCTGGTGTAGTATTATGGAACTAGAAACGCTACGAAGGGATCGTATATAATTATAATACTAATAAATAGAGTAGAGTACCTGGTGTTAATGCTTCCACTTCCATAATGCAGAACAAAGTTGTTTCTAGTCACCGATGAGAGCGAACTTTTTTTTTTCAGCTATTTCAGAGTTAATCTATCTTTGATGCTGCAGGCAAGTCGTTTAACGCTGCAACTTAGAAAAGTTGACTAAAGAAGTCATATTGTTTCAATTAATAATACCATTTAAGATTTAGGAACAAGAGAGGGACAGTTGCCTGCCGCTCTTTTGTTCTACGTTACTGAATGCTCTCTTGGAAAATTCGTAGCTATGCACCTTTTTTTTTTTTTTTTTTCCTTCTGTTTGACAATTTCGATAACTGTTAAAATAGCTGTTTTATATATATATATATATATATATATATATATATATATATATATATATATATATATATATATATATATATATATATATATATATATATATATATATATATATATATATATATATATATATATATATATATATATATATATACAGGGTGTTCGGGATAAATTTGACATATTTATAATTAATTATATTTTTCCGTAAGTTACATGTATTAACACACACTTCTCTTCATTTAAAAGTTTGGACCCTTCTTCATTCATATACAAGATGTCAGAAAGGATGGATAGCTGGAACCCACCTGAATCATGGAAGAGAATAACTTGTATCATGATGATTCGTGCCCGCCATCAAAATAAGGATATTACGACTGCTGCCCAATGCTCCCTGAATACAGTAAAAACAATCAGGCATGAACTAGAGACTTGCAATGGTGACTACGAGGATGTAGCAAGAAGAAAGATCCCTAGCAGACGATCTGATTGCGTTCGTACAGCAGAATTCCTCGCAAATCTGCAGGAACAGGTGTTGAAGAACCCTGGCATTGGAATTCGGGCTTTGTTCGTGGAGTTGCTAACTGTAGTCAAGCCCTGGATAACAAGGGTAGCCAATGGTAGGCCGTATGTATGGCAGCAGGATTCGGCCCCTTGCCACACCTCTGGGAAAAGTCAAAAATGGTTGTCTGAAAATTTCTACGACTTCACCAGTCCAAATGTTTGGCCTCCAAACTCCCCAGACCTTAACCCCATGGATTATTTTGTATGGGGCGCAGTTGAAAAAGACACCAATCGCACTTCCAGTAATACAAAAGCCCAGTTAATGGATAAAATTAAAACAGTTTTTGCGGCCCTTCCCAGGGAGACTGTAGCATCAGCTTGTTCGAGGTTCCGAAGCAGAATTGAAGCTGTGATCGATGCTAATGGTGGTTATTTTGAGTAAATCTTGTTGATAGTATTGTAATTAACTCTGCCTGTAATGTTTTTTTGTCAATTCATTAAATTTAATAGATACAAAGAAGATTTTCTTTTTCCTTACGAAACTGTCAAATTTATCCCGAACACCCTGTATATATATATATATATATTTTTTTTTTTAAAAGAAAACGAAAGTTGTTCCCATAATAGGTGCTTTAGGCGCCATCCCTAAAACATTAAAAAAACATCTAGAAGCACTCGAGTTAGATGGATTAAAAATTGGGCAGCTGCAAAAGGCCGCTTTGTTCGGCACAGCTTTCATTTTCAGAAAGTATTTCCACAACTCATAGGCCCTTGGGTAGGGCTCGAATTAGTGGAATATAACCAACCTTTTCTTAGGACTGAGGAAGCAAATCAAGCTTTGATGAATATTATATATATATATATATATATATATATATATATATATATATATATATATATATATATATATATATATAACTGATAGAATGAATAATTTTAAAAAAGTATTCATTATCGAAATACAATATATTTATCAAACGCATTCCAATAAATGCTCTGTCCATATGTTGATCATGTAAAGGTTCAGCTACGGACTCGCAAAGAAATTTCCTGTCGTTCGGTTGTCATGACGACATCCTTTCTGTTGCTCATGCGCAAATTCAAAGAATGAGGAAGATATAATAGCATTTCAAAGTTGACTATATACCTGTTATCTATCAGTGAAGTGAACAGCAACGGGAAAGTTTCCAAAACAAAAACCTAGAGTGGTTCTTTTTATTTAACGTAGCAAAACAAACTACACGTGATTAGGAAATTGCCTGTCAATGACTATTCCCGAAGCAACTAAGAAGCTTATCCGCAGTTAATCCTCCCAAGGATAATTTCTTCAGTCTTGTTTTTGCTAGGGCAACATGATAATCAAGAATACTTCTTCAATATTCGGATTGGCCGAATTGTTTCATATGGTTGAAAATGATACGGACCTAGGTCTAACTAACAGAGTTTCTCTGCTCTATTCTAAATCAGCTACAAAAGCTATCCTGGCAGTTCTTTCGATTCAAAGTGCTTTTATCACTCTTTTAAGTTTGATAGTGATAGTTGTAATCCTAGCCGACAAAACGCTAAGAAAATTTCATCACTTCTTATACATTGCGAACTTGGCGTTGTGTGATATGCTTATTGGATGTTTTGTTTTCCCCTTAAATATTCCATTTCTTCTCTACCAAGATAATCCTTGGCGTTATGGACACGTGCTCTGTAAAATTTGGCTGGTTTTCGATAGTGTTATACCTTGTGAGATGTCTATGACAGTTTCCTTGATAGCATACGATCGCTATTTAATTGCAAACGTGGGAAATTCATATTTAAAAGTGCAGCCACTACGCCGATGTATCACTCGAATTCTTTTAAGCTGGGGATGGAGTTTTCTGCTGTATGGTCCTCTTACAATTCTGTGGAATATTGTCAGTGGAGAGGCAAATGTTTCTGATCTTGATTGTGAAGCCGAATATGAAAGTTCAACGGAAATATTAGCAACAGTTATTATTTTGGAAGCATCAGTGCCCTTATTTGTGATAACTTACTATACTGTCCGTTTATTTATAACTCTCCAGCAAAAACGAAATCATATAAGCAGGACTTATCAATCAATAAATAGGAGCGATTCGAAATCAGAAACTACTAGATCCTTAAAGTGCTTAAAACTGGTACTGCCATTCGGACAAAATCCGTTTACCACAATCTGCGCATTTTTTGTCTTCTGGCTTCCATACATATTTACATATATTGTATACGCATTTCATCACGAAAATCCTGCAGTAAAAAACGCAACTGAACTGGTGTGGTGTTTCACTATTTCGGGTTGTCTAATTCATCCATTACTGTTCGCTTTTACAATGCCTTTATTTGTAGAACGATTCAACAAAATCAAGAAAGAATTCTGTTCGCGGTTTTGTTTCTTCAAGACAGGAAGTCACAAAAACATCGCTCAGTCATAAGTAAAGTAAATTCTGTAGCTTACTTTTCATCTTTCAATAAATTATGAAATATGTAATTTTTCACAAAAAATAATATATTAAAATATCTCTAATAGCAACAGCCATTCCGAATGATCTCTCTCTCTCTCTCTCTCTCTCTCTCTCTCTCTATATATATATATATATATATATTATATATATATATATATTATATATATATATATATATTATATATACAGGGTGTTCGGGATAAATTTGACAGTTTCGTAAGGAAAAAGAAAATCTTCTTTGTATCTATTAAATTTAATGAATTGACAAAAAAACATTACAGGCAGAGTTAATTACAATACTATCAACAAGATTTACTCAAAATAACCACCATTAGCATCGATCACAGCTTCAATTCTGCTTCGGAACCTCGAACAAGCTGATGCTACAGTCTCCCTGGGAAGGGCCGCAAAAACTGTTTTAATTTTATCCATTAACTGGGCTTTTGTATTACTGGAAGTGCGATTGGTGTCTTTTTCAACTGCGCCCCATACAAAATAATCCATGGGGTTAAGGTCTGGGGAGTTTGGAGGCCAAACATTTGGACTGGTGAAGTCGTAGAAATTTTCAGACAACCATTTTTGACTTTTCCCAGAGGTGTGGCAAGGGGCCGAATCCTGCTGCCATACATACGGCCTACCATTGGCTACCCTTGTTATCCAGGGCTTGACTACAGTTAGCAACTCCACGAACAAAGCCCGAATTCCAATGCCAGGGTTCTTCAACACCTGTTCCTGCAGATTTGCGAGGAATTCTGCTGTACGAACGCAATCAGATCGTCTGCTAGGGATCTTTCTTCTTGCTACATCCTCGTAGTCACCATTGCAAGTCTCTAGTTCATGCCTGATTGTTTTTACTGTATTCAGGGAGCATTGGGCAGCAGTCGTAATATCCTTATTTTGATGGCGGGCACGAATCATCATGATACAAGTTATTCTCTTCCATGATTCAGGTGGGTTCCAGCTATCCATCCTTTCTGACATCTTGTATATGAATGAAGAAGGGTCCAAACTTTTAAATGAAGAGAAGTGTGTGTTAATACATTTAACTTACGGAAAAATATAATTAATTATAAATATGTCAAATTTATCCCGAACACCCTGTATATATATATATATATATATATATATATATATATATATATTATATATATTATATATATATATATTATATATATTATATATATATATATATATATATATATATATATATATATATATATTATATATATATATATATATATATATATTATATATATATATATTATATATATATATATATATATATATATATATATTATATATATATACATACATATATATATATATATATATATATATATATTATATATATACATACATATATATATATATATATATATATATATATTATATATATATATATATATATATATATATATATATATATATATATATATATATATATATATATATATATATATATATATATATATATATATATATATATATATATTAAGGTAAATGGGTGTGTGAGCGAGAAACCTTGATATCTCAAGGTGAGTTAGTCGGTCTCGTAGACGTAGCAGGGTTTCATGCAGCAACAAAATATATGCTTGGGGAGCAGTAGCGGATTATGTTCCTTTCAGACCCTAGGCGCAATTTTGTTATAGGCCCTTTATGTAAAAGTGTTTTTTTTTTATACTAAAAAAGACAACAAAATCCTTAAATAATAACAAGTTTTTTTATTTATAATTATTTATTTAATTTGTCTAGTTAGTATTACAACTTATAATGTTGTCTTTCGTGCTTTTAAATCTGCAAATTGATCGATAATGTTATCATAATTTAACATATTAACTATAACAACTATAACATTTTCTATAAACATTATAGATAAATCATTTAAATGTGTCTGTTCTAAACTATTTCTTAAATAATTTTTTATTCTTTTTAAGACAGAAAAAGAATGTTCTCCACTAGCATTGCTTCTTCTACTTCATGTAGCTTCCTCAGTGAAAGGGTGCAGCACCATGTCCTTACAGTTCTCTCTGTGGGTGGCTTTCCTTTTTGTTTCTGCATAGCCATGTGATCCTGTCTATGATCTTATATCTTCAAGCCATGCCCTTCGTTTTTTGACTTTTGATCCTTTTCCTATAATTTTTCCTTCTAAAACTGTTAGTATCCTCTGTCCTGATGAACCTCTCAGTACATGTCCCGCCAATCTCATTTTTCTCGATCATTTCCTGTAATAAAGATCTCTGTGTTCTCATTCTCTGTAGGACATCTGTTATCACATGTGCTGTCCATGAGATTTTCAGAGCTCTCTCCTATAGCATCACATTTCAAAGGCCATTATCTGTTGCCTTGCCTTACTCTCTTCTTGAATATCCAGGTCTCACTTCCATATTTGAAAATTGGCCACATACTAATGTTCTTATCATTCTTTTCTTTGTCTCGATACTCACAGAACTTCTGAGCAGATCTTTATTTTTCCGGAATGCATCTTCAGCTATGGCTGTTCTTATTTTTATTTCTTTATCTTGCTTTCCATCCGCAGTAAAGTAGGTACCTAAATATGTGTATTCTGTTGTATGTTCAATTTTCATATTGCTTATGAATATTTCTGGCTGGGATCTGTTTTCTTTTGAGATTTTCATAAATTTGGTCTTTTTTTTTTTTTTTGTATTTACATCTAATCCAAATTCTTTACCTTCTTCAATTAGTAGTTGCAGTAATTTGATTAATTTGTTTCTGTTTTCTGCTATTAGAATGGTATCATCAGCATATCCAAGATTGTTGTATTTTATACCATTGATACTACTGTAATTCCTGTTTTTTGTTTTTCAATCTTTTTCATCACTGTAATAACTATAGATATTAAATAGATTTGGTGAAAGGATACAACCTTGTCTAACTCCACTTTTTATTTTCACTTCAGAAGTCTCAGTGTTAAACAGCTGCATTTTCTGTTTGACTGCATTTTCTGTTTGGTGTAAATCATTTTTATAATCTTAAGAACGTGATCTTCTATGTCTAATTTATCTAATATTGAGCATTTTATTATGTTTTACCGGGTCAAAAGACTTCTGAAAGTCTATGAAGCGTATGTAAATGTTCCTATTTCTTTCAAGTGATCTTTCTATTAGTATTTTTAGTTCCAGGATAGCATTAATGGTTCCCATTGCTCTTCTGAAGCCTTTCTGTTGTTCACTCAATTCACTGCTTAAGGATCTTTCAATTTGTTTGTTAACAATGGTTAAAATACTTTTAGATGCATGGAATATTAAGCTCACAGTTCTGTAATCCTCGCAATTTTGCGCATTATTTTTCTTTGAAATTGGTATGCAGATAGATGTAAAAACTTCAGGTCATTCTATTGTTTTATAGATGTCCCGAATGGATTCCACTAAATAGTTATTATTATTGCCATTCAAAGCTTTCAGCAGCTCAGTCGGGATATTATCACACCCAGGAGATTTATTATTAGGAAGATCGTTTATTGGTAAAGTCAAAAAAATTTTTAAGATTGTCTCTACGTTTTTTTTTTTTTTTGCATATTATCTTTTTGCTATGTAATATTTTTGAGACCCCTCGAGACGACGAGGCTCTAGGAGCGCATCTAGTGGGTAATCCGCCACTGATGGGGAGGGAAGAAAGCTTAATCAAATGAAGGCTTTTATTAGAGGTATATTAGTAAAGAAGCTACGTATGATGTATGAAATTTTAAGAATGATTTGTTTTTATTAATTTTGAAATCAAGATAATTTTATTTATAACGGAGGCTGAGCTATCTGCGTGGGGACAATAAATAATTTTGATAACTGCTTGGCAAGTTTGGAAACAGAAATATTTAAACTATCGATTGTTTCGTGGTATGTGTGTGTGTGGGGGGGGGTAGTAAATGTTTTTGAATATTTTGGGTTTCATAAATTTGAAATTTTAACATGATAATATATCAGCTTGTTTATGGTCTCTTTGGCACATGACGTAACTCGTTTCACTAATTTATATATATATATATATATATTATATATTATTTATTTATTGTTGTGAATTAGTGGCATCTTGATCTATAATCTAGTAAGTGGAAGATTATATGTTTTATTTCTTTTTGCACCCTGTTTACTTCATTGGGACAGTAGTATTATTCTTATTAGCTTTGGTTATATTTTTATTGTTGTATAGCTTTCAATTGTAGTTCAGATGGATTGGTTCTCACCGGACACCCAACTCTCACTTATGGCTCCAAGAAGCTACTGTAAACTGGTAGCGGCCACACCCCGGTAAACTAAGTGAGTGTAGCCAGATATGTTGATCTCAAGCATCGACTGTATTCAGTGAATCGGCTGCAAACAGCGTCTGTACTCCATGTTAGGAGCCGCTAGATTCAGGTCAAGGAGTGGTGGTTGACACTTGACGAAACTTAACCTCAGAGAATGAACTCAAACCAACATGAAGATGCATGCAGGCTCGACCTAACCGGTCAAACAAGGGTGGCGCCCACTATTAGGGAACCAAGCTATTGAAGGCGAAAAAATATGTTATTAGAACAAAACATCATCTAGTACAGCGCTTCCCAAACTGTGGACCGTTAGTTTTTTTGAGGGGGGGCCGTGAAATAATGAAAACAAATTTAAAATGTTTTAAGACTAAGTGTGCCATGTCAAATGTGTATGTAAGATGCTAAAAATGTAATATTTGCATTTGATTTTTGCAATATTCGCTGTGTATGTTTTGTATTGAATATAAGTACAATAAATATTATAATAATATATGTATGTATTACGATTTTTTTTTTCGATGGGGGCCGTGAAATATTTTAATTTTTCCAAGGGAGCCCTTTACATTCATAAGTTTGGGAAGCACTGATCTAATAGACAGGAAAAGCGTAACAAGCATAGGAACATGGAACGTAAGAACTCCACCAGGAAGGGGCATTGGAAATACTATTGCATGAATTAGACTACTACAGATGGGAACTGATTGGATTCTGCGAAACCAGATAGACTGGAAAAGAATTTCACCATGGACAGTACAAAATTTTAACTTCAGACAGGTAGGACAACAAACATCAAGAGGAAGTAATACTTATATTTCTAAAACCAAGGGCTCAAAACTATTGTCTTACAATCCAATTTCATCTAGGATAATTAAAGCAAGATTTAAAACATCAATTGGATCACTGACTATTATTCAAGTATATACTATATCGATCTGCAAAAAGCAGTACAGGAGACATCAAGTCAAGACCTCTTAATTGTAATGAAGGACTTAAATGCAAAAGTAGGCAAAGACTGCTGTTGAACGTTTTCCCACTTGGCTATACTATAAATTACAGAAACCAAGAAATTATATAATTGGTTTAATCCTTTATGCAAGTGTAAGCAAACAAAGTTTGCGCTTGAAGTATTTTCAGGACTAGGGCAACTCGGTATGACTTCACATCACTTGCCTTAGTATTCCATAATGCAAAGCACATCACTTTGTGGACATGTATAATACTATGCATTATGAGAAGGGTCACTACCCAGACCGGTTTCGACCTTTATTGAGGTCTCATCAGTGGGAACCAGACCCAGAGGTGATACCAAGGTTGAAGCAATGCAGAAGTCGTTTTTCTATACGAGTTGCCAAAAGGTGTCACACCTTATTATTATAATACTCTGAATTAGAGATAGATAGTTGTTGAAAGTTTTTCCGCTTGGCTATACTATAAATTAGATACTAACAAATTATATACTTGGTTTAATCCTTTATCCAAGTGTAAGCAAACAAAGTTTGCACCTGAAGTATTTTCCGGACTGGGATAACTTGCGGTAAAGGTGGTATGACTTCACATCACTTGCCTTAGTATCCCATAATGCAAAGCACATCTCCTTGTGCACATGTATAATGTTATGCATTATGGGAAGGGTCACTACCCAGACCGGTTTCGACCTTTATTGAGGTCTCATCAGTGAGAGCCAGACCTAGAGGTGATACCAAGGTTGAAAAACATTCAACAATTATCCGTCTCTAATCCTGAGTATTATAATAATAAGGTGTGACACCTTTTGGCAACTCGTATAGAGAAATATCACTTCTGCATTACTTCAACCTTGGTATCACCTCTGGGTCTTGCTCCCACTGATGAGATCTCAATAAAGGTCGAAACCGCTCTGGATAGTGATCCTTCCCATAATGCATATATTCCATAATATATGCATTATGGGAACTTTCAACATTAAGGAATATTATGGAATATTATATATTCCATAATATTCCTTAGTATCCCATAATTCCAAGCACATCTCCTTGTGGACATTATACATGTCCACAAGGAGATGTGCTTGGAATTATGGGATACTAAGGCAAGTGATGTGAAGTCATACCACCTTTACCAAGGGTTGCCCCAGTCCTGAAAATAATTCAGGTACAAACTTTGTTTGCTTACACTTGGATAAAGGATTAAACCAAGTATATAATTTCTTGGTATTTTTAATTTAAAGCAAATACTGGGATACCTTGCCAAGAGTAATCGGTCAGTTTGGGTATGGAAAAAAGTAATGAACGTGGCGAAAGACTGTTAACCTGTGCTCAAATAATAGACTAACAATAACCAACATTCTCTTTAAATAACAAAAATCCCAAAGAAAATGGACATGAACATCACCAGATAGACAAACCAGGAATATGATCGACTGTATTATTGTGAAACAAGGATGGAAATCAAGTATCCTAAATTGCAGATCCTTTGCTGCAGATTGTGGATCAGACCATAAGCTAGTATTAGCAAACCTAAGAATAAAGTTAAAATCTGAAAGCACCTTTAGAGTCAAAAGGAGAGTGAATGTAAATAAACTACAAAACAATATTCTAAGAAAATATCAACTAGTACTAGATAAAACCTGAAGGAACTACCAAAACAGAATATAAACATTGAAGAACATTGGTGAAAATTAAAGGAAATAATATTAAAATTGGCAGAAAATACAATAGGTTATACAGAAAGAGAAAGTAAGAAGGATTGTATATCGAATGAAGTAAAAAGGTTAAGCGATCAAAGGAAAAACATGAAATTAAAACAGAACTATAACAGAAATGAATATAATAGATTAACCAGAGAAATTAGAAAACTAGTTAAAAGAGACAAAAATAACTAGTTAGAAGAAAAATGCAAAATGGCAGAGAAGGTATCAAAAGAAAATAACTTCCATGTATTATATAAACAAATAGATGAAACTAGTAAGACACAGGCAACAAAAATGACAATGAGCAAAAACAAAGAGGGACAAGCAATTGAAAGTAAAAAAAAAAAGACTCGCCATATGGGTAGCATACTTTAGAGATTTATATAATAAAAACAGCTCTCGAGATATTATTATTCCAGCCACTGAAATGGAAGAGGAAACAAATATCTTTACCAAAGAAATAATAAGACACAGCATAGATAAATTTAAAAATAGGAAATCACCTGGTATTGATCAAATATATGCAGAATTCTTAAAAACAGGAAAGGAACAACTTTTAGAACCATTAAAAACACTATTTGAAAGGATCTACAAAAATGAAGCAATATACAACAACTCCTGCAATAATTAATTACAGAGGCATTAGCGTCCTGATTGTGTATATATCATGCCCCCCCCCCCACAAGGGTAGGGCTGACAGGGCTCTAGCCTGGGTCCCGGAATTAGGTGGGGGGCGTTTTGTTGGGTCGGCCAGTTAAGTGAGATAACAAAAGACAAAAAGAAACTTTATAAAATAAGAATGAATATGTGCTGAGAGGGACTACTAGATTTTGCAATAGTTTCTAACCCATATTATCCATCTTTTCAGAATTATGGTTACGCATCTGAACTTCCCATTTGAAAGGTTTTATTTTAGTTTTCGTTTTTCGTTCGTCCGTCTCGCTTTCTATGTAGGCCGCCGTTTCAATGCCGACGCTGTTCCGATGTTACCAGCGGACTACCCTACCGGTGCATATGCTGCGGATGCCGAGAGAATTTTATTTTATTCATAAAAGAGAAAGCTTTATTTGATAGTTTTATTTGGCTAAGTTAATCTCAAGAAACTGAAAACTTTCTACAAAATTTTTTATTTGAGAAGAATTTGTCTTATTTGAATTAAAATTTTGCTAGTTAGTAAGAAAAAGAAAATATAATCCTTTTTTAGTTATAATTTTTTTGTATGAAACAAACTTAATTTTTTTTTCCAGCTCATACAAATTTGAGATATTAAAAATATTTAAATAAATTGCTCTCAAGCAAGCAAAGACGTTTTAGTTAAAATAAATAAAATCCCAATGTCTGATTCAAAGTACAGGTATGAAATTTCAAGATTTTTTGCTCTATACGAAAACGAAAGATGAAAGAACAAGAGAACATTTTCTAAGAGAATAGTTAACATTGTGTGTATCGAAAGAAAATCTTCATTGTCTACCATGTCGTATTTTTTGCGAGTCTAATAACAAACTCTTAAGCAGTTTAGCCCAAGAAGGATTTTCGCCTAGAAATAAGCATTGGAAAAAGTTGTATGGTATGTTTTCTCTTCATGAAAATAGTGCCGAACACAGAAAACAATATCTGGCTTGAAAATCCCTTTTACAGTCATTGAAAGGACATGGAATCGATAAAGACTTACAACTACAAATTCAATATGAAACAAATCAGTGGAGAGCACGTCTGCAATGGATTGTAGATGTAACGTTATTTTTATCAACCAGAGGTTTAGCATTTCAAAGAGAGAGAACATGAAGATTGGAGATGTTCATAATGGGAATTTCTTAGGTATATTAGATATAGCCAAGAACGACTTAATTCCCTAGCAATTTTGTGCATCGAAAATGATTTGGCTAAGCTTTTGTGTTATAATTTAAACTAATTGATCCTAAACCCTGTAGAGCAATGTATTGTCCTTAACCTGAGCGACAGGTAGGGGGCCTGCCAAAAATCCTGGCCTGGGGGCCCGCTTCAGGACGTGGGGGCCCTGGTGTATATATATATATATATATATATATATATATATATATATATATATATATATATATATATATATATAGAACTAGCATTAGGAGAATAACAAGCAGGTTTCAGCCCAGGATGAAGCACAATTGACCAATTATTCACCTTAAGACAGTTAATAGAAAAGACGTTAGAGTACAACTAAAGTTGCTATATAAATTTCATAGACTTTCGTCAGGCATTTGATTCAGTCCGTAGAAGAGAACTATGGGGGAATCATGAAAGAATTTGGAATGCCCAGCAAAACTATAAGAATAATAAAGAATCTATATGAGAAATCTGAAAGTGCAGTAAGAGTGGAGGGGCATCTTAACCAAGTAGTTCTACACATAGAGTGAAGCTGTTTAATCTTACACTGGAAGAAGCAACCAATAAGGCCTTAAAGAAAGAAGCCTGGAATCAAAATAGATGGTGAAAAATATAACAAATCTAAAATTTACAGACGACATTGCATTACTTGCAAGCACGGAAGGTCTACAACGAATTTCTGATAAAATAAAGGAAGAATCAGGGGCGATTCATGCATAGGTACTACGGAACTGCAGATCCCCAATTTTTCTCGATATAAATATATTTATTAATTTATTTATATTTGCTTGTAATATTTAATTTTATCATCAACAATCCTATACAATTCTCTTATTTTGTATAAAAAAAATAATAAAAATCCATCTTATAGCACTTAGGAGGGAGAAGGACGCTAGCAGCACTGTGTTTACAACAGTGTCATATTGCTACGCGCACAAGCATATTCACGTCATAGTGAGATACGAGCTATTAGCGTTCCTCGCGCAGTTCCACTGTTGTTTATATGCAGTTTGTGCCAGTAGTAGTTTTCGTAGTGCTTATTATGCTTACTCCATCTCTTTATATATTTGGACATTACAATTAAAGGATTTAATTGTAAATCCATTCCTTTAATTACAATTAAAGGAATGGATTTTATTTTTAAGTAATTTTGAATTATACTAAACTGTATAATTTTATCGATAATAAACAATATTTTTTCATGTTTAATTTTTACCATAATTTTGATATTTTATTCAAACACGTATATACTGTACTTACAGTGTGTATGTATATTTCGAAAGTTGCAGCACCCCCACGATTTCAAGCCACGAGCCGCCACTGGGAAGAATGTATAAAATGGATTAAATCTAAATATAGACAAAACAAAAATTATGCAAATAGGAAAAAGAAATACCAATCAGAAAATTGAAATTGATAGTAAGAATCTAGAGCAGGTAGAAAACTTCACTTGTCTCAGAGGAGTAACTGAGTACAGAGTGAAATTACGGAAGATATAAACAGACGAATTAGTCAAGCGTCACAACTTTTGGATGACTAAATAAAATATGGAAGTCAAGGGACATCAAACAAGTAACGAAAGTAAGACTCTATGAGACAGTGGTCCCTCTATGGAAGTGAATGCTAGAATCTCAAAAAAGCTGAAGAGAAAAAAATATTAACTACTGAAATGGGTTAGCTAAGAAGATTACTTGGAGTATCTCTGTTGGATAGACTAAGAAACGAAGAGATAAGGAAACGACTAAATCCAAGAAAGAAGACTGAGATGGTTTGGCCATGTGACCAGAATGGAAAGAGAAAGGTTATCAACTAAAGCCTTCTATACAACGATGGAAGGTAAAAGATCCACTTGGGACTCGACTGATTCGTCTGTTTATATTTTTTGTAATTTCACCGTTGTACTCAATTACTCCTCTGAGGTAGGTGAAGTTTTCTACCTGCTCTAGATTCTTACTATCAATTTCAATTTTCTGGTATATAGTTATCTCGCCCGTTTGTTTGGACTTAACACTAGACTTTATTCTGAGCTTGTTTCCCTCCCACTACACAAGTGGGCAAAATTCAAGTCAGACGACGAAGTTGTCGTAATTAGAAGGTCGCTATTCAGGTTATGTGTACGGTTGAACTCTACACGTATGAATACAAGTATGGCATGATTTATCAGAAATGCAACCGGAATATGAAGATATGCAACATCAAAAAATTAACGAATTCTGAAAAAAAGTTTCTTCCAATAATATGTGTTTCAAATGAACTTCCTAACATAACACTAATTATGGCACTTATCTCAGCTATCAAATATAGTACAAAATAATTTTCAATGAAAGAACTGGTAAGAAAGAGCGAGATAATGACGAAACTAAGATAAACATTTAATTTCAGTGCTATGCTATCTGGTACAAATGCAACCATGTTCGAATTGAGAAAAATGGAGAAAGAAATAATATGTTGGCAGCTGCTACTAACCTAAATCACACGGAAGAACAACGTATATACTTGTATAGCCAGTGATAGCAAGTAGCTTTTGTAATCCAAAACAGAGAAGGTAGGTAGGTTGAAAATAAAAATCACTCTAAATATCACGAAAGCAGGAAATAAATCAGATAAATGGAAGAAATTTAAATCACAAGGATACCCAAAACTTACTAGTAAATGAAATATTTAAATCTGTATTATGATATAAGAAACAAAAATTTGCTCTAAATAACCCACCTAACATTTGGAAAAAAGAGTAACCACTCATTATATCCTACGAATTTGTAAACGAAAGTAATGGGTGATGAATTAATCACAATGATAAAACGTAACGGGATATTCAGTTAATTTCATAACGAATAAAAGCGTTAGAAGTTGACATTGTATGGGAAAACAGGGTATGTACATCCGTTATGCATAATGTATATATGGACCAACAAAACAAAGAAGGGGAAAAAAAACGTTTCGGGAACATAAATAAAACATCTGCTAAAAATAAATAGATAAAAAAGTGTTATAATGGTCATAATAGCAGGGAATACGAACTTCATAGAAAATAAGGTAAGAGATCAAGAAAAAATAACTGAAGTAGCACAAAAGGGATGCACTAACGTCTTCAAAGACAAAAAGTGTTAAACATACTCCGGTTGTCTTCAGTAATGACAACGTGGTAGAGGCCAAGATTCTTTCCCAAAAAGAAAATAAAAAAAGACCTATTAATCGAAACTTTGTGAAAATACAACCCAAAGTTAACTGAGGAAGACGAATTTAATAAGGAAGCAAAACAAATAATAGCAGGCAAACCTAACATTGAAATAAATGCGTGGGCAGCACTTAAACTGGATATTAAAAAGGCAGCTATCATAATAGGAATTAGAAAAAAGCACCAGTGGAAGAACGGTATGATCAGTAAGAGAGACACACACTGAGCAGATCCAGACAGTATAAAAAGACAAAGAAAAATAGAAATAGATCTTTTAAAACCTGAACACCCTTTGGGGGTACATATCAGGAAATTGATGATCTGCTAAAAATAAAATTAAAGAACAACAATACAAAGAAATAGAAGGTGAATGGCTACAGGGAGAGTTTAAAAATGTCACATACTCTGCATCGCATTGATGGTATTGGATTGCAGGAAATTAATGAGGGTAGGGACTTTGGATAATGATGGACATAGAGTTGAAGTTCAGAGGGCATATTGCAAAACTTGGCTCAAAGGATCACTAGGATGTTAAAAAAACACACAAGTAAAGATAGGTCATTATCCCTCTTTATAAGGCTATGATTCAGTCCCCATCTTGACTATTGTGCCCAGATTTGGCAACCTACATTTCCTGATGATCAGAATGTGGTGGATTCAGAGGATTCATAGACGAGTGACCAAGCTTGCGGCAGGTCTGTGGAATACTCCCTATGAGGATAGGTTGAAGGTGTGTGCAAAGTTTAGTTGATAGGAAGAAAAGAGGGGACATGATAGAAATTTATAAGTTATTAAAGGGGTTCTATAAGACTGACACGAAGGAAAGTTTTTCAAAACAAGAAGAATAGAAAGAGAACATCTTTGGAAATTGTGTAACTGTGGTCAGAGGTGTGTAAGGACTAGTTTTTACTTGGAGAGTAGTGAGTGAGTGGAATAGATTGCCAGAATTAGTTGATTGCCTACTGAAAGTGAATGAGTTTAATTAGGAGAAGCATGATATGCATAAAGATTAGTGTAAGTCTCCCACGCTACATCTTACTCCATGGAGATACTCGTATAATAATAATCATCATCAGTAGCTCTAACAGGCGATTAAGCGTCCATGACCTTCCAAGTATCCTTGGATTTCGTAACGATGACTCCAAGATAAGGTGGTTAGCCCTTATCTTGGAGTTATTAAGAACGGAATTTTATTACAGTTGTGATATGATAAAATAAGGTTAAATAAAGCAAATAAGATTAGTCATAGGATTTTGTATGTGAGAGGCTAGTTTTTACACTTGAAATAAGAGATTAAAGATTCGAGTTAATTCTTAGAAAATTTTGGAAAGGGGATTAATTTAGTATAGATGACACAGAGGTTAGCTTAAACAAAAACCAAAGCTCAAGGTCATAAATCCCGAATTGAGACTTCGTCACGTGTCAGTCGCATGCACACGGACCGCATGATGTTTTGGTAGAAAAACGCCACTCTAATTGGTCAGTGAAATCGACTCCAGTAAGGTGGGAAGAAAAGAAATAGAAGGTGCTGGTAGGAGTCATCGTATAAAAGGGTTAGGAACCCCCCCCCACCCCCCCACACAAGGCTTTTTTCCTCGGAGTTTTCTTCACGAGTCTTCGTATAGGTCTCGAGCGGTTTTCCTGAGTGGTGGGTTAGGAGTTTTCTCCGTCCGACACAATAAGGAAACAAAGTGTGCGGGATTTCGATTCCGTGTTCCTATTGTAAAAAATGAGGGACGCCGTTTAGTTAAAAAGAAAGAAGATAATGTCATTGTGTTTCATCGTCCAGTGATCGTAACGAGAGAAAGAAAATTCTATAAAGAAAATTCAGTGCCCACGTGGTGAATTTCACAGCCATAGAATAGATAATCTTATGTATGTCCTTGATTGAAGAATGTAAGGTAAAGATTGTGAAAGCCCGTCTTAGTGCCAAAAGAACTTAGGAGTGATAAGTTATAGAAGAGTTCGTCCTAGGAAGGTAAAATATCGGAAAAAGGTAGAGACCAGTGTAGAAGACCCAAGTCAAAAGTACTGTAAAATCTCGTGTCAATTCAAATCATATGTAACTGTAGTCATTGTTCAATTACTGAACAGTTGAAAGGATTAATGAGAATTATACTAGGACTTTAGTACATGTCAAACTAGAATAAAAATGAGCTTGTTACTATTAATTAATACGTATTCATGTGCCTAGAAATTTATGCATGTACATTGTATTTTAACTAAGAGTTTTAAAGGTCAAAAGCGTGTATTAGCTCAGCGAAAGGATAATTTTAATCCATATTGTCAAAAAAAAAAAAAAAATCAGCTAACGCCTTTTTATTCCCCGTATACGGGGAGTAGGCGAGGCCATTTAGCCCTATCTAACTTTTGGAGACTGAGTGGGCAGTTCAATCTCCACTGGTACCCAATCAGAGACAGATGGCCCAAGGCTATCACTAATTAAGCGGTACGCAGTGAAGAGAGGCGGCTCAAATGTGCCGCCATCTCGTGGTCTCTAACCCTAACACAATATATTTAATGTCTGAAATAATGTGGGTTCTACGGTCGATTTTCTTGAATTTACAGGACGAAAAACCCGAGTTTCCGGGAGGAAAAACCTGCTTGCCCGTACCAGAGATCGACTAACTCAGGAACCGGTCGAAAAAAGGCTTAGAAAAATTTCCTCTAGTCGCCGACTAGACTCGAAACCAAGACTTCCTTCGTGCGGCCTAGCGCGGTGGTGTGCAAACGCCACATCCACTGAGCTACACAGGCTCTGATCCATATTGTCTTAGTGAGAAAATTAGAATAACTGATTATATATGTCCTAGAAAATACAGAATTATAGTGTAATCAGCCCAGTAAGGGCAGAGCCGGCAGAAGCGGGCATACCGTGCATGCGGGCGCCGCTACGAAAGGGACGCCGGGGCACGGGTCATAAGTTCATTTTTAAGAAACAAAATTTTTATCATAAAAACAAAAAATTCTTAGAATGATCAATATTAAAATAAATAAGGCCGGATACACCGAATAAAAATTTTTAAAAAATTGTATATTGCCGGCTGTTTACAATTTTGCAGCGAGCAGGCTAAATGCTTGCCTCCAGAATCTAAAGTGAAACAGTGAATGTTTTTTATATGCAGAAACGAATTTTCGTACAAAACATTTGTTGCTACGTAACCAGTCATATGGTGCTGTAAAAACTCGATTGTAGCTTAAATATTCCAAAACACATTGTTTACTTAGGTTAAGTCCCATGTGAATATTGTAAAAATAAACTTTGTCTCTGTATAGTTTGTTTTAGATGTTATTGTAAATAACACTGGAAGTTAACTGCATATACTGCTTTAATAAGAATATGTTAGAGTGTTAAAAACAAAGGCAATGTTTATATCGCCGAAGCTGTATATAATAGATCTACATGGTGGCATTAGAAAGATTGTATTAAAATTTGTTTGTATGAGAAAGGCTTGCAGGCTCTAAGTGTAAACATCTGCTAAGTCAGTCAGAAAGGTTCAGACAACTTTCCGATGGCTGGCAACTTACAATTAAAAGAAAGCGGAGGCGAACAAAAGGCGTGTCGAACTTGAAACTTAAGATGAAAGAATCATAGTGATTCTTTGGGGGTTGCCAAACTTCATGCAAGGTCTCAGAGGAGGTATAATAAAAAGGGACCGAAGCAAACAGAAGGGGCTGCACGGATCCAGAGATTGCTGCAGAAGTAGAGGGGCCGGTTTCAGAGACATCCACAGAGAGACAGGAGAGGCTGCCTGGTTCCAGACGCTGTCAAAGAGGAGGCAGCTCGGTTCCAGACATTGCTAAGCTGCCCGGTCCCAGACGTTGCTGAAGAGAGACAGAGCTGCACGGTTCCAGACATCGTCAGAGAGCATCCCACATCCAGATGTTGGTTGAGAGAGGAGTTTTCCGCTTCCAGAAAGTAGCTTCTCGGTTTGAGACGTCGCTAGAGAGAAACGACTTCTAGGCCACAGACAGGACTTTCAAATTGCCGAAAGGAGAAGTCCCAAACGCCGTAGAAGAGAAAAGTTTCCAGTCCAGAGGGATCCTGATTGACAGTCGACAACAGTTTCATTTTTCTTGGAGGTGGCATTTTCAGTTTCTTAGAGGCGGCAATTCAAGCTACTTGAGACGGCAGTCGTCCAGGCATTTTCGGCAAGCCTAAGTAGAGGAGAAAAGGCGAGGCAAATTTCCCGAAGTACCTTCGCTGGTAAGTTTTTCTTTTCGCCGTGGGAGAATAACATTTTTCCGGAACTGTACGAGTCCCGCTACATTCCCAATTGATATAGCCGAAGCCAAAATTCCAGATGAAGGTCTGAGATGAAAGAATTGCCATAGAACTTTTAGTGAAAGACTTTTGATTAATTGTGAGATACAGCGCCTGTGTAAGTTCAAAACTTTTATATAATTCCTCTTATAGTTGTATTAGAAAGACTTTTAAGATATATGTTTAATGTTTAATAAGGTTAAGAAGTGTCTTAAGAGAATCAATTGGCATGTTAGAAGTTGATATCAAATTTGTAAAGATAACTTAACAGAGAGATTTAGGTAACCTCTTTGCGAGTAAGCTTGGAGTTTAATAAGTAAAATTTGTAAACTGAGAGTAGATAACATTTTGTGTTAAAGAAAGTATTTTAAAGTTGAAGAAAAAAGGTTCTAAATTTTGCTAAAGAGTTTTTATATCAGGATAGAGAAAGCAATCTCCCTAATGTTTAAATTCGTGTACACTTCATAGTAATGTAAATAAATGTTATTTGACTTTCTTGTAAACATAACACGTAATAATATAAACGAGAAATTCTGAGAGAGAGAAAGCACGCACAGCACAGCTATATTAGAATAACGGAGAATAAAGTATAAAGTAAAGAAAAAAGACATCACAAGTAATTAATAGAAATTATAAGTATACAAAGTTAAAATAATAATAAAATTTTACAATGTCGCAGTAATGACAGGATAGCAACAGTAGATTTATAACAGTACGCATCTCAATAGGCTACTGACAGTAGCGCAGTGCAGACTATTGTTTCGTCTCTGTGTCATGTTGTGTAATAATTTCTTGTGGGTATAAAATAGAAATGGAATCAAAAATTAAAAAAGTTATCTAGTGCACAAAATTGTAAGCATCATGCTGCGAAAGCAGATATTAAGAAATAAACCGCGGCTCTTAATAAATTTGTTAAAATATTAAAATATTCTGATGCAGATTGTAACCAACTCGATACATCAGAAATCAGAGTTGACGAACCGTGCACATCATCCAATTTGAATGAAAGTACTATTACAACTGTTGAACAAGATAACAAGACGCAGGATTTAAGTGAAAAACAGTTAGGAGAAGATTTATTTGTAGTTGACCACGAAACTAACACATTGTTAGTCTCTGTAAATTTAGAAGATTCAGGTGAATGGGGAAATATTGATGAAAAATTACTAGTTGTTTTAATTGAAATGGGGCCTGTTCAAAAGAAAAATATAATATATTCCAGAGATACATATGGTCGTAAATTTGGCGACACATATTATAATAGAAAAATGGAAAACGGGGAGCTCGTGTCAAGAACATGGCTCATTTATTCAGAAACTTTAAATTCTGTTTTTTGCTTTGTGTTGCAAACGTTTCGCACCACCTGAATCAAGTAGTCTTACAGAAGGTTATAACGATTGGAGAAATGTAAGAACAACTTTGCATAGACATGAGACTAGTCTAGCTCACATGAAAAATTTCTTAAAATGGAAGGAAGTTGATAAAAAAATTAAAAAACAAAACTACTATTGATTGCCAGACTCAAAACGTGTATGAAATGGAAAAGAAACATTGGACGAGTGTTTTAGAACACTTGATTGAAATTATAAAACTCCTTGGTAGCCAAAATTTAGCTTTTCGTGGATCATCTGATAAATTATATGAAAGGAATAACGGCAATTTTTTAAAAATAGTCGAACTGTTTGCGAAGTTTGATCCCGTTATGGAAAATCATGTTGAAAGGGCCCTAAAAGGAAACAATAGAGTACACTATTTGAGTAAGGACAATCAAAATGAAATATTGGAAACTTTAAGTAATGCAATCAGGGATACAATTTTATTATCAATTCGAAAATCTAAATATTATTCCATAATTTTAGACTGCACACCTGATGCAAGTAAAACAGAACAAATGACCATTATTATTCACTTTGTTTCCTGTGGAAATGGAATTGTCACAGGAAACAAAGGGAATTTTTTTTAGGTTTTGCAGATGTATCAGATTCCAGGATGTGGTTTATGTGCAACAATAATGGAACACCTGGAAAAATGGAACATTCCCATTGAAGACATGCGAGGTCAAGGGTATGACAATGGAGCAAATATGAAAGGGAAAAAATATGGGCTCCAAAATTTGCTTTTGAACAAAAATCCTCGAGCTTTTTACGTGCCATGTGCTGCTCATACTCTAAATTTAATCATTAACGATGCAGCCAAAGTGAATGTAGATACAATTAGTTTCTTTACAATTATTCAAGAAATATATAATTTCTTTTCATTCTCCTACAAACGTTGGGCAATCCTTTTAAAGTTCGTAAAAAATGTGACATTGAAACAGCCATCAGAAACGCGATGGGAAAGTAAAATTAATGCAATCCGCCCTCTGCGATATCAGTGAGGAGAAATTTACGATGGACTTTTTGAAATTTTAAATAATGAAAATTTTAATAAAGAAACTCAGCATGAAGCACAAGCATTATGTGCTAAAATGAAGGACTACAAATTTATTTGTTCTCTTATAATTTGGCATGATTTACTTAACAGAATAAAGCCTGTGAGTAAAATGCTTCAAGACAAAAATATGAACATTACACTTGCTTTACAATCTATCGAAAAAAAACTTAAAAATATTCTTACAAGAGTATCGATCAGATACAAATTTTAAAGAAGTTCTAAAAACGGCAAAAGAACTTAGTGAAGAGGTGGATGGAGAACAAGAATTTAAAACTGGTATGGAAGTTCGACGACGAAAGAAGACACGACAATTTGCCCAAGAGCGTCATGGCGAATCGCCACAATCGCCAGAAGATAAATTTAGAGTGAATGTGTTTTATACACTTCTAGACGTTGCAATGTGTTCGTTAATAGAACGTTTTGAACAACTAAAAACAAATGGTGATAATTTCAATTTATTGTATAGATTACTATAAATTAATAACGAAGATTTACGAAAAAATTGTGACGATTTAGAGATTCTCTTGATGGACGGCGACAATAAAGACGTAAATGCAATAGAACTATATGACGAGTTATGTGGTTTTCGGGATATTTTTCGAAAGGACAATTTAAATATTCAAAACCCTTTCGATATTCTTAATTTTATTGTGTCCAATAATTTATCTTTCCCTAACTTTTCAATTGCTTTAAGAATACTATTAACCTTACCTGTTAGTGTAGCGAGCAGTGAACGTTCCTTTTCGAAGTTGAAATTGATTAACCTACTTAAGAACAAGTATGTCACAAAAAAAGCTTGTTAGTTTGGCGTTAATAGCTATTGAAAATGATGTATGTGCGGAATTAGACGTTAAGACCATTATTTCTAATTTGCTGAATATGAAATCAAGAACCGTAAAATTTTAATAAAAAAATCTCAAGTATATTTATGTAATTTAATTTATTTTCTTTATTCTGTAAATATTTTATTTTTTGAATACTTATATTAATATTAATAAAATGTTATAATTATTATTTCTGAATTAATTTCTTATTTTCTCATCTATCTTGAGTTTCTTTTATTTTACTGAAAGATAGTTCCACTTATAAAAATTATTAAACATTTTTACAACTTACTAAGAATTTAGTAAAATGCAAAAATTTTTTTAACTTTAGTTCAAATAAATTTTAACTTTAATTAAAATTCATTTTAATTTTGTTAGCGATTCGGGTCGGTGAGAAGGCTATAATCCCTGTATCGTTATATTCAATGATTAAAGTGAAGTGGCTTTATCAAAATTTGCTTTAAATTTTGAGAATTTTTTTGAATATTCGGGTTTTTAATGATTATCCTGCCTAGTCAACACCCCCGGTTTGTTACATTTAGCGAACCAACGTGTGGCTGTTTTGTCAAAATTTATTTAAGAAATTTCAAATGATTTAAATTTTTATTATCGTAAAAGAACCACACAGGCCTGGATCGTTACAGGGGCGCTTAGATAGACATTGCTTGCGGGCTGCAAAGATCCTAGCGTGGGCTCTGAGTAAGGGGTTAGACCATAGGTTCCCAAACTTTTTTGGGCCATCGCCCACTTTACAAGACATAAATTTTGTAACGCTCCCCATTATAACAGTTTAAATTTTGTAACGCCTCCCCATTATAACAAAACATAACCACAGAAAACAGTATAATAAGTTTCGAAAAATATTTGCTTTGTTTTCTCCCTCTAGTTAGCAATATCAGTTAGTACTAACTAGGCTAACTAAAATTTACGATTTTATTTCTTTCTTGCCATTATTATTTTTACTCGTAATATTAAATTATTTAAAATTGGGTTTATTTTTGTACAAATAAATTAGAAAAGTGGTTTTATATATTTTATATATATTTTGAAATGAAATATAATGAATATATTTGCTACTGTAAACATAACCTATTATACACACATATATACATGCTCTATTTTCTCATTGACATAGAAAATTGACATCTATTTCTATCTGACATGGCAAATTTTCAAATGATTAAATGATTGTAATAGAAAATTGATCGTGTAAGGATCGTTACAAAGGCGCTTAGTTAGACATTCCTTGCGGGCGGCAAAAATCCTAGCGTGGGCTCTGAGTAAGGGGTTAGACCATAGGTTCCCAAACTTTTTTGGGCCACCGCCCACTTTGCAAGACATGAATTTTGTAACGCTCCCCATTATAACAGTTTAAATTTTGTAACGCCTCCCCATTATAACAAAACATAACCACAGAAAACAGTATAAGTTTCGAATAATATTTGCTTTGTTTTCTCCCTCTAGTTAGCACTATAAGTTAGTACTAACTAGGCTAACTAAAATTTACGATTTTATTTCTTTCTTGCCATTATTATTTTTACATGTAATATTAAATTATTTAAAATTGGGTTTTATTTTTGTACAAATAAATTAGAAAAGTGGTTTTATATATTTTATATATATTTTGAAACGAAATATAACGAATATATTTGCTACTGTAAACATAACCTATTATACACACATATATACATGCTCTATTTTCTCATTGACGTAGAAAATTGACATCTATTTCTATCTGACATGGTAAATTTTCAAATGATTAAATAATTGAAATAGAAAATTGATCGTGTAAGACGGGCATAAGATGAATTTAAATGCAATATTTAAATTTTAAATGATTATCTAATCGCAAAATCACGAAAATAATTAATTTTTAAATATATATTATTAATTTATTCTATAAAGAGCCACCGACCCCTAGACCACCTGAACACCCCCAAATGCTTCTGATCCCACCGTATCTCCCCCCCCCCCCAGAATGCTTCAGCGCCCACTGAACCTATGGGTTAGACCAGGGGTCGCCCCTTCAAGAATTTCTTGACTTTTTATCGACCCCACATCTATTTTACTATTACGTAATTATAATAGGGCAAGCAAAAAAGATGCTTATGTGAGTTTTTAGATTGTTTATTTTATAGTTACAGTGTTTATTGTATGTATAATATAGTATATATTATTATATTGGCTTAACGTCAAAGGGATACGTTTTTGTTTTTGACGTCCTTCTTAACATTACATATTTGATAGGAGGGATAAATAATATGTAAAATATAAAATTTAATTTAGATAACAAAATAACAATAATACAATCTTCCTTATATATATATATATATGGGAGATTTAATATCCCCTTCATTTAAATAATGAAGTGCATTAAATAAGCGCCTCCATAGCGCAATTGGAAGAACGACGGTACATTGCGCCCTTCGATTGGAATAGGCCTAAGTTCGATTCTCGTCGCGACGGGAGGAATCTTTATCTGGTCGATTTCAATCGATGGTGAGTTAGCCGATCTCATACGGAGGTAGCAGGGTTTTTTCTCCCAGAAACTCGGGTTTTTCATCCCGCATACATACAAATCGGCCCTTCAGAACACACGCAATTTACAGACAAAAATTACTAGTTGTGGTGGTGTTGGAGGTAGGCGGTAGATGGCGTTGATTCGTAGTAGAGGTAAGGTGTAGAGACAGTTGAAGATGTCCTCCCGCGATGAGTCTTCGGACTCCTTGGAGGTATCAGGAATAATAATAATAATAATGAAAATAAGACTTTTATTAACTTAGTATACAATTTACTAACGTTGTCAGTGTGAAGGGTGTACTTCGTGAATATTGACAAGATTAGCAATGTTGGGTTCAAAATTAGTAAGTTTCAGCCTTAAATCGCCACGGAATTCTATATCTAGCTTATTTCTTTGTTTTGATAAAATGGAATTAACATGACTGAAACCAGCTTCAACCATGTACGCGCCGGCCGGGCAAGAACCACCGACATCCGTTTATTGGTAAATACGTCATTTTGGCCTACGTGATTGGTCTCTGTAACTATTTTCATGACCTTGCTCCATCTTACAAGTCCTACTCATGTCACTGTTCCCACGATTCACTCTTAATTGCGTTGTCATTCAGAATGGAGGTAATCCAAGTTAACCGAATTAAATATTATCCGTACAATGATGTCTTATATTTTTCTGTCGACCCCTGAGACCGAATCGACCCCTAACAATGTTATATCGACCACTGGGTTAGACAAAGGATCAACTAGTTCTAGGATTATACATATTTGTATGTATAGAATCTGTTATGCCGATATGGTCACACTTCTCATGTAGGATCTTAACCTAGTACTTGTGTTTACCTAGTGAAAATTTGTATTATATATTCTTAGTATTGAATTGAGTTTTATTTGATAAAGAATGAATTGTACCATGTCTAAGAGTGAGCAGTTAGCTAATGAAGCCAAAAAGAATCCTAGGGAGTTCTTTCGATATGTAGCCAGCAAAAGAAAGAATGATTATGGATGACATTGATTGGAGGAAATGGTATAAAGACAGCTGCTGCAGAATGTGTGGTGGAGATACTTAATGAGCAGTTCATAAAGATCTTTCAATCTTGTGAATGTGACTTCATGGAGAGATTGAGAGCAGTTGATGATGATGGGGAGGAGAGACTGACTGTAAGTGAGCAAGAAGTGTTTGGGGAGTTGAGTAACCTAGATGTAATTAAGGCTGTGGGACTTGATAATATATCACCACATATTCTGAAGGAATGTGCCAGGGAGTTGACAACTGCCTTGATATATTTTTTTAATATGAGTCTTGCACTCAGTCAAGTCCCCAAGGAGTGGAAGGAGGGCAAGATTGTGCCGCTTCATAAAGGAGGTGATCGAACTCAAGTATCAAACTATAGGCCTATCTGTGTGTCAGGTGTTGTGGTTAAGTTGTTGGAGAAGCTTGTGAGAACTAGGATCCAGAGTTAGGTTGACAACAATGGTATAATCTTTGATGGACAGCATGGATTTGCTAAAGGGAGGTCATGTTTTAGTAATCTACTTACTTATTACAATAAAGTGACTGCTTCCTTGGACAGAGGAGAAGGATACACAGTAATATACTTGGATTTTGCAAAGGCTTTTGATAGAGTACCTCATGATAAGTTGACAGTCAAACTAGACCAGATGGGGTTGGATATTAGATTAGTACATTGGATTGAAGACTGGCTATCTGATAGGTATCAACAAATTCTGTATGGGGGGTGCAATATCCAGGAAAAGGAAAGTCAATAGTGGAGTGCCTCAGGTGCCATTACTATTTAACTTGTACAGGGTGTTCGGGATAAATTTGACATATTTATAATTAATTATATTTTTCCGTAAGTTACATGTATTAACACACACTTCTCTTCATTTAAAAGTTTGGACCCTTCTTCATTCATATACAAGATGTCAGAAAGGATGGATAGCTGGAACCCACCTGAATCATGGAAGAGAATAACTTGTATCATGATGATTCGTGCCCGCCATCAAAATAAGGATATTACGACTGCTGCCCAATGCTCCCTGAATACAGTAAAAACAATCAGGCATGAACTAGAGACTTGCAATGGTGACTACGAGGATGTAGCAAGAAGAAAGATCCCTAGCAGACGATCTGATTGCGTTCGTACAGCAGAATTCCTCGCAAATCTGCAGGAACAGGTGTTGAAGAACCCTGGCATTGGAATTCGGGCTTTGTTCGTGGAGTTGCTAACTGTAGTCAAGCCCTGGATAACAAGGGTAGCCAATGGTAGGCCGTATGTATGGCAGCAGGATTCGGCCCCTTGCCACACCTCTGGGAAAAGTCAAAAATGGTTGTCTGAAAATTTCTACGACTTCACCAGTCCAAATGTTTGGCCTCCAAACTCCCCAGACCTTAACCCCATGGATTATTTTGTATGGGGCGCAGTTGAAAAAGACACCAATTGCACTTCCAGTAATACAAAAGCCCAGTTAATGGATAAAATTAAAACAGTTTTTGCGGCCCTTCCCAGGGAGACTGTAGCATCAGCTTGTTCGAGGTTCCGAAGCAGAATTGAAGCTGTGATCGATGCTAATGGTGGTTATTTTGAGTAAATCTTGTTGATAGTATTGTAATTAACTCTGCCTGTAATGTTTTTTTGTCAATTCATTAAATTTAATAGATACAAAGAAGATTTTCTTTTTCCTTACGAAACTGTCAAATTTATCCCGAACACCCTGTATATTAATGATATTGGCGAAGATTTGGATGGAGATATTCAGTTGTTTGCAGATGATGCAAAGTTGGGACGAACCATGAAGGGTAGTGAAGATGTTGGTGCCTTACAAGAAGGCTTGAATAAATTGAGTGATTGGACACTGATATGGGGATATGAGTTCAATGTTGAAAAATGTAACGTTTTAAAATTTTGAAAACAAAGATGGGATGCAGAATTTATGCTTGTGAGGATATATTGTTGGAGGTGGAAGAAATAAGAGATCTGGGGGTGATAGTGGATAAGGATCTGAAATTTAGGGGACACATCGCCAAAATTGTGAAGACAACACAAAGACTTCTGGGAATGATGAGGAGGACACTGACTTGTAGAAGTAGGGAGATTCTTGTTTCATTGTATAAGGCTTTGATTAGGCCACATATGGACTATTGTGCCCAGATTTGGTCACCTGGTTTTCAGAAGGATGAAGAGATGTTGGAAAGGGTCCAAAGGCGACTGACTAAGGTAGTTTCTGACCTCTGGAATGTTGTGTATGAGGAAAGATTGAGAAGATGTAATTTGCAGAGTCTGCTGGAGAGAAGGAAGAGGGGAGATATGATAGAGACCTACAAGTTGGTAAGGGGTTGTTATAAGATCAATGGTGGAGAAGTTCTACAGAGAATAGTGGGAGATCAGAGGAGAACCAGGGGTCATCCCTGGAAACTGTATTTCCAGGGATGACCTCTGGTGCAGGGTTGTGAATGATTGGAATGCCTTGTCTGAGAGTGTGGTGTCTGCAAGGAGTTTGAGTGTGTTTAAGACACAGTATGATGAGATTCATAACCACTGTGTGTGATAAAAGGACCTCCCAGATGAGTCTTTGACTCCATGAGGTCTTGGGAAAAAAAAAATAATAACCACCGGCACTATTTTCTCTTGCATCTGTACTTTATATGGACATAACTCTTTCTCTATCATCATAGTACCTCCCCCTCCTTTTTTACCCCTTCTATCCTCATGAAACACATCATACCCTTACATCTCTTCCTGTCAGGATGTCAACCTCCTCCAACAATGTGTCACTTATTCCGACAATCTTTGGGCGAACAGATGCAATTAGTGCAACCATTTCATCTGCCTTGTTTCTTATACTTCTAGCATTTGTATACACAACGGCTCATTTCTGGATCTAGAGCTAGTTCCACTGATACCACTCACTCGATGTGATCTCTCTGTGCTGGACTGGGGCCATTTCCCTTTCTGCTTCTTCATTTTAGAACCGTTTGCAATTCCATCTGTTTCCTCTTGATCCCTGGTCATCCCATTACTTTCCTGACTACACATGCTCTCACCTCCTCTTGGAGCATCCACCTTTCTCACGCTGTGTACCCCTGTCCACCCTGAGCCTCCCCGTTTCCCTGATCCTATTGTACACCCATTTTCTCATTTTCTATACTCATACCACTCACTTCTCCATTCATAACCACCTCTTCAATCTCTCCCACATCACTTCCCACTTGATCTGATTCATTCTCTTTATTCTCTACCTTCCAGCAGCAGTCTCTCCAAGCGACTCACACCATACCCACCCAAATGCAGTCCATCGCTCCCATACAGCTCAATTCGTCCCTCAAGCTCATTCTGCACATTAACAAATTGTACTCCCATCTTCTCACACATTTCAGCCAGCATATCATTCATAATCCTTGCTCTCCGCCTCATTTCACCAGAGTCATACCTAGGCAACACGCTAACTACCCTTCCTGTCACAGTATTCTCTTTTATCCTTCTAAGCAACCTCCTGATATCCATTCTGACACATTCTTTGTCCTCTCCCAAATCATTCGTACCTATTAATACTATTAACTCTTTTGCTCGCTCTTGCCTCAATCACTCTACTCATTTTACTGCCTGGAAAACATATCTTGTGCATTCTATCCTTCAGCACACCTTTAATAATGGAGTTGCCATACAACGCCACTCGCTCATCTTTCATGCCATCATTATTTATTTTAATAGTTTTTACCCGAATTTTCTTAATTTCATTCCGCATCCATTTCATTTCTTGCCTCATCCAATCCAATTCAACTTCCGAATCTCGCGACATATTCTCTCTATCATTCGATCTTTCTAACTCTCGGCCCCCCCCTTCTCACTTGCACTCTCATTCATCCTTCTTTGTTTCCGTACTTTCGGTCCAACATGCATCTAACTTTCGCTATCATTGTTCTCAATTTCACACTCATTCATCTTTCTTTGTTTCTGTACTTTTAGTCCAACATGCGTCGAACTTTCGCTATCATCCATTCTTTCGATTTTTTTCACTTTCGCTTTCTGCTTCACGCCATTTCTAGTTTCATTTGTTCTCTCAATTTCGTTTCCTTCGCCAATCTCACCTCACTTTCGTCCCTTTTAGCATCTGTTTACGGTTTTCAAATCGCTCTTTTTCTTTTTTACTGATTTTTTTAACATTTTTTCGCCCCTCTTCCTCACCATCCTTCTCTTTCAAATGTGCACTCATTTTCCCCGCGACAATCTTGCTACTAACACTTTCTGTCATTAATTCTTCGTTCAGGTCACACTTCGCACACGCCCTCCTTCCATCCACACCAAATATCCACAAATCATTTATGTAATCGAAAGAATGCATATAACAGACCTCACACTTAATGAAACGACTGAAATCTAAATTAAAGTCATGGAATGACATTGCCGCAGCCATTTTTTGCAGGTTAATAAGTCTAATAATAACGATTTCATAATTAAGTTTTGGCAAAACAAATCTCTCACACTAATAAAACTGGTAGCGCACAATGTTTACAGCCTCTCTTAATCAAACAATTATGCATATATATTTAATTATTCCTAGAAAACTTATCCCAATCAGCTCTTCTTATACATGTCACTGCGCTTGACTCACGAGATAGGACACCTAGATAGGACTTTAGTGTCACCCACGTGGTTGGGCTTAGTATTGTTTGTTATTTGTGCATATGTTACATTAATTTTTTTGTAATCCCCGTAGATGTCCTAGTGACTAGGACGAAATATAGGAAGTATTAAAGTCTATTTTAATTCTTTTTGAGTGTTGTAAAAAATCCATTAAGCCTCCAACATGGTATTAGTAATGATTAGTCCATGTCATGAACAAAAATCCTGTAGGTACTTACCATCATGATTAGATTTGCTCTTTCCTCCAAATTTTTCAAAACATATGGGAGATAGGATAAAACTCTAGTAAGTAGTATGGGTAATTGGCTGTATCAGCATACTGGGAAGTGGTTTCCCAAAATCCCAAAAGAGGAAGGCCACAGTGGAATACTGCAGGGACGATTAAAGGTAATCTGTTTTCTGTATAAATATAGTCTTATAACTTATTGAACAGCCTCTGTATTTATAAAAAGAAACAGTCTTGGAGCCATTATTATTTAACTGGAGATATGCAATTGTTTACCAATGATGCAAAGTTGGGAAGACTATGAGGAGCAGAGCAGAGCAGATGCTGTGGCTTTGCAGGAGGCTCTCATATAGTCTATTGAGAGCCTCCTGCAAAGCCACAGCATCTGCTCTGCTCCTCATAGAAAATGAGTGGAACTATCAATGTAATGTTGTAAAATGCAAGGTTGTGAAATTTGGTAGGCAAAGTTGGGATGCAGAGTATAAATTTAATGGAGAAATTTTGAAGGAGGTGGAAGATATGAGATCTGGGAGTGATGGTGAACAGTGACTTGAAATTCAGGGGCTGCACTGCTAAATTTGTAAGAACATCACAACAGATTATGGCAATAATGAGGAGGATCTTGACATGCAGAACCAAAGAGATTATGGTTCTCTTGTATATAGCCTTGATGAGGCCACATATGGACTAATAATTACTTGAAAAACTGACTAAATTTATGTACAGATTTGGTCTCCTGATTTTCAAGGGGATGAGGATATATCAGAGAGAGAGAGTTAAGAGAAGGTTTCAGTTTAAGTCAGTTTCAGGTCTCCAGAATGTGGAATATGACAGATTGAGGAAATGCAACTTGCAGAGCCTAGTGAATAAAAGAAGAGAGAGATACAATTGAGATGTACAAGTTAATGCAAGGTTACTACAAGATTAATATGGAGAAGATTTTTCAGAGAGTAAATGAAGATAAAAGTAGAACAAGAGGAAATCCCTGTAAGCTGTATAAGGAAGAGGGGTAGGTAAGGGAGTGAAGAGCACGTTCTTTGCATGGAGAGAGTTGGTGAGTGGAATGCATTGTCCAAAAGTGTGTAGTGGGTACAGAAACTGTGAATAGTTATAAGGCACAGTTAGATGATCTCTTTCATGAAAGTGTGGACCTCCTAAGATGAATTTTTTGATTCCATGGAGGTCTGATGTTAATAATAATTCACTTCCTGCTTTGCTGTTTAGTTACCAACAAGGACAATTTTCTCTTTTTCTTTGTGTCAGCTGCATCATCTAATGACTAAAAAATCTTTCCAGTTCTTCTTTAGTAGATCATAAGTGCAAATAAGTTTTATTGTCCAATTATCCATTTTGATGTTTGCCCATATCATGCTACTTGATTGCTTGCTATTCAAGATTATCATTGTGTTTAGTGTTGAATACTATAGTTACTCCTTTCTTTAACCTGATCGTGATTGTCTGAATACAACATCCTGTATTTATTATTTAGAAGGATCTCACCTATTTTTTGTTTCTTATCACCAATTATGTTGAACTGGAACTTCTCCAATTCTTCTTCAAATTCCACTTCTTCTTTTCCACCGATGCTGCTTATGTTTAATGGTGCCAATGAATTTTGCTCAACGTGATTTGGAATTTGTGGCGTTTGTTCTGATACTTTGCACTGTTCACCCTGGTTTCCTGATGAAGACAGTGGTGGCCTTGTTTAACCAGACAACACAAGCTTGCATGAAATTCCATCATGTTGTACCATCACTTTGTTTTTGGTTTTAAGCCAATAAAAATGCAATTTGGTTGGCTAAATTCCAAAGTGTCAGCCCATTCTCACTGATTCAGTATCCAGAAATTGAACAGTATGTGAAAAAATGGGAAAACTCCTGACAAAGATGATTATTTTGACACTTTCTAACATATCCTTATTACCATGAAAACTTGGCAACCAATTCTGTGCACAGATTTGGTTGATAAGGATAATCCATATCAGGCCTGATCAAGGCCTTATACAATGTCATTATAACCTCTTTGTTTCAGGATCCTCTGCATTATTGCCATTATCTGATGCATGGTCTTCACAATTTGTGCAATATGGCCGCCGAATTTCAGGTCCTTGTCCACCACCACCACGCCCAGATCTCTCATCTCCTCTCTCTCCTTTAAAGTTTCCCTAACCAAGTGCATACTTACACCTCATTTCTGCTTACCAAATTTCAAAATCCTATGCTTTGCAACATTGAACTGACAGTTCCACTTATAAGCAATATATACCTATGCATTCATGCAATAATATTCAAGTCCTCCTGTAAGGCCATAACATCTGCATTGCTTTTTTCAATTTTGCATCATCTGCAAACAGCTGAATATCACTAATTAAACCCATCCCGATATCATCAATATACAAACTGAACAACAATGGTCCCAAAACTGGCCCGTGTGGCAAACCACTAGTAACCTTCCTCTTTTGGGATACTGCACTGCCATATACAACTTTTTGATACCTATCTCACAGCCAGTCACTCATCCAACTCAGAAGTCTCTTATCCAATCCCTTCTATATCAGTTTATTTAACAGCTTGTTGTCTGGCAGTCTGTCAAAAGCTTTTGCAAAATCCAAGTTGTTTATGTTTCTTCATCACCACCCTCCACATTCCCTGGCCTATATCAACATCCAACTAAATATGTCTTCGTGTCAACCTCCACTTTGCACCACACTGCGTCCTAACCATTGCCACTATTTCCCTCTTTCATTTCTACCTTGTGTGGACATAATTCCCCTGCTATCATCAGTACCACTCCTCCTCCTCCCTCCTTGTACTTTCTATCCTCCCAAAAAATACTGTATCCTTCCATTTCTATTCCCATTAGGATATCATCTTCATTCAAATATGTTTCACTTATTCTAATAATTTTGGGGTGAAAAAAAAAAAAAAAAAAGAGAGATTTCATCACTCTTATTTCTGATACTTCTGGCATTTGTAAACAAACACAGCAGTTCTCCTTTAGGTCTATAACCAGTCCTATCAAAGCCACTTGTTGGTTATGATTTCCTCACCACACCTGCCCTTGCCCAGTTACCTTTATAATCACTTACCACACATACCTGTTCAGTCTCAACTTCCCCACCCACATTGCAATATACTCGATCTCCATACATACAATCACTGCTACTTCAACATCCACTCTCTCTCCATGCCAAGTCTCCCTGTCCACCAGGGCTAAAATCAAAGATAATCCTTTTATACAAGAAAATTGTAAATCAAGTATAAACCAATCAGTATTATTTTCCTCTTTATATGCATAAATATATATTATCCATAAGTGTGTTAATGCATGACATGGAACATGTTCTTCATATTTTTACATTTATAGAATTTGCTCAATTGCATTAATTCTCTTTAACTAATAAATAACCTCTATTTTAATAATAACTCAGTGACATATTAGTATTTCATTAAAAGAAATTATATGTGCAAATCAACTGGCTTCATTATGTCTAATGCTAGTAACAATTTAAACATTGTGGAATCCTTTTAATACATTATAATAAGCTATTGGCAAGTTCATGAAGTTCTATAGAAATGCATGCTAGAGATCCAAAGCTCTATAGCAACAATACTATTTATGCATGAAATAAGGTTGGATTCAATATCCACTTAATTTGAATAATTTTGCATTGCCAAAGTGAAGCCTTTTGGCTCTCTTTTTCAGTAATTCTTGGTGTCTTTTGTGAGGTGACACCTTTCTTAACAACTCGTATGGTAAAGTATAAATTGTGCATCACTTTAACCTGAGTATTTACTGGTCTGGCTCCCAACGACGAGACCTCAACAAAGGTCGAAACCGGTCTGGTAGTGACCCCCCCCCACCATAATGTATAACATCATACATGTCCGCTAGGAGATGTGCTTTACATTATGGGAAATACCAAGGATAATGATCAGATCTTACTCCACCTTTACTACGAGTTGCCTCTGTCATGAAAGGTTTGCTTATGCTTGGATCCACCGAAACTTTTACAGTTTCTGTATTTGGCATAAAACTCTTGTGGTTTTTCTATTCGGCTTTGAAATAATCTTGGATTCAATATCCACTTAATTTGAATACTATTTATTATTATTATTATTGTTATTACACCCTCCATGGAGTTGGCAGATTCATTGTGGGAGGTTCATTCAACTGACAACATATTTATCATATCGAATCTTAAAATTATTAACACTCCTTGCATTAACAACACATTCAGGTAATGCATTCCATTCACTGACAATTCTCCATGCAAAAAATCTACTCCTCACACTCCTCTTCACCACACTCTTACATAACTTCCAGAGATGATCTCTATTTTTTCCCTCTTGCCTTCTACTCTTTTTAGAATCCCATCTCATCTGAATTAATCCGATAAAATCCTCTCACTAACTTAAATGTCTCTATCATATCACTTCCTATCCACCAAACTCTGCAATCCACATTTTTTTCAACCTCCCTTTCCATACCAGCAGTCCAAAGTCACGATATTGTCTTAGTCACTTTCCTATGAACATTTTCCAATGTCTGCACATCACATTGAAAATTGAAAACCAGGTGACTAGATCTGAGTGCAATAGTCCAATTGTGGTCTGACTAGTGCTTTATACAGTGGCACAACCACCACCTTATCCCTACATGTTAGAGTACTTCTTAACATAGCAGCACTATGATGTGCATCTTTGCAACACTAGCAATATGCCCTCTAAACTTCAGTGTACTGTTAACCATCACTCCCAAATCTCTAATTTCATTCACTTCCTGTAATACGGCACCATCGGTACAGTATATATAGCCTTATATTTCTGCACTCCAAGATGCAACATCTTGCACTTATTGATATTAAAACTACAACCCCTCCTTTGTCCATGTAAAAAGTCTATTGAAATCTTCCTGAAGTGAATTAACGTCAGCTGTGCTACTTATAATTCTTCCCAACTTTGTATCATCAGCAAATAACTGCAAATCCGGAGTCAATCCACATGATATGTTGTTTACAAACAAGTTAAACAGCAGGGGCCCAATAACGGAACCCTGGGACACGCCACTGGTTACCCTCCTTTTTTGAGATACTGCTCCATCATACGCAGCCTGCTGGTATCATTCAGAGAGTAATCTCCAATTCATCTAACCAATATACTATCTATTCCCATCCTCTGCAGCTTGTACATCAACTTATCATGTGATAATAATTATTATTATTATTATCAACATTTGACCTCCATGGAGTCAGAGATTCATCATGGGAGGTACTCACTATTGCATACAATGCTCATCCAACTGCTTCTTAAACTGATTCAATTTGTCCACATCCACAACACACTCAGGCAATGCATTCCACTCACCAACTGCCCTAAATGCAAAGAACGTGCTTCTCACTCCTTTGCTCACATCCTCCTTATACAGTTTCCAGCAATGGCCTCTTATTTTACTCCCCTCTCCCATTCTATGAAAAATATCTTCCATGTCTACCTGATAACAACCCCTGACCAGCTTATATGTCTCAATCATATTCCCCCTCTTCCTCCTATTCAAGAGGCATTCTCTCATCTGTCCTCGTACTCCACATTCCAAAGACCACTGACTACCTTTGTGAATCTTCTCTGTACCCTTTCCAACATATCCTAGTCACCATGAAAACCTGGTAACCAAATCTGTGCACAATAATCCATACGAGGCCTGATAAAGGCCTTATACAATGGAACCATAACCTCTCTACTTCATATCCTAGTCACCACGAAAACCTGGTAACCAAATCTGTGCACAATAATCCATACGAGGCCTGATAAAGGCCTTATACAATGGAACCATAACCTCTCTACTTCTGCATATCAGGATTCTCCGCATCATTGCCATTATTATATGTGATGTCTTCACAACTTGTGCTTGGACAAGGACCTGAAATTCAGGTCCTTGTCCACCATCACTCCTAGATCTCTCATCTCCTCTACTTCTGTTAACGTTTCCCCACCAAGTGTATACTTTGCATCCCATCGTTGCTTGATAAATCTCAAAACCTTACACTTGGCAACATTGACCTGACAGTTCCACTTACCTGCCCATCCATGCAATTTATTCATGTCCTCTTGTAAGGCATTAACATCAGCCTGACTGCGCACTGCTCTCCCCAGTTTTGCATCATCTGCAAACAGCTGGATATCACTAGTTAAACCTGGCCCAATATCATTAACATACAAATTGAACAACAATAGCCCCAAAACTGACCCCTGCAGCACATCACTGGTGACCTTTCTCTTTCAAGATACTGCACATCCCATATACAACTTTCTGATACCTATCTGACAGCCAGTCACTGATCATACAGAAGTTTATCATCCAATCCCATCTGTTTCAATTTATTTAAGAGCTTGTTATGTGGCAGTCTATCAAAAGCCTTTGCAAAATCCAAGTACACCACTGTATATGCATCTCCTCTGTCCAAGGTATTTGTCACCTTGTTATAGTACATAAGTTAGTGAAACATGATCTCCCATTAACAAATCCATGCTGATAACCACAGAGAATACTGCTATTATCAACCCATTTCTGTATCCTACTTCTCACCAATCTCACCAGGACCTTCACCACAACTCCATATATACAGACCAGCCTATAATGTGAAGTTACAGCCTTATCACCACCTTTATGCAGTGGAACAATTTTACCCTCCTTCCACTACCTTGGAACTGGTACTGTTGCAAAACTATTATTAAACATGCATGCCAATGCTACTGCCAGTTCCCTGGAACATTCCCTTATGATGCATGGTGATATGTCATCTAATTCTATCACCTTATTAACATCAACGTTATTTATTTCCTCAAATACCTCCTGCTCACTCACAATTAAGCTAGCCTCTCCTATGTCCTCTACACTTAAGTTCCTCATGATTCCACCCTGATCAGGATGAAACATACTTATAAATTGATCACTGAATACCTCAACAATGTCTTCTGCATTTACCATTCTACCACTTTCATCCCTTACCTTCATCTTTCCATGATCATTCTTTCTTCTACTTGCCACATATCTAAAAAACTCTCTAGGGTTTTTCTTAGCCTGATTTGCCAATTTCTGCTCATACTTATTTATCAAATACTTTTGCAAAGTCCAAGAATATCACTGTATATGATTCTCCATTTGAAGCAAATAAGCTACAGTAACCTTTACATTACAGCAAATCATTCCTTTGGTTCTAATGGATTTTTTATAATTAATTTTTATACTGTATAATCATAACTAAAAGTCTTAATGCTTGCGTTTTATTATCAATAATGAGAAACTAATTGATCCAAAAGTTCATTAATTAGACAACAATGCTAATTTTGGTAAAAAATGAATGCTAGAGGATTGAAGATTATTATTTTATTTATTATTATTTTTTCCCATCCTGGTACGGGAATAAAATTTTTTTTTTATTCTTTATCTGTCTTCATTGTTGATTCCTGGTCCAAGGTGTGAGTGTTTGTGTATGGAGGAGAAGTGGATGTTATATAAATTAAGATCATTAAATTTTTATGAAATTATGTGAAGATATCTGGAAGGATAATAGGCGAGATGCTAAAATATGGGGGAGAATCAGTTGTAAAAGAAATACATCAGCCATGTAATGAAATATGGAAATCAGGATATGCCCCTGAAGAGTGGAAAAAATCGGTCTTGGTCATTCTTCATAAGAAAGGCAGTGCTTTAGAATGCACCAATTACAGAACTATTGCATTAATGAGTCATCTTGGCAAAGTGCTGATGAAAATACTAACAGAACACCTGAAGGGGCATACAGAGGCACATCTTCTGGATGAGCAAGCCGGATTTCGACAAGATCGAAGTACAGTGCAACAAATACTCGCACTAAGACTAATAGCAGAGAAAGCTCGAAGAAAGAACAAAATGATATATTGCTGTTTCGTAGACTTCCAAAAAGCATTTGATAATATTGACCAAAATATAACATGGGCTGTCTTGGAATCCTATGGTGTGGACAATAAATTGATCTGCCTGCTGAAAGATATAAACAGCCAAGCACAAGCAAAAATCAGGATATCAGGTGAGACTGGAGATTGGTTTGCCACTAGTCAAGGCACAAGACAAGGGAACCCAATATGACCAATCATCGTCATCACACATCTGGGAAGAACACTAGATAAGATTAAAGAAGAAGGTGGAGGCATTTTAATAAATGGCATGAGAATAAACTACCTCTGCTTTGCAGATGACATCGTTCTGATTGAAGAAGACGCAGCAAGGCTGGAACAGACATTGCAAACACTATACACAGAAGGAAAAAGATATGGACTAAATGTCAACTTTGAAAAAACTAAAACAATGATATTCGGACAACAGGAGTTACTGAACAGAGTTACGATAGACAGATTTCAACTGGAAAATGTGGAACACTTCACATATCTTGGATGCCATATGATGCATGACTTGGACCCCAAAAAAGAGATAAAAATTAGAATAGCTAGAACAACAACTATTTTAAAAGCATGGACAAAATATGGAAGAGCCGAGCTATAAAGATGCAAACTAAACTGCAGATTGTAGAAAACTGTATCTTCAGCAGCATGCTCTATGGATGTGAGACCTGGGTACTCCTGAGAGAATCTGAAAGGAGGATATTGGCATTTGAGAGGAAGTGCTATAGAAAGATCTTGAGAATAAGCTGGATACAGAAAGTGAACAATGAGGAAATCTACAGACGAATACAACCAAAAGAAAACCTGATCCAGAAAATAATCAAAAGGAAACTACATCTATTTGGCCATATATGTAGAATGAATGATGAGAGAAAACTAAAAACGTTGCTGTTTGGAATAATTGAAGGAAAGAACAAAAGAGGAAGACCAAACAGAGAATGGGGCGATGACATCATCAAATGGTGTGGAAACTCTATACACAAATTGAGTCGTCTTGCACAAAATAGAATGCAATAGAAGAATCATATCAAGATGGCAGCAGACACCTACGGGCATTGGACCCATGGTTGTTGATGATGATCTGGAAGGAATGTTTGGTAACTTTACAGTGATTAAGAGTGGCTTTCCAGAGGGATCTGTGGATGCATTGTTAGTGAATACGTTTAAGAAGAGCTATGCATCTGCTGGATAAGTGGACCTACTGCAGTGACTCTTAGAACTCCATGAATTTGCTGAATTAATAAGATATTTAGTCATATAACCCATATTATAATTTTAAAATTGTTTTCATAATGAGATGAAAGATAAACTGTAGTGATATTTTATTTCTTCGCTAGTAAGTACTGAATAATTTGTTGACATCAATGATTAAATTGCTTTGAAGTATATAAAGAAAGGTACAATATTAAAATTTCTAACATAAATACAAATACAGTGTTGTCTGATAAGTTAGCCATTTTGTAGCTCAGTCATGCTTTCACAAAAATTATTATGGCATTAGCAATCTATGATAACATCCAAAAGAATGATTTCAGTCTGTTAACTGTGCATTATGCATCAAACATTTCATGTATTTTGTTATTACCATATTCTTTGCTCTCAGTAGAATTATTGCAACTAGTCTTTTACATACAATACAATACAATACAATGGCCTATATGTTTACAGAGGAAATGTCATGGAACAAAAAAAGAAGGGAAAACAATTAACTCATATCAAATGACTGGTTAAAGCCATCTGTTAACAAGCAAGGTTATAAGGTTTCTGTTTTAAAATACAAGAAAAATGCATAAATCCATTAGGTGCTTCTTTAATTAAAATAAACTGTACAACTTAATATCATTTGCATTTTGTACAATGCAACCAAATGTGCATCTGTACAAACTATTCTACAGTAAAAAAGTGCATATAAAAATTAAATCTATGTGTAAAATTATTTACAATATATTCTAGGCTTTTAAAAATATATGCATGTAAATATACAATGATCTGTACATGTTACTACAATAAACAGAATAAATTTTAGGTTTTTGACAAACTAAAATTTGTTATAAACTTTAAATTTATGAATGTTTTCACTAGTAGAATACTAACACCATCTATGCTAACACAATAGTATGGAAATCATTTGTAAGAGTTCAGGGCAAGATCTAAATCTTCATAGTTGCACTTTTGCCTAAAATAGTGAAGTTCTATGGGTTGTTTTTGTTTTTCTTGAATTGTGGGATTACAGAACTCCACAGAGCCTGTAAACTCATTGCAGAAAGACTACAAACATTTCACTAAGCCCTAATCATCTGTCACCATAATATGGTCAGTCAGGACTTGCTGACCAAGCCTTGGATGCCTTGTACAGAATCCAATGAAAAGAAAAAAAAAAAACTACTATGCTTCACCACAAAAAATACAAATTTGAAAGACCCTTTTTAGAATCAGCAGCAGAATTAAAAACTGACTTAATCTTAATAAATATGGTTGTACTTTAATTCTTAGACCTACAGCCCAACAAGGTTAGCCAACAGCATCCATTGAGGGAACTTTCATAGGACTTTAGTCTTTCAGTCAAATCTTTTCACATAGTGTTTGTGCAAATTTGTGTGTGTTTTTTGCAACTTTAATATTGTTTCCCATAACAATGTCTCAGTGACTGAGATGAAATATAGCCATGATTAAATGTGTTGTTTACTTATATGTGTTTATTCCATTAAACCCCATAATGAGCTGAAGGAATGTGGATTGCAGAGTTTGGTGGATAGCAGTAAGGAGGTGATATGATAGACACATTTAAGTTAGTGAGGGGATTTTATCAGATTAATCAAGTAGGGATCATAAGAAGGATTGTGAGTGAATGGAATGCATTACTGGAATATCTTTGTTAATACAGGGAGCATTAAGTATTTCAAGATTCAGTATGATAAATATGTGTTGAATGAACCTCCCATGATGAGTCTGCTGACTCTGTGGAGGGTGCTATAATAATAAAATAGTAGCTAATTAACATTGAACATATGAAATTTCTGTAGTGCTCAATGCATGCACATTTGGCAGACAATTTACTATTGCTTTTTGAAATAGGAATTGCGAATTTTTACTGATGCCAAAAATAAAAAAAAAAGTACTGTTTTTTTTTTAATAATCATGACAAATGAGTATTTTACTTCTTGCTGCACTAATAACTCATAGCAGCACTTTAGTTGCCACTTAGCATAAATGGCTGCTGTGCACCCTCTACTGAATTTTCTTCATGATCATTCAATAAGATTTTAATATAAATATCAATGGAATGAAGTAACACAGTTTTCAAAAATTATAACATCTTTAGTTGCAGAAAATACCAAGCACATACTCTAATTCTCTTATGGATTTAAATTTTGAGTAAGGCAAGTCCAGTGGCAAAAAAGGTAGTTCTACCACTGAATTACCCATTGCCAGACTAGTAACACATGGGGAGGAGGGTTTAATCTTTCTTTAAGTCACAAAAGAGGAATATTGAGAAGAACTTTTTTGGAAAATGTTGGTTTGTAAAAGGTAAAACAAAAATGAAAACAAAATATATAATGAATGTTGTGACCTGGAATGTACAGAGAATGGCTTATAAATAAATAGAATCAGATACGGTATTAAATACAGGAAGAATTAAAACTGGTAATTATGCAAACAGAAAAATCTGATATAATATGTTGCAGATTAATAGAGAAAGAAGGGCAGGCAAGTATTATGATTTGGTTTCATAAATCTATTTCGAAACCAATAAATTACTAGAAATATTGGAACGAAAGAGTAATAGAAGTAGGATTAAAATAAATAGAGACTATTGGATTATATCCTCCAGAAAAGAAGATGACCACTAAAGTCTCTATAAACAATTACAAAATATATATAACATGAAAAAAATGATTATGTAATATTAACAGGAGATTTAAAAACAAGAAGTGGAAAACAAAACTTAATAACAATAATAATGAACATATGGAGAATATACTTGGAAAAACAACAATGGTAAAAAAAAAAAAAAAAAAAACATGAATAAATTTTGTAGCACATAATAATCTTGAAATTCTTCTTATAAAGATATACGTAAATGCATTATCAGTAAGATGATAGAAATCGATTATAGATTATTTTAGATGAATAAACATCAAAATTTTCTTTAGACGTTAGAATATACAGAGGTGATGGATTGGTTGCTGATCACTTCTTCACTAATATAAAATTAAGATTACCACAAAAATGACTAAAATTAACGAAGAAGCAAAAAAATTATGAAAGTTCCCATTATGGCTATATGAGCAGTGAATTAACAAATTATCATCATCTTTAGAATTGAAGATGATGACAATTTGCAATTGTGGGAGGTCCCACTGTCACATAAAGCTCACTAAACTGTGCCTTGAAATCATTCACCATACCTCTCAGGCAATCCATTCCAATATCATTTGCCACTCTCCACATGAAGACCTATTCCTCATTCCCTTGCTTATACGCTCCTTTATAGAGCTAACAGGGATAGGCTCTTCTCCCCTGTTTCCTTCCATTCTATTTAAAAAAAAAAAAAAAAACCTCTTTCACATTAATTTGGTAATAAATCTTTACTAATTTATATGTCTGCATCATATCAATCCTCCTCTTATCTACTAGATGCTGTCAATTGCATTTCTTCATATCTAACATTCTAGACTAGACATTACCTTAGTGAAATGTCTCTGGACCCCTTCCAATATTATTATTATTATTATTATTATGTGACACCTCCAAGGAGTCCAAAGACTCATCGATATATTGTCATCCTATTGAAATCCAACTGACTATATCTGTGCACAGTTAATCCATATGTGATCTGGTTATAGCCTTATAGAAGAATTCTATAGAAGAAGAAGAATCTTATAGAAGAAGCCTTATAGCCTCATCACCTTCTTACTTCTACATGTTAATGTCCTCCACATCATTGCCATAATATGTTGTGATGTTTTCACAATTTTAGTAATGTGATCCCTAGAGATTTAGGGCCTTATCCACCATATCCTTTATCTTTTCCCCCTCCTGCAGATATCACCACAAATTGTATGCTTTGCATATCATCTTTGCTTTCTTATTTTAAAACCTTATATTTTGCAATACCAAATTGGCATTCTTGCTGGCTTGCTACTCATCCAGTGTATTTAAGTCCTCTTGTAATGCCACATGCTCTTCTACATAGTTTTTCTCAACTTTGCATCATCTGCAACTTACACATCTCCATTCAAATCTTCCACAATATCACTAACATACAAGTTAAACAAAATGGCCCCATAACAGATCCCTTAGAGCACACCACTAGTGACTTTTCTTCCAGAATATTGTCCCTCCCCCTCAAATATATTACTCACTGATACCTATCAGACAGCCAGTCCAATGCATTAATCTATTATCCAACATCATCTATTTCAATTTAATTACCAACTTGCCATACGAAAATCTATCAAAGGCCTTTTGAAAGATCTAAATATAGCACTGGATGTGCATCTCCCTTGTCCAGTACTTGTCCATTCTACCACATATATTACAACAAAGGGATGAATTACCTTCTTTATGAAGTGGAACAATTTTGTCCTTCTCCACTCATTTGGAACCTGGCCCATTGTAAAACTTGAAGCATTCCCTCAATACACAAAGTGATATATCATCAAGTCCAACTGCTTTTTTAGCATTAAATATACTCAATTCCCCATATTCTTCCTGCTTACTCACTGTCAATTCTTCCTACTATTCCAATGCACTCAAACTCTGCATGATGTCACATTCACGAGCATGAAAAACCTTCATGAATTGCTCATTTAATATCTCAACTACATCCCCCTGCAGTGGTTATCATTCTACCACCATTTTAACCAACCAATATCATCCTTCCATAATTATTCTTTATTCTACTTGCCACATATCAAAATAACTCTCTGCATTTTTTTAGTCTCATTAGCTAAGTGCTGTTGCTACTACTTACACTACACTTGTTGTTCATATCAGGTGAGTCTCTTTCCTCGCTTGCTCCTTGCGCTCTTCATGCAACTGGTTATTATGTCATCTTATGCTGCTGACTTTATAAAAAAGCCTTTGTCTAGATTCCACACTTAACCTCTTCATTCATCCATTTCACACCTACCTTATTCAACCTCCTAACTCTTGGAATGCATTCTGATATTGTTTATGTTAAATAGTTTTTGAACAGAACCAAACTAGCACTGATGCCTGTCTCATCCATTTCCTCGTGATATAACTCCAATCTGCCAGCCTGGTTGGCCGAGTAGTTAGCGTATCTGCTCTTCAGCCAAACGGCTGCAGGTTTGAATCCTGTCATGGGCATGGATGTTTGTGATTGTCTGTGGAAATAGTAGTGGTGGTGGTGGTGGTCGGCGGTAGATGACGTTGGTGTAGTTGCAGTCAGTTGGTGGAGACAGAGTTGTAGAGCAGGTACCCTCCCTCGATGAGTCTTTGGACTCCCTGGAGGTGTCAAATAATAATAAATAATAATAATAATAATAACTCTAATCTGTTTCCTGAGCTTTTCATAATCTCCAACCTTGTAGTTCCAGATATATTCTTTGCTAATATAGAAGTCCACATATTACTGACTCCCGCACCAGTGATCTTTTGTGAGATGATCAAATCCAAAACTCTCAATCCTCGTGTTCTGTCTGTTACATGCCAAGATAGCTGTTCTTCAAACACTTAGGAAATTTGTTCTCTTTACCTTAGATGCCAACCCTTCGGTTAGTAGTTGGAAGGAAATCAATCATTCGATGCTGTTGGCACACTCTCCCACTATGAGTCTTTGGACTCACTGGAGGTATCACATAATAATAATAATGCATAGCATGCTGCAAGAATATGTGCTTTGCATTATGGGATACTAAGGCAAGTGATATGAAGTCATTAGCTTCTATATATGAGTTGCCCCGGTCCTGAAAATACTTTAGGTGCAAACTTTGTTTGCTTATACTTGGATAAAGGATTAAACCAAGTATATAATTTCTTGGTATCTTTAATTCATAGTATAATCAAGTGAAAAACTTCCAACAACTACAGAACAAGTAAAATATTTCAGTTATTAAGACACCATTTTTAGTGAAGATGGCAGATTAAATATGGAAAGAAACAGTAGAATAAGCAAAGCTAATATAGCAGGGAGCCAACTGAATAAATTTATATATTGAAGAATAAGAAAGAAATTAGCTAAAACACGAAGTAGCAGTATACAGGACAGTACTTAAACCATTCAACATATGGATTTGAGAGCAGAGTTAGAAATAAAACATCAGACTTGATTTTACTGCCAGTGCCCCCCCCCCAGCTGGCTTAATCTACCCTTAGTGAGGTACTGTTACAGACCTCGTGGATCAGTTGCTAGTGACAAAGAAATGCATCACCAAATAAATACAATGGGTGCGAAAAGAGAAATCACAATGAGGAACTTTAATTAACTGAACATTAATTGGGTAGCTGCAACAGTGCATGAGAAGAATGACATTCATTTGATGTCATTAATGAATTTACTGAACTGTTGTTAAATAAATTCATTAGAGACAACTTCCTTCAGTAGTATGTGACAGAAGGAACTCATGGTCAAAGAGTGTTGGATCTGATTACAGTGTTAAAGGAAGTTTCAGTTAAAGATGTAACAACTATTTTGCCTCCGATTGGTGCCATTGATCACGCGGTACTCATTTGGGAACTGGCTAAGATTATGAATGTTCCATTCAGAAAAGGTTACATGCTGAACTACAAAGCAGGAAATTATGACTGCTTGAGAGGGGGGGGGGTATGCTGGGTTCTGTGCCATGGTATTAGTTATTGGATGGGAAGGATATCGGCAGTATCTGGGAAGTGTTTATAAAATACTTAAATGATTCGATATCAGAATGTGTCCCAAAAGTTCAAAGAATAAATAGGGTAGGAGTGAAATGGATGTGTAACCTAATTAAGCAAGAGATTCATAAGAAAAAGATGACGTGGAAGGAATATTGTGTGTATAAGGATGATGTCAGTACGATAATTATAAGCAGCATGCCAGAAGAGTTATAAGTGTTGTATAGCAAGTGAATTCCTAGTATGAAAATAAACTGGCCGTGCAAGTTAAACATAACCCAAAAGAATTCTATTATTATGCTGCAAGTAAAAGAAAGAATGAATTTCAAAGAATAACTCTACTGAATGCAGATTGTATGCGGGTGACTGATGCAGAAGTGATTCTTCAACTAATGAGCAGCCATTTTGCTAAAAACTATCAGCCTGGTATATATGCAACACTGAATATTGAATGTTACCTCTTCACCATATGAGGAGGAAGTACTACAGCTGTTGCACAAACTGAATAAGAATTCTGCAATAGGAACTGATGGGATATCATCACGAATGCTAACAGAGTGTTCAGCTGAACTGGCTATTCCCTTGACCAGACTATATAGTTTGAGTCTCAGAACAGGGAAGATTCCACAGTACTGGAAAGAAAATATGGTGATCTCATTGCACAAGGGTGGTGCAAAGACCGATGTATCCGACTATTTACCAATCAGTATCTCAGGAGTGGTGGTGAAGATTTTTGAAAAGTTGATTAGGGCTTGCATTCAGAAATGGATTGACATATAATCTCTGCTTTTGAAATGAATAACATGGGTTTACTAAGGGAAGGCCATCTTTTAGCAAGTTGCTCACATTCTATAATAATGTTACCATTGAGTTAGACAAGGAAAATGGATGCACACGATACTTTTGGATTTTGCTAAGGCTTTTGACTGAATACGGCATGGAATACTGTTGCATGAATTGGAGAATATGGGATTGGATTATAAACTATTGGGAAGCATAAGAGGATGGCTGACTCATGATATCAAAAAGTGGTATATGGGGGGGGGGTGTCAGTCTTCAAGATTCAAGGTAACCAGTGGTGTGACTCATGGATCAGTCCTTGGTCCACTGTTATTCAATCTGTACATTAATGATATTAGGAAGGATTTGACATGTGACGTACAACTATTTGCTGATGATGCAAAGATAGATAGGTAATCAGGAATGCTATTGATATGCAGTACTTGCAGAATGATTTGAATAGGCTGGAATTGTGGCCATGTGAAAATGGCTGTCATTTCAATGCTAATAAATGTACAGTCATACACTTTGGTCTGATTAGATATTGAATATCGTAAACTATTAGTGGGATTATGCTTGAAGAAAATGATAAGGCTAGGGATCTTGGAGTTTTACTAGACAGGAAGTTGAAGTTCAAGGGGTCATATAGCAAAAATTGAAAATACAACTCAGAGAATAATGGCAATGAATAAGGAAGTCATTTTGCCTGTGACACTGGGGAGTTCTTTTGCTTGGTGGAACAGCAGGAAGGAGTGATGACAAGGGGGCATTTCCTGGAGGTTGCAAAAGGAAGCTGTGAGCAAGAGGGTGAGGAGTAGTTTCTTTGCATGGAGGGTAGCTGAACCGTGGAATGCATTGCCTGATAGAGTGTTGAGAGCAAGAACGGTCAATGAGTTCAAGGAGTGGTATGATAGACTTTGTGTTTCCTAGGAAGGACCTCCCTCAATGAGTCTTTTGACTCCATGGAGGCCTGAATAATAATAATATTATTATTATTTTTATAAGGCCTTGATAAGAGCTCATTTGGACTATTGCATGCAGGTTTGGTCTCCTGGTTTCCTTGGTGATTCTGATAGTGTGGAGGGAGTGCAAAGGAGTGTGTCAAAAATGATATTAGGATTGTGGAATATAGATTATGAAGACAGATTGAGAATATGTAGAATGCAGACACTAGCAAACAGAAGAAAGAGCGTGTGATATGATTGAGACAAACTTGTGAAAGGGTTTATGTGGAATTTCAATAGACTGAATTTTTCATTTTATGGAGAGTGGGGAAAAGACACAAGGGTATCCATGGAAGTTGAGAATGAATGAATGAATGCTGTCAAGAAGGGGTTAGGGCTAGATTTTTCTCTCAGAGAGAAAGTAGAAAGAGTAGTGCGTGATTGGAATGGATTGCTGTTGGATGTTGTGCAAGCAGTATGAACGAATTCAGTAACAGATATGATAGCTGGTGCTAATAGTATGGTATGGCCTCCCTCGATGAGTTCCTGACTCCCTGGAGGTCTCTTAATAATAATAATAAAATGGTTTCACTGATTGAATTTGTTTGCCACAAAATCATTGGAATAAGTGAAACATGGGTGAATGAAGATAAAATCTTAATGGGAATAGAAAGGTACAATGTTTTGTGCAAGGATAGAAAGTAAAAGAAGGGAGTGGGGGGGGGGGAGTGCTGCTGATGATAGCAGGAGAATTATCTCCACATAACATAGATATGAAAGAGGGAAATAGCAGCAATGGTTTTGAGGCAGTGTGGTGTGAGGTGCATGTTCACAGGAAGAAATATTTAGTTGGATGTTGCTATAGGCCAGGGAATGTGGAGAGTGGTGATGAAGAAATGTATAAACAACTTGGGTTAGTGAATAATAGAAAGGTGATTATTATGGGTGTTTTTAATTATAGCGGTATAGATTGAAATGAAGAGATGGCATATGAGATTAGAAATATGATTCTTGAGAGACAACCATCTCAGGCAGCATGGTGGTGAGAATGATCATGAAATTATCACCTGGGTTGTGGCCACTCATGTAAAGACTTCGTTAAGGAAAGTATATATGTGGAAATACAAGGCTGGTAATTATAACAAGCTTAAATGACAGATTGGAGCTATAGTATGGAATGAGTAGTTGAGCAATAAGAAAATTAATGCTGCTTGGGAACTGACAAACAAATACATAACAGCATCAATGTGTAAATGCATTCCAAAGGTCAAAATGCATAAATAAGGTAGGTGTAAAATGGATGAATGAGGGGATTAAGCATGAAATCTGGAAGATGGCAGTATAGATTGAAACGAAGAGATGGCATTTGAGATTAGAAAAACGATTCTTGAGAGACAACCATCTCAGGCAGCACAAGACGAATAATGGTAATAATCAGTTGGATAAAGAGCAGACCAGGAGAGAAACTTCGTTAGGACAACAAAAGTGCAGTATAAGCAGAAATTTTCAAATCAGCCAAGAAAACTCATTTTGAGTATTTTCAAAATGTGGCAAGTAGAAAGAATGACTATTATAATGGATACTGGTAACTGCTGCAGAGGGCAAAGATGAAGTATCAGTGAGCAGTTCATCAGGGTATTTCATTCCTCAGTGCAAAATCAGAAGGTGAAGTGCAGAGAATGAAATGAGAGAAAGATTTAATGGTGAGCAAGCAAGAGGTATAGGAGGAGTTAAGTAAGCTAGATGTCAATAAGGCAAAAGGACTTGTTGACATGTCACCATCTGTCCTACGGGAATGTTCCAAGGAGTTTAGCATCAGCCTTGACCTATCTGTTTAACAAGAGTCTTTTATTATTATTATTATTATTATTAAACAAGACCTCATTGAGTCAAAGACTCATCTAGGAGGTCCTTTTATCTCACACACATCTCATCATACCATGTCTTAAACACATTCAAACTCCTTGCAGACACCACACTGTCAGGCAAGGCATTCCAATTACTCACAACTCTGCAAGAAAAAAACCTGCCTCTCACTCCCCTACTCACACCCTCTTTATACAGTTTCCAGGGATGACCTCTGGTTCTCCCCTGATCTCCCACTACTCTCTGTAGAACTTCTCCACCATTGATCCTATAACAACCCCTTACCAACTTGTAGGTCTCTATCATATCTCCCCTCTTCCTTCTCTCCACTAGACTCTGCAAATTACATCTTTTCAATCTTTCTTCATACTCGACATTCCAGAGGTCAGAAACTACCTTAGTCAGTCACCTTTGGACCCTTTCCAACATCTCTTCATCCTTCTGAAAACCAGGTGACCAAATCTGGGCACAGTAGTCCATGTGTGGTCTAATCAAAGCCTTATACAATGGAACAAGAATCTCCCAACTTCTACACGTCAGTGTCCTCCACATCATTCCCAGAAGTCTTTGTGTTGTCTTCACGATTTTGGCGATGTGTCCCTTAAATTTTAGTTCCTTATCCACTATCACTCCCAGATCTCTTATTTCCTCTACTTCCAACAATATATTCTCACCAAGCATAAATTCTGCATCCCATCTTTGTTTTCCAAATTTTAAAACCTTACATTTTTCAACATTGAACTCACATCCCCATTTGCTTGCCTAATCACTCAATTTATTCAAGTTTTCTTGCAAGGCCACAACATCTTCACTACCCTTCATGGTTCGACCCAACTTTGTATCATCTGCAAACAACTGAATATCTCCATCCAAATCTTCACCTATATCGTTAATATACAAGTTAAACAGTAATGGCCCTAAAACAGACCCCTGAGGCACTCCACTAGTGACTTTCCTTTTCCTGGATATTGCACCCCCATACACAACTTGTTGATACCTATCAGATAGCCAGTCTCCAATCCAATGCACTAATCTAATATCCAACCCCATCTGCTCTAGTTTGACTTATCATGAGGTACTCTATCAAAAGCCTTTGCGAAATCTAAGTATATTACTGTGTATCCTTCTCCTCTGTCCAAGGAAGCAGCCACTTTATTGTAATAATTAAGTAGATTTCTAAAACATGACCTCCCTTTAGCAAATCCATGCTGTCCATCAAACATAATACCATTGTTGTCAACCCAACTCTGGATCCTTGTTATCACAAGCTTCTCCAAAAACTTAACCACAACACCTGACACACAGATAGGCCTATAGTTTGATGCTTGAGTTCGATCACCTCCTTTATGAAGTGGCACAATCTTGCCCTCCTTCCACTCTTTAGGGACTTGACCAAGTGCAAGACTCGTATTAAAAAAATATGTCAAGGCAGGTGTCAACTCTCTGGCACATTCCTTCAGAATACGTGGTGATATACAGGGTGTTCGGGATAAATTTGACATATTTATAATTAATTATATTTTTCCGTAAGTTACATGTATTAACACACACTTCTCTTCATTTAAAAGTTTGGACCCTTCTTCATTCATATACAAGATGTCAGAAAGGATGGATAGCTGGAACCCACCTGAATCATGGAAGAGAATAACTTGTATCATGATGATTCGTGCCCGCCATCAAAATAAGGATATTACGACTGCTGCCCAATGCTCCCTGAATACAGTAAAAACAATCAGGCATGAACTAGAGACTTGCAATGGTGACTACGAGGATGTAGCAAGAAGAAAGATCCCTAGCAGACGATCTGATTGCGTTCGTACAGCAGAATTCCTCGCAAATCTGCAGGAACAGGTGTTGAAGAACCCTGGCATTGGAATTCGGGCTTTGTTCGTGGAGTTGCTAACTATAGTCAAGCCCTGGATAACAAGGGTAGCCAATGGTAGGCCGTATGTATGGCAGCAGGATTCGGCCCCTTCCCACACCTCTGGGAAAAGTCAAAAATGGTTGTCTGAAAATTTCTACGACTTCACCAGTCCAAATGTTTGGCCTCCAAACTCCCCAGACCTTAACCCCATGGATTATTTTGTATGGGGCGCAGTTGAAAAAGACACCAATCGCACTTCCAGTAATACAAAAGCCCAGTTAATGGATAAAATTAAAACAGTTTTTGCGGCCCTTCCCAGGGAGACTGTAGCATCAGCTTGTTCGAGGTTCCGAAGCAGAATTGAAGCTGTGATCGATGCTAATGGTGGTTATTTTGAGTAAATCTTGTTGATAGTATTGTAATTAACTCTGCCTGTAATGTTTTTTTGTCAATTCATTAAATTTAATAGATACAAAGAAGATTTTCTTTTTCCTTACGAAACTGTCAAATTTATCCCGAACACCCTGTATTATCAAGTCCCACAGCCTTATTTACATCTAGTTTACTCAACTCCCCAAACACCTCTTGCTCACTTACAGTTAGTCTCTCCTCCCCATCATCAACTGCTCTTAATCTCTCCATGAAGTCACATTCACAAGATTAAAAGATCTTTATGAACTATTCATTAAGTATCTCCACCACACATTCTGCAACAGCTGTCTTTATACCATTTCCTCCAATCAATGTCATCCATAATCATTCTTTCTTTTGCTGGCTACATATCGAAAGAACTCCCTAGGATTCTTTTTGGCTTCATTAGCTAACTGCTGTTCATACCTCTCTTTAGCTACTCTCACCAACCAAGTCACCCTCCTTGCCTGGTCTTTGTAGACCTCATGAAAATGGTTACTTCCACTTCTCTTATGCTGCCTCCACAATGCCCTTTTTCTCTGTATTGCATGCTTAATCTCTTTATTCATCCATATCACACCTACCTTATTTAACCTTCTCACCCATAGTATACATTTAGATATTGCATCTACTAAATATTTTTTGAAAATCCCCCAAGCTGCATTGATCTCTTTTCCAGCTAACTCCTCATTCCATGCTACACCTGCAAGCTGTCTCGTGAGCTCTTCATAATCACCCCCCCCCTTGTAGTTCCACATATACCCTTTTTTCACAGGGGTCCTTGCACTGCTGGCAACCACCCAGGTAATCACCTCATGGTCACTTTCACCAATTGGTGGATGATTTGATACCTCATTGATAATTACATCCTTCGATGAGATGACCAAATCCAAGACCCTTAATCCTCGTGTGCCCTTTGTTACATACTGTCTGAGGTAGTTATCCCTCAAAAACTCAAGAAACTCATTTTCTTTACTTCCAGTTGCTATCTCTTCATTCCAGTCTATATTGCCATAATTAAAAATCACCCATAACGATCACCCTTTTCTTATTTGCTTGGCTTATTTGACTATACATTTCACTATCACCACCATCCACATTACCAGGTCTATAACAACATCCCACCAAGTATTTGATTCTATTCACCTCTATCTCACACCATACTGCCTCAAAACCACTGGCCCTATTTCCCTCTTGCATCTCTACCTTGTATGGACATAACTCTTTCTCTATCATCAACAGCACTCCCCCTCCCTTTTTACCCCTTCTATCCTCACGAAACACATCATACCTTTCCATCTCTATTTCTGTCAGGATGTCATCCTCATCTAACCATGTCTCACTTATTCCGACAATCTCTGGGTGCACAGACGCAATTAGTGCAACCATTTCATCCGCCTTGTTTCTTATAACAGTCCAAGTCCCAAAGGAATGGAAGGAAAGCAAAATTGTTCCACTAGAAAAAGGTGATAAAGCTAAGGCAACAAATTATAGGCCAATCTGTATATCTAGAGATGTGGTTAAGGTAAGTGAGAGTTGGTGAGAGATCAGATACAAAAGAGAGTTGTTAACAGTGGTATTCTTTGTGCTTGTTAGCATGAGTTGTGTTTTACCAACCTTACTAATGTACTATAACAAGGTGATGAATGTACAGTGCTACACTCAGAGTCTGCAACGTCTTTTGATAGATTGCTACACTACAAGTTGGTAACTAAACTGAAGCAGATGGGATTAGATGATAGACTAGTGAGTTGGATAGGTGACTGGCTATCAGATAGGTATCAGAAAATTATGCATGGGGGGGGGGCACTATCTCAAAAGAGAAATTTACTAGTGGTATGCTAAGGGAGTCTGTTTTGGAACCACTGTTATTTAACTTGTAAATTAATGATATTGGGATGGATTTAACTAGTGATATACAACTGTTTGCAGATGGTACAAAACTGGGAAGAGTGGTGAGGAATCAAGCAGATGTTGTAGCCTTACAGGAGGACTTAAATAGATTGTAGAATTGGGTAACAGTATGGAATTCAATGTTACAAAGTGTAAGGTTCTGAAATTTGGTAGGCAACGATATGGTACAAAGTATACTTGGTAGGGAAATTTTGGAAACAGCTGAGGAAATAAGAGAATTCGGAGTGATGGTGGATAAGAATCTGAAGTTCAGACGTCACATTCCTCAATTTGTGAAGATTATGGTAATGATGCAGAAGACCTTAACTCGTAAAGATCAAGATGTTCTGGTTCTATTCTATAAGGCCTTGATCAGTGCTCATATGGATTACTGTGCACAGATTTGGTCCCCTGGTTTTCAAGGTGATGAGGATATATTGGAAAGGATCCAGAGAAGACTGGCTAAGGTTGTAACTGGCCTTTGAGATGTCAGATATGAGGACAGATTGAGGGAAGCAGTTTGTGAAGCCTTGTGAATAGGAGGAAAAGAGGGAATTGGATTGAGACATTTAAGTTGGTAAAGAGTTGTTAGCAGGTTAATGTGGAAGAAATTTTTCAGAATGGGAGAAGGGGTTAGAACAAGGGAACATACCTGAAAGCTGTATAAGAAAGGTATAAGGAGGGGTAGAAGGAGCAGGTTCTTTGCATGGAGAGTGGTTGGCAAGTGGAATGCATTGCTTGACATTGTGGTGAATGCAGATACATGGAATGAGATTAAAGCACAGTTTAATGGGCTTTATGTGTAACATTCTTTGCCTCCCACAATGAGTCTTTTGACTACATGGAAGTCTGGTGTTGATAATAATAATAATACCTTCAATAATTTGTGTATATTCTGCGCTATAGTCATATGCAATTTTAGTTGTGTAACTTTTTTTGTGTAAAAAAAATAGCTGTGCTATTGTTTCTCTTAGAGTCAGCACACTCATGTAAATGCCTTCCCCCTGACAAACAGATCTCCATTTCTATTCTATCTATTAGTTAAGAAGACTTAACTATTTGTGCAAATAAAATATGCAATTATGGATAATGAGGTAGAGATACTGGCAGTAGCAGTGTGATGATGCTGATGCTTTTAATTCAACATTGGTAATGTAGTACTCAACTTTAATAATCAGGTAGGAGCAATTAGTAACATATAAACATTGCTAGAATACCTGAATATTAATTTTTTTCCTAAATATCAGCAATGCAGAAAATTCAATAATATCAGTTTTTTAAACATAATTAACTTACTTGAAATCTGATTAAATGCAATTTACTTGAGATAAGATTTAATGCCTTAATATATGACAACATTTTTCTAGTAATCTATATACAAATATAGGTTATTTATTTTTTCATGAAAATATTTTTTCTTTTTTAAATGCACACACACACACACACGAAGATTTTGGTATATCTTTTACAGCATTGCTTTTTTTTCCCTTTGATTTATAAAGAATTTGATTCCTGTAGTAAAATCTCATTTATGACTATTTTATACTTCGATTATTTTAAGATAATTACTACTATATATTATCTAATCATTTGTTAACTAATGTATACCTATAATGTTGATTATTTACAATTACTGTGCTTAAGCAAATTTATAAATGCTACTATCACAAACAGTCATGTGGAATAAGGAAAATTAAATATGCACTTGAATATTTAATTTTCATTTGCATTAAATATACCATATTGACTTGCATAATGCATAGCTTATAGAAGGTCCAGACACAATGTCTGGACCCTCTATATCTATATTCGCACTTCATAAACAAACATGTGAAAATACAAAATACTATACTAAAATAACATTCTTTATTTTAAAAAAAAAATAGTTCCACAATATTTTAAAAGAGAATAAAATGTGGAAATTTTGATTCTTTGAATATGATTAATAATATAAATTCAACTTTCCTCCCCAACACTCAAAATGCCTTTACTTACAGTCAAGTTGAAGCTTGATTTTTTTAATGGTCTGTCATAATCACTTATATTATTGTTTTTTGTATATATATAGTCCTAGCTACAAAAATTTCAAAGCTATAATACACTGGTATTGTGGGAGGGCCAAGGAATGGACAAAAAGAATGAAGTTAAAATCCATTATTAAATAGATTTACTTCAAGCAGCTAATAATTCTTCCTCCTCAAAACAGGCCTACAAGCTTATTTAATTACTAATTTGCCAATGCAATGACAGAACAAGATTAAAGATAGGAGGAAAGGCTGGTGAGGACAGTTAAAGATCACAGTTTAAGATATTAATTATTATTATTATTATTATTATTATTCAGGCCTCTAAGGAGTCAAAAGACTCTTCGAGGGAGGTCCTTCCAAAGACATAAAGTCTGTCAAGACTCATCGAGGGGAGGTCCCTCCCCCCCTGAAAAACACAAAGTCTATCATACCACCCTTTAAACTCACTGACCGTTCTCGCTCCCACCACTCCATCAGGCAATACATTCGACGGCTCAACCACCCTTCATGGAAAGAAACCACTCCTCACCCTCTTGCTCACAGTTTCCTTTCATAACTTCCAAGGATGGTCTCTTGTCATCACTCCTTCCCACTGTTCAACCAAGCGAAATAACTCCCCAGTGTCAACCCTGTAACCACCTCTCAACAGTTTAAAAGTCTCAATCATATCGCCTCTCCTTCTTCTATCCACCAAACTCTGCAGTCCACATCATCCGTCATCCGTCTTTGTATCCTTTCCACAGTTAATTTATCCCCTTCAAATCCTGGGGACCAAATCTGAGAACAATAGTCCAAGTGTGGTCTGATCGGAGACTTATACAACGGAATGATAACCCTCTTATCTCTGCAGGTCAGTGTCCTTCTCATAATAGCAGCAATCCTCTGTGTTACCTTCACCACCTTTGCAATATGTCCCCTAAACTTCAGGTTTCTATCAATCATCAACCCCGATCTCTTGTCTCCCCAACTTCCTCCAGTATAACTCCTCCCATAGAGTATGCAGCATCCCATCGATGTTTCCCAAACCTCAAGACCTTACATTTTGCTGCATTAAACTGATATCGCCATTCATTTGCCCATCTATCTAGCTTATTCAAATCCTCTTGCAGGGCTACCACATCTGCACTATTACTAATAATCCTTCCCAGCTTCGCATCATCTGCAAACAACTGAATATCCCCTTGCAATGTCATTGATATAAAGGTTAAACAATATAGGTCCTAGTACTGAGCCCTGTGGGACCCCACTTGTAACCTTCTGTCTCCTTGAAACTGCTCCACCATACACAACTCTCTGATACCTATCAGACAGCAAATCCTGAATCCAGTTGACCAATCTGACATCCAGACCCATGTGTTGCAACTTAAATATCAGCTTATCATGTGGCACCCTGTCAAATGCCTTTGCTAAGTCTAAGAAAATTGCAGTATATGCCTTTCCCTTATCTAATGTTCTTGTAACTTTATTATAAAAGGCTAGCATATTGCTAAAACAAGAGCACCCTTTCACAAATCCATGTTGACTCTCACAGATAACATTACCCTCATCTGCCCAGTGCTGTATACAGTCCCTCACTACTTTCTCCAAGATCTTAACAACTACTGATGACCACAGACTGGTCTATAATTAGACACTTCCAGTCTGTTACCACCCTTATGCAATGGCACTATCTTACCTTCCTTCCATTCCCTGGGCACCTTTGCCAAAGCCAGACTTTCATTAAAAAGCCATGTTAAAGGCACTGTCAATTCCCTAGCACATTCTCTCAAAACTCTTGGTGAAATACCATCCAGTCCCACAGCTTTACTGACATCCAGAGTACTCAGTATCTGAAACACACTCTCCTCCTGTACCTCCAGACCTCGAACCAGTCCTATCCCTCTGGCATTAAAACTGACTCCTCTAGGATGAAATACTCCAATAAAGTGTTCATTGAACAATTCCACTATGTCCTCTGCATCAGTCACTCTATTCCCATTTTTATCCCACAATATCATTCTTCCACAGTCATTTCTCATCCTACTGGCCACATAGCTAAAAAATTCCCTAGGATTTTCTTTGGATCTTAGGGCCAATCTCCTCTCATATTCCAGTTTTGCTTTCCTTACCACACTAGTCACTCTTCTGGCCTGTGTCTTATATTCCTCATGCATCTCTTCACCTGTCTCCTTATATCTCTTACATAGCCTCTTTTTCGCATGCAATTCCTGTTTAATATTGTTTGTCATCCACTTTACTCCAAATTGTGTCCTCTTCTTCACTCGTGGTATACAACTTACCATTGCTGATAACAAATATTCTTTCACAATTTCCCACGCACTAGTGATATCCCGGCCTTCCAATTCCTGCCTCCATGAAACTTCCTGAAGTAGACGTCTAAGACTATTATAATCACCTGCCTTATAATTCCACATAAGTTCCCATTTCTTTGATACTACTGCATGTATATTCATTTTCCAAGTCAACACCATATGGTCACTCTCTCCAACTGGTGGGAGAGACATCAACTCAGTTATTATCAACTCTTCTGATGTTCTAACCAAATCCAAAACTTTTGAACCTCTTGTTCCCTCTGTTACATGTTGCCTAAGACATTTGTTCCTCAAGAATTCTAGAAATTCCATTCCCCTATTGCTACATGCATCTTCCTCTCTCCAGTTTATACTACTGAAGTTAAAATCTCCCATAACAATCATTCTTCTTGCACTTGCCAAACTTAGCTGTCTAAACATCTCCTGGTCCCCATCCTCTGTGCTCCTGGGTCTGTAGCAAAACCCCACTAAATATCCTGTCTTAACTGGACTAAAATTGTCATTCAGTTCTTTAGCAGTTTATAAAGTGTGAAAAATAATATAACTACATTGTTTATACACTGGTTGCTACTGTTAGTAAAGAAAAGTGGAGAGGATCCAGAGAGAGAGAGAGAGAGAGAGATGAGAGACTAAGATTGTGATAGGTCTAAAGGAATGTTCCCTACAATGAAGATTGAGGGCTGTGGGTTACAAAGGCTACTTGATAGGTAGAAACAAAGAGGTATGATGGAAGCATATAAATTATTAAAGGAGATTTATAGGACTGACACAGAAGATTATTTTCAAACATGACAGGAAGTGAGAGAAAAATGGGTCATTCCTGGAAAGTGAAGAGTCAATATTTTTGCTTGGAGGATTGTGAATTGTTGAAATCGATTGCCAGAAGAGGTTATAAGTGCTTTTGTAGACAGTTTTCCTGCTGGGTTAAAAAGTATATTATGCTTGATAAGAAATTATAATATTGTTTTAATCATTTAACAAGCATAATGAGATTGTTCGATGAACAGATAGCAGTGCATAAAAACAAGGTTTGATAGCTGTTGCATAACATGGATATTAATTCAACAATAGAACCATATGAGATATCAGCACATGTGTTAAAGAAATGTTCAGCCAAAATGGCTTAACCCTTGACATGGTTGAGACTCAAGTTATACATGTTTGTATAACTTGAGTCTCAACTCAGGAAAGATCCCACAGGAATGGAAAGGGTTGAGCCGTTTTGGCTGAACATTCCTTTAACACACACACACACATGCTGATATCTCATATGGCCCTGGTGTTGAATTGAACTATCAGGTTCTGGACTTGATATTTCCATTGTACAAGGGTGCAAAAACCAATCTAACTACTGACCTATCAGTATCTGGAATAGTGATGAAGATTTTAGAGAAATTGTTGCATATAGAAATAGGTTGACAGACCAGCTGTATTTTGCAAAAGAACAGCATGGGTTTACTAAAAGGAGTCATGCTTTAGCAATTTACTCATATTTTATAATAATCTTACTGCTGAGCTGGATAAAGGGTGTGGAAACACTATGATACTAGTAGACTTTGTTAAGGCATTTGATGCAGTATGACATGAAAGGCTGTTGTATAAACTGGAGAATATGGGATTGGAATATAAACCACTGAACTTGGATAAGTCAATATAGATGGATAGGTATCAGAAAGTGGTATAATGGATATCGATCAACCAAATTTTAGGTGACCAATGGTGTTCCCCAGGGATCAGTCCTTGGACCATTGTTGTTCAATATATATGTTACTGATATTGTGAAAGACCTGACAGGAGTTGCTCAAATTTTTGCTGATGATGCAAAGATAGGCAGAGCAATCAGAGATACTACTGATATACAGTGTTTACAGAATGATTTGAATAACCTGGAATGGTGGGTAAATGATAATGACTATCAATTCAATGTTAGTAAGCATAAAGCTATGCACTTTGGCATGATGAGATTTCCAACAGCATATTATATTGGTGGGATTATATTACAAGAAATTGATGAGACTAGGGATCTTGGAGAGTTATGGTGGATAGGAAACTGAAGTTCAAAAGTTATGTTTTTTTTTTTGCAAATACAGCTCAGAGGATAATTGCAATATTGAAATGAACATTGACATATAAGGATAAGAAAATCATTTTGCCTCTTTACAAGTTGTAGATTATGATAATATAGACTGGAATGAAGAGATGGCTTTGTGGACAAAGAGAACGAATTTCTGAAGTTTCTGAGGGACAACTACCTTAGGCAGTATGTAATAGAAAGCACATGAGAATCGTGGGTCTTGGATTTGATTATCTCATCAGAGGATGTTATTATAATTGTGATTGTCTGTGAAAATACTAGTGGTAGTGATGGGCGGTAGATGGCGTTGGTATAGTTGTGGTTCATTGTAGTTGGTGGATTGTGGGTGGAATAAATGGAATCCATTCCGATAATAGGGTGATCAATGATGAGTGTTTATTATTATACATCGGAAAATTAGCTTTTCGTTTATGAAAATTCTAGTTTTTCAAGGTAGTTATTTTGCTTATACAACAGTTGGAAAACTGTTGTACAAATCATGTATTTTAAGTATAAAGTACATGATTTCGCATGTTGGGGAAGAATTCATACATCATCTTATTCCTCTCTCCCCTTCAACATGAATTGACTTTTCTTGGTACCTGTGCCAGCCAGGGGTATCACATGTGTGGTCAGATAGTAAACTGGAACAGATAAGGTTGGACAGTAGAATAGTGATCTTAACTGGCTAGATGATAGGTATCAGCAAATTACATGTGGCAGGCAATATACTGAAGAGGAAAGTGGTATGCTCAAAGGTCTAATTGGGCTGTTGATGTATAACTTGTATGTTAATAATATTGGGAATGGTTTGCATGGTGATATGCAGTTGTTTACAAATGATGCAAAATTGGGAAGCACTATGAGGAATATAGCAGATGTAGCTTTGCAAGAGAATTGAATAGATTGATTGAGTGGGCAAGTGAGATTATCAGTTTAATGTTGTAAAGTGTAAAGTTTTAAAATTCAGGAAGGAAATATATTATGCAGAGTACACAATTTGTGGAGATATCATAGAGGATATAAGGGTTCTATGAGTAATGGTGGAAAGGACCTGAAAGTTAAGAGGTACATTGCTAAAATTGTGAAGACAGTATAGCAAGTTATGGCAGTGATGCAGAGAATACTGATGTATATGAGTAAGGTAATTATGGCCTTGATTGTAGAAGGCCTTAATCAGGCTGTACATAGATTAAAGTGCACAGGTTTGGTCGTATATCTTTCAAAAGAATGAAGAGATACTGGAAAGAGTCTAGAGATGTTCGACTAAGGTGGTCTCTGGAATGTTGAGTGTGAAGACAGATTGAGGAGAATGTAGGATATCTGTATTAAAATTCAGATATCCTAAAAATACAACTTGGAGATTATAGTGAATAAGGAGGAGGATTTGGATACAATTGAGACATATAAGGTGAGAAGAAGTTATTATGAGATAAATGTGGATGAGGTTTTTTACTGAATGGGGGAGGGAGAGACAGAGGAGAAGAGAACAAGAGGCAGAAATTGTGTAAGGAAGGTGTGACCATGGAAATGATTGGAATGAATTGTCTGAGAGTGTGGTGATTGGAGAGACAAATAAATGTGTTTAAGGTGTGATTTAATGAGCTATGTGTATAACATTGAAACATCCCACAACGAACCTTTTGCTTTCATGGCGGTCTGATGATGATAATAATTTAAAAAGAACTGACACTTAAATAAGTGCCATCAGCTCATATAAAGTAACATAGGTAATACAATTACTCATATTTTCAACAGTAAAGGAGGCCTTCTTTCAAGATTTTTTTACAATCAAATCTCACAATTATTAAACTAGAAAGTGGAAGCATGTGTAATATAGCTAAAATAATGTGACTAAATTGCATTAGTTCTCATATAAAAAATGATCTGCATTTCAAATATGTTTTGAAAAATGTAAATATAAATTCACATTTTTTAAATATTAAAACTAAATATTAATATTAAGCTACATTATGATAAAATATGACTATGTATCACATGCAAGAAAATATGGTATGTATAAATCATTTATAAACAGCACTTTTATTAAAAAAAAACAAACAAACTTGTTTTATAGATTTTACAGTGTCAAATTATAACATACATAGAAAATGACAGTAACAACTATATAACTTCATCTATGAATAAAAAAAAAAACAAAAAAACTTGAGACATTTTTAAATGCATTGTCATAAAATGCCACGTTTTGTTTTGCAGCAGTAAGCTAAAGTATCTTACTACTTTTTTTTTTAAAAAGGAATAAATCAATCATCGTCTTCTTCTTCATAAACCTAAAATAAATAAATAAAAAAAAAACATGACTATACTTGTTTCAATATACCTGAGACATCAATTTATGTATAACTTGTAAAGTCAGTATAGGACAATAAAGAGATTAAACACTCTACTAATCATGTTAGCAATGGCATGGAATGCAGTGATTTCTCAAAACAAAGATACTGCAATATAAGAGATGATGCATTAATCATCACAAACTAAATATTAAAAATGTGTAAGAGGGTAATATACATTTAATAGGTTGCCAGTGTGCTGAGAAGTTAGGATAATCACCTTGAAGGAATTGAGGTAGAATCATGTAACTTATACATTATTGTACATATTCCCCACGAAGTGTTATACACTTGTTACAATGCTGCTGCATCACTTGTAATCCTCTGAGAAAATTGTCGTTCACTTGTTGCACAAACCAGTCATTTTTGTTCTAGGTGTTTATCAGAACCCCCTCCCCCCCCACCAGAACACATACACACATATGTGTGTGTGCATTATTTTTTTTTCTAAATATCACTTCTATAATATGTAGGTGCTTCATAAAAGAGAAATTCATTTTCTTTATATTCTGGTATACAGGATACTACAATAAACCAACACCATTAAGATTTCATTACTAGTTTCCTATCAACAATCCTATTCAGAGTGAATCACTGTCTAGGAACTGCATAATCTTTATCAGCTGATCCCAACCAGAGGTAGTAAATCTTTGACATAGTCAAGAAGAATTATTTCTTCCAGAAGAAATTTGGATCTTGAAGAGACATGGGTTTTTAATGCTGCAATTCAGCAAAAGAGATAGTCAAATTTGCAAGAACAGAAATAAATACAAGTTATGATGTGGAACCACTTAGCCAGTATGCTGTGGAAATGTGCTAAACCGAACCTTAACAAATGGAAGAGGTGAAGAGTGGCTGCCAAGTGATTTTCAAAAACTTAGGGCTAAAAGATAGCCAATCCTGGTGATTAAGTGAGAGCAGGAGAAATGAAAATGCACATCTTCATGGCAAGAAACTATAATGGTTTGATGATTTAAACTAAGAATTTTCCAGCATGAATTAGCTAATGTAATTTTTATTCCTTTTGTTTAGCGAGGAATGCAAATTCTTTGGCTTTATGTTTTTATACGTGTATACGCTGGCCTGGTTGGCTGAGTGGTTAGCATATCCGCTCTCCAGCCAAAAGGCTGTGGGTTCAAATCCAAACGGTGAGCATAGATGTTTGTGATTGCCAGTGAAAACGCTAGTGGTGGTTCTGGTGGGCAGTAGATGGAATTGGTGCAAATGATGCTTTGGAGATGGAGGGTTGTAGAGTAGGTACCCTCCCTTGATGAGTCTTTGGACTCCTTGGAGGTGTCACGTAATTAATAATAATAATAATAATATTTTTCATACATTTCAAATATGTGTATGAAAGCACAAATCTGTTTCAAACTGAAGCTTTTCAATAATGCCAAAAGAAAGAATGGTAGAAAAATAAGTGATTTATGAATTAATTTATTTTTTATTCTTCACTTGAGAAAAAGTATCTGGTTGAAGTTTTTCATTATGTTTTTGTAAAATTATAAAAAATAAAATAAAATAAAAATTGGAACTATTTAAACTCAAAAATTTCCAATTTTTGAGTTTAAATATTTAAATGATTTTTCTTGACAGTTTACATACCTCATACAAAATTTAAATTTCCTAACCTAATGAGAAATGGGTCAATTTATATTTGTCGGACAGATAATCAAAGAGGTCACAATGGTTATCAGAATTTTGAGAACAATAAAGACAGTAAATGAATGTAACAATGTATGACAAGGAAATTTTGACCCAGAGCACATTAGCCTTTTCATTGCTAAGTTTGAGTTATCCTGAGCAATTTAAAAATGGTGCCCCTGCTGAGCTTGAGTATTCTTGAGAGTGTATTTTCATTTTAAAATCTCCAGAGCAGATTTTAAACAAATTTAAATTTTGCTCACATATGGTGACATTTTTTAAGAATAATTCAGTTATCCGAATTAGAAGCATAGCTAAACTTTTGGCACCCTTGGGAAATTTGTATCAGTGTGCCTTTTTTAGTGTGACAGTTTTGATAACCGATAAAATATCCTGTCTCTGGTACCCTAGGCAACTGTCTGGTACTCAGTGCTTTACTGTTCCTATGCTACTGCTCAGAACTTCTCTGTCTTCATCTACTATATGGAGGAAAAAATTTATACTTTTGTATATGCACTGGTTTCCGTAAATTAAGGAATAAAGAGAAAAACCACAACAACTCAAAAACTGTATGACAACTTCTTATGCAATTCAGTGATATGAGATGTGAAAGAAACTCAAAAATTGTAAATATATAGTTTAATTCAGTAACAGGTTCATAAAAACAATGGTCAGAAACAAGAGGTCAAGATGAGATTGTTAAGTGACTCAACAAGGAATGTGGTCACTCTCACAACAATACAGTGCTCATAATGATGTTCTATGCTGTTTATAATGGTGTTCAGGAGCTCAGCTGGTAATAGTAACCATTGCTCCTGCAAAGTTTTTCTAAATCTCAAAGGTTTTGGGTAGGGGAGTTGAGAGCAGTAACACATCTACCTAGAGCATCCCAGACAACATGCTCAACAGGATTAAGGGTGGGAGATTGGCTGGCCAGTCCATATGTAAGATAGTCTCTTATTGAAGATATTGAGTTTCAATCGATGAGGATGAGCATCATCCTATAGGGTAGACCTCCCCTATTGCATCCATATACAGATGAACATAGGGTCTTGAACCTAGTTTCTATAAGTTTCAGCATTCATGGTTCTAGGAAGCACATGCAGGTTGGTGTATCCACCCAATGAGATGTCTCCCCATGCCATTACACCACCTCCCATCAAACGTGTCCCTTTCATGGATATTAGAAGGATGATAACTCTACAGATCAGAGCATGCCTGGTATTGCTTTGTAGAACACATCAGAACTTGTCTGTAAACACTGCTAACCTCCACTGGTCTTGGATTCAGTTCATGTGGGAATAGGGGTATACAGACTACTGGTCCCCTAGCATGCAGATCCTCTTTGGTGCACAGTGGAAGCAGATCATATGGTCAGATCATAGCTGATTTGGGATAGCATTCCTGTTTTGACAAGTAGATAATTGGAGATATTGGTCAATTACTATGGTTGTAGCCCATGGCCTTCCTTCACTGTATCTTTGAGATGCTATTTGTGACTGTTGGAATTAGTTCCACAGTCTTTGAACGACAGAACAACTCACATGCAACCATCTGGCTACCTCTGCGTGACTATGGGCAGCCTCTAGTCTTACAACTGCTTGCCACTTGGTATCGTGAAATGTCTTGTTCTCACTCCAGACTCGAAATGGGAAAACCACTCCAAAATGCCCACTTTTATGCTGGAGCTCATCTGTATATAAAACTGACAGTGCCACAACAAAAACCAGACTTAGCATCACTTTTTACACAACGTACCTAACTTTCGTGTGTTTTTTCTTTTTCCCTGAGTTATCATGGTTTTTCCTCTTTGTTCCTTAATTTATGGAAACCACTGTAACAGAAGAAATCTCGTGGCTGACACATCATGTGTTCCACATCTTCCCAGGGATAGTAAAAATAGTGGGATGCATGCAGGCTGACCACAAGTCATGAATATTGCATGAAGCCAGAAAAGAGAGACAGAAAATGAAACATGCGCCAGACATATTTAAATCACTTTCATGGCTTACATATGTAACAAAAATTATGTAGAATTTTATTCACAAACATCAATATATTTTATCCAACATTACATGGACATCATCAGGGAGACAGATTGTTAAATACATTCAAAATATGAATCACAATAATGAGTCATAAATCAAGTTATATTAGCCTGTGTCTCAGTCACAGTTGAAGTATATGCTTACACTATTAGAATTCCAAGAAATAATTGTAAAAAGTTGTATAAAAAATTATTATTAATTAAAAAACTTATGAACAATTAAAAGTAATCATTCCCAAAATTGCAGATTTGCATACAGTCTGATTGATTGAGGTTTGGATGATTTTGTAGCATTTCACATGTTTCAAGATAAAGATGATAAAATTTGAACTTGCTAGAATGAAGTTTTGTCTGGTTCCAAAGAACTCTGTCCCTTGTGTCAATAGCATGAGAAGCAAGAAAAAATTATTATTATTATTATTACTCCAAGACCCCATGGAGTCAAAGATTCATGTAGGAGGTCCTTTTATCATACACACAACTCATTGTACTGCACCATAAACACATTCAAATTCTCCACAGACACCCCACTCTCAGGCAAGGCATCCCAATAATAACACAACTCTGCATGCAAAAAACCTGCTTCTCACTCCCCTGCTCACACCCGCCTTATATAATGGAACAAGAATCTCCCTACTTCTATAAGTCAGTGTCCTCTGCATCATTCCCAGAAGTCTATGTGTTGTCCTCACAATTTTGGAAATGTGTCTCCTAAATTTCAGATCCTTATCCACTATCACCCCAAGATCTCTTATTTCTTCTGCTTCCAACAATATATTCACACCAAGCATAAATTCTACATCCCATCTTTGCTTCTCAAATTTTAAAACCTTACATTTTGCAACATTGAACTTGCATCCCCATTCCCATTCATTCCATTTATTCAAGTCTTCTTGTAAGGCCACAACATCTTCTCTACTCTTCATAGTTTGTCCCGACATCTGCAAACAAGTGAATATCTCCATCCAAATCTTCACTAATATCATTAACATACAAGTTAATCACAATTTTGGAAATGTGTCTCCTAAATTTCAGATACTTATCCACTATCACCCCAAAATCTCTTATTTCTTCTGCCTCCAACAATATATCCACACCAAGCATAAATTCTACATCCCATCTTTGCTTCTCGAATTTTAAAACTTTACATTTTGCAACATTGAACATCCCCATTCCCATTCTTTTAATTTATTCAAGTCTTCTTGTAAGGCCACAACATCTTCTCTACTCTTCATAGTTTGTCCCAACTTTGCATCATTTGCAAACAACTGAATATCTCCATCCAAATCTTCGCCAATATCATTAACATACAAGTTAAACAGTAATGGCCCTAAAACAGACCCCTGAGATACACCACTAGTGACTTTCCTCTTCCAGGATATTGCTCTCCCATACACAACTTGCCGATACCTATCAGATAGCCAGTCTCCAATCCAATGCACTAATCTAATATCCAACCCCATCTGCTCTAGTTAGACTCCAATTTATTATGTGGCAATCTATCAAAAGCATTTGCGAAATCTAAGATACTATAGATGTGTATCCCTCTCCTGTGTCCAAGAAAGCTGTCACCTTATTGTAATAAGTAAGTAGATTACTAAAACATGACCTCTCTTTAACAAATCCATGCTGTCCATCAAACATAATACCATTGTTGTCAACCCAACTCTGGATCCTAGTTCTCACAAGCTTCTCCAACAACTTAACCACAACACCTAACACACAGATAGACCTATAATTCGATGCTTGAGTTCTATCACCTCCCTTGTGAAGTGGCACAATCTTGCCCTCCTTCCACTCCTTTGGAACTTGAGCCAGTGCAAGACTCATATTAAAAAATTATGTCAAGGCAGATGTCAACTCCCCGGAACATTCCTTCAGAATATGTGGTGATATATTATCAAATCCCACAGCCTTGTTATTATTATTATTACGTAACATCTCCAGGGAGTCCAAAGACTCATCGAGGGAGGGCATCTACCTACAACTTTCCGTCTCCACCAACCGTGACTATCTTCATTATCTACACCAACACCATCTGCTGCTGACCACCACCACTAGTATATTCAAAGACAATCACAAACATCTATGCCTACGGTGGGATTTGAATCCACAGCCTTTTGACTGGAAAGCAGATACGCTAACCACTCGACCAAGTTTGCTCAACTCCCCATGCACTTCTTGCTGACTCACAGTCAGTCTCTCTCTCTTCTCCATCATCAACTACTCTCAATCTCTCCACGAAGTCACATTCACAAGAATGAAAGACCCATATGAACTGCTCATTAAGTATCTCCATTATATCTTCTGCAACAGTTGTCCTTATACTATTTTGTCCAATCAATGCCATCCTTCCATAATCATTCTTTTTTTTTTTTTTTTTTTGTTGGCTACATATTGAAAGAACTCCCTAGGATTTTTTTTGGCCTCATTAGCTAACTGCTGCTGATACCTCACTTTTGCTACCCTTACCAACCAAGTCATCTGCCTTGCCTGGTCTTTGTAATCCTCATGGAATTGGTTATTATCACTTCTCTTATCTGCCTCCATAATGCCCTTTTTCTCTGTATCGCATGCTTGATCTCTTCATTTAACCATTTCACACCTACCTTATTTAACTTTCTGACCCTTGGAATACATTTAAACATTGCTTCTACTAGATAGTTCTTGAATATCCTCCAAGCTGCATTGATCTCTTATCCAGCTAACTCCTCATTCCATGCTACTCCTGCAAGCCGTCTCCTGAGCTCTTCATAATCACCACCCTTGTGATTACCTGGACTGTTGCCAGTAGTGTGAGGACCTCTGTGAGAAAAGGATATATGTGGAACTGCTGGTCACTCTCACAATTTGGAGGGGGACTGGACACCTCATTTATAATTACATCCTCTCATGAGATAATCAAATCCAAGACCCTCAATCCTTGTGTGCCCTCTGTTACATACTATCTGAGGTAGTTGTCCCTCAAAAACTCAAGAAACTCATTTTCTTTACTTCCAGTTGCTATCTCATCATCCCAGTCTATATTGCCATAATTAAAATCGCCCTTAATGATCATCCTTTTCTTATTTGCTTGGCTAATTTGATTATACATTTCATACTCGTTACCGTCTACATTACCATGTCTATAACAACATTCAATCAAGTATCCTATTCACTTCTATCTCACACCATACTCCCTCAAAACCACTGGCACTATTTCCCTCTTGCATCTCTACTTTGTATGGACATAACTCTTTCTCTATCATCAATAGCACTCCCTCTACCTTTTTACCCTTTCTATTCTCATGAAACACATCATACCCTTCCATCTCTATTTCTGTCAGGATGTCATCCTCATCCAATCATGTCTCACTTATTCCAACAATTTTTGGGTGGACAGACTCAATTAATGCAATCATTTCATTTGCTTTGTTTTCATTTTCTTTGTTTCTTGCACTTCTAGCATTTGTATACAAACACAGCTCATCCCTGGATCTATAGGAATTTCTCCATATTCAACTCAAGCCATTTCCCTTTCTCCTTATTCATCTTAGAACCCTCTTCAAATCCAACTGTTTCCTCTTGATCTCATGTCATCCCCTTGCTTTCCTGTCTACACATGCATTCACATTCTCTAGGAGCATCCAACTTTCTCGGACTGTATTTCCCTGTCTGTCTGTCTTGCACACCCATTCTCTCATTCTCTATATTCATGCCGCTCACTTCTTCATTTATAACCACCTCTTCAGTCTTTCCAGTCTTACTCTCCCGCTCTTCCATGTCGCTCCCCACTTGATCAGATTCATTCTCTGCACTCACTCACTTCTCTACCTTCCAGCAGCAGCAGTCTCTCCAAGCAACTCACACTAAAACCACTCAAATCCAGTCCATCATATACAGTTCACTTCGTCCTTCAAACTCATTCCACTCATTAACAAACTGTTAATGTTAACACAAAGTGTAATTATATACTTCAGCTGAGACTCATTATTTTGATTCATGTTTTGAATGTTAAAGGTCTGTCTACCTGATGATGTCCATATAACAATGGATGAGATATATTGTAGTTTTGGAATAAAATTCTATATAATTTTGTCACCTGTGTAACCCATGAAAGTTGTTTAAATAATCAGTCAATAATGAAACTCTCATTTGTAATAGGATATAATAAGAATAACATGAGTAGCTGAGAGGTCAGATATGAATTGTTCTGCTGAATGTTTGTGTGATGAGTAGTTTTGCTGAACGTTTGTGTAAGGCCTTGAAGTGGTACAGAAAGTTCTGTTTTCTCCTCCTGCACATAACAGTTCTAAATTCTCAGACACTGTACAAAGTAAAAACAGGAAAAAACAAATATTTGCAGATTTTCAACTGACTCTCATAAGAAAATTTTTTTCAAAACTTTCATACACTGCAATCAATGACTAAAATGGGAAGTGCATCACCTGGTGATCAACCCCTCAGACTGAAAGGAAGACACTTTCCAACCTGGTTCTTCCTGCAAAAAACATTGTGTATTCCCATATATGTTCAAACACACAGTGCTCTCTTCCCCCCCCCCCCCATTTAAAGAGGAGGGAGGGAGAGAGAGAGAGAGAGAGAGAGAGAGAGAGCAGAGTGTGTGTGTGTGACAAATGGTTGCAGTGCCTATGTGTTTAGCCCCATTTGAAAAATATTAAACAATGGCTTAATCTGAAAGGATAATGGAGGTGATATAGATGATCTGTATTATATACTTGTATAAAAGTACTGAGAAGATTTTCAATAAAACATAATTTGTGTATCATAATTTTTGAATTGAAAACGAGCAGCCTAATGTCTTGCATGTTACTATTTAATTTAAATTATCAAAGAAATAAGGCAGCAAGGAGAGTTTGGCTGACTTCTATTTTTTCTGCAATGAAAAAGTAAAACAGAGGGGACTTGAAGTCAGCTTTTCTAAGTCAGATATGATGAATGCATATGCAGGGTGATCGGCTGGTGGCATGTGCGAAGTGTGCAATATACACAGGTGCTGCAGAAGAAAAGGTGCCTAAAAGATGTCAAAAAATATGAGATAAGAATTTAAACGAACAACGAATGGTACATATAATTATGAATGTACGTCGTCTTCTGCTTGGGCCCCTTCAGATCTTCCCGGAAACAAACAAATAAATTCTGAAATTGTATCCTGGACCCAATATCACTGTAATTTTTGATTAAAATTTATGAAAATATACCTAAAATAGTTCTTTAATTTTTGATGTATCATAAATCAACTTATAATTGTTGATTTATGATACATCAATTGTTGTATTAATTGTTATTAATTATTAATTAATAACAATTAATAATGGTATTAATTATTAATTGTTGAGTTCCGTGTAAAAAAAAATTGTATAAGCAGGACTAATCCATAGGTAACATTATACTGTAAAGCGGTTTTCATTTGCTTTTCATTTCCTGTTCATTTTATTCACACTTTATTCAAAAAAAAACTTTTTTTGGAAAGGCACCGAACATTAATCACACACACAAGAAAAATACTAGGCGCCGTGTTGTGCATATGTACTGCATTTGTCACAAAAGGACTTGTGTGAAGTGTTTTCAATAAATAGGATAGATGATAGTTGTTGAGTTGGCCAGCTGAGAGTCCATAGAACTCTCAGACTAGATGATCTAGACTAGACCTGTTATAGGTCTAGTCTGGATCATCGTTACTGTTAAAGCCATAAATGTCTGTGAAACATATGTAGAAATTTTTTTTGTAATGCATTATTGAAGGTTTTTTTTTGTTGTTGTTGTTGGATTCTTGTATATTTGGATTTATGTTTTTACTTTTAAGTGTTTCTGTAGTGCAACTGGAAGAACAACGATACAGTTTTTCAATTGAAGGTGAGTTAGCTAATTTCATGTGGAGGCAGTAGTTTTTTCCTCCTGGAAACTCAGGTTTTTCATCCTACATACAGGCAAATTATCAGCCAGAGAAAATACAGACAATTTACAGACAAAAAAAAAAAAAAAAAAAAAAAAAAAAAAAAAAAATAATAATAATAATAGTGGTGGTGGAAACAGTGTGTTGTAGAGTAGAGTGCCCTCCCTCGATGAGTCCTTGGACTCTTTGGAGGTGTCATGTAATAATGATAATAATAATTTTTGTCGGAGATTTTTCTATGGAATAGAAAAACTGTTCATTATGCTGACTCTCTGGCCCTTATTGCTCATGAGAAGGAAGAGTTAAATAAATAAAGAGTACAAACTACAATATGAAAGTGAAAGGCTTGTGAACATTTTACTAATACAGAGGGAACCCAGTCTCATGTCCTGGTATGGTCTTGACAGCTCCTGCTACATATCACCATACTCTCCCTTCTAAACTCATTACTATCAGGTTTTATCCCACATCTACAGTCAGCTTGCATGTGGTAGTGAATATGAAGCTATATGGTGTGAGGTGGAGTCTAACAAGATCAAATACATGGTGGGGTGTTGATACAGACCTAGCAGATCAGTTGCAGGAGATGATGAGATGCATCACCAAATAAACCTAACAGGTACTAAATGATTAACCATTATAGGTACCTGTAATTATCTAAACATTTATTGGGTAGTAGCATAATCTTATGAAAATAATGAAGCCAAATTTATTGAGCTCTTACAAGACAACTTCCTTAAGTGGCATTGTACAAGGAACCCAAAGTCAAGAGAGTATTAGACCTGATTATAGTGTTAGAGGAGGGTTTCAGTCAAAGATGTGACTTTTGCCTCCAGTTTGATCATGCTGTAATGATATGGGATTTAGCTAAGTGTATGGATATTCCATTCAGTAAAGATTACATATTGAACACACAAAGCAGGAAATTATGACAATCTGACGAGAACAATAGGTTTGATCCCATGGTATTGGTTGCTAGCTGGGAAGGATATAGCAATGCATGAGAAATATTGAAAAATACATCAATGATGCAATATTGGAATGTGTCTCTAGAGTTCAAAGCATAAATAGACCGGAAGTGAAATTGATGTGTAATCTATACATCAATATATTTATGATGTGAAATTATGATGATTAAACAAGAGATTCTTTCAGAAAAAAGATGATGTGAAAGAAATACCATGTGCATAAGGATCATGTCAGTTATGGTCAGTAAGGGCAAAGCCAGAAGAGTTACAACTATTATATGGAAAGATATCAGCTATCAACCTAATATATACAACAAAGAGTTCAATGATACCCTTACTCTTCTTTTTCTTCTTCCTGTCCAGGTTCTAGGCCAAGTGGCCTGCTCCGGACTGAGTCCATCTTCTTCATGGTCGTCCCCTATTCCTTGTCCTCTAGGCTTATATGCTAAGATCTTTTTTGGCAATCTTTCTCTCTGAATTCTTGCTATATGGTCTAGCCAGTTTTTCCTATATTTAATATTGAGTCTGTTATGGAATTAATTTTAAGATTTTTAATTATTCCACTGTTTTTTTTTTTTATCTAATAGGGTTGGTTTTTCTAAGGAATTTCATTTCTGCTGCCTGAATTCTCTGTATATCTCTTTCTCCGAAGGTCCATATCTCACTTCCATATAATAGTGTAGGTTTGGCTAGTGTTTTGTAGACTCTAATTCTTGTGTTTCTGTACGTAGTTAGGTTTAAAGGTTCTGCTAATTACTCCAGTGATTTTTATAAAGTTCATCATCTTAAAATCAATATCTATTTCATTTACGTAAGATAGTTTACAGTCTAAGTATTTAAAATTATTAACTTGTTCAATTATTTTATTATTTATTACTATTTTATTTCTGACAGGGTTATTTCCATGAAAAGCCATGACTTTAGTTTTCTCCGTTGACATTCATTATTATTATTATTATTATGTGAGACCTCCAGGGAGTCCAAAGACTCATCGAGGGAGAGTGTGCCAACAGCATTGAACAACTGACCCCTTCCAACTACTAACCGTGCTCAAACTTGCTTTCCGAAGTTCATCTTCACTCTTTCCAAAGATGATCTGATCATCAGAAAAGAGTAGTGTGTCTATTTTTGTATATCGATTAATTTGAAAGCCACATGTATTTACTTCTCTCCATTTTTTGATAATATTGTCCATATATATGTTAAATAATATGGGTGATAAAGGACAGTCTTGACGGACTACTCTATTTATTGGTTTCCAAGTGGATATATCATTTTGCTTTATTGCTATTTCTTTATTATGGTATATGTTCAATAGAGTATTGTATAGTTGGTTTGGAATGTGTTATTCCTTTAGTTTCCCATAGTTTATTTCTCAAAATTTTGTCAAATGCTTTTATATAATCAATTAAAGCTATGTGTGTTTCAATATTGTATTTTCTGTTTTTCTATAATTATTTTTAAAATAAAAGCCGAGTCTATACATGACCTTCCATTACGGAATCCATTCTATTCTTCTCCAAGCTGTGATTCTATATAGGATATTAATTTGTTTGTTAACATCTTTACATAGATTTTATAACCTGTACTGAGGAAGCTGATGCCATGATAGTTATTGCAATCTGTTTTTTGTCCTTTTTTTTTTTTGTAAATTGGGATCACTAGAGCTCTACCCCAACTTTTTGGGGATTTTCCCTCTTTGTATATTTGGTTTATAAGTTTTAGAAATCTGGTGTTAAATTCTTTAACTGCAAATTTAATAAGTTCTGTGTTTATATTATCTTCTCCTGGTGACTTGCCTGTCCTGCTTTGTTCGAGGGTGTTTTGTAGTTTTTCACATGTAAACTCATCTATATTACTGATGTTGTTTCAAGGGGAATTCTTGTATCAAAGAGTTATCATGCCATAACTTCTGAAAATACTCCTGCCAGGTTTCTGGTTCAATTATATCAATTTTTGTTCTTTGTTTTAAATTGTTATTCATTTGTTTCAGGATTCTATATGTTTTAGGTCTTTTTAATGTACAGTCCCATTCTAATTTTGCCATAAAATTTTCATATGTTTCTCTATTTTTTTTCCCTACATGCTTTCTTTGCTATTGCTCTTTTCCTTTTATATTCAATGAATGATTCATCTATCTTTATATTTAGCCATTGTTTATATGCTATCTTTTTTCTTCAATTATCCATTTGATCTCTTTGTCCCATTGTCTTAGACATCTGCATCTTTTCCATTTTCTTTTTGTTCCCAAACTCTCTCTTGCAACATTTTCTAATATATATTTGATGTTTGACTATTCTTCTTCCACTGTCCTACTTTCCTCGATTTTACTCAACCAATCCCTAATTCTACTCTGCAAATACAAGCCTCTGATATTCTCATCGTCTAAGAGTTTAATCTTATATTGTTCTGTGTTTCTAGTGTTTCTATTTTCTTTTGGTTCCCCCCCCCCAAATCTTGGTTTGCATTTAATTTTCCCTACTAATAAGTAGTGTTCTGACTCTATCTCTGCTCCTCTGTATACTGTGGTGTCTATAATCATATTTGATAATTTCATATTAACTATTATATAGTCTATGAAGCTTCTTGTATTTCTTGCCTGCCAGGTAAATCTGTGAATATCTTTAATATCTTTATGTTTAAAGTAGGCATTTGTTATTCTAGAATTGTTGTACAGGGTGAATGCTCTTAATATCTTCCCATTATTATTATATTTTGGTTCTCCTATTGGTCCTACATTGGGTTTATGTGAGGTATTACCAATTCTTGCATTTAAGTCACCCATTATTATAATATAATCAGAAGGGTTTATTTGATATATTATCTTTTGTAGTTTTGATAAAAAAATCTCCGATTCTTTTTCTTTTCCCTCTTCTCGGGGATAAGTGCCTATTATTGTTAAATATCCTCTACGTATCTTTAGTCTTGTGGCTATGATTCTATCATTCCAGTAGTTGTAATGTAAAATATTTTTCTTAAAGTTTTATGTATGAACATCATTACGCCTGACTTTGCCCTTTCTTCCATCTTTACTCCACTATAAATATAGATATAATTCTTGGTTTCATCTGTTCCTTTTTGTTTTTTCTTTGATTTTGTAATAGTAGCTATGTTTATTTTTTTTCCCCATGGTTTGGTCTAATTCTTGTATTTCATGGTGTATACTTCTAACATCCCATGTTGCTAGTTTCCAAATATCAGGTATCTTCTTTTTCCACTTTTGTGCCTGTGTCTCAATCATATCCATTCTCTGAGCTGGATCATTTCCAGTAGGGTCCATCTGTTTTGAATTGTCATGAGTCTTTTTAGTGAGTTTCAATTCAACTGAGGGGGGGGGGGGGTTACTGGCCATCTATAGTCTAGCTGCTTGATGGTGGGAATGCCACCTTAAGGTCCTCAAAGCTTGCCTTGGTTAGTGTTTATTAAAGGAAAAAGAAATTCCCCTCAGCCCTTGATTACTCTAATAGCTTCAGTGGAGAGTGGTGGAACCCCTCCGGAGCTAGAAGTTAGGATAGTAAAGATTATAGTATTGTGTCCTCTTCTATAGATGTTAACAGAGAAGATATAAGAGGGATCAAGATGAAGAACAATGTAGGAAAGAAGTATGGCTAAGAGTGAAGGAGACCATACCTAGCTCAGGTACCCCAGGTGTGCCAAGTCCATACTTGCAATTGCAAGTCCCTGCGGGTACACCCTTGTGTATACCCTTACACAAGATGAATAAACTCGTGTGTATGAGGAGGACAAGTACTAGAGCTGTCGCATAAACTGAATATGAATTCAGAAATAGGGATTGATGGGATAATGGCATGGATGCTAAAAGAGTGTTCAGCTGAACTGGTTGTGATTTTGACTTGGATGTATAATCTGAGTTTTGCCACAGAAATGATTCCACAGGAATGAAAAGAATGTGTGATAATCCCATTGCACAAGGATGGTACAAAGAATTCTAACTATTAGAATCTCTGGAGTGGTCATGAAAAACTTGAAAAAGTTTATAAGAGATTGCATACAGAAATGGGTTGATAGAGAATCCATACTTTGCAATGAACAGAATGAGTTTACTAAGCGAAGGTCATGTTTGAGAAATCTGCTCACATTTTATAATAATCTGACAGTTGAGTTAAACAAGGGGAATGGATACACAGTGATACTTTTCGAAACTATTATAGCTTGTGATAGGATATAGCATAGAGAGCTGTTACATTTGGAGGATATAAGATTGGATTATAAACTACTAGATTTGAAAAAAGGCTTGCTGGCTGTCACTCACTTCTCCAATATATCAAGCAGTGGAATATTGGAGATGTGAGTCTGCAAGGTTCAAGGTGACCAGTGGAGTACTCAGGGACCAGTCACAAGGCAGTTGACCATGGTGAAAAGAGGGGGTAATCTTGATGGATGACTTTAATTACGGGATCATAGAATGGAAGGGAGGAGATAGTGTATGGGAACAAGGAGAGTGATTTTGTTGAATCTCTGAGGGATAAATACCTTAAGCAGCAGCATGTGACCAAAGCAAATAGAGGCTGAAGTGTTTTGGATTTCACAAGATGTAATTGTTAATGATGTATTTGAGAGCAGTAGACGATGGGGAAGAGAGACTGACTAAGTGAGCAAGAGGTGTATGGGGAGTAAACTAGATGTTAGTAAGGCTGTGGGACTTGATAATATATCACAACGTATCCTGAAGGAATGTGCCAGGGAATTGACACCTGTCTTGATATATTTTTTTAATATGAGTCTTGCACTCAGTTAAGTCCCCAAGGAGTGGAAGGAGGGCAAGATTGTGCCGCTTCATAAAGGAGGTGATCGAACTCAGGCATCAAACTATAGGCCTATCTGTGTGTCAGGTGTTGTGGTTAAGTTTTTGAGAAGCTTGTGAGAACTAGGATCCAGAGTTGGGTTGACAACAATGGTATTATGTTTGATGGACAGCATGGATTTGCTAAAGGGAGGTCATGTTTTAGAAATCTACTTAATTATTACAATAAAGTGGCTGCTTCCTTGGACAGAGGAGAAGGATACACAGTAATACAGGGTGTTCGGGATAAATTTGACAGTTTCGTAAGGAAAAAGAAAATCTTCTTTGTATCTATTAAATTTAATGAATTGACAAAAAAACATTACAGGCAGAGTTAATTACAATACTATCAACAAGATTTACTCAAAATAACCACCATTAGCATCGATCACAGCTTCAATTCTGCTTCGGAACCTCGAACAAGCTGATGCTACAGTCTCCCTGGGAAGGGCCGCAAAAACTGTTTTAATTTTATCCATTAACTGGGCTTTTGTATTACTGGAAGTGCGATTGGTGTCTTTTTCAACTGCGCCCCATACAAAATAATCCATGGGGTTAAGGTCTGGGGAGTTTGGAGGCCAAACATTTGGACTGGTGAAGTCGTAGAAATTTTCGGACAACCATTTTTGACTTTTCCCAGAGGTGTGGCAAGGGGCCGAATCCTGCTGCCATACATACGGCCTACCATTGGCTACCCTTGTTATCCAGGGCTTGACTACAGTTAGCAACTCCACGAACAAAGCCCGAATTCCAATGCCAGGGTTCTTCAACACCTGTTCCTGCAGATTTGCGAGGAATTCTGCTGTACGAACGCAATCAGATCGTCTGCTAGGGATCTTTCTTCTTGCTACATCCTCGTAGTCACCATTGCAAGTCTCTAGTTCATGCCTGATTGTTTTTACTGTATTCAGGGAGCATTGGACAGCAGTCGTAATATCCTTATTTTGATGGCGGGCACGAATCATCATGATACAAGTTATTCTCCTCCATGATTCAGGTGGGTTCCAGCTATCCATCCTTTCTGACATCTTGTATATGAATGAAGAAGGGTCCAAACTTTTAAATGAAGAGAAGTGTGTGTTAATACATGTAACTTACGGAAAAATATAATTAATTATAAATATGTCAAATTTATCCCGAACACCCTGTATACTTAGATTTCGCAAAGGCTTTTGATAGAGTACCTCACGATAAATTGATAGTAAAACTAGAGCAATGGGGTTGGATATTACATTAGTGCATTGAATCGGAGACTGGCTATCTGATAGGTATCAACAAGTTGTGTATGGAGGAGCAATATCCAGGAAAAAGAAAGTCACTAGTGGGGGGGGATCTGTTTTGGGGCCATTACTGTTTAACTTGTATATTAACGATATAAGTGAAGATTTGGATGGAGATATTCAGTTGTTTGCAGATGATGCAAAGTTGGGACGAACCATGAAGGGTAGTGAAGATGTTGTGGCCTTACAAGAAGGCTTGAATAAATTGAGTGATTGGACATGGAAATGGGGATGTGAGTTCAATGTTGCAAAATGTAAGGTTTTAAAATTTTGAAAACAAAGATGGGATGCAGAATTTATGCTTGGTGAGGATATATTGTTGGAGGTGGAAGAAATAAGAGATCTGGGGGTGATAGTGGATAAGGATCTGAAATTTAGGGGACACATCGCCAAAATTATGAAGACAACACAAAGGCTTCTGGGAATGATGCAGAGGACACTGACGTGTAGAAGTAGGGAGATTCTTGTTCCATTGTATAAAGCTTTGATTAGGCAACACATAGACTATTTTGCCCAGATTTGGTCACTGGGTTTTCAGAAGGATGAAGAGATGTTGAAAAGGGTCAAAAGGAGACTGACTAGGGTAGTTTCTGACTTCTGGAATGTCGAGTATGAGGAAAGATTGAAAGATATAATTTGCAGAGTCTCGTGGACAGGAGGAAGAGGGGGAGATATGATAGAGACCTACAGGTTGGTAAGCGGTTGTTATAGGATCAGTGCTGGAGAAGTTCTACAGAAAATAGCAGGAGATCGGGGGGGGGAAGACCCAGAGGTCATCCCTGGAAACTGTATAAAGAGGGTGTGAGTAGGGGAGTGAGAGGCAGGTTTTTTTCGTGCAGAGTTGTAAATGATTGGAATGCCTTGCCTGAGAGTGTGGTGGCGTCTGCAAGGAGTTTGAATGTTGTTCACGGTATGATGAGCTGTGTGTGTGTGTGTGTGTGATAAAAGGACCTCCCAGATGAGTCTTTGACTCCATGAGGTGTCTTGGGATATTAATTATTAAAACTGCTGCCAGTTAGTCAGAGTGATCATGAGGTAGTTGTTTGGGAAGTAGTGATAAAAGAAAAGGATACTGCCCATTGTTATTCCCTTCTTTTCATTAATGACATTGGGAAGAATTTGTTGTTTAAGAGATACTTGTTCCACGAGAGGTTTCTTCAATTTAACATGAAAAACACAAGTAATAAGTAATACTATTTATTGTATCTGACACCTAAAGGACATTAGGTGTCAACTACAATATAAACTGTTTCTACAATTACTTAGTTTAGTGCTGTGTACCTGTCACAGTTATCATTATGTTGTGATGATGCTGTGATGTTGAAATTAGCAAAATATTAATGAGTTTAATAAATGTATTTTTTTCCTCTTGGTGTTGGTTATACTGCTAAGCATTATTATGAATAATGAACAATGCCTAAGCCTTTCTTTATGTACATGTAAATCATCATTTGTTACACTTTGGGGCCAAAATATTTTTAAATTTTATGTAAGCATTTTGTTTGAACACTATTTAATTTAACTTCCCATTTTTTGGTCAGTTTCATGTCTCTGATCCCTTTATTTTGTTTTTATTATAAGCATGGGATGATTTCTATATATATATATTATTCAATTTTCTAAAAGCAATATTTGTTTGTCATTCTTTGCATTATATCATTATTGGTTAAACCTTCAGTATCAATATTAACTCCCAAGTATGTAAAATGTTATTATTATTATTACGGGCAACTCCAAGGTGTCGACTCCTAAATAAGTCCAATAGAAATCTTCAGTACTCTTTTTATTGATATGAAGAAAATGTGGTTGTAATGTTGGGAATAGAAATGGAATGATGTCCAATTTTCCAAAAGCATGAGAAGTGAAAAGAAGAGGGAGGCAGGGGGATAGTACTATTAATGACCACAGAGGAATACTTCCACAAAATGTTGAAGTTGAAAGTACATGTGTAGATTTTGGATACTGTGCAGTGTGAAATTGAAATTAACAGGCTAGTATATATGATAAGCTTCTGATATTGCCTTGTGATTGTGAAAACCTTCATAATCACAAGGCAAAATAGTTGACTATGGTGAAATCAGGGGTGATCTTGATGGATGACTTTAATTACAGGAATATAGAATGGAAGGAGGAGATGGTGTATGGGAACAATGAGAGTGATTTTGATGAATCTCTGAGGGATAAATACCTTAAGCAGCAGCATGTGATCAAAGCAACTAGAGGTTGTAGTGTTTTGGATTCACAAGACGTAATTGTTAATGATGTATTAAAACACTGCCAGTTGGTCAGAGTGATCATGAGGTAGTTGTTTGGGAAGCAGCGATAAAAGAAAAAGATACTGGAATTATAAAGCAGATGATTATGGGAAGCTCTGTAGTCATCTAGCATCAATATGTTGGGAAGATAAGATGTGCACAAAAGATGTTGATAGTACATGGGAATTCATGAGGCTGTATCTGACACATGCAATATATATATATATATATATATATATATATATATATATATATATATCTGCATACCAAGGGGGTTAAGAGAGTAAATAGAGCATGGGTGAAATGGATGACTAGTGAAATCAAGCGAACTGAGAAGGAAAAGAAAAGGTTATGGAGGTACAAGACAGCTGGTGGCAATCAGATCCACGAAGAGTATAAAGTGCAGGTGAGGAGCATGGTTAAGAAAGAAAAGTAACAGTATGAGAGGAGATTGGCTAGTAAGGCCAAGGTTAATTCAAGATAATTCTTTCACTATATTATTATTATTATTACACCCCTCCATGGAGTTGGCAGACTCATCATGGGAGGTTCATTCAACTGACAATATATATATCATACCGAATCTTAAAATCCTTATTGCATTAACAACATATTCTGGAAATGCGTTCCAGTCACTGACAGTTCTCCATGTAAAAAATCTACTCCTCACACCCATCTTCACTACACTCTTATATAACTTCCAGGGATGGCCTCTGGTTCTTCTCCTCTCACCTTCTATTCTTTTTATAATCCCCTTTGGATAAATCTGATAAAATCCTCTCACTAACTTAAATGTCTCTGTCATATCACCTCTTTTCCTCCTATTTACCAAACTCTGTAATCCACATCTCTTCAACCTCTCTACATAGCCAGCATTTCAAAGTCCTGATATTGTCTTAGTCAAAATAAAGATTTATTGTTACATAGACCATATATTTACAACGTACTTAAGCTCTTACAAATTGCCTACCGGTTTCGGTAGTAACTGACCAACTTTCTCAAGGCTTGCATAGTACAAAAAAGAGGTAAATGCAAAAAAGGTTTCAAAATACAAAGAACCGTTAGTACCTGTTAGGTAGCTAGGGTGACACGTTCGCGTGACATAACTACTCAGCATCATGAACACACGTTACATGCAAACGCGTAATATGATTATTTGCATACTGTAGCTCTGTTGAACTGAGGGAGTTGATTAGATTTTTCCAGGTATCGTTCAGAATGGCCCCTTGATTTCTGTTTAGGTTACTTCCTGTACGTAGTACAACTGCTGCTTCTTTAAATACTCGATGTCTGTAATCCTCGTCTACGTAGGGCATGGAGCTGTTATTCCAGTCTATAGTGTGGTTCGAAGTTGAAAAGTGATGTGCCAATCCTGAGGTGATCGTTCTGTTGTGATTAACATTGCCTATATGTTCTTTCTGTCTTATTTCCAGGCTTCTCGAAGTCTGTCCAATGTAGGAAAGACCGCACGTGCATGGAATATTATACACACCTGGATATTTATAAAATGGCACACCGTCTTTAGGGGATCTTAGGACCTGTCTTATGCTATTTGTTGGTTTAAATACAACCCTGATGTTATGTGTCTTTAACAATCTTGCAATTTTTGTTGAAGTTGAACCTATAAAGGGGATGACTGCTGTTGAGATATGCTGGGCGACTGTTCTTTCTTGTTGAATAAATATCCAGGTGTGTATAATATTCCATGCACGTGCGGTCTTTCCTACATCGGACAGACTTCGAGAAGCCTGGAAATAAGACAGAAAGAACATATAGGCAATGCTAATCACAACAGAACGATCACCTCAGGATTGGCACATCACTTTTCAACTTCGAACCACACTATAGACTGGAATAACAGCTCCATGCCCTACGTAGACAAGGATTACAGACATCGAGTATTTAAAGAAGCGGCAGTTGTACTTCGTACGGGAAGTAACCTAAACAGAAATCAAGGGGCCATTCTGAACGATACCTGGAAAAATCTAATCAACTCCCTCAGTTCAACAGAGCTACAGTACGCAAATAATCATATTACGCGTTTGCATGTAACGCGTGTTCATGATGCTGAGTAGTTATGTCACGCAAACGTGTCACCCTAGCTACCTAACAGGTACTAACGGTTCTTTGTATTTTGAAATCTTTTTTGCATTTACCTCTTTTTTGTACTATGCAAGCCTTGAGAAAGCTGGTCAGTTACTAGCGAAACCGGTAGGCAATTTGTAAGAGCTTAAGTACGTTGTAAATATATGGTCTATGTAACAATAAATCTTTATTTTGTAATACTTTATGACCAAAACATGTACAATTTAAATTGTCTTAGTCACTTGTCCAATATTTCCACATCACATTAAAAACCAGGTGACCAACTCTTAGCATGAGAGTCAAAGTGTGGTCTGACCAGTGCTTTATACAGTGACACAATCACTTCCATATCCCTACATCTTAGAGTAATTCTTATTATATTGGCACCACAATGTGCAGTCTTTGCAACATTTGCAGTATGCCCTCTAAACTTCAGTTTACTGTCAACCATCACTCCCAAATCTCGAATCTTATCCACTTCTTGCAGTACGACACCATCACTTTACACACAGCCTTATATTTCTGCATTTCAAAACGCAAAACATTGCACTTATTAATATTAAAACTACAACCCCAATTCTTTATAAAAGTCAAAAGTCTATTTGAATCTTCTTGAAGGGAATTAACATCAGCATTGCTAGCAAGCAAGAAGAAAAATGATTATGGCAGGTTGACAATGGTGAATAGTCAGGGCAGCAGGGTAACTGTTACAAAGGATATAGTGGAATTAATGAACAAGCACTTTTTCAGAGTATATCACACTGGTGTAAATGATGCTGCACAATATGTAGAAGGGAAATGAGTATTAGGAGAATTGGAAACAACAGAATCAGAGGTGTATCATGTGTTGATTGGGTTAGATGTTAATAAGGCTGTGGGAATGGATGACATATCACCACATATTTTTAAGGAATGGGCACAACAGTTAGCTATGCCCTTCACCTAGTTATTTAATGAAAGTCTTGCAGTGGGTAAGATTCCCAAGAAATGGAAAGAAGGCAAAATAGTACCACTCCACAAGCATGATTCTAGGACAGAAGTTTATAGTTAAAAACCAGTCTGTATAACTGCTGTTATAGTCAAGGTGTTGGGGAGACTGGTTAGGGATAGAATACAAGATTGTGTTGATTGACATAGTATTCTTTATGATGGAAAGCATGGATTTCTAAAGGGTAAGAAGTTTGTTAGATAAGAGAGAATCACATACAGTGATATTGTACGCCCACAGTTACGAGACCCTTCGACACTGCTGCGCATGTCAACAGAAGGAGAATCCATTCCGATAATAGGGTAATCAATCCGTATTGTGGGATAAGTTGTTTATTATTACACGTTGGAAAATTAACTTCTCTTTTATGATCATTGTAGTTTTTAAAGTGGTAACTATTTTGCTTGTATAACAGTCGGAAAATTTTACCTACAAAGCATGTGATTTTGTGTGTTGGCGACCAATTCGTACATCCTTCATTTCTTTCTCCCATTTAAAGAATGAATCGACTATTCTTGGCACAAAGCCAAGTGAAGCTCTAGCAAATGTGGGCATACTATAGTCTTAGTTGCAAAAAGCATCTGATAGATTACCACCACATGATAATTTGGTGTACAAGCTGCAGAAGATGGGAATACTAGTGAGATAGACTGTAAGATAAGTGATGTCCTGTCAGACCCATAGCAAGTTGTGTATGATGGAACAGTGTCTCAAAAAAAAGTGGGGAATGAGTGGTGTGCCTCAGGGTTCTGTTCTTGGGTCCCTGCTGTTTAACTTGTTTATAAATGATATATCAAGTTGACTGACTGGGGATCTTCTGTTGCTTGCTGATGATGCAAAGTTGGGGAGAATTATGAGTAGCACTGCTGATGTTAATTGCCTTGAGGAAGATTTGAATAGTCTTTTGACTTGGACAAAGGTGTGGGGCTGAAGTTTTAATAGTAATAAGTGCAACGTATTGCATTCTAGAGCACAGAAATATAAGGCTGTGTAGATGGTAATGTACTGCAAGACATGGTTTAGATTTGAGATTTGGAAGTGATGGGCATATTGCAAGTGATGCAAAAAACTGCACATTGTAGTGCCACTATGATAAAAAGTACACTAATATATATATACGGATAAGGAGATGGTTGTGAAATAGATAATAGAATAAACAGAGTTGTTGTGATAGGAAATCAGATGAATAAATTTATAAGGAATAAGAGAGAGAGAGAGAGAGTAGTTAAACATTACACTAGCAGTATAGGACAGTATCAAAATCAAATTTAACTAATGAATCTGATAACTGGAACAATCTAGAGAGACATGACAATTCTGAGAAAAATTAGAGTAGTGAATAGACAGCATCAATGCATAATTATATTAAAAACAAAGATATTAGAAAGGAACGTGACATTGTTAGCATTCAAGGATGTGTGAGTGGGAAAAGAGTGGCTAACAAAGCAGATGTCCAATACAAAATGATGAAAAAGTTATTGAGAGGATGACTAAAGTATAAGTGGACTGATGCATTATTATTATTATTCTTACATTCTCCATGGAGTCAGCAGACTCATCGTAAGAGGTTTGTTCAACTGACAACATATTTATCATATAGAATCTTAAAATCCTTAACACTCCCCACATTCTGGTAATGCTTTCCATTCACTGACAATTCCCCATGTTAAAAATCTGCTCCTCAAACCCCCTCCTTATCACACTTTTACACAACTTCCAGGCATGACCTATGGTTCTTGGCTCTGATTTCTATTCCTACCTGTCTCATCCTTTATGCTGCTGCAGCCACATATTCAACCTCATATCCACTTTCCTCCTGGCATACAATCTGTTGATTTGTGCTATCCTGCATCACAGGTATACTGTGATCATTTACTACATTAACTTCTTGACTCTGTAACTTCTCAGAAAACAATAGACTTTCTAAATGCCCAACACCAAACTCATTCAAATGTAATCCATCAGCTTTATACCATTCCAACTTCCTTTCAAATTCACTTCACAGATTTACAAATTGAACCCCCTTTGCCTCACACAACTCAGCCATCTTACTATTTATTATCTGTGCTATTCTTCTCAAATTCACTGTTGTCATATCTGGGCAACATGCTTACAACTTTCCCAACAACACTATTCTTTTTTACCTGTTGCAACAACTTCCCCAAGTTCTTATCAACATTCTTTTTCTCCCCAACTAAGTCATTTGTGCCCATGCTACCACTAATTTTGATGCTCGGTATTTCCTTTTCTGCAACAGTTATGTGCTTCATTGTTCTACCAGGAAAGCATTTTGTGCACTTTATTAGTAATCACGCCTTATTAGTAATCACGAAAGCATTTTGTGCACTTTATTAGTAATCACGCCTCTAATGATCGTGTCCCCATACACTGATATACAATTATCCTTTGACTCTTTCTTCATAATATTAACGTCCTCTTTCTCCTTATCATCAGCCAATCTCTCTTTTAGAGTTTCATTTCACTTTTCATTTTCACTAATTCCTGCTGAAGCTCTCCTACTATGGTCCCGACGTTTGTTCCAATTTCTAATCGCTCTAATCCATTTCCATGTCTGAAACCATTTTGTTCTTCTGAGAGTAGATTGTTTGCAATATTTCTAAGTCTTTTATTCAGGATTTTACTTTAAATTTTGTGACTTGTATTTAATAATTTCATTTACTAGTGTGTTAGAAGATTGCACTGTTAAATGCAACTAGATTTGCGACCCATCAAATTACAGATTAATTTGAAAGAAGGCTATTAATAGGAAATTAGTAGACAGTAATGCAAATGAATTTCATCTTCTCTTCAAGGATTAGGCATTTGCCTGTTCCTGTTTCACTGGTCTTTCCATCTTGTCACTGGTCTTCCTCTCTCTCTCTTTCCTTTTGGTTTATATCTATCCACCTCTTTTGATAGCTGACATCTTTCCATCCTAGATAGATGTACTTTCCATTTCTCTCCATATTCCTTGATCTTTTCATTTATGCTATAAATATCTAGTTCTTTTCTGATGTCTTCATTTCTTATATGGTCTAATTTTGTGCATCCTTTAATTGTTCTTAAAAATCTCATCTCTGCAGCTTGTATCATACTTTCATCTTTCTTTTTAACTGTCCATTACTTTATAAAATTTTAGTTGAGTTTCTCGTCTTGTTTTTTTATTCAGTGTTCTTTTAATTGTTGTACAGATTTTCTGAAATTTCTTTACTTTTTCATCTATATCTTTATCTTTTAGATATATTATTATGCAGCCTAAATAATTAAACTGTATTATCTGTTCTATTATTTTATTTTCTATAACTATTTTTGATCTAACATGATCCTGACCTTTAAATGCCATGACTTTTTTTTTTTTTTTTTGTGAAATTTTTAAATTGTATTATTGGCTTATTTTGCTTAATTCAAACTGATTTCTGAAGGTCATCTTCATTGTCTTGTAATATAATCTGATCATCTGCATACAGCATTGTATTGATAACAGTTCTTTTCGTTCACTGGATACCGTGTTTTATTGTTTACCATATTTTAATAATCTGATCAGTATAAATTATACATATTTTTGGTCGTAAAATGTTAAAAAATATAAGACTTATAGATAAACTGACCATAGATTTTTAATTCGTACGTATGTTCGCACAATATTGCCTACCAGTTTCGCTAGTAACTGACTAGCTTTTTCAAGGCTTGCAAAGTACAAAAAATTGATAAATGCAAAAAAGGTTTAAGAATACAAAAAACGTTAGTACCTGTTAGGTAGCTAAGGTAACACGTTCGCGTGACATGTCTGTATGAATTGTGACTTTCTACTAAGTATCATGAACATGCGTTACATGCAAATACGTACTATGATTATTCACGTACTGTAGTTCTGTTGAACTGAGAAAATTAATTAGATTTTTCCGAGTATCTTTCAGTATAGCCCCTTGATTTCTGTTTAGGTTCCTGCCTGTATGAAGCACTACTGCCACTTCTTTGAATAATCGATGTCTGTAATGATCAACTACGTAGGGCATAGAGCTGTTATCCCAGTCTATAGTGTGGTTTGAAGTTGAAAAGTGATGTGCTTAACCAGAGGTGATCGTTCTGTTGTGATTTACATCACCAACATGTTCTTTCTGTCTTATTTCCAGGCTTCTCGAAGTTTGTCCAATGTAGGAAAGACCGCATGTGCATGGAATATTATACACACCTGGATATTTATAAGATGGAACACTGTCCTTAGGAGAGCTTAGAACCTGTCTGATGCTAGTAAATGGTTTAAATACAACCCTGATGTTATGGGCTTTTAACAATTTCGCAATTTTGGTGGAAATTGAACCCATAAAGGGGATGACTGCTGTTGAAATTTGCTGGGAGATTGTTCTTTCTTGTTGGTTATCTTTGTATAGAAATTTGTTGATGATGTTTCGAGGATAACCATTTTACGATAGTATTATAGCAATTTGGGACAGTTCTGTCTGAACTTCTTCATTGTCAGAGATAAAGTTTCTGGCTCGATTTCTCAACATGTGGATGATGCTCTGTTTATGTGACCTATGATGGTTTGAAGAGTAATGTAGATATCATCCAGTGTCGTAGGTTTTTTGTAAATGGACAATTTGAAATTGTTATCTTGTCTTTTAACTAGTATGTCCAAGAAGTGTAGTTGTTCATTGTTTTCTACTTCTAGAGTAAATTTGATTTTATTGTGGAGTGAGTTGATTCTATTGACAAACATATGTAGGTTTTCCATGATATCTTCATCATATGGCAGGACAACATGGAAAACCTACATGTGTTTGTCATAGAATCAACTCACTCCACAATAAAATCAAATTTACTCTAGAAGTAGAAAACAACGAACAACTACACTTTTTGGACATACTAGGGGCTATACCAGCATTCAACTAAATATGTCTTCCTGTCAACCTCCACGTTACACTACACCACCTCATAACCATTGCACTATTCACTCTTTCATGTCTACCTTATGTGGACATAATTCCCCTGCTATCATCAGCAGCACTTCCCCTCCCTTCTTGTCCTTTCTGTCCTTGCGAAAAATACTGTACCCTTCCATTTCTATTCCCGGTACGATATCATATTTATTCAACCATGTTTCACTTATTCCAGTTATTATGGTGTGAATAAACTCAATCAATGAAACTATATCATTTCCCTTATTTCTGGTACTTCTGGCATTTGTGAACAAACACAGTAATTAATTTTTAGGTCTATAACTAGTTTTATTTAAGCACTTGTTCATTATGATTTCTCCACCACACCTACCCAATCACTTTTATCATCACATATTTCTGCTCAGTCTCAACTTCTCCATCCACACTGCAATATACTCCATCCACACTGCAATATACTCCATCTTCACACACACACATTCACTGAAACTTTCAACATCCACTCTCCCGGTCCACCCAGGCCTCTCCCCCGTTTCCCTCTTCCTCTTGCATTTCCGTTCTCTCCTCATCTCTCACACTAATACTGTTTCTACTGCCAAGCACTTCTGTCTCTTCAATAGCAGCACATTCCTGATTTTTACATTTATCTCTTTCTTCTGATCTCTTGCATTCTTCACACACTGTGCTTCCACCTAGCAATATCCTATTTCTTCTCTTTCCTTTTATGTTTTTGAAGAAAAACCATTTGTTTTTCTTTTATTGCATTTTCTATACCTGTGTTCCAAATTTTTAATGCCCTTTTTGATATTTTATTTTTCTTTCCAAGTACTTCAGAGGCTTCTTTATGGATTATTTTTTATTCAAGTTTTCCATTCTTCTATATCTGAAGATATAGAAGTCATATCATTATAATGCTTTCTTCTTGTGAACTTAGGAAATGAAATTTCATATGAAATTATATAGTGCAATCATTGTATCCCATATATTGCAGGAATTTGATCATGAAGACAGTATAATTTGAATAGCTGATATGATTACATACTGGAAAATCTATGTTCTCAAAAAAAATTATTATTATTATTTTATTTAAAAACTAATTTTTTTCTTTCTGATAGTAGATAAAGTGTCTTTTATCATCAAGAAAAGGCAGCTTATAAAAGAATCTATACCACTAACACTATAATTTATAGATCTCTGTTAAACAGAGATCTAGAAATATTTTTAGCTGATGTAAAATGAACTAAAAGATCAAAACAGTGATATTATTATTATTATAAATGTATCTCCATTGAGTCAGAAGATTCATTTATTTACACACTAGCCATCATTCACACAATTCTTAATATACTTTAATAAATTTAGTTTAATCCTTTATCCAAGTGTAAGCAAACAAAGTTTGCACCTGAAGTGTCTTCAGGACAGAGGCAACTCGTGGTAAAGGTGAACCAAGCTCTCATCACTCCTTGTCTTAGTATCTCCCATAATGCAAAGCACATCTCCTTGCAAACATGTATAATGCTATGCATTAAGGGAAGAGCCACTACCCAGACCTGTTTCAACCTTTATTGAATGTTCAAGTACAGGTCAAACTCCAAAAACTCAGTGTTGTTCCCCTCAGTAACAGGCTCACTATGCCACTGAGAAGAACTCTCAGAACCGGTTCACACTACACCGTGGTAGCCTCACCCCACCACTGAGCAGAACCACTCATTTGCTCATATGTCATCTGAGGGGTAACAGCAACAGCCATGCCTCAGTTAATTTCATGGCTACAGCATTGCCATTTATTATCCCCCCCCCCACACACACCCAGGACCTGGGTGACAGCAACAGCTGAGCCTGAGGTAAAACTTCATGGGCTACAGCATTGCTATTCATCACCCAAGCTTCCAACCGGTTTCGACCTTTATTGAGGTCTCATCAGTGGGAGCCAGACCCAGAGATGGTGATACTAAGGTGGAAGCAATGGAGAAGTCATATTTACCTATACGAGTTGCCAAAAGGTGTTTCACCTAATTATTAAATTACTCTGGATTTAGAGAAAGATGTTGGAAGTTTTTTCCACTTAGTTAGACCATAATAAATTTAGTTTAATCCTTTATCCAAATGTAAGCAAACAAAGTTTGCACCTGAAGTATCTTCAGGACAGAGGCATCTCATGGTAAAAGTGGACCAAGCTCTCATCACTCCTTGTCTTAGTATCTCCCAGACATGTATAATGATATGCATTAAGGGAAGGGCCACTACCCAGACTGGTTTCGACCTTTATTGAGCTCTTGTCAGTGGGAGCCAGCCCCAGAGATGGTGATACTAAGGTGAAAGTAATAGAGAAGTCATATTTACCTATACAAGTAAGTTGCCAAAAGGTGTTTCACCTTATTATTAAATTACTCTGGATTTTGAGAAAGATGTTGGAAGTTTTTTTCCACTAAATCCACATTTTCTAGCTTAGCATCATCAACAAACAACTGAACATTTCCTGTCAAATCATTTCCTATATTACTGATATACAAATCAAACAACAGAGGACCAATTACTAAGCCCTGTAGTATATCGCTGGTCACTTGCCTCCTGGACTCAACTCCTCCATAAACCACTCTTTGATATCTGTAATTTAAACCCTCTAATTCAAATCACCAGATTCATATTGATCCCCATTTGCTCCAATTTATGCAAGTGTTCATTGTGGAATCTTCTCAAATGCATTTGCAAAATCTAGCAATATCACTGAGTAACCATTTCCCTTATCCAATTCCATTTTCACTTTATTATAAAAAGTAAGCAGATTAGTAAAGCAAGATCTATCCTTCGCAAAACCATGCTGCCCTTTATAAAGTATCATATTCCTATCCACCCAGTCTTGAATTCTTCTTTCACCAATTTCTGCAATACCTTAACCTCCACTTCTGAGACGCTGACTGGCCTATAATTTGCTACTTCTGCCTTGAAGTTTCCTTCAAGACATGTAATAGGACTATTTTGTCCAATTTCCACTCTGCTGGCACCTTTCCACTACTGAAGCTTAAATTAAACAGCTTTGTCAATAATTCCCTTGCACATTCTCCTAATACATGGGCCAATATACCATGCTTCTGCTCCCCTGGGAGTCAGATGAATGATTAGCTTCATCCATCTAACTCCTAACTGATTTATCCTTCTGACTCAAAGTTTACCAGATATTGCCCTCTTCAAACACTTCTTGACCACCTCCTATGCACCAACAACGTTTCTTCCCTTCAAATTCTTATGCCATTGCTCTGCTGAATGCTGTCTCCTCAGCTTGTCATAACCACCTGCTTTATAATTTCATATATGAGGATGGTCTAAAAAGGTTTCAGATGAATGATTAGGAGTCAGATGAATGATTAGCTTCATCCATCTAACTCCTACCTGATTTATCCTTCTGACTCAAAGTTTACCAGATATTGCCCTCTTCAAACACTTCTTGACCACCTCCTATGCACCAACAACATTTCTTCCCTTCAAATTCTTATGCCATTGCTCTGCTGAATGCTGTCTCCTCAGCTTGTCATAATCACCTGCTTTGTAAATTCATATATGAGGATGGTCTAAAAAGGTTTCGGCCTCAACCATAGATGGCAACACTATCAGCAAGATTTTTTTTTCTAAGTTGCTACATCTGTCATAAGCTATGTGAAATTGCAAGTCATTCTATCAAGTAGTTTGTTTTATACAGCTGTCTGAAGCAAAAGTGTTGTCGGTATCCCTTGAAATGGATAAAATGGAGTATCGTGGGGTTATAAAATTCTTTGTAAAAGAAGGTTTAATAGCAAAAGAAATTCATTCTAAGTTCATAAAAGTTTATGGGCATTCTTCTTCTTCATTTTTGACAATTAAGAAATGGGTTGCCAAGTTTAAACATGGCCATACCAGCCTTGAAGATGATCCATGTGAAGGACGTCCAAAAAGTGTAATAACACCAGAAATCATTGATCAAGAACACGATATGGTATTGGATGGCCGGTGAGTCAAAGTGCATGAAATTCCTGAGACTATAGGCATTTCAAAAGAACATGTGGGATATATTTTGCATGAAGAATTGCAACTGAAAAAGCTTTGCATAAGATGGTGCCATGCTTGCTCACAGCAGATCAAAAATGCACTTGCATGAAAATCTCTGAACAGTGCTTGGAGCGTTTTAACAAGAATAAAACTGATTTTGTGCATCGATTTATTACTATGGATGAGACTTGGTTCACTATTACACACCAGAATCCAAACAGTGGACAGAATCCGGTTGTTCAGCACCAAAGAAGACAAAGTCAGTTCCATCAGCAGGACAGGTCATGGCATCGGTGTTTTGGGATGCTAAAGGCATTTTGTTTGTTAATTATCTTGAAAAGGATAAAACAATAATCGGGGAATATTATTCAAATATTTTAACCAGACTAGACAAAACAATTCTGGAGAAAAGATCTGGTTTGCAAAAGAAGTGTTTTTCTTTGAATCAGGAGGTGATTGCAGCTGTAGAGGGATATTTTGCAGATCTTACTGAGAACCACCACAGGGAAGGGATAATGGCACTGGAGCATCGCTGGAATAAATGTATTAGTCTTAAGGGAGATTATGTTGAAAAATAAAAATAATTTTGAAATTATAAATTTGTTTTTTCATTGTTAGGCTAAGAACCTTTCAGACCACCCTCGTGTATCCCTTCTCAATTGAAAATTTTGCATATCTGGCAGTTTTCCGGATCAAGACTATATGATCACTTTCTCCAAGTGGAGGTAGTGTAGCTAGATTGGTTATTTTTAGTTCTCTGATTACTGAATTGATCAGATCCAGCACTCTTGAAGCTTGTGTCACCCCTTGACTACATGCTACTTCATAATAATCTCTCATAAGGTGTATAAATTCCATTTCCTTCCCTGCCTGTGATCATTCCTTTTCCTAATCTATGTCTCCATAGTTGAAATCCCCCATCATAATTACTTGACCTGTACTCATCATGCTAATCTGTGAGTGCATGTCATCTACATTCACCCATATATCCCCTGGATTAGAGCAGCAGCACCAGTTACATATTTAGTCATGTTTGCCTTTACCTCACACCAGATAGTCTCAAATGAACTGATATGAAATTACCTTACCTTTTTTTTGGAAAATAAAATTTTTAAATTTAATTTTATTGAACTTTTTCTAAACTTCCTTTTTTCATTACAGTATTTATAAAATTTCAGCTGTCATGTGTAGATACTGATTTGAAAAATGATGGTCCATGACATACCTTAGTAAATGGATGATCAAGTAATTGACTAGTAGTCCAACGTTCTTTAGGATTATGAACTAAACAGTGATGAAGAAAATCCTTCATTTCTTCACTTAATTCATCTGGAATCTCTGGAATTTTTCCCATTCCTACTGCGAACATAATTTGATAGCTATGGTCATGATCATGCCATGGTCTCTAAGAGAAACCAAATAAAAAAAAAAGTTATAGAACAGTTAATACTTTGGATTATCTGAAAAATTCATGATACTCCCAATATTTAATATCAACCTGGAAAGCAAAGGTATTTTGGTAATGGAGATGTCTTATATCCAACTTAGGCTAAAAAAAAGTATAAATTAAATTAGATTTATTATATTACAAAAGGATTATTAATTTGACATACTTGTATACATATTTTATGAAGGTAAGATTACCTCAGCTCAGATAAAGTTCTGTACTTGGTGCAGGACTTTATCTGTGCTGAGATGGTATATAATTAGGAGGTGTTGAAGATGAAGAACTGATAACTGAGCACAGAAATATTTATCAGATAGCTGAAAAATATGAATGAAATGAATAACAAAAAATGAATTAAGCAAACTAATTAAAAAGAACTGAAAATAAAGAACAAAAATAACAAAAAACCTGTTATACATGAGAAGCAAGCAACATGATAATGTGCTGTTCCGTTTAAAATATCGTCATATGAACGACATAGAAAACACCTTCAAAAAATACATACACAGAGGATATTATACACCCTTGTCTCACTCCTCTTTTGATATTTATTGTTTCATTATTAATTCATTTATAATTTGTGTCTTCTGATTCCAGTATAATTCTATTATTATTTTCAGGATTTTTTTGTATAAATTTGAATGTCTTTTAATTCATAAATGGCATTAATTGTACTTTTTCCTGGTATGAATCCTTTTTATTGTGCACTTATATGGCATTTGATTCTAGAAAAACATTCTATGTTTTTAATATTTTCAATAGTATTTTTGAAGTACTGGATATGATGATAATTGATTAAAATCTTTACATTCTGCTGCATTATTCTTTTTTGGTATTGGAATGCTATTAGATTTTATGAAGTCTGGTAGGTAGTATGATTAGTCTGATAGTCTGATTTTAGGTAGTATGCCTATATCATATATATTCTATATTATTTCTATAAGAAAATCTGTCCCCTATCTCTTTTATTAATTCAGCTGGTATTCCACCACATGCAGTCATTTTGCCATTAGGTAGTTATTTTATTGCACTTACTATTGCTTCTTTAAGTATACCTGAATTTTTTGAATGAATACTGATTGTAGGTTTGCCAGACCTGTGGTCATTATACAATTCTGTTAGATATTCTTTCCATCTTTGTATCTTTCTGGATTTATAATAACATTTTTATTCTTATCTTTTAACTGTTAGCTTGTTATTTTTTTTGGTTATTAAGAAATTTTATTTTGAATGTAACTCTACAATGTTATGTTTTTTATCTAATTTCTCTACTTCTAAGCAATTATTATTGACCCATCTATGTTTTTATTCTTTACATTTATTTTTTATTTGTCTAGCTATAGAAGAAGGAGAGGTGAATGATCGAGACTTTTAAACTGTTGAGAGAGAGTTACAGGGTGGACACTGGGGAGTTCTTTCGCTTGGTGGAACAGCGGGAAGGAGCAATGACAAGGGGCCCATCCCTGGAAGTTACGAAAGGAAGCTGTGAGCAAGAGGGTGAGGAGTTGTTTCTTTGCGTGGACGGTCGTTGAACTGTGGAATGCATTGCCTGAGAGAGTGCCAAGAGCAAGAACGGTCAATGAGTTCAAGGTATGGTATGGTATGATAGACTTTGTGTTTCCTAAGAAGGACCTCCCATGATGAGTTTCTTGATTCCATGGAGGCCTGAATAATAATGATAATAATATTCTTCATTTCCATTCGGGTTATTTTTCCAGGTTCTTCTTTTATCCATTAGTTCTAGTATCTCTTCAGTCATCCATTCTTTTTTAAATTTACTCTTTGTTTCTCCAATACATTTTGCTGGGGTCTTCTTTCTTTTCAATACGCTGTGCTATATTATTCTGAAATAAAGTCTTAGTGTTAGAGTTATTTATATCAGTATTCCACTTGAATGTTCTAAATCTGTTAGTTATCTTTTTCAACTTTACATTTATTGTAATTCTCACAAGTCTGTGGTCTGATCTACAGTCAGCATATGGCATAACTTTTGCATTTGTTATTCCATTCCTATATCTCTGATTGATCATAATAAAATCTGATTAGTATGTGTACCATCAGGAGATCTCCAAGTAGTATATCTTGCTTTTTCTTTTGGTTCATAAAAAGTGTTTAAAATTATCAGTTTATTATTATTATTATTCAGGCCTCCATGGAGTCAAAAGAGTCATTGCAGGAGGTACTTCCCAGGAAACACAAAGTCTATCAAGACTCAATGCGGCAGATCCCTCCCGGGAGACACAGTCTATCATACCACTCCTTAAACTTATTGGCCGTTCTTGCTCTCACCACTCTATCAGGCAATGCATTCCACAGTGCAACCACCCTCCATACAAAGAAACCACTCCTCACCCTCTTGCTCACAGTTTCCTTTCATAACTTCCAGGGATGGCCTCTTGTCATCACTCCTTCCCGCTGTTCAACCAAGCGAAATAACTCCCCAGTGTCAACCCTGTAACCACCTCTCAACAGTTTAAAAGTCTCAATCATATCACTTCTCCTTCTTCTATCCACCAAACTCTGCAGTCCACATTCCCTCAGCCGATCCTCATAACTATCATTGTACAGTCTTGAAACCATCTTTGTTATCTGCCTCTGTACCCCTTCCACAGTTACTTTATCCCCTTCAAATCCTGGGGACCAACTCTGAGAACAATAGTCCAAGTGTGGTTTGATCAGAGTGTACAATGGAAGGATAACTGTTTTATCTCTGCAGGTCAGTGTCCTTCTCATTATTGCAGCAATCCTCTGTGTTACCTTCACCACCTTTGCAATATGTCCCCTAAATTTCAGGTTTCTATCAATAATCACCCCAAGATCTCTTGTCTCATCTACTTCCTCCAGTATAGCTCCTCCAATAGAGTATACAGCATCCCATAGATGTGTCTCAAACTTCAAGACCCTACATTTTGCTGCATTAAACCGACAACCCCGTTCATTTGCCTATCTGTCTAGCTTATTCAAATCCTCTTGTAGGGCTACTACATCTGCACTAATAATCCTTCCCAGCTTCACATCATCTGCAAACAACTGAATATCCCCCCCCCCTGCAATCCACTGACAATGTCATTGATATAAAGGTTAACCAATACAGGTCCCAGTACTGAGCCCTGTGGGACCCCCACTTGTGATTCTCTGCATCCTTGAAACTGCCCTACCATACACAACTCTCTGATACCTATTTGACAGCCAATCCTGAATCCAGTTGACCAACCTGACATCCAAACCCATGTGCTATAACTTATATATCAGCTTATCATGTGGCACCCTATGAAATGCCTTCGCTATATCCAAGAAAATGGCAATATATGCCTCTCCCTCATCTACTGCTCTTGTAACTTTATTATAAAAGGCTAGCATATTACTAAAACAAGAGCACCCCTTGTTGACTCTCACAGATAACATTACCCTCATCTGCCCAATGATGTATACGATCCCTAACTAATTTCTCCAAGATCTTAACAACTACTGATAACACACAAACCAACCTTTCCCATAGCCAGACTTTCATTGAAAAGCAAGGTCAAAGGCGCTGTCAGTTGCATGTCAGTTCTTTAGCACATTCTCTCAAAACTCGTGGTGAAATATCATCCGGTCCCACAGCTTTACTGACACCCAGAGTACTCAGTATTTGGAACACGCTCTCCTCCTGCACCTCTAAACCTCGAACTTGCCCTATCCCTCTAGTATTAAAATTTACTCCTCCAGGATGAAATATTCCAATAAAGTGTTCATTGAACATTTCCACTATGTCCTCTGCATCAGTCACTCTATTCCCATTTTTATCCCACAATGTCATTCTTCCACAATCATTTCTCCTCCTACTGACCACATAGCTAAAAAATTCCCTAGAATTTTCTTTGGATCTTAGGGCCATTCTCTTCTCATATTCCACTTTCGCCTTCGTTACCATACTAGTCACTCTCCTGGCCTGTGTCTTATATTCTTCATGCATCTGCTCTTCACCTGTCTCCTTATATCTCTTCCATAGCCTCTTTTTCACATGCAGTTCCTGTTAATATTGTTTGTCATCCACTTTACACCAAATTGTGATCATCTACCTTGGACTGCAAGTGCAGCCAAAAGTAGATGATCTACCATGAACATGACTGTAGGGTGCTACAAAGGATAATATGTAAAAACATCATTTGTCAGCTGACATGTTGAATGTGGAGTGCTGAACACTGATTGGAACACGAATCTGCATACAGCTTACCATTGCTTACTACTGCAATAGTAAGCAGTAGTAAGTATTCAGTATTGTAGTAGTAGTATTCCACTGCTTACTACTGCAATAGTAAGCAGTAGTAAGTATTCAGTATTGCAGTAGTAGTAGTAGTATTCCACTGCTTACTACTGCAATAGTAAGCAGTGGAATACAGCTTACTATTGCTGCTAACAAATATTCCTTCACAATTTCCAAAGCACTAATGATATCCCAGCCTTCCAATTCCTCCCTCTATGAAACTTCCCCAATTTGATGCTTAAGACTATTATAACCATCTGCCTTATAAATCCACATACGTTCCCATCTCCATGATGCATGTCTGTTCATCTTCCAAGTCAAAACCACATGGTCACTCTCTCCAACTAGTGGGAGAGATGTCATCTCAGTTATTATGAACTCTTCTGATACTATGACCAAATCCAAAACTTTCTGAACCTCTTGTTCCCTCTGTGACATGTTGCCTAAGACATTTGTCCCTCAAGAATTCTAGAAATTCCATTCCCTTATTGTTACATGCATCTTCCTCTCCCCAATTTATACTGCTGTAGTTAAAATCTCCCAACAATCATTCTTCTTGCACTTGCCAAACTCAACTGTCTAAATATCTCCTGGTCCCCACCCGCTGTGCTCCTTGGGTTGTAGCAGCACTCCCACTAAATATCCTGTCTTGCCCACCTCTACCTCACACCATATGCTTTCAGAATCATTGGTGTCAATGCCTTCCAAAGCCTCCACTCTTAAAGGACATAAGTCGTCACTCATCATAAGCAGTACTCCACCACCATGCTTTTCCTTCATATCCTGCCGAAAAATGCTGTTCTCTGCTACTTCTATTCCTGTTATTATATCCTCTTCTGTCAACCACGTCTCAGTGATCCCAATAATCTTTGGCCAGGTTGATGTTATCAGCACCACCAATTCCTCTCCTTTATTCCGGATACTCCTGGCATTAGTATATAGCATATAAATGCTGTTGTTTCTATACCCAGCATTATTCCCTCTAGACTCCACTGGGCTCAGTGTTACCTGATGTCATCTGCCTTCTCCCAAGTACCTATTCTCACAAGAGGCCACCTCTGCTACCCTCCACCTTGGGCATTCTAGTTTCCCTGCACTGACACACCAACTCATTCAAAACAGCAATTTCTCCAGATGCCTGCCTACATCCTTCCTCATTCAAATGCAAGAGGTCTCTCACATACAATTCCTCTCTGTCCTCAAATGCCCTCCAAGCATTTTAAACAAATTTCAACATCTATCACCTCTTTCATTTCTTATGACATATCAATATGGGCCTACAACAGAAATTATTCTTTCCTTTCCTATTTTGGCATTCCAATCACCCATAATATGTTTCTGACAATCCAAGTATTTTAATGTCTAATCGTTCCATTTCTCTATACACGTTTTCTACTTTTCCAGTTTGATTAATTCTCTCATGTTCCATGCACCAATTTTAAAATTGGTGCATGGAACATGAAATATTGTTTATTTCTTTTATTTCTAATTTCCTTGGTTTCTGCAGTAATCAATTTCTCATTTCCTGGCTGACTGATCCATGGACATTGCTGAAGGCCAGATCACATGGCAAATTCTTCTTATATCTCTGAGCTACCATAATTGAACACTGGAGCTAATACTGTAACTGGGCCCCAAGAACCAGTTACAGGATACACAATTAAGGTGGGACAAGTACCTGGGGAGAGAAGGCAGACTCCCACTGCTTAGTGTAATAAATTCAGCAGTATGGGAAAGATTCACTCCTAGCCCTCAATTACTCTAATAGCTTCAGAGGGAAAAATGAAGAGAGAAGAAAGAGTAGTTGGAAAGAAGAGTAGGGACCAACCTACAGATAACAGTAAGGTTTCTGTTATTTGAAATAAGGTGTGTTCCAGCATCAGGTTCCTCGGGGTTGCCATTCCCGTATTACATACCATCCATTGCATGTGTGGTATTTTCTAGGATGAATAGCCTATGGTATGAAAGAGGGGGAGAGAGAGAGAGAGAGAGAGAGAGTATCATAAGGGTTTTGTGAGTAAGTGAGTGAGTGTCGGAAATGTGAGACATATCAAAGGCAGAGAAAATGAAGAGTGTTTGTTTCAAGTTCAATGGTGCAAGGACAGGTGCAGCATGCTGTACCAGTACACAATCTCATACATTAGTGGCATGTATAGATCTAAAAATCTGTATACACTACTTGGAAGGAAGTCAACGGATATCTCTATGCAAGGTGCATCGTAACATGTGATGAGTCACATGCAAGCCAATATAAATTGGAAGAATATGATGTTCTCGAGTCAGTGCAACTATGCTCGGGTGAAATGGCCGCGAGAAGGGAGCTGACATAGTTTGAAAGAGACATTGTGATAGGATGCCATGTTGCAGGCCTATCTGTTCAGTAAATTGGGCTATTCCAGGTCAGGTCAATTTAGTGATACCATACTGAGATGGAAGCATAGGAAGTGAACTGCAAGTGCAGTCCAAAGTAGATGATCCACCACGAACATGACTGTAGGGTGCTACAAAGGATAATATGTAAAAACCATCATTTGTCAGCTGACATGTTGAATGTGGAGTGCTGAACATGAATCTGCACAAAAACATTCATAACTGAGGCTCACGTGGGTTTCCATGGTAGGGTTGCAATATGCAGGCTCCACATTACCCGAACCAACATGCAGTGCCATTTTCAGTGGTGCAAACAGCATGTACAGTGGAACATGGAAGCTTGAAAAGCTGTTTGGAATGACGGATGGTGCTACTCTTCTACCAAGCAGATAGACAGGTGTGGTGGGTGGATGTCTAGTGACCTTCTTTTTACTAGGGTGTTTTCCTGTTTTTCTTGGTTTGGTCTTGAACCTCTATTTGTGGTGCAGGAGCACTGAACTCCGAGAAGTATCTGAACATTGTGGAAAATGTAATGCTTTGTGGCATTGCTATGGAACTGACCAATGTCTGTTTTAGCAAGACTGTGCACTGTGTCATAAAGCTGCTGCTGTAACTGTGTAGTTTGTGGACATGAACATCACCACATTTGACTGACCTCCACAAAGTCTTGATCTCAACCCTACTGAACATATGAGGGATGAACACAAGCATTGAGGGATGTCCATCCCACAACAGTCCAGGACCTTATTACATGCCTACAGGAAGAGTTGTCCAAAATTCCCACTGATCACTGTTATACACTTGTGGAACGTGCATGTCCCATAGGATTGCTGCAGTCATCACAGTGAAAGGAGGTCTAACATCTTATTAAGTTAGGCCCCCTGTTTGTTCCTCAGACTACATTGTCCATTGACTTCTTTCCAAGCAGTGTATAAAAACAAGTGAAACATAACTTAGCAGCATACAAGATAATAAATAAATAAAAGAGCATAAAAAGATAAAAAAAAACAGTGTAGAAAAACAAATGTAAAAGATGTGTAGAAAACATATGAAAGTGTAAAAAAATTCATGAAACATTAATAATAAAAACATGTTTTAAATGCATATATATACAAGAAATTAATGCAATAAAACTAATACAAACATAATTTATATAAGATGGTAAACATTGATGTTCTATAAAAATTTAAAAACCAGAGTGCTCCTTGATGAATCTGTTAAAATCTGCTGATGTGTATAGAACTTGGATTGATTATGAATGTGACTAAAATAATGACTGATGGCTAGTTTGGTATTAGAAAATTTACACATGTGCATCACCTCTCAGTAAAAGTGTGTGAGATGACTGACTTATGTAGAGCTAAGCAGGAACACCTTCTTCCTTATGGACTCTGCACAGAGAATGCCATAATTTAATTTCAGGCTTAATCCAATTGAGCTTATTATTGGTCTCTCTATGCCATGATGTCTGCCAGTAGTTGGTATATGAGACAGGCAGATGGTGGAGGCTTGAGAAATGAGCTGACCCAGCTGCAGATACTGCAGCTTTGTTTCTCTTTATTCCAACATGGCTTGCAATTCAACAGAAGCATACATCTAATATAGCTTGGTTAACTTGGTTGTTTAGTGGGCATAGTCAGTATTGTATAATGTCCCAAAGGATGTGTGCTTTGCATTATGGGATAGTAAGCCAATTAATGTTAAGTCATTAGCCTCTATATACTAGTAGCTAATTCATGAAGAAACTTCACCTGCAAACTTTGTTTGCTTACATTTGAATAAAGGGTTAAACAAGAATATAATTTCTTGGCATTTTTACTTTAATTCCTTGTGCTGAGACTCAAATTATACAACCAGTTCAGCAGAAAACTCATTTAGTATCTGTGCTGATAACCTATCAGCAAAAACTGAATTCATATTCAGTTTGTGTAACAGCTTTAGTACCTCCTCATACATCTGAGTTTCTTTTGCCAATGTAGAGGTAGCACTGAGTGTTGCATATACCAAGTTATTATTATTATTATTATTATTACGGGTATCTCCATGGAGTCAGTAGACTCATCGCGGGAGACCCAAACTAGCAAAACAATATCTGTCATATCTCTTCTTGAATTCATTTACAGATGAAGAGCTCACAACAAAGTCAGGCAATGAATTCCACTCATTCACCACCCTCCAGGCAAAAAACCTTGTTCTGACATCTTTGTTAACCACACTCTTCTTTAATTTCCAGAGATGACCTCTTGTTCTTCCATCACTATCACACAGCTGAAACATTTCCCCTGCATCAATCCTATAAAAACCTTTTAGTAATTTGAATGTTTCTATCATATCCCCTCTTCTTCGCCTATCAACCAATCTCTGCAATCCACAAGCTCTCAATCTATCAATGTAGGGAGCATTTTTTATATCACTCACCAACTTGGTCACTCTTCTCTGAACCCTCTCCACAGCCTCCTCATCTCCAAGGAATCCAGGTGACCAGACCTGAGCACAGTAATCCAAATGTGGAAGTATCAATGCTTTATAAAGGGGAATAATAACCTCTTTATCTCTGGATGTCAGTGTGTTCCTCAACAACCAAGTAATCCTATGTGCAATCTTGGACACCTTAGCAATGTGTCCTCTGAACTTCATCTCCTTATCTACCAATACCCCTAAGTCCCTAGCCTCATCAATCTCTTGGAGTACCTTTCCATCTATGTAGTACACAGCTGGTAATCTTTTAATCCCAAAATGCAAGACTTTACACTTTTCCACATTGAACTGACATCCATTTTCTTTTGCCCATTTTACCAGCTTATTTAAATCCTCCTGCAAACTTTCAACATCAGCTTGATTTTTTATTGCACTACACAACTTTGCATCATCAGCAAACAACTGAATATCTCCCTTTAAGCCGTTTCCTATATCATTTATATACAAATTAAACAACATTGGCCCAAGCACAGAGCCCTGAGGCACACCACTGGTCACCTGCCTCATTCTGGACTCGGCTCCTCCATACACCACCTTATGGTATCTCTCCCTGAGCCATTCTCCTATCCATATCACCAATTTAATATCCATTCCCATCTGCTCCAATTTGCGTAACAGTGTTCTATGGGGTATCCTGTCAAAAGCCTTAGCAAAATCCAGAAGTACCACTGTGTAGCCAGTTCCTTTGTCCAACTCTGATGTTATTCTATTATGGATAGTTAATAGATTGCTAAGGCAGGATCTACCTTTAACAAAACCATGTTGGCCTCTATAGAGTATCATATCCTGATCCACCCATTCTTGAATTTTGTCTTTAACCAACTTTTCCAATACTTTTACCACTACTCCTGAGATGGTGATTGGTCTGTAATTCAATACTGCAGTTTTAGAGCCACCCTTATGCAAAGGAACCACTTTGCCTAACTTCCACTCCCTAGGGACCATACCAGAGTTCAAACTTAAATTAAATATCCAGGTAAGAGGGGTTGACAATTCATTTGCACATTCACGCAACACCCGAGCTGATATTCCATCTAAGCCTACCGCAGTGTTTGCATTTAAGTTTTGCAATATATTTAATACCTCTGATTCTTTAGCTTCAATTCTCACATTAGGTATTGCTACAGGTATAGAGATATCCTCACTTGGGTGATAGACTTTTGAAAAGTGATCACTCAGTAACTCGACTATTACATCCGATTTTGTCACCTCAATACCATCAGCACCCACTAAGGTTATCCTTCCGAAGTCATTCTTCCTCTTACTTGCCACATAGCGGAAGAACTCTTTGGGATTACCCTTGATCTCTTTGGCTAAGGTCTTCTCATAATCTGATTTAGCTTTTCTTACTATGCTGGTAACCTTCCTAGCTTGAGCCTTGTACTGCTCATGGGTGTCCTGATCGCCTTTCTCCTTGTAAATTCTCCATAACATTTTCTTTTTTTGCAGTTCAAGCTTGATACTACTGCTCATCCATCTAATGCCTGCCTTGTTTGACCTCCTGACCATGGGGACACAATCTGATATTGCTTTCCTCAGATACCCGCTGATTTTATCCCAAGCACTGCTAACATCTTTCCCAATATGTTCTGCCATGGGATGGCTGCAAGCTCACTCCGAAGCTTGTTATAATTGCCTAACCTGTAGTTCCGTACATACCCCTTCTTAATAGAAAAATCCACAGATTTTGCAACCTCCCAAGTCAATACCACATGATCGCTTTCACCAACTGGAGGTAACGAGGACACCTTACTTATGCATATAACCTCTGAACCAATAACCAGGTCCAACACTCTCACACCACGTGTCCCTTCAGTTATGTGCTGTTTCAAGTAATTATCTCGTAGAAGATGTATGAACTCCATTTCCTTTTTGCTACGTGATATTTCCTCCTTCCAATTGATATCACCATAATTAAAATCCCCCATAATAATCACTAAGCCTTCACTCATTGCACTAAGTTGCTGATGCATGAATTCAATATCTCCCCCTGTACTCCCTGGCCTATAGCAGCATCCAACTGTATATTTGGTTGCATTGGTCACTATTTCGCACCAGACTGCCTCAAATGAACTCTCATTCACATGTCTATCATCATGATATACTACTTTCTTTGGCTGCAACACATCAGCTATCATCAACAGTACTCCTCCTCCTGTTCTATCTTCTCTATCCTCCCTGAAAATACTGTACCCATCACATTCAATTCCAGTGACCACATCTTCTGCTGACAGCCAAGTTTCACTAATGCCTACAACTTTTGGTGAGATTTCACTGACTAATGCCAAAAATTCTTCTCTCTTATTTCTAATGCTTCTAGCATTGGTATACAAAAATTGCAGATTCCCTCTAGATCTTGTACCGGCTTTAGAACTGATATATAAGTCACTAACTACCGTAGTCCTATGCCGATTTTTTCCCCTCTCTTCTGCAATTTATTCTGCCTATAAGGATCAATAAATACACAATCAGTGCTAAAGTTTCTCTCTCTTACACTCAACCTTTTCAATATTAGTTTCCCTGCCCAATAACTTCAACCTGTTCAGAAAACAATAACTTCTTCAATCTCTTATGTCCTTCCATGTTAAGATGCAGTCCATCTCTAGCATACAACTGCCCTTTTCCTTCAAACACACTCCAAACATCAACAAACTCCAGACCTCTTTTTCTGCACATTCTTGCAATCATATCATTCATTATCATTGCTCGTCTACTTAACTCGTAATTGTCAAAACGAGGCAGCACACACACTATTCTCCCATTGACACTTTTCCTCTTCACAATATCTAATAATGTTCCTAAATCTTTTCCTACCCGATTTATACTACCTCTCAGGTCATTCGTACCCACCATAACTATCATCTTGTCTGTTTCATGCCCTCTCTTTATTGCTAAAGCCACTCTTTCTATTGTACCATCAGCCAAGCACTCCTCATGCATACCACTCTCCATACCCTTAATCATAGAATCACCATATATTTTACCACTATTAACTTCATTCAAGTTCACACTCATGGACCCATTCTCTACACTATTCAGCATGACTCTCCCAGCTTCATTACTCAACTCTCTATTACTTACCCCCCCACTCTCACTACATCTCATTTCTTCTTGGCCACTTGTGGTTTTATTATGTTGACTCCCAATCACTCCCATACTATTTATTACTGAATCATTCACCAAAGACTCACCCATATGTAATCCTGTTCTAGTTACTTCATCTAAAGTAATCTCTATAGTCCTAATTTCTCTGTTTAACACATTAAACTCAGCTTTAACTTCCAGTATCTCCTTACCGATCACTTCCACTTCCTCATGAAGAAGATGAAGGTCATTTTTCATTTTCATAAACTCCCGCCGAAGTTCTTCCGCTACGGTCCCGATGTCAGCTTCCAAGTTGATAGCATTTAGCAAAATAGATACCCATTAGTTGAATGATCTCTTCTGCATCTGCCACTTGCATACCATCCACAATGACAAGAGTTATTCTTTCACATTCATAGCAATACAGTACTCACAAAAATGTTTCAGAATGTTTATAATGGTGTCCAGGAGTTCAGTTGGTAATAACAATCACTGCTCCTGCAGAGCTCTCTTGAGTCCCTGAAGGTTTTGGAGGGATGATGGTGGGGGAGAGTTGAGAGCAGCAACACATCTACCTAGAGTATCCCAGACATGCTCATCAACAGGATTAAGGTCAGGAGACCTGACTGATAATCTCTTCTTGAAGAGAGAATGTGCATTATCGTCTTGCAGGATAAATGTCTCTCCTATTACACCCACATATGTATGAACATAGGGTCCAGGACTTCATCTATATAAGTTGCAGCATTCATAGTTCTTAGGAAGCACATCCAGGTTGAGAATTTGATGATTTTGTTGCAGTCGCAACAAAATCATCAAATTATACAGAATAGCATATTATAAATATTCAGAGAACTAGGGCTCAGCTGTAGAGCAAGTGAAATGATGCAGTGTATGCATCACTCAATGAAAATATTGACGATCAGAACTTCTTAGAGTGCCTTAGTAAATTTGATCTTGAATGTTGAAATTGCAATTTGATGATGTAGTGCAGAAAAGCAAACACCATGATCAAAATGAGAATATATAAAGGGGGAAAGGGAATCTGCAGAAACTGTTGTCCAAACACTACTGCAAATACAGTGAATGATTCCATCATTGTCATTTTAAAGAAAATGCCAGGTGATGAATAAGAGAAAAGAGGAAATGTTCAGCATACATATAAATACAAGCAAGACATTAGTGTTCATAACCAGTGTTTGTTTTGTTGTTAGATATATAACAGATAGTAATATTTATGAATGTTTAAGTACGAGTAGTCAACTGTACATTACAACTGGAAGCATATTGTACAAATGATTTGTAATGTTTTAAAAATAATCAAAATATCAATGTAAAAAAAATCATTGGTAACTCTATTATCAGAGTTGCCAATATGCAAGATTTTCTGCATGGCTTGACAATGAATTGCAAGGCTAAATGCATATATGGTATTACATACATGTTTTGAACTTCATTATAAGTGAAATATCAAATAATAAATTATATCCATACAATAAAAAAAGTAAATTAGAATATGTATTTATAACATGCATTAATATTTAAATATTATTATTATTATTAACATTTGACCTTCATCGTGGAGGTACATACTAGACTCATCGTGGGAGGTACATACTATTGCATACAATGCTCAGCCAACTGCGCCTTAAACTGATTCAAAGTGTCCACATCCACAATGCATTACACTCCCCCCCTCCCATGCAAAGAACCTGCTCCTCACGCCTCTGTTCACACCCTCCTTTATATAATTTCCAGTAATGGCCTCTTGTTCTACTCCCCTCTCCCATTCTATGAACAATCTCTTCCATGTCCACCTGATAACAACCCCTGACCAGCTTATATGTCTCAATCATATCCCCCCCCCGCCTTCCTCCTATTCACGAGGTTCTGGAATTTACATTCTCTCAATCTGTCCTCATACTCCACATTACAAAGACCAATGACTACCTTTGTGAATCTTCTCTGGACCCTTTCTAACACATCCTCTTCACCACCATGAAAACTCACCTACCAAATCTGTGCACAATAATCTATGAGGCCTGATCAAGGCCTTATACAATGGAATCATAACCTCTCAATTTCAGCATGTCAGGATTCTCTGTATCATTGCCATTATCTGATGTGATGTCTTCACAATTTGTGCAATGCGGCTCCTGAATTTCAGGTCCTTGTCCACAATCGCTCCTAGATCTCTCATCTCCTCTAATTCCATTAAAGTTTCCCCATGAAGTGTATACTTTGCATCCCATTGTTGCTTACCAAATCTCAAAACCTTACACTTGGCAATTGAACTGACAGTTCCACTTATCTGCCCATTCATGCAATCTATTCAAGTCCTCTAATAAGGCATTAACATCCACTTGACTGTGCATTGCTCTCCCCAGTTTTGCATCATCTGCAAACAGCTGGATATCACTAGTTAAACCCAACCCAATATCATTAACATAGAAATTGAACAACAAAGGCCCCAAAACTGAACCCCTATGGCACACCGCTGGTGACCTTTCCCTTTCGGATACTGCACCCCCATATACAACTTTTGGATATCTATCCGACAGACAGTCACTGATCCAACACAGAAGTCTGTTACCATTTCTGTACAACAGGTTGATAACAGGACCTTCACCACAACTCCAAATATACAGACCAACCTATAATTTGAAGCTACATCCTTATGCAGTGGAACAATTTTACTCTCCTTCCGCTCCCTTGAAACCTGTGCTGTTGCACGACTCTTATTAAACAGGCATGCCAATGCTACCGCCAATTAACTGGAACACTCGTATAAGGTTCATGGTGATATGTCATTAAATCCTATCGGCTTATTGACATCAAGTTTATTTATTTCCTCAATTACCTCCTGCTCACTCACAATTAAGCCATCTTCTCCTATGTCCTTTAAACTTAAGTTCCTCACGATTTCACCCTGATCAGGATGAAAGACCCTTATAAATTGATCATTGAATACCTCAACAATGTGTCTTCTGCATTTACCATTCTACTATTGTCATTCATTAACATTATCTTACCATGATTATTCTTCCTTCTACTTGCCACATATCTAAAAAACTCTCTAGGGCTTTTCTTCACTTGATTTGCCAATTTCTTCTCATATGCACTTTTGTCCTCCTTAGTAACTGAGTCCTCTCTCTGGCTTTTTCTTTATACTCTTCTTGTAACTGATTGTTACCATTATTCATCTTGTACTTCCTCCAAAGTATCTTCTTTTCCAGATTTAATGCTTAAGCTCCACATTTATCCATTTTACACCTACCTTATTTAGCATTTTGACCTTCGGGATACATTCGTACATTGATGCTGTTATGTATTTCTTTGTGAGTTCCCATGCAGTGTTTATTTCCTTACCACTCAACTCTTCATTCCATGTTATAGCTCCAAGCTGTCTCCTAAGTGTCATAATCACCGGCCTTATAATTCCACATATATCCTTTCCTCACAAAAGTCTGTATACGACTAGCCACAACACAGGTGATTACTTCATGGTCACTTTCACCAGCTGGAGGAAATTGTGAAACCCCTCTAACAATTACATCCTCTGATGAAATGATGAGATCTAGAACTCTTGATCCTCACATGCTCTTCTTTATGTGCTGCCTGAGATAGTTATCTCTCAAGAATTTGAGAAATTCATTTTCCTTATTCCCAAATGCTATCTCTTTTCCAATCTATACCACCATAATGAAAATCACCCATAATAATTAAACTTCCTTTGTTCACTAATCCAAGTTGTTTATACATTTCTTCATCACCACCTTTCACATTCCCATGTCTATAGCAACATCCAACTAAATATGTCTTCCTCTCAACCTCCACATTGCACCACACCACACTGCCTCATAACCATTGCCACTATTTCCCCCTTTCATGTCTACCTTATGTGGACTTAATTTCCCTGCTATCATCAGCAGTACTCCCCCTCCCTTCCTGCCCTTTCTATCCTTGCAAAAAATACTGTACCCTTCCATTTCTATTCCCTTTGCAATATCATCATCATTCAACCATGTTTCACTTATTCCAGTGATTTGGGGGCAAATAAACTCAATCACTGAAACCATTTCATCTCCTTTATTTCTGATACTTCTGGCATTTGTAAACAAACATAGCAGTTCATTTTTAGGTCTATAGCCAGTCCTATCCAAGCCATATGTTGGTTGCGATTTCCCCATCACACCTGCCCAATCACCTTATCACCACACATATCTCTTCAGTTTCAACTTCTCCACCCAGATTGCAATATACTCCATCTTCATGCACACATTCACTCTCTCTATGCCACGTCTTCCCCCCCCCTTCCCTGAGCTCCCCCATTTCCCTGTTCCTCTTGTATTCCCGTTCCCTCTTCCTCTCTCACACTACCATTGTTTCCACTGCTAAGCACTTCTGTCTCTTCAGTACCACTCTCCTGATTTTTCCCCTCATCTCTTCCTTCTGATATCTAGCATGCATCACACACACACTGTATTTCCACACACTATACTTTTACTCAGCAACACTTTCTCCAGCACACTCACCTCAAAGTCATTTAAATGCAACCCATCATGCCTGTATAATTTCATTCTTTCCTCAAACACATGCCATACATCTACAAACTGCACTTCCTTCTCCTCACAAAGCTCTGCTAGCATACCATTCATGATTTTGGCTCTCTGTCACCACTCATTATCATCATACCTGGGTAACACACTGACAATCTTTCCTACTATACTGTTATCTTTCACTCTTCACGATAATCTCCTGATATTCGTTCTCACATCCTTCTTATGTCCAGTTAGAGCATTCATCCTCATTTCTTCCTCATGTCCAACACCTTAATTATCGTACTCATTCTCCCACCAGGATAGCAGACCTTATGGACTCTGTCAGTATCTAGCCTTACACTGCTATCCTGGAATCACTCGTCACTCTTTTTACTTTTTTCTTTCATTTTGTTCTCTTGCACACTTTCATTAGTTTCCACTAGATGTCTAACATCATTCAACATATTATTCATTTCATTTTTCATTTCCAATAACTATTTCATTAAATCTTGCATTCCAACAATTTCACTCTCTATCTCTCTACCTCTTGTTCAGCTGCACTTTACTTCCTTTTCCTCATTCATACTTTTTTCACTCCCTTATCACTAACTTTGGTTTGTACATCTTTGCATTCTTTTGCTCCTTTAGTTCCTCCAGCTTTTATTTCATTTCTGTTTTTTGTAACTTTTTCCATAACTTTTGCATCCTTTCACTCTGTCAGTTTCTCTATCTTTCATTTCATTTCTGTTTCTTTCACATACACCATCTATCTTTTCAGTCAGTTTCGCATTCTGTGTATCGTGGTCAAACAATATATTGCACTTACGACAAATCCATACTTTCTCTCATCTCTCGTTCATTCTCTCTCTCTCTCTCTACAAAGACATCTGTTACACTCCTCCAAGCATACATATTACACTCACAACATCGAATCAGTTTTGAAAAGTCTATGTCACCAATGCTACTTGACTTTCGTGTCATTCGCCTGGTAGCACCAGTCGACATCCCTGTGGTTGACCTCGTGACTGCCATTGTGTAATATTTAAAATGGCAATTTAGACTAATAGATCTGATAGAATTCACACCAAAAATCACTCAGACACACTTCATTATCAAAAATAAATAATGAAACCCTAAAATTTATGAAACACTGCCAATTATTATTCAAAATAGCACTTATTCTTTCCGGAGCTCTTTTTATGACACTACACAACTTATGGCCCTTTAGCAGCAAAAATTAAATTAACATTAAATTTATAATATCATGTTAATGAAGTTAATGTCATGTGAAAAAGATTTAATAAAATAAACAATGAGTGTGTTCTTAATGAATCAGCATTAAAAAAAAAACTTTTTACAAAATATTTTATTGCATAAAATAGTGTGTGTAATCTCAAGTAATATCCAGTCTAAAAATTAAACATGCCAAGAAATTATATTCTTGGTTTAATCTTTTATACACGTGTAAGCAAAACAGTTTGTGTGAGAAGTAACTGCATGACTGGGCTACTTGCATATAGAAGCTAATGACTCCACATTAACTGCCTTAGTATTCCACAATGCAAAGCACATATACTTATGGACAAGTATTATACTATGCATTATGGGAAGAGTCAGTAACCAAACCAGCCTCGACCTTTATTGAGGTCTCATCAGTGGGAGCAAGAACCAAACGTTAAAGTAAGGTTGAAGTAATGCCAAAGGCAATTGATGCGAGTCATTAGCCTCTGTATACAAGTATCCCAGTCGTGAAGTTACTTCACATGCTTCAGTTACTTCACTTTGTTTGCTTACACTTGTATAAAGAATGAAACCAAGTATATAATTTCTTGGCATCTTTAATTTATAGTATAACCAAGTGAAAAAACTTTCAACATCTATCTCTAATACAGAGTATTTTAGTAATAAGATGACACCTTTTGATTACTTATGGAAATATGACTTTGGCATTATTCAACCTTGGTATCACCTTTGGATCTGGCTCCACTAATAAGACCTCAATAAAGGTCGAGGCTGGTCTGGGTATTGGTCTTTCCCATATTGCATAGCATTATGCTTGTCTGTAAGGATATGTGCTTTGCATTATGGGATATTAAGGCAATTGATGTGAAGTCATTAGACTCTATATACAAGTAGCCCAGTTGTGAAGTTACTTTACTTGCAAGCTTTGTTTGCTTACACTTGTATAAAGAATGAAACCAAGAATTTCTTGGCATCTTTAATTTATTAGTATAATCAAGTGAAAAAACTTTCAATATAATATCCTGGTCCTATTTGGGGCAATAGCCCACAGCTGCTGCAATACAGGTACATGAATACATACATCAGCCATCATGCTTCAATTGCATTTTATTGCATTGACTTTGTTTCTAGATGTGGATGAAAGGACTATCACAATATCACATATTGCCTTTCCTGATTTGATTAAAATGCTTAAACTACTTGAAAGTAATTGTGTAGACCAGAATAACGTGCCACCGTTGTGCCATATAGCAAGTCGAGGAGATAAGAGACGTTGGAGTGGGGGTGGACAAGGATCTGAAGTTCAGAGGTCACATTGCACAAGTTGTGAAGACATCATATCAGATTATGCAATTATGTGGAGGACCTTAACTTGTAAAGATAAAGAAGTTCTGGTTCTATTCTATAGGGTCTTTGAACAGTGCTCATATGGATTATTGTGCACAGATTTGGTCCCTTGGTTTTCATGGCGATGAGGATATATTGGAAAGAGTCCAGAGAAGACAGACTAAGATCATAACTGGTCTTTGGGATATAATGACAGATTAAATGAATGGAGTTTGCAAACTTTGTAAATAGGAGGAAGAGAGGGAAATATGATCGAGACATTTAAGTTCATAAAGGGTTGTTCCAGGTTAATGTAGATGAAACCAAGAATATAATTTAAAAATATAAAATAATAAAATTATATAAATTAAAAAATAAAAAATATAAAATTAAAAAAAAATATATATATAAATAAATATAAAAAACTTTTATGCGCTTTGGTACAAGCTCTCTGCAAACAGCTGTGTTCTTTTGTGAATTCATGGTACTGTGGTATGTGTAGATCATTTGTTATTGGCTTAAAGGCACATTTGCTAGTCTGCTAATTATCTGAAAAACCAAAAAAGAGGATCATCACCAGAATAGCAAGGAGTATGCCAACCATTCTGCTACTCTTCTTGGCCAAAATTCTTTCTCCTGAGTTAAAACAAGAGACCACAATAATAAGAGAACAGACAAAAATAATGAACAATCTATTGCACCTGTATCGTTTGCTTTTGACCTCTCATGATCCTGACTGTTCAAGAAGTGGAAACCTTTCATTAATGTCGCAAAAGGATTAATCCAGGTGATAAAGAAGATTTGATATCATAATACTAATGATATCAACAAATTCCTTGTTAAAAAGTTTTACACTTCCCAAACTTTTATCTGTTTGTATCATTTCATTTTAGAAAACATCACAAAGCAGATATGTTCTTCTTCTCCATAAAAGTATAGTTGTAACTACATACCACTTAAAGCAGATAAAGATAAGTCAACTGCTGTGTTGCTGCACACAATAGTTGACTTATAATCCACTTGTTCACAGTCATTTCAAAGTTATATTCTATAGTCACTTGCTGTTTACAGGTGATGCAGCTGACTGGCTATGAATACCTCCCCCCTCCAGACTTGTTATCAGTGTATTAGTGAACACCCATCTCACTAGATCTACACATAACTTCTATTTTAATAATTCCTCTTCCCATTTGTTGCATAGTGCACAATTAAACATCCAAGTCTCCTATCCAGTAGAGTGTTATTATCATGCAATTTTTTTCTTGTGTTGCCATATGTTCAGCTAATTAAACAAAAAAAAAGGGGGGGGGAGGAATTGTTATGTCTGATAGATAAAAAAAAGAAAGAAAGAAAGAAACAGTTCATAACCATTTGACAGGTCATATAAAAATATTTTACATACTTTTCCTGTTCCCATCTCCAATATAACGCATCCTATGCTCCATATATCGACTGCTCTCCCATGTCCTTCTTTGCAATCTCGTGTAATTATTTCTGGCGCCATATAAGCTGTCAAAGCAAACACACAAACAAACAAAAACTAAAATTAATTAATTAAATTAAATTAAATTAATAAAATAAAATTAATTTCAACATGGGCATTAAATAAAAAAAAGACAAAAAATATTATGATAAAAGTTAACAAAACCAGTACATATGTAAACAGACTGAATGACTCAATAGAAACGTTTAGTTTTGTAAAACTATTAATTTAAGATATTTATGAATTACTTGTCCAACAAGTCAACAAAACAGTCTATTATATGTTGTCACATTTATTTAGCTCTTTCCTTGGTATAAATTAAAATAATAAGTAAGCACTAGTAGCAAAGTTTCACAATGCAAAAATAAAATGAACTGAAGAATAACACAAGAATTTTATAACTTGGAACAAAACAAATGCATTTACAAATTTTACAGTGCAGAATTTTAAAATGGAAATTAAGAGTAAATGATAAAAATTAAAAACAAAACACAAAATAAAGAATAAAATAATTGTCAACAGAATAAATTATATTTGACAAGAAATTATGTTCTTGTTTAATCCCTTATCCAAGTGTAAGCCAAGTGCATGAAATTTATTGCAGTTAATAAAGGGGGCCAGGGTGTATAGTAGGCCTGCACAACATGCGGCCTGCAATGCTATTTATTTTGGCCCGTCTGCCTGATTGAATTATTTAATCATATGGGGGAACATGAAATTAGACCCATATTGTTTCTTAGCCGAATAAGAAACTCAAAGAGTTTCATGCCGAATATAGAAACTATATGTATATAGAAACTATATAAAGTTCGGCGATTCCAAGCATAAGCAAATACCTGGATAGTGCAGCACCTGACCCTTGAAGGTAGCGCAAGCTGAGGCAACTCATATAAAGGGTGGAGCAAACTCCAATCACTATTCTTGATATTTACCCATATACCCATAATGTGAACTTAACTCCTAGGAGCTGTATTTTGTTCAACATTATGAGAGAAGGTCACTACCCAGACCGGTTTCGACATTTTTTGAGGTATCATCAGTGAGTAGGTAGACCTAGTTAATAACAAGTTTGTGGCGAACAGAACTTATATCCCTTCTAAGAATTGCCAAGAGGTGTCCTATTAAATTATCAATTATAATGAAGAGCCAAAGGCTTCAATTTGGCAACATGAACTTATTTAAGTTAAGGGATATTATATCCCATATTGTTTCTTAGCCGAATAAGAAACTCAAAGAGTTTTATGCCAAATATAGAAACTATATAAAGTTCGGCGATTCCAAGAGTAAGCAAATACCTGAACTTTATATAGTTTCTATATTCGGCATGAAACTCTTTGAGTTTCTTATTCGGCTAAGAAACAATATGGGATATAATATCCCTTAACTTAAATAAGTCCATGTCGCTGAATTGAAGCCTTTGGCTCTTCATTATAATTAATAATGAAATTAGACGATTTTTTCCTAGCGTTGAATTAAATTTTTTAGTAAGATTGCATGTTTACGTTCATGCGATTAATATCGCAATCATGTTTCTTTCAACTCGACAATAAATTGCATTTGGAGTAATTCCACTGTCGTATTTAATAACAAATTATTACTATCGCTTCGAGGTTTTGTTAGTGCTAGTGTCGCTGCGGGGAAATTCGAAGTTACATCTCTGTGATAATGACTTGATGTCTACGAACAAGAACGAATCGTATTACACAAAATTGTCCGTGTCTTGACTGGCTTTGGCACTGTTGTGGTTGGTTGTAGCTGGAGCAATACATTACATAACTGTTATCATAACCTCCATTATTGTGAGTTTTTCATCATTAGTTTTTTGTAATTAAATAGATTCAGAACATCAAGCATTTAACTCTGAGTGGACAAACAAATATTTTTTTACGTTGTTTAAGGACAAAATAGTGTGCATTGTTTGCCAGGAATCTATCACTGTGCCGAAAGAGTACAATCTGAGACATCATTTTGAATTGAAACATCCTTGTTGCTCACCGCTGTGTCCTGATAAGAAAAATAATTTTGAAAATATCAGTTTGTCTCGTATGACTGTTCAGCGCAGGGTGGCTGATATTGCCGAGGATCTTAAAGATAACCTGCAAAAATCGGCTAGTGAATTTGTCTATTATTCGCTTGCTATGGATAAAAGTACTAACGTGAAAGATACTGCACGGCTTTTAATATATGTAAGTGGTGCTAATAAGAATTGTGAGGTGACAGAGGAGCTTGCTGGTTTGTGTTCAGTGAAAGGAAGAACAACAGGAAGGGAGATCGCAGAAAATGTAAAGATGTGTGAACAGAAAAACTATCATAACCTCCATTATTGTGAGTTTTTCATCATTAGTTTTTTGTAATTAAATAGATTCAGAACATCAAGCATTTAACTCTGAGTGGACAAACAAATATTTTTTTACGTTGTTTAAGGACAAAATAGTATGCATTGTTTGCCAGGAATCTATCGCTGTGCCGAAAGAGTACAATCTGAGACGTCATTTTGAATTGAAACATCCTTGTTGCTCACCGCTGTGTCCTGATAAGAAAAATAATTTTGAAAATATCAGTTTGTCTCGTATGACTGTTCAGCGCAGGGTGGCTGATATTGCTGAGGATCTTAAAGATAACCTGCAAAAATCGGCTAGTGAATTTGTCTATTATTCGCTTGCTATGGATAAAAGTACTAACGTGAAAGATACTGCACAGCTTTTAATATATGTAAGAGGTGCTAATAAGAATTGTGAGGTGACAGAGGAGCTTGCTGGTTTGTGTTCAGTGAAAGGAAGAACAACGCAGGGTGGCTGATATTGCCGAGGATCTTAAAGATAACCTGCAAAAATTGGCTAGTGAATTTGTCTATTATTCGCTTGCTATGGATAAAAGTACTAACGTGAAAGATACTGCACAGCTTTTAATATATGTAAGAGGTGCTAATAAGAATTGTGAGGTGACAGAGGAGCTTGCTGGTTTGTGTTCAATGAAAGGAAGAACAACAGGAAAGGAGATCACAGAAAATGTAAAGATGTGTGGAACAGAAAAACTATTCGGTTATCCAAATTTCCTTAAATCCTTAAATTTCAAGAATTTAGTAGCAGTTTGCACTGATGGTGCCCCATCTATGTGGGGAAAAAATGTTGGTGCTGTAACATTTATTGAACAGTATGCAGGTAAACCATTGACAAAATTTCACTGCCTAATTCATCAGCAGGTATGCTAAAATTGATGCCGAGTATGGGGATCTACCATACGACACGGATGTACATTGGTTGAGCTGCGGTAAAGTTTTGTCACGTTTTGTCGCTCTAAAAAATGAACAAGTTGAATTTTTGGAATCCAAGAAGATACGAAAAAATCCCAGAAATAATGGATGAAGAATGGAATCGAGATTTATTTTTCTTTTGTAACATTTTGGGTCACTTGCAGCTTCAAGGAAAAAATAAGTGTGTTTTTCTTATTGTAAATATTATTTTCTTATTATTCCTGTGTTGTTAATTAAAATAAACTAAACATGGAAATCTTGCAGTTGGTTACTGGCATGTACATCCAATTTTGTTTAATATTTGATCAAAGTTTTTCAAAACTTTATTATTACTTGACACCTCTGTCCCAGACTCATCGAAGGAGAGCACTTACTCTACAACTCTCCATCTCCACTACAATCCTCTAACTACAGCGAACTGCATCATCTACACCGATGCCATCTACTGCCACCACCACCACCATCACTAATATTTTTACAGACAATCATGCCCATGGTGGTATCCAAACCCGCAGCCTTTTGGCTGGAGAGCAGATACGCTAACCACTCAGCCAACCAGGCCAGCGAGACATCAGTTAATATACAGACATCAGTTATGTTAGTTTAGTTTACGGATATTAGTTTTCATGAGACATCAGTTAATATACAGTAAATCTAGTGATTAATGAGGAGATTGTGTTTATGTTCTCTCTTCCTAGCATAAAATCTTTCTTATAAAGGCCATATTTTCTTGACATCAGAAATTCTCTACACCTTAACCCCATTGTTAAGTCAAATTATCTTTACAAGATGTTAGTAAAAAGGAGTAACCCACTTCATTTATATATATATATATATATATATATATATATATATATATATTCTCAAACTATCATTATATGTTTGAGAGATGCAACAGCTATGAAAAGGTAATTGTGATTATAGGCGAAGAAGAGGGGATATGATAGAAACATTCAAATTACTAAAAGGTTTTTATAGGATTGATGCAGGGGAAATGTTTCAGCTGTGTGATAGTGATGGAAGAACAAGAGGTCATCTCTGGAAATTAAAGAAGAGTGTGGTTAACAAAGGTGTCAGAACAAGGTTTTTTGCCTGGAGGGTGGTGAATGAGTGGAATTCATTGCCTGACTTTGTTGTGAGCTCTTCATCTGTAAATGAATTCAAGAAGAGATATGACAGATATTGTTTTGCTAGTTTGGGTCTCCCGCGATGAGTCTACTGACTCCATGGAGATACCCGTAATAATAATAATAATAAAAAGAAAAATTATTTCCATCTAGAGTGGTAATGAAAACAACATGAACTCTACAAAATACACAAATTCATATTTATACTAGGATATACATGTAACTAAAACCAAAATGTATTCAAAGTCAGGTTTATATCTGCAATGGGAAAAAAAAAACATAGTACCAAAATTGTCATTTTGGTTTTTTTTTCATTTTCACTCAGCTTATCTTTTCCTTTTCATTATTTCATTCTCTCACCCTTTTTATTTTATTAATTAGTTATTATTTTAATTTTTTTTTCATACATATTTATACACATTTTATATGTATTTAGACATTTTTAAAAAATATTCTGTCATCCTTTTATTAATTTGTTATTATTTAACCATTTTTTCATACATATTTATACAAAGACATATAACAATACCAAATTAGGTAATCATTGCATTTAAATTTTAACTAACCTAAACTCCAGCATATCTACCAATTCTATTTTCCAGTTATTTAAATTTAATGATTCTATAACCTGATGATAAAGGCTATTCCACATATTTTCAAAATGAACTTTATATATTTGTTCTATCTGATTTTTTTAAAAAATTATTATTATTATTTACTGTGTCTCCATGGAGTCTGGAGACTCCATTATGCCCTCTGGTAGAGTTTATTTCAGCCAAATGCAAACTCCTGTATATTTTATATATGTCCTGAATTAAATTCAAGTAAATCTTCTCTCCATTTCCTGTTAGATGGGCCAATGTTGTTTAATTTGTATATAAATGATATAGGAAACGGCTTAAAGGGAGATATTCAGTTGTTTGCTGATGATGCAAAGTTGTGTAGTGCAATAAAAAATCAAGCTGATGTTGAAAGTTTGCAGGAGGATTTAAATAAGCTGGTAAAATGGGCAAAAGAAAATGGATGTCAGTTCAATGTGGAAAAGTGTAAAGTCTTGCATTTTGGGATTAAAAGATTACCAGCTGTGTACTACATCGATGGAAAGGTACTCCAAGAGATTGATGAGGCTAGGGACTTAGGGGTATTGGTAGATAGGGAGATGAAGTTCAGAGGACACATTGCTAAGGTGTCCAAGATTGCACATAGGATTACTTGGTTGTTGAGGAACACACTGACATCCAGAGATAAAGAGGTTATTATTCCCCTTTATAAAGCATTGATACTTCCACATTTGGATTACTGTGCTCAGGTCTGGTCACCTTGATTCTTTGGAGATGAGGAGGCTGTGGAGAGGGTTCAGAGAAGAGTGACCAAGTTGGTGAGTGATATAAAAAATGCTCCCTACATTGATAGATTAAGAGCTTGTGGATTGCAGAGATTGGTTGATAGGCGAAGAAGAGGGGATATGATAGAAACATTCAAATTACTAAAAGGTTTTTATAGGATTGATGCAGGGGAAATGTTTCAGCTGTGTGATAGTGATGGAAGAACAAGAGGTCATCTCTGGAAATTAAAGAAGAGTGTGGTTAACAAAGGTGTCAGAACAAGGTTTTTTGCCTGGAGGGTGGTGAATGAGTGGAATTCATTGCCTGACTTAGTTGTGAGCTCTTCGTCTGTAAATGAATTCAAGAAGAGATATGACAGATATTGTTTTGCTAGTTTGGGTCTCCCGCGATGAGTCTACTGACTCCATGGAGATACCCGTAATAATAATAATAATAATAATAATAATAATAATAATAGATATATCACACTACAAATAGCCAACTGATTCTCATAATTTTTCACAATACAATCACTCTGCATGCTCAATCTGCTCTGAATGCATGTGATTTTTTTGACATCCATTGGTGAATAAAGCTGAGAGACATAACCCAATGTCTGCCTGACTAAATACTTGTACAACCTAGAGGTAAAGTATCTTTTAATTATTATTATGCTTGACTTCTAAAGAGTCACAAGACTCACTTATAGGAGGCCCATCTTAGACAACAGGAAGCCTATCATAGCATTTCTTAAATCTGTTCATGATCTGCATTTTCACTACTCTTTCTAGAAATATATAAACTTGTCCAGCCACCATCAATGGGGGGGAAAAAAAAAAAAAAAAAAAAAAGCCACTTCTCACCTTTTTTCACCATGCAAAAATCTCCTCAGTGTCAATCCTGGGAATACCTCTGAACAGTTTAAATATTTCAATCATATCAATTACTGTCTTCTATCCACCAGTGGCGGCTGGTGAAAATTTCAAGTGAGGGTGCTGCATATACAAAAAAAAAAAAAAAAAAACACTTTTTTTTCCTAATCAGTAACGAATTTATTAATAAATAAATTTACCTATTAAAAATTGCTTTATTAAAAATATTTCATCCTCACCACAAACAAACACCAATAATAAAAGTTTCGTATCAATAGCAATGACAAGTGTAAACGAATATCGGCGTTAGATTGCAGTGCATTTGTTTCGTGTAACGATAATTGAAAAAATATAATTATTTTCATATTTTCAACAGTGACACTCGTCATAATTCAGCTTTGTATCTATAATAAATAAATAATTATATGTTATTTTAACGAAATAAAATAAGATTTACAAAAAAATAGTTCACCACGAACACGCGCCAATAATAAACGTTTCACATCTCACAGAAATAACGAGTGCAGGCATAAGATACACTGCCCAAGCGGCAGTGTATCTAATGATGTAACGTGCAAAGACAGCAAACGAATATCGGCATTAGATCGCAGTGCATTTGTTTCGTGTAACGATAACTGAAAAAATATTATTCTTTTCATATTTTCAACAGTGACATTTGTCATAATTCAGCCTTGTATCTATAATAAATAAATAATTATATGTTATTTTAACAAAATAAAATAAGATTTACAAAAAATAGTTCACCAGGCACACGCACCAATAATAAACGTTTCATATCTCACAGAAATAAGGCACGTAAGCTTACTAAAAATACACTACCGTTTGAGCAGTTACAGTTGGGAATGATGTAACATGCAATGACAAGAGCAAACGAATATCGCCGTTAGATTGCAGTGCATTTGTTTCGTAATCTAAAGCATTAATCAAACAATTCCAATTATTAACTATTCAATCAATGTCAAAACATAAGCTGAAACCTTTAACATGTTGTACTGCATTTATATAATGTTGTAAGTATTATTGTTATTTATAAACACACAAAATTTAATTTTTTTATTTTTTCCTTGGGGATGCTCAGTGTCGCAGTGCTTATGTATGGGCCGCCACTGCTATCCACCAACCTCTGCAGTTTGTATACCTTCAGCCAATCCTCATAACCAATATTGTACAGTTTTGATATTTTTGTTATCTGTCTCTACTCTCTCTGATATTAATTTTTCCATTTCAAATCCCAGTGACCAGATACAAGCACATTAATCCGAATATCTATCAGACATTTTACGAAGTCACTAACCTGATCTTTAAAAACCAATATTATTATTATTATTATTATCAAACAAGACCTCATGGAGTCAAAGACTCATCTAGGAGGTCCTTTTATCTCACACACATCTCATCATACCGGGTCTTAAACACATTCAAACTCCCTGCAGACACCACACTCTCAGGCATTCCAATCATTCACAGCTCTGCACGAAAAAAACCTGCCTCTCACTCCCCTACTCACACCCTCTTTATACAGTTTCCAGGTATGACCTCTGGTTCTCCCCTGATCTCCCACTATTCTCTGTAGAACTTCTCCACCACTGATCCTATAACAACCCCTTACCAACTTGTAGGTCTCTATCATATCTCCCCTCTTCCTTCTCTCCACTAGACTCTGCAAATTACATCTTTTCAATCTTTCCTCATACTTGACATTCCAGAGGTCAGAGACTACCTTAGTCAGTTGCCTTTGGACCCTTTCCAACATCTCTTCATCCTTCTGAAAACCAGGTGACCAAATCTGGGCACAATAGTCCATGTGTGGCCTAATCAAAGCCTTATACAATGGAACAAGAATCTCCCTACTTCTACATGCCAGTGTCCTCCTCATCATTCCCAGAAGTCTTTGTGTTGTCTTCACAATTTTGGCGATGTGTCCCCTAAATTTTAGATCCTTATCCACTATCACTCCCAGATCTCTTATTTCCTCTACTTCCAACAATATATTCTCACCAAGCATAAATTCTGCATCCCATCTTTGTTTTCCAAATTTTAAAACCTTACATTTTGCAACATTGAACTCACATCCCCATTTGCTTGCCCAAGCACTCAATTTATTCAAGTCTTCTTGCAAGGCCACAACACCTTCACTACTCTTTATGGTTCGTCCCAACTTTGCATCATCTGCAAACAACTGAATATCTCCATCCAAATCTTCGCCAATATCATTAATATACAAGTTAAATAGTAATGGCCCTAAAACAGATCCCTGAGGCACTCCACTAGTGACTTTCCTTTTCCTGGATATTGCACCCCCATACACAACTTGTTGATACCTATCAGATAGCCAGTCTCCAATCCAATGCACTAATCTAATATCCAACCCCATCTGCTCTAGTTTGACTGTCAACTTATCATGAGGTACTCTATCAAAAGCTTTTGCAAAATCCAAGTATATTACTGTGTATCCTTCTCCTCTGTCCAAGGAAGCAGTCACTTTATTGTAATAAGTAAGTAGATTACTAAAACACGACCTCCCTTTAGCAAATCCATGCTGTCCATCAAAGATTATACCATTGTTGTCAACCCAACTCTGGATCCTAGTTCTCACAAGCTTCTCCAACAACTTAACCACAACACCTGACACACAGATAGGCCTATAGTTTGATGCTTGAGTTCGATCACCTCCTTTATGAAGTGGCACAATCTTGCCCTCCTTCCACTCTTTAGGGACTTGACCAAGTGCAAGACTCGTATTAAAAAAATATGTCAAGGCAGGTGTCAACTCTCTGGCACATTCCTTCAGAATACGCGGTGATATATTATCAAGTCCCACAGCCTTATTTACATCTAGTTTACTCAACTCCTCAATATGTTCAAATTTAAATATCAATTTATCATGTATCAACTATCATATAAATCAAAAAAAAAAAAAGAAAAAAGAAAAAAAAAAGCAGTATGAGCCCTTCCCTCATATTATAAAAGGCAACCAGATTACTTAAACAACAAGAGTACTCCTAAAGAAATCAAGTTGATCTTCACAGATAATGTTACTCTTGTCTGTCTGGTTTTGTATACAATCTCTCACTAATTTCTTCAAATTTTAACTATAAAAAAATAAAACTCATCTATAGTTTCATGCTTCCATTTTACCACCACTCTTATGTAATGGCACTATCTCGCTCGCTTTCCATCTCCCAGGTACACTAAAGTAGCTAGATTTCCACTGAAAGCCAGGTCAATTGAGTTGTCAATTTTTTAGCACATTCTCTTAAAACATGGCAAAATCCCATCCAGTCCCATAGCCATATTGACTACCGAGTCATTAGCATTTAAAATGCATTCTCCTCATGCACTGCTAAATCTTAAACCCTCCTCATCCCTCCAGGAATAAAACCTGCTTTTCCAGGATGAAATACCTGAATAAAGCGATCATTAAATAACTCCACCATGTCATCTGCATTACTCACTTGACTCCAATTTCCATATAATGTCATTCTTCACAATAATTTATTCTCCTACTGGCCACATAACAAAAGAGGTCTCAAGCCACTTTTCTGGCTTGAGTTTTATATTCCTCATGCAACTGTTCTCTACCTACTTCTTTATACTTTTCTATAATCTCTTTTCATTCCCAGTCCCTGTTTGGTTTCATTAATCATCTACTTTATACTAAATCATGTTCTTTTTCATTTGAGGTATGAAATTTGCTACTAATGTTGATAATTTTTCCTTACTATCTCCTATGCACTGATGATATCTCTTCCAATTTATTCCATCCAAGCTAATTTCTAAGATTATTATAATCACCTGCATTTTAATTCAAAATAAATTCCTTTCTTCATCAATTCATTTACAAAGTCATTTACATGATTGCTTTCACCAAGTGGGGCAAGGATAGCTTCTTAGTTATATTTATTATTATTACATGACACCTCCAGGGAGTTCAAACACTCATCAAGGGAGGGCACCTATTCTACAGCTCTGTCTCCACCATTCAAATCCACTAATTATAATGAACTGTAACTACACCAACCCCATCTACTGCCCATCAACACCATTAATATTTACACAGACAATCACAAACATCCATTCCCAAGGTGGGATTTGAACCCACAGTCTTTTGGCTGGAGAGCAGATATGCTAACCATTCGGCCAACGGCTGACATTTAAATCCAAAACTTTTGAACCTCATGTTCTCTCTTACTACCATATTTTCCTGAAAAAGTATAGAAATTCCATTCCTTCCCTTACTACTGTATGCTGATTCTTTTCCAATTTATACCTGTTGTAATTAAACTCTACCATAGTGATTACTCATTTTGTGCTTACAAAAGAAAAAAAAAAGAAAGACAAGCCTTAAAACCTTGAGAAGCTATATACGCTTGTCTAGAGCAGGCTTTTACAAACACCCATGCCCACAGTGAAATTCGAACCCATCCAGGCCATCAAGTAAACTGCCAAGCTAAACTGCCTAAACATTTCCTGCTCTTCACTCTCTGTGTTCCCTGGCTTATAGCAACATCCCACTAAATATCCTGTCCTGGTAACTTCTAGCTCACACCATATGCTGTCATAACAATCTTTTCTATTCCTGCCAGAAATACTTTTCTGCCAATGACATTCCACTGATTCTAATAATTGTCGAGCAACCTGAGACTATCATTGCTACCAGTTTATTCCTTTTAATCCTGATACACCTAGAATTTGTATTATTCCACAATCTGCTGAAATTTAATAGTCTTATCAATATTATTCCTGAACTTGAATTTTCTATCAACTAACTACTGAAATCTTTGTATTCATCAACTTTTTTTTTTTTAAGGTCCATTCAACTTATAATCATCGCTTATCTTCTTTCTGAATCGGATATACTTAAATTTTTTTCATATTAATTTTTAAACTCACTTCCTTTATACACTCTTCCAATGTTTTAAGATAATTTTATATAGAATTTAGGTCATCTGAACAATTGACTACTCTTCCCAACTAACAAAGAGAGAACTTTTACTCATAATATTGAACCAAGATCATTTATAAATATGTTAAACAACAAGGCTCCTAACATCAAACACTGTGGCACTCCACTAATACAAATCTAACTCTCTGAAAATTCTCCTCTAAATATCACTTCCTGTCATCTATTAACCCCCCCCCCCCACCTTCTTACTAGATGATCACCAATATTTGTTTGGTACTCAAGTAGAGCCAAAAGGCTTCGATTTGGCATAAGAACAAGCTACAGTAATAAAATAGAGGATATTATGGATTCATCCATATTTTGTAACCAAATACAAGGGTGGGCTAAAAGTTCTTGGCCTCGACCATAGTTGGCAACACTATCGGCAAGATTTTTTTTTTCTAAGTCGGTACATCTATCATAAGCATCCATGTGATATTGCAAATCATTCTATCAAGTAGTTTGTTTTATACAGCGGTCTGAAGCATAAAATTCTTTGCAAAAGAAGTTTAAACACCAAAAGAAATTCATTTAAAGTTCAGAAAAGTTTATGGGCACTCTTCTCCTTTGTTTTCGACAATTAAGAAATGGGCTGCCAAGTTTAAATGTGGTCATACCAGTCTTGAAGATGATCCAGGTGAAGGACATCCAAAAAGTGTAACAACACCAGAAATCATTGATCAGTGCATGATATGGTATTGGATGACTGGAGAATCGAAGTGAGTGAAATTGCTGAGACTATATGTAGGATATATTTTGCATGAAGAATAGCAAATGATAAAACTTTGTGCAAGATGGACACCTTGCCTGCTGTGAGCAAGCATGGAGCAAGCATGGACACCATGCTTGCTCACAGCACAAAAATGCACTCGCAGGAAAATCTCTGAACAGTGCTTGGAGCATTTTAACAAGAATAAAACTGATTTTGTGCATCGATTTATTACTATGGATGAGACTCGGATTCACTATTACACACCAGAATCCAAACAGCAGTCAAAACAGTGGACAGAAGCCAGTTGTTCAGCGCTAAAGACAAAGTCGGCTCCATCAGCAGGAAAGGTCATGGCATTGGTGTTTCGGGTTGCTAAAGGCATTTTGTTTATTAATTATTTTGAAAAAAACTCATGAGAAAAGACCCGGCTTGCAAAAGAAAAAAATCATCTTTCATCAGGACAGTGCACCTGCCCACAAAGGTGTTTTGGCAATGGGAAAATTAAGAGATCTGCACTATGAATTGTTGGAACATTCACCCTATTCCCCACCAGATTTGACTCCCTCTGACTTCACTCTCTCTTCCCAAAACTAAAACTCTTCCTCACTGGTCAGCGTTTTTCTTCGAATCAAGAGGTGATTGTAGCTGTAGGGGGAGGGGGGTATTTTGCAGATCTTACTGAGAACCACTACAGGGACAGGTTAATGGCGCTGGAGAATTGCTGGAATAAATGTATTAGTCTTAAGGAAGATTATGTGAAAAATAAAAATAATTTTGAAATTATAAATTCTTTTTTCATTGTTAGGCTGAGAACTTTTCAAATCACCCTCATACAGTCATCCCTCGACTTACGTCCAGGTTCCGTTCCATCCTGCAGGACGTAAGTCAATACATTAAATCAACAGAGTTATAGGGTTAGGGACTTAACCATAATAAGTATACTGTCATTTTAATTTTTAAACCTTATAAAACTGTACTGTGCATTACTGCCACTATAAAACAGGAGAATAAACACCTAAATCTTCCTCCACAATCACATCTTCATTACCTTCCCTATGTGAAGGACCAGGTGGCTGTGGCTCTTCTGGTGTAACCTTTTTTTTTTTTTTTTGATGAAAATGTACAACAATGTGCTTTGCTTATTCCGCTTCTTCTTTTCATCATAAATTTGTTTATAGAAAGCAAACGCATCATGTGCTTTCATTTCTACTAATAAGTAGCGTTCAACATTGGGGTCCATGTCTTCAGCCATTTTGAGAACATCACTAACTGCAAAGAACATCTCTGCAACATCATTCACTGTAAATTGTTTATCTACCTTTTCATGTTTGTCTTTTCCCTCTTCCTTTTCTTGTTCTTCCTCTTCTGCAACACGTTGTTCCTCCAGTTTGACCACTTCTTTTTGATCAACTCTTCATGGGGCACTTTCTATGAGTTGAACTATGTGGTCATCATTCACTTCGAGATTCAGATTGTTTGCTAGGCCTACTATTTCTTCACTCAATTTACAAAAGTCTGTCTTAATTTTTTTTCAACACTTCTAAAATCGTGCACAGACCTTTTTAATATCTTTTTCCATATGCCATTCATACATTGAGAGGTCATTTCGTCCAAAGCCACAGCAATAATTTTAATAGCATGATAAATTTTGAATGCTTTCCAGAATTGCAGAGAGAGAGAGAGAGAGAGAGTCTGATCATTGCTTTCTGTAGCAGAAATGGCTTGTGAAAAAGTTCTCTGTAGATAATAAGCCTTAAACACTGCAAGAACTCCCTGATCCATCGGCTGGATCAATGAAGTAGTGTTTGGTGGGAGAAACATTACCTTAAACTTGATGAAGATCACAGATATAAGATCGATGACCTGGAGCATTATCTAGAATTAAAATTTTAAACAATATTTTAAATTAAGGGGATATAAAATCCACATTGTTTTAAAACCAAATAAGAAACTCAAAGATTGGAATCAGAGAGTTTCATGCCGAATATCGTAAACTATAAAGTATTGGCGATCACTAGCGTGAGCTAATGCAAGTGACCCTAGTACGTAGTACAATACTGGACAACTCATTGCAAAGGTGGGGAAAGTTCAGATCGCTATTCTTAGGTATTTTCCATAATGTAAAAACACATTTCCTACGAAATGTATGCTGTTATTACATTATGGAGGGAGGTCACTACCCAGACCAGTTTCAGCCTTTTTTGAGGCTTCATCAGTGAGTAGCTAGACCATAATTTTTTGAGGCTTCATCAGTGAGTAGCTAGACCATAATTTTTTGAGGCTTCATCAGTGAGTAGCTAGACCATAATACCAAAGTGTACAGCGAAAAGAACTTATATACTCTGCTTTACTGCTTCATCTTTTTTTATGGATGCCCCTCTTCTGGTGGTCTCTACTCAGCACTCTGGCACTTATTTTGGGATTTTGGAATCACTACTTGTTTCATTTAATTAAAGTTTAATTTTTAATATTTGAGAATTAGTTTGAAATAAGAAATACACATCTCACTCTAAACTTTCTACTGGCTGACTTGTATTTCCATATTCAGATTTTTTTTGCCTGTTGGTCTTCATGTTGAAATTTCTGGAATAAAAGCTATATTCCAGAAACAGGAATGAAAAATAAATAATTTACTAACTAAATTAAATATTTACAACCTGACATTTCACCAGCTCAAGCTAGTGAGAGTTTTTCTGTTGTAAAAAACCCTTGCTAAAATCATTAGAAATTTTGGAAACTCATTGGAATTCATACAGTTACTAAGGGATAATTACCTGAAACAGCATATGATGGAGAGAACTAGGGATTTGAGCGTGTTGGATCTGGTAATAGGAACATAAGATCTATCTATAATTACAGTAGCAACTCAACTTCCAATCAGGGAAAGTGAACATGCATTCTTTTCCTGGGAGGTTGCTCAACATGTGGAACTACACAGCTCGCAATTATGACAAACTTACAAGGCTTGGAGCAGACTGCATACCTGGGGTCAGGAGAGATAAACTGAGTAAGGATTAAGTGGGAGAATAGGAATATACAGCTGGAGCCGCAAAAAAAAAAGAAAGCATTGTGGAAGGAATATAGACAAAAAAGGTAATCAGCACATGAGCAATATAAAGCACAGTCAAGAAGGGTAACAAGTATGGTAAGGAAGGCTAATCAGATTTTGAAACAAAATTAGAAAAGTAGTCCAGAGTAAATCCAAATGAGTTTTTTTGATATGCAGCAATTAAGAGAAAAAATGATTATGGAAAGATAAATTTAATCAGTGCTGATGGTAGGAAAGTGACAAAAGGAAGCAGAAGACATAATTCAGTTAAAAAGTGATCACTTTCCAAGGGGATATCAGTTGGTGACTTTCCACTTACTGACGTCAGAATTGAGGTATGACCTGGAGATACTCAGTATATTGAAAAATATCAACGTGACTTCAAATAGTGGGCCTGGAAAGTTATGTCAGCTCATATGCCATGAGAATGTGCAAGTGAACTGGCAGTGCCTATGATGGAGTAGTTTAAGTCTCATGTACTGTTTGACAAAATCATACTTACCGGGTGCGAAAATTAAGGATGTAAGTGAGGCTATTAGAGCGCAAAAGCAGAAGGTGAAAGAAATGATAGTGGTAGGAACAAATGATTTAAAAGGCGAAAAATTTGCTATGAGAGAGGACTTGAAGAAATTACTAGAGGTAGCAAAAGAAACGAGTGAGATAGTTAAGATAGTGAGTCTGTTGCCACGGTATGACAGAGAAGAGTTGAGAAGGAGAGCCTTAATTGCAAATGACTCTATGTGCATGTTATGCAGGAGGAGTGGTGTGGAGATTGTGGACATGTGGAGTGAGTTTGATGGGCGAAAGGACTTATACAAGATGGATGGTTTGCATCTGAATAATGGATTTGGTGTGCAGAGACTGGAGAAAGTGTTGCTGAATGAAGTGAAAGTGGATGTGCAGAATCAGGGAAACTAGAGCTTCTGGGGGGGGGGGAGTGGATATGCAGATATCAGTGAGGCAGTTGAGTGTAGGAATGTGTATAATATACCCGAGCTAGTATGAAGGACAACAAATCAGAATGGGAGTGTTAGTATAAGGCATCAAGATAGGGGTGGAACTTACAGGCTTCTGCACTTCATGTATACTAATGCCAGGAGTATTAGGAACAAGAAGGAAGAATTTTTGGCCTTGGTTGGCTCTTCCTGGCCACAGGTTATTGGCATTAGTGAGACATGGCTGACAGAAGATGATATAGCTAGTGGGATAGAATGTGAAGGGTACAGTGTGTTCAGGAGAGACAAGAGAGAAAAAAAATGGGGGAAGGAGTGTTATTGATGATAGCTGATGAACTGCAGCCCGGTGTATGAACCCCGATGTTTGAACCCCTTCCCGCTGTTCAAACAATTTCCTTCCAATCAATGTTACTATAGTTGAACTACAGGATAGTGAAGAGAGTGCATTTGAGGCTATTTGTGTGAGATTGAGACTAGCAGAACAGAATATACAGTTGGGTGCTGCCATAGACCAGATGATGGAACAGATGGTGGAGATACTATGCATAAGCAAATAGACGCAATGTGTGGAAGGAGGGTAATTATTATCAGGGATTTCAACTATAGTAACATTGATTGGAAGGAGGCGAGGACACATGGGAGGAAGGAATTGGATTTATGCAGTTATTATTATTATTATTCAGGTCTCCATGGAGTCAAAAGACTCATCGTGGGAGGTCCTTCCGAAGAAACACAGTCTATCAAGAGTCATCGAGGGGGAGGTCCCCCCCCCCCTAAGAAACACAAAGTCTATCACACCACTCCTTGAACTCATTGACTGTTCTCCCTCTCACCACTCCATCAGGCAATGCATTCCATGGTTCAACCACCCTCCATGCACAATTTCCTTTCATAACTTCCAGGGATGGCCTCTTGTCATCACTCCTTCCCACTGTTCAACCAAGCGAAAGAACTCCCCAGTGTCAACCCTGTGATCTAAAAAGAATACCTCCCCTTTGAACCAGACTATATATACACATCATATCTCAACCATAAATTATAGGTATATTACAGATAAACTTGGCTCACTCTAAAAACAAAACAAAATCTGAACAGTTATTATAAGCCAAATAAGTATTTATAAATATTCCTGGATAACGTCTTCCCTTTCCTCAGACAAATCAAGGACTGTCAGTTTCTTGTATAATGAAACTTGTGGAGTATCCATAAATACAGAATAACATGTATGCCACAGTAAGATAAATTTTATTACAATATGTAAATATATATATGATATCTTATGATACATAAGATGAAATATTTACATAATGAAATTTATTTTAGTGTGGCATACATGTTATTCTATAGTTAAGGACTACCAGGATTTTCCCTTCCAAGGTGTTTACAGTATTCCCTATAGATGTGGGTCCAGTACTCTGGGCAAATGGGACACACCACCATGGTAAGAAGAAAAGAACATAAAAAGATATATTCGGCACAGGCAACAAAAAAGCAGACTAACAGAACATGCCTTGGATCAAGACCATTTCATTTAGTTGAAGAAAGCCATGCTACTATACAGATCCAGGTTTAAATTAGAGGGAATGTTCCTGGAAGTGGCACATGTGCTTAGTGCTCCATACATGGCTGTCTCTGTTCAGGAGATATTTTATTTGTAGTCTTTGTTGAGTGTGTGTGTGTGTGTGTGTCTTCAAAGCAGCTTTCAAAATTTCAGTTAATATTTAGTTAAATTTGTAAATGATTTATTTTCATTCCTGTTTCTATGCAGTCTTTATTTCAGAAACTTCAACAGAAATCACTGGTTGACATGACTAAGGCATAAGCATTACATTATATTATGCAAGTTATGTGAGTGAAGCAGTATATATTTGAAAATTGAAACTAGTGATCTTAATTTTCATAACTTTTTTATTAATGTATAAAAACAAAGTTGGACAGTATTCTTAATCTTATTCATTATATGAAGGATACAAAAACTAATACTAACTAACAGAAAATTAAAAAACAAACAAACAGACAGACAATACTAACCAGGTGTTCCCATTACAGTGGATAATTCTCCAGGTACTGTAGTATGGTTCATAAGTTTAATGCAACAGCCAAAGTCACCTAACTTAATGTTGTTATCAGATGTAAGAAAAATGTTGGCACCTAAAAAAAAAAATCAGTCTGCAATTTATATTAAATTTCACAACAGGTTTATTTAATAAACATTTTTTTCTTTAAAATTAATTCAAAAAAGGAGATGTTATAGAACCTACAGGGCATTAGTACCATGTGTGGGCCAGAGATTAAGAAGGGAGAGAGTAAGAATCATTTGACATTTTTATCTTTATTTATCTATACATCATCATCATAATCAAATTCCTGACATGTATCCTCAATGGGTGTACAGGATATGATAGTACTACATGAAAAATTTACATCATTACTAACTTCCTATCTACAATTTTCCTCCAAATCTGTCTGTTACTTGTCAAGACTCAAACATTATCAGATCTTATATTTCTGTTGTCTAAGGCACTTTGTACCATATCAATCCACCTATATCTTGGTCTTCCTCTGGGTCATTTTCCTGCCAACCTGGCAGAGAACACTTGTTTCGCTAATCTTTCCTCGCCCATTCTGTTTAAGTGACCATACCACCTGAGATTAGCTCTGCTAACGCATTCCTGGATGCAGACAATGTCAAGTTCTTTCCTAATATCCTCGTTTTTAATATGATATTGCCATTGATGCCATCTATTCACGTCTGTAATCTTTCTCGGGACTCTCATATCTGCGGTCTCTAGTCTTTGGTCAAATGTTTTCCTTCTGGCCCAGCTCTCAGATCCATAAGTTAAAACTGGTTTGAACACTGTCTTGTATAGAGCTAATTTAGTGTTCCAACTAATTTCTCTCTTATTCCATATGACTTCATTCAATTGACTTCCTACCATACCAGCTTTGTTGATTCTGTTGTCTATTTCCATATTAATTTACCATCTTCACTAAAAATCGTGCCTAAGTAGCTGAAATGTTTTACTTGTTCCACAGGTTCTCCATTCACAACACAGTTGACATTTTCAATGATTCTGCCTATTTTCATTGTCTTTGTCTTTTTATTGCTGACCTTCATACCATATCTATTACAACAAACTAATGAAGCAAATAATGGAAATTTTTTAAAGGCCATAGAAATGTTGGCGAAATTTGACCCTATTATTTCACAGCATGTAAATAACATAATAGAATCTCAAAATTCAAGAAATCATATACCCCGTTACTTAGGCCATGTGATGGTGGGAACAAATGACTTGAGTGGTGGTGTAAATAGGGCAGCGAGAGATATGAGATTCTTGCTTGAGGTGGTATGAAAGAAGACACGGAGAGGAAAGATAGTGTGTGTGTGTGTTGCCTAGGTATGATATGACGAACAGAGCAGAAGAGCTGTAATATTAAATGACATAATAGCTAGAATGTGTGACAAGAGAGGACTGGAATATGTGGATGCTTGGAGTGCGTTTGAAGACAGAGAGGAATTGTATGCAAGCGACCACTTACATTTGAATGAAGAAGAACGTAGGCATCTGAAGAGATTGCTGTTGTGAAAAAGTCAGTGTGTCCCAGGGAGGATGGTAGCAGGGGATGGCCTCTTGTGGGAATGGGTACTTGGGAGAAGGGGGGATGACATTAGGTAATACTGAGCCCAGTGGAGTCTAGAGGGGGATAATACTGGGTATAGAAACAACGGCATTTATATGCTATATACTAATGCCAGGAGTACCCGGAATAAGGGAGAGGAATTGGTGGTGCAGATAGCACCAGCCTGGCCAAAAATTATTCAGATCACTGAGACGTGGTTGACAGAAGAGGATATAATAACAGGAATAGAAGTTGCGGGGTATGGCATTTTTCAGCAGGAAGGAAGGGAAAGCGTAGTGGTAGAGTACTGCTTATGATAAGTGATGACCTATGTCCTCTAAGAGTGAAGACTTTGGAAGGCAGTGACACTAATGATTTTGAAAGCATATGGTGCGAGATAGAGGTGGGCAAAACAGGATATTTAGTGGGGTGTTGCTACAGACCCAGAAGTACAGAGGATGGGGACCAGGAAATATTTAGACAGTTGAGTTTGGAAAGTGCAAGAAGAATGACTGTTATGGGAGATTTTAACTACAGTAGTATAAACTGGGGAGAGGAAGATGCATGTAGCGATAAGGGAATGGAATTTCTAGAATTCTTGAGGGACAAATGTCTTAGGCAACATGTAATAGAGGGAACAAGAGGTTCAAGAGTTTTGGATTTGATTTTAGCATCAGAAGAGTTGATAATAACTGAGATGACATCTCTCCCATCAGTTGGAGAGAGTCACCATATGGTTTTGACTTGGAAAAAGAATAGAAATGCAGGAGTATCAAAGAGAACGTATGTGGAATTATAAGGCAGGTGATTATAATAGTCCAAGACATCAACTTGGGGAAGTTTCATGGAGGGAGGAATTAGAAGGCTGGGATATCATTAGTGCATGGGAAATTATGAATGAACATTTGTTAGCAGCAGTGGTAGGTTGTATGCCACGAGTGAACAAGAGGACATTGGAGTAAAGTGGATGACAAACAATATTAAACAGGAATTGCATGCGAAAAAGAGGTTGTGGAAGAGATATAAGGAGACAGGTGAAGAGAAGATGCATGAAGAATATAAGACACAGGCCAGAAGAGTGACTAGTATGGAAAGGAAGATGAAACTGGAATATGAGAGGAGATTAGCCCTAAGATCCAAAGAAAATCCTAGGAAATTTTTTAGATAAGTGGCCAGTAGGAGGAGAAATGACTGTGGAAGAATGGTATTGTGGGATAAAAATGGGAATAGGGTGACTGATGCAGAAGATATAGTAGAATTGTTCAATGAACACTTTATTGGAGTATTTCATCCTGAAGGAGTCAGTTTTAATGCTAGAGGGATGGGGCAGGTTCAAGGCTTAGAGGTACAGGAGGAGAGTGTGTGTTTCAAATACTGAGTACTCTGGATGTCAGTAAAGCTGTGGAACTGGATGGTATTTCACCACCAGTTTTGAGAGAATGTGCTAGGGCACTGACAGTGCCTTTGACCTGGCTTTTCAATGAAAGTCTGGGTGCGAGAAAGGTGCCCATGGAATGAAAGGAAGGTAAGATAGTATTGCATAAGGGAGGTTGCAGACTGGAGGCGTCCAATTATAGACAGTTTGTGTGTCATCAGTAGTTAGTAAGATCTTGGAGAAAGTAGTGAAGGACCGTATACAGCATTGGGCAGATGAGGGTAATGTTATCTGTGAGAGTCGACATGGATTTGTGAAGGGGTGCTCTTGTTTTAGCAATATGCTAGCCTTTTAGGATAAATTTACAAGAGCATTAGATGAGGGAAAGGCATACTGCAGACTTAACGAAGGCATTTAACAGGGTGCCACAAAATAAACTGATATTTAAGTTGCAGCACATGGGTCTGGATGTCAGATTGGTCAACTGGATTCAGGATTGGCTATCCGATAGGTATCAGAGAGTTGTGTATGGTGGGGCAGTTTCAAGGAAGCAGAGGGTTACAAGTGGGGTCCACAGGGCTCAGTACTGAGACCTATATTGTTTAACCTTTATATCCCCTTGCAATCCAATGACATTGTCAGTGGATTGCAAGGGGATATTCAATTGTTTGCAGATGATGTGAAGCTGGGAAGGATTATTAGTAGTAGTGCAGATGCGGCGGTACTGCAAGAGGATTTGAAAAAAGCTAGATAGATGGGCAAATGAATAGGGATGTCAGTTTAATGCAGCAAAATGTAAGGTCTTGAGGTTTGGGAAAATTCAATGGGACACTGCATACTCTATGGGAGGAGTTATACTGGAGGAAGTAGGGGAGACAAGAGATCTGGGGTTGATGATTGATAGAAACCTGAAGTTTAGGGGACATGTTGCAAAGGTGGTGAAGGTAACACAGAGGATTGCTGCTATTATGAGAAGGACACTGACCTGCAGAGATAAGAGGGTTATCATTCCGTTGTATAAGTCTCTGATCAGACCACACTTGGACTATTGTTCTCAGATTTGGTCCCCAGGATTTGAAGGGGATAAATTAACTGTGGAAAGGATACAAAGACGGATGACGGATGATGTGGACTGCAGAGTTTGGTGGATAGAAGAAGGAGAGGCGATATGATTGAGACTTTTAAACTGTTGAGAGGTGGTTACAGGGTTGACACTGGGGAGTTATTTCGCTTGGTTGAACAGTGGGAAGGAGTGATGACAAGAGACCATCCTTGGAAGTTATGAAAGGAAACTGTGAGCAAGAGGGTGAGGAGTGGTTTCTTTGCATGAAGGGTGGTTGAACCATGGAATGCATTGCCTGATGGAGTGGAGAGAGCGAGAACGGTCAATGAGTTCAAGGAGAGGTGTGATAGGCTTTGTGTTTCTTAGGAAGGAACTCCCACGATGAGTCTTTTGACCCCATGGAGGCCTGAATAATAATAATAATAATATATCTGTTTTAGCAAATGGCATTAAATCAAAAATTAAGGAATTTGTAAAAAAGGCGAAATATTTTTCTATAATTCTTGACTGCACTCCAGATGCCAGTCACATTGAACAGATATCATTTGTAGTAAGAAGTGTAAATATTGACACTGACGTTGCAATTCAAGAATTATTTCTTGGATTTTATCCAGTTTCAGACAGTAGAGGGGAAGGTTTATGTAATTATCTTTTAGGTGGACTCTTGATAGATTATGAGTTAGATATTGAAAATATGCGTGGACAAAGGGATGATAATGGGGCCAATATGCGTGGCAAGCATAATGGTTTGCAGAAGAAAATTAGGAATATAAATCCTAGAGCATTTTTTGTACTTTGTGCATCTCATTCTTTAAATCGTGTTCTAAACGATGCTGCCAAAAAACATTTGAAACAGTTAATTTTTTTTAACATTATCCAAGAATTGTATACAGTTTTCTCTGCATCCCCTTATAGATGGGATATACTAAAAAGCAATATTTCTAAATTGACACTAAAGCCTGTAAGTGATACAAGATAGGAGAGCAGAATAAAAGCGGTGCGAACCTCTTAGATTGCAATTAAGTGAAGTCTTAAAAGGTTTAAATGATATATTAGCTGATAATTCCAGAGACATGAAAACAAAACATACAGCTCAGTGTTTGTTCAATCAGATTGCTTCTTTCCAGTTCATTTTCTCACTTGTTATATGGAACGATATTCTGTCAAAAATTGATGTTCGTAAGCAAAATGTTGCAGTCTCCTGAATCTAATATAAATGAATCTCTTAATGTTTTGGGTGAGCTCGTTACATTTTTAAGGGCAGCTAGATGCAATGAAGCATTTAATACTTATATTAAAGATGCAGAGGTTTTGGCTAAAGAAGTAAAAGTAGTATCCGAATTTCCAGTAGTAAGAAACAGAACTAAAGTTCACCACTTAGATTATGAAAGTCCAGATGAAGTTGATGAAGAAATAATAAATTCAAAAGAATTGTTTAGAATACAATTTTATCTAGTAATTGTTGATACTGCATTAAAATCGTTTAAGGAAAGATTTGAAATTCTGAATGAATGTAATAATGTATTTAAATTTCTTTGTGAATTCAGAATTATAAAAAAATTAAAAAATCTTGTGTTGATTTAGATGTTTCCCTTCAAATTAATAAAGATGGTGCATATGCAGACATAAGTGAGGCAGTTGAGTGTAAGAATGTGAATAATATGCCTGAGGTAGTACGAAGGACAACGAATTAGAATGGAATAGTTAGTATAGGGCATCAAGATAGGGGTGGGACTAACAGGCTTCTGCGCTTCATGAATACTAATGCCAGGAGTATTAGGAACAAGAAGGAAGAATTTTTGGCCTTGGTTGGCTCTTCCTGGCCTCAGGTTATCTGCATTAGTGAGATATGGCTGACAGAAGATGATATAGCTAGTGGGATAGAATGTTAAGGGTATAGTATGTTCAGGAGGGACAGAGAGAAAAAAAATTGGGGGAGGTGTGCTATTGATGATAGCTGATGAACTGCAGCCAAGGAGAACTGAAGTTGAACTGCAGGATAGTGAAGAGAGCGCATTTGAGGCTATTTGTGTGAGATTGAGACAAGCAGAACAAAAAAATATACAGTTGGGTGCTGCTATAGACCAGGTGATGGAATAGATGGTGGAGATACTATGCATAGACAAATAGATGCAATGAGTGGAAGGAGGGTAATTATTATGGGGGATTTCAACTATGGTAATATTGATTGGAAGGAGGAGAGGACACATGGGAGGAAGGAATTGGATTTTATGCAGTTATGAAGGAATAACTACCTGAGACAGCATGTAATGGAATATACTAGGGGTTCGAAAGTGCTTGACCTAGTAACTGCATCTGAGAATTTGACTGTAATGAATATGACCACTTTACCACCAATTAGTGAGAGTGACCATAAGGTTTTGACCTGGAAGGTGGGCAAATGTGTAGAATTTTCAATTAAGAAAAGGTAAATGTGGAAGTACAGGGCTGGTGAATATGACAAGCTCAGGAGATTGCTTGGTTCAGTGCCATGGCATGTAAAACTGCAAGGCCTGAAGGTTGATAGTGCATGGGAAGTGGTAAAGGAGTGTTTGAAGTAAGGGCTGACAATATTTAATGGCTGACAGTATACCTAGAGTCCGGAGAGTAAATCAAGTAGGGGTTAAATGGATGAATAACAGCATTAAGCTTGAGCTGCAAAAAAAAAAAAAAAAAAAACTGTGGAGGGAATTTAAGGAGAAAGGTGACCTGCAGGCACACGAATAGTATAAAGCAGAGGCCAGAAAGGTAATGAGTGTAGTAAGGAAAGCAAAAGCTGATTATGAAAGGAAATTAGCCATGCAAACTAAAGAGAATCCCAAACAGTTTTTATGATATGCTGCAAGTAAAAGAAAAAATGTACATGGCAGAATCATTTTAAGGAATGCTGATGGTAGGGAGGTAACTGAATTAGCTGATAAAATGGAATTACTGAGTGAGTATTTTGCAAGAATATATCATTCAGGTGGTGATATTGCAGGAATGAAAGATCCAACAGGTTATACGAAATGGAAGTGAATAGTATATTACAAAACCTTAATGTGAATACATCTGTGGGTTTGGATGATATAAAAGCTCGGCTCTTACAGGAAGCGACAAAAGAACTGTCAGTGCCTTTGACCATTTTGTTTAATTTGAGTCTTGGGTCTGGGTTAGTCCCAAGGGGAGGAGGAGAGGGGAAAATAGTACCACTACATAAGGGAGGTTCCAAGACTGCTGTTGCAAATTATCAACTGATCAGCATATCAGGAGTCGTTGTCAAGGTTTTGGAGAAAGTAGTCAAGAGAAGAATACAGGAATGGATAGATGATAGTGGGATACTGTATGGGAGACAGCATGGTTTTGTGAAGGGTAGATCATGCCGCAGTAACTTGCTCACGTTTTATAACACAGTGATGGCTGAGCTAGATAAGGGTAATGGGTTTACAGTCATACTACTGGACCTTGCTAGGGCCTTTGACAGGATACCACATGGAATTCTAATCAGCAAACTGCAGCATATGGTGATGGATATAGGGTTGGTGAGAGGTGTAGGAGGGTGGTCGACAGGGAGATATCAGAGAGTAGTTTATTCAGGAGTAGAGTGCAAAAGATGGCCTGTGACTAGTGGTGTGCTACAGGGTTCTGTTCTTGGACCACTACTATTTAATTTGTTCATTAATGATATCAGAAAGGATCTGAGAGGAACTATTCATTTGTTTGCTGATGATGCAAAGTTGGGTAGAGCAATAGTGAATGCACATGATATCAAAATTTTGCAAGATGATTTGGATAGATTGGGGGGACTGGGCTAAGGAGAATGGATGTCAATTTAATGTGGCAAAGTGTAAGGTTATGCATTTTGGGGTGAAAAGATTAGCAGCAGTATACCACATTGGTGGAACTGTGCTTCAGGAGATTGACGAAGCGAGGGAATTGGGGGTGTTGGTGGATAGGGAGTTGAAGTTTAGGGGGCACATTACAAAATTGGCTAAATCAGCTCATCAAATCACTTGGTTACTGAAGAATACTTCGACGAGCAGAGACAAGCAAGTTATTGTTCCTCTGTATCGAGCCTTGATAAGATCCCATCTTGACTACTGTGCCCAGATCTGGGCGCCAGGGTTTCTTCTTGATGGGGAGGAGGAAGAGAGGATCCAGAGGCGAGTGACCAAGATGATAGCAATTCTATGGAATGAACCTTATGAGAACAGGTTGAAGATTTGTGGGTTGCAGACATTGGTTGATAGGCAGAAAAGGGTGATATGATTGAGACATTCAAATTACTGAAGGGTTTCTATAAGATTAATTCAGAGGATATTTTTCAGAACAGGTCTGGTGATGGGAGGACTAGGGGACCATCCATAGAAACTGGGCAAGAGTGTGGTTAGCAAATGTGTTAGAACTAGGTTTTTTGCATGGAGAGTGGTGAATGAGCAGAATAAGTTGCCAAAGTCTGTTGTGGGTGTCATGACTGTGAGTGGGTTCAAGGCAAGGTATGATAGATACTGTGTGGAAGCTGAATAGTTGTTGACATCGTGTTTAGGGTCTCCCTCGATGAGTCTAAAGACTCCTTGGAGTTGCCCGTAATAATAATAATAATAATAATATTTTAAACACAGAACTATGGGAGCTTCTAGACAACATCACCGATGCCATGTCCAGAAAAGAATTCATCACAGTCAAAAACCAGCACCAGAAAAATTTTGAAAATCACAATGACCGCAATTACAACAAGATCGCATCGTTGTGAATTTATCATTACTCACCTTAATCAAAGAAGCCGTTAGTGCTTTAAGTCGGGGGCACAATTTTGCCGTTACTCCCAAACACGTTCCAAAAGCCAGAATAATGAAATAATGGGATCCATCGAACGGGAAATATACGACCTGCCTCCATCCATAGCCAATAACATACATTTAGATGTGGCCAACATCCTAATCCAGTCTAAGCCTCCCAGAAATAATATCCTTCATAAGGAAATCATTGCTCTAAGAGAGTTACACAATAATAACCAGATTATCATAACAAAAGCAGACAAAAGGAACGTAACTGTGGTGATGGACACAACAGAATATGAAAACAAAATGCACACACTTTTACAAGACTGCTCAACATACAAAATTATAGATCGCAATCCCACAACACACAAAAGAATAAGGTGCATAAATTACTGAAAAAAAAGTCACTTCCTTGCCTAAAGAAACAGTAAACAAACTCAAGCCTTTCCATGTTAAAACACCCAGGATATATGGAGCCCCAAAAATTCACGAACAAGGTAAACCCTTACACCTTATTGTAGATAGTATAAACAGTCCCCACATATAAACTGGGGACTGTTTATACTATCTACAATAGGGTGTAAGGGTATACCTTGTTAGAGTGGCTAGTACCTTAGACATTTAGCTAAGCTACTAGCCACTCACACAAACAATTCTCCCTCCTTTGTCAAAAATTCTGCCCACCTAAAAAAGTATTTTAGAACACCATACCTTAAAAAACTCAGGCTTAATGGTGAGCTTTGATATCACCTCACTATTCACAAATGTACCACTAATTGAAACCCTTAATCTGCTAAAGTCACACTTACCCCCTGATATATTTGAACTATTTAAATTCACAATACATGCAGAATATTTCACATGGAAAGGGAAAATATACAAACAATTAGATGGGACAGCTATGGGCTCCACCCTTAGCCAACTTCTACATAGAACACCTGGAAAAACTATCTATCAATACAGCCACTCTCAAACCGACACTTTGGCTACGCTATGATGATGATGTGCTTGCTATTTGGCCACATGGTGCAGGCACAATGGATACATTCTTAGCGCATTTAAATAGCCAACATCCAAAAATCCACTTTACAATGGAACTGGAAGTTAATAACTATCTGCCCTTCCTGATGGTTCCTTATTTGGGTGAGTCTTTGGTGAATGATTCAGTAATAAATAGTATGGGAGTGATTGGGAGTCAACATAATAAAACCACAAGTAGCCAAGAAGAAATGAGATGTAGTGAGAGTGGGGGGGTAAGTAATAGAGAGTTGAGTAATGAAGCTGGGAGAGTCATGCTGAATAGTGTAGAGAATGAGTCCATGAGTGTGAACTTGAATGAAGTTAATAGTGGTAAAATATATGGTGATTCTATGATTAAGGGTATGGAGAGTGGTATGCATGAGGAGTGCTTGGCTGATGGTACAATAGAAAGAGTGGCTTTAGCAATAAAGAGAGGGCATGAAACAGACAAGATGATAGTTATGGTGGGTACGAATGACCTGAGAGGTAGTATAAATCGGGTAGGAAAAGATTTAAGAACATTATTAGATATTGTGAAGAGGAAAAGTGTCAATGGGAGAATAGTGTGTGTGCTGCCTCGTTTTGACAATTACGAGTTAAGTAGACGAGCAATGATAATGAATGATATGATTGCAAGAATGTGCAGAAAAAGAGGTCTGGAGTTTGTTGATGTTTGGAGTGTGTTTGAAGGAAAAAGGCAGTTGTATGCTAGAGATGGACTGCATCTTAACATGGAAGGACATAAGAGATTGAAGAATTTATTGTTTTCTGAACAGGTTGAAGTTATTGGGCAGGGAAACTAATATTGAAAAGGTTGAGTGTAAGAGAGAGAAACTTTAGCACTGATTGTGTATTTATTGATCCTTATAGGCAGAATAAATTGCAGAAGAGAGGGGAAAAAAATCGGCATAGGACTACGGTAGTTAGTGACTTATATATCAGTTCTAAAGCCGGTACAAGATCTAGAGGGAATCTGCAATTTTTGTATACCAATGCTAGAAGCATTAGAAATAAGAGAGAAGAATTTTTGGCATTAGTCAGTGAAATCTCACCAAAAGTTGTAGGCATTAGTGAAACTTGGCTGTCAGCAGAAGATGTGGTCACTGGAATTGAATGTGATGGGTACAGTATTTTCAGGGAGGATAGAGAAGATAGAACAGGAGGAGGAGTACTGTTGATGATAGCTGATGTGTTGCAGCCAAAGAAAGTAGTATATCTTGATGATAGACATGTGAATGAGAGTTCATTTGAGGCAGTCTGGTGCGAAATAGTGACCAACGCAACCAAATATACAGTTGGATGCTGCTATAGGCCAGGGAGTACAGGGGGAGATATTGAATTCATGCATCAGCAACTTAGTGCAATGAGTGAAGGCTTAGTGATTATTATGGGGGATTTTAATTATGGTGATATCAATTGGAAGGAGGAAATATCACGTAGCAAAAAGGAAATGGAGTTCATACATCTGCTACGAGATAATTACTTGAAACAGCACGTAACTGAAGGGACACGTGGTGTGAGAGTGTTGGACCTGGTTATTGGTTCAGAGGTTATATGCTTAAGTAAGGTGACCTCGTTACCTCCAGTTGGTGAAAGCGATCATGTGGTATTGACTTGGGAGGTTGCAAAATCTGTGGATTTTTCTATTAAGAAGGGGTATGTACGAAACTACAGGTTAGGCAATTATAACAAGCTTCGGAGTGAGCTTGCAGCCATCCCATGGCAGAACATATTGCAAGGGAAAGATGTTAGCAGTGCTTGGGATAAAATCAGCAGGTATCTGAGGAAAGCAATATCAGATTGTGTCCCCATGGTCAGGAGGTCAAACAAGGCAGGCATTAGATGGATGAGCAGTAGTATCAAGCTTGAACTACAAAAAAAGAAAATGTTATGGAGAATTTACAAGGAGAAGGGCGATCAGGACACCCATGAGCAGTACAAGGCTCAAGCTAGGAAGGTTACCAGCATAGTAAGAAAAGCTAAATCAGATTATGAGAAGACCTTAGCCAAAGAGATCAAGGGTAATCCCAAAGAGTTCTTCCGCTATGTGGCAAGTAAGAGGAAGAATGACTTCGGAAGGATAACCTTAGTGGGTGCTGATGGTATTGAGGTGACAAAATCAGATGTAATAGTCGAGTTACTGAGTGATCACTTCTCAAAAGTCTATCACCCAAGTGAGGATATCTCTATACCTATAGCAATACCTAATGTGAGAATTGAAGCTAAAGAATCAGAGGTATTAAATATATTGCGAAACTTAAATGCAAACACTGCGGTAGGCTTAGATGGAATATCAGCTCGGGTGTTGCGTGAATGTGCAAATGAATTGTCAACCCCTCTTACCTGGATATTTAATTTAAGTTTGAACTCTGGTATGGTCCCTAGGGAGTGGAAGTTAGGCAAAGTGGTTCCTTTGCATAAGGGTGGCTCTAAAACTGCAGTATGGAATTACAGACCAATCACCATCTCAGGAGTAGTGGTAAAAGTATTGGAAAAGTTGGTTAAAGACAAAATTCAAGAATGGGTGGATCAGGATATGATACTCTATAGAGGCCAACATGGTTTTGTTAAAGGTAGATCCTGCCTTAGCAATCTATTAACTATCCATAATAGAATAACATCAGAGTTGGACAAAGGAACTGGCTACACAGTGGTACTTCTGGATTTTGCTAAGGCTTTTGACAGGATACCCCATAGAACACTGTTACTCAAATTGGAGCAGATGGGAATGGATATTAAATTGGTGATATGGATAGGAGAATGGCTCAGGGAGAGATACCATAAGGTGGTGTATGGAGGAGCCGAGTCCAGAATGAGGCAGGTGACCAGTGGTGTGCCTCAGGGCTCTGTGCTTGGGCCAATGTTGTTTAATTTGTATATAAATGATATAGGAAACGGCTTAAAGGGAGATATTCAGTTGTTTGCTGATGATGCAAAGTTGTGTAGTGCAATAAAAAATCAAGCTGATGTTGAAAGTTTGCAGGAGGATTTAAATAAGCTGGTAAAATGGGCAAAAGAAAATGGATGTCAGTTCAATGTGGAAAAGTGTAAAGTCTTGCATTTTGGGATTAAAAGATTACCAGCTGTGTACTACATCGATGGAAAGGTACTCCAAGAGATTGATGAGGCTAGGGATTTAGGGGTATTGGTAGATAAGGAGATGAAGTTCAGAGGACACATTGCTAAGGTGTCCAAGATTGCACATAGGATTACTTGGTTGTTGAGGAACACACTGACATCCAGAGATAAAGAGGTTATTATTCCCCTTTATAAAGCATTGATACTTCCACATTTGGATTACTGTGCTCAGGTCTGGTCACCTGGATTCCTTGGAGATGAGGAGGCTGTGGAGAGGGTTCAGAGAAGAGTGACCAAGTTGGTGAGCGATATAAAAAATGCTCCCTACATTGATAGATTGAGAGCTTGTGGATTGCAGAGATTGGTTGATAGGCGAAGAAGAGGGGATATGATAGAAACATTCAAATTACTAAAAGGTTTTTATAGGATTGATGCAGGGGAAATGTTTCAGCTGTGTGATAGTGATGGAAGAACAAGAGGTCATCTCTGGAAATTAAAGAAGAGTGTGGTTAACAAAGGTGTCAGAACAAGGTTTTTTGCCTGGAGGGTGGTGAATGAGTGGAATTCATTGCCTGACTTTGTTGTGAGCTCTTCATCTGTAAATGAATTCAAGAAGAGATATGACAGATATTGTTTTGCTAGTTTGGGTCTCCCGCGATGAGTCTACTGACTCCATGGAGATACCCGTAATAATAATAATAATAATAATAATCATTCTCAGTTTTCAGAAAACCCACACATACAGGGAGATATTTACACAAACAATCATACCATTACCCTTCTCAACAGTATGGTATCTTAAAAATGCTAACCACAGAGCAAGAGTAATCTGTTCCAATGACTATGCTCTTGCTGCTGAACTGGCATGCTCCTAAGAAACCCCTCCCACTATCCACCACGGATAACCACAACAAAACAGTCACTTCCATACATTAAAGACACATTGGAAAAGATATCTAGAATTCTCAATAAACATCAACTATGCACTGTATTCAGACCGTGTGTCAAATTAGCAACTCTCATCTGTTCACCCAAGGACAGCATTCCTCCTTTATCACATCCAGAAGTCTATGAAGTACTCTGCTCGTATGATCAAGCTTACTACAGTCAAACAGGAAGAACTGTAGACATCTGCATCAGTGAACATAAAAGATACATCCGGAACTATCACTATGGCAAGTCAGGCCTAGCAGACTATGCTTTGGATACCCCTGCACACAGGATCAACTGGAAGAAAACAAAAGTACTGCACAGAAGCTTTCACAAGTCAGAGAGATTGTTCTTAGAAGCAACAGAAGCTTGAAACATATTCCGAATCTCAACAAATATGGCTGTATAAATTTACCTAAGATTTGGAAGACGGTCATCTTAAGACATAACTAGTACCTGCTTTTTCTCTCTGTTTTTTTTTTTTTTTTTTTTTTTTTTTTTTTTAGATAGAGGGTGCGTAATGAGGACTTTAGTCTTTGTGTTGTTGCTATAGGTTTGTTAAACTAGTCCCTTCGTTACACCATGTTGTTGTTGTAGTCTCTCGTACTGTGACAAACTTTGTACTGTTTTGTACATCTCAGTACTATTTTTGTACTCAGAAGATGCTGGTTATAACAGCAGCGAAATATTAGCAATAAGTCAATATAAAATTATTTACTTATAATTCTGATATATATGGTCAAAATTAAACAACATCTCCTTAAACTATTTAATGTTGGGGTGCTCACAACTACCTCTGGCAATCCATTTCACTCATTTATTACACTCCAAGTAAAGAACCTAGTCCGCACACTCTTACTAATGACACTCTTAGACAACTGCCAAGTGTGATCCCTTATTTTCTGCCTACTCTCCATGCATTGAAAAATTTCTTCTGTGACATTCTTATAGATAGATTCCCTTTAGTAATATATAAGTTTCTATCCTATAACCCCCCCCCCCCTCTGTAACCCACACACCCCTCAATCTATCTTCATAGGGAACATTCCACAGATCTCTCACTAGCTTGGTCACTGGTCTCTGAATCCTCTCCACCACCTCCTGATCCTCAATAAATGCATGTAACCAAATAATGGCATCATAAAGAGAGACAATAAGCTTCCTATCTGTTCTTTGGCATCCAAGTAATCCTCTGAGCTATTTTGACAACTCTTGCAATATGTCCTCTGAATTTCAAATCTTTATCCACCATCACCACCAGCCCTTGCCATTCCATCAACTTCCAGTAAACTAGTACCATTAATATGATACAAAGTGTGTAATCTTTTCAACTCGAAGTGCATTACCTTACATTTTACAAAAATGAATTGACAACCATTGTCCTTTGCATCCCCTTATCTATGCCACCAGCCTCACATTCATTCCCATTTGCTCCAACTTGTGTAATGGTTTTCCATGAAGTATCATGACGTAGCTATTTCCTTATCCAATTTTACTGTCATGTTACTATAAGATTCAAATTACACAATCCAGAATTGGGTTGGCAACAATGGCATCTTTGATGAATAGCATGGATTTTGCTAAAGGATGATCATGTTTTAGTAATCTACTTACTTATTACAATAAGGTGATGGCTTCCTTGAACCGAGAAGAGGGATACACTGTAGTATACTTAGATTTTGCAAAAGCTTTTGATAGATTACCATATGATAAGTTCATAGTCAAATTACAGTGGATGGGGTTGGATATTAGATTAGTGCATTGGATCGGAGACTGGCTATCTGATAGGTATCAGCAAGTTGTGTATGGGGAAGCAATATCCAGGGAAAGAAAAGTCACTAGTGGTGTGCTTCAAGGGTCTGTTTTAGGGTCATTGCTGTTTAACTTGTATGTGAATGATATTGGCGAAGATTTGGATGAGGATATTCAGTTGTTTGCAGATGATGCAAAGTTGGGACAACTATGAAGAGTAAAGAAGATGTTGTGGCCTTACAAGAAGACTTGAATAAATTGAGTGAATGGGCATGGAAATGGGGATGCGAGTTCAATGTTGCAAAACGTAAGGTTTTAAAATTTGGGAAACAAAGATGGGAGATAGAATTTATGTTTGGTGGGGATATATTGTTGGAGGCAGAAGAAATAAGAGATCTTTGGATGATAGATAAAGATCTGAAATTTAGGGGACACACTGCCAAAATTGTGAGGACAACACAAAGAATTCTAGGAATCATAAGGAGGACACTGACTTGTAGAAGTAAGGAGATTCTTGTTCCATTGTATAAGGCTTTGATTAAGCCACACGACTACTGTGCACAGATTTAGTCACCTGGTTTTCAAAAGGACAAACAGATGTTGGAAAGGGTCCAGAGGCAACTGACTAAGGTAGTTTCTGAACTCTGGAATGTTGAATATGAGGAAAAGTTGAGAAGATGCAATTTGCAGAGTCTAGTGGATAGCAGGAGGAGGAGGGGTGATATGATAGAGACCTACAAGTTGGTAAGGGGTTGTTATAGGATCAATGTCGGAGAGGTTTTACAGAAAATGGCAAGAGATCAGGAGACTAGAGATCATCCCTGGAAGCTGTATAAGGAGGTTGTGAGCAGGGGAGTAAAACACAGGTTTTTGGTATGCAGAGTTCTGAATGATTGGAATGCCTTGTGAATAAATTACTGAGGCAGGACCTACCTTTAACAAAGCCATGCTATAAATTAAAGATGCCAAGAAATTATATTATCGGTTTAATCCTTTATCCAAGTGTAAGCAAACAAAGTTTGCACCCAAAGTATTTTCAGGACTAGGCAACTCATATAAAAAAGCTAATGACTTCACATCACTTGCCTTAGTATCCCATAATGCAAAGCACATATCCTTATGGACATGTATAATGCTATGCATTATTGAAGGTCACTACCCAGACTGATTTTGACCAGAGGTGATAACAAGGTTGATGTAATGCAGAAGTCATATTTTCATATATGAGTGCCAAAACTCATGAAATTTCAGTTTATATTCAACTGAAGTTATTACTATAACACAGCAGTTGTCTCCAGAATTTAACAAGATTTAAATAATGTAGAAGCCATATTTTCATATACGAGTAACCAAAAGGTGTCACTTCTTCTAATTATTAAAATACTTCGGATTAGAGATAGCTGTTGAAAGTTTTTCCACTTGGTTATACTATAAATTATGGGGGGTGGGGGGGGGGGGGGGTGGGGGGGGGGGGGGGTGGGGGGGGGGGGGGGTGGGGGGGGGGGGGGGTGGGGGGGGGGGGGGGTGGGGGGGGGGGGGGGTGGGGGGGGGGGGGGGTGGGGGGGGGGGGGGGTGGGGGGGGGGGGGGGTGGGGGGGGGGGGGGGTGGGGGGGGGGGGGGGTGGGGGGGGGGGGGGGTGGGGGGGGGGGGGGGTGGGGGGGGGGGGGGGTGGGGGGGGGGGGGGGTGGGGGGGGGGGGGGGTGGGGGGGGGGGGGGGTGGGGGGGGGGGGGGGTGGGGGGGGGGGGGGGTGGGGGGGGGGGGGGGTGGGGGGGGGGGGGGGTGGGGGGGGGGGGGGGTGGGGGGGGGGGGGGGTGGGGGGGGGGGGGGGTGGGGGGGGGGGGGGGTGGGGGGGGGGGGGGGTGGGGGGGGGGGGGGGTGGGGGGGGGGGGGGGTGGGGGGGGGGGGGGGTGGGGGGGGGGGGGGGTGGGGGGGGGGGGGTAAAATTCTTCTATATTCATGAAACAAGGCTTCCTGTCATCGCAGTTCTGGAGGAGCAATGTGGCTCGAAGTGGAGAGCCATTGTAAGGGTGTACTCCTAATGCAACCCATTATTAAATGCAGAGTGGAGTTAAGTTGAGCATCTAGTTTATTGACATGGTAACTATTGAGCCAGACAGGAGCACCATACCACAAAGCTTCTGAACTATGTTATTTCTGGTGCGAACTTTAGCAGTGATATTAATCATATGTTGTTTATATGTGAGTTATTCCCAGATATTTAGGTGTTGGATTAAGTGAAATTATTCTTCCATCAGCATATATCTCTGGTTTTTGATTTACAAGACTATTGTTCAGGTGAAAGCAAGAACATTCAGTTTTATCAGAATTTGGTGTTAATCTCCATTTTTTATAGAACTGCCATAAAGCTGACAGATCATTTGTCAATATTTCTTCAGTTCTTTTTATAGACTTGTCGTTGATAGCCAAAGCTAGATCATCTGCATGAGCAAACTTCCTGTTGACTGTTTCAGGAATATCTGCGATGTAAAGGCTAAAAAGCAGTGGTGCGAGCACAGAGCCCTGAGGTAATCCATTCTTAAGCACTCTGTTTACTGATGCTTCCTCTGGTGACTACCCTAAAATATCGATCACACAGGAATTTGTTTAGGAGATGACCCTAAGAAACTTATATATGAGTCCCTCCCTCCAAACAGTATTGTAAGTCGCTGTTAAGTCAATAAAGACTGTAGTAGTCTTCAGGCATCTTTGAAATCCTGCTTCAATGTAAGTTGTTAAGCTGAGAACTTGATCTATGCAGCTGCGATCTCTTCTGAACCCCCACTTGTTCTATTGGAACATGTTCCAGAATTTTCTCACTGATCCTATTTGATATTAGTCTCTCTAACAATTTGTAGGTTGCACTTAAAAGTGCTATGGGGTGATAGCTTTCAGTTCTGTCTGCTGGCTTACCTGGTTTTAACACAGCAATGATTTTTGTCCTTTTAAATTCTTTAGGAACACAGCCACTTTCAAGTATATCATTAAAGAACTTAGCCAGCCACAATCTTGCATAAGGTACAGAGTGTATCAGAAATTCATTATGAATATTATCAAATCCAGGAGCCTTCCCCATTTTTATATTTTGAAATGCTGAGGATATTTCCTCACCAGGAAAAGGCAAAGAGAATTGTTGATTCTTTTGAGTTACAGACTTCATAGCCTTTAGTTCACATTTTATCTCTTTAGTATGTTCTTTATCTATTGGAGCTCTAGAAAGCGAAACAATATGAGCAGCATAATAATAATACTAATAACATTAATGCATAGTTTAGTTGAAGGTTTTCCAAATAGGAAAGGGTCTAGAGCCAATTGACTAAGGTAGTTTCTCATCTCTGGAACACTGTGTATGGAGAGAGAGAGAGAGAGAGAGAGAGAGAGAGAGGAAATGTAATCCAAAGAGTCTGGTGAATAGGAGTGGGGGGGGGGATATTGAGTCATATAAGTGGAAAAGGGATTTTTACCAGATTAATGTGGAAGAGGTTTTTCAAAGAATGGGAGGAAGATATGGACAGAACATAAGACCATCTCTGGAAGCTGCAAAAGGAGGATGAGAGCAGGATAGTGGGGGCATAGGTTTTGGTGTATAGAAATAGAGAGAGAGAGAGAGAGAGAGGTGGCTAATTGGAATACATCACTTGAGAGCATGGTGGGTGTGGAGACAGTGAATGAATTTAAGGCATAGTTTGTTGAGCTGTGTGTGTGTGTGTGTGTGTGTGTGTGTGTGACAAAGGAACTGCCCATGACGAGTTTATAGGCTAGATGTGAAACAGACGTTTGCATGAAAGATGAGGTTCATTTGTGTTTTACATCATCCCTGAATTTCTTTGTGATCTTCCATACATACATACAGACTACTGATTACAGAACAGAAGAAAATCTGAGTTTACCATACATAATGGAAATTTGTGCAGTTTTGTGATATTAAATTTGAATTATTCCAATATTATCACTTCTTGTCTTACAAAATTGTCTTTTTTTTTTTTGAATTATCATAAATAGTTTTTTAATGTGTAGGTGGTTTATTAGTACTTGAGGCTGTTACAAATAGTTCAATGTACAAGCAATATGTTATTATAACAGCAAAAGGACAGACAGTTTAGACACACATTAAACTGGGACAAAATCCAAAATGCAAGAAAACTTTGTTTTACATTACACAGTTATTTTCAAGTTAGTATTTTCTATAAATAATTTTTTTTATACTGAGAAAAATAATCTGAGCTGTAGAGAGTTAAATGTTTTCTTTCATATATTCAAATATTTTATATTAATGCAATAATTCGGAACTCACTAAGAGTTACTAAATTAGAAATCATACTTTTAATGTCTCTGTGTACAATTTGATGCTCATGAAGAACATTAACAGCTTCCAGTAGTTGCCTGGTATATTTACGAACTAGAGATTCAGGTAATTGAAGATGAGCAGCACTTTCAAGAGATCCTTCATTGCAGAATTCCATAAAGATTAAAATTTCTTCCTAAAATAGTTTAGATATAGTTTATAAGCTAGCACATCTTTCACTTTGTAATATAAAACTAAGTGAATTTTTTTTTTTTTTTTACATTATGAGTAATAAACTACTTACACGATGAAGTTCAACTCCATAGTACCTAACTATGTGGGGATGCTTTATTCCTTCAAAAGTACGTATTTCATCCATTGCTTCTTTTATAGCTCTATGATCATTTGGTTGTAAATGAATCTGAAATGTTATGAGGAATATTAAGTATTATTATTATCATTATCATCATCAGATCTCCACAGATTCAAAGATTTGGGTATATTATACTTTCCTTTACCCAAGTGTTGATGTGAGGTCAACACCCTCAATATACAAGCAGCTTACCTGTCAAGATACTTCACACACACAAACTTTGTTTGCTTACACTTGGGTAGAAGATTAAAGAATATAATTTCTTGACAAACAGAGGTGTAGCTAGGGGAGGATGGAGGGGGCGGTCCACCCCAGGCATCACTTTGAACCTTTTTGAACTTTTGCAGTTAATTCTAAAATACAGTCTCGAGAACTCTCATTTCCAAATATTGTAATACTACTGCGAATTTTCCTCACAATTGCTGTAAGTGTTGCTAGTTGTGAGAGGAGTTTTTCTAAATAAAATAGATTAAGAATTACCTACATTTCTATGAAATAGACTTTGCCAATGTCATCGACGATTTTGCTAACAGAAAAGCAAGAAAAATAACATTTTAGAATGTTGAAATTAAAGTTTTACTTCAAAAAATAAGCATAGTGTTTTAATTTTTTTCCCTCTACGTTTTTGTAGTATTTCTGGTGTGTATTGGCAAAAGCTCTAGCTACACCACTGTTGGCAAGTATAATTTACTTTTTTAATCAAACAAAAAAACTTTCTACATCAATGCCTTGGGAGGTCCTCACTGTCACACACACAATTATCAAACTATGCCTTAAATCACTGTGACTGTGCTCAATACACTCTCAGGCAATACATTCCTCTTACCTACCACTCTCTAGACAAATGGCCTACTCATCTTTCCCCTACTTCTTCACTTTTTATTCAGTTTCCATGAATGGCTTTTGTTCCATCCTTGTCTCCACTCCATGCTAAGAAAAATCTATTCTTCATTATTCTGGTACAAATCTCTGTCCTCTTCTCTCACTATCTATCTGACTATGCAAATGGTATTCCCTTAATCTGTCTTCATATGCCATTCTGAATTATTAATATTAATTCTGAATATTTTTGCAAAAGCTAAATAGCATGTTGTTGTCGGTGAGCAAGAGGTTAAGGGGAGAAAATATGTCAATGTGTTTCTTAAATAACTGGAGGTTGAAGTCTTTGGCAAAGCTGGGATAAAGAAAGCTGTTCCAAAGACCAAAAGCAGATGAAAGAGGAGGATGAAAAGTTGAACTGATATGTTTGAAGCTGAACTGAATACAGATGTTCACCAGAAGAAAGTGGTGGCCAGTTTAGTGGAGGATTGTCCATGAAAATTATTGAAGAGACATAAAGCAGAATAACTGAGAGCAACTGGAATGAACCCGTGAGATAAGAATTATCCAATAAACAGACTTCCTTCTTCTGCAATAATATCAAGCATTCTTAGGAACAGTTTTAGTGTACTATCTGAAATGTGTGAGCAATATTCCAAGATTGAGTAGACTTGGGATTTCTATAGCAACAGTAGTTGCACAGGTCTTGAGTTGGAAAAGAAAACTTAAGCTGAAGAGGTTATGGCTGTGATATGTTTGTGCCAGAAAAGACAAAAATGCAAGAGATGTGCAAGTCTTGTGGCACTGAAGTTTGCACAGTTATTGTAATTTTTTTCCCCCTTGTTTTGATGCAATCTGGTCAGCTGCATTACTGTAAATATTTTCTTTTTTATTTTTAAGTTAATTCCCAATGACACTCATTATCAAATATAAGAAAGAAAGAGAATATTCACAATAATCAAAGTCAGGTTTTTAACTGGTTCCAGAAATTATAAACATTGAACAATTTTATATAAGTACAGACACTGATTCAATCAAGAAAAATATATAAATTATTTAATTACAATTAAATAACAAATAATTATAAATATTCCAAAAAATTATGAATGCAATTACATACTGTCATATCAAGAGATGACTATATCTTTAATTAAATTGGAATTTAATAGTTTAATACTGTAAGTTTAACTTCCAGTATAGGGACCACATCAAGCTAGGAGTAAAAAATATACTTTATTTAATGAAAACTCTACTAGTTTTGTAAGTCTATAAGTTCTCATCATCAGGGGATTAAACATGTAGAAAAGGTTTATAAATTAGAGAAATATAAACACAAAACATTGAAAATGAAAGAATACTGGATTAAAAAAATTCAACTAAACAATATACAAGTAAAGGAAAGGAGAACAAGTAATTGATTCTGTCATGTTCTTTGATGTGGTGCATGTCATATCCAAAGTCCAAGTCAGATTTTTAATGAATGAGGATCAAACCTGGTGCACTAAGCCATGGTTTTTATTGCACTGAGTAGGGGCACATGGCATTCCACAGGCCTCCTTCAATTTTTTTACAAAACAGTTATGTTTGATATAAGCCGTTTCTGTTTTCTGCAAGTGTACTGGGTGGTTGATGTTGGTTATGTGAGAGACCAGTTTGGGTTTGTGTTTTTGTTACTTTTCAACATCTTTGACATGTTACAACATGTCAAAGATGTTCTGATATGGAAGTTTATTTTTCGCTTGGTTAGACTATAATAAATTTAGTTTAATCTTTATCCAAGTGTGAGCAAACAAAGTTTGCACCTGAAAGTATCTTCAGGACTGGGGTAAGGTAGTACAACACCGGGCAACTCGCAGCAAAGGTGGAGCAAGCTTACATCACTCCTATCTTAGTATCTCCCATAATGCAAAACACATCTCCTTGTGGATATGTATAATGTTATGCATTAAGGGAAGGGCTACTACACAGACCAGTTTCGACCTTTATTGCGGTCTCTTCAGTGGGAGCCAGGCCCAGAGGTGGAGATACCAGGCAGAAGAAATGGCAGGCCATCTTTACCTATAGGAGTTGCTAAACAGTGTGCCACCTTTTTATTAAATTACTCTGGATTTAGAGAAAGATGCTGAAAGTTTATTTTTCACTTGGTGAGACTATAATAAATTTAGTTTAATCCTTTATCCAAGTGTGAGCAAACAAAGTTTGCGCCTGAAAATATCTTCAGGACATCTTCAGTACTACCTTACCCCAGTCCTGAAGATATTTTCAGGCGCAAACTTTGTTTGCTCACACTTGGATAAAGGATTAAACTAAATTTATTATAGTCTAACCAAGTGAAAAATAAACTTTCAACTTTTCTTTTCCCATTAATTACAGGATGTCCACATCAATCTTTGGCATTCACCATGTATATATAAACTTTCAACTTTTCTTTTCCCATTAATTACAGGATGTCCACATCAATCTTTGGCATTCACCATGTATAGAGAACTCTCTCACACACACAGGTAAGTACATCCCCAGCAGTCACATTACTTTACCCCTTTCAACAATATGGGACTATAAAAACTCTAGTCCACAAGGCAAAACTGATTTGCTCTGACAATGCTGCACTCACCATATACAAAACACATTTTTTAGCCAATGGTTACATCTCACACCAGAGAAAAAGAATACAAACACCCGTAGTCCCCCCCCCCCCCAAAAAAAACATAATTACAGCAAATCCATCATTATTTCATATATCTGTGATGTCTTTGAAAAAGTAGCCAGTATCTTAAAAGTACAGAATAATTTGACTACTTACAAGCCACACAGAAAGTTAGCATCCCTTATCTACTGTCCTAAAGACCAACTGCACATTATGGGCAAACAGGCAGGGCTGCCAACATCAAAATATCAAAAGACCATGACTACATGGTCATTCAGGTTTCGCAGGACATGCCCTGAATATCTGCCATAAGATCCATTGGATATGAGAAGCTTTTCCTATGCTTCTTCCCTCATGGACTATCTTAACTTGAACAAATATTATTATTATTACGGGCGACTCCAGGGAGTCCTTAGACTCATCGAGGGAGGCCCTAAACATCATGTCCACACAACTATACGACATTCTCACAGTATCTATCATACCTTACCTTAAACTCATTCACGGTCATAGCACCCACAACAGACTCTGGCAGCTTATTCCACTCATTTGCAACTCTAAAAGTAAAGAACCCAGCTCTAACACACCCGCTAACCACACTCTTGCCCAGCTTCCATAGGTGTCCCCTAGTTCTCCCACCACCAGTCCTGATCTCAAAAATATCCTCTGCATTAATCCTATAGAAATACTTTAGCAATTTGAATGTCTCAATCATATCTCCCCTTTTCCGCCTATCAACTAATTTCTGCAACCCACAAATCTTCAACCTGTTCTCATATGGTTCATTCCATAGACCTGCTATCATCATAGTCACTCGCCTCTGGATTTTCTCCCCTCCTCTCCATCAAGAAGTAACCTAGGTGACCAAATCTGGGCACAGTAGTCGAGATGAGGTCTTATCAAGGCTTGGTACAGAGGTACAATAACTTGCTTGTCTCTGCTCGTCAAGGTATTTTTCAACAACCAAGTGAGTTGATGAGCTGATTTTGCTACTTTTGCAATGTGCCCCGTAAACTTCATCTCCCTATCCACCAACACTTCAAAGTCCCTAGCCTCATCAATCTCCTGGAGTACAGTTCCACTAATGTGGTATACTGCTGCTAATCTTTTCACCCCAAAATGCATAACCTTACATTTTGTCACATTAAATTGACATCCATTCTCCTTAGCCCAGAACTATCAAAGTCGTCCTGCAAAATTTTGACATCTTCTGCATTCACTATCACCCAACCCAACTTTGCATCATCAGCGAACAAATAAACTGTTCCTCTGAGATCCTTCCCTATATCGTTAATGAAAATTTAAACAGCAGTGGTCCAAGAACAGAACCCTGAGGCACACCACTAGTCACAGGCCGTCTTTTGGACTCTACTCCTGAATAAACTACTCTTTGATATCTCTCCATCAACCACCCACCTATCCATCTCACCAACCCTATATCCATTCCCATATGTTGTAGTTTATGGATTCGAATTCCATGTGGTATCCTGTCAAACGCCTTTGCCAAGTCCAGCAGTATCACTATACTCCAGGAGATTGATGAGGCCAGGGACTTTGGAGTGTTGGTTGCAAAGTGCTCTCTCAGTAACTCCACTATATCGACTGATTCAGTGACCTCCTTACCATAGTCATTCCTTAAAATCATTTTTCCATGTACACTTTTTTTTTTTTGCTTGCAGCATATTGAATGAACTGTTTGGGTTTCTCTTTAGCTTGTATAGCTAGTTTCCTTTCATAATCCGCTTTTGCTTTTTTTACCACACTCGTTACCCTTCTGGCCTGCACTTTATACCGTTTGTGTGCCTGCAGGTCACCTCTTTCTTTAAATTCCCTCCACAGTTGTTTCTTTTTTTGCAGCTCAAGCTTAATGGTGTTATTCATCTATTTAACCCCTACTTGTTTTACAATTCAGATCCTAAGTATACAATTAGCCATAACCTCCTGTAAATGCTCCTTGACCACTTCCCATGTTCTATCGACATCCAGCCCTTGCAGTTGTACATGCCATGGCACTGATCCAAGCAATCTCCTAAGCTTGTCATACTTACCAGCACAGTAATTCCACATATACCCTGTCTTAATCGAAAATTCCACACCTTTAGTCATCTCCCAGGTCAAGACCTTATGATCACTCTCACCAATAGGTGGCAACATGGTTATATTCATTACAGTCAAATTCTCAGATGCTATTACCAGGTCAAGCACTCTCACACCCCCCTAGTATTTTCAATTACATGCTGTCTCAGATAGTTATCCCTTAATAATTGAATAAAATCCATTTCCTTCCTCACATGTGTCCTCTCCTCCTTCCAATCAATGTTGCCATAGTTGAAATCCCCCCATAATAATTACCCTCCTTTCACTCATTTCATCAATTTGTTTATGCATACTATCTCTGCCATCTATTCCATCGCCTGGTCTATAGCAGCACCCAACCATATATTTTATTCTGCTAGTCTCAATCTCACACCAAATAGCCTCAAATGAGCTCTTTTCACTATCCTGCGATACAACTTCAATTCTCCTTGGCTGCAGTTCATCAGCTATCATCAATAATACCCCCCCCCCATTTTATTCTCTCTGTCCCTCCTAAACACACTATAACCTACACATTATATCCCACTAACTATATCATCTTCCGTCAGCCATGTTTCACTAATGCCAATAACCTGTGGCCAGGAAGAGCCAATCAAGGCCAAAAATTCTTCCTTCTTGTTCCTAATACTCCTGGCATTAGTATACATGAAATGCAGTGATCCCTTTGTCCCACCCCTATCTTGATGCGTTATTCTAAATATCCCATTCCAATTTTTTGTCCTTAGTACTGGCTCGGGTACATTATATACATTCTTACACTCAACTGTCTCACTAATGTCTGCATATTCACCCCCCCCCTCCTTGGTAGTGCTAGTTTCCCTGGTTCTGCACATCAATTTTCACTTCATTCAGCAACACTTTTTCCAGTCTCCGCACACCAAATCCATTCAAATGCAGGCCATCCATCTTGTATAAATCCTTTCGCCCATCAAACTCATTCCACACGTCCATGAATTCTACACCACACCGTCTGCATAACCTGCACATAATGTCATTTGCGATTATGGCCCTTCTTCTAAACTCCTCTCTGTCATACCGCAGCAACAGACTCACCTAACTCTGTCACTCTTTTCTTTTGCTACCTTTAACAATACTTTCAAGTCCTCTCTCATAAGAAATTTATCTTCTTTCAATTCATTCATACCTGCCACAACTATCAATTCTTTCACCCTCTGTTTTTGCGCTCTAATACTCTCACTTACATCCTTAAATTTTGCACCCGGTAAGTATGATTTAGTTAAACTCCCATCTATCACTCCTGTTAATAATGAGTCACCATACAACACTCTTTCCTTCATTTCAGAAACTCTCCCACTCTTACGCTTATTTTTCCTTTGAAACACGTGTTTATTTACATTAGCTGAATCACTCTGGAAAGAGTTTTGCAGGTGCTCTAATTGCCGCTGCGCATTTTGTATCACTGCACACAACCTAGCGATCTCACTTCCTACAAATAATTCCTCATTTTTTTATCATTTAAACCATTTTCTCTCTCTGTATAGTTGCTTTCACTCTCTCTTTGATCACCGCTCTCATTGCCATCTTGTACAACATCGCAATTCCCTATCAAGCCACTATTTTCACTCACATTCTGGCTTTCTTCAACCATAACTGTCTCACAACCTGACACATACTTCAACTCCTCACTTTCTGCACATTCTCCCACCACTATCACTTTCAATCCTCCAGCCTCATTCGGGAATGCATGCATCCCACACATATCACATTGGGCAAACTCTCTCACATTACAGTTTTTGTACAATGGCGTCGTATTTTTGGAAGCCATTATCTTACGTCGCATTGGCACCACGTGCAAATATATGAAACGTATCGTTAAAATACTAAATTAAATAACGGAATTCACACCAAAATCACACAGACACAACAAGCTACCAAAATTAGACAATATTACGTTATGATTTAAACCTATATTCTAATTTTCACTCAAAATTATACTTAGCTTTCAGGAGCTCTCTGAAAACACTACAGACCGTGTAGCCCTCTAGATGGTTGTGTATTTTTGAATATGTATGGTTGAATAAAACTGGTTGAATAAAACTGCCTCTCATATGGGAAATTCTCACCTGCAGACAATAAGCCTAATGGCAAAGAACATCCAACCAAAGTCAATAGGCAGACTAGTTTTAAGACTATAGGCCTTCCTGTATTTCTCATATTCATTATAAGTTACGAAAATATGCCTGCGTGCATGTGTTGATACAAGTGTATTATTCTCCTGAAGAGGCCAATTTAAATTTGGTGAAATACTGGAAATCAGAAGTAAATTTATTTAGTTATTATATAGTCTATATTATATGTAGTATATATATCGAATCTATATAGTTATTATATAGTCTAATATCACCTAAATATGTTGTAAATGAAGCTCTGGAAGACTGTGATATTGGAGTGACAGTAAGAGGAAGATGAATAAACCATTTAAAGTTTGCTAGTGATATTGATCTCCTAGCAGAAAATAAATTAGATCTTTAGGAATTCACCATAAAGTTAGCTCATACTCTTAAAAAATATGGCTTAACCATAAGTACTCCCCCCCCCCTCATACACACACACACACACACACCAAAAATGACAAATATCTGTGTTTCTGACCAAGCAAGAAGTACCGTAGCAGAAACTGAAAAAATCCTACTTGAGGATCCACCTATAGAAGTTATGTACTTTAAATAGCACTAGGCAATATCTTCAATAAAGATGAAAGATCAAGACAGGATATTAGAACAAAAATTGCAAAAAGCAACATTAGCACGCTAAAAATTAAAACCACTATGGACAGATAACAAGCTCACAATTACAAACAGATTACACCTTATTGACACATTGGTTAATTCTGTACTCCTATATGGAAGTGAGCAAGCTTGGTTGGCCGAGTAGTTAGTGTATCCACTCTCCAGCCAAGAGGCTGTAAGTTTGAATCCCGCCTAGGCATGGATTGGGTCACCACTGGAGAAGTAGACCCAATCTTCCCACAATGGGAGAGGCCTTCACCCTGTAGTGAGTTGAAAATACAAGCTGATCATCATCATCATATGGAAGTGAAACTTCAACTCTATTAAAAGAATTGAAAAGGGGTTGCTGGCATTTGAAATGAGGTGCTATAGACATCTTCTAAAGATAATCATACACTGATCATATCACAAGTTATTATTATTATTATCCTAAGACCCCATGGAGTCAAAGACTCATCTAGGTCCTTTTGTCATACACACAGCTCATCATACTGCACCTTAGATATTCAAATTCTCTGCAGACACTACCCTCTCATGCAAGGCATTCACAACTCTACATGTAAAAAAAAAAAAAGCCTGCTTCTCACTCTCACTGCTCACACCCTCCTTATACAGCTTCTAGGGATGACTTCTGATTCTCCCCTGATCTCCCACTATTTTCTGTAAAACCTCTTCAACATTGAACCTATAATGATCCCTTACTAACTTGTAGGTCTCTATCATATCACCCCCTCTTTGTCCTATCTACTAGACTCTGTAAATTGCATCTTTTCACTCTTTCCTCATATTCAACATTCCAGAGATCAGAAACTACCTTAGTCAGAGATCAGAAACTACCTCTGACTAAGGTAGGTAGTCAGAGGTGACTGACTACCTACCTTAGTCAGTCACCTCTGGATCCTTTCCAATATCTCTTCATCCTTTTGAAAACCAGGTGACCAAATCTGTGTACAGTAGTTTATGTGTGGTCTCTAATCAGAGCCTTATACAATGGAACAAGAATCTCCTTGCTTCTACAAGTCAGTGTCCTTTGCATCATTTCCAAAATTCCCTGTGTGTTGTCCTCAAATTCTCAAGTCCAGTCTTTGTATACACTTTTTCCCCTGGAGCCTTTTTCATGCATAGCCTTCATCAACAGTTGTTTCTGTTTTGGGCTGTGGGTAGTCCTACTTGCTTCCAACAATGTTCAACGTACTGTCATGTCAGAAACATTAATCCCACTAACTGCCAAGTCTCTATTTAAGTCCACAGAAGACAATCTTGGATTCTTTTTTGTTTTTCTAACTAGCAAACGATCTTGAGTAAGTGTAGTTTTTCTTTTTTCACCCACATTTTCCTTTTCTGGCAGGAGAAAAGGTACTTGTCGCCCTAAACTTCTTTAAAATAGCATTGACAGTATACTTAAACCAACACCACACTCATTGGCAATTTGTCTTTGAGTCATGGATGTGTGCTGAGAAAGAGTACATATTGTACAAATGCATTCCTGGAGCTACACAAAATGAATAAAACGCTATGATTGTCAACTTGTTTATACTAATAAAAATGCACAGCACTATTAATAAACATCAGAGTGATAGTTATTATTATTATTATTATTACCGGTATCTCCATGGCGTCAGTAGACTAATCGCGAAAGACCCAAACTATCAAAACAATATCTATCATACCTCTTCTTGAATTCATTTATAGACGAAGAACTGACAAGTGAGTCAGGCAATGCATTCCACCCACTCACCACCCTCCAAACAAAAAAATCTAGTTCTCACACCCTTGTTAACCACACTTTTCCTTAATTTCCAGGGATGACCTCTTGTTCTTCCATCACTGTCACACAGCTGAAATATTTCCCCTGCATCAATCTTATAATAATTTACATCAATCTTTTAGTAATTTAAATGATCTATCATATCCCCTCTCTGCCTATCAACCAACCTCTGCAATCCATAAGCTCTCAATCTATCAATGTAGGGAAGCATTTTTTACATCACTCACCAACTTAGTCGCTCTCCTCTGAACCCTCTCCACAACCTCTCATCTCCAAGGAATCCAGGTGACCAGATTTAAGCACAGTAATCAAATGTGGAAGTATCAACGCCTTATAAAGGGGATAATAACCTCTTAATCTCTGGATGTTAGTGTGTTCTTCAATAACCAAGTAATCCTATGTGCAGTCTTGGACACCTTAGCAATATGCCCTCTGAACTTCATCTTCCTATCCACCAACACCCCCAAGTCCCTAGCCTCATCAATCTCTTGGAGTACCGTTCCATCAATGTGGTACACAGCTGGTAATCTTTTAATCCCAAAATGCATAACTTTACACTTTTCCACACTGAACTGACTCCCATTACCTTTTGCCCATTTTGCCAGCTTCTTTAAATCATCCTGCAAACTCTCAACATCAGCTTGATTTTTTATTGCATTACCCAACTTTGCATCATCAGCAAACAACTGAATATCTCGTTTCAAGCCATTTCCTATATCATTTATATACAAATTAAACAATAATAGCCAAAGCAGAGAGCCTTGAGGCACGCCACTGGTCACCTGCTTCATCCTGGATTCTGCTCCTCCATACGCTACTTTCTGGTATCTCTCCATGAGCCATTCTCTTATCCATCTCACCAGTTTAGTATCCATCCCCATCTGCTCTAATTTGTGCAACAATATTCCATGGGGTATCCTGTCAAAAGCCTTAGCAAAATCCAGTAGTATCACTGTGTAGCCATTTCCCTTGTCCAACTCAGATGTCATTCTATTATAAAAAGTTAATAGATTGCTAAGGCAGAATCGACCATTAACAAAACCATGTTGGCCCCTATAGAGTATCATTTTCTGATCCACCCATTCTTGAATTCTGTCCTTAACCAACTTTTCCAATACTTACCACCAGATGGTGATTGGTCTGTAATTAACCACCGCAGTCTTAGAGCCACTTTTATGCAAAGGAACCACTCTGTCTTCTTTCCACTCCCTAAGGACCATACCAGAGTTCAAACGTAAGTTAAATAACCAAGTAAGAGGCGTTGACCATTCCTTTGCACATTCAGACAACACCCGAGCTGATATTCCATCTAAACCTACAGCAGTGTTTGCATTTAAATTCTGCAATATACTAAGTTCCTCTGATTTATTAACTTCAATTCTCACATTAGTTATTGCTACAGGCACAGAGATATCCTCACTTGGCTGATACTCTTTTGAAAAGTGATCACTTTTCAAAAGAGTATCAGCCAAGTGAGGATATCTCTGTACTTTTGCCTTCAAACACACTCCATCCAGAACTCTTTTTTTTGCACATTCTTGCAATCATATCATTCATTATCATTGCTCATCTACTTAACTCATAACTGTCAAAACAAGACAGCACACACGCACACAATCCTCCCAGTAACTCTACTATTATATCTGAATTGGTCACTTCAATACCACCAGAACCCACTAAGGTTATCCTTCCAGTCATTCTTCCTTTTACTTGCCACATAGCAGAACTCTTTGGGATTGCCCTTGATCTTCTTGGCTAAGGTCTTCTCATAATTTGATTTAGCTTTTCTTACTACGCTGGTAACCTTACTAGCTTGAGCCTTGTACTGCTCATGGGTGTACTGATCGCCTTTTTCCTTGTAAATTCTCCATAACATTTTCCTTTTTTGCAAATCAGGTCTGATACTACTACACATCCATCTAACGCCTACCTTTTTTTTGTCTTCCTGACCATGGGAACACATTCTGATATTGCCTTCCTCAGATACCTGCTGATTTTATCACATGCACTGCTAACATCTTTCCCCTGCAATACATTCTGCCATGGGATGGCTGTAAGCTCACTCCAAAGCGTGTTATAATTACCTAACCTGTAGTTCCATACATACCCCTTCTTAAGAGAGAAATCCACAAATTTTGTTACCTCCCAAGTCAATACCACATAATCGCTCTCACCTATTAGAGGTAACGAGGGCACCTTACTTATGAATATGTCCTCTAAACCTATGACCAGATCCAACTCTCATACCACGAGTCCCTTCTGTTATCTGCTGTTTCAAGTAATTATCTCTTAGAAAGTGTATGAATTCCATTTCCTTTTTGACACGTGATATTTCCTCCTTCCAATTGATATCACCATAATTAAAATCCCCCATAACAATCACTAACCCTGTACTCGTTGCACTGATTTGTACCCCCAGGCCTATAGCAGCAACCAACTGTATATTTGGTTGCATTGGTCACTATTTCACATCAGACCGCCTCAAATGAACTATCATTCACACGTCTATCCTCTTGATATACTACTTTCTTTGGATGCAACTCATCAGCTATCATCAACAGTACTCCTCAGGCCATTCGATCTTCTCTATCCTTCCTGAAAATACAGTACCCATCACATTCAATTCCATTAACCACATCTTCTGCTGACAACCAAGTTTCATTAATGCCTACAACTTTTGGTGAGATTGCACTGACTAATGTCAAAAATTCTTCCCTCCTATTTCGAATGTTTCTTGCATTAGTATACAAAAATTGCAGATTCCCTTTAGTTCTTGTACCAGCTTTAGAACTGATATACATGCCACTAATTTCATCCCATGCCGATTTTTATCCACTCTATTCTGCAATTTATTCCACAAATAAGGATCAACAAATATACAATCACTGCTTAAGTTTCTCCCTCTTACACTCAACCTTTTCAATTTTAGTTTCCCTGCCCAATTATTTCAACTTGTCCAGAAAACAGTAACTTCTTCCAACACTTATGACTTTCTCTCTTCAGATGCAACCCATCTGTTGCATACAGATGGGTTGCATCTGAAGAGAGAAAGTCATAAGTGTTATAAGTATAAACACACTCAAGAACTCTTTTTTTTGCACATTCTTGCAATCATATCATTCATTATCATTGCTCATCTACTTAACTCATAACTGTCAAAACAAGACAGCACACACACACACACATTATCCTCCCATTGACACTTTTCTTCTTCACAATATCTAACAATGTTCTTAAATCTTTTGCTACCTGATTTATACTATCACTTAGGTCATTTGTACCCACCATAACTATCATCTTTTCTGCATCATGCCCTCTCTTTATTGCTAAAGTCACTCGCTCTGTTGTTCTGCCAGACAAGCCCTCCTCAGACATACTGCTCTCTATACCCTTAATCATTGAATCACCATATATTATATCACTCATAACTTCATTCAAACAAGCATCACTCACACCCTCATTTTCTACACTATTCAGTATGACTCTCCTAGTTTCATTACTTTCCTTCAACACTCTTTTACTTATTCCCTCACTTTCAGAAGATCTCATTTCTTCTAGACCTCTTGTGCTTTCATTTAATAGAAAATCAAAGAAAGTAGTATATCAAGAGGATAAATGTTGAATGATAGTACATTTGAGGCAGTCTGGTCTGAAATAGTGACCAACGCAACCAAATATACAGTTGGTTGCTGCTATTAAATCAGTTAAGACATGCAGCACTCAATCAAAATAGTGAACTAAAACCAAACCAAAACCTTGACAAAAATTTTGGCTTATTCAGATTAATTTGTTTGCTACTATAGAAAATGTAGTTGGGATAGCTGAGAAACCAAACCAAAACCTTGACAAAAATTTGGCTTATTCAGATTAATTTGTTTGCTACTATAGAAAATGTAGTTGGGATAGCTGAGATGAACTACTGTCATGAAGGATGCCAATTGGGGTTTAGTTAGGAATTGCAGATGAGGCTTTGATACATGTAAGTGGTGGTGTACTTTGTTAAAATTTATATTGATGCCCCCAGATACTGATGAAATGAATATAGAAGTACTTTTTATTGGATGAAATTTTGGTGGCTTTTTTTTATGATTTTTTTTTTTTTTGGTTATTTTTTGAAATTTTTGTTGTATTTTTTATTTTTATTTTTTTTTTTGTAGGAGATTTTAAAAATTTACAATGACACTAGTATTTGTTTGGTTGCCTTTCATGGTTAAGTTAGTATAGGAAACTTCTAAAGTGGGGGGGGTGCAGCCGATTTGTGCAAATAACTCTCATGCAAACATTCCTTTGGGAACAATATCTCCTGCTGCTATACTCTGACTCCCTCTAGGTAGGATCTGGCAGATAAGTAGCAGCAAAAGAGATTATTTGCCAACTGATTGGGAAGCTTCCAGATGCTTACTATTGGGTTAAATCCCATGTAGTGCCTAGAAACTGCTTTATGAATGTACACTCTAATGGAGGACCTGCTAGCTTCCCTCATTTACTAATAACAATTTGAACATATCCAGCAAGACCATCACCTCCACTGCATGTGAGAAAAAACAGGAGGCAGAAGCCATTTCATGCTTCCAATAATCTGGATGGTGATGTTTTAACAGCTGATGAATATTACTACCACCAAGAGGTCTATATACAATATTTTTGGTATAAAGGAGTATCTTAGAATTGCTGCATGCATTCCATATTGACAGAAAGGATACTTGTAGAAAGAAGTGAAAGTTAAACAAATGCCTCTGCACTGATAATGTAAAAGGGCCATTTTAGGTTTTCATTCATTTTCCTCAGCATTCAGTAGCATTCGCATTATTAAGATTTTCATTTGTTTTTTTTTAGAATTCAATAGTATTCATGTTATTATGTTTGAATGATTGATTTGGTAATATAATCAGAGGCCTTTTCATTTTACAAGATGAAGTTGAGTTTTAGGAAACAAACCTTTCTGTAACTGCTTGATCACTTCCATATATTTTTTTTTAAATTTATTATTTTACTTAGAATACAAACTAACTGTCAAATGCTAATAATTACAGTTTACAATATCATTATGAAGAACTTTTGCATCTGTTTAAAAATTATAATTTGTAAACAGATGCAAAGCAAAACATGCACACATAACAATTTCAGAAATTTTAAATTTGCATTACCTGCTAACTAACAAACACCTCTTAAATATCACAAATCTGTAAGAGTAAAGATATAGGAATAAATAAAAAAAAAACCCAGTAAAATGCAACTTAACATAAGTGATCTTACATACTCAGTTTATTCAACATTTTTAAACATTTAATTTACAAAAATAATTTTGTACCTTGTGTGTGTGTATATATATATGAATTTTTATCTATAAACCGGTATACTATAAGTACATTTCATGTTGTACTTACTTCTTTCATGGCAATCAGTTCTCCAGTTAAGTTGTTAACAGCTGTATAAACTTTTCCAAATCTTCCTTCACCTATATGTTTTACAGAAGAATTTTATTTAAAATACATATGTAAAACTTGATAATTTTACATATGTATTTTAATATTGTATTGATTATCTACTATACCTGCTATTGTATTTACATAGCAGGTATAGTAGATAATCAAAATAAATTATTTTGAGGAAAAAAAAAGATATAAAACAACTTAACAGAAGTATAATCTCTTTAGCATCCCATTAAGAAAATTATATTATAAAATTCCTTATGAAAAATAGCACATGATGAATATAAATAAAGTAGCAGAGGAAAATGCTTTTGGAATTATTCAGTATTTATTTTGATAATTAAATTAGTCAAAAAAACAACATTTAAGCAAGTTAAATTTAATCATTATTTAACATTTATACTTAAATAAGTTATAATTTTGCTATTAAATAATGATACTCAAAATATTTCAGAACATTCAATTTTCTTTGGTGCTGTAGAGAGGATGGAGTGCAAAAAACATAATTTAAGCAAAAAAAAAAAAAAAAACTTTAATAAATATTTTCCAAACTGTTAACCCATAAGGATTACAGTTCTTCCTTTGAATATCAATAAATTATACTTCACACTGATCTGCTATCTCTTCATGTTCCTACTCATAAACAGAGAAGAGAGTAGGGTAACCTTGAAGGGTACAGTATCAATGTTTATGTAAAAAACTCTTCCACCATTAAGCACTGACAGCAAGAAATTAACCAGACATCTTCCAGGGACTGTAACCTTTTATACTATTAAACAGATACATCCTGTGGTCTTTAGACATAGCAACTGTCAGAGAGTGGGCCATGGCAGCATTTTGTGTAATGTGCATACTAGTTGTGTTTGTTGTGAAAATTAAAGGAGAGACTGTTAATGCTACAACACCAGCTCCAAAACCAACATCTGCTCCAAGAAGAGGTTCATCAAGAGGTAAGAAAAGAATAACTGCTACCCATTATTAGAATTTTTAAGCACCCCCTCCCCCATTAGATTAATATCTCTAACAGTATGGGAATAATAACTATTTTCAGAAAGAGAACATTCTTAGTTATCATAAAGCACAGCTATTTATTTTATAAAAACTTGATTGAAATATTTTGATACCATTACAAATCATTATTAGTTAATATATCTGTAAAATTAAAAGAAACTGTTAAGTCATTAAATCTTTACAAATACAAATGATTAAAAACTCTGCAATGTCACTAAATTTCATTACAAAACAATTCAAATTATGCATGTTTATGCTAATAATGTGCAAAAACAAGTATGTATATATGTATGCATCATGGAAAACAGTAAAACCTAATTATTATAGTCAAGTAATTCCCTGATTTTTACTGTACTTCTTTTGTTATTTTTAGAGATTAATTTCAGAGAGGCTATGGGAAAGCTAATTTTTTTTTTTAGTGAAAGTTAACTTAGTTTTAAATATACTTGGTGAGCAGTAGTTTGAATTTGACTCAGGTTGACTCTGGCAAAAGAGCTTGTCGGTAATAGCATGATGCATACGAAGAGATGGAGTGTGAAAACTGTAATTTCGTATTAATGATGGTAGGAGATAAGTGCATCAGACATAAGATGCAAGCACAAACAAAAATTAATGTGAAGGGATATGAATAAAGAGAACTTCACTTCCAAATACTTGGAATGAAGTTCTGTCAATGTTCACTGCATGGCCTTTCCAGTAAGAAACAAAATATTTCAATTAAACGATTTTCATCAATTTGAAATGTTTTAGGTCATCTTAACAGTTTAGCATTTTCATATAGGAAATCCACATGGAGCTGTCATTGAAGAACAGCAGAAAGATTGGAGCCATTCTACCAAACAAATGTAAAAATGAAAAAATATGTAAAAATGTAAAAAAAAAAAAAAAAAAGCAACTGCTTTTTTTTCTTTCCTTTTCCTTCAGGTAATGAAAGGTATGCTAGCACAGACAGTTCTGTCTTATCAAAGCTAATCAGTAAGAGGGATACCTGCCTTTAAATAATAATAATCTAAAGATCATATTTATAATTTGTATATTCAGATTTATGTATTGTTATAATGGGTAACTGAGAACATCTCAGTAACTGGGAGATGAAATATTGGCAATGAAGTATTTGCTTATCAAGATTACAACAATCACAAAGGCACACAATGCAGAAATGAGTAATTCCAGCATGAAAATTCAAGAAGCTGGTATCCTAATGTCTTGACAAAATACTGTAGTTAGAGGTTGAGAATGACAAAAAATTTTGAGATTTGTTCTTTAGAGCAAATTATTATTATTTATAATAAATTTAGTTTAATCCTTTATCCAAGTGTGTGCAAACAAAGATTCCGCCTGAAAGTATCTTCAGGACTGGGGTAAAGTGGTAACACTTTACCCCAGTCCTGAAGATACTTTCAGGTGCAATCTTTGTTTGCACACACTTGGATAAAGGATTAAACTAAATTTATTATAGTCTGACCAAGTGAAAAATAAACTTTCAACATCTTTCTCTTCTAGAGTAATTTAATAAAAAGGTGGCACACCGTTTGGCAGCTCCTATAGGAGGAGATGACCTTACTAATGCTTCTGCCTTGATATCTCCAATTTGGGCCTGGCTCCCACTGAAGAGACCTCAATAAAGGTCGAAACTAGTCTGGGTAGTGGCCCTTCCCTTAATGCATGGGATGCTGCATACTCTATGGGAGGAGTTATATTGGAGGAAGTTGGGGAGACAAGAGATCTGGGGTTGATGATTGATAGAAACCTGAAGTTTAGGGGACATATTGCAAAGGTGATGAAGGTAGCACAGAGGATTGCTGCAATAATGAGAGGGACACTGACCTGCAGAGATAAGAGGGTTATCATTCCGTTGTATAAGTCTCTGATCAGACCACACTTGGATTATTGTTCTCAGATTTGGTCCCCAGGATTTGAAGGGGATAAATTAACTGTGGAAAAGATACAAAGACGGATGACAAAGATGGTCTCAGGACTGTACAAGGATAGTTATGAGAATCGGCTGAGGGAATGTGGACTGCAGAGTTTGGCAGATAGAAGGAGAGGTGATATGATTGAGACTTTTAAACTGTTGAGAGGTGGTTACAGGGTTGACACTGGGGAGTTATTTCACTTGGTTGAACAGCGGGAAGGAGTGATGACAAGAGGCCATCCCTGGAAGTTACGAAAGGAAACTGTGAGCAAGAGGGTGAGGAGTGGTTTCTTTGCATGGAGGGTGGTTGAGCCGTGGAATGCATTGCCTGATAGAGTGGTGAGGGTGAGAACAGTCAATGAGTTTAAGGAGTGGTGTGATAGACTTTGTGTTTCTTAGGGGGAACCTCCCCTCGATGAGTCTTGACAGACTTTATGTTCTTAGGAAGGACCTCCCACGATGAGTCTTTTGACTCCGGAGGCCTGAATAATAATAATAATAATAATAATATTATACATATCCGCAAGGGGATCTGTTTTGCATTATGGGAGATACTGAGATAGGAGTGTTGGTAGCTTGCTCCACCTTTGTAAGGAGTCGCCCAGTGTTGTACCGCTTTACCCCAGTCCTGAAGATACTTTCAGGCGCAAACTTTGTTTGCACACACTTGGATAAAGGATTAAACTAAATTTATTATAGTCTGACCAAGTGAAAAATAAACTTTCAACAATATTATTATTTATGGTACACTGGTGTCCAGAACCTAAAGATGAACACTATTTCTGATTATTACACCCACAAATTCAGATTGATCAGCTTGTGGCAATTTGTATAAATTACAATTTCAGTAAAAAGCAATACACGTTCATATTTCCGAGTCTGTGCAAAGAGGTCACATAGTAGCACTCAACAGTATAAGAGGCAAAAGACTGCGCTAAGCAAATTGTGAAATATTGGCAATGAAGGAAAGAAGGAAGGAAGCTCTTTTGGGGAAGAAATAAAATTGCAAACTTGGATGTCTTGTAATGTCTCAAAGACATCATCTAGATGATTTCACCTGGGAAAGAATTATTGAAAAGCTTGAGGAAGGCCACAGAATTACTGATATTGCCAGAGAGTTAGTTTGGAATCTCACATAGTATTGTATCCATGTTCTGTATACAGCATTTCAAACCAATAGAATGTGTTCCAGACATTTGCAAAGAGATCACCCTTGCTCCACCATGAAGCATGAACACAGATTTTTGGTTATCACAGCTAAACGTAATTGATGTACCACAGCAGGTCAACTTGCAAGTCAGTTCCATTCAAGCACAGGTATGCATATATCTCATACAACTGTGGTAATACATCTGCGACAAGTAGGCCTATACACCCGAAGGCCTGCGATCTGTGTCCCTTTATCCACAGCTCATTGAAGAGCACATTTTCAGTGATATTTTGTCCATAAAAATTGGACAAGGGACCGATGTACTCTTTAAAGATGACAGTCATTTTAATCTTTCCTCTGATTTTAGATGATAATTGATCTGGTGTGAAAGTGACACCGCTTATCATCATGAGAATGTTTTCTCGAAAGGAAAAGATATGGTGGTATTGGGTACTGGAGTCGATGGTGTGGGGAGGCATTATGCTTAATGGATGCACTGAGCTACAAGTGCTGGAAAAAGGGGCTGTGACTGGTGAACGATATTCCAACAAAGTTCTTCAAGGTCATGTTCAATTGTTCCATGGTGATGTAGGTGAAGAATTCATTTTTATGGAGCAGTTCCACACCACATCGTACATGAGCAGTGGAGATACTTCTGAAGACAGAGGATATTAACTGAATCGAGTGGCAAGCATGCTCTTCAGATCTCAACCCCCATAGAACACGTTTGGGACATAACAGGGAGATGTATTGCTGCTCGAAATTCTGCTCTAGAAAACAAACAAGGGTTTATCCTTGTTTTGAAGAAGAAGGCAAGTTTGTCTCAAAAACTCCTCAATCACTTGGTGCTATGCGTGGTACAATGTTGTGAGAGCTGCATTGCAGTTCTTGGTAGACATACTGAAATGTCTCTCCACATAGTTTTCTGTAAGCACTGTACATTAATTCCTTAACTATGTCCTTAGGAAATTTGTAACTTTTGCCAAAAGCATACTGCAATTTAATTTGTATGAAATTTATAACAAATTTTTTTGTATAATATAATTTATTAGTATGCTGACAAATTTTTGTCCACATTTGGCTGTAGTCATCAAAATTTTTTCATCTTCTTCTTCTTCTTGGCTTCCCATATTAGGCAATTTTGCCTGTAACATTTTCAAGGGTTTAAAAAGTCTTCTGCCCATCTCCTCCTGGATCTTCCTCTTGATCAGTGCCCTTTTGGTTTATATTTCAAGGCAATATTTGGCCATCTGTCCTCATTCATTCTTTCTACATGGTTTTTCCAGTTCTTTCTATGGTTTGTGATGTCTTCTGTTATGTTAATTATGGATAATTGTTTTCTTATTTCATCATTTATTATCTTGTCTATTCTTTTATATCCTGCGATACGTCTTAGGAACTTCATTTCTACAGCTTCCAATTGTCTTTTCAAAATTTTTTCATATACAGGTAAAAATGTAGTTTGTCCTTAGCTTTTGGACACCAATGTTCATGGAGTTATGAGAGACATCATCATCAAAGGGCTGCTTTAGACTTTGCAGAGTGCTATAAGTACTGCCATTTAAACTTATTTATTATTGGTAATTTTTTCAACCTATCATGCACTTACCACTCTATAAGCAATAAAATCCTCATTTCTCTCTCTCTCTTTTTCCCCTGAATCTCCCATGCACAAAAAGGGTTGCACTGTGGGCAGGCTCAGGAATTTTTTTTATCATTTTATAATAATTATTACTTTTATATATTTTTTGCATGGTTTCTGGAAACCTTGTTCTAGAGGCCAAACATGAAATTTTTTTTAAACTTCTTCAGGCCTCCAATAAGCAGGATGGTGGTCTCATACCAGATGATGAAATTCATTGCCCACCTAAGGATAATCACAAACAACCATTAAGCAAGGTTGGACTCAAACTTGTAGTAAGTTGGTTGCATCTTACACACCACTCTCTTGTACAACTTCTAGGGATGACTTCTTGTTCTTATCTTCTCCCTTGTTCTATTTGAAAAAAAAAAAAAAACACCCTAGTACCCATCTAATAAATACCATTTGGCAGCTTAAATGTCTCAGTAATATTGCCTCTTAGTCTTCCATGTACTAAATTCTATAGGCTACACATGCCTCCCTAATCATAGTCTGTTATCCATCTTTGTACATTCTGCAAAGTTTCCTTCATTCTCTCCAAATCTTGATAATCAGATCAGAGTACAGTAGTCCAGATATTGTCTGATCAAGGTCTTATGGAATGGAACCATTACTTCCTTTCTGTTGGTCAATGTTCTTCTGAGAATTGCAGCAATCGTCAGAGTCATCGGCACCTTTGAAATTTCCTTGAACTTCTCATTTTTAATCGTCTTCATCACAAATTCTCTGTTCCTCCAGTATAGTTCCACTAATAAAGCATGCAGCCTCACATCTATAGATTCCAAAGTTTACATCTTACATTCAAGCATAATGAAACATAATTCTCACTCATTTGCCAAACTTCAGGAATACTCAAATTGTACCGAAGATCCACAACATTACTACTATTAGTTCATAACCCTGCCAGCTTCACACCATCTGCAGTAACATAAAGGATGAACCAACCCCAGTAATGTTGAACCTATGAACTGTCATACACAACTCTTTGTTATCTATCAGACAGCCACTAACCTGTTCCACTAGCCAGATATCTCCAACACATACAGTGCAACTTTATTATTATTATTATTATTATTATTATTATTATATGGGTATCCCCATGGAGATTCAGTGTGGGGAGACCTGCTAACTTTATACACAAAAAAAACCTATCATACAAGTAATTCTGGCAAGCTCACTCATTAACCACTCTCCATCCAAAAAATCGTCTACACATCCTCACTAACCATACTCAGGCACAATGTCTACGGATCATCCCTAGTTCATTCTCTATTTGTCACATATTGAAAAATTTCCTTTATGTTGATCTTATAAAAACCCCTTTGAAATCTTTTAAATTTCTATCATGTCCTCTCTTTTGCATCTATCAACTAAACTTTGCAACCACACACACACACATCTTCAACCTATCCTCATAGGGAGCATTCCACAGACCTATCACCAGCTTGATCACTTGTCTCTGAATCCTCTCTACCACCTGACAATTCCTCTTTCACTAATACACTCCACTCACTTTGTCACAGCTGTTCATTTTCTGCAGCCTGCATATTCTATAAATACTCTATGGCTGCTCTTCATCATAAATGGCACCAATAATTCCCCATCCTCTTGAAAATCCATCCAAATGCATGCAGCAGCTGCCCAACACTGTCTCAGTCTCTCACCATGTGTTTTCCAAGGAATACAATCCATAGGTTTTCAAGTCAAATATGAATGAGTTCCTTATTGCCCATTCACGGTACTAGTGTACTACAGGTTGGGGATGTGTTCTCCATTTAAAAAAAAACAAAAAACTATCAAATGCTTTTGTAAAATCAGAAAAATGGATTTCCCTCATCAACCGCTCCTATTTGCTTGATTATAAAGATGAGTCCTTGGACTCCCTGGAGGTGTCATGTAATAATAATAATAAAAGGCAATCAGATTTCTGCAACAAGGATGCCTCTTAACAAATTCCTGCTCTTATATGTTCTTGTGAAGATGTTCTCATATATAAAAGTATCCTCATATGCCTATTTCTGTATATGAGCTCTTGCTGCCTGCACTTTAGTATCATCTTTACACAATGGCACTATTTTACCCTCTTTATGCTGTTTAGGGACTCCTCTAGTTGTCAGAATTTCATTTCTTCAACCAGTTCAATGGCACATTCAGTTAAAATATTTCCAATTCCTCAACCCTCATGGGCAATTTAGAAATGAAATTTGTTACATCAAAATAAAATACTGATAATCATTAAACAACTGTTTTTATTATTATTATCCTCAGCCTTTCACATGGAATCAAAGACTCATCAAGGTGGGGGAGTTCCCTCCTGTCATATACACAGCTCATCACACCAAGTCTTAAATACATTCACATTTGCTACTGACACCACACTCTCAGGTAATGCATTCCAATCATTCACCACTCTCACTTCTTGCTCCCAGGGATGATCTCGGTTCTTCCCATCTCCTACCATTCTGTGAAAAATCTCTTCATTGTTAATCTCATAAGAAATCCTTACCAACTTAACATTCCAGAGATCAGAAACCCCCATATTCAATCACCTCTTGATCCTTTCCAGTATCTCTTCATACTTTTGAAAATGACCAAATCTGTACAGAGTAGTTCCATATGTGGCCTAAACAAGGCCTTTTATAATTGAACTAGAATCTTTTTACTTCTAAAGTCAGTGTCCTCTGCATCACTGCCAGAATTTGTTGTGTTTTCCTCACAATTTTAGATCCCTACCAACCATCACACACAGAGCTCTTAATTCCTCCACCTCTTCCAATATATCTCCACCAAGAGTAAATTCTACATCCCATCTTTGTTTTTTTCAAATTTTTAAACCATACATTTTGCAACATTGTACTGACAACATCATGCCTATGCCCATTCACTTAGTCCAATACAAAACAGACCCTTCAGGTACACTACCAGTAACTTTACTCTTCTGGCATATTGCTCCCCAATACACAACTTGCTGATATCTATCACACAGCCAATCTCCAGTCCAATACACTGATCTAATATCCAACCCTATCTGTTCTAGTTTAATCATCAACTTATCATGTGGTAATCTAGGTATAATACTGTATATCCATCTCCCTTGCACCTGTAATGTTATCGTAACAAGTAAGGAGATTATTATAACATGATATTCCTTTAAGAAATCCATGCTGTCCATCAAAGAGAATACCACAGTTCTCAACCCAATTCTGGATCCTGGTTCTCATTAACCTCTCCAACACTGACCACAATACCTGAATTAGATTGGTCTACAGTTTGAAGCTTGAATTCTGTCACCTCTCTTATGAAGCAGTACAATTTGCCTTTCTTCTGCTCCTTTGAAACTTGATCCAATGTAAGACTGATATGAAACAAGTATGCCAAGGCAGATGTCAACTCCCCGGCACATTCCCTCAAAACACATGGTATCGTCAAGTTCCACAACCTGATTAACATAAATTTTTGCAATTGATCAGAAACCCCCATACTGTCGAGATTTTAATGTGTCATAAATTATATTTAACAAGAAGTTATATTCTTTTCTAATCCTTTGTCAAAGTGTAAGCAAATTTTGCATGTGAAGTTTCTTCACAACTAGGCCACTTGGTTATAGAGGCTGTGGACTTCATACTGCTTGTCTCAGTATCCCATAACGCAAAGCACACTTTCTTTCAGATGTGAATATCTGGTATGCATTATGAAAAGGTTCACTACTCAGATTGGTTTTGACCTTTATTGTGGTACTGTTAAATTTCAGTGGGGGGGGGAAGGAAACTTTAACAGTACCACAATAGTTAAACTTTAAACTCTGAGAGATCAATAAGATCACTCTAAATCTCATTGAGTGACCCAAAGGGATTACTTTTAAACTCATCAAACTCTCCTTGATGGCTCTACTCAATGACAGGTAGAAACCTACCACCAAGTAGGACTTCTCTACTTCCCAGAATCAAGCCAATGATGAACATTATTAAAATATCATTAGTGGGAGCCAGAACCAGGAAGATACCAAGGTTGAATTAATGCAGAAGTCATATATTTTCATATGCAAGTAGTCAAAAGTGTATCACCTTATTAAAATGCTCTGGATCAAAAATAATTATAGTTTTTCCACTTGGTTACAAAGTAAATTATACTCGACAAGAAATTATATTCTTGAATTAGTTTGTCCTTGGTATTTTCCTGAGTCTGGCTCGAACTGAAGAGACCTCAATAAAGGTCAAAACCATTCTGGGTTGTGACCCTTCCCTTGGTGCATAACAATATACATGTGCAAAAAAAAACTGCATTATGGGATACTAAGGTAACTGATGTGAAGTCAACAGCCTCCACACTTTGTTTGTTTACACTTGGATAAAAGATTAAACAAGAATATACTTTATTGTTAAGTATAATTTACTTTGTAACTAAGTGAAAAAACTTTCTACATTTTAATGCATACTTAACCATGGAAGAAAGCCAATTCCCTAGCTTGTTACTTTTCATACAATTTTTGCACTGACAATCTTGGAGTAAATACAAATATTTCTATGGTTTAATAATTCTTCAGTTAATTTTTGGTACTGAGACTACATGTTTCTAAACATATAACATATAGCAACAACTAGCATTGTTCCAATGCACACACTGTAATTAATACAATGGTTTTTTTCCTAGTCACAGCGCCTTGTACATACCAGTTGTGAAGTTCTGACAACATCTGCCATGTGTAATTATTTTTTTTCTAATTTTTTTTTTTTTGTTTTAATAAACCTGTTATATGTTTAGAAATGTGTGGTCTCAATACCAACAATTAACTGAAGAATCTTAGTATAAGATCTCCTACCATTCCAGATATGCAATATTCAATGTACTCTGGATACCAAATGGAATTCCTTATGTTATCTCTCCCACTCTTTAAAGACGCCTCTTGTCAAGACTAATTAAACAGCTAAGGCAATGTCATTCTTAGCATCTTAGAACATTCCCTTAAAACATTAAACAGTATAAATGTCAGTCTGTCTTGCTAACATTTAGAGTACTTATTCTAAATGCATTCATTCACTTGTAATCCTTCAATGCTTTCCATTTCTCTATGGATTTTTCCTTGGAGGTCGGAGGGTGGGCTGCTTTCCCAGGATGAAATGCCCTAATCATTAAAGAGCTCTAGTTTATTAAATGGATAAGAATCCTATATTGTTATATAGCCAGTAAGTGAAACTCAAGATCGATAACTACGATCTATGAGTTTCAATGCCGAAAAACTATCGGCAAAGGCAATATCAATTTCAATGCCTTCGCCGATAGTTTTTCGGCATTGAAACTCATAGATCGTAGTTATCGATCTTGAGTTTCACTTTCATTGAAACTCATAGATCGTAGTTATCGATCTTGAGTTTCACTTACTGGCTATATAACAATATAGGATTCTTATCCATTTAATATCTATTCAATTGCCAGAAAACTAGCCTTTTGGCTTTTTATTTTAATTACAGAGCTCTAGTTTGTTATCCACATTAGGCACCCAATCATTTGCTCTATTTAGCAATGTCTTTTGTATACCATCATTCCTCAACCTATATATATATATATATTTTTTTTTTTTTTTTTTAAGTAAAGGAGTCTATAACAAACAGATTCTGTGTGAGGGCAGGGTAGGAATAGAGTAATCTATTGATAATCATTCCAAACTTCTGAAGCACAAGTTCCTGCAGATCTGGCAAAAACAGGAAGCAAAAATGGATGCCAGTTCTGCTGAACAATGGCCATAGAAATATATGTAGAAGAGACAATGCAGACACTAATCCTCTATGGGAAAGTGGCTGAAGAGGTCTGCAAATGAAGTCATTTATAAACTGCAATACCCTTTTCTGAACAGCACGAAGAATTTTTAGGGAGGTTTTAGGTGCACCACCCCATACATGAGAACAGTATTCCAATGTTGATCAGATTTGGGATTTATACAGATTAAGTAGCTGTTCGGCAGAGAAGTACCATCTTGACTGGAAATGGCAGGCAAGTTTTTTGAAAGCTGCTGATGCTATAGAAGTGATATGATTGTGCCAGGAAAGGTTTGAAGTAAGAGTCAGTCCAAGAAGAGATATTTAGTCTTACCTGTTTTGCTGAGGATTATTTATTTTTTTTTTCTGGGGAAAAAAACAAGCAAAACTACAATTTGGAAGCATTAAAGTTGACTTGGTTGCTTTCACCCCAATCAAGGATATTGTGGAGAGCAGTGTTTCAGGGCACTTGTTACAAATGATCTTGAAGCTTCAGATGTTTGAGTACTGCAAGGCTTGTTATATGAGTAGAATGAGTGAAGCATACTATCATCAGCAAACTATGAACAGGGTTTGCAGCCAATGAGAGCAGGTTGTTTGTATAAACCAGGAAGAGGGTGAGTGAAATGACAGAGCCCTGAGGAACACTGGTAACTGACAGGAAAGTCTGAGGAGAGAATACCATCCACCATCCCACATAGGGATCGATTTGAGATAAAACTGGCAATCCATTTACACAAGGTCAAAGGCAGTCCAAATTATGGTAACTTGTTGAGAAGCCCTCATTGCCAAACCCTATCAAAAGCCTTGGAGATGTATGTCAAGAACAATGGTATGAGTTTTTCCAAACTTTTTCATGGAATGTATCCAAATGTGAGTAATATAGGCCAGATTACTTGTGGATCTAGAGTGGCGAAATCCATACTGGTCGCTAATTAGATACCAGTTCTCAAGGTGTTAAAGAAGTTGACTGGCCACATATTTATATTGATTTTCAGAATAAAGTCCCACTTCTTAAGCAACATATTTTTAAAATAGTATTTTTTCTTCATCTTAATCCATGAAAGTATTGAGCACATTCAGCTTGACCATTTTTTCCTTCCCTTACCTGTATTGATTCATAAATGTATAGTTTTGGTGTTCTTCTTTCCATTTATCTGCACTCAGAAGATGCAGTTAAAATATTAGGGCTCTAATTTGAATATTTTGCACTCTTACTCATTTCTACATTTGTGTGCCATTGTGATTGTAATTACTCTAACCTTGAGAATGCCTCAGTAACTTTGCTGGTCTTTTTGGCTGAGTAGTTATTGGCAGTGGTTGTATTTAGGTGGGTGACAAATTTTATATTCCAGTGTGAGCCTACCAACTTGTTTATTATTATTATTATTATCCCAAGACCTCATGGAGTCAAAGACTCATCTGGGAGGTCCTTATATCACACATTCATCTCATCATACCGTGTCTTAAACACACTCAAACTCCTTGCAGACACCACCCTCTCAGGCAAGGCATTCCAATCATTCACAACTCTTCATGAAAAAAAACCTGCCTCTCACTCCCCTACTCACACCCTCTTTATACAGTTTCCAGGGATGACCTCTGGTTCTCCCCTGAAGATTTTGAAAAAATTCCATGTGTTGTACCTAGAGCAGGGTTTCTGGATTACATAAAAAATAAATACAAAATATAAAAAAGAAATAAAATAAATAATAAAAAGCACTTAGTCCATGTTATAAACATACAGTACTAATGTACTGTAAGTTTGGGGGTGATTCAATGTTTCACCTCCAAAATATTGGAGGTGAAACATTGGTAAAGAAATATTTTCTTCTTGACTTAGTGTGTTCTGATAAGCCATTAAAACTCTCATAATGATATGAAAATCTAAAGATTTATGATATAAGAAAGATTTAAGACATTATGTCTGTTTTGCTATTCAGTTATTTCTAGTTTATCTTTACAACTGTAGATATTTGTAAAGCAATACTCTGCATTAGCACTGGAGGATAAGCACCCCAGAAAAAGTGCAACATGGTTTAAGTGAATTAAAAAAATTACCCAACAATATGCACTCTAAACTTCAACTTCCTGTTCATAACCACCCTCAAATTGCTAGACTCTTCAATTTCTTGTAATCTAGCTCCATCAATGTAGTGTACAGCTTGTGATAGCTTCATTACAAAGTGCACAGCCTTATAATTTTTCACATTAAATTTACAAACGTTATCATTTACCCCACTTTAAATCATCCCACAGTATTATCATTGATTATTGACCCAACTATGTGTCATCATAAAGGACTGAATATTTCTCCATCATTTCCTATATTAGTGACATACACATTAAATAGCCTGGATTCAACTCCCCCATATACTACTCGCCAGTTTCAAATTCAATTTCATTTGCTCCACTTTATATAAATGAGTTCCATGTGGTATTCTGTCAAATGCCTTTGCCTTTTGGCTTGCCTGGGCCACCATATTGAGTGAAGAGGAACTGTATTGGGCCACATATAAAATGTATAATATAGTTAATGTATATAATATAGTTAATGTAACAAAACTTCCTTTATTTTTTTTAAATTTTTATTATAACATTAAAAAAAGAGAGTAGCATAAACACAAAACTAGTGAGATATTTGGCCTTGTTTGCAATTCGTAGTGAGCGCTCAAGGTTCTCGTCAGAAATTTTTGATCTAACTTTACTCTTCGTATGCTTCATTCTTGAAAATATTTGTTCACAAATGTACATATTAACAAAAAGCAATGACATGAATAAAGCATTATTGTGAAGCAAAGGATATTTTTCTCTGGGAAGATAGGTCTTATAAAAATCTAGCAAAGAGACATGATCAAATTTTTCTTTGAGTTGAATAACTCATTGCAACTCTATACATTCCATTTGAAAATTTGAAGGTAATGTATTTATGTCAACTGAAAATGGAGTCGCAAATATACAAAAAAAAATCGATAATTTTTTCTGAAATCTTGAAACCTATTCTCAAATTCCTGTATCAAAATGGAAAGAAAGTCAGCATATTTTTTGCATCACATAATAATGTTAAAAGTTTAAGATCTTATGGGGCTACATTACTAACAGTTCAGGGAAGCATGCTAGATACCCCTGGTGTAGCCATTTCTTTTATCCAACTCTATAGTCACTAATATTATTATTATTATTATTTATTATTATTATTACGGGTATCTCCATGGAGTCAGTAGACTCATCGCGGGAGACCCAAACTAGCAAAACAATATCTGTCATATCTCTTCTTGAATTCATTTACAGATGAAGAGCTCACAACTAAGTCAGGCAATGAATTCCACTCATTCACCACCCTCCAGGCAAAAAACCTTGTTCTGACACCTTTGTTAACCACACTCTTCTTTAATTTCCAGAGATGACCTCTTGTTCTTCCATCACTATCACACAGCTGAAACATTTCCCCTGCATCAATCCTATAAAAACCTTTTAGTAATTTGAATGTTTCTATCATATCCCCTCTTCTTCGCCTATCAACCAATCTCTGCAATCCACAAGCTCTCAATCTATCAACGTAGGGAGCATTTTTTATATCACTCACCAACTTGGTCACTCTTCTCTGAACCCTCTCCACAGCCTCCTCATCTCCAAGGAATCCAGGTGACCAGACCTGAGCAAAGTAATCCAAATGTGGAAGTATCAATGCTTTATAAAGGGGAATAATAACCTCTTTATCTCTGGATGTCAGTGTGTTCCTCAACAACCAAGTAATCCTATGTGCAATCTTGGACACCTTAGCAATGTGTCCTCTGAACTTCATCTCCCTATCTACCAATACCCCTAAGTCCCTAGCCTCATCAATCTCTTGGAGTACCTTTCCATCGATGTAGTACACAGCTGGTAATCTTTTAATCCCAAAATGCATGACTTTAGACTTTTCCACATTGAACTGATATCCATTTTCTTTTGCCCATTTTACCAGCTTATTTAAATCCTCCTGCAAACTTTCAACATCAGCTTGATTTTTTATTGCACTACACAACTTTGCATCATCAGCAAACAACTGAATATCTCCCTTTAAGCCGTTTCCTATATCATTTATATACAAATTAAACAACATTGGCCCAAGCACAGAGCCCTGAGGCACACCACTGGTCACCTGCCTCATTCTGGATTCGGCTCCTCCATACACCACCTTATGGTATCTCTCCCTGAGCCATTCTCCTATCCATATCACCAATTTAATATCCATTCCCATCTGCTCCAATTTGCGTAACAGTGTTCTATGGGGTATCCTGTCAAAAGCCTTAGCAAAATCCAGAAGTACCACTGTGTAGCCAGTTCCTTTGTCCAACTCTGATGTTATTCTATTATGGATAGTTAATAGATTGCTAAGGCAGGATCTACCTTTAACAAAACCATGTTGGCCTCTATAGAGTATCATATCCTGATCCACCCATTCTTGAATTTTGTCTTTAACCAACTTTTCCAATACTTTTACCACTACTCCTGAGATGGTGATTGGTCTGTAATTGAATACCGCAGTTTTAGAGCCACCCTTATGCAAAGGAACCACTTTGCCTAACTTCCACTCCCTAGGGACCATACCAGAGTTCAAACTTAAATTAAATATCCAAGTAAGAGGGGTTGACAATTCATTTGCACATTCACGCAACACCCGAGCTGATATTCCATCTAAGCCTACCGCAGTGTTTGCATTTAAGTTTTGCAATATATTTAATACCTCTGATTCTTTAGCTTCAATTCTCACATTAGGTATTGCTACAGGTATAGAGATATCCTCACTTGGGTGATAGACTTTTGAAAAGTGATCACTCAGTAACTCGACTATTACATCCGATTTTGTCACCTCAATACCATCAGCACCCACTAAGGTTATCCTTCCGAAGTCATTCTTCCTCTTACTTGCCACATAGCGGAAGAACTCTTTGGGATTACCCTTGATCTCTTTGGCTAAGGTCTTCTCATAATCTGATTTAGCTTTTCTTACTATGCTGGTAACCTTCCTAGCTTGAGCCTTGTACTGCTCATGGGTGTCCTGATCACCTTTCTCCTTGTAAATTCTCCATAACATTTTCTTTTTTTGCAGTTCAAGCTTGATACTACTGCTCATCCATCTAATGCCTGCCTTGTTTGACCTCCTGACCATGGGGACACAATCTGATATTGCTTTCCTCAGATACCCGCTGATTTTATCCCAAGCACTGCTAACATCTTTCCCAATATGTTCTGCCATGGGATGGCTGCAAGCTCACTCCAAAGCTTGTTATAATTGCCTAACCTGTAGTTCCGTACATACCCCTTCTTAATAGAAAAATCCACAGATTTTGCAACCTCCCAAGTCAATACCACATGATCGCTTTCACCAACTGGAGGTAACGAGGACACCTTACTTATGCATATAACCTCTGAACCAATAACCAGGTCCAACACTCTCACACCACGTGTCCCTTCAGTTATGTGCTGTTTCAAGTAATTATCTCGTAGAAGATGTATGAACTCCATTTCCTTTTTGCTACGTGATATTTCCTCCTTCCAATTGATATCACCATAATTAAAATCCCCCATAATAATCACTAAGCCTTCACTCATTGCACTAAGTTGCTGATGCATGAATTCAATATCTCCCCCCGTACTCCCTGGCCTATAGCAGCATCCAACTGTATATTTGGTTGCGTTGGTCACTATTTCGCACCAGACTGCCTCAAATGAACTCTCATTCACATGTCTATCATCATGATATACTACTTTCTTTGGCTGCAACACATCAGCTATCATCAACAGTACTCCTCCTCCTGTTCTATCTTCTCTATCCTCCCTGAAAATACTGTACCCATCACATTCAATTCCAGTGAGCACATCTTCTGCTGACAGCCAAGTTTCGCTAATGCCTACAACTTTTGGTGAGATTTCACTGACTAATGCCAAAAATTCTTCTCTCTTATTTCGAATGCTTCTAGCATTGGTATACAAAAATTGCAGATTCCCTCTAGATCTTGTACCGGCTTTAGAACTGATATATAAGTCACTAACTACCGTAGTCCTATGCCGATTTTTATCCCCTCTCTTCTGCAATTTATTCAGCCTATAAGGATCAATAAATACATAATCTGTGCTAAAGTTTCTCTCTCTTACACTCAACCTTTTCAATATTAGTTTCCCTGCCCAATAACTTCAACCTGTTCAGAAAACAATAACTTCTTCAAACGCTTATGTCCTTCCATGTTATGATGCAGTCCATCTCTAGCATACAACTGCCTTTTTCCTTCAAACACACTCCAAACATCAACAAACTCCAGACCTCTTTTTTTGCACATTCTTGCAATCATATCATTCATTATCATTGCTCGTCTACTTAACTCGTAATTGTCAAAACGAGGCAGCACACACACTATCCTCCCATTGACACTTTTCCTCTTCACAATATCTAATAATGTTCTTAAATCTTTTCCTACCCGATTTATACTACCTCTCAGGTCATTCGTACCCACCATAACTATCATCTTGTCTGCTTCATGCCCTCTCTTTATTGCTAAAGCCACTCTTTCTATTGTCCCATCAGCCAAGCACTCCTCATGCATACCATTCTCCATACCCTTAATCATAGAATCACCATATATTTTACCACTCTTAACTTCATTCAAGTCCACACTCATGGACTCATTCTCTACACTATTCAGCATGACTCTCCCAGCTTCATTACTCAATTCTCTATTACTTACCCCCCCACTCTCACTACATCTCATTTCTTCTAGGCCACTGGTGGTTTTATTTTGTTGACTCCCAATCACTCCCATACTATTTATTACTGAATCATTCACCAAAGACTCACCCATATGTAATCCTGTTCTAGTTACTTCAGCTAAAGTAATCTCTATAGTCCTAATTTCTCTGTTTAACACATTAAACTCAGCTTTAACTTCCAGTATCTCCTTACCGATCACTTCCACTTCCTCATGAAGAAGATGAAGGTCATTTTTCATTTTCATAAACTCCTGCCGAAGTTCTTCCGCTACGGTCCCGATGTCAGCTTCCATTCCTAAACGCTCCAGCCTATCCCAACACTTCTCACATATGTCGGCATTTTCGTTCTTCTCATTTTGCCAGACCGACCACAGATCCTTCACATTTTTCGGCGCATACATATAGCAGTTTCCGCAATGCATCCATTGCGAAAAATCTAACGCTGAGCCAGCCTTTCGTGTAGTAGCAGAAGTCCTGCGTGCCACTGACGTACGTTTCTTGTTGGACGCCATCTTTACACGTTGATATAGTGAAACAAATGGTAGTGAAAACACAATATATACAACACAGTTCTAAACAATAATACCACTGAAGGACACTTGTATCTAACCGATGCACAACTGCAGCACAATTTGTGACAAAAAGCCTCACTATATTTAACTTTAAAAACACGTTTTCTAGACTAGCTAAACACGACCGCCACATTTACCAAGGACACTAGCGCCATCCAAAATTATTATTAAAAAAAGTGAGCATATTACTGAGGCATGACTTAGCTTTCATAAAAACAACGATGTCCCCCAACAGAATATCATATTTCTGTTCATCCATTTCTGAATTCTACCTTTTACCAACTGCTCCAATACCTTAATCACCACCCCTGAGATACAGATTGGTCTGTAATTTGTTACGTCTATCACCAAGCATTCTTTATGCAATGAAATTATTTTGCTTTCTATCCACTCCCCTTGGCTCGTTCCCAGAGCTAAGACAAATTAAACAGACCAGCAGAGCTGCCAATTCTCTTGAACAATCTCACAATAATACATGGGCTGATATCCCATCTACCCTAGGGCTCTATTCTCTCATCAGTCAGTATCATATTTAGTATTGCAATATCTCGCCTGGATTGTACACATTTGAAAAATGATCACTCAGTAATTCAATCATTTTGTCTGCTTCTGTTGCCTCACTACCATGTGGTCTTTGCCTGGCAAATCTTCCAGGGAAAGAATGCACAATCACTCTTCCCAACTGGAGACATCACCACAATGTTGTCTTCAGTTGGTGAATCTTGGTGAATGTCAAGTTCTCTGATGCACTCACCAGATCTAGTTCTCTCACACTGAGTCCCCTCCATTACACACCAATTAGTTATATACAAGATGGTGTTCAAACCAATTATAGATATGAGAGCTGTGTTAGAAATAAAACACTTGATCAGAAACTGGAGACCACAGATATGAGAGTTCTGAGGAGGATTAGGAGTGACTAGATGGCATCAATGGCCTCCTCTTCCTGATTCCGCCAAGTTCTTATCATTTTCTCAGTTGGGGGTGGCCCGAAATGCCTATCTGCAACCCTGTTTCCATTTTCTCTAGTATATGCAATCACACGTAGCTTATATGCAATATTGTAGCAATGCTGACGTTTTTCAGCAACAATTTGCAAAGAAATTCAGAGAAAATTTATCACCTTTCACAACTCCCGCGACAACATGCGCATCCACTGAACTCTACGTAATCGAAATGCTATCACACACTGCAAGAAAGAAATCGCGTAACTTGGAACAGAGGAAATTTCCAGAAATTAAAGTAATAAAAAACTGAGTATCGGCGTATAAGACGCACCCTGTTTTTCAGACCTATTTTCAAAGAAAAAAGTGCGTCTTATACTCCGGCAAATATGGTTATTAATTAATTAACAAGATATTCTTCCATTTAAAATTTCCATAAAAGTTACTAACTTTCAGGGGCCCTGCTTTTCCATTTCGCATAGGGCCTCGTAAAATGTAGAAACGGGCCTGACCATAACTATCATCTTTTCTGCATCATGTCCTCTCTCTATTGTTCCACCAGCCAAGCACTCCTCAGGCATACCGCTCTCCATACCCTTAATCATAGAATCACCATATATTTTACCGCTTATAACTTCATTCAAGTCCAAACAAGCATCACCCACGGCCACATTTTCTACGCTATTCACCATGACTCTCCCAGTTTCGCTACTCAACGCTCTTTTACTTACTCCCTCACTCTCAAGACATCTCGTTTCTTCTAGACCTCTTGTGCTTTCATTCTGTTGACTCCCAATCACTCCCATACTATTTATTACTTCATCAATCACCATACTCTTCCATACTTAATCCTGTTCTAGTTACTTCAGCTACAGTAATCTCCATAGTCCTTATTTCTCTATTCAACACATTTAACTCAGTTTTAATTTCCAGAACTTCCTTACTGAGCGCTTCCAATTCCTCTTGCAGAAGATGAAGGTCACTTTTCGTTTTCACAAACTCCTGCCGAAGTTCCTCCGCTACAGTCCCGATGTCTGCTTCCATTCGTAATCGCTCCAGTCTATTCTGACACCTCTCACATACGTCGACGTTTTCATTCTTCTCATTTAGCCAAACAGTCCACAGATCCTTTGTTGTGTCGGAAAAAGTGCCGATTCACTTTTAATGAGTCATCCTATTTCCGACCCAACATAAGGTAACGTTAAAAGCCATGGATATGGACATGTTTATGCCTCTAGAAGAAAATGTGCATCTTGGTAACTCAGAACTGTGTATAACCAATTTTTGTAGATATTAAGTAAATTTTGAGAAACCCATAATTTAAATAGATACTGTTTGTGGATTATTTAACAAAGGAAGATATGTATAAATGCTGAAAGATGTATATAAGATGATATACGTATTGAGCCATGTCAAAAACAGTTTGGAGCTGCGGTGACCAATCAGCCGCCGCTATGTGCATGACGTAGTCACCAAGAGAGGGTGCTCACATTAACTATATAAGTTTCAGCACGGAATTAAATCGTTCTCTTGTTTTCTATTCCTGGTTCCTGATCGAAGTCCTGGATAGCTGTGAAGCTTGCCGCTGTACTCAGCACCAACTTTCCTGGTTGCTGTACGTTCCATGTCGAGTGTAGCCACGTCGAAGGAATGCTGCCAGAAAGAGCCGTTGGTTAGCCATGACAACGTATAAGTCAGCGAAAGGTGATCTTTCGAAGAAAAGAATAGAAGTATGTCGCAGACGCCATAAGAAATATACAGTGAGGAAACCCGGAAGTCTAATTAAAGAAGTCCCAATAACTACCAGAAAAGCAAGAACGGTACAGTGCAAGCTTTCGTATTAAAATTGAATAATAACCAAAGAGGGTATAAGAAACAGAACGTTAAGGAGCTCCATATAGTCAACTTCCATTTTGTATCTAAAGAACTGTATCCCTTTTGGACATTCTGTCTACGTCTAAGGAGCAAGTGACACCCTAAGCTTAAGCTGAGCTGGGAACCAAGGTTTTGGACTGTTTATGTTGGAAGAAATATTTATATCATTGTGTTAAATTTAAATTTGAATATTAACTGAATTTTGGGGGAGGATAAAGCCTGAACATAAGAGAGAATATTGTCTCATGTGAATTTTGCAAGACGAAGTACGTCTGATATGCTCCATACTAAGATTATAGAATGTATCTATGTATATGTGTTATTCCTATATATGGGAACTGAGCACTCTGTAAGAATTAACCGAGCCTGAACGTAGAGTATGAGATTGATAGTATAAGATTTTAGAGTAAACCTTTTGGATACATTAACTTAAAAGGGGGGGGGGAGTTCAGACTCTTTAGAATTGGAATTTCTGACTAAAGTGTATATATATGTTTGTCTAAATAAATGTATTTCTTTAATTCAAACCTCACGAGTCTGTCATTGTTCTGAGAATTGAGTTACCACTTGTTAAATTTCGGACCTTGCACAAGAAAGGGGAATCCATTAGTAACTAAGAAGGGGGGACCACGACTGCAAACCACTTGATCCTTATATTGCTTTTTAGTAGTTTTAAATTGTGTGTCAGAATTCAGTTGCTGGCTGGTGCATTCGACTTAAAAGAATATAAATTTGTCGGCAATGGAATAGCTGAGAACAAGTGAGATAAGAAATAATATAACAAATAATAATAGAGCAGTATGAGACGTAACACCTTCACATTCTTCGGCACATACATATAGCAAGATGAGATGTAAAATTTATGCTTGGTGAGGGTATATTGTTGGAGGTGGAGGAAATAAGGGATCTTGGGGTAATAGAGGATAAGGATCTGAAATTTATGGGACACATTGCCAAAATTGTGAAGACAACATAAAGAATTCTGGGAATGATGCAGAGGACACTGACTGGTAGAAGTAAGGAGATTCTTGTTCCATTGTATAAGGCTTTGATTAAGCCCCACATGGACTACTGTGCACAGATTTGGTGTTTTTCAAAAGGATGAAGAGATTTGGTTTTCAAAAGGATGAAGAGATATTGGAAAGGATCCAGAGGCAACCGACTAAGGTAGTTTCTGATCTGTGGAATGCTGAATATGCGGAAAGGTTGAGAAGATGCAATTTGCAGAGTCTAGTGAATAGGAGGAGGAGGTGTGATATGATAGAGACCTACAAGTTGGTAAGGAGTTATAGGATGAATGGTGGAGAATTTTTACAGAAAACGGTGAGATCAGGAGAGAATCAGAGGTCATCCCTGGAAGCTGTATAAGGAGAGTGTGAGCACGGGAGGGGGGGGGAGAAGTGACACAGGTTTTTTGCATGCAGAGTTGTGAATGATTGAATGCCTTGCCTGAGAGGGTAGTGTCTGCAGAGAATTTGAGTGTGTTTAAGGCATGGTATGATGAGCTGTGTGTGTGTGTGTGTGTGTATATGACAAAAGGACCTCCTAGATGAGTCTTTGACTCCATGGGGTCTTGGGATAATAATAATATCTTGTACCCCCTTAGAGTGCATGTCACGAATTTGATGATGATGATTATAAAGTTTCAGGATAAAGATCCATCTACCATCATGCATAATATATGTCCAGAGAGAGAAAGTTGACAACCTACTTGCAATAGTCAGAAGACAAAGCATGTGATGGGAACTTAATGGACATTAATGACAAACTTGATCATATTCCTTAAAAATATTAAGAACAATCATTTGAAATTTCCCAAATTTTATGATGCCATTTGTCCAAAAGCAAGCAATAAAAGCAAGATCAACATTTGTGAAATTCATACTGGAATCCTCTGGTAATTGACAGTTAAAGAATCCATACTGTCAACTGTGTATTAGTTAAGAGGCCAGTCTCCAAGTAGTACTGAATATGAGTGATAATGAATTTCTCGGGAAAAAATTGAGGAGGGGAAAACTGTATGATGAGTTCAAATCACCTATCAGATTCAGAATGAATATATCAGATTCTTGTGTATTTTGGAAAATGCATCTAAAATGCAATAAGAAAAATAAAATAAAATTTCTTTTAACAAATAATTCATTTTTTTTAAATTCAGAAATAACTGAAACTCATCTTGATTTTATTCAGACAGTAATGTTGTAGCCTTGCTACAACAAATCATTCAGCAACTGATTGCCATAGAGGGGGAAAGTCAGAGGCACACTACAAGGATTCAAGAATTAAATCGGGCAACAACAAGACTGGAAGTGCAACGACAAGAATTTGTTGCATCCCTCGATCGAGCAGAGTCAAGATTATCACAGAGACTTGATGATATCAAAGGAGATGTACGCAAAGTAAGTTTAATATTGTGAAAAACTGATGAACATAGTGTTTAGAGTTTACTTCTGCTTTTACAAATATGTTTTTAATGTAAACATAAATAACTGACACAATACAGGCAGTCGCTAATATATATAAGGATCACATTCCATGAACCTTCATATGTGTGTCAGAATTTGACCTACATAAATAAATTTAATACATGCTAAACAGTATTAAAAAGTTAAAATGAGGAATAAAAACATTGGGAATTCAGTACATGTACATATAAATGAAAAATTATTTGAATTAATGGCATTCAATATTTCATGCAGATTTATCCAGAGACGACTGGACTGGCCTTTTTCTTTTCCTAATATATATCTCAATCAGAAGTCAAATATATCATCCTCTTTGCACTTTTAAAAACTGCATGGCAGGATTCATTTTCTCAAATCATACCATTGCATCTTTAATTTCATGATATCTTGTGCCAACTGCTTGTTTACAAAATGTTGTGGCTCTTCTTTTGGTTATGGTGAAGCCTTGAATTGACTAGCTTTGGCCTTTACCCCATTCAAATTAACTGAATAAAGTATTCATTGTCAGTGTGGTTAGCCTAGTGGCTATGCGCTTCACAATCATATGCCTGGGAAAGGAGTGTCCTAGGTTTGATTATTTTTACCGACGTGAGGAGCTTAAGGATCTTTCTCAGACATAGGCAAGTTAGCTGGTCTTGGGCATGGGCAGCAGGGTTTTTTCCACAGTTTATCTGGGGTTTTTGCTCCGACAAGCAGGCAAACTGGCCCCGTGAACACACGAGATACCGGGAGGCATAGGGCTAATTACCTTATCCTTGAGACGGGTACGACTTAGAAGAGCTCAAGTTAGCTCTGTAACAGGCCAGTAGGCCTAATATGTAGTAGGGAGAAGATGAAGAAGAAAAAAGAAAGTCTTCATCAGCAATTGCACCACACATGTGATTCAAACTCTTCCATGTTGTTTTCATTAACTCTAACTGCAGCTGCTCAGTAAGTTTGACAGTTTTATCTCATGTCATCTTAGTATCTTAGATCTCATCCTTCTAAAATTTTTTGAAACCAATGCACGAACTTGGGGCATTTTTTCTGCACAGCATTTAAACAATTTGTGTTATCTTTTGTCATTCTTTTGCAATGTTTTTTGATGCTTTCTTGAACATTGTCGTTTCCCAAAAGTTTTGGTTTGTTGGATCAATATAGGTTTCAGTTTGTACAGCTTTCAAGGTGAAAGCAGCAAAAACTGAAACCTATAACTGATATCACTTCATGAAAGCTTTTGTTCAGTGAAGTGGCCTCTTTCAAAATCCATCACTTCCCTTCTCACAACCATTTCACCCAGGCATAGTTGCACTGACTTGGGAGCATCATATTTCTTCAATTTATACTGGCTACAAACACACTTGACTCATTACATGGCAGAATGCACCTTGCCCATTGGGGATGTCCACTGACTTCTTTCCAAGCAGTGTAACTTGCATGAATCTTACCAGGAACACTTGATAGAAAAATTCCTCTGTTATTCTCTTTTATTTCACTTTTTATAGATGGTTACTATGAGAGCTTTACTCCAGTCATCTGGAATTCAATTTACAAACCAGGTATTCTAAATTATTCAGTGTAGCCACTGTAAAACATTTATACATCCATAGTAGAGCATTTTTGGTGAATTATCCAATTTACCCCATGTGACATTCCACATTTTGGGTTTTTGATAGTTTTTTCTACTTCTAGTATTGATATGTATTCCTGATTGCATTTGTGTTAAGTGTTTTCTACCATTGTACTATCACTGCTAGTTTAGTTCAGCAATCTTTCAACCGACATTTCAATAAAAGAATTAATAAGCGTAACAGTTTTGGTTAACCCTAATTTGAAACATGCATTATAAGAGTATTAATGACATTGTGATCATCCCCCCCCCCCAAAAAAAGTCAACCTCATGTTCAAGTTTTTCTGTACTGGTTCATCATAATATGCAACTTGATTTTTTTTTTTTTAAACCAATGTTCAGACTATCAGACTGCTTATATGAGAGTTTGGAATAAGTTTGCATTCATCCTTTAGAAGATATCATTAGGAAGTGAGGAACCTTAGCATTACTTATAATGACAACAATGCACTGGATACATTACATGAGGCAAAATGAAAAATACTTTGATATTAAAAAGAAGTCACTTGAAAACTGAAAGAATATTTTGGAAAACTGCCTATGCTACACAAAACGTTCTAAACCTTTAAAAGTATTGATCTAAAAATCAATCGAAAATCTGAGAAACCATCATCCTATAGTAGAATAAGCACCATAATGGGCAACTTGACCACACTTAGAGACTTTAAATAGGGCAGTGAGACATTAATGCGAATTAGAACCCTTGTCTATTTGTGCTGCTTTGTGCATGACAATGATTATGGATGCTTAGGCAATGCTCGGTGACTGATGTTTAAAGTTGATTTAATTATAATTATGTGCACAGGAGAAAACCATTAAAGAATTATTAATGATAATTTAACTATTCATCTTAACATATTATATAATGAGAAGATAATTATTATTATTATGCGACACCTCCAAGGAGTCCAAAGACTCATCGAGGAAGGGCATCTACTCTATAACTTTCCATCTCTACCACTCAATCCATCAACTACAGCACACTGCAACTACCATCATCTACGCCAACACCATCTACTGCCCACCACCACTAGTATTTTCAAAGACAATTACAAACACCCATGCCCACAGAAGGATTTGAACCTGCAGCCTTTTGGCTGGAGAGTACGTACTCTAACCATTCGGCCAACAAGGCTGGCAAAATAATAATTCTAGTCGGAGATTCAAACCTATGCTTGAATGAAACTGGTGTCTAAAACCAGTGCTTTATACTGCTCAGCCACACAATGCAAAGTCAAGCAAGGGTAAGTGAGCACTAACATTTTCATGGTTTTCAAACTGATTTGTGTTCACAAATATCATAATTACCAGCATTCAATGAAAGCCAACATTTCAGTTAGCCAAAATGGCTATCACAGAAGTAACCAATCTTTGCATTGTAAAAGAGATAGGAATACGCAGTGGTGTAGCTAGAGCTGTTGCCGCCCGGGGCGGTCCCTGAGTTTGTCAGATAGGAGGGGGGGTGTTCTATTATATAAAAAAATCTCTCCATTGTCAACCAGAAAATATCTCTCAATAGCTTAAATGTCTCAATTTTATACTCCCCCCATCTTTTATCTACAAAACATTGTAGTTTGCATGTTCTCAGTCTATCATCATAACAAATATCGCACAATCCTGATGTAATTTTCATTATCAGCTTCTGCACCCTCTCCAAAGGTATTTCACTCTACGAATCTTAGTGACCAGATCTGAGCACAATAAACCAGATGTGAACTGATCAAAGCTTTATAAAATGACCCATCATCCTTTTATCTCTGCAACTCAACATCCTTCTTGGTATGGCAGAAGTCCTCTCAGGTGTCTTCACAACTTTTGTAATATGTCCTCTGAACTTCAAATTTCTATCTACAATCACCCTAAGATTGCTTCCTTCCTCTACTTTATTGATTGATTAATTAATCTCCTCCATCCCTTTAGGATGGGAAGAATCCCCTAATGAGGAGTTCACAACAAATTAAATGTGGCTGGTTCGTCACTCCTTGCTGCATCCCCTAAGGACAATATTCATGACTGTAATCTGTGTATTCACGGAGCCGATTTGCCTGTTCTGGGGAATGAAAAACTCAAATTTCTGGGTGAAAAAACTCCCTGAGTTTTTTCACTAAGTGCCGCCTGAGGTGGACCGTCCCCCTCCGCCCCTCCCTAGCCATGCCTCTGCATCCTAGTAAAGCAGGCATTATCCTAGAGAGATAAGGAGAAGTGAAGGATTAGAAGTGGATGAAGAGGATGTATTCTGAATACTGAGCACTGTAGATATCATATAGGCAACAGGACTAGATGGAATGTTATAAATTAAAGATGGCAAGAAGCATCTTTAATTACATTCTTGATTTAATCCTTTATTCAAGTGTAAGCAAACAAAATTTGCACCTGAAGTATTTTCAGGACCAGGCAACTCGTATATATAATAGCTAATAACTTCACATCACTTGCCTTAGTATTCCATAATTCCATGCACATCTACTTGTGGACATGTATAATGCTATGCATTATGGGAAGGTCACTACACAGACCTGTTTCAACCATTATTGAGGCCTCATCAGTGGGAGTTAGACCCAGAGGTTATACCAAGGTTGAAGTAATTAAGAAGTCATATTTTCAATTACGAATAGCCAAAAGGTGTCACACCTTATTATAAAATTCTCTGGATTAGAGATAGTTGTTGGAAGTTTTTCGAACATACTTTTCTAAAATACTTCAGGCACACACATTGTTTGCTTACACTTAGATAAAGGATCAAACCAAGAATATAATTTCTTGGAATCTTTAATTTATAATATAACCAAGTAGGAAACTTCCAACAACTATCTCTCCGACCTCATTGTGGCAGGAGAGGGAGAATCTCGAGATATGAATGAAAAAATAAGTGGGGAGTGCGGAAGACTTTTATGATTGTGAAATTTTTGGAGATGGTCTTGATTGGGAAGATGAATGGCGAGCAAGAGTGACTAACTTGCAGAGAGAGAGAGAAAGAGAGATAGAAGAGTTGAAAGAAGAGGTGGAATGTCTGGGGAATGAGATGAGAAGTATGAAAGATGAGAGTAGGTGACTGGAAGAGATGAATGCAAGGCGAATCAGAGGAGGAGTGAGAGAGAGTTATGGGAATGATAGAAAAGGAGAGAATGGAAACAGTAGAAGAGAGGAATAAGAGAGAGAGAGTTATAGGAATGATAGAAGAGGAAAGAATGGAATCAGTCAGAGAGAGGAAGTGAGAAGAATGCAAGGGAGTGATGCCAGGACAGCAGGTAAGTAGGGAAACACTAAGAAAAGGGTTAGAGGAGAGAGAGTGAGGGATGCAGGTGAGCAATCAAGGAACAGAGTGGTAAGAGGTGTGATGTATGGAGACTCAATGATCCGTGGTGGTGTGCAAGATAGGATGCCAGAGGAGTGTTTGCCTGGAGGAATGATAGGAAGTGTAGCTATGGCAATCAAGAGAGGTGAAAGGGTGGATGAAATGATTGTGATGGTGAGCATGAATAGCTTGAGAGGCAGTGTAAATCGAGTGGTGAGAGAGCTGAAGTTCATGCTTGAGGTTGTACAAAAGAAAACACAGAGAGGAAAGATAGTGTGTTACCCAGGTAACACATACACTATCTTTCCTGAGGGGCTTAGCAGGAGAGCAGTAATAATGAATAGCAGAAGAGCCAGAATGTGTCAGAAGAGAAGATTGGAATATGTAGATGCTTGAAGGGTATTTGAGTACAGAAAGGAACTATATGTGAGAGACTGCTTGCACTTGAATGAGGAGGGACATAGACATCTGGAGATATTGCTGTTTTCTGAACAAGTTGTTGTTTTAATGCAGCAATATCTCCAGATATTGCTGCATTAAAACCATCCAACCTGGGAACTCTAGTTCCCAGGTTGGACAGTAGCAGGGGTAGCCTCTTGTGGGAATGGGTGCTTGGGGGAAGCGGAACACCGAGTCCAGTGAGATCTGGAGGGGGTAATGATAAGTATAGAAGCAGTGACATTTTTATGCTTTATACTAATGCCAGGAGTATCCGGAATAAAGGAGATGAATTGGTGGCGCTGATAGCATCAGCCTGGCCAAAGATTATTGGGATCACTGAGATGTGGTTGAAGGAAGATGATATAGTAACAGAAATAGAAGTAGCAGCATTTTTCAGCAGGATAGGAGGAGAAAATGTGGTGGTAGTGTACAGCTTATGATAAGTGATGACTTATGTCCTCTAAGAGTTTTAGTCCTCTAAGGCTTTGGAAGGCAGTGACACTAATGGTTTTGAAAGCATATGGTGTGAGGTAGAGGTGGGCAAGACAGGATATTTAGTGGGGTGTTGCTACAAGCCAAGGAATACAGAGGGTGGGGGAGCAGGAGATGTTTAGGCAGTTGAGCTTGGCAAGTGCAAGAAGAATGATTGTTATGGGAGATTTTAACTACAGCAGCTGGGAAGAGGGAAATGCATGTAGTAATAAGGGAATGGAATTTCTAGAATTCTTGAAGGACAAATGTCTTAGGCAACATGTAATAGATAGAACAAGAGGTTCAAGAGTTTTCGATTTGGTCATAGCATCAAAAGAGCTGATAATAACTGAGATAACCCCCCCCCCCAGTTTGAGAGAGTGACTATGTGGTTTTGACATGGAAGATGAATAGACATGCAAGAGTATCAAAGAAAAGGGAACACGTGGAATTATAAGGCAGGTGATTATAATAGTCTTAGATATCAACTTGGGATAGTTCCATGGAGGGTGGAATTGGAAGACCAGGATATCATTAGTGCTTGGGAAATGGTGAAGAAATATTTGTTAGCAACAATAGTAAGCTGAATTCCATGAGTGAAGAAGCCAACACAATTTCGTGTAAAGTGGATGACAAACAATATCAAACAGGAACTGCAGGTGAAAAAGAGATTATGGAAGAGATATAAGGAGAGGGGTGTAGAGCAGATGCATAAGAAATATAAGATGCAGGCCAGGAGAGTGGCTAGTATGGTGAGGAAGGCAAATCTGAAATATGAGAAGAGATTGGCACTAAGATCCAAAGAAAATCCTAGAGAATTTTTTAGTTATGTGGCCAGTATTATAGGCAGGTTTGTGTATCATCATTAGTAGTTAAAGTCTTGGAGAAATTAGTGAGGGACTATATACCAGCATTGGACAGATGAAGGTAATGTTATCTGTGAAAATCACCATGGATTTGTTAAGGGGCGTTTTTGCTTAAGTAATATGATTGCTTTTTATAATAAAGTGACAAGAACAGTTGATGAGAGGAAAGGCATACACTGCCATTTTTTTTGGATTTTGCAAAGGTATTTGACAGGGTGCCACATGATAAGCTGATATTTAAGCTACAGCACATGGGTTTAGATGTCAGGTTAGTCAACTGGATTGAGGATTGGCTGTCTGATAGGTGTCAGAAAGTTGTGTATGGTTTGGCAATAAGGAGGCAGAAGGTTACGGGGGGGGGTCCAACAGGGCTCAGTACTGGGACCTGCATTGTTTAACTTTTATATCCAGAACATTATCAATGGATTGCAAGGGGATATTCAGTTGTTTGCAAATGATGTGAAGGTGGGAAGGGTTATTAGTAATAGTACAGATGTGGTGGCCATGCAAGAGGATTTGAATAAACTAGACAGATGGGCAAATGAATAGGGGTTTCGGTTTAATGCAGCAAAATGTAAAGTCTTGAAGTTTGGGATACATTATATTTGGAGAGATACAGTACATATAGAGAGGCTGCATACTTGATTGGAGGAGCTGTACTGGAGGAAGTAGGAGAGACAAGAGATCTGGGGGGTAATGATTGATAGAAAACTGAAAATCAGGGAGCATATTGCAAAGGTGGTGAATGTAACCCAGAGGATTGCTGCAATATTGAGAAGGATGCTGACCTGCAGGGATAGAAGAGTTATCTTCTATCCCTGCTATCCACACTTAGGCTACTGTTCTCAAATTTGGTCCCCAGCATTTGAAGGGATAAATTAACTATGGAGAGGGAGCACAGCAGATAACAAAGATGGTTTCAAGACTGTACAATGCTAATTATGAGGATCGGCTGAGGGAATATGGACTGCAGAGTTTGGCGAATAGAAGGCGAGGTGACATGATCAAGACTTTTAAATTGTTGAGAGGCAGTTACAGGGTGAACACTGGGGAATTCTTTCATTTTGTGGAGCAGCAGGAAGGAGCAATGACAAGGGGCCATCCCTGGAAAGTACGAAAGGAAACTGTGAACAAGAGGGTGAGGAGTGGTTTCTTTGCATGGAGGGTGGTGGGACTGTGGACTGCTGATAGAGTGGTGAGAGCAAGAACAGTTAATGAGTTTGAGGAGTGGTATGATATACTTTGTGTTTCCTAGGAAGGACCTCCCGTGATGAGTCTCTTGACTCCATGGAGGCCTGAATAATAATAATAATCCATATGGAATACAGGAATGTGTGCTAAGAACAGATAGTTTTTTGTTAATTAACATGAAAAATACAAGGAATAAGTAATAATATTCAGTTAAAACCATATTTAATCCTGAATATTACAGACTATTATCAGTGGTGACAATAGTTATTAAAGCAGAGGTATTGAACTATACACTGTTTATATTTTTCCAGCACTTCTATTCAATGGCACTATCTCATCCTCCTTCCAGTTCTCAGGAAATTGTTCCATTGTAAGACTTTCATTAAACAGAGAGGTTAATAGCTCTGTCAATTCTTAGCACATTACTGTAAAACACATGGTGACATCATTCCATCTAGAGTGCTCAGTATCAGAATACATCTGCTGCATTCACTTCTAATCTCTCAACTCCTCCTTATCCCTCTAAGAATAAAACCTGCTTTACCATGATAGAAGACTCTACTCAAATATAACTAGCCCTCACGTATATATTGCACCCATGATTTTACTTTATGAAAAAAGAAATTAAAATTTCACATATGGTTTGCACACAAAAAAACTTTAAAAAATAGATAGTGAATGTTGTTATGGCAGTTTCAGATATTTTGTAATTTGGTTGAAGAGAATCAGCATTTCAACTCAACAATCGTCGGCTTGCCTTTGTTGTTGATTTGCATGATCTTTTGTTAATAAACACACCAATCATATGCATAGAGATGGAAGAAATGAGTAGAGTAAATGTGGGAGTGAGAGCATTGACTTCTGCTTGATTTTGGATTGCGCAAGGATGGATAAATATTAAGAAACCATCATTAGAATTGTTGTGCAACTGGATTTTGAGAGCTTGGGATATGATTTCACTAGAAATATTCAATTTTATTGCAGAAGAATTGTCGCTAAAAAATTCAGATATATCGCATGATGGAGGCGTGCAGCTGATCATGTAAATAACACTGATGATTAAAATTTAAATACATCATTTTATAAATAATGTGAGCAATTATAAATTATAATAAATACCGAGAATTTAATCATAAACGTCAATTTTGTTTTTTTCTGAAAACCTTTAGTTTCCAAAAACTTCCTCGTATATATCTCGCACCAATTTTGTAACTTTAATTTGAGGGGAAAACAAGTGTAAATTATATTCGAGTAAATATGGTACTTTGGTCACCCACCTACTGTCTCTATACACAATCATTTTTTTTCCCTACTGGCTCTACATAACAAAAGAATTCCTTGGGATTGTCCCTGAATTGCAACACTAGTCTCCTTGCATATTTTAATTTTTCCATCCTTACTATATTCCTAGCCTGAGCCTTACATTTCTTGTGGCTCTTCTCGGTAAGCAATTTGGTAAGAACTCATATACAGAATTGGGCAGACAAGGGCAATGTTATTTAATAAGGCTGATGTGAATTTGTTAATTATTATTATTACATGACACCTCCAGGGAGTCCAAGGGACTCATCGAGGGAGGGAGACACCTACTCTACAGTTTTCTGTCTCCACTACTCAATCCACCAACTACAACGAATTGCAACCATCATCATCTACTGCCCACCACCACCACTGCTGGTATTTTCACAGACAATCACAAACATCCATGCCCATGGTGGGATTTGAACCCGCAGCCTTTTGGCTTGAGAGCGGATACGCTAACCACTTGGCCAACCAGGCCTTCTTTTAGCAATTTAGTTGCCTGCTATAACAGAGTAATAGAAGTTTTCATTAGACTAGAGAGGTTAGCTCATACAAGAACATCTTGTTCTTGCATGAGCTAACCTCTACACATTCTGCTTTCATCCAACATTCACTAACGCAATCATAATCATGGCCACTCTCAAAACATCTTCCTCTTCCATGCTGTCCAAGGTAAAATGCCTTTTGTCAAAGATCTTGGTAAAGATGATTTATTAGTCCATATGGATATATTTGCCCTGATTGCAGGTCAGGGCAGATACATAAAGTCCCTTTAAAGGTGGCATTTAGGTTGCAGCCCCTACAAAATTAAAGAACTTATTCAACTCCTCAGGTGTACCAAATCCAATGTACCTATAATCTGCTGTATATAGGTGAAATGAGACACGTGACTCCAAAATGGATAAAAAAATGATATAAATGTAATAATTATGGGAACTGGGTCTTGCTGATCATGCCCTGGATACTCTCCATAGAATTGACTGGCAAGTTATTATTATTATTATTCCTGATACCTCCAAGGAGTCCGAAAACTTATCGCAGGAAGACACCTACAACTGTCTCAACCACTACACCGAACCTCTACTACGAATCATCTCCGTCAATGCCATCTACCACCCACCTCCACCACAACTAGTATTTTTTGTCTGTAAATTGTGTGTGTTCTGAAGGGCCGATTTGTCTGTATGCGGGATGAAAAACTCGAGTTTCCGGGAGAAAAAACCATGCTACCCCCATATAAGATCGGCTAACTCACCTTCGATTGAAATCATCCAGATAAAGATTCCTCCCGTCGCGACGAGAATCGAACTTAGGCCTATTCCAATCGAAGGACACAATGTACCATTGTTCTTCCAATTGCACTACAGAGGTGCTTACATGCGTTATATGCATTCTTTACATCACCAAAACCTGGTATGAATGCAAATTTAGAGAAGCCTGTGAAATTCTAATCAACCGCCCTTCACTCAACAGTAAAGATGGTCTAAAATTTTCAAGAATATGGATGCACACATTCAAATTTACTGAAAGAGAAACTTTACTGAAAGTTTCTCTTTCAGTAAAGTCACAAATAATCATGGCTTTAAGATTCGTTTATTAATAATTGGTAACCTCAGCTGTTATTTTGGAAACAGATACCTTATAATAATTAAGCCACTAATGTGACTAGCATTAAATAGTATTTTTAACTAGTAGATAATATGAGTGAAACTGATCTCCAGCCATACATAAAAACAGGATTCTGGCATTCGTTTAGCCTTTTTTTTTTTTTTACATTGGAAGTCAGACTAATAGGATTAAAGGTTAACTTCTCAGGTGATACTTTGGTATACTGTGTATTTTGCAATGCAGCTTATTATTTTGTATATACACACATATTCCAGTTGATGGTGATGACCTTAATATGAAGGTCGGTTAATTAGTTTGGTTTATTTGGTTTAAAGTTGTTACTTCAATACATTAGCAGTCTTCATAATTTTGCTATAATGAATTTTTATTCATGTTTCCATGGTCACAAACCAGTTAAGGGGGTTATCCTCAGTAATTCCTGAATTTCCTTATGCATACTGATTCTTCTTTCAAATCAATACTTAAATATTTGAGAGTTTAAACTAAACTTATTACCTATACTTGAAATCTCCTATACTACCATCATTTTTAATTCAGTGACTGGTGTGTATCGATGAAGAAATTTCTTCATCAAAAAAAGACTCATTTGACTTCAAAAGGGCCAAATGCAGAGAATCACTAATGATAGTTATGCGTTCTACTACTTATAGTCAATCTGGTGCAACATGACATAGCCCATCCACTAAAAATTGCCTTCTAGTGGATGGGCCATGGGTTAGTGGATGGATCACCTACCCACTTTTTCCTATACATAAATGATCTCTCAACTGATCAATAACCCAATTCATGGTTTGCTTATGGTAGTACACTCCATTCCTCCTAATGATTTCACAAAACTCACACTACTCAAATATTCCAAGCTTCAAGAACTTCCCCAATCAATGGTTTACATATATTTATATAATAATAACCCACACTGCTTCTCCAAGAGGCATAACTATGGTTCTAAGACAGTCTGTCAGGAATGAGATTTGCCATCATCTGAGAAGGCTTGTATGGACAAACAGAACTTTCTATGTGCAGCAATTGACTGAAGCATTTAATGAAGGCTGTTCCCAACCATATCTCACCGAACAATGTGGGGAATTGAAGAGGATTGGCATTGACAGCCGATCCTCTTCAGAAATAAGCGGTTTCCTATATGGAAACCGTTGATTTCTGTGAAGAACCAGAAAGTTCATCTACAGTGGTGTCAGGAACACCGTAATTGGACACTAGAAGACTGGAAAATAAGTCACTTGGTCTGACGAGTTACAGAGCTTGGGGGGGGGGGGAGAGCCATGAAGCAATGAACTCAGCTTGCCTTCTAAAGGATGACAATGCTGCTGTTCATTGCACAAGAGTTGTTCAGCAGTTGTTTAGTGAGCATGACAATGACTTCTCCCATCTTGAATGGGTGAATGGCTGGTATGTTATAGACCTAGATGGAATCCAACACCTTATGGAATCTATGCTAAACTGTATATGTGCTGTAATTCGAGCTAAATGAGGTCCACCATGGTATTAAATAAAAGTGTTTAATTCAGTGACTGGTGTGTGTATTCACATTAGTAGCTAATCAGCCTCTAAAGCATTGGTCGAAAAAAAAAAAAAAAAAGAAAAAGAAAAAGTCTACACTACTCTTCATTCAAACGGCTACTAATTCTGTGCTTATACAAATCTGCCCAATGTTAGAATATTGTTCTCAATTCTGAATACTGTTTTGAATAGCCTCTCTTTACATTATTTTTTATGTTTGCAAACCTATAGTACATTTGTACCATGGGTGGGCTAAGTGCTATTTTTTTCATTTACTTTATCAAGCCACTTCAGGCCTCCAATAAGTGGGACAGTGGTTTCACACCAGGCAATGAAATTCATCTCTCACCTAAATATGAACTAGTTGCTGAACTTGCTTTTCACTTTTCATCTCAAGATTTCTCTTCAGTCATGAGAATGGAAGCCATTTCAATATTTTCTTTCATTAATATTTCAAAACTCTCAGTCAGAGTCAGTAACTGGAATTGAGTGTAAAAGGTATAGTATTTTCAGGAAGTAGAGAAGAGGGATGAAGTACTACCAATGATATCAGATGATTTGAGTTAAGTTAAAATAAAGAAAAGTAACGGAAAAAAAAAAAGTAACAGTAATAACATTTCATGGAGCAGTGAGAATGAGGTCACCTGGTGTGAAGTCGAGGCTAACTGAATGAAATATATGGTAGAGTGTTGCTACAGGTCTGGTAGTTTAGCTACTAGGAATAATGAAATGCATCGGCAATGCTTAAACGATGCAGTATCTGACTGTATTACTAGAGTTCAAAGAACAAATAGGGCAGGGGGGATGCATATGCAAACTTATTAAGATGATATGGAATGAATATCATGAGAAAAAGGCAGAGGAGAGAAGTTATGGAGGTGGATGAAATCATGAACATCATCCACCTCCTGAAGCACAGTTCCACTCATCTAAGTTAAAAGTCTCTTTCATAATCTCTACCATTGTCTTTCTCTTCTACAATGGCATCATCACTCACACTGGTGCGATATACACTGATAAAGTGTTCATTAAATAACTCCATTGCAGTGGAGATATTTTTTTGTGGCCTAACTGTCTCCTATCATATTGGCCAGTCAAGTGAAATAAAGTTCAACTAAATTCTTCCGCTATATGATAATAATGGGGAAGAATAATAATTCTTCCACTGATTAGGTGATGAGTATTAAACTGCTCATTGTAATGAGCAAATTTTATATTTAATGTGCGATGATATAACCTAATTTATAGATTAAATGTTACTGTGAGATATTTCAATGTGAAACATGGAGTTTGGGTTATTTCCGAATTAAATCCATCCTATTTTTCTTCTTCAGAACTTTGTGAGTAATTGTAAATTTCCCCTGGATAGGTTACCAACCTTCCGCAGGGTGAGTTTGGTGGTGAGGCCTCTGAACTGGGAAAGCAGACTCCATGAGATGAAAGAGAATAGTAGAATAGAAAAGATTCACCCCCAGTCCCCGACTACTCTAATAGCATTGGGGAAGAGGAACAATCAGAAAGAAAGAAAGAAGAGTAGGGCCCGTTCTACAGATGATATACAGATGTATATTGCATGAAGTAAGGCACAGTCTTACTTTACTTGATTTACACAATACTTTATGCAGGTGATCAAGTACTAATTTCAAATTCAGAAGATAAACTCAAAATTGCAACTAACCACCTAAATGAAATAGCAAAAAGATTTAAAATGAAAATCTCTTAAAAAAAAAACAAAAGCTATGACAATGTGTGGAAACACCATTCAAAGAGTAAAAATTGTGTTTAACAATAAAATAATAGAAGAAATTACGGAATTCAAATATTAGGAAATATAATCTCACAATACAATACTGATTCACAATTGGAAGCAAGACTACAAATTTACAATAGAATGAATGGTGCAATTAAAAGAAATTTTGGAAAACAAATGACTAAAGAAACTCAATTAAGATTACATAATATGACCTCTAAACCATCTTTCAAATTTGAAAGGGAAACCTGGATTCTAAAAGACAAGATTGGAAGCAGCACAGATGAAGTTTCTAAGACCTCTCCAGGGACTCACTAGATTAGATAAAAAGAAAAACACAGACATAAGAGAATGATTAGATACAAAAAAACATCATACAAGAAATAGAAGAATAGAAGCAAAATTGGCTACAACACATAGAAAGAATGAAGAATAATAGGATTCCTAAATTAGCACTAGAATATAAACCTACAGAAAGAAGAGACAGTGGATATCCAAGATTAAGATGGAAAGATCTTCCTTATCTTCAGAGCAGGAACAAGACATAAAAAAAAAAGCCTATACCTAAATTGTTCGGGTGACGACATGGTGTTTGGCTCAATTTCTTAGACAATATTACTTTAAATTCATTTTTTCTTGTTAGTAATCTAGTACAAAATGGCAGTGAAATTTGCATAGGTCAGCGCAAATGACAGGTAAAGTGAAAGGCATGTAGTTTTCAAAAATGGTACAGTGACTTGAATGTAGTATATATGTGTGAGAAGATTTCATGGATGTTTATGTGGAGAGTCTGAATAAGAGAAATGAGTGAATTTTAGGTATGTAAGAAGTGCAATATTTTGATGGATCACAATGCTTATATAGTATGATATGATAAATAAATATGTGGAGGGCCCTCCTGCAATGACTTCTTGGAGGTGTCAAGTAATAATATTAATTTTTTTTTTAAGACAAAAATAGTTTTGATTTTAGCAGATTCATCTGCAAAGCTCTCAATAAATGAGTCTTTTTTTGACTGATAATTTTTTTTTAATTTAAAATTATGATTAGATATTCAGATTACATTTGATTACATACATACGTTGGATTACATATTTACAACACATATAGTTTTTTTTTTTTTGTAACAATGAAATTCATACAAATTTTCCTCTTTTTTTTTCTGTATAATGTATTAATAATAGTTACTGTAGTTGATAATTTATAGTTGTTGCAGTTGAATAACATTGCATTTGTACAGCATTTATACAATAACAATGAGTTATATATATTTACAATTTTTGATTGTAAATATATATAAAATATATATATATATATATATATTTTTTTTTTTTCCCCTTTTTGTTGATCTTGGTTGAGATGTAATTTCTCAGCTTCCATCCTTCCTCGAAGCATTTCTATTAAGCTTAACTGAGGATGATACTGGTTAGTTATTATTTATTGGTTTGATTGCTGTGTTGGAAGTAGGCTGATGTTTAATAGATTTGATATCCACTACATCCGTAGGTTGAGAAATTCATTCACATGCAGGGAAGCACACACTCACACACATGATAATTTGGAATGTCATTACATGTTGCTGAACTTGAAAGCTTGAACCAATATATTGTGTTTCATTAAGGTGTGTAGGGTGCATATTTCTTGTTCATAGTATGTGCTTAGGGTACTTTTCAGGCTATTGTAGTTTGTAGGTTCTATATTCAAAAGATAGTTTATTTAGCATGTCTGGGATGTAGAAGCTTCGAGTGGCCTTTCCATAGTGATTATTCTATTTATATGTGATGTAATTAGTTGTCTGAGAATAATAATAATAATAATCAGTAGGGAACATGGCATCCTAACTGAAATGGTAATTGAGGAAGATTGTTAAAATGTTCAGGAAGCATGTGGAAGTGACAGCAAGGAAAAAGAGATCAGTTGTCAATAAGATGTGTGATAGTGATATTAAAAAACAGAATACAATTAATGGTAAGAAGTCGATGGTCAACAAGCTTGTGTCATTGATGATAAAACAGAGTGAATGATAGCAAAAAAAGATGCAAGATTTGAAAGCCGAGTTGGTAAAGATGAGGCAGGAGATGAAGATGTGGAGTGAAGTGAAGAGAACTGTAGATATGTATGGAAGAGTTGATTTCATTTGATTTGATTTTTTTTATGGCACAAGATATCAAAGGTCATACGGCACTAGGACACAGGTCACAGCAGTACATATGGCAATTGGTTAGTAGGACAATCGCAATCATCCATGCCCTTGTCAGGATTCAAACCTGCACCTTCTTGTCTGAAGAGTCAATATACTAACCACTCGGCCAACCAGGCTGGCTGTATGGAAGAGTGAAGAAGACTGAAACGAAAGAGGTAACGAAAGACTAGCAAGTGGCATTAGTGATGTGGTAAATGAAAAGATACAACAAGGTTTGTTTTCCTAGAGGTAAAATGAATAGAGTGATTGAGAAGTTGGATATGAGAACTAAGCGAGCAAAAGATATGGTAGTGGTAATAAAAACAGATGACTTGACTGGGAACAAGGAAAATGTAAGATTGGATATCAGGAGGTTGTTGACAAGGATGAAAGATAACAGTATGATAGGAAAGGTAGTCAGAGTATTGCCTAAATATGACAGTGATGAGACAAGACAGAGAGCAAGGGTTGTTGTTGTTATTATTATTATACGGGCACCTCCATGGAGTACAAAGACTCATTGCGGGAGACCCCAATCTATCCACACAATCAATCATACCTCTCCTCGAACCTATTACCAGACAAAGCACTCACAACTGACACTAGCCACCCATTCCACTCATTCACAACTCTCCCAGCAAAAAAAACTACTCCTCACATCCCTACTAACCACACCTATATTCAACGTCCGGGGGATGATCCCTTATTCTGGTCCCCTAGCCATGTGCTGAAACATTTCCCCTGCATCTATCCTATAAGACCCTTTAAACAACTCAAATTTTCTATCATATATATATATATCGCCTCTTTTTCTCCACACCCTCAATCTATCCTCATAGGGAACATTCCACAGGCCACTCACCTCTGAATCCTCTCCACCACTTCCTCAGCACCAAGAAAACAAGGGAATCAGACTTGAGAACAGTAATCCAGATGTGGACATATCAAGGCCTTATAAAGAAGAATAACAACTTCATTATCTCAACTTGTCAATCTGTTCTTCAATGGCCAAGTAATCTTATGGGCTACCTTAGCAACATGTCCTCTAAATTTTAGTACTCAGTCTACCACTGCCCATAAATCTCTAGCTTTTATCTATTTCCTGGAGTACAGTGCCATCAATGTGATACATGGCTTGTAATCTATTCATCCCAAAAATGCATAATTTTACATTTCTTCATATTAAGCTGACACCCATTATCTTTACCCATACTGACAGTCTATTTAAATAGCTCTGCAAACTCTCTGTATAGCTTGATTAACTATTACTCTACCTGATTTTGCATCATCAGAAAACGACTGAATATTTTTTTCAGGAAATTTCTCAATCATTTATGTACAAATTAAATAGCGGCACACCACTAGTCACCTGTTTTCACCTCAATTCTGCCTCCCCCATATACCACTTTTTGATATCTGTCCAGCAGCCACCCTCTTATCCAATTAACAAGTGTCATATCTATCCTCGTTTGATCTAATTTGCATAACAGAGTTCCATGTGGTATTCTGTGATATGCTTTGCAAAATCCAGGCATTTTCTTTATCAAACTCAGCTTACTCCATTATAAAAAGTGTTAGTAAATTACTAAGGCATGACTGACCCTTCACAAAGCCATGTTGTCCCTCATATAATATCATATTCTGTCCATTATCTATCCATTCTTGAATTCTCTTTTTGACCAATTATTTTTAGTGCTGTTACCACCCTGCCTGAGATACTGATTGGTCAACAATTGGCTATTGCAGTCTTAGTACCTCCCTTATGGAAGGGAATTATTTTGCCCTCTTTCCACTTTCTTGAAACTCTCCCAGAGCTGAAACTTAAAGAGTCTAGTAAAAGCATTGCCAATTCCTTTGCATATTCTTGCAAAACCCTAGCTGATATCCCATCTAACCCCACAGCTATATTTAAATTGAGATTCTGCAATATCCTAAGAATCTCCAATTTATCCACCTCTGTTTCCACATTAGCATCTGTCACATAGGTTAAAATAGTAACCTCACTAGGATGATATACCCTTGCAAAGTGGTCACTCAGTAACTTAACTATTTTATTTGCTTCTGTCTCCTCATGACCATCATCACTCGTTAAGGTTAATTATCCATAGTCATTCTTTCTCTTACTTGCCACATAATGAAAGCACTCTTTGGGGTTTCATGTTGGAGGCTTAATGGATTGTATATAGCACCCAGAAAGGATTAAAAACAGAATTTAATTCTTCCTATATTTCATCTCAGTCAATAAGACATCTTCAGGGATTACAAAAAAACTAATGTAACATAAAAACATTGCCTGGCTGACCATGTCTTGGATACAACCCACAGGATCTCATGGAAAAAAACCACCATGCTCCACCACAGCAAATTCAAAAGAGAAAGACTATTCTTAGAATCAGCAGCAGCTCTCAGGAATCAACCAAATCTTAACAAACATGATTGCATTAAGCTTCCTAAGATTTGGGAAATGCTTATCACCAGAGGTCCCACTTTACATTCCAGGCCATCTACCATCGCCCTTAGAGGGCGCTCCACCTAGGTAGGAATTTAGTGTCACTTACGTGGTTGGGCTTAGTGTTGTTTGTTATTTGTTTTTATGCTACATTAGTTTTTTTGTAATCCCTGAAGATGTCTCACTGACTGAGATGAAATATAGGAAGAATTAAATTCTGTTTTTAATCCTTTCTGAGTGTTGTACACAATCCATTAAGCCTCCATGATGTCCTCACAGCACTTAAGCCTCTACACACGGATCTTTGGGATTTCCTTTGGTCGGCTGGGCTAGATTCTTCTCATAATCTGATTTTGCCTTCTTTGCCATGCTAGTTACCCTTTTTATCTGAGCCTTGTACTGTTCATAGGTTTGCTGGTCATCTTTTTATATGCCCTCCACAGCATTTTCTTCTTCTTCTGCAGCTTGTACTTAATGATATTAACTCATCCATCTAACTCCTACCTGATTAATCCTCCTTACCTTAGATATACAATTTAATATTGTTTCCTCTAGATGACTCTTAACTATATCCCATACACTACTAAAATCCTTACCTTGCAGTGTTTTATGCCATGGCACCAATTTAAGCTTCTTTCTAAACTTGCCATAATCATTTGCATTGTAGTTCCAAAATACCCCTTCTTGATAGAATATTCATCATGTTTTACAGTCTCAAAAGTCAAGATAGCATATTCACTTTTACAAAATGGAGGCAATGTGGTCACCTTAATTCTGGATAGCTCCTCTGATCCTATTACTAGGCCCAATTCTCTTACACCCCTAGTCCCCACCATCACATGTTGCTTTAAATAATTATCTCTTAGCAGGTGTATAAATTCTATTTCCTTCCTGCCATGTGATTTTTCTTCCTTCTAGTCTATATCTTCATAGCTGAAGACCACTATAATAATCACTCAGCCTGTACTCATTGTACTAATTTAGTAATACATGTCTTCCAGATCATCTGTGGAACTCCAGGTTTATAGCAACAACCAACTGTATATTTTATCTTGCTGGCTTATGAACAGCCACCCCCTCCTGTCTGCTATTATTTTTGGCTGCAATTCATCTGCTATCATCAGCAGTTACCCCCCCCCCCCCATTCTATCTTCCTTGAAAATACTAAAAACTCCTTCCTCTTATTCCTGATACTTCCGGCATTAGTATACAGAAACTGCTGCATCCTTTTAGGCCCCACCCACCTTTACTTCTTGAATTGACTACCATACTCAATATTTTTGCTTGAGAGACTAGATTCCACACTTGGTCATTCTCATACTCACTTGCCTCATGCATGCCTTACCACAAACTCACTGATTCCACCTATTTGCTTCAGTTTTCCTGAATTTGTGCTTACACATGCATGGTGAACAAAGCTCTTTCCAGATACCTAATACCAAAACCATTTAGATGCAGTCCATCAGCATTGTAGAATTCCTTCTTTCCATCAAACGCATCCACAGATCAATAAATCCTACATCATACCTTCTGCACAATCTATGTATAGATTCATTGGCTACCAACACCCTCCTTCTCAGTTCACCTCTATCATAGCATGATCTTCACCTTTTTTTTTGTGCTCTTCAGTTTTGCCTCTTCTAACAACTCCTTTACATCTTCCCTCATAAATTACTTCTCGGCCCTCAAATCATTTGTACCAACCAAGGCAATGATTTCCTTCAACTTATTTTTTTTTTTGCATGCAGGAAACAGCATTTTTCACAATTTTGTAAAGTACTCCCCTGATCACTGCGTCTTCGTGCATAATTTTGGTGGACAGGGGAACACAGTGTGATAAATGTTGATACTCAAGGAGAAGTGAATGTGTGTGTAACCAAGAAAGGAATGGGATGGCCTGGGATGTAGGGAGACAGTTATCCATACATCTCAGAAGAAGCCTACTGAGAAGAAGGTTCCGGGCAGGATAAAGAGAAAAAGAAATAGTTCGAAAAAGGTATGGACAAGTCACATGTAATAAGTGGTATTAGCACAAATTCTTATAGATCCAGGAATGAGCTGTTATGTTTGTATATTAATACTAGAAGTATTCATCACAAGGGCAATGAAATGGTTGCACTGATTGAGTTCATTCAACCCAAAATTGTTGGAATATGGTTGGATGAGGATGACATCCTCACAGGAATAGAGATGGAAGGATATGATGTTTTTTTGAATATAGGAAGGGTAAAAAGGGAGGTGGAGTGTTATTGGTGACAGAAAAAGAGTTATGTTCTTACAAAGTAAAGATGCAAGTGGGAAACAGTGGCAGTGGTTTTGAGGCAGGTATGGTGTAAAAAATAGGTGAATAGAATGAAATACTTAGTCAGATGTTGCTATAGACCTAGTAATGTGGAAGTAATGACCAAGAAATGTATAATGAAATTAGCCCAGTAAATAGGAAAAGGGTGATCATTATGGATGATTTTAATTTCTTGAGTTTTTGAGGGACATCTACCTCAGACTATGTAACACAGGGTACATGAGGATTGATAGTCTTGGATTTGATCATCTCATCAGAGGATCTCATTCTAGTTGATGGTTATCTAAGTGGTTTCCAGACATATGAGAACCTCTGTGAGGAAAAGGTATACGTAGAACTAGAAGGCTCGTAATTATGAGCAGCTCAGAATGGAATGAGAATTTGGGTGCAAAGGAGATCAATGCTGCATGTGTGCTATTCAAGAATTATCTAGTAGAAGTAATGTCTAAATGTATTCCAAGGGTCAGAAGGTTAAATAAGGTAGGTATGAAATGATGAATGAATGAAGAGATTAAGTATGCAATATAGAGAAAGAAGGCATTCGACAGTGTCCTTATGGAGGCTACATAAGATAAGTGGCAATAATCAATTTCATCAGGGGTACAAAGAACAGTCAAGGAGGATGACTCAATTGGTAAGGTTACAAAAGTGCAGTATGAGCAGCAGTTAGTTAATGAAGCCAACCCCCCCCACACACACACCTACACAGGAAGTTCTTTTGATATGTAGCCAGTAAAGAAAAAAAAAAAGATGATCATTATGGTAGGACAACATTAATTGGAAAAATGGTATAACTGCTGCTGTGGAGGATGTAATTGGCATATTTAATGAGCAGTTCATAAAGGTTTTTCATCCTTATGAATGTGACATCATAGAGAGCTGGTTAGCTGTGAATGAGGGGGAGAGAGACTAACTGTGAGTCATCAAGATGTATATGAGTTAGAGGGCTTCATATGGAGGTGGTGGGATTTTTTTCTCCCACAAACTTCAGTTTTTCATCCCACAAATCAGGTAAACTAGCCATTAGAACACATGCAATTGACATACATAACACACTGGCCTCATAGCCTGAGTTGCTTCAGCCATAAATCTAAATAAGCTAAAATTTAAATCAAACCAAACCTTGATTTCTTTCCACTCCTTCAACAAAGGAGTGGAAGGAAGGCAGGATTTACCACTTTATAAGGTGACAGAATTGAAGTATCAAATTATAGACCAATCTGTGTCAGGTGTTGTGGTTAATGTTGCAGAGGCCAGTGAGAACCAGGATCCAGAATTGGGTTGATAACAATGGCATTATCTTTGATGAATAGCACAGATTTGCTTAAAGGAGGTTAATTTAGTAATCTACTTACTGCAGTAAGGTGTCTGGATGAGGGAGATGGATACACAACAGTATACTTAGATTTCGCCATGGCTTTTGATAGACTGCTAACAATGATAAATTGGTATTCAAACTAGAGTGCATGGAGTTGGATATTCAGACAACTGTATTGGATTGGAGATTGGGTATCTGATAAAAGTCAGCAAGTTGTGTATGGGGGGGCAATATCACAGAAGAAGAAGAAGAAAGTCACTAGTGTTGTGCCTCAGGGGTAGGGCCATTGCTGTTTAACCTGTATTTTAATGATATTGGGGAAGATTCAATAGGGATATTCAGTTGTTTGCAGATGATGCAAAGTTGGGAAGAACCATGAGGAGTTAAACAGATGTTGTGGTGTCTTACAACACCTGAATAGATTGAATGAATGAATGAGTGGGCACAGGATTGGGATGCCAGTTCAATATTGTGAAATGTACGGTATTAAAATTTGTAAATCAAACGTGGGATGTAGAATTTACTCTTTGTTGGGATATGTTGTTGGAGGTGGAGAAATAAGAGATCTTAGGATGGTGGTGGAAAAGTGTCTAAAATTTAGAAGCCACACTACCAAAACTGTGAGTACAACAACAAATTCTGGCAATGATGTGAAGGATACTGACTTGTAGAAGTAAGAAGATTCTGGTTCCATTGTATAAGGCCTTGATTAGGCCACATATGGAGTACAGTACACAGATATGGTCATCTGGTTTTCAAAAGGATGAAAAGATATTGGAAAGGGTCCATTAGCGATGACTAAGATAGTTTCTGGTCTTTGGAGTGTTGAGTATGAAGAACGGTTGAGAAGATGTAATTTACATAGTCTAGCAAATTGTAAGCTGTATAAGGAGGTGGAGTGAGAAGCAGATTTTTTTTGCATGAAGAGTTGTGAATAATTGGAATGCATTGGCTGAGTTTGGTGGCTATAGAGAATTTGCATGTATTGATGCCATGGTATGATGAACTTTGTGTATGACAAAGGGACCTCTTGCAATGAGTCTTGGACTTCATGGGGTTCTTGGGATAAATTATGAAAAAGTGACATGGTGAATAGTTATGGTAGTAGTATGGCCATGGGAAAAGATGTAATGAATACTTTGTCAGTGTATATCACACTAATATGAATTTCCTTTCTTTTCAGTGCTTGTCACTTTTCCAGCCTGTGTTTAATGTTTCTCATGTACCAGCTGTCTTGCATTTCTACATAAGAGTTTTTCCTTTACTACTACTATTTTTATTAATTGACTTAATTTTTGGTATCTATTGCAACCAATTCCCATGTTTTGTTAAATTAGCCACTTTTCCCCACATCTCATGATACTGATGGTAGCTGATTACAGAGTTTTCAATGATCACCTACTTTATGTATATATATATTTTTCATATATATCCCTTCTTGACAGCAATTTTCTCCTTCTTGACCATCTCCTCAGTCAGTATCTCATAATCAGTCTCACCAACAAGCAGCAGTGTTAATACCTCATGCACAGCTACAACCATATCCTTTGAGGAGATTACCAAACACCACATTCTAAAATATCATGTTACTTCCATCACAGTATATAAGATAGTGTATTACTTAGATACTCTACAAATTCATTCTTCATTTTCATACATTGCCTTGCCATTTTATATATCTATAATTAAAATCTTCCATTATAATAATTCTACTTTTACCTGCACAACCTATTCTGATAACAATATACCATTATAATCAACATATTCTTATTCTCTCAGAAATAAGAGGTTATTTCTGACATTGCTTGTATTAGTATACAAACTAGTGTAATACAAACTCAGTTATAAATTATCTTCTTTTTTGAAACACTCACATTATATTACCAAATCCCACTATACATTACCATCATCAACTTCCTTGGTAGTACAGTGGTTAGCATCCCCGCTTGTCGTGCGAGAGACCGGGTTTTGATTCCTCGCTGGGGAGGAAATTTACTACAGCATGGTTGGTCGAGTGGTTAGCACACCCACTCTCCAACGAACATACCGTGGGTTTGAATCCTGCTATGGACATGGATGTTTGTCTTTCAGTGGGAGATAAATTTCATCACCCACTATGAAACCACCACCCTGTTTATTGGAGGCCTGAAGTGATTGAAAAAGTTCCATGCTTGGTCTCCAGAGCAGGATTTCTGGACTATGTAAAAATTAAAAAAAAAACATTACAATATATATGTATATATATGTTGAAACGTACTATTAACTCGGGGTTGGGATATGTTCATTTTTCTAAATTAACTGACTTAAACCCGAGAATTATAACACAATGACATTTATTTGAAAAAAATGCAACGTTTCGTCAAAAATGACTTCTTCAGGCGATAAGAACATAGAAAAGATAATAAAAGACACTTAAATTAACATTGACACACTCCAAAGCTATACAATTACAAAGTCATAATATTCGACTGTAAATTACAGTTATTATGAGCTTGAACTACAGTCCGAGTTAATGTTCTATTGTTGTGCACCTGTGCGTGTGTGGAATCACGCGATCTCCAGTATATATATGTTACGCATAGATTGTGAAATTGCACAATTCACGGAATGCGCAACACTTTTGCTCATTTCATGAACTGTATAACGCACTTGTACAGTTCATGGAATGTGTGGAATTTTGCACAATTCATGAAATGAGCATTACGTTTTCTGCTCATTTCATGAATTGGGTGCATAGTTACAGCATATAAATAGATGATAAACGGGTGAAGAGTGATAAAATAGTTTTAATTCAAAAACTTTTATTACATGAAAAGGTTAGGTTAGGTTAGGTAGTTACAAAGAACTTGATTTTTCAAACAGCTACATTTCTTATTTGTACAATGTATTTTACAAGAGCATGACCTGCAACTTATGTAATATGTGACGAATCATCACTATTAGGTAAATTGTGTTAATGTATTTGTACCATCTTTTGATCATAGTAGAGGAGATCCAGCAAACTTGATTGGAGTAGTTCTTGATAGGAAAGAAGGGAAATACAGAATTGGCACCAAAGGTGAACTTATTGAAAACTGGCTTGAGAGAAATTGTTTTGAAAAGTGATTTTTCAGGGATTATCTATAAATGAAGTACCAACTACAGACCTCAGCATCAGAGCTATAGTTTGCCAACTTTCTGTTGTTAATGGACAAGAATTCAAAACATGCGCTTGTAAAACATGTACAAATAAGAAATGTAGCTGTTTGAAAAATCAAGTTCTTTGTAACTACCTAACCTAATCTAACCTAACCTAACTCTTCATGTCATCCAAACAAGTCTTGTGAAAATCCTTAATTATTGTTTACTTGTTAGTTGTAAAGAAAGAAGTTTGGTAATAATATTTTCTTGTGTTTTGTCAAAGTACACAACTATTTTTATGTAATAAAAGTTTTTGAATTAAAGCTATTTTATCACTCTTCACCTGTTTGTCATCTATTTATATGCTGTAACTATGCACCCAATTCATGAAATGAGCAGAAAACGCTCATTTCATGAATTGTGCACAATTCTACACATTCCACGAATGCGCGTCATACAGTTCATGGAATGATCAAAAATGTTGCGCATTCCATGAATTGTGCAATTTCACAATCTTCGTGTAACACACACACACACACACACACACATATATATAAAATTCATAAAAATAAATGGGAAAAAAAATCCTTAGTGCACCATGGTGCAAAATGTATTAGAGGCTTATAATAACTCTTCATGGATGGGAACCACACATAAAAAATAAATAATTAAAAGAATTTTTAAAGATATAAAATACTTTTCAAATTTTTTTTAAGTTTTAACAATTAACATAAATTACTCTATACCAGGGGTGTTCAACCCGTTGATCGCGGAGCAATTTTTGGTCGATCTCTTGTGTATTTCTCCTTACTTACAAATTTAATTAAAACTGAAAACATGATATTTTATTTATCATTATTTTGTATTATTTTTAATTCGCTTTAAGTGTATTGCTATTGTTTATTTATTTTTCGTTAAAATTATCAAATCAGTAATTTTCTTATAAGTCCGGGTAAATGAATTAATTTGGATCAGTGGAAGTCAAACAGCAAGCTGAGTGAATACGATTATAAGCAAAGTGTAAAAACTCAATTGTAGCTTAAATATTAAATATTCAAAAGCACATTACATCGATTTTTTACTTAGGTTAAGTCCCATGTGAATATTGTAAAAAAATAAACTTTGTCTCGGTATAGTTTGTATTAGATGTTTTTCTAAATAACTCTTTTGAAGCTAACTGTATATACTGCTTTAATAAGAATACATTAGAGTGTTAAAAACAAAGGCAATGTTTTTATCAAAGGAGCTGTACATGGCAGCATTAGAAAGATTGTTATTGAAATTTGTATGTAGGAGAAAGGCTTGCAGGCTCTAGTGTAAACATCTCCGAAGTCAGTCAGAAAGAGTTCAATCAACTTTCCGATGGCCGGCAACTTACAATCAAAAGAAAGCGGAGGAGAACAAAAGGCGTGCCGAACTTGAAACTTAAGATGAAAGACTCATACCGATTCTTTGGGGGGTTGCCAAAGTTCATGCGAGGTCTCAGAGGAGGCCTAATAAAAAGGTACTGAAGCAAGCAGAAGGGGTCCCGGTTCCAGAATTGCTGTCAGAGAGGAGGTCGCCAGGTCCAGAGAGACTGCCTGGATCCACGTTGCTTGAGAGAGGAGTTTCCCGCTTCCAGAAAGGAGCTTCTCGGTTCGAGACATTACTAGAGAGAGACTACTTCTAGGCCGCAGACAAGGTTTCAAATAGCCGAAAGGAAGAGTTCCAATTGCTGGAGAAAAGTTTCCAGCCCAGGTTAATGTCAGACATTCACCAGTGTGTTGCGTTTTCATTACAATTTGATGAAGCAAACAACTTCACTGATATGCTCAGTTAATGGTATTTATTCGCATGGTATTTCAAGATTATGCAAGTAAAGAAGAACTTTTGAAAATTATAGCATTATTGGGAAGGACTAGGGGAGAAGACATTTTTTCATGTCAAGAAGACAAGACATTTGATGAATTTGTGGAACAACACAAACTTCCGCTTTTTAAACTTGTGTCTATTACTACTGATGGTGCTCCTGCAATGATAGGTAATAAATCAGGCTTCATTTCATTATGTAAAAACGATGACAAATATCCAAATTTTTTAACATACCACTGCATTATTCACCAACAAGTACTGTGTAGTAAAAGATTAAACACAAAAGGTGTTTTGGATATTGCATTTAAAATTGTAAATTCTGTTTGAGGAAAAGCCCTGCAACAGCGGTTATTTAAATTACAGGCAGATGATGATAGGGAACTTCTGTTGTACAATAATGTTCGCTAGCTCAGCAGAAGTCAATTTTTTGAAAGATTTCTTGTATTAATTAACGATATAAAAAATTTTCTTGATGAAAAAGGAGATATTTATCCACAATTGAGTGATAAAAGATGGCTGTTACACTTATCACTTTTAGTCGATTTCTGTACGAAATTAAGCAATTTAAATTTAGAGTTACAAGGTAGAGATAAAAATTTAATTGACATGTTAAGTTTAATAAAAACTTTCCAACATTACTTTTATTAAAGAAAAATATAAATGACCGCGAATTTAGACATCTCCCATATTTATTAAAAATTTTTTGAACAAAATCAAGAAATGCTTCGCTGTGATTTAAAAGAATTTATTCGTGAAATAGAATTAGTTGAGGAAGAAATAAATTCAAGATTTAAGGATTTTAATAAAACTGAAATGATTGTATCTTTTATCAATAATCCATTTCAAGAAAACTTGAACATCACAGAAATTTCATATAAAATTAGTGGGCTGTTTGATATAAACCAAGCCGAAGTAGAACTTGAGATAATAAACATTCAGAATAGTTTACATTTAAAATCAATAAACAATGAAGTCATTTGGAAGTATGCACATGAAAAATTACCAATATTAACTGATATTGCACGAAAAATTCTGTTGCGTTTCGGATCGACATACTTGTCAGAATCCGCTTTTTCAAATATGACCGTCATAAAAAACCAATTAGGAAACCATTTTACAAATGATCATTTGGGTGATTGTCCGCAATTGGCCACTTCTTCATCTCAACTTGACTATGAAAATATTGCGAGGTCCAAACAATGCCAAATTTCACATCAACTTTTTTTTTTTTTTTTTTTTTTAATCAACCAACATTTCCTGTAACTTGTGAGTTTGTAATCAATCTGTTGTTTTTCTAATTTTGGTTTTCCAAAATAGAGAAATAAATATTTTATTCCAATATATTTTTTTTTTTTTTTGTTGTATTAAAATAATTAAAAGCAATAAATAAATTTTTAAATACACAAAGTTTTTAGTTGTGTATTTTTTTAGTTGTTTATTTGTGTGTAATCAGTTATCAGGTTGGGGAACGTGATCTATATAAGACAGTAGATCGCCGAATAACTTATATATAACAGAGTAGTTCAGCGAATAACTTTTTATAGAAAAGTAGTAAAAAAGTTGAACACCACTGCTCTATACAATAATATATTTATTATTATTTTATACATATATTAGTATACATTTTTTACAATTTGTAAAATTATTTTTAAAAAATCCGGAATTTTTTTTTAATAATAATCGTCTGATTGAGGAATTATTACAAGGAGGGAAGGAAGAGAGATATTTCAACATCTGTGTTATATCCAACTTGGCAGCATATGCAACCATGTTATAACTGTGGATCAGTGTGGTTCAAAGTATCTAAATGCTAAGGGGAGTGGAGAAAGATAATATACAACTGTATTTAATTAATAATATGTAATTAATACAATTCTTCAGCTGTATCTTTCTATATCATAAAAATATTTTTCACAGGTTATAACATTACAAGAAGTTTTGAGAGAAGATGTAGACAAAATACAACAAAATCAATTGCTCAATAAAGTGTGGTTGGAAGAGCAAATACGTCAATTAGGAGACAGAGAACAACCTGAGAAAACTGACTTCAGTTCAGATCCTAATGCAGTAGGTCATGCCGGATCTGATATTTTGGCAAATTTACAAATAGTGCAAACTACTTTATATAGCCTGAGACGAATGGCTGATAATCTACAAAACACCATTGCCACCATCAAAATTAATATAACTGATTTAACTAATCTAACAAGGTATGTATATGAATTTTATTAACTGTAACATTCAAAAATCATTGTTAGGAGACTTATTCTTAACTAACCAAGTCCTGTTATTGACATGAAGTAGACCCCCCCCCCAGTCTAATGTGCTTCTGCATCTAATAATAAGAGGATTAGTCACAAGTGGTGGTCAGTTGCAGAGCTACAAGATACAGTTTCATTCTTTTATTTGAAATTAAAAACAGTACAATACAGTACCAAGTGCTGATTTTTTAAAATTTATTTTAAATGTTGTTTAATATAACTGGCATTTGTACATTTTAGCAAAACAAAAATACATTGCTAAAATGTACAAAACCAATATGAAATCTTTGCAATTAATATGTTTTAAGCCATTGATATTAAATGTTATAATCCTATAATGTTTTTGGTTGAGTAATGTATGGAGGATTAATATGGCACTTCAGTTCTCATGCATTATTATTATTATAAAAAACCTACATGGAGTCAAAAGACTCATCGTGGGAGGTCCACTGTTTTATACACACAGTTTATCACACTGCGCCTTAAATATATTCACTGTCTCTGCGCTCACCACACTCTCGGGCAATGCATTCCAATCACTCACCACCTTTACATGCAAAAAACCTGCTCTTCACCCCCTTGCTCACATCATCCTTATACAGCTTCCATGGATGACCTCTTGTTCTCTTCCTATCTTCATCCATTCTGTGCAAAACCTCCCCGACATTAATCTGGTAATACCCTCTTTACAGCTTATATGTCTCGATCATATCCCCTCTCATGCTTTCCACCGATTTCTGCAAACTGCATTTTGTCAATCTGTCTTCATGCTCAACATTCTAGAGACCAGAAACCACCTTAGGTCAATCATCTCTGAATTTTTCCCCAACACATCTTCATCTTTTTGAAAACCAGGTGACCAAATCTGTGCACAGTAATCCATATGTGGCCTGATCAAAGCTTTATACAAGGGAACCATAACATCCTTACTTCTGCAAGTCAGTTCCCTCCGCATCATTCCCATTATCTGCTGTGTTGTCCTCACAATTTTAGTAACATGTCCCCAAAATTTTAGGTCCTTGTCTACAATTACTCCCAGATCTCTCATCTCCTCTACCACTTCTAAGATATTTCCGCTGACTGTGTACTCTACATCCCATCTCTGCTTCCCAAATTTCAAAACCTTACAATTTGCAACACTGAATTGACATCCCCACTCATTTACCTATTCAGCTAGTGTATTCAAATCCTCTTGCAAAGCTACTGCATCCGCTCCACTCCTGATAGCTCTTCCCAACTTTGCATCATCTGCAAACAACTGCATATCACCATTCAAACCTCTCCAAATATCATTTACATACAAATTAATGCTATGAACATTTACATATTACAGCTATGAACCCAAAACAGACCCTTGGGGTATGGCGCTAATAACTTTCCTCTTCTGGGATATCACTCCTCCATAGACAACTCGCTGATACCTATCAGACAGCCAATCTCCAATCTAGCGAACTAATCTACTGTTTAGCCCCATCCATTCCAATTTAATTACCAGCTTGTTATGTGACAATTTATCAAACGGCTTTGCAAAATATAAATATACCAAAGTATATGCAATACCCTCATCCAACACATTTGTCACTTTATTATAAAAAAGTAAGCAGATTGCTAAAGCACGATCTTCCTTTAGTCAATCCATGCTGACTGCCAAAGAGTATTTTTCTGTTGTCAACCCAATTCTGAATCTTAGTCCTAACTAACTTTTCTAATACCTTAACCACAACTCCAGACACACAGACTGGTCTATAATTCAAAGCACTACTCTTATCACCTCCTTTATGAATTGGAACAATTTTACTCTCTTTCCACTCTTTTGGAACTTGACCCAGTGAGCGACTCATGTAGAAAAAATATGCAAAAGCTGTTGTTAACTCTCTGGAACATTCTCTCAAAATACGTGGTGAAATAGCATCAAGTCTATTCAATTCCTCATATACCTCCTTTCACGTACTAACAGTTTCTCCTCCTTCTTTCCCACTGCTTTCAAGTTCTGCATGATGTCACATTCATAAGAATGAAATACATTTATAAATTGCTCATGAAATATCTTAACTACATCCTCTGCAGCATTATCATTCCTCTGTTTTCACCAGTCAATCCCATCCTAGCAAAATCATTCTTTCTTCTACTGGCAGCATATCGAAAAAACTCATTAAGCATGAACTTTGAAAAATATTGGCAATAACACAACTTTCATGTCATAAATTAGAATATTTCAGTGCGTTTGTTTGAAATAATGTTTTTAAATGCCAGAAGTACAAGGCTGGTTGATTTTTCATTTCGAGAAACTGACTTTCAAAAAATTGCCAATTTCAAGAGTTAACCATTTGAAATTGCCAAACATCCAGAAGTCTAATTTCCTGGGCATTATGGATTATTTATTACTATGATTAAGCACATCATCATCATGGAACTTACTTATAATGAAGTTTAAGAATCACTGCAGGACATCCACTTCATATCACAGCTTAATATTAAGCAATGAGGATACATTTTCCAATAGTGCATTAATTTATTCATCTCCACACAAAGAAATTGCATAAAACCTACTTATTGCCTTGCTCACCAACACATTATATAACTTCCAGGATTTCTCTTCCCTTTTCTGGAAAATCTCCAATGTGTCCATCTAGGGAACTCTCAACAACGTATGTATTTCAATGATATAATTTTTCACTGCTTCTGTCTGTCAAATTTTGCAGATCATCCCTAGAAGTGATCCTAATATCTACTCTCACTTATGCTACCCAATTTGTATTCTTTCTGGAATTTCTCCAGCATACTCTCCCAAAATTTAAGTGACTAGATGTGGTGATAAATCTAGATGCAGTATGATCAAATTCTTATACAATGGAAATGTCACTCTCTCTCTCTCTCTCTCTCTCCTGGTTGATGTCCATTAGGCTGTTGCATAAATTTTCTATGTTGATTTTAGCAAATTTTGAACATATCTGCTGAAGTATAAGTCTCTGTCCACAATCATCCCAAGATCTTCTGCTCCCTCTTGCAGCATCTTACAAATATACTACATAAAGCTCCTAGTGCTAATTCCATTCCCCCACTTGGCTACATAAAACTGGTATCCCCACTCTTCAGTCTGTTTTTATCAGCCTACTTGAATTCTCCTGAACAGCCACCATATTAGCTTAATTTTTAATAATCCTTCCAGTCAAACTATTTGCAAAAAAATGAATATCTCCCCTTCAATTTGCATATCATTAAACTTAAGGATTTTCCAGTAGTACAAGGCCAGAGTCTTGCAGAAGTTCACTGTTGCCTTTTTCTCATGATATTAAGCAATTATCCAAATTCATACACTGCAACTTAAAATATCAATTTGATATGAAACAACTATAAGCATTTGCGAAATATCTAGCAAAATTACAGCATATATATTTCCTTGATAAGCTGTTGTACCTTGTTATAAGCAACTAAATTACTAAACAAACAAAAAAAAAAAAAAAACGTCCATCTCTTTTACAAATTCATGCATGTCTCTATTGAGAATCCTAATTCTCAGTTAAGAGACCCACACTAACTTTTGAACAATTTTAAATACCACTGTTGAAATGTACCAAAGTATGTAGTTTGGTGTATCCATTTTGGCACCATGTCTTCTTTTCACTCTTTAGAGGAATTTTCCAGTTGAAACTTTCATTAAGTGGTTGGACAAACATCACTTCAAGTGGTTGGAGAAATATCTGGCAAATGGTATGACATAAAAGCAAAAGAAGTTGAAGATGCAAGGGAAGAGAAAGCAGAGTATGAAAGAATTAAAGTATGACAAAAAGGATTGAATTTTGTATGATGATTCACTGATAAGAGGAGTGCTTGAGGAGAGTGAGACAAAATCATGTTTTCCTGGTGCCAAGATTAAGGATGTCAATGATATTGTAAAGATGCAGAGAGTGAATCTAAAATAGATGTTTATTTCTGCTGGTACATTTAGCACGTGAGAAGTGTGGTATGCAAGAAGATAGGGAAGAGTTGCTAGTACATGCAAAAAACAGGAGTGGGAAAGTTAAAGTTGTATATCACCTTGGTATGACAGAAGTGAGCAGAGAGAGAGAGAGCTATGATTGCAAATGAGTCAGTGTGAATGGACTTGGGGTCAGGAGTCTTGAGAAAGGGAAACTAGAATGTTCATGGGGGTGGGATGCAGATGAGCATGGATCCAGGTAACCTAGCGGTTAGTAAATGGGAGAGTGATCACATGATACACAAACTCACACAGGTGAGTTTGTGTGAAGGCACCCATGAGGCAAGTAAGTGTGGAATCTAGTTTCTAAAGCAAAAATATTGAATAGGGTAGTCAATTCAGGAAGTAAAGATGGGTGGGAGCCTAAAGGGATGCCATAGTTTCTATATACTAATGCCAGAAGTATCAGGAATAAGCGGGAGGATTTTTGGAAATGGGTTAGTGAAACCTTGCCAAAAAGTTAGATGCATTAGTGAGACTTGGCTAACAGCAGATGATGTAGTTACAGGGATAGAATGTAAAGGGTTTAATATTTTCAGGGAAGATAGAGAAGATAGCATGTGGGAAAGGGTACTGCTGTTGACAGTGGATGAATTGCAGCAAAAAAGAATAGGAGATAGGCAGGAGGGTGGCTTTTCATTTGAAGCAGTCTAGTGTGAGATTAAGGCCAGTAAGACAAAATATACATTTAGTTGTTGTTATAGACCAGAGAAGTCCACGGATGATCTGGAAGATGTGAATCGGCAAATTAGTACAATGAGTACAGGTTGAGTGATTATTATGGGGGACTTCAACTATTGGGGGATATAGGTTGGACAGAAGAAGAGCACATGGCAGGAAGGAAATCGAATTTATACACCTATTAACAAATACTTGAGACAGCATGTGATGGAGGGGACCAGGAGTGTGAGAATATTGGACCTGGTCATAGGATCAGAAAAGCTATCTGTAACTAAGGTGACCACATTGCCTCCGATTGGTGAAAGTGGCCATGCGGTCCTGACTTGGGAGATTGTAAACATAAAGAATATTCTGTCAAGAAGCAGAATATGTGGAACTACAAGGCAGATAATTATGATAAGCTTAGGATGAAGCTTAAATTTGTGCATGGCATAAAACACTGCAGGATAAGGATGTTAGTAGTGCATGAGAGACAGTCAAAGGTCATCTAGAGCAGGGATTCTCAACCTATGGTATGCGAGCCACTGCCGGGTGGTACGAAAACAGATTTGCTTACTGGTACATTATGCGGCAAGTAAGAGGAAGAATGACTATGGAAGATTAACCCTAATGAGTGATGATGATCACAAGGTTACAGAAACAGATAAAATAGTCGAGTTGCTCAGTGACTGCTTTTGCAAGAGTATATCATCCTAGTGAGGTTACTGCTTCAACATATGTGACAGACACTAATGCGGGAACAGAGGTGGATGAATTGGAGGTTCTTAGTATCTCAATGTAAATATATATGTGGGATTAGATTGGATGTCAGCTTGGGTTCTGTGAGAATGTGCAAGGGCAATGCCTCTGACTAGGCTCTTTAATTTAAGTCTCAGCTCTGGTAGAGTTCCAAAGGAGTGGAAAGAGAACAAAATAATTCCCTTGCATAAGGGAGGTTCTAAGAGTGCAGTAGCAAATTAAGACCAATCAGTATCCCATGGTGGTATAAATACTGGAAAAATTGATCTAAAAGAGAATTCAAGAATGGGTGGGTAAAACATGACACTGTATGAGGGGAAACGTGGCTTTGTGAAGGGTCAGTCATGCGTTTGTAATTTACTGTCTTTTTATAATTGAGTAGCAGCAGATTTGAGTAAAGAATTGCGCTGGATTTTGCAAAAGCATTTGACAGAATGCCGCATGGAACTCTTATGCAACTGAAACAAATGGGAATTGATATGACACTGGTTAAGTGGGTAAGAGGATGGTTTCTTGACAGATATCAAAATGTTATGGAGTTGCAGAATGAAGGCAAAAACAGGTGACTAGTGGTGTGCCAAGGTTCAGTTCCAGGACCATTGCTGTTTAACTTGTACATAAATGATATTGGAAACAACCTGAAAGGAAATATGCAGTTGTTTGATGATGATGCAAAATTAGGTAGAGTAATAGTTAATCAATGCAGAGAGCTTGCAGTACTATTTAAATTGGCTGTCAGTATGGGCAAAATATAATGGGTATCAATTTAACGTGAAGAAATATAAAGTTAGGCATCTTGGGATAAATAGATTACAAGCTATATCACATTGATGGCACAGTACTCCAGGAAATAGATTTGTGGAAGGTGTTAGATAGAGAGTTCAAGTTTAGAGGACATATTGCTAAGATAGCCCATAAGGCTTTTGATGAACACATTAACAAGTAGAGATAAGGAAGTTGTTATTCCTCTATAACGCATAGATACATCCATATCTAGATTACTGTGCTCAAGTTTGGTCTCATGGGTTTCTTGGGGATGAGGAAGTGGTGTAGAAGATTCAGAGGCAAGTGATCAAGATGGTGAGTGGTCTGTAAAATGTTCCCTATGAAGATAGAATGAGGGTGTGTGGATTGCAGAAGTTGGTTGATAAGAGAAAAAGAGAGAAAGTGATAGAAACAGTTAAGTTGCTTAAATGGTTTTATAGGACTGATGCAGGAAAAATGTTTCAGCACTTGGCTCTGGGGCCAGAAGAAGAGGTCATCCCATGTTCTGGTGTGGTTAGTAAGGGTGTGAGGACTACATTTTTTGCTTGGAGAGTTGTGGATGAGTGGAATGAGTTACCAGAGTCAGTCATGAATGCTTTATCTGATAATGTTCAAGGAGAGATATGATAGATCGCGTGGATAGTTTGGGTCTCCCACGATGAGTCTTCGGACTCTATGGAGGTGCTGTACCATAATAATATCAATGCTAAATGTACTATCCCAACTTTAGTGGGCTAAGCAAGACAAGGTGTGAGGGATTATGGGATGGAGGGGATATTGCAATTTATGTATACTAATTCCAGAAGCATTTGAAATAAGGACGAGAAGTTTTTTGGCATTGGTTACCTCAACTTGGCCAAAAGTTATAGACATTAGTAAGACTTGGTTGAAGGAAATTGAATGATTACAACAGTCTGTTATGAAACACCTCGATGCGGTGCTTAACCAACTGATGACAACCTCTGTGAGAAACATGGAACCCTCTTGCCAAGATGAGAAAACCACTGAGTTGATTCATAGGGAGGTTGAAAGATTGCAGCTCCCATTGCTCGACAAGTTAGACACGGTGATGCAAAAGCTGGAAAATTTGTCCACTAGAAATACTGCAGAGTCTCCTTGGTCCTCAGAAAGAGGTAATGAGAGAAATGACAAGAAGGAATTCCCAAGATGCTTCAATTGCAATAGAATTGGGCATCTTGCCTGCAATTGCTATAGCAGAAAAGGGATCTACAGAAAAAACTCTTATAAAGAATCTAAATCTCATGTGTGTACCAATCAAACCTGGAGAAAGGGTCGACGGTATCAGGGACAATCACTAGGAATTACTGTAGAGGGAAGAATTTGTGGAAGAGATTTCAGAGCATTAGTGGACGCAGCTTCCCAACCTCTATCGTTTCAGAAAAACTACTTCAGGGAACTAGAGTCCTATGTGAAGAAAAGAGTCAAAATCTTTTACGAGACCTGTCAAACTGTTAGGAATATCTCCCTCTACAATTCACGCGTCCAAGTCAGATTGAAGGTGAAACTACTAGAATATAACATGTGTATTTGGCATGAAATTTTAGTCCTGCCAAGGACCTCTCTCTCTCCCACACTTAAAGTTAATACTCGGAAATGATTTTTTGATGAAGTACAAATTCTCATGTGATTACTCAAGAGAGGAGGTACGTTTCCTCGGGAAAAGGAGGATTATCAAGAGGGATCAAAAATCACAAGTTCTGGGTGAAGGACACAACCAATTAAACAACAAGTCCCAGTATGGGAATGAGGTAAAACTGACTGAGGGGGATAAAGACCTTATGGCTAGTATTCAATCAGATGCGGAGGAAGCTTCCTCATCAAAGGAAAAAAAATATCCAGGTGCAGACGACATTAAAGAAGTTAGGGCAACCGTGGATGGTAAAATTATAAGCAAAGGACAGAATGCAATCTATAAAGGGGTACTGGGGGTTAACTATGTCTGGATCGAAGAAAAGACTAGGAGAACCTATAAGAAACCAGATAACGACCAGTATATACCTTGGAAGGAGCAAGAACATCCCACCTCGAATGAAATTTTTTCCAACTACAACAGACATAGAAGAATCTCTGGTATAAACTATAAGGATGAGCAGGCTCAGAAGGATCAGAGAGACGAGGAGAACATGACTGATGAGGGAAATAAGAGCTCAGCTCAGTCAAGATATGACTTAAGACCCAGGCGAAATGGGAAGGTCTTTTCCAGAGAATTGAGGGATGACGTGGAGAAAAAATTTTGTTAAAATTTTTTTTAGAGAAAAGGGAAACCTTTGTCAGATCTTGAATGAAGAGTTTTCATTCTAGAAAATTTTCATTCAGGATTTAACAAGTGTTAAATCAACAAAGAGAGATGCTTGTGCTTAAGTAAAGAAGCAGACTGTAAAAAGTGCTATAAATTGGATATCTTAATATGGAATTTATTTAATCTAAGTAATATGATCTGCTTTGTAAACTGCAACAATTAAGAGGTATTCTATATGAAATGTTTGTCATGAGGTAAAACCAAAAGTTCAAAGTCCACTGGCAAAACTTTTGGGTGAACGTTTGGCCTAAGGCAATGGCACTTGCACGGAGAACAGCGCACGCTAGTATTTCTCGGAAGACGCAGAGGAGAGGATCGTCCCGTGTGCACAAGGAGACGCGGTATAAGGGACCGTCCTGCGTGCAAAAGCAAAAAGATCGGTACCTAGTGAGAGAAAAAAACATAGGGGTAAAGAAGGCACTAAAGGTGCAAGATAAAAGGAGTCTTCCCCCCTTCAAGAAGGCCTTTTTTTTCGTTCTTCGTGGATGTCGGGTCTCTCTCTCTCTCTCACCTATTCATGGATTCCGGACTGCCTTCGATGGTTTGATGTCAACAGCTATCATTCCAGAGTCCTGGCTTGGTACGTTTTTGGAGAGGAATAACTGAGTATAGCAGTTGGGTTGACAATGCAGATGGCTACAAATGGCAGTGGAGCGAGTCAAGAGCAGGCACAACGACAGCCTTTCGAGATAGCCAGATCTAGTCACATTAGAGGAAGAAGGACCGAGCAGTGTATGCTGAATTAAGAACTAAGTAACGGACCTATTGAACATCCAGAAAATTGGTAATGTACAGATTTTAGTTTTCCTTTTCCTTTTGAAGAGAAGAAATGTTGTAAGATAGTGTGCAAGGACATTTAGTGTAGAAATTTTAAGTGATTATTGTAGATAGCAACTGCATAACTCCAATGACCGTTTCTTTAGAGAATGATGCATTGTGTAAATAATGTTATGTGAAGTGATTAACAAAATTAAGTAGGATAATTGTATGGGTGCAAATTTTGCCAATATATTGTATAGAGGGAATGTTTAACTTTATAGAGAGAGCTCATGATAGAATCCAGTCGAGTTGAGATTTAGTTGTCCTAAATTTCTCTATAACTTAGAATGATATTAATTTAGTAGAGTGCATGTATGTGAACTTGTAATCTTATGATCTAAATACTGTAAATGTGTTTTGTATTTTACTTGTAATTTGGCCTGATATTGAATTCAATGGACCACTCATTTAATCTAGAACTAGAGTGGGATAGAATAGTATGTCAATAACCAAGACTGCAAATGACAATTGACAAAGGTGATATAGATAATTAAGTGCTAAGTATTAATGATAGATTGATCATCGCTGTATGTTTATCTGAGAGTTTTTCTTGATTAAGAAAACCTTCTAACCTAATGATATTGGCTGGCGCAGCGAAACAAATAAATTTGCCAGTATCTAGTCGGGAAAATATCTCCAGACAGTAATAACAAAGGATTTGTCTCCAGTCAGAGGTAAATCCTTTGTCCAAGTAGTTAATGCACGTGATCAATCTAGGGATCGGCTAGATTGTATAAACAACTTCTATAACTAGCACTGAAACTCGTAATAAAGTTAGAGTCTAAAATTTAGATAAGAAAAGGTTAGAATAAGGTTAGAAATTTGTCAGCCATGAGGGCGGGCCACGGAAGGTGGCCGGTGGCGCTCGACGCGTCGCCGGTTGTATATCCAGTCTGCCTGGGGCATGACGCCCAACCGTGGTCGAACGGTCCCTACCCAGAGTGGGTGCGAGGCCCATAGCTGATGCTGTCTCCATCGGGTATGATCTCCTTGGAGTCGGGTTGCTTGGGAGTGCAGCCCTAAGTGGGTGGTAAACTCCACCTAAGGCTAAATACGTCCGTGAGACCGATAGCAAACAAGTACCGTGAGGGAAAGTTGCAAAGAACTTTGAAGTAATTATGGCAATATAGACTGGAATGAAGAGATAGCAACTGGAAGTAAAGAAAATGAGTTTCTTGAGTTTTTGAGGGATAACTACCTCAGACAGTATGTAACAGAGGGCACAAGAGGATTAAGGGTCTTGGATTTGGTCATCTCATCGGAGGATGTAATTATCAATGAGGTATCAAATCATCCACCAATTGGTGAAAGTGACCATGAGGTGATTACTTGGGTGGTTGCCAGCAGTGCAAGGACCCCTGTGAAAAAAGGGTATATGTGGAACTACAAGGGGGGGGGTGATTATGAAGAGCTCAGGAGACAGCTTGCAGGTGTAGCATTGAATGAGGAGTTAGCTGGAAAAGAGATCAATGCAGCTTGGGGGATTTTCAAAAAATATTTAGTGGATGCAATGTCTAAATGTATACCACGGGTGAGAAGGTTAAATAAGGTAGGTGTGAGATGGATGAATAAAGAGATTAAGCATGCAATACAGAGAAAAAGGGCATTGTGGAGGCAGCATAAGAGAAGTGGAAGTAACCAATTTCATGAGGTCTACAGAGACCAGGCAAGGAGGGTGACTTGGTTGGTGAGAGTAGCTAAAGAGAGGTATGAACAGCAGTTAGCTAATGAAGCTGAAAAGAATCCTAGGGAGTTCTTTCGATATGTAGCCAGCAAAAGAAAGAATGATTATGGAAGGATGACATTGATTGGAGGAAATGGTATAAAGACAGCTGTTGCAGAATGTGTGGTGGAGATACTTAATGAGCAGTTCATAAAGATCTTTCAATCTTGTGAATGTGACTTCATGGAGAGATTAAGAGCAGTTGATGATGGGGAGGAGAGACTGACTGTAAGTGAGCAACAGGTGTTTGGGGAGTTGAGTAAACTAGATGTAAATAAGGCTGTGGGACTTGATAATATATCACCGTGTATTCTGAAGGAATGTGCCAGAGTTGACACCTGCCTTGACATATTTTTTTAATACGAGTCTTGCACTTGGTCAAGTCCCTAAAGAGCGGAAGGAGGGCAAGATTGTGCCACTTCATAAAGGAAGTGATCGAACTCAAGCATCAAACTATAGGCCTATCTGTGTGTCAGGTGTTGTGGTTAAGTTGTTGGAGAAGCTTGTGAGAACAAGGATCCAGAGTTGGGTTGACAACAATGGTATAATCTTTGATGGACAGCATGGATTTGCTAAAGGGAGGTCGTGTTTTAGTAATCTACTTACTTATTACAATAAAGTGACTGGTTCCTTGGACAGAGGAGAAGGATACACAGTAATATACTTGGATTTCGCAAAAGCTTTTGATAGAGTACCTCATGATAAGCTGACAGTCAAACTAGAGCAGATGGGGTTGGATATTAGATTAGTGCATTGGATTGGAGACTGGCTATCTGATAGGTATCAACAAGTTGTGTATGGGGGGTGCAATATCCAGGAAAAGGAAAGTCACTAGTGGAGTGCCTCAGGGATCTGTTTTAGGGCCATTACTATTTAACTTGTATATTACTGATATTGGCGAAGATTTGGATGGAGATATTCAGTTGTTTGCAGATGATGCAAAGTTGGGACGAACCATAAAGAGTAGTGAAGATGTTGTGGCCTTGCAAGAAGACTTGAATAAATTGAGTGATTGGGCAAGCAAATGGGATGTGAGTTCAATCTTGCAAAATGTAAGGTTTTAAAATTTGGAAAACAAAGATGGGATGCAGAATTTATGCTTGGTGAGAATATATTGCTGGAAGTAGAGGAAATAAGAGATCTGGGAGTGATAGTGGATAAGGATCTAAAATTTAGGGAACACATCGCCAAAATTGTGGAGACAACACAAAAGCTTCTGGGAATGATGCGGAGGACACTGATATGTAGATATAGGGAGATTCTTGTTCCATTGTATAAGGCTTTGATTAGGCCACACATGGACTATTGTGCCCAGATTTGGTCACCTGGTTTTCAGAAGGATGAAGAGATGTTGGAAAGGGTCCAAAGGCGACTGACTAAGGTAGTTTCTGACCTCTGGAATGTCGAGTATGAGGAAAGATTGAAAAGATGTAATTTGCAGAGTCTAGTGGAGAGAAGGAAGAGGGGAGATATGATAGAGACCTACAAGTTGGTAAGGGGTTGTTATAGGATCAATGGTGGAGAAGTTCTACAGAGAATAGTGGGAGATCAGGGGAGAACCAGAGGTCATCCCTGGAAACTGTATAAAGAGGGTGTGAGTAGTTGAGTGAGAGGCAGGTTTTTTTCGTGCAGAGTTGTGAATGATTGGAATGCCTTGCCTGAGAGTGTGGTGTCTGCAAGGAGTTTGAATGTGTTTAAGACCCGGTATGATGAGATGTGTGTGAGATAAAAGGACCTCCTAGATGAGTCTTTGACTCCATGAGGTCTTGTTTAATAATAATAATGATAGTTTAATAATAATAATAAAATAAGAGAAAAGGCATATAGAATTAAATAATAAACAACGAAACGAAGAGACATAACAGCAGCAAAATGATGAAGCCATTGACTTGAGGTGATTGCATACTTTAGTTTGCAGGGTATATTGCAAAGGTAGCTAAAACAGCAAATCGGATTATGTGGTTGTTGAAGAACACAATAACAAGCAGGGACAGAAAAGTTTATTGTTAGCAATAAGGCTTTAGTAAGGCCACATCTGCACTACTGGGTGAAGATCTGGACACCCAGATTCCTTGGGGGGGGGGGGATGAAGAAGTGGTGGAGAGATCCTATTGTCAGATAGGAGGGGGGGGGGAGTATTACTAATGATATCTAATGATTTGAGTTCAGTTAGGGTAGAAGCACTTGAAAGCAATAATAGTACAATGACTCATGTAATAATGAGTTTGTGGCTCTCTGGTATGAGGCAGAGGCTAACATAATGAACTATATGGTGGAGTGTTGCTACTACAGACCTCATGGTTCAATCGCAGGAGACAGTGAAATGCAACACAAGATTACCCTGATAGCAAGTAATCATTAGGGGTAACTTAAATTATCCAAATATTGACTGGGTAGAAGAGAAAAACTCATGATAACAATGAAGGAGAATTTATTGCATTATTGTGAGACAACATTCTCAAGCAGCAAGTTACTCAAGAAGGAACTTCATCTATAGTTCCTTCTTTCACATATTTGATCATAGCATCAGAAGGGTTCTCAGTTAAGAATGTGATTGTTTAACCATCAGTTATTGACAGTGATCATGCTGTACTAACCTGGGAAGTAACCCACTGCATGGATGTTCCAATTAGCATAGGTTACATGCTGAACTGCAAAGCTGGAAATTATGAAAAACTGAGGAAAATATTATCTTTGGTTCCATGATAGCAATGTATCAGATAATGAATGAGAAAGACTCAATGCACATCCATTTCACTCAATGGGAGCAAAATGGATGTGCAACCTTATTAAGCAAGAGATTCATAAGAAGAAGATGATGTGGAGGGAATATCATGATTAAGAGTGATAGGAGTTATAAGGGAGGTAATGTTTTAGCAATTTGTTTACATTTTATAATAATATTTTAACTGAGTGGGATAAAGGACAATTGATAGAATACCACATGGTATGGGATTGGAATATAAACTACTGACTTGAATAAGTGGGTGGTTGGCAAGTATCAGTAAATGGTATATGGTGGGGTGTGAATCTTCCATATTTAAGGTGACCAGTGGTGAATCCCAGGGATCAGTTCTTGGACCATTGTTGTTCAATCTATATATATATATATCTATATCTATCTATCTATCTATATATATATATATATATATATATGGGAATAAATTTTTAACTTGGGTATATTGTATATTAGGATAACCAAGCAATTTTATATGCTTGGTTATTTTAGCTCCTAATCCCAAGTATGCAAACAATTAAGTTTGCGCCTGAAACAAAGTTCAAGTCTAAAGATGGTACAACACCAGGGCAACTCATTGTAAAGGTGGTTAAAGCTTTGATCACTATTCTTAGTATTTTCCCATAATGTAAAGCACATCTCACTAGAAGATGTATACTGCAATGCATTATGGGTGGGGTCACTATAGTGATCAAAGCTTTAACCACCTTTACAATGAGTTGCCCTGGTGTTGTACCATCTTTAGACTTGAACTTTGTTTCAGGCGCAAACTTAATTGTTTGCATACTTGGGATTAGGAGCTAAAATAACCAAGCATATAAAATTGCTTGGTTATCCTAATATACAATATACCCAAGTTAAAAATTTATTCCCATCAATATCTCCTCCAGAGATTTTTATTAAAACTTAATACACCTTGTTGCAACTTATATAGGTAAAGTTGATAAGGCTTTGTATTACTAAAACCTTGGTATTTAGGGTCTAGCTACTCACTGAGGAGACCTCAAAAAAGGTCGAAACCGGTCTGGGTAGTGACCCCACCCATAATGCATTGCAGTATACATCTTCTAGTGAGATGTGCTTTACATTATGGGAAAATACTAAGAATAGTGATCAAAGCTTTAACCACCTTTACAATGAGTTGCCCTGGTGTTGTACCATCTTTAGACTTGAACTTTGTTTCAGGCGCAAACTTAATTGTTTGCATACTTGGGATTAGGAGCTAAAATAACCAAGCATATAAAATTGCTTGGTTATCCTAATATATATATATATATATATATATTCAGAATGGTCTGAGAGAGAGATTCAAAAATGATTTGAATAGGTTGCAAATCTGGACAAGTGATAATGCCTGTGAATTTAATGTTACTGTAAAGTTATTCAGTTTGGTGTGATGAGGATATCCAAAAGCTTTTTATTATTATGTGGCACTTCCAAGGACTCATTGCAGGAGGGCACTCCACTCTGCTACACACACATCTCCCCTACTATTTAATTCTCCAGATACACACGACACAACTACAATCAACTTCAATTACCACCATCACCACCAACAACAACAGTATTTTTTTGCCTGTAAATTGTGTGCATTATCAAGGCTGATTTGCCTGTTATATCTGTGGGGTTATACTATGAGAAACTGATGAGGATCATGGGATCTAGGGATTATGGTGGATAGGAATTAGAAGTTCAAAGGTCACATAACAAAAATTGCAAATTAATAAATTTGTCTAGGAATAGCTTGTATATCTGGACAGATCCTGAAATAGCTTGTATACACTGATGAAGAGATAAAACTCATCTAAATTTAAGGTGCTTACTTATGTATTTTGTTATATGTGCCTTAAGATGGCTGCAAGTTTCAACCGTTGTGATAACAATTGATGTCACTATGTAAGAATATTGTTTAGAATACACCCTTTTTATGAAAAGGTATTTGCTAGTATAGCAATCCAAAATTTTTGGATTACTCTACTATACAAAATTTTTAATCTTTTTATTTCCATACACATATAAATGCCAAATAGTGAATTACTGTAATAATAAAAAATATGCTATACATACAATGATAAAGAAAGATTTTTTTAAACTGTTGAGGAAATATACAAGATTAGATCACAAATTTTCACGACAGTACAGGTGGTAAAAAATACTCTACCTACACCTAGTAGAGCTTTTTTTTACCACCTATACTGTGAAAGTGTCTAGTCCACTGTCTATCCCTCTCCTCTGTAATGACTGCTATACTCTTTACCATTATTATTATTACTATCCTAAGACCCCCATGGAGTCAAAGACTCATCTAGGAGGTCAGTTGTCCTTTTGTCATACACACAGCTTATCATACCATGCGTTAAACACACTCAAATTCTCTGCAGACACTATCCTCTCAGGCAAGGCGTTCCAATCATTCAAACTCTGCATGCAAAAAACCTGCTTCTCACTTTCCTGCTCCACACCCTCCTTATACAGCTTCCAGGAATGACCTCTGGTTCTCACTTGATCTCAAACCGTTTACTGTAAAACCTCTTCAACATTGATAATATAACAGCCTCTTACTAATTTGTACGTCACATCACCCATCTTCATCCTACCCACTAAACTGTGTAAATTGCATCTTCTCAACCTTTCTCACATTAAATATTCCAGAGATCAGAAACTACCTTAGTCAGTCACCTCTGGACCCTTTCCGACATCTCTTCGTCCTTTTGAAAACTAGAGGTGACCAAATCTGTGCTGAGTGGTCAATGTGTGGCCTAATCAGAGCATTATACAATAGAACAAAATTCTCCTTATTTCTACAAGTCAGTGTTCTTTGCATCATTTCCAGAATTTATTGTATTGTCCTCACAATTTTGGCAATGTGTCCCCTAAATTGCAGATCCTTATCCACTATCACCCCAAGATCTCTTATTTCCTCTGCCTTCAAGAATATATCCTCACCAAGCATAAATTCTATATCCCATCTTTGTTTCCCAAATTTTAAAACCTTACATTTTGCAACATAGAACTGGCATCCCCATTCCCATACCCTTCACTCAATCTATTCAAGTCTTCTTGTAAGGTCACAACATCTTCTCTACTCTTCATAGTTCATACCAGCTTTGCATTATCTGCAAACAACTCAATATCCCCATCCAAATCTTCACCAATATCATTAACATACAGATTAAACAGCAATGGACCTAAAACAGACCCCCGAAGCACACCACTAGTGACTTCCCTCTTCCAGGATATTGCTCCCACATACACAACTTGCTGATACCTATCAGGTAGCCAGTCTCCGATTCAATGCACTAATCTAATATCCAACTCCCATTTGCTCTACTTTGACTATCAACTTATCATGCAGTAATTTATCAAAAGCCTTTTTGAAATCTAAGTATACTACTGTGTATCCCTCTCCTCTGTCAAATGAAGCTGTCACCTTATTGGAATAAGTAAGTAGATTACTAAAACATGACCTCCTTTTAGTAAATTCATGCTAAGCAAGCATACCACCTGTTCTTTTGAATGTAATTCCTAGTATTGTTTGTAATAACTGTACTGATGATGTCTTAAGATACTTAAGACGAAATATATACATATTATTAAAATTTAATTACTGTGGTATATGTGTGAATTTATAGTTATGAATACTCCACAGGTCTTATTATATAATAAATTCATGCTGTCCATCAAAGATTATACCATTGTTGTCAACCCAATTCTGGATCCCAGTACTCACCAGCTTCTCCAACACCTTAACCACAATATCTGACATACAGATAGGCCTATAATTTGATACTTGAGTTCTATCAATTCCCTTATGAAGCGGCACAAACTTGCCATTCTTCCACTCCTTTGGAACTCAATCCAACACAACACTCATATCAAAAAAACATGTTAAAGCAGATGCCAACTCCCTGGCACATTCCTTCAAAATATGTGGTGATATATTATCAAATACCACAGCCTTATTAAGATCAAGTCTGCTCAATTCCCCATACGCCTCTTGCTCACTTACAGTCAATCTCTCCTCCTCATCATCAACTGCTCTCAAACTCTGCATGATATCACATTCAAAAGAAGGAAAGACCTTTACAAACTGCTCATTAAGCAGCCCAACTATATACTCTGCAGCAGTTGTTCTTATACCATTTTCTCTAATCAATTTTTTATTTGCTGGCTACAAATCAAAAGAACTTCCTAGGATTCTTTTTGGCTTCATTAGCTAACTGCTGCTCATACTTCACTTCTGCTACCCTTACCAACCAAGTCACCCCTCCTTGTAAGTTCTTTGTAATCCTCATGGAATTGATTATTACCTTACCACTCTTCTTATGCTGCCTCAATAATGTCTTTTTCATCTCTATTGCATGTTTAATTTCTTCATTCATCCATTTCATACCTACCTTATTTTAGCTTCTGAGCCTTTGAATACATTTAGACATTGTTTCTACTAGATAGTTCTTGAATATGCACCAAGCTGCATTGATCTCCTTTTCAGCTAACTCTTCATTCCATGCTACACATGCAAGCTGTCTCCTGAGCTCCTCATAATCATCAGCCTTATAGATTCACATCTACCCTTTTCTCAGAGAGGTCCTCACACTGATGGCAACCACCCAGGTAATCACTTCATGGTCACTGTCACCAACAGAAGGGTGATTTGACACCTCATTTATAATTACATCCTCTGATGAGATGATCAAATTCAAGAGCCTCAATCCTCACGTGCCCTCTGTTACATACTGCCTGAGATAGTTGTCCCTCAAAAACTCAAGTTTTCTTCACTTCCAGTTGCTATCTCCTCATCCCAGTGTATATTGCCATAATTAAAATCATCCATAATGATCACCCTTTACCTATTTGCTTGGCTAATTTCATTATACATTTCATGGTCACTATCCTCCAGATTACCAGGTCTATAGCAACATCTAACTAAGTATATCATTCTGTTCACCTGTATCTCACACCAACACATTGTCTCAAAACCACTGCCACTGTTTCCCAATTGCTTATCTACCTTATATACATAACATAAGACTTTTACTATCATCAATAACACCCTACCTCCCTTTTTACCCTTTCTTTCTTCATGAAACACATTGTACCACTCCTTCTCTATTCCTGTCAGGAAGTCATCCTCATCCAACCATGTCTCATTTATTCAAACAATTCTGGGTGAACAGACTCAATTAATGCAACCATTTCATTTGCCTTGTTTCTTACACTTCTAGCATTGTTATACAAACATAGCAGCTCATTCCTGGATCTATAGCTAGTTTCACTGATATCAAACCTTCTTCAAATCCAGTTGATTTTCCTTGATCCCAGGTTATCCTGTTCTGTTTTTGTCTACACGCAGTTGATGCTCCAAGAGCACATTCATATCCTCTTGGAGCATCAACCTTTCTCTCACTGTATTCCCCTATCCACCCTGAGCCTCCCCATTTCCCTATCTGTCTCTTCTTTAATCCCCCTATCTTACTTTCCCATTCTTCCACATCATTTACCACTTGATCAGATTCATTCTCTGCACTCACTTCTCCATCTTCCAGCAGCAGTCTCTCCAAATGACTTACACCAAAATCACTGAAATGCAGTCCATCACTCCTATACAGTTCACTTCATCTTTCAGACTCAATCCACACATTAACAAACTGCATTCCTTTCTCCTCACACATTTCCAGTAACATGTAACATATCATTCATAATCCTTGCTCGCCACCTCATCTCACCACTGCCATACCTGGGAAACACAGTTACTACCTTTTCTATCACACTGCTATCTTTTATCCACATCAACAATCTCCTTATATCCAATCTGACATGTTCTTTGTGCCTCATCGTAACTAGTCAAGTCATTTGTCCTTATTAGAACTACCGACTCTTTGCTCACTTACTTCTCATATCCAATGCCTCAATCACTTTTCCCATTCTACTGCGGGAAACAAACATTTTGCATCCTCTTGTCCAGCACACCTTTAATAATTGAATCCCAATAGAATGCCATTCACAGGTCTTTCGTTACCTCTTTTATACCAATATTATTCATTTTTTTCATCATTTTCACTCTTCCATACATATCTTGAATTCTCTTAACTTCATTCCACATTCATTTGATCTCTTGCCTCATCTAACTCAACTTTCAAATCTTGAGTCACATTTTTGCTCTCATTCACTCTCTCAATTTTGTTGCCAGTCATACACACTTGTTTGCAGTCAACTCCATAAAAAAAGGGGTGGGGAGCAATTCTTCAATACGTGACAAAACATTGATTTAATAGATATTTTTGGACTTCTATCCACCAAAGGTTGTATACCAATAATATATTAATAACATCAATTTTGGCTAAAGATTTTTTTTTCTATTTTTATTAATGATATATCTCTTGCATTTTATTTATATTTTACAAAATCCAGGCACCTTACTCTAGAGATCAAACATGGCACTTTTTCAACCCACTTGAGGTCTCAAATATGCACGGTGGTCGTCTTACACTGGGTGATGAAATTCACCTCCTACTTAAAGACAATTGCAAACATCCATGCCCGTAGCAGGATTCAAACCTGCAGCCTGTGGCTTGGAGAGTGGATATACTAACCACTCAACCAACCAGGCCGGCAATATGATGTGGAAATACAACAAATTAAAGATGCTAAGAAATTATATTATATTCTTGGTTTATAATCCTTTATCCAAGTGTAAGCAAATAAAAATTTGCACATGAAGTAACATCATGACTGGGTTATTTGTATATGGAGGCTAATGATTTCACATTAATTGCCTTAGTATCTCATAATACAAAACACATATCCTTACGGACACTTATAATACTTGGCATTATGGGAAGGGCCACTACCCAGACCCAGAAGTGATATCAAGGTTGAAGTAACGCAGAGTCATATTTGCATGCACACATAGTCAAAAGGTGTCACACCATATTACATAGAAATACAACACCAGTCTGTCATAATGGAAGAACCCATAATTTTCAAGTAAACAGAGCTGCATATTTATTCTAGTGTTTAGTACATGCTGATTATTATTATTATTATTATTATTATTATTTCATCACTCAGTTTGAAAGAGGGAGCTGTGATAGGATACCATGTTGGGTGACAAATTAGACCATCCCAAGTCAACAATCAGTGATACCATACTGAGATGGAAGCACAGGGAGTCAACTGCAAGTATTACCCAAAGTGGATGACCCACCACACTCACTGAACATGAATAGGGTGCTATGAAGGATAATATGTAAATACTGCTATTCATCAGCTGACACATTGAATGCAGAGTGGCGGGTTTTAACTGGAACACAAATCTCCACAAAAAATTCAGAACTCAGGAAGCAAAGGAAGTTAACTGCAAGTGCTACCCACACAGTAGATGACCCATCACACTCACCAAACATGACCGTAGGGTGCCACAGAGGATAATATGTAAAAACCACCATTTGTCGGCCAACACATTGAATGCAGAGTTCCAGGCATCGACTGGAACATGAATCTGCACAAAAACATTCAGAACTGAGGCTCACGACATAGGTTTCCATGATAGGATTGCAATATACAAGCTCCATATTACCCAAAGCATGCAGCATTGTATTCAGTGATGCAGAGCGTACACAGAGGGACGTGGAAGCCTGGAAAGCTGTATTATGCAGCAACGAATCACACTACAGATCGACAGGTGTGGTGGATGCCTGGTGAAGATTTCTTACCAGAGTGCGTAATTCCAACTATGAAATTTGGAGGTGGCAGTGTGCTTGCATGGTTTTGTTTTTCCTGGTTTGGCCTAGGACCTCTGTTGCCATGAACACTGAGAGGTATCTGAACATTCTGGACTTGCAATGCTTCCTGCTTTGTGGTATTTTTACAGAACACAATTGTTTTTTTCAGTAAGACAGTGCACCATGTTATAAGGCTACTGATGTAACTGCAGTGTTTGTGGAAATAAATGTCACCACACTTGACTGGCCTCCACAGTCAAGTGTGGAGGCCAGTCAAGTGTGACTCAACCCTACTGAACATCTGGGGGGATGAACTGGAGCATCGGGTGAGGTCAAGGGATGTCCGCTTAAGAATAGTCCAAAATTCCCATTGATCACTATCGCACACTTGTGGAAAGTATGCCCTGTAGGATTGATGCAGTTATCGCAGTGAAAGGAGGTCCTACATCTTATTAAGGTAGGCACTACAGTGGCTGTGGACTTCTTTCCAAGCAGGTATTTGAAAGGCTGGTTAGAGATATGATACACAATTCATATGAGAATATGAATATTTCCAGAGAGCAGCATGAGTTTATTAAGGGGAGATCTTATTTTATTTCAATATAACTTACTTATATTTTATAACAGGATGACACTTGTGTTGCAGTGATTTTTAAAGATTCTGCATGGGTCTTCATAGAATACTTCATGAAAAGCTGCTTTTGAAATTGAGGATGTGGATGGATAGTCATTTGTTAGCATTGTTGTTGGGATGGCTGTGTTTGAGGTGCAGTGTCTTGAAAGAGACATATGGCAAGCAGAGTAGCACAACTATAGAATTCTCCTCTGGGTCACCTATTAAGGGGTTAAAAGGAGATACTCAACTGTTTTAAGATGATGCTAAATTGAGGAGAGTAATGACAGAGCTCTGATGTGAGGTTGTCACAAGAGGATTCAAACAGATGAGTAGGGATTTCAATTCAGCATTGGTAAGTGAAACAAATATTATGAAATGGATTTCATTGATTGACCTATGCACAAGGAGGTGGAGGAAGCAAGAATCCTAGCTATGTTGGCAGATAGTGTGAAGGCTACTGAGAGGAATGCTGCCAATAATGCACATGACACTTATAAATAGAGATAAGGAAGTGACTGTGTTACTGTATAAGGTGCTGATCAAAACACATCTAGATTTCTGTACACATATCTTGTGATGTGGCTAGCAGGGTAACAATTACATATTTGAGAAAGTCCATAGATGAGTAACTCTTAGGGCTGCAAACAGGAGGCGATATGATTGAGATATACAAGTTGATGAGATGCATTTATGAGACAGATATACGGGAAATTCTGCATAGGGTAACAGATAGACAAGAATGAAAGATCAAGAGAGAGGGACCAATAATTTTAATAAGTGACTTCACAGTTACTAGGAATCAGACATGATATCAGAGCCTGAGAAATGGAGAAAGTAGGAAGCAACAGATAATTCAACTCAAATATTTCTGATGCCAATGGCTGGCCATTTACTGAGTGCTTGAGAGATAAAGTGGTCCTGTTTTGTTAATCAAGATGGAAGGAAAGCTCAAGTGGTTGTAAGTAGCTGACTAGATAGTTTAGATCTACAGGCAGTTATTTCTGGTAACATTTGTTGTTTCTTGTAACAGTTGTTTCTTAAAACCAGTATTTGATTTTACTGATAGAGCACATACTGGTACAGTTACTTCTATAATTATATTGGAAGATGTCATGTATTTCAGATTAATTTTCATGAATTTAAAGTCTTTATGTTCTGTAACCTTATAACAGTAATATTGCTTGTATGGCTGTAATAAAGAAGGCTACAGTAACATGGAATGCAATACTGTAGATGATGAGCAGTAATGGAATGGAGTGTTTGGTTAGGCTAAAGAGGTGTGAAATTTTGTTGGAGGTTGAGCACAATGTGTTTCCAGAGGAAATCTCAGTGCACAAGTTACTTGATCTTCTCATTACAATCTATGGTTAATTGCAAGTTTTTTTTTTTTTTTTAGCTGGCATAGTTCTTGAACATCGATGCTATGTGTGTGGTGTAGATGAGGACTGAGACAGAAGTTCACCAACATTTTTTTTGAAGACTTGTAGGTTGTAGTTGTTTGGGAATACTTCATGAGGAAGGCTGTTCAAGAAGACAGAGGTAGATGGAATAAAAGATGTGTTGCACTTGCAATGAAAAGGGATGCTGAGCAGCTGCTGCTCTTGTTTTAACAGGTACAACAGAAAGTAGAGGAAATGGTTGCCAGTTCAGTGGATCAGTGACCTTTGAAGTACCTGTAGAACAGACCCAGTGCTGAATCATTACATCTTAGATAGAGGATGGAGTGATTGCGTAAGAGAGGAGTCATCTATGAGATGAACTGCTCTACTTTGGAGAGTGTCAAGAATTTTTAGGAAAGTTTTAGGAACTCTATCCCAAACAGGTGAGCAGTATTCTAAGGTTGGGAAGATTTCAGATTTTCATAGAGTTAGTAGCTGGGTAGGCATAAATAGCATCCTGAGTGGAAGAGATTGCCTAATATTTTGGATGTTGAAGAAGCTATTAATGTGATGTGTTTATGCCAGGAGAGGCTGGAGGTAAATGCTAGTTCAAGCAGAGTCTTCTGATCATGTCTAGTGATTGGTGTATTACTGAAGGTAAGGGCAGGTGAGTCGAGATCCCTTTTTCAAGAGAAAAGGCAAGACTGCATCTCAGTGGCATTGAAGGTGACCAGATTTTCCTCACCCCATTGAAGGATGGTATGTAGATCAATGTTTAAGGCACTAGTTGCAGACGATCCTGAAGCCAGGGATGTCCAAGCACTGCATAGTTTGTTAATGAGTAGGATGAATTGATAATATTAGTGTATCATCTGCAAAGCTATGAATGACTAATGGTGATTGACAGTAGTTGATTTATGTACAGGAGAAAAAGAGGGAGCAACCTGCCAAGACATGCTGTGAACTCTGGTTACTCAATTACAAGGGGTGGCAGACAGCAATGTCTAATCTCACAAAGGTAAGTGCCACCCTTTTTTTGCAAAAGGAACTGTGAAGTGTGTAATTTGGACATTGAAGGTGGAGAGTAGTGGATATAGCTGCAATTTGGGTTTCTGTGAAGGGTAATAGGTCTGGTCAGGATGACTGCAAGCGATGGTGAACATCACTTATGTTTGTTTGTTAATGTTATGGATGCTAGTAAAGTAGATATGAAAGCGAGTTTTTATTAAGGAGATTCTGACATGATTTGTATGAATCATTGTAATTTCATTCATTGTTACATGAAAGGATAGAGTGAGTGCATGGTGAGAGGAGATAAAAAGACTCTTGGGCATGACATATGATATACAGTGACCAGTCTTCTTGCTACAACATGGTCTCAACAGCACCTCAGTGCTTTCCACATACCAGCACTTGGACTATCTTTCCTGGCACAACCTCACAGAGTATGTGGCAGTGGGATTTTGTGCCAGTTGACTAGGAAGCTTCCTGACTCATTAGTGACAGATTTGGACCCATGCACTATCTGGCCGCTGGTCTGTGGTACCTCTGTTTTTACTGATATAACTTTCAAATGGAGATTTAATACCTTGGGTTTCTAAGTATGTTTGGCAACCCCTTGAAGAGTATCACTCACAGTGCACAGAGGTCAGAAAATAAGCCAAAATCCCTGCTCTGGGGACCAAACATGGGGACCAAAAAAATGGCATTTGGCACTTCAGACCTCCAATAAGTTAGTTGGTATTTCAGTGAGAGATAAACCAAGGAGTCCGACATGGATGTTCCCTCTCAGCAACTCTTTTTAATATTTACCTAAACGAAATAATAATAAAATGGAATAAAAATTTCCATCAAGGTATTAAGTTTTCTCCTACAGTGAACTTAAACTCTCTCCTTTTTTTTGCTGACAACCAGATAATAATTATAAATTCTGAAGACAACTTACAGAAAGCTATTTTAGATCTAAATGAGATAACCAAAGATTACGGTATGATAATATCAACAGAAAAATCAAAAACTATAGCCTTTAAAGGACAAGATCCAGCAAGAACTAAGATAGTAATAGATAACAAGATCTTAGAACAGGTGAATTCATTTAACTAACTAGGATGTATGATCACATATGAAAATGAAAAAGATATAAATGTAAAAATTGCAAAATAATTAAAAATAACAGGTAATTAACTCTACATTTAAATTTAACCTAGTTCAAAAACAAACCAGACTAAAAGTATACAATACATTAGCCCTATCAGTCTATTGTATGGAAGTGAAATCTGGACAATAAAATAAAAAGACAAACAAAGTTTAATAACAGAAGAAATGAAGTTTATGAGAAAAACTGCAAAGTATACTCTATTTGATCACAAAAGAAACAAAGAAATTATGAAAGAATTAAACCAAGAATCAGTAATAGAAAAAATTAAAAAATATAAACATAAATGGATGGAACATATTCAAAGAATGAAAATAGAAAGATTACCAAAACAAGCCTTAAAGTGCAAGCCATTAGGAAAAAGAAAACCAGGAAGTCCTCTTAAAAGATTCAACAATGACTTCTAAGATGGAACAGGCCAAGCTAGGCCTAAATCCTTGATATGCATGATGATGATGATGATGAAGGTCATCTATTACCTAGTGGGGTCTAGTTGGCATTTTCTCCAACCAGTAAGATATCCTTTTGTAGTGAGAATACTCACTTGGTTTACCAGAGCCCCTTTTGTAGAAATGGCCACATCATGGGAAGGCTGTATATTGTGCATCACTTGTTCATTAGAGACCTGATTTAAAAATAGATTGATCTAGCACTGCCCTAGGATGTCAGTAATCCCTGATTTTTGTATAAAATGGTGATTATTATTATTACATGACACCTCCAGGGAGTCAAGGACTCATCATGGGAGGGCACACTACTCTACTTCACTAAATACATCTCATCCTCTCCACTGCTACTTAATTCTCCAACTACAACACTACTACCATCAATGCCATCTATCACCCATCATCACCAACAACAGTATGTTTTGTCTGTAAATTGCATGCGTTCTGAAGCCAATTTGTCTGTATGTGGGATGAAAAACCCAAGTTTCTGGGAGAAAGAAACCCTGTTACCACCATATGAGATCGGCTAAAAAAAATCATTCAGAAAACCAAAACCAACCATAAGAAACCATCTTGTGTAGGTTGGTTTTCTGAACATAGACAAACAATTGACTGGATGGTAAATAGCAAACTAATGTAGCTGACCACATCTGACCATATTAATTGTTCAGATATGATCAAATCAGGATCTTATAAAGGGAAATAGTAACTTCCTTATTCTTAAATGTCAATTTTTTTTTATATATATATATTATTATTATTAAACCAGACCTCCATAGAATTCAGAAGATTCGTTGAGGGAGGCACATACTGTTACACATAAAGCCCATCAAACAGTGCTTTAAACTCATTCAATGTATCTTCATTGAATGTCAAGCAATTTCAAGCAATGCATTCCACTCACCACCACCCTCCATGCACAGAACCCACTCCTTATATCCCTGCTCATCCCTTTATACAGCTTTTAGGCATGTGCCCTTGCTCTATGCCCTACTCACATTTTGTAAAAATTTTCTTCCACATCAACCTGGTAGCAATTTTAGAGCAACCCTTTATCAACTTAAATGTCTCAATCATATCTATTTTTTTTTATATATATATATTATTATTATTAAACCAGACCTCCATAGAATTCAGAAGATTCGTTGAGGGAGGCACATACTGTTACACATAAAGCCCATCAAACAGTGCTTTAAACTCATTCAATGTATCTTCATTGAATGTCAAGCAATTTCAAGCAATGCATTCCACTCACCACCACCCTCCATGCACAGAACCCACTCCTTATATCCCTGCTCATCCCTTTATACAGCTTTTAGGCATGTGCCCTTGCTCTATGCCCTACTCACATTTTGTAAAAATTTTCTTCCACATCAACCTGGTAGCAATTTTAGAGCAACCCTTTATCAACTTAAATGTCTCAATCATATCCTCTCACTTCCTCCTATTCACAAGGCTTTACAAACTATGTCCCCTCAATCTGTCTTCATATCCCACATCCCAAAGATGAGTTGCCACCTTCAATCTTCTCTGGAACCCTTCCAATATATCCTCATCACCAAGAAAACTAGAGAACCAAATCTGTGTGCAGTAATCCTACGAGGTCTGATCAGGACCTTATACAACAGAACCAGAACAATATTCCACCTTAGCACCATCAGCAAACATGAATATCATCCCTGATATCATCAAATACCTAAGTGCAGAGAGATTTGTACATTTAGAGTTTCAATAACAAATATTATAGAAATGTTTTATATATCATAAAAAAAATCACAGTTTGAGAAAAAAAAAAGGATCACTCACTGTCAAATGGCAACAGTAGGCAGATGTTTATATTTGAGAAGTATGATGCCCAAGCATTACTCAGTACCTCAAAGAAATAAGAGGAGTAACAGAAGATTATCAATTCTGTAGAGTAATAATAATTGTTATTTTATGTGTACCTCCATGGAGTTCGAAGACTTATCACAGGAGACTCAAGCTATCCACACAGTATCCATCATACCTCCCCTTGAACTTATTAACAGACAAAGTGTGCACAACTGATTCTGGCAATCCATTCCATTCATTCACTACTCTCCAAGCAAAAAATCTAGTCCTCACACCCCATACTAACCAAACTCTTATTCCACTTCTAGGGATGATTTCTTATTCTGTCCTCTTTAGCCAAGTGCTGAAACATTTTATCTACATCTGCCCTATAAAACCCTAAACTTTATTGGTGTAAATGTGCAATATTCCACTGCTTAAATGAGAATTCTATAACTTTCTTTTAGTACTGGTTTTTATATGGTGAATAAGGTATTTAAAAAGAATGTGTGCATTGTACATTTATTTACTACCATGTCTTTCACACAACACAACACTAATCACACCTTCATTCAAGTCATCATTAAATCAATGACTTTCTCCAACAATCTTTTTGAATTGTATTACAGATTTATATCATTAATGGTATATATATATATATATATATATATATATATATATATATATATATATATATCAGGGGAGACTATTCCGGGTGAGCTAGGTGTGCGGTGCTCATCCACGAAATATCAGTATCGCCGATATTATATTTTTGCATTTATTCCCATTAAAGACTCACCCAATTGTTTGCAGACTTCGCGCGCTATTACTAAAATTGAACACAATATACTGCACTAATGCTTCATTGTCCTCTTCACGAGGATAATAAAGTATTAGTGCTTCATGAAGAAGCACTAATACTTTAATCGATTAAAATATTCCACAAATTATAATTGTAAAATTGATTGGGATATGTAATCTTACACCCTGGGAACACTTTGTCTGTCTTAAAATTTTATTATGGGTTGGCCTGTTGTGAGGCAGCCATAGAACACATGTTTTATTGCAGTAATGAAACACGTGTTCCTGTTTTTGGTTCATCTTTTTCTGATTTGTGAACAGCAAAGTGTAAAGTGTGAATTGTAAATTTATAGGAAACAAATTTAAACAAAAAAATACATTTTTAAAAGGTAAGTGTATGTAATTTAGTATTATTTTACTTGTTAGTTTTATGATTTTTTTGCTTTTAAACTGAAATAATTTAATTTAGGATTAATTAATTAGTTGATTTATAAATTTTTTAATATATGAAATTGTGCTAAAAACTATTAAATCTGAATACCTTTTTTTTTTCCCACGAATTAAAGATCATTAAAATCGATGCAAAATGAAAATAACGTATTTATAGTTTACATCGACCAATAATTACATTAAAAAAAGCTAAAATACATTTATTTATTGATGTAATTATTTAATTAAATCAAATAATTATAAAAATTTATTGATGTAATTATTTGTCTCCAAGCTCCCCCCCCCCCCAGAAAACATGACAGCACACCCAACCAAAATGATCACGCTACGCCACCAGTGGTGATTTAGCCTACTGCAGATGGTTATTCAGGAGTGTCAAAGAAAAGGAAATGTATGTGGAATTATAAGGCAGGTGATTATAAGTCTTAGATATCAACTTCGGACAGTTTCATGGAAGGAGGAATTGGAAGGGTGAGATATCATTAGTGCTTGGGAAATTGTGAAGGAATATTTGTTAGCAGCAATAGTAAGCTGTATTCCACAATTGAAGGAGAGAACACAATTTGGTGTAAAGTGGATAACAAACAACATCAAACAGTAACTGCAGGTGAAAAAGAGATTACAGAAGAGATATAAGGGGAGGGTGGAGATCAGATGCATGAGGAATATAAGACTCAGGCCAGGAGAGTGACTAGTATGGTGAGGAAGGCAAAACTAGAATATGAGAAGAGATTGGCATTAAGATCCAAAGAAATTCCTAGGGAATTTTTTAGCTATGTGGCCAGTAGGAGGAGAAATGATTGTGGAAGAATTTTGTGGGATAAAAATGAGAATAGAGTGACTGATGCAGAGGAGATAGTGGAGTCATTCAATGAACACTTTATTGGAGTATTTAATCCTGAAGAAATAGGGTTTAATATTAGAGAGATAGGGCAGGTTCGAGGTTTAGAGGTGCAAGACGAGAGTGTGTTCCAAATACTGAGTACTCTGGATGTCGGTAAAGCTGGAGGACTGGATGGTATTTCACCATGGGTTTTGAGAGAATGTGCTAAAGAACTGATAGCTCCATTGACCTGGCTTTTCAATCAAAGTCTGACTATGGGAAAGGTACCCAGGGAATGGAAGGAAGGAAAGATAGTGCCATTGCATAAGGGCAGTAGCAGACTGGAAGTGCCTAATAATAGGCCAGTTTCTGTGTCATCAGTAGTTGTTAAGGTCTTGGAGAAATTGGAGAAACCGGATTTGTTAAAGGGCACTCTTGCTTAAGTAATATGATTGCCTTTTATAATAAAGTGACAAGAGCAGTTGATGAGGGAAAGGCATATACTGCCATTTTTTTTTTGGATTTTGCAAAGGCATTTGATAGGGTACCACATGATAAGCTGATACTTAAGTTGCAGTAGATGGGTTTAGATGTCGGGTTAGTCAACTGGATCCAGGATTGGCTGTCTGATAGGTATCAGAGAGTTGCATATGTTGAGGAAATATTAAGGAGGCAAAAGGTTATGGGGGGGGGGCGAATCCACAGGACTCAGTACTGAGACCTGTATTGTTTAACCTTTATATCAATAACAAATGCAAACAATTCATTTGTTTGCATATGATGTGAATGAAGCTGGGAAGGGTTATCAGTAATAGTGCAGATGTGGCAGCCCTTCAAGAGGATTTGAATAAACTGGACAGATGGGCTAATGAATGGGGGGTTTCGGTTTAATGCAGCAAAATGTAGTCTTGAAGTTTGAGATACATCTATGGGAGGTACTGTGTTGGAGGAGTTGTACTAGAGGAAGTAGGGGAGACCAGAGATCTATGGTTAATGATTGATAGAAACTTGAAATTCGGGGAACATATTGCAAAGATGGTGAAGGTAACCCATAGGATTGCTGCAATACTGAGAAGGATGCTGTCCTGCAGAGATAAAAGAGTTATTATTCCATTGTATAAGACTCTGATCAGACCACACTTAGACTATTGTTCTCAAATTTGGTCCCCAGGATTTGAAGAGAATAAATTAACTGTGGAAAGGGTACAGAATGCAGATAACAAAGATAGTTTCAGGGCTGTACAATGTTAGTTATGAGAATCGGCTGAGGGAATGTGGACCTCAGAGTTTGGTGGATAGAAGAAGGAGAGGAGATATGATCAAGACTTTTAAACTGTTGAGAAGCAGTTACAGGGTTGACACTGGGTAGTTCTTTCACTTGGTGGAACAGCAGGGGCCATCCCTGAAAGTTATGAAAGGAAGCTGTGAGGAGCGGTTTCTTTGCGTGGAGGGTGGTTGAACTGTGGAATGCACTGCCTGATAGAGTGGTGCGAACAAGAACGGTCAATGAGTTCAAGAAGTGGTATGATAGACTTTGTGTTTCCTAGGAAGGTCCTCCCATGATGAGTCTATTGACTCCATGGAGGCCTGAATAATAATAATAATAATAATAATAATATCCTCATAGGGAGCATTCCACAGACCACTCACCATCATGGCCACTTGCATCTTGATCCTCTCCACTATTTCCAAGTATACCAAGTGACTAGAACTGAGCACAGTAATCAAGATGTAACAAGACTTATAATGAAAGCAAAAAGGGAACTCTATAAGATGGATCTATAATAGTATCGTAATACAGATCTGTATAATAAGTTACTATAATAGCCTGTTCCATATTATCTAGCATTATTTGACTGTTGAAATAACTATTTTCCTAGATGTTAATAATGTTCTAATCCATAAGTTGCATGTCATAATTACTGAAGCTCAAAATTGAACCCACAAATCTACTTGCTTCCTTGCAGGTAGATTTGTAACATTCATGAAATGATGTGAGGCATTTATTATGGTGATCTGTTCCTTCACCAAAGCAATGGGAATTGAACTTACTATTCAAAGAATAGTGTAACAATCTTAACAAACAGTTCCACCTGACACTGGCTGCACATCAGTGATCAGATAGTCTATCATACCATCATAATCTGAATTTAAGTAGTAATGTTAGCACTCTCTCCCCTCCTCTTTTTTTGTGAAGTATCTATAGGCTAGAATCTAATAGTAATGCTTAGTCTGTGTAATTTTATTTTGCGTTTTGAATGTTTTTCAATAGTATATTTAGTTGCACAAGTTCTAAATGGTTAGGTGAGAATGCATTTATCATACATTATTTATTATAAGTATTTCAATGGTAATGTCTCTTCCCACTTATTTGTTATTTTTGTTCAGGATAATATACCAACGCAGTGAAGAAACTGTAACCAAAGGTTATTTGCTTTCAACCTTGCACAGTATCGAAGATGAAAAAATGGATACGTCACAGTTTGCAACCTGTGCATCGAATCAACAGTATCAAGGTAAATAATGATAATCAATAGCATTAGCAGAAACCATTATTATGAAATTAATAGGATTAAAACTATCAGTCCTGAACTTTATACAAATGATAATGATTCATAATGGATGTAATAATACTTTGGAAATGTGAATCTATTTATCTATCAAACATAATCATGGGTAGTAGTGCACAAATGAGTCTGTGCTCTGAAGGTTGAAGATTTGTGGTTTACAGAAAATGTTTGATAGGCAGAAAGGAGATGATATGATTGAGACATACAAATTACTGATGGGTTTTTACAAGATTAATACAGAGGAATTTTTTCTAGGGGCCATCCCTAGAAACTGAGCAAGAGTGTAGTTAGCAATGGTGTCAGGACTAGAATTATTGCTTGAGGGTGTTGAATGAGGGTGAATATATAAGTTATGATAGATACTGCAGGAATGTTGGATAGTGCTTGGAATGACGTTATAGGCCTCCTACAATAAATCTAAGGACTCCATGGAGTTGCCCATAATAATAATAATAATAATAAAAAAAAAAAGAACTGCCAATTATATTTTAGTTTTCTTCTCTTTCCAAAGAGCTACAGCATTTTTTTCTTTAACACTCAAAACCTATAAGTCAATCATGAATAGTTCCATTTTTCTCTTTATTCAATCCTTGAAATGCATCATCAGCTAAATAATTATGAAACACAAACATTGGCAAATGACTGTATATAGCACACTACTACCTACTATAGCCATATTACTACATCACAGTTGGCTGTAATATATATGTTCTTACAGCCATCATTGTAAGATATGTTCTTACATCCAGAGCCACAACGATAAAGTATTTTGAAAGTTTTTCACTTGGTTATACTATAAATTAAAGATGCCAAGAAATTATATTCTTGATTTCATCCGTTATCCAAGTGTAAGCATAAAACGTTTGCATGTGAAGCATGCAAACTTTGCAACTGGGCAAGTGACCAAGGCTACTTGTATATAGAGGCTAATGACTTCACATCAATTGCCTTAGTATCCCATAATGCAAGGCACATATCCTTATGGAAAAGTATAATGTTATGCATTATGGAAAAGGCAACTACCCAGACCGGTTTCAACCTTTATTGAGGTATCATCAGTGGGAGCCAGACCCAGAAGTGATACCAAGTTTGCAGAACGCAGAATGTTACTGGTTTGATGGGTGAAGCATATATGCTTTTCATATTCCCCTTTGTCTGAGAGGGAAGTTCTTTGAGTGGAGAGTTATTGAGCTTTAAGCTCGCCCTGGATGGGCAGTGAGATTAGCTATGTTCAGCTGAGCATAGAATTGACTTGGGTCTTTTGTATTTGCAGAATTCTGCTTCACTGTAATCTGAAATTTGCCTGATCAGGGGGTTTGGATGATTGCTTGTCTTGGCAAAGAACTTTTCTGCTAGGTCATGAAGGAAGGATGAGATGTAGGGAATGTTGACTTCTCTGTGAATCTGAGAGTTTCTAATGAACCATGGGGCATCCAGGATCATTCTCAAGCATTAGTTCTGTATCCTCTGCAGTTTTAGAATATTTGTATGCGAGGTGTGGCTCCATGCAGGAGATGTGTAAGTGATGACTGGGCGTATTACCATCTTGTATATGAGTAGTTTGTTCAGGATATCCAGTTTGCTTCTTCTGTTGGTCATGGGGTAGAGTTGTGCGATTACTTTCGATGTCTTGGAACTCACGTGTTTTATGCGATTGGTGAACCGAAGTTTTTTTGTCAAGCATCATACCGAGATATTTTACTTCGCTCTGCCATGGAATCTTGACTCCTAGCAGGTGTATATCTTTATTGGTCTGAAGTTTCTTCCTAGAGAACAGTATGGCTGAACTGTTCAGTGGGTTTGCTTGGATCCTCCAGTCCATCAACCATTTCTCCAATATATGGATATTGTTTTGAAGTCTACTGATAGCTAGTTTGGGGCTGTGAGATCTTGCTAATAAAGCAGTATCATCAGCATAGAATGCAGTGATTGTTGAATTAGGGTTTTTAGGGATATCAGTTATGTAGATAGAAAATAGCAGGGGAGCCAGAAGTGAGCCCTGTGGCACTCCTGCAAAGATCTTGCGTCTGGTTGAAAGAGTTTCATTTATTTTGACTTGTATGAATCTGTCTTTCAGATAAGAGTTAATTATTTTTAACAAGGTTAATTGGCACATTGAATTTGATGAGTTTGTAGAGAAGATCCTGATGCCATACCTTGTTGAAAGCCTTTCCAGCATCTATAAAGACTGCAGCTGTGTTGAAGTTCCAGCTGAAACCTTTTGTAATGTGTTCCACCAGTCAATGTATTTGTTCAGTAGTACTGTGATTTTTTCTGAAACCGAACTGCTCGTCCGGAATAATTCCTAGCTTATCAGTTGCTGTTTGAAGCCTTGTAAGGATGACTTTTTCCGCCACCTTTCCAAGGCTGGGTAGAAGACTGATAGGTCTGTAGCTTTCGGGGAGTTGAGAGTTCTTTCCAATCTTTTTGATTGGCATGATGTCTGCCGTTTTCCAATTTATAGGAAAATACTCGAGTCTGAAGATGGCATTGATTATGTTGATTAGCTGGACAATGACTCTTCTGGGGAGTAGTTTGATTATTCTGTTTGAGATTCCATCTGGGCCTGGGCCTTGTTGTTCAGATGGGTTATGATGTTTATATCTTCTGCTGGAGAGGTGGGTGTGATGAGTTCTGAGTTATTCTTTTGTTGTTGTAACATCTGCTTGACTCGGTGGTGAATCTTGTAGATAAGATTGATATTCAGGTAGAGTAATATTCAGGTTTCCGTAAGAGGGATTACAGTGAATGTGATTAGGGTTACTCCCTTATTAGTCTGAATTGGAGGTATAATTTGCCTTTTGGTGCGGAGGGCTTTCAAGAATTTCCAGATGGATCTGTCCTCTGGGTTTAAGTTCGACAGCTTAGTTTCCCAATCATGGTTTCGATGTTTTTGCAGGGCTTCACGAACTTGTTTGTTTAAACTATTCAGAGTTGTTTTGTCTTGAGGAGCTCTTGTATTATGGTACCTCTTTCTGGCTTTGTTTTTTAATCTGATTAGGTCCATGATTTCTTCAGGGATCTGACCGCTAGGGTAAAAGACTGTGGTTTTCATGACCAATGTTATTGCTTTTTTGAGGTCTATCTCCTCTTTATTGCAAATAATAGGGACTGGGCCAATGTGCTCTGGGAGGATTCTGGAGAGCTTGTCCCAAGATATGAAAGTGTGCGGAGGAGAGAATTGCTCTTGTGTACCGAGTTTAAGCAGAATGTGGTTGTGGTCGGAAGAGAGCTCGTTTAATGTTTCCAATTGATATTGGTATCCAATGTACCTGAGGATGACAATGTCAAGTACGTCTGAGCTCCCAGTTGGGCTGTTATGGGTGGGGTCTGTGGGTCCTGCTATGACAATAGAATTTTGCGTTGAGTAATAGTTAAGGGTATGACCTTTGTCGTTGATTGTAGAGCTATATCAAGCTGTATGCTTGGCATTAAAGTCACCAGTCATGATGATGGAGTCTGTGGAGCCAAGAATGGAGTCCAAGTCAGCTACCAGTAATGGGATGCTGGGTGGATTGTATACAGCATAGATTTTGATACTGCCAGCATTTTTAGTATGCACTTCAAATGCCTGTTATCTCTAGATTCTTGGTTTGTGGATTGGCCAGGACGTTGTGGCTTAGGTAGTTTTTAATGTAAACGGCTGTCCCTCCTCCACTGCTGGTGAGTCTATCTGTTTTGTACAAAATGTAGTTCCGTAATTTAGGGTTATTAGTTGGCCTGAAATGTGTTTCATTAACTAATACTATGTCAGGATTGTTTCTCTGAGTGAACTCTTGCAATTCCAGAATTTTGTTGCTCAGTCTGTTTGCATTCCATGCAGTAATCATGAGCGAGTTAGGCTGATACTTTCTTTTATTCATTGTTGAGGGCTGTCAAAATTGAGTAGGTACCTTGTAGAAATCTTTTTGTGGAGGAAGGTGAAGGATTTGTCATGCTGAATTCTTGTAGCATGGTAGCTAGTGAGGCAGTTAACACAGAAGTTAGATTAGAGCTTGTTTGTTCATGGGATGGGATAGCCTTTGTTCGTGCTGCCTCGGCATAAGTTTTGGTCATTGCTGCAGCTTGATTTCTTTCCTGAGTTGTCGGACTGGAGATTATTTGGACCTGTGGACAACCTGCGTGGCTGCCTTGAGCATCTCTGTAGGGTGTGGAAGGGGCAGCTATTACTGACCCACAGTTATTTGGGTGTGCAATGCACTCCCTTGTAGTTGGTAGGGTGAGGTCCTCCACAGTTGGCGCATTTAGCTGGCATGGATCTTGGCTTGGTGCAAATGATGGTCTGGTGGCCCTTGCCACATTTTAAACACCTGAAATTTGCCTTGCAAAGTTTTTGGGCATGGCCAAACCTTTGGCATCTATGGCGCTGCCCAGCTGACAACTTTTTACTTAGTGGCTCAGTGGAGATTCTGAGGTCACAGATGGTGGTCAGTTCATATATGTTTTTCTGCATCTTGTCAATCTCTATCAGCACTAGTGGCATTGGCCATTTATCTGACCTGAGCATCCTACTAACTTTGACTCGGGTCAGGCCCCGACTCATAAGGTCAGCAGTGATTTCTTCAGAGGTGACACCTTCGGTTACCCCGCTAAGTACTACCTTGAGATTCTTTTCACTTAATAAAGCAAAAGTGTGATAAGGAAGACTTTTGTTATCCATTAGTTTTGTCATTTGTCTGTAGTCAGTGACTGAGACTGGCTGTATTTTGACTCCTTCATTTTGATTTTTAGCCCAGGAATATGAGATTTGATGTTCTCTAAGGGCTGATGTGACAGTGGTCCATTTGTCCTTGTCCCTTAGTATAACAGGTGGAACCTTTTCGGTGTTCCTCGGGACATCTGGTGTATGTGAGTCTTCATCCATTCAGTCCTCTGTAGTTCTTCATCTTTTGGTCTTTTGTTAGAATGCTCCCCCTGTGTGTTGTTTTGGCAGGGGAATTTTGGTGACAGAGCAGTAATGAGTTCTTCTTGTGATATCTCATCCTCCTCTCCATCCTTGTCCAAAACTGATTGTTAGTTTGAATGTACTGCTTCATAAAACCTGGCCAGTCAGATTCAAGCTTGCCTATTATAAGTTTCAGTACCTCTAGGGACTGCTCCTTGATGTTTTCCATATCTGAGCAGCGATCTCCTGATTGGCAGAAATTGTTTGACAGCAGTATATGTAATCCCGCAGGGCTAGGGGCCTGCCAGCAAAGAATCCTGTAGACCGAGGTGGTCTACTAGCAATATAAAATCCCGCAGGGCTAGGGACCTGCCAGCAAAAGTCATGTAGACTGAGTTGGTCTACTAGCAATATTTAGTCTTGTTATGTCCTACTAAATGGGGAAAGGAGTATCAGTATCTCACTTGGCCACATATTGGAAACCTACCTCCCTATAAAACCTTAAATCGATCACTAGTCCTCACTGGGGGTGGGCCTGCTGGCCATTTGACCTCTTGCATATTTCATGCAGAGGGGGAGACAGTAGGAACCAGTGCAATGTGAGATTTTTGAGAAACCTTATATGAAATCTAATCAGGCTCAGTCTAAAATAATACGTCCGTTCTCATCAAAAGCCAAAAGCAGAATCCTACCAAGGTTGAAGTAATGAAGAAGTCATAAACTTACCATATACTAGCAGTCAAAAGGTGCCACACCTTATTTCTAAAATACTCTGGATTAGAGATAGATGCTGAAAGTTTTTTTTTTTCCCCGCTTGGTTATATTATAAATTAAAGATGCCAGAAATTATATTCTTTGTTTCATTCTTTATCCGAGTGTAAGAAACGAAGAAATTTTTGGGCTCTGATTAGTTCATCCTGGCCAAAGGTTATCGGCATTAGTGAGACATGGCTAACAGAAGATGATATAGTTAGTGGGATAAAATGCAAAGTGTGTTCAGGGAGGATAGAGAGAAAAGAATGGGGGAAGGAGTGTTATTGATGATAGCTAAAGAGAACCGAAGTTCAACTGCAGGCCAGTAAATATAGCACATTTGAGGCTATCTGGTGTGAGATTGAGGCCAGCAGAACAAAATATACAGTTGGATGCTGCAATAGACCAGGGGTTGGAAAAGATGATGGAGATAGTATGCATTGGCAGATAGGCTCAATGAGCAGAGGGCAGGTAATTATTTTGGGGGATTTCAACTATGGGAACATAGATTGGAAGGAGGATAGGACACATGTGAGGAAGGAAATAGAATTTATGCAGTTACTAAGGGATAATTACCTGAGACATCATGTGATGGAATATACTAGGGGTTCGAGAGTGCTCATTCTAATTATATCTGAGAATTTGTCTATAATGAACATGACCATGTTGTCACCAATTGGTGAGAGTGATCATATGGTCTTGACCTGGGAAGTGGCTAAATATGTGGATTTTCAATTAAGACTGGGTATATGTGGAATTACAGGGCTGGATGTTGATAGTGCATGGAAGTCATAAAGAAGTGTTTGAGGGAGGTAATGGCAGATTGCATACCTAGAATCAGGAAAGAAAATCAAGTGAGAGTTAAATATTTACATCATTAAGCTGGAGCTGCAAAAAAAAAAAAAAAAAGAAAAGAAAAAAGAAACAATTCTGGAGGGAATTTAAGGAGAATGGTGACCAGTAGGCATATGAACAGTACAAGGCACAGGGCTAGAAGGTTAACTAGTGTGTTAAGAAAGGCAAAAGCAAAGTATGAAAGGAAGTTAGCAATGCAATCTAAAGAGAATCTCAAACAGCTCTTTCGATATGCTGCAAGTAAAAGAAATAATGAATATGGCAGAATGATTTTAATGAATGTTGATGGTGGGGGGGGAGATAACAGAATCAGTCAAAAGAGTAGAATTACTAAGTGAATTACTTTGCATGAGAATATTTTATTTGCAGTATGACAGTGAGGTGTTTAAGAGGAGGGCCAAAATTGCAAATGACTTTATGCGTGGGTTATGTATGACGAGTGGTGTGGAATTTATGGACGTGTGGAGTGAGTTCAATGGGCAAAAGGATCTATATAAGATGGATGGCTTGCATTTGAATGGATACGGTGTAAGGAACTTGAAAAAGTGTTGCTGAATGTAGTGGATGTGCAAAATCAGGGAAACTAGATTTATTAGGGGGGGGGTAGATATACAGACTTTAGGGAGGCAGTTGAATGTATGATTGAGTATAATATGCCCGAGTGAATAAGGACAACAAATCAGAAAGGGATAGTTAATATAAGGCATCAAGGTAGGAATGGGGCTAATGGGGGTCTTAAATTCATGTATACTAATGCTAGGAGTATTAGGAACAAGAAGGAAGAGTTTTTTGGCCATGGTTGGCACTTCCAGACCACAGGTTATTGGCATTAGTGAATCATGGCTGACTGTAGATGATATAGCTAGTGGGATTGAATGTGATGGGTATAGTGTGTTCAGGAATGACAGGGAGAATAAAATGGGGAGAGGAGTATTGTTGATGATAGCTGATGAGCTGCAGCCAAGAAAAATAGAAGTTGAATTGCAGGATAGACAAAAGAGCACATTTGAGGCCATTTGGTGTGAGATTGTGGCTAGCAGAACAAAATATACAATTAGGTGCTGCTATAGACCAGGTGATGGAAAAGATGGTGGAGACAGTATGCACAAGCAAATAGAAGAAATGAGTGGAAGGAGAGTAATTATTATGGAAGATTTTGACTATGGAAGTAGGAAAGGACACATGAGAGGAAGGAATTGGATTTTATGCGGTTATTAAGGGATAACTATCTGCGACAGCATGTAATGGAAAATACTAGGGGTCAGAGAGTGCTTGACCTAGTAATTACATCTGAGGATTTGGCTGTAACAAATATGACTACATTGCCACCAATTGGTGAGAGTGATCATAGGGTCTTGACTTAGGAGGTGGCTAAAGGTGTGGAATTTACAATTAAGACTGGGTAAATGTGGAATTATCGGGCCGGAAAGTATGACAAGCATAGGAGTTTGATTGGTTCAGTGCCATGGCATGTACAATTGCAAAGACTAGAAGTTGATAGTGCATGGGAGGCAGTTAAGAAGTGTTTGCATGAAGCAATGTCTGACTGTATACCTAGAGTCCGAATAATAAATCAAGTAGGGGTTAAATGGATGAATAACACCATTAAGCTTGAGCTGCAAAAAAAGAAACACCTATGGAGGGTGACCAGCAGGCACATGAACGGTATAAAGCGCAGGCCAGAAGGGTAACGAGTGTGGTAAGAAAAGCAAAAAAGGATTACGAAAGAACATGGCCATGCAGGCTAAAGAGAATCCTAAACAGTTTTTTCAATATGTTGCAAGTAAAAGGAAAAATGTATATGGCAGAATGATTTTAAAGAATGCCGATGGTAGGGAAGTAACTGAATCAGTTGATATAGTTGAGTTACTGAGTGAGCACTTTGCAAGAATATCATCCAGGTGGTGACATTGCAGAAATGAATGAACCAGTAGATTATACTGAAATTGTGGTGAATGAAGTGGAGGTGAGTACTCTATTGCATAACCTCAATGTCAATACATCTGTGGGATTGGATGGTATACCAGCTTGTGTCGTACGAGAAGCGGCTAAAGAATTATCAGTACCCTTGACCATTTTGTTTAATTTGAGTCTGGTCTGGGTTAGTCCCGAGGGGGGTGGAAAGAGGGGAAAATAGTTCCACTACATAAAGGTGGTTCCAAGACTGCTGTTGTAAATTACCGACCGATTAGCATATCAGGAATCATTGTCAAGGTCTTAGAGAAATTAGTCAAGAAAAGAATACAGGATTGAATAGATGAAAATGCGATACTGTATGGGGGACAACATGGTTTTGTGAAGGGTAGATCATGCCTCAGTAACTTTCTCATGTTTTATAACACAGTGACGGCTGAACTGGATAAGGGTAATGGGTTTACAGTGATTCTACTGGACCTTGCCAAGGCCTTTGACAGGATACCACATGGAACCCTAATCAGTAAACTGGAGCAGATGGGGATGGATATAGGGTTGGTGAGATGGATAGGAGGGTGGGTGATGGAGAGATACCAGAGAGTGGTTTATTCAGGAGTTGAGTCTAAAAGACGGCTTGTGACTAGTGGTGTGCTGCAGGGCTCTGTTCTTGGACCACTACTTTTCAATTTGTTCATCAATGATATAGGAAAGGATCTGAGAGGAAGTGTTCACTTGTTTGCCGATGATGCAAAGTTGGGTAGAGCAATTGTGAGTGCACAGAATGTCAAAATTTTACAGGATGATTTGGATAGTTTGGAGGACTGGGTTAGGAAAAATGGATGTTAATTTTATGTGGCAAAGTGTAAGGTTATGCATTTTGGGGTGAAAAGAATAGCAACAGTATATCGCATTGGTGGAACCATACTCCAGGAGATTGATGAGGCCAGGGATTTGGAAGTGTTGGTGGATAGGGAATTGAAGTTTAGGGGGCACATTGCAAAAGTGGCTAAATCAGCTCATCAAATCACTTGGCTTCTGAAAAATACTTTAACATGCAGAGACAAACAAGTTAATGTTTCTCTGTATCGAGCCTTGATAAGACCCCATCTGGACTACTGTGCCCAGTTATGGGCACCAGGGTTTCTTCTTGATGGGGAGGAAGTGAAGAGGATCCAGAGACGAGTGGCCAAGATGATAGCAGGTCTGTGGAATGAACCTTATGAAAATAGGTTGAAGATTTGTGGGTTGCAAAAATTGGTCGATAGGTGGAAAAGGGGTGATATGATTGAGACATTCAAATTACTGAAGGGTTTCTATAAGATTAATCCAGAAGATATTTTTGAAAAATAGGACTGGTGGTGGGAGGACTAGGGGCCATGCATGGAAGCTGGGTAAGAATGTGGTTAACAAGGGTGTTAGAGCTAGGTTTTTTACTTGGAGAGTGGTGAATGAGTGGAATAAGCTGCCAGAGTCTGTTGTGAGTGCTACTACCATGAATGAGTTCAAGGCAAGGTATGATAGATACTGTGTGAATGTTGAATAGTTGTTCTTGACATGATGTTAGGGCCTCCCTCGATGAGTCTGTCAACTCCTTGGAGTTGCCCGGGATAATAATAATAATAATAATAATATCATCCAGGTGGTGATATTGTAGGAATGACAAACTTAGGCAAAGGCTTATATGGGAACTGAGGTAAATGAAATGGAGATGCATAGTATATTGCAAAACCTTAACGTGAATACATCTGTGGGATTGGATGGCATACCAGCTTGAGTTTTACATGAAGCTGCAAGGGAATTTGTCAGTGTCCTTGACCATATTGTTTAATATAAATCTCAGCTCTGGGTTAGTCTCAGGAGGGTGGAAAGAGTGGGAAATAGTTCCACTGCATAAAAGAGAATCCAAGATTGATGTTGCAAATTACCAATCAATCAGCATATCAGGAGTTGTCAGAGTATTCGAGAAGTTGGTCAAGAGCAAAATACAGGAGTGGATAGATGGAAATGGGATACTTATGGGGAGCAGCATGGTTTTGTAAAGAGTAGGCCATGCCTCAATAACTTGTTCACGTTTTATAATACAGTGACAGATGAGTTGGATAAAGCTAATGGGTTTACAGTGATACTGCTGGACTTTGCTAAGGATACCACATAGAATTCTAATCAGCAAACTGCAGCATATAAGTATGGATATAGGGATGGTGAGATGGATAGAAGAGTGGTTGATGAAGAGATATCAGAGAGTAGCTTGTTCAGGAGTAGAATTTAAAAAACAAGGGCCTGTGACTAGTGGCATACCGCAGGGTTCTGTTCTTGGAATTTACTGTTTAATCTGTACATTAATGATATAGGAAAGGATCTGAGAGGAACTGATCAGTTATTTATTTGATGATAACTGAAGTTGAGCAGTACAATAGTTAATATAAGGATGATGTCAAAATTTTGCAGGATGATTTGGATGGATTGGCAGACTGGGCAAAGGAGAATGGATGTTACTTTAATGTGGTAAAGAGTAAGGTTATGCATTCTGGGGTGAAAAGATTACCAGCTGTATACCGCATTGGTGGAACTGCACTCCAGGAAATTGACGAAGCCAGAGACTTGGGAGTGTTAGTGGATAGGTAGTTAAAAGTTTTGGGAGCACATAATAAAAGTGGCTAAAGCAGCTCCTCAGATTACTTGGTTACTGAAGAATACTTTGATAAGCAGAGAAAAGCAGGTTATTGTTCCTCTGTATCGATCCTGTTCCTGAATACTAAAACATTCCGTGCAAACATTAAGTGTTAAATTTCAGTGTTAAGTACAGAATCTTGTGCTTAACACTGATATTCTTTCCACTAAAAAAAGTAAAATTCAGCATAAAGAAATCTTTAATCTTTTTCACTGGTAACTTCTGCAGTGGGTACTGACAACAACACTTTGTTTCATAACTTATTGATGTTCCAAGGATACACTAACAGGAGGGATCTTACTTGGAGAATTGCACATGGCCATCTTCTAGTCACTACCATCAACTGGAGGTACTTTAACATTGAAGATCCAATCTGTGACATCTGTTACCAATTGGAAACAGTAAAACAGCATTCTACAACTGCCCTCTTGCCCAACGTATTTCGAACAGATTATGTAATGTGTAATCTATTACTTACAACAGAACAGTTTCGATTTTTGTCTTGCAATTTTGGCAACGTATCTTCTAAATTTTAGATCCTTATCCACAATCACACCAAGATCTATTATTTCCTCCACCTCCAACAATATATTCCCATCAAGTGTAAATTCTACATCCTATCTTTGTTTTCCAAATTTTAAAACTTTACATCTTGCAATGTTGAACTGACATTCCCACTACCATGCCCATTCACTCAATCTATTCAAGTCTTCTTGTAAGGCCACAACATATTGCCATCCAAATCTTCACCAATATCATTAACATACAAGTTAAACAGCAATGACCCCAAAACAGACCCCCCAAGGCACATCACTAGTGTCTTAGCTCTTCTGGGATATCGCTCCCACATACACAACTTGCTGATACCTATAAGGTAGCCAATCTCTGATTAAATGCACTAATCTAATATATAACCCAATCCACTCTAGTTTGCAACTGATCATGTAATAATCTATCAAAAGCCTATCTAAGTATACTCCTGTGTGCAGTGCCGTAGCTAGAGCTTTTACAGGCTGGGGCGGTCCCTGAGTTTGCCGCCCCTCTCAATATACACCAAAAATATTACAAAAAAGTCAAAATGACATAGGGAAAGAAATTAAAATACTATGTTTATGTTTATTATAGTTGTTGAAAACTAATTATTAATTACTTAATAAAATTACTAAGTTAACATAACCTCCCGTGATGAGTCTTTTGACTCCATGGAGGCCTGAATAATAATACTAATTAATAGAATTGTTGAAAAATAAAATTGTGTCTCACGTGAAAAGTGCTGCCCGGGGCAGACTGCCCTCCCCCCCCACTAGCTATGCCACTGCCTGCGTGTCCCTCTCCTCTGTCCAATGATGCTATCACCTTAATGTAATAAGTAGATAACTAAAGCACGATCTGCCTTTAGCAAATCCATGCTGTCCATCAAATATAATACTATTGTTGTCAACCCAATTCTGGATCCTGGTTCTCAACAGCCTCTCCAATACTTTAAACATACACACAGATAGTCCTATAATTTCATGCTTGAGTTTTATCACCTTCCTTATGAAGTGACGCAGTCTTGTCCTTCTTCCACTCCTTTGGAACTTGACCTACTGCAGGACTCATATTAAACAAATATATCAAGGCAGATACCAACTCCCTGGCACATTCCTTCAAAATACAAAGTGATATATATTATCAAGTCCCACACCCTTATTAACATCAAGTTTACTCAATTCCCCATACACCTCTTGCTCACTTATAGTCAGTCTCTCCTTCCCATCATCAACTGCTCTCAAACTCTCTGTGATATCACATTCAAAAGAAGGAAAGACCTTTACGAACTGCTCATTAAGCAGCTCAACTATATACTCTGCAGCAGTTGTTCTTATACCATTTTCTCTAATCAATGTCATTCTTCCATAATCAATTTTTTATTTGCTGGCTACAAATCAAAAGAACTCCCTAGGATTCTTTTTGGCTTCATTAGCTACTGCTGCTCATACTTCACTTCTGCTACCCTTACCAACCAAGTCACCCTCTTTGTAAGTTCTTTGTAATCTTCATGGAATTGATTATTACCACTCTTCTTATGCTGCCTCCATAATGCCTCTATTGCATGTTTAATTTCTTCATTCATCCATTTCATACCTACCTTATTTTAGCTTCTGACCCTTGAATACATTTAAACATTGCTTCTACTAGATAGTTCCTGAATATCCCCAAGCTGCACTGCTCTCCTTTAAAGTTAACTCCTCATTCCACGCTACCCTTGCAAGCTGTCTCCTGAGCTACTCATAATCACCGGCCTTGTAGTTCCAATGTACCCTTTCCTCACAGAAGTCCTCACACTGCTGGCTACCACCCATGTAATCACTTCATGGTCACTGTCACCAACTAGAGGGTGATTTGACACCTCATTTATAATTATATCCTCTGAAGAGATGATCAAATCCAAGACTCTCAATCCTCATGTGACCTCTGTTTCATGCTGTCTGAGGCTGTTGTCCCTAAAAAGCTCAAGAAACTCATTTTCTTTACTCCCAGTTGCTATCCTAATTACAGTCTATACCACCATAATTAAAATCTCCCATAATGATCACCCCTTTTGCTATTTACTTGACTCATTTGATTATACATTTCATGGTTACTACCGTCCACATTACCAGGTTCAGAGCAACATTCAACTAAGTATTTCATTCTATTCACCTGTATCCCTCTTGCATCTCTACTTTGTATGGACATAACTCTTTCTCTATCAGCAAAAGCAACCCCCCCCCACCCTTTCTATCTTCACAAAACACATCATACTCTTCAATCTCCATTCTTGTCAGGTTGTCATCCTCATCCAACCATGTCTCACTGATTACAACAATTCTTAGGTGATCAGACTCAATTATTGCAACCATTTCATTAATTGTCTTGTCTCTTACACTTTCAGCATTTGTATACAAATACAGCAGCTCATTCCTGGATCTATAGCAAGTTCCACTGATACCACTTATTAGATACGACTTCTTCATGCTCAACTCAAGCCATTTCTTTTTCTCCTTATTCATCTTAGAATTGTCTTCAGATCCAATTATTTCTCCTACTCTTTCACATCGCTTCTTACTTGATCAGATTCATTCTCTGCACTCATTTCTCTACCTTCCAGCAGCAGTCTCTCCAAATGACTCACACCAAAATCACTCAAATGCAGTCCATCACTCCTATACAGTTCACTTCATCCTTCAAATTCAATTCACACATTAACAAACTGCACTCCTTTCTCCTCACACATTTCCAGCAACATATCATTCATAATCCTTGCTGTCCACCTCATCTCACTGGTGTCATACCTGGGCAAGAAACTTACTACCTTTTCTATCACACTACTGTTTTTTATCCATATCAACAACCTCCTAATATTCAATCTGACGTGTCCTTAGTTCCAGTGAAGTCATTTGTCCCTATTACCTCTACCAACTCTTTTGCTTGGTTATTTCTCAAATGCAGTGCTTTAATCAATCTATTCATTTTACCTCCAGGAAAACAAACCTTGTGCATCCTCTCATCTACCACACCTTTAATAATTGAATCTTCATACAACACCACTCACAGGTATTTCGTTACTTCTTTCACACTGATGTTATTTGTTTTCATCATTTTCACTCTGCCATATATATCTCGAATTCTTTTAACTTCACTCCACATCCATTTCATCTCTTGCCTCATCTTACCCAAACTCAACTTTCAAATCTTTCATCACATTTTCACTCTCATTCACTCTCTCAATTTTGTTCTCTTGGCAGAACTCAGTTACCTTCACCACAATTTTTTCAATGGCTATAATCAGATAAAAATACACTGTTTGACAAAATTAGCAGAACAAAATGTTTTTCATGAATATTTCTAACAGTGTCTCTGGAGACAAATATTTGATATAACAGGTAATGTGTCATGAAACAGTATCTTATAGAAATTGATCCACCACTGAATAGGAGTCGATTAATTTATACTGTCGCGTCATATATCTCTGATATTGATATATCGAGGCAATATATTTAACTTTATCCTTTCCTACTTCAGCCGCTATATCAAATTCTATCACATGCACCTCTTTGTTAAGTCGGTTGCGCCATTGTTATGTGATCTTCATTAATATTAATCTTAACGTTAAGTCTCGCTTCTTTTCTTACCCTGAATTCCATGAGTTATCCTGGTCACCCAGGCAAAATTTATTTTTTTTCTGCACCAGCCTGGGCCTTAAGGTTAGAGATAAACTCAGCCTTTAGGGTAATCATAGAATATCAGGTGCCACTAATAATGTTAATTGAATTCTTAGAAGCCTTGGGTTCTCTGGCTTATTTTATTTGCAGTCGTGCCCTACTATTTTCAATTGGGATATCTCTGCACACACACACGATCACAGGTTCGATGTTTTATGAAGGGTCAGGGTCAGTCATCATGATCAGAAACACATGTAAGTAAGGAATCAAAATATTTATTAAACTCATTATATAATGCCATACAAGTTAAAGTAGTTATCAAATCTAATTTAAGCTTCTACCATTCTTTCACTCTCTCACTCTTAAAACCATTATGCATTGATTTCAAAATGTTAGCAAATTCAATAACTCGATATATAATACATTCTTAATTACAGCTCAATTGGACATTTAGGCATTTTAGCACATAAATAATCTCTCTTGGATTAAATACGACAGAATCTCTATCTAACTGAAAGTTCTTAAAGTTCATTTCGAAAGCATAGTCATTTACATAAATCTTAGTTCTTCACTCTTTCTTCCATTACAAATTTTAAGATGCATTCTCTTAACACTGTTAGTCAATTCTCTAAAGGGGCTAGAACCAGTGAGAGTACTTATCTATTCTTTATCGGTTTTCTTCCGTCCTTCCTTCTTTGTTACGACTCTGGTTGTCTCGATCTTATCGCCACGTGGGTTACACGTGCTCGCCTGAGCTGGGTGCTATCTCTCTGCTAAGGTTTTATGTCAATGACCTTCTCATTGACAGCCTATGGTTGATCTTGCCGAAATCTGCTGCAGTAAGTCAGCCCTCAAAATTGAGAACTGAACTGCGATGAACTCTTGGAGCACATGAAGAGAAATGCAGGAACAAGAAAAAACAGGGTGATTTACTTCCGTGTCGCAGATTTTATGCGCTCCCCTAGAGCGCCACCTTTCCGAGTTTGAATTTCTCTTATCGTCTCAGGCTGGGTGACTTCACCGGTCAACATACGGGCCTTCTTGTTTCCGGGAACGTATGCATCATGATGTCTTCTCAGATGTGATGCCCACGGGTGCTTACGCTGCTCTTATAGTATTAGGGCGATCTTTGCCCTATGTTGCTGAATAATATGCATCCTTTCATTTATAATATTTCACTAATGATTTCTCTCATATCTGCCCCTTTTTGCTGACTTACATTCATGCTAGACATATAGATACATTAACATTAACATACAAGATGTTGTTACAAAAGAAAACATAGTTGCACTGCGCTAAAAAGATAAGTATGCATACATATATATATTTTTTTGTTGATTGTTAGATTCTGGAATGGTGACGCCATGTAAAATTGAAGTCGCCTATTTCAGATCTAACAACACACATATGATGCAAATTACTCATGCCTATAAAAATATGATTTCATTTCCATATTTTGGTTTCTCAGTGGGTCACTTACATCTCCAATACCTTCTGAATGGCAGGTCCTTGTATACCTTGAAGCTCGGCAGTTGCAGTGAAAGGTAGCAAAAATAGCTTAATGTGTCACAAAGTGTCATTTGAGCATTATTGACAGCTTCTGGAAGCAGAACTATTACAAGAAGAGCTGGACAAGGTTGTCCGAGGGCTGCACCTACCAGAACAGATCGCTATCTGGCTCCAACAGCAAGATAAAACCTTATGATGCCCTGTCACTAAATGTCCCTACAGGTTGCTGCAGCCACAAGTGAAAACATTTCCAATTGGACTGTGTTAAGGATGTTCTTTTCAAGTGGGCTCTATGCAATAAAGCCAGTGCTTTGTATCCTATTAACTGCACACTACTGCAGAGCTCAAAACTGTTGTCATGAACATGCAAAATGGTACTGTAACAAATGTTGTACAGTTCTGTCCCCTCATGAGTCCTGTTTTAGCTTACAAATGGATTTTAGATGTCATTTGATCTGGAGAGAATGAAGAATGTGGTACCATCCCTCCAACCTTACAGAAAGGGAGACACTTTAGTGGAAGAAGTGTTCTCATGTTGGGCAGAATAATGACAAGTCCCCCCCCCCCCAGCAGTCTTATCCATTCCTCTAATTACATTCTTCATCCTTGGACATATTTAGGAGTATATAGAGTGTCACATGCTGGCAACTTGGCCTACTGTGGAACTGTTAGAATTCACTTTGAGGAAAATTAGAAACTTGTATACTACCACTGTTATAGAGTCAGGTCTAGTAAACATGACTTCACAAGGACACCCTCTAATGTGATGAAACAGAAGAAAACACTGATACAGTAAACCCTCGATTTAACAGACTAATAGGGACCAAGGGGTGTCCATTAAATCGAAAGTCCGTTAACTCGCGAATTTTTTAAAATAAAAATATCTGTAACATTATACTGCAATTTATTAATAACAAAAAATTGTTTTTCACACACTTTTAGATAAGTTAATGTTCGATGTTGAGGCACTTGGTTTAGGTAATCCTGCTTTGAAAAAACTATGAAGTTTTTTTTTGAACTTTTGAATTCTGCTGTTTTTTTTATAATTAACTCCCCAAAATTATGAAAATGTGAGTAATAAAACTGCTAAAGAAAGTCATGCCATGTGACAAAAGAACCAATTACAGTGCAATTCGTGTGATCACATCCTAATCATTCTCCGAACATGTTTTATGAGTGGTGACTCATTTATATTGGCTAAATTACTACAGTGTTTTTCCAACATATGATGGCCTATTTGCCAAAATTTGTTTAAAATAACAGGAAATTAATAACAAAAAATAACCTGTTAATTTAGTTATAAGCAAATCTTCGTTATATAACAGGGTGTTAATTTTCACGTGACATACGAACTGGAAATTTTGTCCGTTAACGAAGTCCGTTAAATCGAGGGTTTACTGTACTATACAAGTCCTCTTGAGACTATTCCTGAAGTCAGCATCACCAGAGAAATCCTGAACCTAAGCAAGTATTTCCGCAGTAATTTACCCAAAATTTGAGAATGATCATTTTAATATCACTTTCAGCCCAGCTGTAAACTACTGTAAATCCAGCCCACAATAGAGAATACTTTTTGTCACATTATAATTCTGAAGTTTCCAGATTAATAAATTATGTTTATTTTGTTCTCAAGTGTCTAAGTAACTAAGTCAGTGATAACAATCTCTTTTGGTTGGAAAGATCTGGGTTTGAATCCTGTCTAGAATGAAAGAACCTTTATTAGAGCTAAAAGAAGGTGAGATATCTGCCTGATATAATGATAATATGCTTTTTAAAGTAGCCTACAATTTACAGTTTGTAGTAATAGAAGAGAGTAATTCTTTTAAAATATTCCTAATTGTGTGTTGCATTGTTCAGCATGTTGTGCAAGTTTACACATTTGTGTGCACATGTTTGGCTAACGATGGTTATGATGTATTCAGACAAGTTGATACTTGGGTATATTTAGACTGTTTAGGATCTCATGCCATTTCCAAGGATTCAGAAAGTTTTCTCACGGTTATGTAACAGTAATGGTGTAATATTCCATTTATCCCATTAACATTTGATATCTCATTGCTGAAGTGGCTTGTGGGTCAGCCGAAGAGAGCATATGCAATAACAAAGCTGAATCCTCACTCCCATGGAGTGAGGACTGAGTTTTAATATCTTGGTATCATTCTTCAATATGCTGCTCAATCAATTTTTCTATCTGAACAGTGCAATGCATAATTAGAAATATTTAAAAAAAACATCAGTCTCTTCTATAACTACATAGTGGTTATCACTTTCGTTAGTCTTTACTGTTTGTCTGTTAGTTAGTATTTTTACACCTGAAGAAATCCTATGTAATTAGGATGAAACATCGTGTTGTGAATTAAAATAATTGTAATTATCTTGTTTGGGTCTTCTGCTTATAAAGTCTTACATGCACATTTTTTAAAAAGAAAATTCAGTAAGAACATTTCTTTAACAAAGATTCACTCAGTGACTGAATCACTTCAAAAAGCTATATCGCAATGCATTTTACTGTTACTGCAAAATTATATACTTGACTGTTATCTTAAATATGTAAATTTCATTATTACATTGCAATCAATATCTGCTTACTATTCCTACATTATTTCAGAATATCATGAGAAACTACCAAGAGATTGCAAAGAAATTCAGCTTCAAAATATAAATGATACCGGAATCTACCGCATTCAGCCAAGCTTTGCACAAAGACCATTCTTTGTTTATTGTGACATGGAAAATGAAGGTGGAGGCTGGACAGTAAGTATAATGATTATATAAAAATTTTCCAAAAGTGGAGCAATTGACAGCAATCTACGGTATTTTGCTATATGCTTGAAGCACTGTACTTTCAGAGCACTGATTAAGGAATAATGCAAATTGTTATTTTAGTATAATGTGATGAAGCTTCCATTGGGATAGAGCTTTTGTTTCAAGTAATAATGAAAGTATTCTGTATTCAAACTCTTCTATTTGGCAAATACATATAAAATATTTTTATGTTTTCATGTAGTGCAGTCTTCTATGCGATTTCTTTTATAGATAATGAAGGAAATTAGTAAAATATTCCCATCATACTACAAAAACAACTCACTGTCTGCTTCCTTCGATCTTTTGCCAGAAAGATATCAGAAAAAAATCCTCTGTAACCTATATAGTAAGTCTTCTAGTCCAGATGATATCCCTCCAATTGTGCTAAAAACCTGTGCTCTAGAATTAATACCCATACTATACCACCTATATAAGCAATTATACTCATCTGGCATTTATCCCAACAGCAAGAGAACATATCTTTATCCAGTTCATCCTTAATGAAACAGAGATCAAAGTCAGCCATCAAGCTATTGTCATCATCAAATTCCTGACATGTATCCCTCAAGGGGTGTACAGGATATAATAGTACTACATGAAAAATTTACATCATTACTAACTTCCTATCTATAATTTTCCTCCAAATCAATCTGTTACCTGTCAAGACTACAACATTATCAGATCTTATATTTCTATCTTCTAAGGCACTTTTTACTGTATCAATCCACCTATATCTTGGTTTTCCTCTGGGTCTCTTTCCTGCCTGGCAGAGAACATTTATTTTGCTAATCTTTCTTCTCCCATTCTGTTTAAGTGACCATACCACCTGAGATTAGCTCTGCTAACACATTCCTGGATGCTAACAATTAAGTTCTTTCCTTAATATGTATCCTAGTTTTTAATATGATATTGCCACTGGTGCCATCTGTTCACGTCTCTAATCTTTCTCAGGACTCTCATATCTGTGGTCTCTAGTCTTTGGTCAAGTGTTTTACTTCTAACCCAGCTCTCAAATCCATAAGTTAAAATTGGTTTGAACACTGTCTTGTATACAGCTAATTTAGCATTTTGACTAATTTCTCTCTTATTCCATATAAATTTATTCAGTTGGCTTCCTACCATACCAGCTTTGTTGATTCTGTTGTCTATTTCCATATTTAATTTACCATCTTCATTAAAAATCGTGCCTAAGTAGCTGAAATGTTTTACTTGTTCTATAGGTTTTCCATTATCAATGTTTCTGCCTATTTTCATTGTCTTTGTCTTGTTATTGCTGACCTTCATACCATATCTATTATAACAGTTATTCAATTTAGTCAGGGAATCTTGCAGACTTGTAGCAGATTTATTGTCTCATCCTCAACTCTAAATGCTTGAAAATAATGGAGAGGGTCATTAACAGTGAATTTCTTCACTGCCTTGAGACTCACTAATTACAGTAATTAGTGATCATCATGAATTCCATCATTTTCTTCTACAGCAGTTTTCCTACCAGCAATATATATTTAAACATAATGGGAAAATTTGGAGAAACGTGTGGTCACTCAATATTTCCAAGGAATTGGCTTTCTTACCAAACCAGCATCTCCTGGTACTTCCACTCCTATCCTTTGCGACTGGATTGCCAGATTCCTCTGATCTCTCTCTCTCTCTCTTTCAATACCAGGTATTCTTTTATAGATTAATACACTTCTCCTAAACTCAAATTTTTGGTCTTATGGTTATTATTATTGAAGGGCCTTTTATGAAGTCACAAGACTCATCATGTCACACAACACAAAGTCTAATTATACCACCCCTTAAACTTGTTCGCCATTTATGCTTTCATCATGTATCAGACAATGTATTCCATGGTCCAACCACCCGCCCTCCATGTAAAAGCCACTTCTCACCTTCTTCCTTACCATTTCCATTTACAACTTCTAGGGACTGCCCCTTGTTCTATCATATGAAAGATCTCCCAATGTCAATACTATAACTACTTCCCAACAGTTGAAATGTCTCAATCATATCACCTCTTTGCCATCTTCTATTCATCAAACTCCATAGTCCACATGCCATGCCCTAAGTCTATCCTCCTGACTAACATTGTACAGTCCTGATATCGTATTTTTTATCCATCTCTACACCTTTTCCAAGATTAATTTATCTCCTTCAAATACTGGGAACCAGATCTAATCTGCATCTAATCCAAGTTTCTGCCCTTCTATCTCTGCTGGTCAGTGTCCTTCTCAATATTGTAGCAATCCTCTGGGTTACCTTCACTATCTTCATGACATGTTCCCTGAACTTCAAATTTCTATCAACCATCACCCAGGATCCCTTGCTTCCTCCACTTACTCTAATATAGTTCCACCAATAGAGAATGCAGCATCTCATCAGTGGATCCTAAATTTCAAAACCTTACATTTAGTTGCATTAAACCGACATCCCTATTCTTTTCCCATCTCTCCAGCTTATTCAAATCCTTCTGATAGGTCACCACATTGGCATTATTACTAATAATTCTTCCTAGCTTCACCTTTAAACAATTAAATATCTTTATGTAATCCAGTGACATAAGGGTTAAACACTAGAGGTCCTAGTACTGAGCCCCGTGGTACCCCACTTGTGACTCTTTGCTTCCTCGATACCTCTCCCTCATACACAACTTTCTGGTATCTATCAAGCAGTAATCGCTAATCAGGTTCACTAACCTAATATCTAAATCCATATGTTGTAAGTTGAATATCAGCTTATGACGTAACATCTTGTCAAATGTCTTTGTAAAATCAAAAAAAAAAAAAAAAAGCTGTATACCTTTCTTCATGAACAGCTCTTGTTATTTTATTATAAAAGGCAAGCAAATTACTGAAACGGGAGCACCTCTTAACAAATCGATGCTGATCCTCACAGTTAATAGCGCCTCCATAGCACAATTGGAAAAACAATGGTATATTGCACCCTTTTTTGGAAAAAGGCCTAATTTCGATTCTCGTTGTGACAAGAGGGATCTTTATATATATATATATATTTTTTTTTAATTGAAAGTGATTTGGCCAACTCCTCTTTGGTTTTTCATCCTGCATACAAACAAATTGGCCTTCAGGACACATGAAATTTACAGGCAAAAAATATTAGTGGTGGGCAGTAAATAGTGTTGGTGTATATGATGATGATGGTAGTAGAGTTCAGTGTTGTTGATGAAGTGGTGGAGATGGAGAAGTTGTAGAGTAGGTGCCCTCTCTCGATGAGTCTTTGGACTCCTTGGAGGTGTCATGTAATAGTAACAGTAATAATATTATCCTTGTTCACCCAATGCTGCACCTTATCTCTTACTAATTTCTCCAAAATCATCACAACTACAGAAGAAATACAAACCTGTCTATTCCATAGTTTGATACCTCCATTCTACCACTACCATTTATGTAATAACAGTATCTTACCTTGTTCTATCCTTGGGCACCTTTCCTGTAGTCATTATTGAAAAGTCAGGTCAATGGAGCTTTCAGTTCATTAGCATTAGTCTTAAAATGGGGGCGAAATCCCATCCAGTCCCACTGCCTTATTGACATCCAGAGTACTAGTAAGTGAACACATTCTCATCATGCACTTCTAAGCCTTGAACCCTCCCTATCTCTCTAATAATAAAACCTACTTTTCCAGGATGAAATACCCCAATGAAGTCATCATTAAATAACTTCACTATGTCATATGCAATGGTAACTCAATGTCCATTTTCATTTAACACTGTCCCAACATCCCACTAAAAAAAAAAATTGAGCCCACTCTAAAGCCAGGAAAGAAAATCTCAGATTCCAAGACACTTACATAATGGTCAGTTTTCATGTCTCCTCTCTGTTCACCCATGTACCACTTAAGACCTCATTCAGCTGAATTTTCTCCCAATATCTCAGCCCTAAGTTTGCCATTCAGACTATTTTGTTTGGCAAGGAAAATTCTACTAACAAATGGTGGGGGACATCTATGAGCTCTCTGTTTTCTCCCCTCAGCTAACTACTTCATGGAGATCTTTGAAGAGAAAGCATTAAACACTGCCCCACATAGACCACCCACTATTTGGCTATGCTATGTTAATGTGTTCTCCATCCCAGGATCACAAGGACAACATCCCAAGATTCAGTTTGCCTTAGAAAAGAAATGTGACAATCGTCTTCTCTTCCTATACACTTTGATTACATGGCCTGATGGAATCCTTACATTCTCTGTTCACAGAACCCCCCCCTCCACACACACTGGTAGATACATTCACCAACAGTCATCCCCACCTCCCAAAAGTATGGGATTGTTAAAACCCTATATAACAGAGCAAAATTAATTAATTCTGATAGCAATTCCCTCACCGCTGAACTTAATCAGATTTAAAAAAAAACTTCTTAGCTAATGATTACATTCCCCACCATATTCAAAAAATATTAGCCCCCCCCTCCAGAACAGAGACTGCATTGAAACTATTACTATTCCATATATCTAAGGCACATCTGAAAAACTAGCAAAAATCCTAAAAAAATATAACCTTACAACTACTTAAAAACCATATAAAAATTTTTTTATATGGTCTTGGCATCCCTTACCTGCTCTATCAAAGAGCAGCTTCAGTCCCTAGACCTGCAAGATATTGTACCAAGTCCTTGCAATTGTAAACTATCTTACTAAAGTCAAACAGGCAGGACAGACAACATCTGAATTGTGAAACATAAGGACTACATCCATTTCCATCATTACAGCCACTCGGGACCTGCTGACTGTGCTTTGGACACTCACCACAAGATATGTTGGAAGAAGACGAGTCTATTCTATCATAGCAAATATAAATATGAGAGACTATTCCTTGAATTTGCTTCAGCCTTAAGAAACTACCCAAATCTCAATAAATTTGGTTGCATGAAACTGCTCCAAATTTGGGAAACATCCATCCTCTGTATTTCAGCCCACCAGCCAAGAACACCCATTTTAGCTGACTGGGAGGGATGGGGAGGCTAAAATGGGTGTCCTTGAGTCTCTCTTCTTCCTCTCTCTATATGCATCCAATCCTTGGTCGACATTCACTTATCCAAGCAACTCCATCATGCAAATCTGCTACACTTCCTAATGTTATATCTGTCTGCCTTCTTCACAGTTGCCTTCTTCGACCTTGATTACATCTCATTGGCAGACTGCCAAGAAGAGTCAATTCATGTTGAAGGGGAGAAAGAAATAAGGTGATGTACGAATTGGTCACCAACTCACGAAATCACATGCTTTATAAGTAAAATTTTCCAACTGTTATACAAGCAAAATAGTTACCACTTTAAAACTACAATGATCATAAAAGAGAAGTTAATTTTCTAACGTCTAATAATAAACACTCATCCCACAATACGGATTGATTACCCTATTATCGAAATGGATTCTCCTTCTTTTGACAAGCGCAGAAGTGTCAAAGGATCTCGTATCTGTGGGAGTACTATACTACTGTCACTGAAACCAGAAATGCTTAACTCAACACCACCCAACTCTTTCCATCATGTACATTTTATGCTGACATTCACTCCATTCCAATCTCTTACCTGCCACATCTTCTTCCGGGATGCAAACAACGGCACAAGCATTGCATACTACAAAATCTTGTTGAATACTATGCAAAATGCAGTCTTTAAATGGTGATGGGCTAAATCAGCCCTTCTTAAACTTTTTCCACTCGTGGCCCCTTTTCACCCGGGAAATTTTTACGCAACCCCAAGTATATAAGTATATAAAATAAGTATACAAATGAAATATTTACTGATAATATATCATAAAGAAATTTATTTTAAAACAATTCTTTGATATACATATAATTTTACCATTTACATAGAGAATTACAAACGATAGCCTCAAATCTGAATTAATTTTTGGTCGTTTCGCATTCAGAAACCTTTTATTGTTGCCAAATTTTTCGCAACCCCCACATTTGGTTATGTGATCCCATTTGGGGTTGCAACCCACAGTTTAAAAATACTCTGGGCTAGGTGTAACTTATCAGCAGGCTGACTTATGATTGCCATGACTATTGAAACACATGGCATGATGAACACAAAGATATACTAACAAAAACTTATTTAAACTCTAAAAACCTCAAAATATACATTATATTAAAATAAATACATTAAACCAAAAACAATATATATATATATATATAAACTATCTACATTCAATTATGATCAAACGAGGCAATATTTCCTCTAAATTTAAAATAAATATTCTAATAAATATTCTAAAGAGGGCGCTCCTGAGTCAAGCGCAGTGACATGTATAAGAAGAGCTCCTGATTGGGATAAGTTTTCTAGGAATAAATAAATATATATGCGTAATTATATGAGTAAGAGAGGCTGTAAATGTTGTGAGCTACCGGTTTTATTAGTGTGGGGATTTTTTTTGCCAAAACTTAATTACAAAATCGTTATTATTTGACTTAGTAACTTGCAAAAAATGGCAGCGGCATTGTCATTCCATGACTTTAATTTAGATTTCAGTCATTTCGTTAAGTGTGAGGTCTGTTATATGTATTTTTTCGATTACATAAATGACTTGTGGATATTTGGTGAGGACTGAAGGAGGGTGTGTGCAAAGTGTGACCTGAACGAGGAATTGATGAATGCAAATATGAAATTAATGACAGAAAGTGTTAATAGCGAGATTGTCGCGGGGAAATGAATGCACATTTGAAAGAGAAGGATGGTGAGAAGAGAGGTGAAAAAATGTTAAAAAATCAGTAAAAAAGAAAAAGTGTGATTTGAAAACTAACGGATGTTAAAAGGGACAAAAGTGAGGTGAGAGTGGCAGAAGGAAATGAAATTGACAGAACGAATGAAACTAGAAATGGCATGATGCAGAAATCTAAAGTGAAAAAAATCGAAAGAATGGATGATAGCAAAAGTTTCAGTCCAACATAGCGAAAGTTCTATGCATGTTGGACTGAAAGTACAGAAACAAAGAAAGATGAATAAGTGTGAAAATGGGAAGAATGATAGTGAAAGTTTGATGCATGTTGGACTGAAAGTACAGAAACAAAGAAAGATGAATGAGTGTGAAAATGAGAAGAATGATAGCAAAAGTTGGACGCATGTTGGACCGAAAGTATGGAAACAAAGTAGGATGAATGAGAGTGAAAGTGAGACGAGGGGGTTGAGAATTAGAAAGATTGAATGATAGAGAGTATGTGTCGCGAGATTCTAAAGTTGAAATGGATTGGATGAGGCAAGAAATGAAATGGATGCAGAATGAAATTAAGAAAATTCAGGTAAAAATTATTAAAATAAATAATGATGGCATGAAAGAGCTAACGAAAGATGAGCAAGTGGTGTTGTAAGGCGACTCCATTATTAAAGGTGTGCTGAAGGATAGAATGCACAAGGGATGTTTTCCAGGTGCTAAAATGAGCAGAGTGATTGAGGTATTGGATATGAGGCAGGAGCAAGCAAAAGATTTAACAGTATTAATAGGTACGAATGATTTGAAAGGGGACAAAGACTGTGCCAGAATGGATATCAGGAGGCTGCTTAGAAGGATAAAAGAGAATAGTGTGACAGGAAGGGTAGTTAGCGTGCTGCCTAGGTATGACTGTGGTGAAATGAGGTGGAGAGCAAGGATTATGAATGATATGATGGCTGAAATGTGTGAGGAGACAGGAGTACAGTTTGTTAATGTGTGGAATGAGTTTGAGGGACGGAGTGAGCTGTATGTGAGCGATGGACTGCATTTGAGTGGTTATGGCATGAGTCGCTTGGAGACACTGCTGCTGGAAGGTAGAGAGAGAGAGAGAGAGAGAGAATGAATCAGATCGAGTGGGAAGTGATGTGGAAGAGCAGGAGAGTAAGATAGGAGAGATTGAGGAGGTGGTTATGAATGGGGAAGTGAGTTGTATGAGTATAGAAAATGAGAGAATGGGTGTACAAGAGGAGCAGGGAAACAGGTAGGCTCAGGGTGGAGGGATACACAGCATGAGAAAGGTGGATGCTCCAAAAGGAGGGGAGCATGTGTAGGCAGGAAAGGAATGGGATGACCAGGGATCAAGAGGAAACAGTTGGAATTGAAAGGGGTTTTAAAATGAAGAAGCAGAGAGGGAAATAGCCCCAGTCGAGCATGGAGAGATCACATCAAGTGAGTGGTATCAGTGTAACAAGTTGTAGATCCAGAAATGAGCTGTTGTGTTTGTATACAAATGCTAGAAGTATAAGAAACAAGGAAGATGAAATGGTTGCACTATTTGCATCTGTTCACCCAAAGATTGTCGGAATGAGTGAGACATGGATTGGAAGAGGATGACATCTTGACAGGAATAGAGATGGAAGGGTATGATGTGTTTCGTGAGGACAGAAGGGGTAAAAAGGGAGGGGGAATGCTATTGATGATAGAGAAAGAGTTATGTCCATATAAAGTAGAGATGCAAGAGGGATATAGTGTCAGTGGTTTTGAGGCAGTATGGTATGAGATAGAGGTGAATGGAATCAAATACTTGGTGGGATGTTGTTATAGACCAGGTAATGTAGATGGTGGTGATAATGAAATGTACAATTAAATTAGCCAAATAAATAAGAAAAGGGTGATCATTATGGGTGATTTTAAATATGGCAATATAGACTGGAATGAAGAGATAGCAACTGGAAGTAAAGAAAATGAGTTTCTTGAGTTTTTGAGGGATAACTACCTCAAACAGTATGTAACAGAGGGCACACGAGGATTAAGGGTCTTGGATTTGGTCATCTCATTAGAGGATATAATTATAAATGAGGTGTCAAATCATCCACCAAATGGTGAGAGTAACCATGAGGTGATTACCTGAGTGCTTGCCAACAGTGCGAGGACCTCTGTGAGAAAAGGGTATATGTGGAACTACAAGGGGGGGGGGTGATTATGAAGAGCTCAGGAGACAGCTTGCAGGTGTGTCGTGGAATGAGGAGTTAGCTGAAAAAGAGATCAATGCAGCTTGGGGGATTTTCAAAACTGTTTAGTAGATGCAATGTCTAAATGAATTCCAATGGTGAGAAGGTTAAATAAGGTGGGTGAGAGATGGATGAATTAAAAGATTAAGCATGCGATACAGAGAAAAATGGCATTGTGGAGGCAGCATAAGAGAAATGGAAATAATTAATTCGAGGAGGTCTACAAAGACCAAGCAAGGAGGGTGACTTGGTTGGTGAAGGTAGCTAAAGAGAGGTATGAACAGCAGTTGGCTAATGAAGCCAAAAAGAATCCTAAGGAGTTCTTTCGATATGTAGCCAGCAAAAGAAAGAATAATTATGGAAGGATGACACTGATTGGAGAAAATAGTAGAAAGACAGCTGATGCAGAATGTGTGGTGGAGATACTTAATGAGCAGTTCATAAAGATCTTTCAATCTTGTGAATGTGACTTCATGGAGGGATTGAGAGCAGTTGATGATGGGGAGGAGAGACTGACTGTGGGTGAGCAATAGGTATATGGGGAGTTGAGTAAACAAGATGTTAATAAGGCTTGGGACTTGATAATATATCACCACATATTCTTAAAGAATGTGCCAGGGAGTTGACACCTGCCTGGACATATTTTTTTAATATAAGTCTTGCACTCGGTCAAGTTCCTAAGGAGGGCAAGATTGTGCCACTTCATAAAGGAGGTGATCGAACTCAAGCATCAAACTATAGGCCTATCTGTGTGTCAGGTGTTGTGGTTAAGTTGTTGGAGAAGCTTGTGAGAATTAGGATCCAGAGTTGGGTTGATAACAATGGTATTATCTTTGATGGACAGCATGGATTTGCCAAAGGCAGGTCATGTTTTAGTAATCTACTTACTTATTAGAATAAAGTGACTGCTCCCTTGGACAGAGGAAAAGGATACACAGTAATATACTTGGATTTTGCAAAGGCTTTTGATAGAGTACCTCATGATAGGTTGACAGTCAAACTAGAGCAGAAGGGGTTGGATATTCGATTGGTGCATTGGATTGGAGACTAGCTATCTGATAGGTACCAACAAGTTGTGTATGGGGGGAGCGATATCCAGGAAAAGGAAAGTCACTAACGTGTGTATTAATGATATAGGTGAAGATTTGGATGGAGATGTTCAGTTGTTTGCAGATAATGCAAAGTTGGGATGAACCATGAAGTGTAGTGAAGATGTTGTGGCCTTACAGGAAGACCTGAATAGATTGAGTGATTGGTCACAGAAATGGGGATGTGAATTCAATGTTGCAAAATGTAAGGTTTTAAAATTTGGAAAACAAAGATGGGATGCAGAATTTATGTTTGGTGAGAATATATTGTTGGAGGTAGAGGAAATAAGAGATCTGGGGGTGATAATGGATAAGGATCTAAAATTTAGGGGACACATTGCCAAAATTGTGAAGACAACACAAAGGCTTCTGGGAATGATGCGGAAGACACTGACGTGTAGAAGTAGGGAGATTCTTATTCCGTTGTATAAGGATTTGATTAGGCCACACATTAACTCTTGTGCCCAGATTTGGTCACCGGGTTTTCAGAAGGATGAAGAGATGTTGGAAAGGGTACAAAGGAGACTGACTAAGGTACTTTCTAACCTCTGGAATGTCGAGTATGAGGAAAGATTGAGAAGATGTAATTTGCAGAGTCTGGTGGACAGAAGGAAGAGGGGAGATATGATAGAGACCTATAAGTTGTTATAGGTCTCTATCATATTGTTGATAGAGACCTATCAACAAGGGTTGTTATAGGATCAATGTTGGAGAAGTTTTACAGAGAATAGTGGGAGATCAGGAGAGAACCAGAAGTCATCCCTGGAAACTGTATAAAGAGGGTGTGAGTAGGGGAGTGAGAGGCAGGTTTTTTTTGTGCAGAGTTGTGAATGCCTTGCCTGAGAATGTGGTGTCTGCAAAGAGTTTGAATGTGTTTAAAACATGGTATGATGAGCTGTGTGTGTGTGTGTGATAAAAGGACCTCCCAGATGAGTCTTTGGCTCCATGAGGTCTTGGGGTGGTAATAATAATAATAATAATAACATATTGAAACTTTTTTCCCCTGCCTGCTCAATATCACTGCTACTGCAAACTTCAACTCTGACAGACTTGCTTGACACAGTTTTGCTAGAGACTTGCTTCTTCTTCATCTCAGAAACCTTGTAGTGCCAAAATGATTCACGTTTCAAGATTTTCTATAGCTAATGCCTCAAATACTAATCTCACTATTCTCAAGAGGAGTGGAAAGAAGCTAGAAAACTCATGATCTGTTTTTTTTTCTTAGACTGACTTTCAAATCTAATCTGTCCTGGCACGAATGCATTACATTCCATAGCCTTCTCACAGCCTCCAGAAAACTTGAGGCTCTCTTTATTCCAAACACTACTTCTTAGATATCCAACTCCTAACACTTTATAAATTCCAAATCTGCTAGATCTTAGAATACTGTTTTCACATTTGGGATGGTGCAAAACCTCTCTAAGAATGCATAATACTATGCAAAAGAGGGCAGTTGACTTAACACATGACCCCTCCTTCACATGCTACTTGAATTATTTTCCCATAAAGACTCTGTTTCTGCATTATGTCTTCTTATAGGTATTTTCATGGGTATTGTTACACTAAATTGGCTATCACTTTCCTCTAATTACATAAGAGCACAAGCAGCTACTAATAAACCTCCATACATAGTTAAGTTCAAATTTATTAAACCAACTTCTCATTTTTTCCCCCTTTCATTCTATCTATATCTACCTCTGTTCTAAAAATCTTTCCTCATACTGATTTCCCCAGTGAATACAATCTCCAGCTCTTCAAAAAGCACATTAACAAATTTATGATTTCCACTATCATTAAGTTTCTTTCATATCACTTGTCTACTCACAACACTATTGTGCTATAGGTCTTGTGTCTTGCTGTTGTGCAGGGGTTGATATGCAGTGGTGTTCAAAAGCTAAGGACAAACTATATTTTTACCTGTATATGTAAAACACTTCATGACTACAGCCAAATGTGGACATAAATTTATTGCTATAATACTAATAAATTATATTACACAAAAATTATGTTATAAATTTTGTACAAATTAAATTGCAATACGTTTTTGGCAAAAGTTACAAATTTCCTAAGGACATTACGGAATTAATGTATAGTGCTTACAGAAAATTATGTGCAGAGACATTTCAATATGTCAGCCACAAACTGCAATGCAGCTCTTACAATGTTGTACCATGCTTAGCACCTCTTGGCTGAAGCCATTTTGGCTCTGTACTTTAGCAGTTTCACTTTCTTTAGTTTACATAATTCTTAATCTTTTCAGCAAAAAATTATAACCTTAAACTTTCCCACATTGAATTGGCAACAATTACCCTTTTTCCACCCATTAGTATATTTAAATCCTGCAGGATCTCTACATCACCATTGTAAACTATTTTCCTGTCCAGCTTGACATGATTGGCAAACAACTGGATATTCTTCCACCTCAAATCATTCCCACTATCATTAATGTACAAATTAAATGGCAGTGGTACAGGTAGAATGCCTCTGGTGAACACTCTTGCTCACCTACTTTCTCCTTGTATTTAGTTCACTATACACTATTCTATGATATTTATCAGCTGCACTCATATTAATGTCATTAGCTCCCTATTCATCTTCATCTGCTTCATTTATATAATAAAGTTTTATGTAATATCTGTAAAATGCTTTGCAAAGTTAAATGTTAAATATGATATAATTATTTAAAAAAAACTTTTCACTGTTAGTAAGGAAGGAAGACACTGCTCATGGTGATATCACAATTGAAACATAAACAAGGACAAGGGGTTTTCATTAATTAGCATGACATGACCAAAAATTATATGCATTAGTGAGGCTTCACTGATAGAAACAATGTAATAGGTCTTGTAATAATATTAAGGAGCTTAGAACAGGATGTGGGTGTTGCTAATGATAGCAGAACTGCAACCAGCCAAAAGTTCAACATGAAGTCAGTACATCTGAGGTTCTCATGGCTGAGAAGACAATGGAGCAAAATAATATGCTTAGTTTCTAAGATGAGCACAGGATAAGTAATTATTATGGAAGATTTAACTATGGATACACAGACTGATAGAAGAAAAATATATTATACGATAGAAGAAAAATATATTTAATGAAGTATAGGAAATGGAATTTATGCAGCTAGTTAGAGATAATTAATTAAAGCATAAACATAAAGCAGTCTTGACTTGGGGGCAACTAAATATGTAAAATTTTCAGGTGAGAAGGGATATATATACATAAACTACAAAGCTAGTGATTACAACAAAATCAGGAGGAAGTTTAGAGCAGTGGCATTTGCAAGAAACTCCAAGGGAAGGATGTCAGTGGCACATGAGAAATGTTCAAGGAGTATACTGAGGTAGTATCAGATTGCATACCCAGGATCAGTAGGTTAAATTCTGGTTGGGTGAATGAACAGCCTCTTCAACTAACAGGTTATAGGTTCAAATATCACCACAGCCATGAATGTTTATTAATGTCTTTAAGTGAATTCAGTCATCAAGTGTGAGACCACTAGTTGATAGATTTCAGCTAATTTACTGATGGCCTCAAGTGGTTTTGAAAAAATCCCATGCTTGATTTCTAGAGCTAGATTATGTAATCCTTAATCCACCTATGGTACTAATATTAACATAATACAGGTATACAACCTTTTCTGCAGCAATGGATTTGCATAAAATAATAAAGTGAGAGTTAAATTAATGAACAGAAGCACAAGCTGCAAGAAAATAAAATATTGTGGAATGAACAAAAAGAGAAACGTCATAGTAAGGAAGACAAATAAAAGGAACAATTATCATGGAAGGATAGCATTAATGAATGAAGATGTTAAGAAAATAATAGAAGATAACAGAAGGAGGAAAAAAAAGTTGAATTACCATGGAATCACTTTGCAAGGACATGTCATCCAGGTGGAAATAATGCAGTGACCGGTGTGACAGGAACCAATATGAGAACGGAGAGAGAGACCTAGAGATAGTCAGGATATTATGAAATTGCAGAGAGAATGGGATATCCAGTCATTAAGTGTGAGAAAATGCAAGGGAACTGACAATGCCCCCTGCTCCAGCTGCTTAATTTAAGTCTCAGCTCTGAATTGTTCCCAAGAGTGGAAACAGCACAAAGCAGCTCTATTATAGAAAGCATTCTCTAAGACAGAGGGTAACAAATTATAAACTAATAAGTATCTCAGGAGTATGGGTAAGGTACTGGAAAAGCTGGATAAAAGCTAAATTCAGGAATGGTTAGAGATGAATATGATACCATGTGGGACAGTTTTGTGATGGTTAGGTTCTGTTTTAGTTATATACTCATTTTTCTATGATAAAGTGAGAGTTGAGATGGATAATGTCTACATCATATTACTATTATTACTATCCAAGACCTCATGGAGTCAAAGACTCATCTGGGAAGACTCAACATATAATGCTGAACTTTGCAAAAGCACTTGAATGGATACCACAACAACATTATGTAAATTGGAGTAAGTGGGAAATGGATGTGAAATTGGTAACATGGATGAGAGGGTAGCTGATGGACAGAATAAAAGAATAGTGGCAGAGCTGAATCCAAGAGAATGCAGGTGACCAGCAGTGTGCTGCAGGGCTTTAAGCTTGAGTCATTTCTATGTATATATTAATAATATAGGAAATGATTAGAAGGGAAAATATCCATTTCTTTACTGATGATGCTAAACTAGAGAATAATAATAGTTAATGAAGGTGATGTAGAGATCCTGCAGGATGATGACAGTGGATGGACTGACTGAGTGGGCAAAGCCATTTTGATGTGGCAAAGTGTATATTACTATATACAATGAAATATTACAAGTTGTTTATTACAGTGATGGAAGTAGACTGCATGAGTCTGTCGCATAGAATCTGGAGTGGTGAACTAGGAGTTTAAATTCAGAGGGTTTACTACAAAAGCCTGACAAATAGCTCAAGGGATTATTTGAAGACTGATTTAAAAAAAAAACAAAAAAACTGACAAGTAGGATTTATGAGGTTTTATTCACTGTTTACAAGGCTATGATATAATCACAACTGAAAAAACCACTGATAAGAAATTTATTGTTCTTCTTTATCATGTTTTGTTATGATCACATCTGTACTAGTGTTCAGATTAAGTAACCAAGGTGTTGTGGGGATGAGGGAGCGGTGACAGGGAATTCAGAAGCAGGTGACTAGTCAATGGCATACTCCTTATGAAAATATATATCTTCACATATTTCATGTATTTTCATATTGTCTCCTTAGAGATGATATGACAGAAACATATAAATACTAAAGATTTTATTTTATGGGATTAATGTGAAGGAATTTTTTTCAATATGTGATGAGAGAAAGAGAGAGAGAGAGAGAGAGAGAAGGGATCACCTCTAAATGTTGCATAAAGGTATGGTTAGCAATGGATTAGGATCAAATATTTTGTACGGAGAGTGATGAACGAGTGGAATGGGTTGTAACGATAGTACTTTGTCAGGTTAATGAGTTTAAAGACGGGTATGACAAAAATTAGTTATCAGTCATTTAATGGAAACATGTGGTAGACATTATTTAAAAATAATGGTTTCACACATGTAAGGAAACTAGAATTTATTAAATATTCCTATATATTTTGCTCAATGTAACATGAGCATCATTTGAGGAGAAAGCAGAAGAATTGGCTACAACATTTAAAATATGAAACAAGAATGAATCATACATCATGTGTATACACGTCTCAGTTGGAGCTGAGCAAGTAGGAGTATGATACGAATATGATACTGTATTGGACAGCTTTGTGATGGTTAGGTTCTGTTTCAGTAATAGGCTCATTTTCTTCCTCATCTTCCCAAAACTTTTGGGAAGTTTTAGGAAGTAACTTCCATTAATTGTTTATAAATTTTTTTTATAAACAATTAATGGAACTTGCTCAGCTGCGACCAAGACACATGCTGTATGACTCGTGTTCATATTTTAAATGATGTAGCCACTTTCTGCCCTTTCTACCTGAATGATGTTCATGCTACATTGAGCAAAATAGGAGAAGTTAATAAATTTTAGTTTCCTTAACATGCATGAAACTGATATTTTAAAATAATATTATGACAATTGTGTGAATAATGGTTACTTTAGGGCTTCTGAAAGGAGTCTCTGGATTAGATAAAGCATGTATAATAATATTAACAATAATGAAATAATTAACCATGTAGTATATTTTTAAGGCCACAGTATATATTACATGCATTAATATACAGGGTGTTCGGGATAAATTTGACAGTTTCCTAAGGAAAAAGAAAATCTTCTTTGTATCTATTAAATTTAATGAATTGACAAAAAACATTACAGGCAGAGTTAATTACAATACTATCAACAAGATTTACTCAAAATAACCACCATTAGCATCGATCACAGCTTCAATCCTGCTTCGGAACCTCGAACAAGCTGATGCTACAGTCTCCCTGGGAAGGGCCGCAAAAACTGTTTTAATTTTATCCATTAACTGGGCTTTTGTATTACTAGAAGTGCGATTGGTGTCTTTTTCAACTGCGCCCCATACAAAATAATCCATGGGGTTAAGGTCTGGGGAGTTTGGAGGCCAAACATTTGGACTGGTGAAGTCGTAGAAATTTTCAGACAACCATTTTTGACTTTTCCCAGAGGTGTGGCAAGTGGCCGAATCCTGCTGCCATACATACGGCCTACCATTGGCTACCCTTGTTATCCAGGGCTTGACTACAGTGTTTAGCAACTCCACGTAGCCATCTGAAGTCAACCTGAGGCCCTCTTGGAAAAAATGCGGAGGCATCACATTGCCTTCAGAAGATACACATCCGAAAACCATCACAGTTTGGGGAAATTTAGTCTGCATTACACGAGGAATGTCCTTTGTACTGTATGCAAGCCATCTGTTATTCTGCGTGTTGTGTTTTTGATCCTGGCAAAAGTTTTTCTCATCGGAAAAGAACCAGATTGTTTGTGGTTCCGCAGGATGTTTCACTCTGCTTAGAAGTTTCTTCGCGTTTATCAAACGTTTTTCACGGGCCTTTTCTGTAAGCAGCTGACCTTTGCGGCGCTTGTATGAGTAGTAGCGGAGGTCTTCATTGAGTGCAAGCTTCATAGTAGAGGCTGCAACATTCATTTCACGTGACAAAGCCCGAATTCCAATGCCAGGGTTCTTCAACACCTGTTCCTGCAGATTTGCGAGGAATTCTGCTGTACGAACGCAATCAGATCGTCTGCTAGGGATCTTTCTTCTTGCTACATCCTCGTAGTCACCATTGCAAGTCTCTAGTTCATGCCTGATTGTTTTTACTGTATTCAGGGAGCATTGGGCAGCAGTCGAAATATCCTTATTTTGATGGCCGGCACGAATCATCATGATACAAGTTATTCTCTTCCATGATTCAGGTGGGTTCCAGCTATCCATCCTTTCTGACATCTTGTATATGAATGAAGAAGGGTCCAACCTTTTAAATGAAGAGAAGTGTGTGTTAATACATGTAACTTACGGAAAAATATAATTAATTATAAATATGTCAAATTTATCCCGAACACCCTGTATATGTATTTTTTTTTCTGTTTTTAATATTTAGATAATACAAAGACGAAGAGATGGTTCAGTAGATTTTTTAAGAGAATGGAATGACTACAAGCATGGCTTTGGTAATGTCGGAGGAGAATTTTGGTTAGGTAATTATTATTATTATTATTTTTTAATGTTGCTTCCACTCACACAAGTTTATTTGCAAATTTATAATGCATTTTGTACCATGAGTAGGCTAAGAATTTTTTTCCCTATTTTTATCAATTTTATATATTTTTTGGTATTTTTAATATTTATTTTTTTACACATAATAAATTTAGTTTAATCCTTTATCCAAGTGTGAGCAAACAAAGTTTGCACCTGAAAGTATCTTCAGGACTGGGGTAAGGTGGTGCAACACCAGGACGACTCCTTGCAAAGGTGGTGCAAGCTACTATCATTCCTAATCTCAGTATCTCCCATAATGCAAAACACATCTCCTTGCAGATATGTCTAATGTTATGCATTAAGGGAAGGGCCACTACCCAGACTAGTTTCGACCTTTATTGAGGTCTCTTCAGTGGGAGCCAGGCCCAAGTGGAGATACCAGCCAGAAGCGTTAGCAAGGTCATCTCTACCTATAGGAGTTGCCAAATGGTGTGCCACCTTTTTAATAAATTACTCTGGATTTAGAGAAAGATGTTGAAAGTTTATTTTTCACTTGGTTAGAATATAATAAATTTTGTTTAATCCTTTATCCAAGTGTGAGCAAACAAAGTTTGCGCCTGAAAATATCAGGCGTGAAAGTCTTCAGGACCCCAGTCCTGAAGATATTTTCAGGCGCAAACTTTGTTTGCTAACTTTTTATTAAATTACTCTGGATTTAGAGAAAGATGTTGAAAGTTTATTTTTCACTTGGTTAGAATATAATAAATTTTGTTTAATCCTTTATCCAAGTGTGAGCAAACAAAGTTTGTGCTTGAAAGTATCAGGCGCGAAAGCCTTCAGGACCCCAGTCCTGAAGATACTTTCAGGTGCAAACTTTGTTTGCTCACACTTGTATTAGATATATTTCACTGTAAGGTAGTAATAACAATATTCTTGAACTTGATAAACTGAAAATGTTTTGTAGCAAAGTTGAAGAAGAATGTCAGAACAAAAGGGAAAATGCAAATGTATGTCAAAATGAAGCCACATGGCTTCATTTCGACAATGTAAATTATATAGAAATATTGAATATTAAAGATCCAACATTATGGCCAACCTGGCTGGCCGAGTGGTTAGCTTATCTGCTCTCCAGCTAAAAGGCTGCAGGTTCAAATCCCGCTGTGGGCATGGATGTTTGTGATTGTCTTTGGAAATACTAGTGATGGTGGTGGTGGATGGCGTTGGAGTAGTTGCGGTCAGTTGGTGGATTGAGTGGCGGTGACGGAATTGTAGAGCGAGTGCCCTCCCTCGATGAGTCATTGGACTCCCTGGAGGTGTCTAATAATAATAATAATAATTTCAAACTGAATACATATAGAAACTTCAAAAGTTTCAAAAATTTGACCAGAGAGAACTTATGGAAATACAATCCTCAGCATCAGAAATGCCTTAGCTTGCACTACTAAAAAGATGAGCACTTCCCAAGCATCTGTATAGTCGCCTTTTATTAGTGCATTTTGATGTCACCAGCAGCTGTTAGAACTGGTTGGTTCTCTTCAGAGACTAGGTAAATAACCTATAGAGACTGGTCTCTGAAGACAACCAACCAGTTCAAAACAATTGTCAGGCCAGTGAAATCTTTATCAAAATACACTAATAAAAGGTAACCATGGCGATGCATCAGCAGCACTCATGTCTTTTAAGTAGTGCAAGCTAAGGCAACTCTGATGCTGAGGATTGTATTCCCAAAGCTCTCTGGTTTCTACATATATTCAGCTTTGAAATTATGTTAGACCTTTAATATCTGCTATTTCAATATATCAAATGTATATGTTTTCTATACTCCACAAACATAATTCTAAGACAGAAGTTTCCAATTATAGACCAGTCAATATATCTGCAGCTATAATCAAGATAGTACAGAGGTTGGTTAGGAGTAGAATATAGGATTCTTTATGGTGGTCAGCATAGGTGGTACAGGGTAGGTCATGTTTTAGCAGTTTACCTATATTTTATGATAAGGAAATAAGTATGTTACATAAGGGAGTTTCATATATAGTAATATTCTTGGACTTTGTGAAAACATTTGATAGATTACCTCATGATGAGTTGGTGTATAAGCTGCAGAGGATGGGAATAGATGATACCAGCAAGTTTGTGTGTGTGTGTGTGTGTGTGTGTGTGTGTGTGTGTGTGTGTGTGTGTGTGTGTGTGTGTGTGTGTGTGATGGAGCAGTGTCTCAAAAAGGAGGATAATCAGTGGTGTGTCTTAGGGTTCTGTTCTGTTTTTGGGGCTCTGCTATTTACCTTACAGGGTGTTCGGGATAAATTTGACAGTTTCGTAAGGAAAAAGAAAATCTTCTTTGTATCTATTAAATTTAATGAATTGACAAAAAAACATTACAGGCAGAGTTAATTACAATACTATCAACAAGATTTACTCAAAATAACCACCATTAGCATCGATCACAGCTTCAATTCTGCTTCGGAACCTCGAACAAGCTGATGCTACAGTCTCCCTGGGAAGGGCCGCAAAAACTGTTTTAATTTTATCCATTAACTGGGCTTTTGTATTACTGGAAGTGCGATTGGTGTCTTTTTCAACTGCGCCCCATACAAAATAATCCATGGGGTTAAGGTCTGGGGAGTTTGGAGGCCAAACATTTGGACTGGTGAAGTCGTAGAAATTTTCAGACAACCATTTTTGACTTTTCCCAGAGGTGTGGCAAGGGGCCGAATCCTGCTGCCATACATATGGCCTACCATTGGCTACCCTTGTTATCCAGGGCTTGACTACAGGTAGCAACTCCACGAACAAAGCCCGAATTCCAATGCCAGGGTTCTTCAACACCTGTTCCTGCAGATTTGCGAGGAATTCTGCTGTACGAACGCAATCAGATTGTCTGCTAGGGATCTTTCTTCTTGCTACATCCTCGTAGTCACCATTGCAAGTCTCTAGTTCATGCCTGATTGTTTTTACTGTATTCAGGGAGCATTGGGCAGCAGTCGTAATATCCTTATTTTGATGGCGGGCACGAATCATCATGATACAAGTTATTCTCTTCCATGATTCAGGTGGGTTCCAGCTATCCATCCTTTCTGACATCTTGTATATGAATGAAGAAGGGTCCAAACTTTTAAATGAAGAGAAGTGTGTGTTAATACATGTAACTTACGGAAAAATATAATTAATTATAAATATGTCAAATTTATCCCGAACACCCTGTATTTATTAATGATATTTCATGTGGGTTGACTGGGAATCTTCAGTTGTTGTTTGCTGATGCAAAGATGGTGAGAATTATAAGGAATGCTGCTGATGTTAATTCACTTTCAATGTTAATATTTTATAAGTTTCTGTCATATATCTCTATAAGTCCCCTCTTTTCTGCCTATCAACCAGACTTTGTAAGCCACATCTTCAACCTATCCTCATAAGGAGCATTCCACAGAATTGTCACTCATCTCTGGATATTCTCTACCACCTCCCAGTTCCCAAGAAACTCAGGGTGACTAAATCTGCACAGTAGTCAAGATGTGGTCAAATCATAATCTTATAAAGAGGGATAATACTTCCCTATGTTTATTATTTAGTGTGTTCTTAAACATCAAAATAATCCTTTCGAGCTGTTACTAACTTTTGCAGTGCCCAAAGGGCATATTGTAAAAGTTGTTTAAGTTTATTTAAATCATTTGGCAGGATAATCAACTATTGCTCTCCCTGGTTTTTCATCATCAGCAGTCATCTTTACTCTTCTAGATTAATATCACTTTGTATCATAATGTGATCAATATAGATGATAAATCTATATGGTAGGAATAATTGTTTCAATTTTGATTCAACGTCAAACCATCTTCTTTATCTTCTTTCAATTCTAAATGCTGACTTACAACTACTCAAATATAGACTGCATTGCTTGATATAACATACCATTTACATCATAAAACTGTAGCATTTCAAACACTTTCTCTTGACAATTTGTGTTATGGAATTTCTATAGGGCCATCATATCACACTAAGCAACTAAGGGACTGTTGTTTCTAAGGCAAACTTGTGTGCTAGAAGCATGCAAGTTTAGAGGATGGCAAAAAAATGACAAAATTATAATAGAAATGTCCTTCAGTAGTGTTGTTAATGGGTTTTTTTTTGTTGTTTATATTGTGTTTTGCTGCTGATTTATTCTTACCGAGAGGGCGAGGTCAGAGTCGGATGTATTCAGAGGTAGAGGAGAAGTAAAAGATAAGTTTTCGTTATTTTTATTAGAGTATTCTGCTTTAAATAACACAACATAAAGTAATTTGCAGTTGGGGAAACTGTACTTCAAAACATGAAAGTTTTAGTATAGTTGTAGTAGTTCTTAGCACTTGGTTCTTCGTGCATATTTGAATGATGGCAGCAGACACATGTCAGTTTACTAGCAGCTTGTCAAGAGAAAGTGTTTAAGGACTGCATTTTGCATAGTATATTACAGGATTTTGTGGTAAGCAGTGCTTGTGGCATGTATGCATCCCAGCAGTTGGATATGTGACAGGTGAGAGATCAGGGAGTGCATATATGGGGAAAATGAGGAAATAGGAAGAATTTTGAGAGGTGGAGATTAGTATAACAGACCTCAGCAGCATTGCATCAGAGGCAGGCAAATACTGACCTAGAGAGATGAGTAGTGTAATAGAGGGTGAGGATAACTACAGGAATGTAATTTAAAAAAAAAATAGTGGAGAGTGTGGAAGGTTTGAATCGTTGTGAAGTTTTCAGAGATGGTCTTAGTTGGGAGGATGAATGGCAAGCAAGAGGTAGCTTGCAGAGAGAGAGAGAGAGAGAGAGAGACTGAAAGAGGATGTGGAATGTCTTGGGAATGAGTTGAGAAGCATGAAAGAAGAGATTAAGCCCATGGAAGCAATGGATGCAAAGTGAATCAGAGTAAGAGAGAAAAAGAATTATGGAAATAATAGAAGAGAGAATAGAAACAGTAGAAGAGAGGAAATGAGAAACTGCGAGGGAATGCTGGAACCAAGGATGGAGAGATGTCATGAGAGTAGGTAATTAGGGGAACAAAGAAAGAAAGTGTTAGAGGGGGGGGGGAGAGAGAGAGAGTGAAAGATGCAGGTGAGCAATGAAGGAACAGAGTGGTAAGAGGTGTGTGATGGATGGAGACCTGATAATTCATGGTGTGCAAGATAGAATGCCTGAGGAGTGTCTGCCTGGAGAAATGAGAGAAAGTGTGACTATGGCAATTAAATGGGTGAAAGGGTGGATGAGATGATTGTGATAATGAGAACGAATGATTTGAGAGACAGTGTGAATCAGGTGGCAAGAGATCCCAGGTTCGTGTTTGAGGTGCACAGAAGAATACTAAGAGAGTGAGTTTGTTGCTAGGTTATTAGAAGAGCATCAATGATGAATAGTATGATAGCCAAAATGTGTTGAAAGAGAAGCTTGGAATACGTGGATGCTTGGAGGGCATTTGAGGACAGAAAGGAACTACATGCAAGAGATGGTTTGCATTTGAATGAGTAAGGACTTTGACACTGGAGCGAATGCTGTTCTCTGAACAAGTTGGTGTGTCAATGCAGGGGAAACTAGAATGATCAGTGTGGATGGTAGCAGGGGTGACCTCTTGTGGGAATAGATGCTTGGAAGGGATAATGATAGGTATAGAAGCAGTGACATTTTTATTCTTTATACTAATGCCAGGAGTATCCAGAATAAAGGAGATGAATTGGTGGCATTGATAGCATCAGCCTGTCCAAATATCATTGGGATCTCTAAGACGTGGTTGATGGAAGTTGATATAATAACAGGAATAGAAGTAGCAGGGTACAGTATTTTTCAACAGGATAGGAAATGAAAATGCAGTAGTGGAGTACTACTTATGATAAGTGGTGACTTATGTCCTCTCAGAATAGAGGATTTGGAAGGCAATGGTGCTAATGGTTTTCAAAGCGTATGGTGTGAGGTAGAGGTGGGCAAGACAGGATAATTAGTGGGTGTTGCTACAAGCCAGGGAGCATAGAGGATGAGAAACAGGAGATGTTTAGTCAGGTGAGTTTGGCAAGTTCAAGAAGAATGATTGTTATTAGAGATTTTAACTATAGCAGTATAAATTGGGAAGAGGAAACTGCATGTATTAATAAGTGAATGGAATCTCTACAATTTTTGAGGGACAAATATCTTAGGCAGCATGTAGTAGAAGGAACATGAAGTTCAAGAGATTTGAATCAGCCCTTCTGATGCTATGACCAAGCATATCATCAGAAGGGCTGATTATAACTGAGACGGCATCTCTGCCTAGAGTTGGAGAGAGTGCCCATGTGGTTTTGACTTGGAAGTTGAATAAACATGCAGGAGTATCAAAGAGAAAGGTGATTATAATAGTCTTAGATATCAACTTGGGGTGGTTCCATGGAGAGAGGAATTGGAAGGGCCAGATATCATTAGTGCTGAGGAAATTGTGAAGGAATATTTATTAGCAGCAAGCAATAGTACGCTGTATACCACGAATGAAGAAGAGGACACAATTTGGAGTAAAGTGAATGACAAACAATATCAAACAGGAACTGCAGGTGAAAAAGAGATTATGGAAGAGATATAAAGAGAGGGGGGTGGAGAGCAGATGCATGAGGAATATAAGACTCAGGCCAGGAAAGTGACTAGTATGGTGAAGAAGGCAAAACTGGAATATGAGAAGAGATTGGCCCTGAGATCCCAAGAAAATTCTAAGGAATTTTTTTAGTTATGTAGGAGGAGAAATGATTCTGGAAGAATGACATTTTTTGGATAAAAATGTGAATACAGTAAGTGATTCAAAGGACATAGTGGAGTTGTTCAATGAACACTTTATTGGGGTATTTCATCCTGGAGAAGTTGGTTTTAATACTAGAGGAATAGGGCAGGTTCGAGGTTTAGAAGTGCATTGGGAGAGTGTGTTTCAAATATGTACTGAGTAATCTCAATAAAGCAGTGGGAGTGGACTGAATTTCACCACTGGTTTTGAGAGAAATGTGCTAAAGAACTGACAGCTCTATTGACCTGGCTTTTCAATGAAAGTCTGGCCACAGGAAAAGTACCCACAGAGTGGAAGGAGGATAAGATAGTGTCATTGCATAAGTGTGATAGCAGACCGGAAGTGTCAAATTATAGACTAGTTAGTGTTTCATCATAAGTTGTTAAGATCTTGGAGAAATTAGTGAGGAGTCATATACATCATTGGGAAGATAAGGGTAATGTTATCTGTGAGAGTCAACATGAATTTGTTAAGGGGTGCTCTTGCTTTTGCAATATGATTGCCTTTTATAATAAAGTGACAAGAGAGGTTGATGAGGGGGGAAAGGCATATTCTGCCATGTTTTTGGATTTTACAAAGGCATTCGACAAGTTACTACATGATAAACTGATATTTAAGTTCAGCACATGGGTTTAAGATGTCAGGTTAGTGAACTGGATTCAGGATTAGCTATCTGATAAGTATAACAGAGTTGTGTATTGGGGGGTGGGCAAATCAAGGAGGCAGAAGGTTATGGTGGAAGCCCTGCAATATGATTTGACACGTTCGCTGCAAACTATGAGTATACTCATAGTTGGTATATGAGCCTCACAAGCCAACTATGAATATACTTGTATGTCGATTACCGCCGGCAATGAGATTACTCGTACTGACCTTGAAGAAGTGAAAGTGCTTGGCGTGCAGTAACAAACTATGCCCGAGGAGCGTGGCAGCAAATGTGTTAAATAAACTGGACAAATGGGTAAATAATTGAGGATAATAGTTCAATTCAGCTAAATGTAAAGTCTTGAAGTTTGGGATACATCAATGGGAAGTTGAATACTCTGTTGGAGGAACTGTACTGGAGGAAGTGGGGGGAGGCAAGGGATCTGGTTGTGGTGATTGATACAGGTAATAAATACAGATCCTTTTTATATTCTTATGATTTCTCAGCTGTTTGTTTTACTACAAAAATCTGTTCCTAGCAACTTCAATTTGGTCTGACTCAGACTGTTCTTCTCCAAGCTTCTTCCACAATTAAATTTTTCTTAACCTTTTCTCAAATCATCATCATCATTCCCATCCATTAAAAATAGGTTGGATGTTCCATGGGTTCTGTCCTCTGCCACGCCTTGCCATCTGTTGGAATGGCATCAAGCCTGAGTGGATCTTCAAGGCTTATCACCATCTTCTTCTCAGTCTTCCTCTTCCTCAGTCACCCGAACCCTTCCATAAAGAAGGGCATAAGCCAAGTCCTTCTTGGCACTTCCTGGCTATGTGTCCAAACCACTGTTCTTTTGTGTAGTCTATTTAGGATGTTGATCAGTGTAACCCAAGTCTTTTCTTACTCTATCATTGGCCTTTTTTTCAGCAGTCCATTTTGTACTGTTGATTCTTCTTAAGCACTTTGATTCAAAACTTTTTAATCTATCTTCTTGTTTGCCAGTGATCCATTTTTTTATTTCTCCATATTCAACCTGTTCATTGTGAACCATCCTAGATTAATTCTGTGTTTGAGTTTTCATATAACTTACATCTTTAGTGATTAATGATCCAAGATAATTGAAACTGTCTACTTGTTCTATTCTTTTATTATTTATTGTACACTGACATATTTTTTCACTCTGCCTATTACCATAATTTTTTGTCTTATCGAGATTTATCTCCAAGTTGTATTTGTTGCTGGTTGGATTTAAATTAGAAATCAATGATTTTAGATTCTCTGAGCTATTGGCTATCACAATAATATCATCTGCATATTTTAAGTAGGTGATGTTTTTCCAATGATTGTTACCCCCAGGCAGTTCTCCAAGGATTATCCAACTACCTCTCCAAGAAACAGGTTAAACAAGTAGGGAGAGGGGGAAGCTCTGAATGACTCTCCTATGGGATGGGATTTTAATTGTTTCAATATCCCTGAATTTTACTATTGTCTGTGTGTCTTTATTGCACTTTCTGATTATGTAAAGTTCAAATTCTTTTTTTATGCAGTGTTTCTATCTACTGAATCAAAGGCTTGCTTGTAATCTATAAACATACAAAAAGACTCTTTTGCTTTTCACAAGTCAAATCTGCTAGTCTCTATAAGATGAAGATCGCATCACTGGTTCCTCTTCCATCTCTGAATTCAATTTGTTCTTTTTCCATTGCTACTTCTTCATACTCTTTTTTTTATTCTGTTTTGAATGATTCTAATAAATATCTTATAAGCATGGCTCAGAAATGATATGGATCCACAGTTGTCGATTTTCTTTTATCTCCTTTTTTATGTATTGGGATGATTTTACTGACTCATCAATCATTAATGATTTCCTCTTTTTCTAATATTAGATTGGAAAAATAGTTCTGTATAATACCTGAACTATTATACAGGTATTATACAGTCCCTTCTCCTTCCTCCCAGAGTTCTTTTGAAATACCGTCCAGCATAGGCGCCTTTTCATTCTTCACTGATTTTATCAGCATGATAATTTCTTCTTCTAGAATTTTCGGTTTGGATTCTATTTGATCTGTTTGTGTGGGGTGTTTGGCCTAATGAGGATACTCTTATTTCTGAGCAACTGTTAAAAGTAATTCATCCAGATTGTTTCTATTTCTGTTGGGTTTCCTGTTACCTTGTCACTGTTTTGCAAAGTTCTAGTGTCATATTTTTTTTAATGTATCATGTTTTCTCATTCAGCCACTGGGTCTTTCTTTCTCTACATTTTCTGTCTACTTGTTTCTTGAGTAGATTATAAGAAATTCTGTTTTCAAGGGTGTTTTTTGCTGATAGCTTGCTTTTCATCTTTCTCTCTCTCTCTACTATCTCCAGAATGTCTCTAGTCATCTATACATTGTTACTCTTTTTGGAGTGACCCAGGATTCTTGCTGCTGAGTCCAGCAATTCTTATTTACTTCGATTCCAGTAGTTTCCTATATCTTATTCTCTTATTGCTCCAAGTTTCCTTGTAGTCAGTTTTCCATGCTGATGTTTGTATGCTGGGTTTTTAAATATGTTGATGTCTGTTGTTTTTGCTTTGGGTGCTTTTTTCTGCTTGATAAATTTACAGTGAAAATGTTTATTTTTGCTGTAGGGAGCTCATCATCTGTACCCATATCTATTTTCTTGAGGGTTTTTACATTTTTAATTGAGCTTTTTCATCTTTTATTAATTATTATATAATCTACGCAGTTCTTCATGTGTCCATTGGGTCAAATCCAGGTTTATTGGCTTTCATGGCTTTCTCTATGATAAAACGTTGTTGGTGATAAACAGGCCATTTAATTTTCAGAAATTTATGAAGGGGTGATTAGGAAGAGCTTAGGAGACAGCTTGCAGGTGTAGCATGGAATGAGGAGTTAGCTGGAAAAGAGATCAATGCAGCTTGGGAGATTTTCAAAAACTATCTTGTAGATGCAATGTATAAATGTATTCCAAGGGTGAGAAGGTAAATAAGGTAGGTGTGAGATGGATGAATAAAGAGATTAAGCATGCGATACAGAGAAAAAAGGCATTGTGGAGGCAGCATAAGAGAAGTGGAAATAACCAATTTCATGAGGTCTACAAAGACCAGGCAAGGAGGGTGACTTGGTTGGTGAGAGTAGCTAAAGAGAGGTATGAACAGCAGTTAGCTGTTCATACCTCTCTTTAGCTACTCCAAAAAGAATCCTAGGGAGTTCTTTTGATATGTAGCCAGCAAAAGAAAGAATGATTATGGAAGGATGACATCGATTGGAGAAAATGGTATAAAGACAGCTGTTGCAGAATGTGTGGTGGAGATACTTAATGAGCAGTTCATAAAGATCTTTCAATCTTGTGAATGTGACTTCATGGAGAGATTGAGAGCAGTTGATGATGATGGGGAGGAGAGACTGACTGTAAGTGAGCAAGAGGTGTTTGGGGGAGTTGAGTAAACTAGATGTAAATAAAGCTGTGGGACTTGATAATATATCACCACGTATTCTGAAGGAATGTGCCAGAGAGTTGACACCTGCCTTGACATATTTTTTTAATACGAGTCTTGCACTTGGTCAAGTTCCTAAGGAATGGAAGGAGGGCAAGATTGTGCCACTTCATAAAGGAGATGATCGAACCCAAGTATCAAACTATAGGCCTATCTGTGTGTCAGGTGTTGTGGTTAAGTTGTTGGATAAGCTTGTGAGAACTAGGATCCAGAGTTGGGTTGATAAAAATGGTATAATCTTTGATGGACAGCTTGGATTTGCTAAAGGGATGTCATGTTTTAGTAATCTACTTACTTATTACAATAAAGTGACTGCTTCCTTGGACAGAGGAGAAGGATACACAGTAATATACTTGGATTTTGCAAAGGCTTTTGATAGAGTACCTCATGATAGGTTGACAGTCAAACTAGAGCAGATGGGGTTGGATATTAGATTAGTGCATTGGATTGGAGACTGGCTATCTGATAGGTATCAACAAGTTGTGTACGGGGGTGCGATATCCAGTAAAAGGAAAGTCACTAGTGGAGTGTCTCAGGGGTCTGTTTTAGGGCCATTACTATTTAACTTGTATATTAATGATATTGGCGAAGATTTGGATGAATATATTCAGTTGTTTCAGATGATGCAAAGTTGGGACGAACCATAAAGATTAGTGAAGATGTTATGGCCTTACAAGAAGACTTGAATAAATTGAGTGAGTGGACACGGAAATGGGGATGTGAGTTCAATGTTGCAAAATGTAAGGTTTTAAAATTGGGAAAACAAAGATGGGATGCAGAATTTATGCTTGGTGAGAATATATTGTTGGAGGTAGAGGAAATAATCTGGGGGTGATAATGGATAAGGATCTAAAATTTAGGGGGACACATCGCCAAAATTGTGGAGACAACACAAAAGCTTCTGGGAATGATGCGGAGGACAATGATATGTAGATGTAGGGAGATTCTTGTTCCATTGTATAAGGCTTTGATAAGGCCACACATGGACTATTGTGCCCAGATTTGGAAACCGGGTTTTCAAAAGGATGAAAAGATGTTGGAAAGGGTCCAAAGGTGACTGACTAAGGTAGTTTCTGACCTCAGGAATGTTGAGTATGAGGAAAGATTGAGAAGATGCAATTTGCAGAGTCTGGTGGACAGGAGGAAGAGGGTAGATATGATAGAGACCTACAAGTTATTAAGGGGTTGTTATAGGATCAATGATGAAGAAGTTCTACAGAGAATAGTGGGAGATCGGGGGAGAACCAGAGGTCATCCCTGGAAACTGTATAAAGAGGGTCTGAGTAGGGGAGTGAGAGGCAGGTTTTTTTCATGCAGAGTTGTGAATGATTGGAATGCCTTGCATGAGAGTGTGGGCAAGGAGTTTGAGTGTGTTTAAGACACGGTATGATGAGATGTGATAAAAGGACCTCCCAGATGAGTCTTTGACTCCATGAGGTCTTGGGGTAATAATAATAATAATAATAATAATAATAACAAATTATATTCTTGTTGTTATCCTTTACTAAACCAAGAGCATGTGAAGTCACTTCATAATTCCGTACTGCATTTATTCAAACAGTGCAATTGATATAATTAAAGTAGAGATTTCTGTCTGCCTTTATACAGATACAAAAAAATTATTCCTGAACATGGTTGACTTTAATTATGTTAGCTATGCTCATATATTACTGAGCAACAATGTTTCTGCATCTAGATAACTTTAAAACTAATAAATTGAATAACTTATAATAAAAATGCATGAAATAGTTTATAATTTTCAAATTTTCACAATATTTCCTTCTACTAACTTTAATAATAACTGCTAATGATCCTATTCCTTTACCTTAGAAGTTATTCAGAAGGAGAAAGGAAAGTTTTTTAATTCCACTGTTAGATACTATTAAAATTAATTAATGAATAATAATGCAATTTAATATTTTACTAGGTAATGAGAAGATTCATCTTATTACAAATCAAGGTCTATATGAAATCAGGATAGATCTATATGATTTTGAAGATGGTCATGCTTTTGCCAAATATGATGGCTTTGTTGTGGGAAGTGAACGAGAAAAATTTATGATGAAGCTCCTTGGAAGACCTACTGGGGATGCAGGTATAAATAAAATAAAATAAATAAATAAATAAAAAAGACTGTGGGTTATTTGTTAAGAACGTATTATTATACTGCCTATACCAAGATCTATAACATATCCATATATCTTTGAATGAGCAAAACTTCATCCCGACAAGTCATTTTTTTTTTAAATCCAATACTTTGGTCTCGAGCCCAAACTCTAACAAGCAGACCTTTAAAGTTGTAATGTGGACATTGCATCTCAAAATCTGCTCAATTGTAGAGTATGTGAAGTAATACTGGTTTATACAATTTTAGTTGCCAACACCAATTAAAATTTCTGGAAAAAAATTGCAGTCACATAGATTACTTGCAATGTAAGTGCAAATACAGTTTGAATGGAGGGACACAGGCAAGAAGTTTTCCACAAGGATTGACTGCTATATTGATCAAGAAACACATCAACAAGTTCTTTCTATTTTCTGACCTACGGTACTTATCTACATACAGCAGTTGTTGTTTTTTTTTCCAAACCTTTCATGTGAAGGGTTGATACGAATATATACACACATATAAAAAATTGTGTTCAGTAAAACACAATTATCTGGAATCTAAATGAAAGCTAAACATGGTAACACTTCAGAAGATTAGCAAATGTGCAATCTGATTGTGCAACCCTCTGGAACTCATGATAATACTGCAGACTGTTGTATTCGATAAACTGACATGATTTCTGGGAAATAAATACAAAGGCACAGCAGTTCTTGATCAGCCATCTGATGAGAAAAACTGAATAAGTCAGTCAACAAGTGATAATATGCAGTGAGACTACTGGTCAAGTCTAAAAAGGAAATCCAAAAGACATCTCACTGGAGAACAGATGATGATGATGATTTGTCCTTTCAGTCATTTCCAATCCTAGGTGAGATTTTTTACAGGGTAGTTCACCACTGCTTTCCCCCCCCCTCAATTTTATCCAGGGTTGGGCCCAGCATGTGGCTGGGCAGCAGTGCACTAGTGTGTGTGTGGGGGGGGGGGGGTAACTCCCCAATTCCTAATTAGAATTCATTTTTTTATTTATGCTGTGTCGTGTCTTCTATTTCTATACTACATATGAATTAGCGGTCACATAAGGTGAGAATACCCTATAGCTCTCGGGAATCACAGCTGCTGTGAACGCAAGGCGAATGAAGTAGTGTTTGGGGCGGACCGAGTGCTACTTAGTTTGCCTATGACGGGTATCATGTATTGACAATCACTGCAGATGATCAGTCATAGGTCATATGCAATGCGTTAGTGTGTATTCTCAAATTATCTACTTAACTCAACGCTTCCAAGATTAAATCCTGAGTGCACCACTGCTGGGATGTATTCATGACTGTAATCCATGTGTGTTCACAGGGCTGGTTTGCAGAGAACAGATAAAAAGGTGTATAATGTAAGATGGCCTGGTTGGCCAAGTGGTTAGCATATCTGTTCTACAGGCTGTAGAACAAACACAAACACCCACCATGGGCATGGATGTTTGTGAAAATACAAGTGATGGTCAGCAGTAGATGGCATTGGTGTAGATGATGAAAATAGTTGCAGTTCGTTGTAGTTGGTGGATTGAGTGGCGGAGACATAGAGTGGTGGAGTAGGTGCCCTCCCTTAATGAGTCTTTGGACTCCCTGGAGGTGTCATATAATAATAATAATGATTCTATCTCAGTAAACGAGGAGAGAAACATTATGGTTTGTCCATGATAAAAAGGAATTTTAGCTTTGCTAGATCTGAATGGGAATTTTATAAGTGGAAAGACTGAACTGGAAAAAAAAAAAAAAAGACAGCTCAACTTATGGTTTAACCCATTCTTATATAAGAATGGATGGCTCTCTTTTTTAACTTCTATATTTACCTTCAAGAAACAAGGAGTATACCTAGTCTAGAATAAATGCTGTTACAACTTGAACAGTTCATAAACCTTTAATCTATCAGTAATCATTTACGGCTTTCAGCACATACAAACCATATGTATGACATGCACATAGCAGCACTTAATGTTTAAAATGTACCCCTTTTGCCTTCACGCATGTCCGAAGTCTGTGAGGCCACATATCAATCTGAAATTCACTGTCACATATCAATGATGGCAGGCATAGTAGCATCCAACAGAAAGGTTGTCACTGCTCGCTTAAAATCCATCTTCAGGCTGGCGATGCTGGGGTATCATTTCTTGCAGGCTACTCTCTCAAGCACCGACCACAATCCAATGGATTCAGATCAGGACTTCCAGACAGCCAAATCAGATGGTGATGTGTGGTTGGGTACATTTGCCTCCAACCACTGTTATGTGGTCCTCGCCTTGTGGTGTTGAGTCTGCATATAGACTGAGCCCCTGTGTCTGCGTACAGGATCCACTGCCTACTGAACAAGGTATTGTTCAGGAGCCATTCCACAGGTTCCAGCATGGTTTCTTGATACACTTTGGCAGAGGTTTTGAACCCCTTTCTTGCAGAAATGTAATTTGGATATCCTGATACATCACCCCACCAAACCATCACTGATGTGGGTGATGACTGTTCAATGGCAAAAATCTTCTCATCTGTGAAGAGGATATCTCTGTGTCTGTTGTTTGCATATCACCGGAAAAGTGCCTTTGATTTTATCACTCTCTACAGATAAGTTGTGGTGTTAGGAAGTGTCCAGCAGAATGACAATAGGTTCTCAACCTGTCAGTTAGTACATGTGATATCGTTTTCTACAAAACGTCTCACAGGATTACAGCAGAAACATGCCTTCACGGCCCTCACAAGCAGTTGTGTCCTAACGCAGTGTGGTCAACCTGTTCCTTTGTGATCAGATATGTTTTCTGTATCATTATAATGGTTAATAGTCCAATACACAAACATCCTACTGATCCTGAGTGTTTTTAGTGTGCTGAAAATGACAGGTGGCTGCATTCCAACTTTGTGAAGTGCTATTGCGGCTATATGGTTTTCATAAACTCCCCACTGCATGTTATCCCATTCAGCTAGACAACTCTCTCTCTCTCTCTATTGATAAACACATGATCAGATATGTTTGATCACATGTTTATCAGAGCACAGCACCACTAATGGAACTGGGCTTGTGCAATTTGCTGTGGGCAGCATGGGGTTGTGCAGAAATTGTAACAGTATTTATGGCAAGAGTATGTATACAACCTATACATTCTGTAGTGTTTGTTGCCACAAACCTCATGATCCTCAATGCCTCATTGCAGCAAAATAGGCAAAAAAAATTCTGTCAAATCTTACTGTTTTTTTTTTTTTTTTGGATGGAGAATTTTTTTTTCACCATCATGATATACTAATTCACTATTTTTGTTGACTCCCAGTCAGCATTAGTGACATTGCAGTTCTAGAGTTTGTTAAGCCATAAAAAGAGTGGAAATGTCAAAAATTCTTCCAGAACACCAGGAAAATTTCAGTGACTGGATGAGAATTTTCAAGTGGAAAACATCATACTAGTGTTCATTTTAAAATTTTTTATGGAATTTATAACTGTGTTAAAAAACTTTTTTTTATTATCCCGATTTCGATCTTCACATCAAGATCATCATCTGGAGCGTACATAAATATACAGGACAAGCTGAGTTACACCATTAACTGTAAGGTAGAGAAACAATGATTTGATCACGTTATTCTACTGGCGTGCCCTCTGGTGAAAAAAAAAAATTATAAATTACATCAAGCTAAATTCTATTTTACAATAACAGGAATAAACATTCTTTTAGATGGTTTTCTTTCAGAAACAATTGGTGTCCTATTTCTAGTATTACAATTTTTATTTTTGATTTACAATACTAGATTTTCTACAGTCCTGTTTATAGTTGTTCTTAGTGAGGAAGATCGAATATATACCTTCCATATATTTGGGATTTTTAGACTATCATTATTGTTCAGGTTGGGGTGGTTGATAATAATCTCACGGGCTTCCTTGAATTTCCGTTCATACCATGTTTTAGTGTGATGTAGACAGCTGGTGGTTTTCCAGTCAATTCTGTGTAAGGTATTCTGGGCATGATCAGAAAGGCCATAATTATTATATTTAATGTGTCGCTTATGTTCCTTTTGTCTAATAGGAATTGTGTCCTGTTTCTCCTATATATGGTATGTTGCAAGTACAATAAATCCGGTATACTCCAAGGTGGGTCTTTGGATGAGTTGAGTAAGCTTTTTAATTTTGTAGGAGGTTTAAAGGTGGCTTTGAGGTTGTACTTTTGTAGTACTCTGTTTGTTTTGTCTGATATTCCTTTAATGTAGGGAATGGTTATAGTTTTACAGTAGTCTGGTTTGTCTTTGTTTAATTTGAAGATTTTTATGGAGTAAAAGAAAGGTAATCTACATATCACTGATTTTATCTTCCTGTGCTTTTACCCGTGAGACATTGTGGTTAATCTCTTGTGAAAGAAAAAGATAAGATGCATCTTGTGGAGAATTTTGTCAGTTCTGATATTCTGTGCCAACAAAGTTTGCGCCTGAAAGTATCTTCAGGACTGGGGTAAAGTGGCACAACACTGGGTGACTCCTTGCAAAGGTGGAGCAAGACACCAGCACGCCTATCTCAGTATCTCCATAATGCAAAACACATCTCCTTGCAGATATGTATAATGTTATGCATTAAGGGAAGGGCCACCACTCAGACTAGTTTCGACCTTTATTGAGGTCTCTTCAGTGGGAATACCAGGCAGAAGCATTAGCAAGGTCATCTCCTCCTATAGGAGCTGCCAAACGGTGTGCCACCTTTTTATTAAATTACTCTAGATTTAGAGAAAGATGTTGAAAGTTTGTTTTTCACTTGGTCAAACTATAATAAATTTAGTTTAATCCTTGTTTGCACACACACTTGGATAAAGGATTAAACTAAATTTATTATAGTATGCTATCTCATCATTCCAGTCTATATTGCCATAATTAAAATTACCCATAATGAACATCCTTTTCTTATTTGCTTGACTAATTTGATTATACATTTCATTATCGCCACCATCCACATTACCTGGTCTATAACAACATCCAACCAAGTATCTGATTCCATTCACCTCTATCTCACACCATACTGCCTCAAAACCACTGGCACTATTTCCTTCTTGCATCTCTACTTTGTATGGACATAACTCTTTCTCTATCATCAATAGCACTCCCCCCTCCCTTTTTACCCCTTCTATCCTTACAAAACACATTATACCCTCCGTTTCTATTCCTGTCATATGTCGTCCTCTTCCAACCATGTCTCACTTATTCTGACAATCTTTGGATGAACAGACGCAATTAATGCAGCCATTTCATCTGTCTTGTTTCTTATACTTCTAGCATTTGTATACAAACACAACAACTCATTTCTGGATCTACAGCTAGTTCCACTAATACCACTCACTCGATGTCATCTCTCCATGCTCGACTGGGGCCATTTCCCTTTCTGCTTATTCATTTTAAAACCCTTTTCAATTCCAACTGTTTCCTCTTGATTCCAGGTCACCCCATTTCTTTCCTGTCTACAAATGCTCTCATCTCCTCTCAGAGCATCCACCTTTCTCACGCTGTGTACCCCTGTCCACCATGAGCCTCCCCATTTCCCTGCTCCTCTTGCACACCCATTCTCTCATTTTCTATACTCATACCACTGACTTCCTCATTCATAACCATCTCTTCAATCTCTCCTATCTTACTCTCCTGCTCTTCCATGTCACTTCCCGCTTGATCTGATTCATTCTTTCTCACTCTACTCACTTCTCTACCTTCCAGCAGCAGTCTCTCAAAGCGACTCAAACCATAACCATTCAAATGCAGTCCATCGCTCCCATACAATTCACTTCTTCCTTCAAACTGTACTCCTATCTCCTCACACATTTCAGCCAGCATATCATTCATATTCCTTGCTCTCCGTTTTATCTCACCACAGTCATACCTAGGCAACACGCTGACTACCCTTCCTATCACACTATTCTCTTTTATCCTTCTAAGCAGCCTCCTGACATCCATTCGGACTTGCTCTTTGTCCTCTGTCAAATCATTCATGCCGATTTAAACCATCAACTCCTTTGCTCACTCCCTCCTCATATCCAATGCCTCAATCACTCTACTCATTTTACCACCTGGAAAACATGCCTTGTGCATCCTACCATCCAGCACACCTTTAATAATGGAGTCGCCATATAACGCCACTCGCTCATCTTTCGTTAACTATTTCGTGCCATCATGAAGTTTAATAATTTTTACCCCAATTTTCTTAATTTTAGTCCGCATCTATTTCATCTCTTTCTCATCCAATTCAACTTCCGAATCTCGCATCACATTCTGTCTATCATTCATTCTTTCTAATTTTCTAACTCTCGACACCCTCTTCTCACTTTCACTCTTATTCATCCTTCTGTGCTTCCATACTTTCGGTCCAACATGCATCCGACTTTCGCTATCATTCATTCTTTCGATTTTTTTTCCACTTTCGATTCCTGCATCATGCCATTTCCAGTTTCATCCGTTCTCTCAATTTCGTTTCCTTTCACCACTCTTGCCTCACTTTCGTCCATATTAACATCCGTTATGGTTTTTAAATCACTCGTTTTCTTTTTTATTATTTTTTTAACATTCTTTTGCCTCTCTTTCAAATGTGCACTCATTTTACCTGCAACAGTCTCACTACTAACACTTTCTGTCATCACTTTCATATCTGCATTGATCAATTCCTCATTCAGATCACACTTCGCACGCACCCTCCTTCCATCTGCCCTAAACATCCACAAATCATTTATGTAATCGAAAGAATACATATAACACACTTCACACTTAATGAAACGACTGAAATCTAAGTTAAAGTCATGGAATGACAAAGCCACCGGCATGTTTAATCTGCTGGTTAACACTCTAAAGTGTAATAATAACAACGAATTCGTAATTAAGTTTAAGCAAAACAAAATTCCCACACTAATAATAATGGTAGCACACAACTTTTACAGCAGCTCTTACTCAAACAAACACTCATATATACTTAATTATTCCAAGAATACTTATCACAATCTGGAGCTCTTCTTACACATGTGCGCCATGCTTGACTCACGAGCGCCCTCTCCTATTTTATTTTTATAAACAGAATAGTAGTCTAGATATCCTGCTCTAAGATAGTCATCATAAGGCAGAATAAAGAACACATGGAACTTTTTCAAGCTATTTCTGGCCTGCAATGAGTGAGGCAGTGGCCTCACACTGACAATGAAATTCATCTCCCACCTAAACACAATTACAGACATTCATGTCCACAGCAAAATTCAAACCCATGGACTGCTAGCTGGAGAGCGGATATACTAATGGCTCAGACAAACAGACAATTAATTCGTTATTCAGGATGTTTCCATTTAAAAGTGCCTAACCTGTGAATAACAAGAGGAAATCACATACTATACTACCAAACAACAGATTTGCAATAACTAAAAATTTCCACAACTGAATTTAATAAAATGTGGGAAATAACTCAAAATGCTGTGACTCCCCAAATTCAGTCTTATAAATATATAAATTATTTCAGAGAAATAATACAACTGTAGAATCAGTATGATATTTATTTTCAGCACAGTTATCACATATTACTAGACAATAATAACATCAGGTAAATTTGTATTTGCAGTTTCCAAGTGTATTAATAATTATGATAATGAGCACATATTAATGTTCTTGGCAGGAGATGGAATGACTTACCATGCATCAATGCCCTTCTCAACAATAGATGCTGATAATGATCGCTGGACAGGAGGTAGTTGTGCTAAAGACCATACTGGTGGGTGGTGGTATAATCAGTGCGATGCCAGTAATCTCAATGGACAGTATCTAGGAGGAGTGACTGACCAGGAATATAAGGGCATTTATTGGTATGAATGGCAGGGCCCAAACTACTCACTGAGAGAAACCGAGATGAAGATCAGACCATTGCAAAGGATTGAGCCAATCAAATTAAAAACGGATGAAGAAGAAGAGTGACAAGTTTACAAATGTATCAGTACCTTGGAGTTATAATTGAATATTCATGATTGTTAGAAATATAAATGAAAAAAAAATTTTGGAGCAAGAATATATTTGATTTGTGTAAAATTTTATACTGAATGAGGATTGAATAATTTGTAGGTTCAAACAAAATTATCATCATATCAAATTTCATCTAATATGACAAAAGTTTAAAGCAGAGAATCCATTTTATTTCATAACTATTCATTCCCACATTAAAAATCATAATCAGTACAGTGACTATAACAAAAATCATTATAAAAAGTCATAAATCATGGCACAATGTTATACAAAAGGAAATTTTTTACATTCCTTTACAGCAAATTATTTGTGTGGTACCTTTCAATATACTCTAGTAAGAGCATACTATATTATATTACAGATATTTAATGCAATTTATTATATCAAACAAAAATGTTTCTATTTTATAACCAAAAATCCCATACTGGAATCATGTCAATCAATAGGTATTGAACATTATTTTTGTACTGGTTCATTAAACATTGAAAGTACATGTGTGTGTGTGTGTGTCATCACCATCATCATGTGTTGGAATATAATCTCTTAATGCAAAAGATAATATGGAATAGTATAATATTTCAACACAGTTTAGATTTCACTGCCAATTTGTTTCTAAATATTTCTATATGTCAGATCTCTCTAATTTGATAAGCCTCAAGTAGTAACTTTAGAAGTGACAAAAGTATTATTTTAAATGTTGAGAATGTAAATTCCTGAAATTGAAGCAATACGATTTATAGCAACAACTACAATATCACTAATTATTAAAAAAACAATGTGAGTAAAGCAGCTGCTTCTTAATGGTTGCCATAAACCTTGTTCTCCTTTAGTATTTATTTCACTTTATTTTGCATACACGATGTTTTTTTTTTTTTTAAATGACCTAATAGCATATTAAGTAGATAATGTTGTATTCAATATCATCATCATGCATATTAGGGATTTAGGCCTATACATGGCCTCTACCGGCTTTAGAAGTCATCATTCAATCGTATAAGAGAATTGTTTTGGTAATATTTCTGTTTTCATTCTTTCAACACGTTCCATCCATTTATGTTTATATTTCTTTATTTTTTCTATTACTGATTGCTGGTTTAATTCTTTCATTTCTTCGTTTCTTTTGTGATTAAATAGGATATACTTTCCAGTTTTTCTCATAAACTTCATTTCTGCTGTTATTAATCTTTGTTTGTCGTTTTGTTTTATTGTCCAGATTTCACTTGTATGGAAGTGAAATCTGGACAATAGTTTGGTTTAAATATAAAGTTAATTACACCTGTTATTTTTAAATATTTTGCAATTTTTACGTTTATATCTTTTTCATTTTCATATGTGATCATACATCCTAGGTAGTTAAATGCATTCACCTGTTCTAAGATCTTGTTATCTATTACTATTTTAGTTCTTGCTGGATCTTGTCATTTAAAGGCCATAGTTTTTGATTTTTCTGTTGATATTATCATACCATAATCTTTGGCTATCTCATTTAGATCTAAAATAGCTTTCTTGTAAGTAATCTTCAGAATTTGTAATTATTATTTGGTCATCGGCAAAAAGGAGAGTGCTTAAGTTCACTGTAGGAGAAAGTTTAATTCCTTGATGTAAATTTTTATTCCATTTTATTATTATTTCGTTTAAGTAAATATTAAAAAGAGTTGCTGAGAGGGGACATCCCTGTTGGACCACTTGGTTTATCTCTCTCGTATATGACAGCTTGTGATTTAATCTTATTTGTATTTGATTATTTTCACATATACTTGTGATAGCTTTTAGGATATTATTTGGTATTTGTCTTTCTTTTAATATGTTAAATAATATGTTTCTTTTAACTTTGTCAAATGCTTTTTCAAAGTCAATAAATGCAATATGTGTTTCTAAATTGTATTCTCTTCTTTTCTCTATTATTAATTTTAGGCAAAAGGCCAGGTCTATACATGATCGTCCTTTTCTAAATCCATTTCTGTACTTCTAAAATAAAGTTTTTGGAATATTTCATTAGTTTGCTATTTAAGATTCTGCTATATATTTTGTAACAGGAATTTAGTATACTGATACCTCTATAGTTTTTAGGGTCATCTCTATTACCTTTTTTAAAGATAGGAATCACAATTGCTTTTTTCCATTCTATTGGGGGGATACTAGTTGAATAAATTTTATTTAAAAATAATAAGAGTCTTTCTTTGAATCTTGTTCCTGCGTATTTATATAGTTCTGAACCTAGCTTATCTTCTCCAGGTGATTTTCTGTTTCTTGTTTCTTTCAGGCTGATTTCTAATTCTTCTTTAGTTATTTCCTTTTCATTTTTGTTAATTATTTGCCAGTTGTCTTTTTTTTAAATATTTGTCTGTCCAAAATTCTGTGTAGTAATTTAGAAATTCTTCTAATTTCAATTTGGTGTTTAATTTTATTTTCTTTGGTAACTGCATTTAAGTGTTTCAAAATCTTATATACATCGGATCTTATTTTATATAAATCATGTTCTAAATTAGAAACAAATTTCTTCCATGATTCTCTATGTCTTTTTCTGACTTCTCTTTTAGCTATGGCTCTTATTCTTTTATATTCTATTTCATCTTCTAATCTTTTACTGCTTAACCATTTGCGATAGGCTTCTTTTTTCTTTTTGATTATTTCTTTGATTGTATCATCCCGGATCTTCAGTTTTTTTCTTTTATTGGATTTTTTGGTCTTTCCTAAGCTTTCATTTTCTGCTGTATTTAGTATCGTTTTTATATTAAGCCATTCTATTTCTATTTCTTCATTTTGTTTTATTTTATCTAGATATTGGTTAATTCTTTGTTCATATAGCCATTGTACATTGTGTCATTCAATAGTCTAGTTTTATAAACAAATGTTTCAAATTGTCTTTCAGTTTTTGTTACTTGTAGCCATTTAGGTGGTAATCTTAATTTTATTTTAACAAGGAAGTGGTCACTGCTTATTTCATATCCTCTGTGAACTCTAACATCTAGTGAAAATTCGGATGTCTTTTCATTTAATATAAAATAATCTAATATTGATTTCCATCCTCTTGCTGCCCAAGTATATTTATGTATCTCTTTATGTTTATAGAAGGAATTCATTATTTTTAGGTTATTGTAAACTACAAAGTCAGTCAATTTTTTACCATTCCTGTTTAGAGTATGTTCTCCATGTATTCCTATGTTATTATTAATTTTCGTGTTTCCAATTCTTACATTTAAGTCTCCTGCTAAAATTACGTAATCATTTTTATTTATTTTATTATATATGTTTTGTAGCTGATTAAAAAAAATCAATATTATCCTGTTCTCTTCCTTCTTCTGGGGAATATAAACCAATTATTGTTAAATAGCCTCTATCGATTTTTATTCCAGCTTCTATTATTCTTTCATTCCATAATTTATAATGTTTTAACCGTTTTGAAAGGGAGTTATGGATCCAAATCATGACTCCTGCTTGTGCTCTTTGGTCTCTGTCAACTCCACTGTATATCACATTAAAATTTTCGGTTCTCATAGTTCCTTTTAATTTCTTTTTTTTGTTTCAGTGATTACTGCTATTTTAAAATTTCTTTCATTTAGTAGTTGGTCTAATTATATTTCTTTATATGCTATTCCTCTTACATTCCAGTTTGCTATGTGTATTATATTTTGTTGTTTCCATTTTTGTTTTACCCTTTCCATTCCAGGGTCGTTTTCCATAGATTCAATCCGATTATCTTTTTCTGTCAGCTTACAAGGAGGATTATGTTCTCCATGTCAGGGGACTAGCCTGACGATGGAATAGTTCAGTGGTAGGGCTGCAATCTTAAGGCTTCAGAACTAGCCTTCTTCCAAATTTAAATTCATAGGAGGAATAGGGTATATTGAAGGGGGAAAGAGTAGGTTATAGAAGAATTATAGTAGGGTTTATAGAGAGGGCATAGTTGTAAGGCCAGAAATGAAGAGACCACATGGCCCTCGAGTACTCTAATAGCATAAGGGTCATAAAATAAGAAGAGTTGGCTGATAAGGCCTTATAGGAAAGATTGAAGTAAGTGGCTCTTCCTCAAAGTAGAAGAAGAAGAGGATAGATCCAGCTAGGGGTCCATGGGAGTGCCACTTCCCTTACAATCAAGATGATTGCCCTGTTGGTCCACGAGTCCTTATTCAGTATATTTGGACCACCCCACCGCGCGCGCACACACACACACACACACACATGGTGGGCTCCCCTATCCGCCACCCAGGGGTCAATTTGTATTCAATGTGAAACAATCAAATATAATTGTAAAATACTCTGGATCAGAGAGTTGAGAATTTTTTTATTTATTTTTTATTTTTTTTAACATTTGTATATAGAAGTTCATGACATTAGCCTCTATATAGAAGTAGCCTAGTTGGGAAGATACTTCATATGCAAACTTTGTTTGGTTACACTTGGTAGCATACATGTTGTGTCTACATGTACTAATCTTCTTTTTTATAATATTGGATTAGTGAGGAAATGAGTATTCCAGTTATTACCGGAAATCTATCTTACAAAATCCAAAGAAAAATCATTAAAACACATTTAGAAAAACCTTACCTAGTTTAAAAAAAATTCCAGAATTGATTTTTATTTAATTGTTTAACACATTCATAACAGGCATGAGCACTCTACCTCTTCTTGCAACTACTCATGGTGATAGAAAACAAATAAATTGTCTTGTACTTTCTATCAGCTGGACAGGTTTTGATCCATGCTTTGTCTATCTGAGGAGAAAGAATCTGATGGGTTGAAGAATGTATAAATAACCATCAGGGAAACCATTTCTAGAAGAGACCCAGGTGTGAGTAATGGGGATGTGAGTAGAAGAATGATAAAATAATGCTGAATGTACTTCCTTATGTAGGATAGACAACATCAGGTGTGAAGGTTGGGGCTGTAGCAGATATTGCAGAATGATATAATCAAAGGGATAGCAAATTCTTTAGGAGTTCTTTTGTTATGTGGCATGTAAAAGAAGGATCAACTATGGAAGGATAACATTAATGAAGGCTAGGAAGGTAACATAAGCAGATAAAATATTTGAGTTAACAAGGCATTTATCCCAAGGTACTTTATTTTGGGTTACTGATGATTTTGCATTTATCCAGGTGGACAAACATTGCAGTGCCAGATGTGACTGACTGATGAGAGAACAGAGGTAGATAAATTAGAGATGCTTAGGATATTGCAGATCATTAATATGGCCATGGGATTAGATGAGATATCAGCCCAGTGTATTATGAGAATGTGCAAGAAAATTATCAGCTCTTCTGATCAAGCTGCTTAATTTAAATATTAGCTCTGGGAAGGTGCAACAGAGTAGAAAGAGGCAAAACAGTTCAGTTGCATAAAGGTGACTTGAAGACAGAAGTAGCAAAATTACAGTCAAATCAGTATCTCAGGAATGGTGGTTAACATGTATACTGGAGAAGTTGGTAAAAGGCAGAATTCAGGAATCGGTGGATGGGAATATGATAATCAATGGAGGAAGGGCAGCAGAGTTTTGTGAAATGCAGACCTTGCATAAGTAATTTTCTCAGTTTTTATAATAAAGTATGAAATGAATTGAATAAACAAATGGCTATATATGGACATTGCTGGACTTTGCAAAGGCATCTGATAGGATACCACATGAATCTCTGTTAAATAAACTGGAACAATGGAGTTTGATGAAGCTAGTGATACAGATAAAATAGTGGTTGACAGACTTAAAACATTAGTGTGTGTGTGGGGGGGGACTGAATCCAGGAGAAGGCAGGTGGAGGTTCCACATGGTATATAAGCAGCTGCTATTTAATTTGTACATCCAGTATAGAAATTATTTAAGGAAAATGTTCAGTTTGTGATGATGAAAAACTGTCAATGAAGATGATATAGATATTGAGAGATGACTTAAATAGGCCATAAGTATTGGCAGAAATAATAGTTGCCAGTATAATGCATCAAAATGTAAGGTAATGCACTGTTGGAAGAGTAGATCACAAACTGCATGCTACAATGATTAAACTGGCTACAAGAAATTGACGAGGCAGTGAATTAGAGATGTGAAAGTCATTGTGGACAGAGAGTTGAAGTTTAGAGGATATACTCCAAAGATAGAAAAAGAAGCTCATCAGATTATATAGATGTTGAAGTGGGGATACAGATTATTATTCTTCTTCATAAGGTTTTAATAAGGTCACATCTGGATTACTGCATGCAGATTTTGTCACCTGAGTACCTTACAGATGAAAAGATGGTGGAGAGGATTTAGAGATGAGTGTGAAATATCTATGAAAAATGAGATATCTATGGAATATTCCCTCTGAGTATAGAATGAAGATCTGTGAGTTACAAAGTCTAGTTGATAGGCAGAAAAGAGGGGATATGACAGTATTGTATAAGTTTCTATCATAAACATTAAACATTAAATTAGAATTGAGGAAACAGAGGAGAACAAAACTGACATAAATAAAGAAATAATGCTCTTGAATAGCAATGGCAATGACAATCAAGGAAAAGAAGGAGTAGCCATAATATTCAACACAAAATAAGAGGCTAATCTTCTTGAATGGAAGTCAGTCTCAAGTAGAGTAATGTGAGCAAATATGAGAATGGGGAACTGGACAATGAGACTTATTTGTGCCTATGGTCCCACAGAAGGTTCTACTAAGGTAGAAGTGGAGGAATTTTTTGAGGCTTTAGAAAAAGCAACTGACACAAAAAAAATGAAAAGTTGGTCCTTGTTGGGGATCTAAATAGCAGAGTACGAAATGATTGTGAGACATACAAAAATATTTTGGGAAAATTTGGAGAAAAGAGCAAAGCTAATAATAATGGCAAATATCTGTTGGATTTCTGCTCAGGACATGGACTGGTTATTACTAACACCATGTTCCAACATAAAAATGTGCACAAATTCACATGGAGAGAAGAGGCTAGGAATAAGAAAAGTCTCATTGACTATGTTATTGTTGATAGTGATGTTTTCTCCCTGGTGGAGGACACGAGAGTGTACAGGGGATTTGAAACTGGAAGTGATCACTATTTAGTCTTGAGCAGGATAAAATTGAATTTCACATTGAAAAGAATAACATGTAAGAAAGTTTTAAAGCGAATAAAAGTTGAGCAGCTCTCAGATGTGAACTGTAGACTAAAACACACAAAGATTATTGAAGAAAAAATGAAAGAGTTTGAGAACAGGAATCAAACCTTGGAGATTCAGTGGCAAACTCTGAAGAAAACATTGATTGATTCTGCCAGAGAGGCATGTGGTGAGATTGTCTGTAAGGATAAAAAAATCAGAACTCCCTGGTGGACACAGGAAGTTAAAGAGGCAGTGAAGGAAAAGAAGAAATCATACCAAAAGTTCCTGTCAAATAAGTCAGCTTGTGCTCTTAGAGAATATAGAGACAAATGCAAGAATGCTAAACACTGTGTAAAACTAGCTAAACAAAAGTCATGGGACGACTTTGGCAAGAATATAGAAAATAAATATCAAGAAGGTAGCAAAATATTCTGGAGGTTGTTGAAGAAGCTTAAGAATGGAGGAAAGAGTGCTGTAAAAGGAATTAGAGATGATAAAGGTGACATGAAAACGGGAGAAAAAGATATCCTTGAAGTATGGAGTAATTACTTTGAAAAACTGCTAAATGAAACAAGCAGTGATGACAGCACAGTGGTAAAAAACACTGACCAGGCATGCAGTCAGGAATACATATCCATACTTGAAGTAGAAAAAGCCATCAAGGGCTTGAAATGTGGAAAGGCAGCAGGAGTAGATGATATCTGACCAGAAATGCTGAAGTATGGTGGTATAAGAGTCTTACAATGGCTGCACTGCATAGTTCAGAAAGCCTGGACAGAGGGACGAATTCCCGATGATTGGAGTAGAGCTCTCATAGTACCCATATATAAAAAGGGAAATAAAACTGCATGTGAGAATTACAGAGGTATTTCCCTACTGAGTGTTCCTGGCAAGATCTATGCAAGTATACTTGAGAAACGGTTGAGAAGAATTGTGGAAGAAAAGCTTGGTGAAGAACAAGCTGGATTCAGGCCAAATAGAGGCTGTCAGGATCAGATCTTCACTTTACGACAAATAGTCGAGAAAGCATGGGAATATAACAAAGATCTGTATTTAAGTTTTGTCGATCTGGAAAAGGCATATGACAAGGTGCCAAGAGAGAAGCTATTCAATACGCTATAGTTATATGGTGTCAATGGGGTATTATATCACGCAATACTTAGTCTTTATTTGAGTTGTAAGTCAACAGTTAGAATTGAAGGAAGTACAGGAAGGTGGTTTAATGTTAAATCTGGTGTGAGACAAGGATGTACATTATCCCCTCTGTTATTCATTATCTATATGGATCACATGATGATGGAAAGTGGTATTAAACATGATATCAAAATTGGAGATGTTAATGTGAACTCTTTGCTTTATGTGGATGATGTTATACTTCTAAATAAATGTGCTACAAGTCTGCAAGATTCTCTGACTAAATTGAATAGCTGTTGTAAGATATGGTATGAAGGTCAGCAATAAAAAGACAAAGACAATGAAAATAGGCAGAATCATTGAAAATGTCAACTGTGTTGTGAATGGAGAACCTGTGGAACAAGTAAAACATTTCAGCCATTTAGGCACAATTTTTACTGAAGATGGTAAATTAAATATAGAAATAGACAACAGAATCAGCAAAGCTGGAATGGTGGGAAGTCAATTGAATAAATTCATATGGAATAAGAGAGAAATTAGTCGGAACACTAAATTAGCTGTATACAAGACAGTGTTCAAACCAGTTTAACTTATGGATCTGAGAGCTGGGTCAGAAGTAAAACACTTGACCAAAGACTAGAGACCACAGATATGAGAGTCCTGAGAAAGATTATAGGCGTGAACAGATGGCATCAATGGCAATATCGTATTAAAAACGAGGATATTAGGAAAGAACTTGACATTGTCAGCATCCAGGAATGCGTTAGCAGAGTTAATCTCAGGCGGTATGGTCACTTAAATAGAATGGGAGAGGAAAGATTAGCAAAACAAGTGTTCTCTGTCAGTTTGGCAGGAAAACGACCTAGAGGAAGACCAAGATATAGGTGGATTGATACGGTACAAAGTGCCTTAGACGATAGAAATATAAGATCTGATAAGGTTGGAGTCTTGACAAGTAACAGACTGATTTGGAGGGAAATTGTAGATAGGAAATTAATAATGATGTAATTTTTTTCATGTAGTGCTATCATATCCTGTACACCCCTTGAGAGTACATGGCAGGAATTTGATGATGATGAAGATGATGATGATGCTCTTGAATATTATCCTTCACAGGAAAAAGTGCAAAATGGAAAAATTGCAGGAGCAAGAGATTAGCAGGCCTGAGAAGAGAAAGAAGGAGGTCGTCCAAAGTAATAATAGAGACCATGCAAACAAACAAGAAAAACAAGGAAGAAAATTATGTAAGGAGACCCAATGATCAGGGGAGTATACTTAATGAAAGTGTGACAAAATCATGTTTCCCTGGTGCAAAAATTTATGATATTAGTCATGCCAGCTGAATGAAAAAAGGTAAGGCGAAGGAACTGATTGTCTTGGTCAGCAGAAATGATTTGCGAGGTGAGAAGTATTCTATGAGTGAGGATGTAAAGAAATTGTTAGAAGAGGCAAAACTAAAGAGCAAGAAGGTGAAGATTGTAAGTCTTCTGCCACACTATGACAGAGGCAAACTGAGGAGGAAAGCATTGGTAGCTAATGAATCAATACATAGGTTGTGCAAAAGGAATGATGTAGGATTTGTGGATCTGTGGTCTGTGTTTGACGGAAAAAAGAATTTGTATAATGCTGATGGACTGCATCTAAATAGTTTGGTTTTAGGTGTCTAGTGAGAGCTTTGTTCACTGAGCATGCTGAACCACAAATTCAGGAAAACTTAAGCAATTTAGGGTGGAAGCAGGTGAGTTTGCATGAAGGCACCCATGAGGTGAGTGAATATGAGAATGACCAACAAGTGCAGAATCTAATCTCGCAAGCAAAAATATTGAAAAGAGTAGTCAATTCAGGAAGTAAAGGTGGGTAGAGGCCTAAAGAGATGCTGCAGTTTCTATATACTAATGATAAAAGTATGAGGAACAAGGGGGGGGGGGAATTTCGGCATTGGTTAGTGTAATCTCACCAAAAGTTATAGGCATTAGTTAGACTTGGCTAAAAGCAGATGATGCAGTTACAGGGATAGAATGTGAATGGTTTAGTATTTCAGTGGAAGACAGAGTAGATAGGATGGGGGGGAAGGGATATTACTACTGATAGAAATGAAACCCATGCCAACAAACATTTTTATGCTTAAAATCACCCAAAGAATCAAACTCTGAAGTTTGGCAGACTCTTCCACACACATCCTGTTTATAAACCTAGAATGACAGATGTGAAAAGCTGTTAACTGAGAAATATTTAATACTCACCAACTTTAATACCTCTTTGCCATGGAAATGCTACCTGCCTTGCATGAATATGTAGTGGTGTTTGCTTAATAGCATCCCTGATTTGACCAATTACATTTTTTTCTTCTAACCTAACTTGCTGCTTTTGTTCTAGAGTCTCAATTGCTTTTCTTACCCTCTCAATAGGAAGTACTGAAAACACATGTATATAAAAATGTGTACATCAATAACAAAGAATAAACCTTATAAATATGAATAAAAATTAATATCACAGAAGCAAATCACAAAGCATGATGCATTCAATTGTAACACACTTTTGGAAATAATTAAATTAAAGGAAAAGAATCAAGATGAAAGTTATATTTTCCATTTCTAATAAATCATAGTAAACATAAAATGGCTTCCATGTGACATTTTAATGATAGCTGATAATGAAAGCGTATACACACATTTGTTATCAACATTTTTGCATATACATGGTTTCATTTCTGTACATAAGATTATCACTAATCCAAGGTCAACGACGAATCAAGACGATTCGTCTTGATTCGTCGTTGACCTTGGATTAGTGATAATGGATTAGTGTACAGATTAGTGATGACCTTGGATTAGTGATCTTGTTTAATACTTCAGTCTATCTGCTGTGTTCACTATCCATTTTGTGTCATTACTGCCTTTTTTGGTGTATGCAGTATTGTCTTTATCAGTAAATATGAAGACCTGATGAAAGATGAAAGCAACCAATACCTGCAGGTTGTGGGTGGTTCAACTCCTATAAGAGTCACTTTGTGTTTCACAATCTCAACATGACTGGAGGTTGAAGCTGCAGATTACATTGCCACTGAAGAATTTCATGATATTCTTCAAAGCAAAGACAGTAGGAGGAGTTTTCCCACCAAAGCTAGTGTTAAACCTAGATGAAGCTAGCATGTTTTGGAAGCATATGCCCAGTTGTACCTACATATCCATTGATATGTAGGTACAGCACCTGGATTTAAAGCCACAAAGGTCACTGCATGTTACTTTTAAGAGACAATGTTCTTATGGGTACTACAAAATACGAGGATGGTCTGAAAAGTTCTCAGCCTCGACCATAGATGGCAACACCATCGACAAGATTTTTTTTTTCTAAGTTGGTACATCTGTCATAAGCATCCATGTGAAATTGCAAATCATTCTATCAAGTAGTTTCTTTTATTCAGCTATCTGCAGCAAAAGTGTTATCTGTATCCCTTCAAATGGATAAAATTGAGTATCATATGGTTATAAAATTCTTTGTAAAAGAAGATTTAACGGCAAAAGAAATTCATTCAAAATTCATTAAAGTTTATGGACACTCTTCTCCTTCGTTTTCAACAATTAAGAAATGGGCTGCCGAGTTTAAACATGGTCTATCAGCCTTGAAGATGATCTACGTGAAGGATGTCCAAAAAGTGTAACAACACCAGAAATCATCGATCAAGTGCACGATATGGTAATGGATGACCGGCGAGTCAAAGTGCATGAAATTGCTGAGACTATAGGCATTTCAAAAGAACATGTAGAATATATTTTGCATGAAGAATTGTAAATGAAAAAGCTTTGCCCAGGATGGGTGCCGCACTTGCTCACAGCAGATCAAAAATGTACTCGCATGAAAATCTCCGAACAGTGTGCTTGGGGCATTTTAACAAGAATAAAAACTGATTTTGTGTGTCAATTTATTACTATGAATGAGACCTGGATTCACCATTACACATCAGAATCCAAACAGCAGTTAAAACAGTGGACAGAAGCTGGTTTTCAGCACCAAAGAAGACAAAGTCGGTTCCATCAGCAGGAAAGGTCATGGCATCGGTGTTTTGGGGAAGCTAAAGGCATTTTGTTTATTATCTTGAAAAGGGTAAAACAATGACCAGAGAATTATTCCGGTCTTTTAACCATACTAGATGAAAAAATTCATGAGAAAAGACCTGGGTTTGCAGAAGAAAAAAAACATCTTTCATCAGGACAATGCACCTGTCCACAAAGGTGTTTTGGCAATGGGAAAATTAAGGGATCTGCACTATGAATTGTTGGAACATCCACCCTATTACCCAGATTTGGCTCCCTCTGACTTCTGTCTCTTCCCAAAACTAAAATTCTTCTTCACTGGTCAGAGTTTTTCTTCAAATCAAGAGGTGATGCAGCTGTAGAGGGTATTTTGCAGATCTTACTGAGAACTCAGGGATAGGATAATGATGCTGGAGCATTGCTGGAATAAATGTATTAGTCTTAAGGGAGATTATGTTGAAAAATAAAAATAAATTTGAAATTTTTTCATTGTTAGGCCGAGAACTTTTCAGACCACCTTCGTAACTCTCATCCCTCATAGTGTATCACTCAGAAATTCAGTGTATCACTGAAGGAATACACAAAGCAAAATTACCTGTTGTTTGGAGAGCAAATTAGGAGGGTTGGATATCATCACAGATTTGACGCATGATGTATTAATGATGATGTAAGTGAGAGTTGCATGATGTATTAATCTCAAAAACAGTGAACTACTTTAATAGTTATTTGTTTAATATGTACTGAATATTTTATTTACTACTTTTATGCCTTAACATGCTTAAAAAATAGGTGAGTTTTAGATTAAATTAATCTTGAAAGATCAGAAATGCACCCATGTGGGAACACAACTTCTATTATAGCATTATAAGCCTTCCGTTTTACGTATTTTCGATATATGCAGCAATTCTCAAGAACACAACCCCGGCATACAATTGGAGTTACCTGTACATAAAAAATGCTTTTCAAAACTTGTACAACCATCCCTATTGAAACAGAAAATTTCTGAAAAACATCTAAATTAATAAGTACAGTTGATCCCCTTAAATTGGTATTTTACTTTCTAATGCTATCCTTAGTCCAGGATAACTCCTGTTTTCATATGGTAATTTTCAGAATGCCCTGCTTCATTCAAATAGAATAACAGAGTCCAACATTGTGTCTAGTTATTTGGAAATTTGGAACTATTCATTAACAAGATACTGAAATTCAGAACAAGTGCAGTGGATGGAATTTCAATATCTACTGGTGTCATCTCTTACTTAATCCCACTTCCACTATATTAGAGACCAGAAAGCAAAATGATACACATAATCCACTACTACAGAAACACTGGCATTTTTCTTTAATAGCTTAATAGACATTTAGGTCTAATGCTGCTATCATTATTTTTTTCTATCTCTCTTTATCAAAGATGTCTTTATCATCCAGCTGTCTTAGGTCTTTCATTATCACATTCATCCATCATGTTCAGGGTCTTCCTGCATGTCTTTTCTTGTCAATATTATTTGTCTAATCAACTGGCCATTACCATGGTTGTGAAAAATGGGTGACAACAAATGGATATAATCAGACACAAATAACTTAAACAGAATCTTTTTTGGATTTAAAAAAATTTTTTTTTTTATAATATGCCAAATTTTAGAAGCTGCAAATTGCAAAATATTCATGACTGACCTCAATTTTCTCTTCTACCTCTTGATGCATATCATTGCAGATATCAATGTTGATTACTAGATATTTAAAATTATCCACTTGCTAAACAATATAATTATCAATGCCCGAATTGGACTGGTACTGATAGGTCCTTGAATTTGCACATATTTAGTCTTCTCCTCGTTTGTTATAGTTTGGGGTTATAGTTTTAATTTCAATAAGTGCAAGGTGTTGCATTTTGGAGTGCAGAAATATAAGGCTGTGTACTATATCGATGGAGCCGTACTGCAGGAAATGGATGAGATTAGAGATCTAGGAGTGAGGATTGACAGTATTTTGAAGTTTAGAGGGCATATTGCTAGTGCTGCAAAGGCTGCACATTGCAGTGCTGCTATGATAAGAAATACTCTAACATGTAGGGATAAAGAAGTGCTTTATCCCTACATGTGACACTGTATAAAGCACTGGTCAGACAAGTTGGACTATTGTCACCTGGTTTTCAATGTGATGTGGAGGCATTGGAGAGGGTCCAGAGGTGAGTGACTAAGACAATGTCAGAACTTTGGAATGCTAGCTATGGAGAGAGGTTGAAAAGATGTGGATTGCAGAGTTTGGTGGATAGGAGGAAGGGAGATGATATGATAGAGACATTTAAGTTAGTGAGAGGATTTTATCAGATTAATCCAGAGGGGATTATAAAAAGCGTAGAAGGTGAGAGGGGAAGAACCAGAGGTCATCCCTGGAAGTTATGTAACAGTGTGGTGAAGGGGAATGATGAGGAGTACTTTTTTTACATGGAGAATTTTTTAATGTTGAGGATAATTGTCAGTGAATGGAATGCATTACCAGAATGCGTTGTTAATGCAAGGAGTGTTAAGGATTTTAAGATTCTATGTGATAAGTATGTTGTCAGTTGATGTAATAATAATAGTAATAATAATAATAATACCTCCAATAATTCCCCAAAGCTAATACAAAATAGCAGATAGTGAATACAGAAATCAGAAAGAATGGAACTATAAGCAAACCCTTAACCAGTGGGCCTCAGATTGGAACTCAAGATTCTAGAGAATTTAGCATTAGCAACAGACACTGATGTAATTATTATTATTATTATTCAGGACCTTCAAGGAGTCACAAGATTCCTTGTGGGAGGTCCATCCTTGACAATACAAAGTCTATCATACCACTTCTTGATCTCAATCACCATTTGTGCTTGCCCAGCCCTATATCAGGCAATGCATTTCATGGGTGCCACTCTCCATGCAAAGAAACCATTCTCTTGCTCACGGCTTCCTTTTGCAACTTCCAGAGATGGCCTCTTGTCCTCATTCCTTCCCCTTGTTCTGCATTAGAAAAATTTCCCCAGTGTCAACTCTGTAACTACCCCTCAAGAGTTTAAATGTCTTAATCATATCACTTCTCCTTCTATCTACCAAACTTTGCTTTATAGCGAATAAAGAACAGGAATGTAGATATACCATATTTTTCAATAGATAACGTGCACACCCAACATTTTCATCATTCCTTTTGATGTATGGATGTACAGGCAATGGTAAACATACAGAACGAATGAATGAATTAACAGAAAATAAAAATGATGAGACTGATGTAATGAGTGATATCGCACGGTTACACGGAGCGATACACAGGACAAATTGGCAGCTGGAGCATTGGCAAAAATGTTTAACGAGCGTACTGACTAATAAACGGCAAAAGTATGATAGTGAGTGTAAACAAAATGAAAGAGCGAGTGTTGTACGGAGATTTTTTAGTAAGAGGTGTGATAGTTGAGAGTTTAACAAAATTGTACCAACCTGGTGCAAATATTAAGGATGTAAGTGAGTCAATTTGAATGCAAAAGCAGCGGGTGAAAGAATTGATAGTAGTAGTAGCAGGTACAAATGATTTGAAAGGAGACAAAATGGCTATGAGAGAGGATTTGAAGGAATTGCTTGAGGTTGCAAAAGAGAAGAGTGAGAGAGTTAGGATGGTGAGTCTGTTGCCATGGTATGACAGTGAAGAGTATAGAAGGAGGGCCATAATTACTAATGACATTATGAGTGAATTATGCAGGAGGAATGGTGTGGAAATTGTGGATGTGTGGAATGAGTTCGATGGACGAAAGGATTTATATAAGATGGATGGTTTACATTTGAATGGATTTGGTGTATGGAGACTTGAAAAGGTGTTGCATGTAGTGGAAGTGGATGTGCAGAATCAAGGAAACTAGAGTTATTAAGGGGGGGGGGGAGGAGTAGGTATACAGACTTTAGGGAGACAGTTGAGTGTATGAATGTATGTAATATGCCCGATCGAGTAGGAAAGACAACAAATCAGAATGGGATAGTTGGTATAAGGCATCAAAACAGTGATGGGACAAATGGGCTTCTGCAATTCATGTATACTAATGCCAGAAGTATTAGGAACAAGAAGGAAGAATTTTTGGTCTTGGTTGGCACTTCCAGGCCACAGGTTATTGGCATTAGTGAAACATGGCTGACTGAAGATGATATAGCTAGTGAAATTGAATGCGAGGGATATAGTGTGTTCAGGAGTGACAGCGAGAATAAAATGCGGGGAGGAGTATTATTGATGATAGCTGATGAGCTGCAGCCAAGGAGAATAGAAGTGGAACTGCAGGATAGAGAAAAGAGCACATTTGAGGCTATTTGGTGTGAGACTGAAACTAGCAGAAAATATACAGTTGGGTGCTGCTGTAGACCAGGTGATGGAATAGATGGTGGAGATAGTATGCATAAGCAAATAGAAGAAATGAGTAGAAGGATTGTAATTATTATGGGAGATTTCAACTATGGTAATATTGACTGGAAGGAGGAGAGGACACATAGGAGGAAGGAATTGGATTTTATGCGGTAAAATCCAATTTATGTAATGGAAAATACAGTATGTATTTTCCATTACATACTATCTGCGACAACATGTAATGGAAAATACTAGGGGTCAGAGAGTGCTTGACCTAGTAATTGCATCTGAGAATTTGGCTGTAATGAATATGACCATGTTGCCACCAATTGATGAGAGTGATCATAGGGTCTTGACTTGGGAGGTGGTTAAAGGTGTGAAATTTACAGTTAAGACAGGGTACATGTGGAATTATCGGGCTGGTAAGTATGACAAGCTTAGGAGTTTGATTGGTTCAGTACCATGGCATTTAAAATTGCAAGGGCTAGATGTTGATAGTGCATGGGAGGCAGTTAAGAAGTTTGCATGAGGCAATGGCTGCCTGTATACCTAGAGTCTGATAATAAATCAAGTTGGGGTTAATGGATGAATAACACAGTTAAGCTTGAGCTGCAAAAAAAGAAACAACTATAGAGGGAATTTAAGGAGAAAGGTGACCAGCAGGCACATGCATGATATAAAGCGCACGTCAGAAGGGTAACGAGTGTGGTAAGAAAAGCAAAAACGGATTATGAAAAAACATTAGCCATGCAGGCTAAAGAGAATCCCAAACAGTTTTTTCGATATGTTGCAAGTAAAAGAAAAAATGTATATGGCAGAATGATTTTAAAGAATGCCGATGGTAGGGAGGTAACCGAATCAGTTGATATAGTACGCAGGAATGAATGAACCAATAGATTATACGGGAATTGTGGTGAATGAAGTGGAGGTGAATAGTCTATTACAAAACCTCAATGTCAATACATCAGTGGGATTGGATGGTATACCAGCTCATGTCGTACGTGAAGCGGCTAAAGAACTGTCAGTGCCCTTGACCATTTTGTTTAATTTGAGTCTCGGGTCTGCGTTAGTCCCAAGGGGGTGGAAAATCCACTGCATAGAGGAGGTTCCAAAACTGCTGTTGTAAATTACCGACCGATTAGCATTTCAGGAATCATTGTCAAGGTCTTGGAGAAATTAGTCAAGAGAAAAATACAGGATTCGATAGATGAAAATGTGATACTGTATGGGGGACAACATGGTTTTGTGAAGGGTAGATCATGCCTCAGTAACTTGCTCACGTTTTATAACACAGTGATGGCTGAACTGGATAAGGGTAATGGGTTTACAGTGATTCTACTGGACCTTGCTAAGGCCCTTTGACAGGATACCACATGGAATTCTAATCAGTAAACTGCAGCATATGGGGATGGATATAGGATTGGTGAGATGGATAGGAGGGTGGTTGATGGAGAGAGATATCAGAGAGTGGTTTATTCAGGAGTAGAGTCCAAAAGACGTCCTGTGACTAGAGGTGTGCCGCAGGGTTCTGTTCTTGGACCACTACTTTTCAATTTGTTCATTAACGATATAGGAAAGGATCTGAGAGGAAGTGTTCACTTGTTTGCTGATGATGCAAAGTTGGGCAAAGCAATAGTGAGTGCACAGGATGTCAAAATTTTGCAAGATGATTTGGATAGTTTGGAGGACTGGGCTATGGAAAATGGATGTCAATTTAATATGGCAAAATGTAAGGTTATGCATTTTGGGGTGAAAAGATTAGCAGCAGTATATCACATTGGTGGAATCGTACTCCAGGAGATTGATGAGGCCAGGGATTTGAGTGTTGGTGGATAGGGAGTTGAAGTTTAGGGGGCACATTGCAAAAGTGGCTAAATCAGCTCATCAAATCACTTGGTTGCTGAAAAATACTTCAATAAGCAGAGAAAAACAAACAAGTTAATGTTCCTCTGTATTGAGCCTTGATAAGACCCCATCTAGACAACTGTGCCCAGATATGAGTGCCAGAGTTTCTTCTTGATTGGGAGGAGGTGGAGAGGATCCAGAGGCAAGTGACCAAGATGATAGCAGGTATATGGAATGAACCTTATGAGAACAGGTTGAAGATTTGTGGGTTGCAAAAATTGGTTGATAGGCAGAAAAGGTGTGATATGATTGAGACATTCAAATTACTGAACGGTTTCTATAAGATTAATTCAGAAGATATTTTTGAGAATAGGACTGGTGGTGGGAGGACTAGGGGGCCATACATGGAAGCTGGGCAAGGTGGTTAGAGCTAGGTTTTTTACTTGGAGATTGGTGAATGAGTGGAAAAAGCTGCCAGAGTCTGTTGTGGGTGCCATGACTGTGAATGAGTTCAAGGCGAGGTATGATAGATACTGTGTGAATGTCGAATAGTTGTTCTTGACACGATGTTAGGGCCTTCCTCGATGAGTCTGTCGACTTCCTGGAGTTGCCCGTAGCAATAATAATAATAATAATAGATAATGCGTATGTGCCAACTAGCAGTAGAGTTAGGAAGTACAGGCAGAGGACAGAAGAATTCTTTAAAAGCACTTGCATTGCTAGTAGCAATGGTCAATTTTTTAATTCCAAATTTTACAATTTTTACATTATTGGGGAGCACTGTGACATTACTACGACTTTTTATGTGACCATAGGGCCCAAAAGATAACTTGTGTGGGCTGCATCGTTCTCTTGTAACTAGTTGCATCAACAATTGAAAGGTAGGTGTACAGTTTTTGTATTTTATGAAGTTACATTATTCCGTACATCCAGTTTTAAAATATTTCATAAAGTAAATCATTATTTGTTTATATTTTGTTATTAGATCTGAATTACCCATGGAATACAGAAGTACTTCTCGGAGAAAATCCTACACAGTGCAGTTCAAGCTTGAAGTGGTAGAAGTAGCAAAGGAAAAAGGGAATCGTGAAGCTGGTAGATTGTTCAGTGTTGGAGAAAGTAGTGTTCATGAATGGTGAAAGGTTGAAAGAGTCCTGAAAAACGTGCTATGAGGTTTAGAAGGTGCTTGTGGCCAAGCATAGATAAAAAAATGTTTGATTGGGTTGTTAGTGAAAAAGCTAAAGGTCTCCTCCACTAGTGTTGGACAAAATTTGCCATGTGACTGGGAAGCGAAAGCAGCTAAATTTTGTTTGTTTCTGAGAGAAAACTTGTGTGGGGTTGATGCTTGTCACTTTGGGAATATGGATGAGGTTCCCGTAAGTTTTGTCATGGGTTCTAGGACTGTTCATCTGATTCAAATTCAAATTAAATCTGAAGGGTACAAAAGAGGTTTCAGTTGCTACAACAGGGCACGAAAGGTCTAACTTTACTGTGGTTCTCTGTGTAACTGCAGATGGTTCCAAACTGCCACCGATAGTGATATTCAAAAGAAAGACTATTCCAAAAGATTGTGATTCCAAAGATATTATTGTTACTGCTAATGATAAAGGTTGGATAAATTTTGAGGTTATGAAATTTCGGTTGGAGAATATGTGGCGAAAGAGAAAAAAATGGCATTTTTCAACCCAAAATCTTTGTTAGTGTTGGATTCGTGTAGGGCCCACACGACAGCAGAAGTTAAAACAATTGTAAGTATTCCAAATTGGCCGTCATTCCAGGTGGTTTAACAAAAAAACTCCAACCCCTTTATCTTACAGTAAATAAACCATTCAAAGACAATTTGCAGGCTAAGTGGGAAGAGTGGATGATGAATGGCATCCATGAATATAACAAAACAGGGCAGATGAAAAGAACGTCATATAAAGATATAGTTATGTGGATTGTAGAAAGTTGGGCTGCTGTAAGTGAAAACTGTGTTAGAAATGGTTTCATTAAAGCACAAGGGAATGCAGTGGTGTCCGATGACAATGATTATGAAGCTGAAGAAATACCATTAAATTGTATTAAAAATGAAATTTTAACGCAATTGATTCTTTCAATATTGAGTCTGATGAAGAATTTTTTGGATATGAATAGTCAAACGTTCAATAAATATTAAGTAATACTTCTACCTTAGTTTTGTTATTACATTTGATATACCTCTCATACCTTTCAAATGTATACCGCACATGTTGATTTTTAATGAATTTTGACTTTTTTGGATAGATAACCCGAGCGTTATCTATTGAAAAATACGGTATATTATTATTACAGGTATCTCCATGGAATCAGAAAATTCATAATGGAAGATTATTATTCACACACACTAGGCTTCATTATCACAATACCTATCATACCTCTCCTTAACCTTACTCACACACTAGGCTTCATTATCACAATACCTATCATACCTCTCCTTAACCTTATTCACTGATGAAGCACCTGTAACCACTTCAGGCAACACATGCCACCCATTCACCACCTACCAAGAAAAAAAAAAAAATCTAGACCTAACAACCTTGCTAACCACACTGTTATACAACTCCCACTAGTGACCCCTTGTTCTCTCCCTTCTTACCATGTACTGAAAAAATTCTTCAGTGTCAATGCTAAAAAACTCCTTTAATATCTTAATGCTTATATCATGTCTCCTCTTTTTCGCCTATCGGCTAATTTTTGAAGTCTACATGCCATCGACCTATTATCATAGGAAGCACTCCACAAACATATCACAATCTTTGTCACTCAACTTCTGGATCCTTTCAACTTTTTCACCTCCCCCCCCCTATAGAATCTGGGAGTCCAGATCGGTGCACAGTAGTCCAGATGAGACCTTTTGCAATATGCCTTCTAAATTTCAATTCCTTATCACACCCAAGATCCTGGCCTCATCTCAGTTCCACCAATATAGTACACAGCTTCTCATCTCTTCCCAAAGTACATCACCTTACACTTGACCATCATAAACTGGCAGCCATTTATCTTGCCTATACTGCTAGTCTAACTCTTCCTGGAGGATTGCTGCATCACCTTCGATTAACATTGCTCTTCCCAGGTTAGCATTTGTCGATCTTCTGAATTTAATAATAGTAATTGCATGCTACTACACCAGGATTACTGTAGATTACTGCACACATCCTGTATGCAGTAATCTACCTCACAAAAACTGAAAAATGTACATTATGTACTAGGTATGATTTCTTAAAAAAAAAAAAAATACATGAAACCAATGTTATAATTGCTCAATTTAAATTCAAACATTATTATTATTATCCTTAATAAATGAAAGTTTCATTTTCTCATAATGTATTGTGAGTGTACTGTTCTTGAATGAGAAAATCTCAAGAGCTTACCATATTTTTTTGACATCTCTCTTCCTGGACTACTTTCATCCTTTGACCTAAAACAAAATAACTGTTTAGGAATTTTAGGGTATATATTTCATTAGATCAAATAAGAAATTCAATATTTTGGTCGAATTATTAATATTAATTATCTTTTAAAATCTAAAAATATATATCAAAGTGAAACCATATGAGTTATCAACTTAACTTTCCAGGTTAACATCAATCTGTATCACACAAAAAGCTGAATTTTTTGTTCCACATCTTTTTTATAAATTCATGGCAGTTTATCTGTAATTCTCTTTCTTTTTTCTTCAAACTTGTCAAGACATAAGCGAAACTAGTTTCCATCTACGTGCATAAACACGCTTGTATGGTGCATTTATACACAACATATATTATATGGTACACTGAAATAACTATTATTTATTAATCACAAACATTTAATTTTACATGTCCTAAAAGATCAGCAGTGTGAGTTTGAGAACAATAATAGAAATTTTAATACAAAAAAATAAAGAAATGCATGCATTACAAAAGAACCTTCTAAACATGCACTCACATAATAGATAGGATAAAACACAATTTGGGTGTGTGTGTGTGTGTTAAACGATTAATTAATACTGTTGGGGATAATGCAGTGATGAGAAGGAAAGAATGATTGTGAGTGAGCAAACAAGAGCAAATTTTACATGCTTGCTCTAGATACCAAGGATTTTTCCATTCCATATTTTTGATATGGATGATGTGCAGATGAATAGTAATATATCAATCCATAAATTATTATTATTATTATCTCAAGACTTCATGAAGTCAAAGACTCATCCTTTTATCACACACACACACAGCTCATCATACTGCACCTTAAACAAACTAAAATTCTCTGCAGACATCACACTCTCAGGAAGACATTCCAATCATTCACAATTCTGGATGCAAGAACCTTGCTTCTCACTCCCCTGCTCACATCCTCCTTATACAGCTTCCAGAGATGACCTCTGGTCCTCCTGATCTCCCACCATTTGCTGTAAAATTGATCCTATAACAACCTCCTTACCAATGTGTATACATCACTATCATATCACCCCTCCTCATATCCACTTGACTCTGCAAATTGCATCTTCTCAACCTTTCCTCATAATTGACATTCCAGAGATTAGAAACTACTTTAGTCAGTCACCTCTAGAACCTTTTCAACATCTCTTTGTCCTTTTGAAAATCAGGTACATAAATCTGTGCACAGTAGTCCATATGTGGCCTAATCAAAGCCCTATACCATGGAACAAGAATCTCCTTACTTCTACAAGTCAGTGTCCTTTTGCCTCACTCCCAGAATTCTTTTTATTGTCCTCAAAATTTCGACAAATTTCAGATCGTTATCCACTATTACCCCAAGATCTGTTATTTCCTCCACCTCCAACAATATATCCCCACAAAGCATAAATTCTACATCCCATCTTTGTTTACCAAATTTTACATTTTACATCATTGAGCTCACATCATCATTCCTGTGCCCATTCACTCAATTTATTCGTCTTCTTGAAAGGCTACGTCTTCTCTACTCTCCATAGTTCATCCCAACTTTGCATTATCTGCAAACAACTAAATCTTCCCAGATATCATTAACATAAAGGTTAAACAGCAATGGCCCTAAAACAGACCCCTAGGGCACACCACTACTGACTTTCCTCTTCCAGGATATTGCTCCCCCATACACAACTTGCTGATACCTATCAGATAGCCAGTCTCTGATCCAATGCACTAATCTAATATCCAATCCCATTCACTCCAGTTTGCTATCAACTTATCATGAGGTAATCTATCAAAAGCTTTTGCAAAATCTAAGTATATTACTGTGTATCCCTCTCTTCCATACAAGGAAGCTGTCACCTTATTTTAACAAGTAAGTAGATTACTAAAACATGACCTCCCTTTAGCAAATCCATGCTGTCCATCAAAGATAATACCATTGTTGTCAACCAAATTCTGGATCCTAGTTCTTACCAGCTTCTCCAACAACTTAAATATAACACCTGACACACAGATAGGGCTATAATTTGAAGCTTGAATTCTATCACCTCCCTTATGAAGCGGCACAATCTTACCATCCTTCTACTCCTTTGGAACTCGAACCAGTGCAAGACTCATATTAAAAAATTATGTCAAGGCAGATGCCAACTCCCTGGCACATTCCTTCAAAATACATAGTGATATATCATCAAGTCCTACAGCCTTATTAACGTTCAATTCCCATACACCTCTTGATTACATATAGTCAGTCTCTCCTCCCCATCACCAACTGCTCTCAATTTCTCCATGATGTCACATTCACAAGAATGAAAGATCTTTATGAACTGCTCATTAAGTATCACCACTTACGCAGTAGTTGTCTTTATACCATTTCCTCCAATCAGTGTCATCCTTCCATATTCATTCTTTTCTTCCTAGGTTTCCAATTTATTCTTCTGCGTCAACCCCCCCAATGGGGGGGGGGTTGACGCGGAAGAATAAATTGGAAACTTTTTTGAGGTCTCCTCAGTGATCAGAGCTTTACCCACCTTTACAATGAGTTGCCCTGGTGTTGTACCATCTTTAGACTTGAACTATGTTTCAGGCGCAAACTTAATTGTTTGCATACTTGGGATTAGGAGTTAAATAACCAAGCTTATAAAATTACTTGGTAACCCTAATATACAGTATCCCTAAGTTAAAAAATTAATTACATATATATTTATATATATATATTATTAAAACAAACCTGGGTTTCCAATTTATTCTTCCCATGTCAAACACCCCCCCATGCTCCCTTCCCCCTTGTTATAAACAACCTTCAGCAAAAACATGGAATTTGAAGACATCCTAATATCAAAACAAGGTATGTACAAAATTTTTCCTTCTCTTTTATTCTGCTATAATTGCCTTCAATACTCACCCATAATGCCCTAAAGTATATATATACTTTTTTTGAGTAAAAATAGCCAATGTATTTAAAATAAGGGACACTTCTAAACAAAAACAGGCTATAATAGCCATAATAATAATAATAGAGTTTAAGAGGAGTAGCATGGGAATTTTCTCAGAAATAATACCTAATTATTTTTCTTGCTAGTTACATATCGAAAGAACTCCCTGGGATTTTTTTTTGGCTTCATTAGCTAACTGCTGCTCATACTTCACTTTTGCTACCCTTGTCAACCAAGTCACTCTCCTTGCCTGGTTTTTGTAATCCTCATGGAGCTCGTTATTACCACGTCTCTCATGCTGCTTCCATAATGCCTTTTTTTCTCGGTACTGCATGCTTAATCTCTTCATTCATCCATTTCACACCTACCTTATTTAACCTTCTGAACCTTGGAATACATTTAGACATTGCTTCTACTAGATAGTTCTTGAATATCCTCCAAGCTGCATTGATCTCTTTTCCAGCTAACTCCTCAGTCCATGCTACACACCTGCAAGCTGTCTCCTGAGCTAATTATAATCACCAGCCTTGTAGTTCCACATATACCCTTTTCTCACAGAGGTCCTCACACTGCTGGCAACTCCCAAGGCAATCACTTCATGGTTACTTTCACCAACTGGAGTGTGTTTTATCACCTCATTTATAATTACATCCTCTGTTGAGGTGATCAAATCCATGACCTGCAATCCTCGCTTACCCTCTGTTACATACAGTCTGAGGTAGTTGTCCCTCAAAAACTCGAGAAACTCATTTTCTTTACTTCCAGTTGCTATCTCATCATCCAAGTCTGTACTGCCATAATTAAAATCGCCCAAAATGATCACCCTTTTCTTATTTGGTTGCAAATTTGATTATACATTTTATAGTCACTGCAATGAAATACTTAGGTGGATGTTGTTACAGACCTGGTAATGTGAACTATAACAACATCCAAGTATTTCATTCTATTCACCTCTATCTCAACACCATACTGCTTCAAAAACAGCATTTGTATACAAACGCAGCAGCTTGTTCCACTGATACCACTTATTTGATGTGACTTCTCCATTCTTAACTCGAGCCATTTCTTTTTCTCCTTATTCACCTTAGAATCTTCTTCAAATCCAACTGCTTTCCCTTGATCTCAAGTCATCCCCTTCCCTTTTTGTGTATACATGTATTCACATCCACTTGGAGCATCTATCTTTCTCACTTTGTGTCCCTCTGTCCACCCTGAGCCTCCACGTTTCCCTGTCTGCCTTACACACATGCTCTCTCATTCTCTATACTCATGCCACTCACATCTTCATTCATAACCACCTCTTGAACCTCTCCTGTTTTAATCTCCCATTCTTCCACAATGCTTCCCACTTGATCAGATTCATTCTCTGCACTCATTTCTCTACCTTCAAGCAGCAGTCACTCCAAGCAAGTTACATTAAACCACTCAAATGAAGTCTGTCGCTCCTATACAGTTCACTTCGTTCTTCAAACTCATTTCACATATTAACAAGCTGCACTCCATTCTGCCCACACATTTCCACTAACGTATCATTCATAATCCTTGCTCTCTGCCTCATCTCACCACTGCCATACCTGGACAACACTTACTATCACACCATTTTCTTTTATCTGTCTCCTGATAACCAATCTGACGTGTTGTTTCTTCACAGTCAAGTCATTTGTACCTATTACAACTACCAACTCTTCTGCTCATTTACTTCTCATATCTAATGCCTCAATCATTCTACTCATTCTACCTCCAGTAAAACATACTTTGTGCATCCTCTCATCCAGCACACCTTTAATAACTGAATCACCATATAATGTCACTTGCAGGTCTTTTGTTACCTCTTTTATACCAACATTTGTTTATATTTGTTTTCATTATTTTCACTCTTTCATACGTATCTCAAATTCTCTTAACTTCAATCTGCATCTTTTTTCATCTCTTGCTTCATCTTAACCAACTCAACTTTCTAATCTTCCGCCACATTTTTGCTGTCATTCATTCTTTTGAATTTTCAAACCTTGCGTCAAACGTTCGCTCTCTCAATTTTGTTGCCAGCCATACACGCTTGTTCGAAGTCAACACCACTCACCCACCACCTTATCTTTAATTGCACTTTGTTTTTTAACTTTTGCTACATTCACATCACTTTCGTCTTTCTTATTGACTGTTATGCTTCTCAGATTGCTTGTTCTCTTTTTCAAAACATTTTTAACATTTTTTTTTTCGCTACTCTTTTACACCATCCTTTTCTATCAGATGAGCACCCATCCTCCTTGCAGCATTCTCGCTACTAGCAGTTTCAGTTATCAACATATTAGCATTCATCAAGTCCTCATGCAGTTCGCACATGCACACACACACACACCATCCTTTCATTTGCCTGAATACATATCTGACTTTATGGTAGACAGAAGTTGTAAGCAATCACCCTTCACCACCAAATTTGTGTGTGTGTGTGTGTGTGTATAGTTTTGGAATGCTCTTTGTCAAATGAAATACTTTTTTTTTGTATCCAAACATAAGTGGTACGGTAGTAAGTGGTACAATATTATTTACAACAAATTAGGATACATTACAAACTTTTTTAATAACTTTTTTTTTAGATATGCATCGATGTCTTAACTATCATCACACACACACACACACACACACACACACACACACACACACACACACACACACACACTGTTATTTAGAGGAGAAAACAATGTATACTGGTAATACTTAACTAACTTTATTTAGTTATTAAATTATTAAACCACTACTGTTCCTGTTCATCAAGGAACCTTCATGGTCAAAAGAATCATACACTATCTGTGCATGTGGGCACACCAGTAGGAAGGCAAACAAACACTGTGGAAAGAGGTAGGTCCTAAAGTTCTAGCTAGCATCTACTATGGGTATGGTGATCAAACTTTAGAATCCTACCTTTTTCCACAGTGTTTGTGTGCCTACATGCACATATCTTGTGACCAAGATGGTTCCTTGATGATCAAGAAAAGTAGTGGTTTAATAATTTAATAACTAAATAAAGTTAGTACTAGCCACCGCCCTCTATGGGTGTGATGATGGGAGATTCTGAAGATGATTATGTTGAGAACTTCAGTGGAACAAGCAATATCCCATCACCCATAGAGGGTGTTGGCCAGGACTTCAGTATCCTACCTTTCTGTGCAGAGAAAGACCCATGTATGCAGGCAAACAAAGATAGGAGGTAATCTCTGTGACAATGAAGATGCCTTGTTGTCCAAGTTAGTAAAATATTTAAAGAAATTATAATACCAGAATAAACTCACGTAAAATATTATTTTATTAGTATCATTTTTGCCTAAGTATAATGGGTCAGTCATGTAAAAAGCTTATCGAATAACTGACAATTTCAAATAGCACCACCTAAGTAGCTAATGTAAGATAACTATAAAGATCATTAAATTTCCTAACTCAGTAAAAAAAAATTACACACACACACACACACACATATATCCCACTTCCTTCTCAACCTCTCCATCCTCTTTAACAGTTTAACCTATGTATCTAAAGAGGATGGAGGATATATATATATATATATATATATATATATGTTAAATAAGTATAAAGAGCTAATAAGCTTCATTTCGGCAATGAAAACATTACTTAAATTAAGGGGATATTAAATCCCACATAGTTTTAAAACCGAATAAGAAACTCAAAGATTGGAATCAGAGAGTTTCTTGCCGAATATAGTAAACTATAAAGTATCGGCGACACTAGCGTTAGCCAATGCAAGTGATCCTAGTACGTAGTACAATACCGGATGACTCGTTGCAAAGGTGGGGGAAGTTCAGATCGCTATTCTTAGGTATTTTCCATAATGTAAAAACACATTTCCTAGGAAATGTATGCTGTTATTACATTATGGAGGGAGGTCACTACCCAGACCGGTTTCAGCCTTTTTTGAGGCTTCATCAGTGAGTAGCTAGACCTAATACCAAAGTGTATAGCGAAAAGAACTTATATACTCCGCGAACGAGTTTTCCAAACAGGTGCAACCATTAAGTTACTTAAGTATAAAGAGCTAATAAGCTTCATTTCGGCAATGAAAACATTACTTAAATTAAGGGGATATTAAATCCCACATAGTTTTAAAATCGAAAAGTTTTAAGTAATATATGTTAAATATTATTTAATGACTGAATTCCGAGATAATAGGGAAACAAGTAAATTTAATATAACCACACAACTAGTTTCGTCAGAATGCCGACTTCGTCAGGTGTGATAACATAAAAAGCAAATAAAAGACTGTAAAAAACATTGTACCATTACAACAACAGAACATTAAAAACTGTAGTTATGTTTGAATTGGAGTCCGAGCTACAGTTCTATTGTTATGAACATGTGAGCATATGACTTCACGAGTTTGCCAATACCAAATAGCAGAGCTATGTGAGTCTGGAAGACTGTAACTGAGATTGCTGTTCATGTGGGAAGAGTCAAGGATTATTTCTTTTGATTCCAGGATATTTTCTTTGGGGTGGCTTAGAATTGACTGGAGTTTAGGTAGAGCGGAGAAACACGTTTTGATACTGAACTTCTTCAAAATTCTTGCTAGTTTAGGGAAGAGAGAACTGATGTGAGGTAAGGAGATGTGAGCTCTGGGGTTGTCATTATTTGTGAAATTTTCTTCACAAATAATGGTTACTCTTCTAAAAGTACTAATAAATTACTATACCACTGTCATCAAAACACTGTTGAGGCTTCTACCAACCCACAGCTCACATCTCCTTACCCTACATCAGTTCTCTCCCCTAAACTAGCAAGAATTTTGAAGAAGTTCAATATCAAAATGTGTTTCTCCACTCTACCTAAACTCCGGTCAATTCTAAGCCATCCCAAAGAAAATCATCACCATCTTCAGTTTCCAGGTGTCTACAAAATTATATGCTACTGTGGGAAACCATATTACAGCCAAACTGAAAAGTCTATGTCTCAAAGAACACCAGAGAGACATCTCATACAATAGAACCAGAGCTCTTGCCAGCCACGTCTTGTTCTCAGTTAACTCCAATGACGAAGGCCACCAACATCAAATAGATTGAAATTCAACATTCATATATGTTAAGATGAATTAGAACATCATATCCTGGAATCAAAATAAATAATCCTTGATGCTTGCCACATGAACAGCAATTTCAGTTACAGTTTGACAGACTCACATAGCTCTGCTATTCAGTATTGGCGAACTTGTGAAGTCATATGCTCACATGTACATAACAATAGAACTGTAGCTCGGACTCCAATTCAAACATAACTACAGTTTTTGTTGTAATAGCGCAATAATGATTAAGATTTTTTTTTTTTAAATATGTAACTCCCACAAACAAAATTTTCTGTTACTTATAGTACATCCTCACCATGGGTGAACTAAGGATTTTAAAATTTTTTTACATCAATTTTATATGTTTCTTGTCTTTTTATTTATTTTTATATAGTCTGGAATCCCTGCTCTAGAGACCAAACATAGAACTTCATTGGCTGTCAAGTTCCAAACTGACAGCTCATCCTCATTTGTTCAGTACCCAGTGGGTCCCTACTAATGAAGGACACCACATGAAGATGAGAATTGTACATATGGTCAGAATTCCCCCCCCCTCCCCTCCATCAATGGCAGAATTATATTAAAAATGAAGACATTATGAAGGAACTTGACATTGTATGTATTCAAGAATTCCAGATGAGTCTTTGACTACATGAGGTCTTGGGGTAATAATAATAATAATAATAAAGAATGTGTGAGCAGGAGGCTAAAGGTGGTATGGTCACTTAAATAGATTGGGAGAGGAAAGGTTATCAAACCAGATGTCTGATGCCAAGATGACAGGAAAAAGACACAGAGGAGGACCAAGGTCTAGGTGGATTGATTCAGTCAGAAGTACACCTTAGAAGAACAAAATGTTAGATATGACAATATTGGAGTGCTACCAAGTAATACACTAATTTGAAGGAAAACTGTTGAGGAAGTTATTAAAATTGTAAACTTGATCATGTAGTGCTGTCATAGTAGCCTGAATACCACTTGAAGGTACTACTTATCAGGAAACTGATGATGAAAGTTTCTGACTATAATTGAAAGTCCATTATAATTTTTTTTTTTTCTGTGTAACCAATTTTCGTCTTACTAGTAGTAGGGAATAAAAACAAACTAGAGAAAAAATCTAATTACAAAGTAAGACTACTAAACGATAAGAGCACAAGAAATTTATACCAACAAAAGGATTAATAACTACTTAGAAAACATAATGAAGACATCAAGAAAGAATGGAATAATGCTGTATAAAAGAAATTATTACATCAGCAACATATGAAGGTCTAGGAACACACAAAAAATATCATAAATGTGACTATCAGAATCAGACACATTAACTGGTATCAAGTGTAATAACAGGTACAGTGTTTTTAGGAAGAATAGAGAGGAAGGGAGAGGATGGGGCATGATGCTAATGATATCAGAATTGATATCATTAGCGTTAGAATTGAGAACTATGATTGTAGTACTTCTACTGACAGTATTTCATGTGGCAATGAGTTTGAAGCCATCTGGTGTGAGGTGGAATCCAACAAGATCAATTACATAGTGGAGTGTTGTTACAGACCTGGTGGATCGGTTGCTAGTGATGAAGAAATGCATCGCCAAATAGAAAAGATGAGTGCGAAAAGAGTAATCATAATGGCAGACTTTAATATTGATTAGGTAGCAGTATAATCTCATGAAAAAAACGAAAATGCGTTTATTGACCTTGCGGGACAACTTCCTCAAGCAGCATGTGACAGAAGGAACTCGAGGTCAAAGAGTGTTAGATTTGATTATAGTGTCAGAGGACGTTTCAGTTAAAGACGTATCTGTTCTGCCTCCAGTTGGTGACAGTGATCATGCGGTACTCACTTGGGAAGTGACTAAGTTTATGAATGTTCCATTCATGTTCCATTCAGAAAAAGTTGCATGCTGAATTACAAAGCAGGAAATTACGACCAACTGAGGGGGAATACTGAGTTCAGTGGAATGGGATTGGTTGCTGGATGGGAAGAATATCGACAGTGCATGGGAAACATTTAAACAATACTTAATGATGAAATATCAGAATGTGTCCCGAGAGTTTGAAGATAAATAGGGTAGAAGTCATGGATGTGTAATCGTATAAAGCAAGAGATTTGTAATAAAAGGATGATGTGGAAGGAATACTGTGTGCATAAGGATGATGTCTGTTATGAAAATTATAAGCAGCAGGTTAGAATAGTCACAACTGTTGTACGGAAAGCAAAGTCTGAGTATGAAAAGAAACTGACTCTTCATGCTAACGACAACCCACAAGAATTCTATCAATATGCAAATAAAAGAAAGAATGAATATGAAAGAATAGCTCTTCTATATCCAGATGGTGTGAGGGTTACATATGCAGAAGAGGTTGTTCAACTAATGGGTGCCCATTTTGTTAAAAACTATCAACCTGGTGTACGCAACATTGAGCTCACTGCTACCTCTTCACTAGATGAAGAAACATAGGTGTATGAGGATGAGGTATTAGAGCTGTTGCACAAATTGAATAAGAATTCAGCAATAGGGACTGATAGGATATCAGCATGTGTGCTAAAAGAGTGTTCAGCTGGACTGGCTATTCCTTTGACCAGGCTGTTTTAATATGAGTCTCAGAAAAGGGAATATTCTGCAAGAATGGAAGGAATGTATGGTAATTCCATTGCACACAGGGGTGGTGCAAAGACCAATGTATCCAACTATCAATCAGTTAGTATCTAAGGAGTGGTGGTGAAGATTTTGGAAAAATTGGTTAGGGCTCGCATTCAGAAATGGGTTGACAGTGAATCTCTACTTTGCGATGAACAACATGGGTTTACTAAGCGAAGGTCATGTTTTAGCAACTTGCTCACATTCTATAACAATGTTACCATTGAACTAGACAGGGGGAATGGATACACCATGACACTTTTGGATTTTGCTAAGGCTTTTGACAGAATACAGCATGATAGACTGATGCATAAATTGGACAATATACATTTGGGCTATAAAATATTAGCATGGATAAGAGGATGGCTGACTGAGAGATATCAAAAAGTGGTATATGGGAGATGCGAGTCTGCAAGGTTTCAGGTAATAAGTGGTGTACCACAAGGATCAGTGCTTGGTCCACTGTTATTCAATCTGTATATTAATGATATTGGGAAGGATTTGACAAGCGACATACAACTATTTGCTGATGATGATGCAAAGATAGGTAGGGTAATCAGGAATGCTGCTGATATGCAGTACAGAATGATTTGAATAGGCTGGAACTGTGGACATGGGAAAATGGTTGTCAGTAAATGTAAAGTCATGCACTTTGGTGTGATTAGATATCCAATGTTGTATTATATTGGTGGGATTATGCTAGAAGAAACTGATGAGGCTAGGGATCTTGGAGTGTTAGTAGATAGGAAGTTGAAGTTCAGGGGCCAGGTAGCAAAGATTGCAAATACAACTCAAAAGATAATTGCAATGCTGAAACAAACATTCACATGTAAAGATAAGAATATTATTTTGCTTCTTTACAAGGCCTTAATAAGACCACACTTGGACTACTGTGCACAAGTCTGGTCTCTTGGTTTCTGTGGTTTTGATATAGTGAACAGATGTAAAGGAGAGTATTAAAAATGATATGAGGATTGTGGAATACTGATTATGAAGACAGATTGAGAATTTGTAGACTGCAGACACCAGCAAACAGGGAAAAGCGGGGCGATATTATTGAGACTTACAAACTTCTGAAAGGGTCATACAGGATTTCAATTGATGGAATTTATGGAGGGTAGGGAAAGGACAAGAGGACATCCTTAGAAGCTAAGAATGAATGCTGCTAAGAAGAGGGTGAGGGCTAGATTTTTCTCTCACAGGGTGGCGCATGATTGGAATGGATTGCCATTGGATGTTGTGAGTGCAAGCAGTGTGAATGAATTCAAGAATAAGTATGATAGCTGGTGCTTGTAGTATGTGGCCTCCCTCAATGATTGCCTGACTTCCTGGAGGTCTCTCTTAATAATAACAATAAAAATTAAAAGATGGCTAAGTAGCAAAAAACAAGGATGAAATTGACGAGCAACAACCCCAAGAAAAATCAGAAAAAGACACAGAGATAGATGAGAAAATTTTGTATTATATTTAAAAAATGATATTATTATTATTATTATTATTATTAAACAAGACCTCATGGAGTCAAAGACTCATCTAGGAGGTCCTTTTATCTCACACACATCTCATCATACCGGGTCTTAAACACATTCAAACTCCTTGCAGACACCACACTCTCAGGCAAGGCATTCCAATCATTCACAACTCTGCACGAAAAAAACCTGCCTCTCACTCCCCTACTCACACCCTCTTTATACAGTTTCCAGGGATGACCTCTGGTTCTCCCCTGATCTCCCACTATTCGCTGTAGAACTTCTCCACCATTGATCCTATAGCAACCCCTTACCAACTTGTAGGTCTCTATCATATCTCCCCTCTTCCTTCTCTCCACTAGTCTCTGCAAATTACATCTTTTCAATCTTTCCTCATACTCGACATTCCAGAGGTCAGAAACTACCTTAGTCAGTCGCCTTTGGACCCTTTCCAACATCTCCTCATCCTTCTGAAAACCAGGTGACCAAATCTGGGCACAATAGTCCATGTGTGGCCTAATCAAAGCCTTATACAATGGAACAAGAATCTCCCTACTTCTACACGTCAGTGTCCTCCTCATCATTCCCAGAAGTCTTTGTGTTGTCTTCACAATTTTGGCGATGTGACCCCTAAATTTTAGATCCTTATCCACTATCACTCCCAGATCTCTTATTTCCTCTACTTCCAACAATATATTCTTACCAAGCATAAATTCTGCATCCCATCTTTGTTTTCCAAATTTTAAAACCTTACATTTTGCAACATTGAACTCACACCCCCATTTGCTTGCCCAATCACTCAATTTATTCAAGTCTTCTTGCAAGGCCACAACATCTTCACTACTCTTTATGGTTCTTCCCAACTTTGCATCATCTGCAAACAACTGAATATCTCCATCCAAATCTTCGCAAATATATACAAAATAAGACCCAATGAGTATAAAATAATAAAGCACATGAATGCAGATATAAAAGAAACTGCAAATATAAATTCAAAAATAGATTTAAAAGAATTCTTCGATTACTTTACAGATCTTTGAACAGATAATACTAACATAAACAAAAATTATACCAAAAATTTACAAAATGCTTTAAATGATACAATAACGATGAAAGAATTAAAAGCCAACTTAAGTAAAATAAAAAATGGTATATTAGCAGGAGGTCAGTGGATGTGGCGTTTGCACACCATGGTGCTTGACCACATGAAGGAAGCCTTGGTTTCAAATGTAGTTGGCAACTGGAGGAAATTTTTCTAAGCCTTTTTTTTTGACCGGTTCCTGCGTTAGTCGATCTCTGGCACAGACATGCAGGTTTTTTCTCCCGGAAACTCAAGAAAATTGACTGTAGAATCCACACTATTTCAGACATTAAATATACTGTGTTAGGGTTAGAGCCCATGAGATGGTGGCACTTGTTGAGCAGTCTCTTCACTGTGTGCTGCTTAATTAGTGATAGCCTTGGGCCAGCTATCTCTGATTGAGTACCAGTGGAGATTGAACTGCCCACCCAATCTCCAAAAGTTAGACATAGCTAAAATGGCCTTGCCTACTCGCAATACTGGAATAAAAGCCATTAGCTGTTTTTTTTGTTTTTTTTTAGCAGGAGAAGATGGGATAAATCAAACTGTATAAATTTGCTGGAAAAAAATTTCATCAGAGATTATTAAAGTTTTTAAATAAAATATATGCAAATGGGAAATACCAATAAATGCAATACAAGTATAGTAATACCTATATTGAAAAAGGGAGTAAAACAAAACCTGCTTATCACAGAAGTATTAGTTTACTGAATACATGCTACAAAATATATAGTAAGAATACTTAATGAAAAATTGAAAATATATAGTGAAAAAATATTATTTGAATGTCAAAATAGATTTACAAAAGGATGCTCTACAATGGATGCAGCTTTTGGTTTAAAACTACTCATAGAAAAAGGAAGAGAATTTAATTAAGAAACTCATCTTTTGTTTATAGATTATGAAAAAGCATTTCACAAAGTATAAAGATATATACTGTTGGATATATTACAAAGAATAAATATACCTGATATTTTACTATATGCAATATTGAATTTATACAAAGATATTGAAATAAAAATAAAAGAAAAAATGTATGAAAAACAAGCTAAAAACAAACAGGGATGCTCTGAATCCAACAACTCAATATTTATATTAATGAAATGTTTATACAGACCTTAAACAATCCAGGTATAGAAATTTCCCAGAATCAATAATACACTATTATTTGTAGTTGATCAGGTAATAATATCAGATAAGGAAGACAATTTACAAAGCGCGATACATTTTTATAATGAAAAAAGCCATAGATAAAACTAAAACAATGGCATTTTGTGGACAAACTCCAGTTTCAAGTAAAATAGTTATTAATAAAAAAATGGTGACTAGTGTGTTAGTGTTTCTTGTCGTGTATTGTTGAATTGTGAATTTGATTGATATGTTTTAAGCGCCTCCGTAGCGCAATTGGAAGAACGACGGTACATTGCGCCCTTCGATTGGAATTGGCCTAAGTTCAATTCTCGTCGCGACGGGAGGAATCTTTATCTGGTCGATTTCAATCGATGGTGAGTTAGCCGATCTCATACGGAGGTAGCAGGGTTTTTTCTCCCGGAAACTCGGGTTTTTCATCCCGCATACATACAAATCGGCCCTTCAGAACACACGCAATTTACAGACAAAAATTACTAGTTGTGTTGGAGGTGGGCGGTAGATGGCGTTGATTCGTAGTAGAGGTAAGGTGTAGAAACAGTTGAAGATGTCCTCCCGCGATGAGCCTTCGGACTCCTTGGAGGTATCAGGAATAATAATAATAATAATAATAAAATAACAGAACAGATAAATATTTTCAATTATCTTTGATGTGAAATATCATATGAAGGAGAAAAAGACAACATTAAAAACTTCAAAATGTTTACAGATTATAGGCCTGATAAATAGAACACTCAATCCAAATATTGTACAAAAAGAAACATATACACTTGAAAATATACAGTACTTAAAGGTATTTTAAAAGAACTAAAAAAAAATAAAATGTGACTGATCATAAATGCAATTACAGAATGGTTCCAGAATTAAACAGTATATTATGTTAATTTTAATTAACATAATATACTGTTTACTGACTTTACAATAATTATTATAAAGTCACTGCCATGGAGTCCAAAGATTCTTCATGCAGGAGACCCAAACTATCCACATAATTTGTTATACCTCTCCTTGAATCCATTAGCAGACAAAGTGCTAATAACTGATTCTGACAACTCATTCCATTCACTTGCAACAATCCAAGTGAAAACTCTAATCCTCACAAACCTACTAAGCACACTTTTACACAACTTCTGGGGATGACCTCTTGTTCTGTACTCTAAAGCTCAACTCTCATTCTAACATTTCCCCTGTATCAATCCTATAAAACCCTTTAAGTAACTTAAATGTATCTATTATATCCTCTCTTTTTTGTTTTTGCTGGTCAAACAACTTCTTCAGCTCACAGAGCCTCAATCTATCCTCATAAGAAACGTTCATCAGACCACTCACCATCTTGGTTGCTCTCCTATGAATCCTCTCCACCAATTGCTCATACGCAAGAAACCCAGGAGACCAGACCTGAATATAGTAATACAGATGTGAACGTATTAAGGCCATATAAGGAGGAATAACAACTTCTTTATCTCTACATTAGCAGACAAAGTGTTAACAACTGACTCTGATAACTCATTCCATTCATTATAACAATCCAAGTAAAAAATCTAGTCTTCATGAACCTACACTTGTGTGTTCTTAATACCAAGTAATCCTATGAGCTACCATAGCAATATATACTCTAAACTTCAACTCTCATTCTAACACCACTTCTAAATCCCTAACCTCATCTATTTCCTGGAGTACGGTTCCATCAATGTGGTACACAGCTTCTAATCTATTTATCCCAAAATGCATAACTTTACATTTCTCCACATTAAACTGACATCCATTATCTTTTGCCCATACTGACAGCCTACTTAAATCATCCAGCAAACTTTCCACATTACTTTGTTTCACTATTACTCTCTCTAATTTTGCATCATCAGCAAACAACTGAATATTTCCTTTCAGGTTATTTCCTGTACCTCTTCTTGAACCCATTAACAGACAAAGCACTCACAAATGATTCTGGTCACCCATTCCACTCATTCACCACTCTCCAAGCAAAAAAATCTAGTTCTCACACCCATACTAATGACACCTTTATTCAAATTACAGGGATGACCTCTTGTTTTGGTCCCGCTAGCCAAGTGCTGAAACATTTCCTCTGCATCTATCCTATAAAACCCTTTAAGCAAATTAAATGTTACTATCCCCTCTTTTTCTCCTATGAACCAATTTCTACAGTCCATAAACCCTCAATCTATCCTCATAGGAAACATTCCACAGGCAACTCACTATTTTGATCACTTGTCTCTGATTGATCCTCTTCACTGCTTCCTCATTCCCAAGAAATCCGGGAGACCAGACTTAAGCATAGTAATCCAGATGTGGGCATATCAAGGCCTTATAAAGAAGAATAACAACTTATTTTCTCTACTTGTTAATGATGTGTTCTTCGATAGCCAAGTAATCTTATGGGCCCTTAGCAACCTTAGAAATATGTTCGCTAAAATTTAACTCTCTGTCTCCCCCCCCCCCCATAGCAACAACCAACTGTATAATAAATTTAGTTTAATCCTTTATCCAAGTGTGAGCAAACAAAGTTTGCGCCTGAAAGTATCTTCAGGACAGGGTTAAGGTGGTACAACACCAGGGCAACTCGTTGCAAAGGTGGAGCAGGCTACCAACAATCCTATCCTAGTATCTCCTATAATGCAAAACACATCTCCTTGCGGATATGTCTAATGTTTTGCATTAAGGGAAGGGCCACTACCCAGACCGGTTTCGACCTTTATTGAGGTCTCTTCAGTGGGAGCCAGGCCCAAGTCGAGATATCAGGCAGAAGCATTAGCAGGTCATCTCCACCTATAGAAATTGCCAATTGGTGTGCCACCCTTTTTTAATAAATTACTCTGGATTTAGAGAAAGATGTTGAAAGTTTATTTTCCACTTGGTTAGAGTGGAAAATAAACTTGGTCTCATCAGTGGGAGCCAGGCTAGAAATAACAAGTTCTGGTAAAATACTTATAAGCTCTGTATTACTAAATCTTGGTATTTCTAGCCTGGCTCCCACTGATGAGACCTCAATAAAGGTCGAAACCGGTCTGGGTAGTGGCCCCTTGCCTTTAATACAAAACATCATACATCCCCTTCTTGGAGATGTGTTTTGGCATTAAGGGTAAATATTAAGATTAGTGATCAGAGCTTATGCCACCTTTACCACAAGTTGCCTTGGTCTTGCACTACCTGTAGGATCAGCTAGACTTGCATCACTTGCAGGTGCAAACTTGACTTGTTTGTTTGTTTGCTTACTTGGGAAATGGTGTAAAACCAAGTTTAAAATTGCTTGGTATTCTTAACATTTATTATACCCAAGGTAAAATACTTTCTGCATCATCTGCTGTTAGCCATGTCTCACTAATGCCTATAACTTTTGGCAAGGTTGCACAATGCCAAAAACTCCTCCCTCTTGTTCCTGATACTTCTGGCATTAAGTATAAGGAAACTCCAGCATTCCTTTTGGCCCCACCCATCTTTATTTTCTGCATTGATCCTACTATTCAATATTTTTGCTTGTGAGATTAGATTCTGCAATATAAATGCAGAATCTTGTTGGTAATGCTCACATTCACCTGGATCCACCCTAATTGCTTAAGTTTTCCTGAATTTGCCTTTCAGCATGCTCTGTAAACAAAGCTCTCTAGACACCTAACACCAAAACCATTTAAATGCAGTCCATGAGAAATATATATAAATCCTTTTTTCCATCAAACTCAGGCCACAGGTCCACAAATTCTACATCATTCCTCTTGCACAACCTGCATATGGTTGGTCTCTATACAGCTGTATAAACATTCAGATACACTTTTCTTAGGTAGCACTGTTCAGTCATATCAGAAAGTGAAAAGACAAACTGTTGGTGTCCAAAGCAATATACTATGTTGTCATTGAAACTTGACTGATTCAAGATACCAATAACAATTAAGCCACATTGCCTGACATAATTTTCAGTAATTAAGGGGAAAAAAGAACTGGAGCCAAATAGCAACCATTCCCTATAGACAAATGTATATTGGCGTAATTAAGAAAAATGACCAGAACAATAGTTGTAATGAAACATCACTCATCATGACTGAAAAAATACAGTTAATCATCATTATAACAAACTACAAAAAGTCACAACCAAAACTTCATAGGTAAAAAAGCTATGCTAAAAGAAATTCAATATAGCAAACTATTCATTATAACTATTCCTATGGTCCTTAAGAATGTGTTATAATATTCCCATGGTCCCAAGAGTTTGGTATAGTATTCCTGTGGTGGTCCCGAGTTTGTTATAATATTCTAATGGTCCCAAAAGTTTGCTATAGTATTCTGATGGTGGTTCCTAAGATTTTGCTACAGGAGAGTTGACCATATTCAAATATTTAACATTACAAAAAGTGTCTCTTGTTTTCAGGGGGGGGGGTAATGGTACATCAAAAATAATGGTATTTTTCACAATCTCTGCTACATCACAATGACACAAGCTGCACGATGCTTATAATGGCTTCAAAATGTGACAAACATCATTCTGCGAAGAAAACAAAAACAATATTAAATATTAGCAATATATTAAAATAACTAAGAAACGAGAATGGGATGTAAGTAGGAGTACACTGATGATCGAATATAACATTAACCACACTACCAGTTAAGACATCTATAGACGTCAAGGTTATCATGGATGCGAAGTGCATATAGACGTGGCGCTAGCATCGCCGTAGCACGTGGCGGTGAATTTGAGCTGTGCAGAAGAAAGTGATTTTTAATCGGTGAATAGTCCGCTTTTTTCCCCGTTTTTTCTACGTTTTTGAGTGCTAAATTGTTTCTCTGAATATGAGTGTACTTCAGTGGTTGTTTTTTGGAAGTTAGTTGATGTCGCGATATAATATATTTTGGTACCGTCGGAATCGAACGCGTAACGGTGGAAGACAAAACGAAGCTAAGTTACTGTATTTAGTTATATTTCATTTTATTTAATTATATTTAGTACTTAAATGTTCTGATGTTTGAACTTTTTTTTTTCCCTCTTATTTATTAATTGAATAATTATTAAAGATTACGCTACTCGGCAGTAAGGAATGATGGTGGATTCAGCAGCAGTCGCAAGTGGTGTAACGCCAAGTCCTCCACCATTTAAGAACTCAATTATTAGCAATATCATAAGGGACTTTGTGGCATGCAGTACTTGCGGCATGTATGCGTCTCGGGAATTACATATGTGGCTTGTTAAAGAGAGTGGAGAGCGTATGTGCGCAAAATGCAGGCAGTTGGAGGAAATAAGTACATTAGATATATCGATATCCGACTTTGTTGCTCCAGGAACGGGGAATGAATGTAGGAAGACAAGTAGTGTGATAGGAGAGAATGAGAAAATAATAGTTGATAGTGTGGAAGGTGTGAATGACTGTGAAAGTTTAGGAGATGGTTTTGTTTGGGAGAGTGAATTTAGATTAAGAGTGACTGACCTGCAGAGGGAGATAGATGAGTTGAAAGAGGAGGTGGAATGTCTTGTGAATGAGAGCAGAAGTATGAAAGATAACATTAGGAGAATGGAAGAGATAAATGCAAGGCGAATCAGAGCAGGAGAGAGAGAGAATTTAGGGAGTATGAGTGAGAGGTTTGGGGGTGCTAGAAGAGGAGAGAATGGAAACAGTAGAAGAGAGGGAATGAGAGAGAGGTATGGGAATGCTAGCAGATGAGAGGATGGAAACAGTAGGAGAGACAGAATGAGAGAGAGATATGGAAGTGCTAGAAGAGGAGAGAATGGAAACGGTAGGAGAGATGGAATGAGAGAGAGGTATGGGAATGCTAGAAGACGAGAGGATGGAAACAGTAGTAGGAGAGACAGAATGAGAGAGGGATATGGAAGTGCTAGAAGTGGAGAAAATGGAAAGAGTAGGAGAGAGGGAATGAGAGAGATGTATGGGAGTGCTAGAAGAGGAGAGAATGGAAACAGTAGAAAAGAGAGGTATGAGAATGAAAGAAAAGGAGAGAATGGAAACAATAGGAGCGAGGGAATGGTAAGAGGTATAATGTATGGCGACTCAACGATCCGTGGTGTTCAAGATAGGATGCATGAGGAGTGTTTGCCAGGAGGAACAATAGAAAGGGTGGCCATGGCAATTAAGAGAGGTGAAAGGGTGGATGAGATGATTGTGATGGTAGGAACGAATGACTTGAGTGGTAATGTAAGTCGGGCAGCGAGAGATATGAGATTTTTGCTTGAGACTGTATGGAAGAAGACAGAGAGAGGAAAAATTGTGTGCGTGTTGCCTAGGTATGATAATGATGAGCTGAGCAGAAGAGCGGTGATATTGAATGGCATAATAGCGAGAATGTGTGACAAGAGAGGACTGGTATATGTGGATGCTTGGAGTGCGTTTGAGGAAAGAGAGGAATTGTATGCGAGAGACCGTTTACATTTGAATAAGGAAGGACGTAGGCATCTGGAGAGATTGCTGTTCTGAACGAGTCAGTGTGTCCCAGGGAGGATGATAGCAGGGGTGGCCTCTTGTGGGAATGGATACTTGGAAGAAGGGAGACAATGTCAGGTAACACTGAGCCCAGTGGAGTCTAGAAGGGATAATGCTGGGTATAGAAACAATGGCATTTATATGCTTTATACTAATGCCAGGAGTATCCGGAATAAGGGAGAGGAATTGGTGGCGCAGATAGCATCAGCCTGGCCAAAAATTATTGCGATCACTGAGACGTGGTTGACAGAAGGGGATATAACAACAGGAATAGAAGTCGCTGGGTATAGAATTTTTTGTCAGGATAGGAGAGGGAAAGCGTGGTGGTGGGGTACTGCTTATGATAAGTGATGACCTATGTCCTCTAAGAGTGGAGAATTTGAAAGGAAGTGAGACAAATGATTTTGAGAGCATATGGTGTGAGGTAGAGGTAGGCAACACAGGATATTTAGTGGGGTGTTGCTACAGATCCAGGAGCACAGAGGATGGGGACCAGGAGATGTTTAGACAGCTAAGTTTGGCAAATGCAAGAAGAATGATTGTTATGGGAGATTTTAACTTCAGTAGTATAAATTGGAGAGAAGAAGATGCATGTAGCAATAGAGGAATGGAATTTCTAGAATTCTTGAGGGACAAATGTCTTAGGCAACATGTAACAGAGGGAACAAGAGGTTCAAAAGTTTTGGATTTGGTTATAGCATCAGAAGAGTTGATAATAACTGAGTTGACATCTCTCCCACCAGTTGGAGAGAGTGACCATATGGTGTTGACTTGGAAAATGAATAGACATGCAGGAGTATCAAAGAGACGGGAACTTACGTGGATTTATAAGGCAGGTGATTATAATAGTCTTAGACGTCAACTTCAGGATGTTTCATGGAGGGAGGAATTGGAAGGCAGGGATATCACTAGTGCGTGGGAAATTGTGAAAGAATATTTGTTATCAGCAATGGTAAGTTGTATACCACGAGTGAAGAAGAGGACGCAATTTGGAGTAAAGTGGATGACAAACAATATTAAACAGGAATTGCATGCGAAAAAGAGGCTATGGAAGAGATATAAGGAGACAGGTGAAGAGAGGATGCATGAAGAATATAAGACACAGGCCAGAAGAGTGACTAGTGTGGTAAGGAAAGTGAAACTGGAATATGAGAGGAGATTGGCCCTAAGATCCAAAGAAAATCCTAGGGAATTTTTTAGCTATGTGGCCAGTAGGAGGAGAAATGACTGTAGAAGAATGATATTGTGGGATAAAAATGGGAATAGAGTGACTGATGCAGAGGACATAGTGGAATTGTTCAATGAACACTTTATTGGAGTATTTCATCCTAGAGGATTCAGTTTTAATGCTAGAGGGATAGGACTGGTTCGAGGTCTGGAGGTACAGGAGGAGAGTGTGTTTCAGATACTGAGTACTCTGGATGTCAGTAAAGCTGTGGGACTGGATGGTATTTCACCACGAGTTTTAAGAGAATGTGCTAGGGAATTGACAGTGCCTTTAACGTGGCTTTTCAGTGAAAGTCTGGCTTTGGTGAAGGTGCCCAGGGAATGGAAGGAAGGTAAGATAGTGCCATTACATAAGGGTGGTAACAGACTGGAAGTGTCTAATTATAGGCCAGTCTGTGTGTCATCAGTAGTTGTTAAGATCTTGGAGAAAGTAGTGAGGGACCGTATACAGCATTGGGCAGATGAGGGTAATGTTATCTGTGTGAATCAACATGAATTTGTGAAGGGATGCTCTTGTTTTAGCAATATGCTAGCCTTTTATAATAAAGTTACATAGAATATTAGATGAGGGAAAGGCATATACTGCAATTTTCTTAGACTTAGTGAAGGCATTTGACAGTGTGCCACATGATAAGCTGATATTTAAGTTGCATTACATGGGCCTGGATGTCAGATTGGTCAACTGGATTCAGGATTGGCTGTCTGATAGGTATCAGAGAGTTGTGTATGGTGGAGCAGTTTCCAGGAGGCAGAGGGTTACAAGTGGGGTCCCACAGGGCTCAGTACTAGGACCTATATTGTTTAACCTTTATATCAATGACATAGCCAGTGGATTGCAGGGGGATATTCAGTTGTTTGCGGATGATGCGAAGCTGGGAAGGATTATTAGTAATAGTGCAGATGTGGTAGCCCTGCAAGAGGATTTAAATAAGCTAGATAGATGGGCAAATGAATGGGGGTGTCAGTTTAATGCAGCAAAATGTAAGGTCTTGAGGTTTGGGAAACATCGATGGGATGCTGCATACTCTATGGGAGGAGTTATACTGGAGGAAGTAGGGGAGACAAGAGAGCTGGGGGTTGATGATTGATAGAAACCTGAAGTTTAGGGGACATATTGCAAAGGTGGTGAAGTTAACACAGAGGATTGCTGCAATTATGAGAAGGACACTGACCTGCAGAGATAAGAGGGTTATCATTCTGTTGTATAAGTCTCTGATCAGACCACACTTGGACTATTGTTCTCAGATTTGGTCCCCAGGATTTGAAGGGGATAAATTAACTGTGGAAAGGATACAAAGACAGATGACAAAGATGGTTTCAGGACTGTACAAGGATAGTTATGAGGATCGGCTGAGAGAATGTGGACTGCAGAGTTTGGTGGATAGAAGAAGGAGAGGTGATATGATTGAGACTTTTAAACTGTTGAGAGGTGGTTACAGGGTTGACACTGGGAAGGAGTGATGACAAGAGGCCATCTCTGGAAGTTATGAAAGGAAACTGTGAGCAAGAGGATAAGGAGTGGTTTCTTTGTATGGAGGGTGGTTGAGCCGTGGAATGCATTGCGTGATGGAGTGGTGGGAGCGAGAACGGTTAGTGAGTTTAAAGAGTGGTATGATAGACTTTGTGTTTCTCAGGGGGGGGGGGACCTCCCCTCGATGAGTCTTGACAGACTTTATGTCCAAGGAGTCTTTTGACTCCTTGGAGGCCTGAATAATAATAATAATAATAATATTAAAATTGTAATATCATTGATATTACATTGAAATATATGATGGATACGAAGCGTATGAGGATGCGTATTTGATCCATAATGGCCAGTAAGGTGGTTAAGTTCAACTTTTAACTGTATCAATCCACTAACATCTCATTCTTCCTCTAGATCATTTTCCCAATATCATGGCAACAAATAGCTGTTTTACTAAACTTTCCTTTCTCATTCTGTTAAATTTTTCCTAAAACACCTGAGGTTAGCTCTCCTCATCCACTAACAGTGTTAAGTTCATTCATAATCTGCTATTTTTAATATGATTTAATATGATACTGCCATTTATTCCATCCGCTCACTCTCCTAATCTTTCTCAAAACTCTCATACCTGTAGTCTCCAGCCTTTCATAAAATATTTTATTTCTAACCCAGCTTGCAGATCGAAAGTTAAAACTGGTTTGAACAATGTCTTGAAAAATCAATTTAGTATTTTGATTAATTTCTCTCTTACTCAATATGACTTATTCAGTTGACTTCCTATCATACTAGCTTTGTTTATTCTGTTGTAAAAGTTGAAACTGGTTTGAGCACTGTCTTGTGTACATCTAGTTTAGTGTTTGATCAATTTTTCTCTTATTCAATATTAACTCATTCATTTGACTTCCTAACTTACCAGCTTCGTGTATTCTGTTGTCTATTTCCATATTTAATTTCCCATCTTGACTGAAATTGTACCCCAATGGCTGAAATGTTTTATAGGTTCTCCATTTATGATGCAATTGATATTTTCAACATTCCTACCTATTTTCATGCTCTTTGTCTTCTTATTACTGATTTTCATACAAAATTTATTACAAAAATTATTCTAGTTAAAGAATCCTCAAGACCTGTACTGGATTTATTTAACAGATCCAAATCAAAAAAATTAGAATAATCAAAGAAAATGTGTTGAATGATTTGCAATTCTAATTTATTGCATAGAAAATAATCATTACCAAATATGAATTGGCATCATCAAAATCAGTGGTTCTTAACCTTTTTGAAGTCATGGAACACTTTTGATTATAAGAAAGATTTGGGGAACACCAAAAGCATTAGGGTCATAAAACTAACAATAAAAATATGCATGAACTTGCCTTTTATAAAAATGAAACTCATTTTAATGTGATACTTGAGCTTGTCAGCTTTAGCAGATTTCAGCAATATCAGATCTAATATTGATACAGCTACACTCATCTCTTTGTCTATATTAGTAAGTATTTCACACTTTTCAGTTTTTATATTGAGAAGTATAAAAACTAAATATTGAGAAATATTGAGAAAGTGAGCTCACACAAATATGATGTTGAAAACTGTAACAAAATTTTCAGTGCCCTTGTGAAGAGAAAGCTGGGTAATACCCAGCTTGGACAAAAATCCAAAATTCCTCAAGAATTATTTCAGAGAATTTCATTTTTAGAGTATGATCCATTGACAAGGTAACTAATTGTTCTTCTTCTTGTAACGAAAATTCACAACTCGATGTATTAACAGTGCCAAATGGATTTTGTATCCAGTCATAATTGTGTATTTAAGGAAAGAAAGCAACATGAAATCTTTTCTTCCAATATTGTTAAATGTTCTGTTAAAATGGAAATAATTCCCTCGCCATTTTTATTATGGAGCGAAGGAAACATATCTACTGTATTTTTTTCTGAAAAGCTGACAATTTGTCAGCGGATGTAAAAATATTTTCATTTTACCCTTGGACACTTGTATTAACGCTATCTAAGTAATTAAAAAGACCAGCTAAATATGCCATTTTAGCACACCAAATATCATTTTGAAGACATTTTACAAAAGCATCTGTACCTTCATTTTGAAAAAAGGCTAATAATTTATTCTTAAGTTCTAAAATTTGGAATTACACTTTACCCTGGATAACCATCTTATTTCAGTGTGCAAAAGCAAAGATTTGTACTTGGCTTCCATAGATATGCAAAGTTTTTTAAAAAGGCATGTGCTTTTAAAGGTCTTGACTTGATGTAATTTACCATATTTACAACTTGGTCTAGTACAGGTTTTAATATTGCTAGTAATGTTTTTGAAACTAGGGATTCTCTATGCAAAAAACTGCGTAGATATAACATTTGGGTTTATTTTCTTTGCAAGAGTAACAAATCCTTTAATAGAGCCTACTAGACCTATAAACTATATTCTATTGGTTTAGAAGTCAACACACATAGCAGTCTCCAGTTGTTAGAAAGAACTTTCTAACAACTGGAGATCAGAGCAGCCAATTACACTCAGAACTGTGTCACGTGACAGCTTTCAGCAGTGGAACACTTGTAACCAGTTTGTGGAACACAAGTGTTCGGGGAACACCAGTTAAGAACCACTGATCTAAATCTATGTACTTTGTAGATTACATAACCATGTAAACCCATAAAAAAGTAATATAAATTATAAGAAAACTATTAATTGAAAACATTCACAAAATTAGAATAATTTTTAACATGGTTCAAAATATTAGAATATTCCAATTGGATTTCAGGAGAGCATAGAAATAGCATGTATTAGGGTGGTCTGAAATGTTCTCGGCCTCAACCATAGATGGCAACACTATTGGCACGATTTTTTTTTTCTAAGTTGGTACTTCTGTCATAAGCATCCATGTAAAATTGAAAATCATTCTATCAAGTAGTTTCTTTTATTCAGCTATCTGAAGCAAAAGTGTTGTCTGTATCCCTTCAAATGGATAAAATTGAGTATCATGCTGTTATAAAATTCTTTGTAAAAGAAGATTTAACAGCCAAAGAAATTCATTAAAGTTTATGGGCACTCTTCTCCTTCATTTTCAACAATTAAGAAATGGGCTGCCGAGTTTAAACGTGGCCGTACCATGATCCACATGAAGGACATCCAAAAAAGTGTAACAACACCAGAAATCATTGATCAAGTGCACAATATGGTACTGGATGCCGTCCAGTCAAAACACATGAAAATGCTGAGACTATAGACATTTCAAAAGAATGTGTAGGATATATTTTGCATGAAGAATTGTAAATGAAAAAGCTTTGCGTAAGATGGGTGTTGCGCTGGCTCACAGCAGATCAAAAATGCACTCGCATGAAAATCTTTGAACAGTGCTTGGAGCATTTTAACAAGAATAAAACCGATTTTGTGTGTTAATTTATTACTATGGATGAGACTTGGATTCACCATTACACACTAGAATCCAAACAGCAGTCAAAACAGTGGACAGAAGCCAGTTGTTCAGCACTAAAGAAGACAAAGTCAGTTCCATCACAGGAAAGGTCATGGCATCGGTATTCTGGGATGCTAAAGGCATTTTGTTTATTAATTATATTGAAAAGGGTAAAACAATAACTGGGGAATATTATTCTGATTTTTTAACTAGACTAGACGAAAAAAAAATCATGAGAAAAGACCCAGTTTGCAGAAGAAAAAAATCATCTTTCATCAGGACAATGCACCTGCCCACAAAGATATTTTGGCAATGGAAAAATTAAGGGATCTGTACTATGAATTGTTGGAACATCCATCCTATTCCCCAGATTTGGCTCCCTCTGACTTCTATCTCTTCCCCAAACCATAGCTCTTCCTTGCTGGTCAGCGTTTTTCTTCGAATCAAGAGGTGATTGCAGCTGTAGAGGGGTATTTTGCAGATCTTACTGAGAACCACTACAGGGACGGGAAAACGCCGGCTGAGCATCACTGGAATAAATGTATTAGTCTTAAGGGAGATTATGTTGAAAAATAAAAATAATTTTGAAATTATAAATTCGATTTTAATTGTTAGGCCAAGAACTTTTCAAATGATTAACTGAAATCCTCGTGTGTGAGGATTTCAGTTAATCATTTGCTGCTAAACATGGGTCGAATGATTGACATATTGAGAACAAATAAGTTCTGTATGGTGTCTCTACATAAAGAAGGCCAAACTCAACAGTTTATAGCTAAGGAATTGAAATGTTCTCAAGCAAGTGTGAATAGAGTATTGAGACAGTATTCTAATAACTGGAGTTTTCAAATTAATTGCGGCAATAGTGGTCGAAAGGTAATAACCACATCAAGAAATGATAGGAGATTGAAGAATATAGTGAAGAAAAACCGTTTACAAAGTGTAAGGTATTTTCACAGGAGGTGGAAAAAAAGGTTTTAAATCATATGTTCCTAAGATGCCACTTATGACTTCCAAGTAAAAGGCAGCTAGAGTGTGATGGCATAAGTAAATCCTGTTGTTGGGTCAAGAGGACTGGAAAAAGGTACTTTTTAGCAATAAAATGATGCTTTGTGTGACCCATGGTCATCAAGTCATATCTGTTTGGCATCTTAGGGAAGAAACATTTGATAAAGAATGCATGAAATGGTTAGTGAATTTGCAGCCTCTGTCATGGTATGGGCCTGTATGACTGCAGAGGGTCCAGGTAAGCTGAGCATTGTGTACGAAAGAGTCAATTCCAAAGTGTTCCAAGAAATTCTTGAGCACTTTATGTTACCAGCATCAGAAGATTTATGTGATGGTGATTTCCTTTTTCAGCAAGATTCAGCTTCTTGTCATACTTTGAAGACCACTATTAGATGAAATCAATGTAATTCCTTTGCCAGCAAACTCACCAGATTTAAACCCCATTGAGAATTTGCTGTGAATTATGAAGACGTATTTTGCAGGGGTATTTTTTGCATTCCCAAGAGACAAAAAATGAACTTGTTTCTAGTCTGTAAACCATATCAGCATGTTTTTATTATTATTATTATTATTATTCAGGCCTCCATGGAGTCAAAAGACTATAGTGGGAGGTCCTTCCTAAGAACATAAAGTCTGTCAAAATTCATCGAGGGGAGATACCCCTTAAGAAACACAAAGTCTATCATACCACTCCTTCAACTCATTGACCGTTCTCGCTCTCACCACTCTATCAGGCAATGCATTTCACGGTTCAACCACCCTCCATGCAAAGAAACCACTCCTCACCCTCTTGCTCACAGTTTCCTTTCGTAACTTCCAGGGATGGCCTCTTGTAATCACTCCTTCCCGCTGTTCAACCAAGCAAAATAACTCCCCAGTGTCAACCCTGTAACCACTTCTCAACAGTTTAAAAGTCTAAATCATATCACCTCTCCTTCTTCTATCCACCAAACTCTGCAGTCCACATTCCCTCAGCCGATCCTCATAACTATCCTTGTACAGTCCGGAAACCATCTTTGTCATCCGTCTTTGTATCCTTTCCACAGTTAATTTATCCCCTTCAAATCCTGGGGCCCAAATCTGAGAACAACAGTCTAAGTGTGGTCTGATCAAAGACTTATACAACGGAATGATAACCATTTTATCTCTGCAGGTCAGTGTCCTTCTTATAATTGCAGCAATCCTCTGTGTTACCTTCACCACCTTTGCAATGTCCCCTAAATTTCAGGTTTCTATCAATCATCAACCCCAGATCTCTTGTCTCCCCTACTTCCTCCAGTATAACTCCTCCCATAGAGAATGCAGCATCCCATAGATGTTTCCCAAACCTCAAGACCTCACATTTTGCTGCATTAAACTGACATCCCCATTCATTTGCCCATCTATCTAGCTTATTCAAACCTCTTGCAGGGCTACCACATCTGCAATATTACTAATAATCCTACCCAGCTTTGCATCATCTGCAAACAGCTGAATATCCCCTTGCATCCCACTGGCAATGTCATTGATATAAAGGTTAAACAATATAGGTCCTAGTACTGAGCCCTGTGGAACCCCACTTCTAACCCTCTGCCTCCTTGAAACTGCTCCACCATACACAACTCTCTGATACCTATCAGACAGCCAATCCTGAATCCAGTTGACCAATCTGACATCCAGGCCCATGTAATGCAACTTAAATATCAGCTTATCATGTGGCACACTGTCAAATGCCTTCACTAAGTCTAAGAAAATTGCAGTATATGCCTTTCCCTCATCTAATATTCTATGTAACTTTATTATAAAAGGCTAGCATATTGCTAAAACAAGAGCATCCCTTCACAAATTCATGTTGACTCTCACAGATAACATCACCCTCATCTGCCCAATGCTGTATATGGTCCCTCACTACTTTCTCCAAGATCTTAACAACTACTGATGACACACAGATTGGCCTATAATTAGACACTTCTAGTCTGTTACCACCCTTATGCAATGGCACTATCTTACATTTCTTCCATTCCCTGAGCACCTTTCCTGCAGCCAGACTTTCATTGAAAAGCCAGGTTAAAGGCACTGTCAGTTCCCTAGCACATTCTCTCAAAACTCGTGGTGAAATACCATCCAGTCCCAAAGCTTTACTGACATCCAGAGTACTCAGTATCTGAAATACACTCTCCTGTACATCTAAACTTCGAATCAGCCCTATCCCTCTAGCATTAAAACTGACTCTACTAGGATGAAATACTCCAATAAAGTGTTCACTGAACAATTCCACTATGTCCTCTGCATCGGTCACTCTATTCCCATTTTTATCCCACAATATCATTCGTTTCTTCCACAGTCATTTCTCCTCCTACTGGCCACATAGCTAAAAAATTCCCTAGGATTTTCTTTGGATCTTAGGGCCAATCTCCTCTCATATTCCAGTTTGGCTTTCCTTACCACACTAGACACTCTTCTGGCCTGTGTCTTATATTCTTCATGCATCTTCTCTTCACCTGTCTCCTTATATCTCTTCCATAGCTTCTTTTTCACATGCAATTCCTGTTTAATATTGTTTGTCATTCACTTTACTCCAAATTGTGTTCTCTTCTTGACTCGTGGTATACAACTTACCATTGCTGATAACAAATATTCTTTCACAATTTCTCACGCACTAATGATATTCCGGCCTTCCAATTCCTCCCTCCATGAAACTTCCTGAAGTTGACGTCTAAGACTATTATAATCACCTGCTTTATAATTCCAAATAAGTTCCTGTCTCTTTGATACTCCTGCATGTCTATTCATTTTCCAAGTCAAAACCATATGGTTACGCTCTCCAACTGGTGGGAGAGATGTCATCTCAGTTATTATCAACTCTTCTGATGCTATAACCAAATCCAAAACTCTTGAACCTCTTGTTCCCTCTGTTACATGTTGCCTAAGACATTTGTCCCTCAAGAATTCTAGAAATTCCATTCCCCTATTGCTACATGCATCTTCCTCTCTCCAATTTATACTACTGTAGTTAAAATCTCCATTAACAATCATTCTTCTTGCACTTGCCAAACTTAACTATCTAAACATCTCCTGGTCCCCATCCTCTGTGCTCCTGGGTCTGTAGCAACACCCCACTAAATATCCTGTCTTGCCTACCTCTACCTCACACCATATGCGCTCAAAATCATTTGTCTCACTTCCTTCCAAAGCCTCCACTCTTAGAGGACATAGGTCATCATTTATCATAAGCGTTACCCCACCACCACCACACTTTCCCCTCCTATCCTGACGAAAAATGCTGTACCCAGTGACTTCTATTCCTGTTATTATATCCCCTTCTGTCAACCAAGTCTCAGTGATCCCAATAACTTTTGGCCAAGCTGATGCTATCTGCGCCACCAATTCCTCTCCCTTATTCCAGATACTCCTGGCATTAGTATAAAGGATATAAATGCCATTGTTTCTATACCCAGCCTTATTCCTTCTAGACTCCACTGGGCTCAGTGTTACCTGATGTCGTTTCCCTTCTCCCAAGTATCCATTCCCACAAGAGGCCACCCCCTGCTATCATCCTCCCTGGGACACACTGACTCGTTCAGAACAGCAATCGCTCCAGATGCCTACGTCCTTCCTCATTCAAATGTAAACGGTCTCTTGCATACAATTCTTCTCTTTCCTCAAACGCACTCCAAAGCATCCACATATACCAGTCCTCTCTTGTCACACATTATCGCTATTATGCCATTCAATATCACCGCTCTTCCGCTCAGCTCATCATTATCATACCTAGGCAACATGCACACTATTTTTCCTCTTTCTGTCTTCTTCCGTACAGTTTTGATAAAAAAGACTGTGAATTGCTAGTAAATAATATGCCCAATCATTTATGAATGGTCATAAAAGCTAAGGGAGATGACACTATTTTTCCTCTTTCTGTCTTCTTCCGTACAGTTTTGATAAAAAAGACTGTGAACTGCTAGTAAATAATATGCCCAATCATTTATGAATGGTCATAAAAGCTAAGGGGGATGCGTGTATCAATTATCATGTTGTTTCCCTTTGTCTGTAATTTTTATGCAATTATTTTCCCATTTTGTAATATTTTGAACCAGTTTAAAAATTATTCTAATTTTGTGAATGTTTTCAAATTACAGTTTTCTTTTAATTTATATTACATTTTTATGTGTTTACATGATCACAAAACCCTTTGGTTGGAAAGACCTGGGTTCATTTTCCGTCAGTGATGTGAGGAGCTCATTTATTTCATCATTTATCTGGTCTCTTTTGACGAAAGGTGAGTTAGCTGGTCTCATACGGAAGAATGGTCTTTTTTCACCCAGAAAATTGGGTTTTTCGTCCCCCCAGAACAGGCAATCTAGCCCTGTGAACACACACACACACACACACACACACACACACACACACACACACACACACACACACACACACACACACACACAGATTACAGTCAAGAATACTTAAGACCCAGGTCCAATTCATCAGCTATGCTGGTCTCAAGCCCAGATAAAAATTAGGGGGGGGGGGATTGAGATGGTGCTGTACTTCTCCGTAAAGTTGGGCCTCACAGCCATTGTTTCATCATACGAAATAATAATAATAATAATGGTTATATAATGTACAAAGTATGTAGATTTAGATGGTGTGAATTCATATTTGGTAATAATTATTTTCTATGTATAGAATTGCAAATTATTCAACACAATTTCTTTGATTATTCTTTTTCTTAGATTTTTTGATTCGGAGGTGTATTTATATTATCTGCATAAAGTAAAGTGGTGAATACCTAATATCAGGCCTAATGCCACTTTCTTCATATTGTTATCCATATAGATAATGGTGGAGATAACATGCACCCTTCTCTTTCATGTTTGTATTTACTGTAGTGAAGCATTTTTTTTTTCAAACTCTATGGCAAAGTGTCCAGGCTAAATCTGATAGAATATAACTGTAGTAGTGGATGTACTTCTTATGTTCTTCAAGACTGGTGAAGACAAATCTTACAGTTTGTCATAACACAAATAACTGCAAGAACAAGTAATATTGTGTACACTTGGAATTGGGATTGATATAAAGAATAATCACAGCATCTCAGTAAGGCATGCACTGAGAGAGCTGCAGGAAATGAGGAAAAAGTGTTTTGTTAATTTTTTTGGGTTTGTGGCCATATACAGGAAGTTACAATAAACAAAGGCCATGAGGAAAGCCTGTTTGGAATAAAGTTTGATGGCTCTATTAATGAGTTTTTAAAATAATACCATGCTTTTGAATGTTTGAGAAGAGGAGGAGGAGGAGGATGGGCAATGATGGGAAAGTTTATGAATGCTACCCATGTGAGTAGGTTTTCTCAAACAAAATAAGAAAGTGTTACAAGACGTCTGATTAAATCACCTAAAAGGACTGATATTTTATTATTTCTATAATGAACCAAATTCTGGGGTGCTAGTTTGAGGTGGAGAAGGAATGAATCTAATGGGTGTTAGTCATTATTATTAAGGTGACCAATCGTCCTCCTTTAGGGAGGACAGTCTCCTTCTTTTGTAGGTTCTGTCCTTTCTCGAAAAGTGTCCTCCTTTTTGATATTTTAAAACTAATCTGTTAATCTCTGTATTCAGAGATGCCGTGCCGAACTGTTACGCGTCATGTGACGGTACAGTTCGGAAAGATGCAATTATGAAACGCATGCGCAGGACATAGGAGAACTTCATGTGTCTCGCCCTTGTCTCGCACCATTGCGCACTTCACTTTGTTTACTTTATCTCTATATTATACTTCGTGTTTATTTCTAATGGAAATACGAAATTATTTCTTTCTCAGTGAATATTATACTCAGGTAAGTACAATTCACGTTTTATTAATTCATTAATTCAATTTTATACAACCCTGTTTTCAACACAAGTGTAAAATAATTTAAATATAGATTTAGTAAAGTTTTATCGCTTTTGTTATTAAAGTTTTAGTTTTAATTATTAATTTTATTTATTCATAATGTACTTGCATCGTTCGTGTGGCTCTATATTTTATTTTTAATTTCATTTAAGGAATGGAAAAATCAAGAAAAAGGAAATGCCATTTCAATGATCAATTGAAAAAGGAATTTCCACTCCTCATATCAAAGAGAGACAACATTGTTTTCTGCAATATTTGCAGAGGAGAATTTTGTATTGCAGTTGGAGGTAGAGCAGCTATAACGAAACACTTGAACACCAACAAACATAAGCAATCATTAGATGTCAGCTTCCAGTAGTAAAGTAACCTATTTTTTTAAAACTTCTAATTATTCTGAAGATGAAAAACAGTTAGCTGTAATGGAGGGAACATTTGCATTTCATACCATAATTCACAATCAAAGTTTTCGTAGTATGGATTGTACAACTAAATTATTGAAAAACTTTCACAATGCTAAATTTTCATGTGCCAGGACAAAATGTGAGGCTATTATTAAATCAGTATTTAAAAATTACTGTGATAAAATACTTGCAGAAGACTTGAAAAATGCAGCATTTGTAACGGTTTTATTTGATGCATCAAATCATAATGAAACCAAATTGTATCCAATACTAGTAAGATATTATAATGTTACCAAGGGCATTCAAGTAAAAATTTTAAATTTAGAATCCATTGAGGGTGAAACTGCTGAAATTTTGTCAAACCACCTATGCAGAGTAATAAATGAAAACAATTTGAAATCTTAAGTTGTTGCACTAACAGCTGATAATACAAACACAAATTTTTGTGGGCGAAGACGCAAAGGAGTGAATAATGTCTATGTAAAATTAAAAGATTTACTCCAAAAGAAAATACTAGGAATAGGTTGTAATGCACATATTTTGTCAAATGCAATCAACACACATCATGTGCCATGCCAATTGATGTAGAAATAATAATAACGACAATTTATTTGTATTTTAGTTGTTTTACTGTTCGTGTGGCTACTTTAAAACAATTTTGTGAAGACGCAAATGTTGAATACAAAAAACTTTTAGGATATTCAAAAGTTAGATGGTTAGTTAAAACACCTGCTATAGAGCGTGTTTTACGATTATTTGAGCCTCTCCGTTCATATTTTTTAAGTTTAGACAAATGTCCAAAAATTCTGGAATCTTTTTTCAATTATGAATTATCAGAGATATTAATGTATTTTGTACATAATCAGGCATCTATTTTCCACAAAATGATTCAAAAGATTGAAGGTGAACATATTTCAGCTACAGAAGTTAGTCTTATTTTGAACGATTTTGTCCTTCAATATAAATCACGATTTGAAGAAAAATTTATTCCTTTAATAATAAAAAGAAAATTGTCAAACTTAGAGGAATCAAATCCGGGCATAACGGAAAAGTTTACCAAAGAAGTGCAGAATTTTTACCAAACATGTTTCCAATATGTCGAAGAATGGTCTGAAACAAATATCACAGGAAATAACAGTTTTCAATGGCGTTTTTAAACTTCATCGCAAGTAAATTGGGCAGATATTGAAAATTGTGTTGAGTTTTTATCGAAAGAAATGCCTGATATATTAAAATCGATGACAATTGTCTGTTTGAAGAAATTAGAAGACTGAATGTATATTTAAATTCTGATAAATTAGAACAATGGGAAAATCAACATGCTGAAATTGATAAAAGATGGGTGTATTATATTTAACCATTTCAAAAATGAACACATTCCATATGAATATGAAAATTTAGTTATTCTTGTTGAATTTACGTTGTGCTGCCCTGGAACTAATGCAGCAGTTGAAAGAGTTTTTTCAATTGGTAATGATTTTTGGACAAGCGAGAAATCAAGATTGAATGTTGATACTCTAGCTGCAGCACTTACCGTAAAATTCAATATGAAGGATGTTTCTTGCTCCGAAATTTCCAATATATTGTTAGAAAATGATATATTGACAAAAAATATTCATTCAATGGAAAAATACTCGTTTAATTAAATAATTAAAAGGGATGTAAGCATAATTAGTGTATTTTTGTTTAAATTAATAAAATGTTTCATTTATTTACGTTGTACTTTTTTCTTAAATTTTTTCGTCCTCCTTTTCATTGTAAAAAAATTGGTCACATTATTATTATTATTATTATCCCAAGACTTCATGGAGTCAAAGATTCATCTGGGAGGTCCTTTTATCACACACACACATCTCATCATACCGTGTCTTAAACACACTCAAACTCCTTGCAGACACCACACTCTCAGGCAAGGCATTCCAATCATTCACAACTCTGCACGAAAAAAAAAACAAAAAACCTGCCTCTCACTCCCCTACTCACACCCTTTTTATACAGTTTCCAGGGATCACCTCGGGTTCTCCCACTATTCTCTGTAGAACTTCTCCACCATTGATCCTATAACAACCCCTTACCAACTTGTAGGTCTCTATCATATCAGGGTGAGGAGTGGTTTCTTTGCATGGAGGGTGGTTGAACCGTGGAATGTATTGCCTGATGGAGTGGTGAGAGCAAGAACGGTCAATGAGTTTAAGGAGTGGTATGACAGAATTTGTGTTTCTTTGGGGGAGAACCCCCCCTCTATGAGTCTTGACAGACTTTATGTTCTTAGGAAGGACCTCCCACGATGAGTCTTTTGGCTCCATGGAGGCCTGAATAATAATAATAATAATAATAATAATAATAATAATAATCTCCCCTCTTCCTCCTGTCCACCAGACTGCAAATTACATCTTCTCAATATTTCCTCATACTCGACATTCCAGAGGTCAGAAACTACCTTAGTCAGTCGCCTTTGGACCCTTTCCAACATCTCTTCATCCTTCTGAAAACCCGGTGACCAAATCTGGGCAAAATAGTCCATGTGTGGCCTAATCAAAGCCTTATACAACGGAACAAGAATCTCCCTACTTCTACACGTGAGTGTCCTCTGCATCATTCCCAGAAGTCTTTGTGTTGTCTTCACAATTTTGGCAATGTGTCCCCTAAATTTTAGATCCTTATCCACTGTCACCACAAATGGAGAACATATTAATGTATCTTAGCCAAACAGGTTTGAGAATGATGACATCAGGAGCACATTTTTCAAAATGTTCCATAAAACAAGGTAAGCTTTGTGCACGGATTGCTTTCTCAAAAAATGCCGTGATACGAAAGTCATTCCTACGTTTGCTAGATTTAGAGAAACAATTCAGTCTCCTGGAGCTCATGCAATTTACGTTCGTGCAAGTTTTTTCTTGATATGGAACCAACTTCGGGCGACTAAAAAAGATTTAGCATCTAACATTAATTCTATTTTGGATCTTGAAAGAAAAATTTCAGCTGTCCTTGATGACGAATTACTGGATATTGTTCTTCGGGTATCTAAACAATCTTTAGCTCGTTCCTATGAAAAAAGTTCTGGCAAACGTATGCAAAAATATGAATTGTTATACCATAAGCAAAAGAAAAATGTTACCTCTGACAACACTCCTACGAATAAATGGATTGTTAATATTTCTGGACACCCGTTATCTGACGCTGAAACTAGTGCATTAGCTAAAGGCCTTGATTTTGCCATAATACCTAAATGCATTCCTTATCTCAATTTTTTGCATAATATCGAACATAATCTGTCAGGACTTTCTAGCGAAGATGCTAATAAACTACGATTCGAAGTTGCAGCTTCTCTTTTTAAAAGCAATGCCATGTAATTTATCGAGTGCTGAAATCCATGGGCTAACTTCATCAAGAAAAAATAATGAAATATCTATTCCAAAAGCCGATAAAGGAGAAAAGATGTTGTGATCATGGATAAGACTGACTATGAGAGTAAAGTAACCAGCCTTTTACAAGATACCTCTACCTATCAAGAAATCAATCATAATCCTAAAAGTTTGCAAATTAAACAATTAAATAAGTTGCTTGATGAAATTATCAGTTGGGATCAAAACTTTGTGGAAAACTGCGCACTCATTTTGGAAGAACTCCTCGCTTATATGGCCTCCCAAAAATCCACGAAGAAGGTTATTCAGTAAGACCCATTGTGAATTGTATTGACTCTCCCACTTACCAAATTGCTGAATTTTTGTCACGATCATTAACTGCCCTTACTAGATATTCTAGATCTTTCATCAAAAATTTGACACATTTTCTTGAAAAAATCAAGGATGTTCAAATCAAAGAGTCTGACTTACTAGTTAGTTCTGATATTGTTTCCCTTTTTACCAATATTCCATTAGCTGACACGCTCAACTTACTATATGATGATTACCCTCTGGATATTGCAAAGATTTTTGAATTCGTTATACATTCAGGTTATTTCAGCTGGAAAAATAAGATCTACAAACAAGTTGAAAGTACTGCCATGGGTAGCTCTCTGTCTCCACCTTTGGCAAACTATTTTTGGAAAATCTGGAAGGCATCTTGTTCTCATCCATTCATCCCCAACACCCTCTTTGGTTTTGTTATGTCGATGATGTTTCTGCTATTTGCCACATTCAGTTCACCATGGAAAAAGAAAAGTCTGGTAGTTTACCATTCTTGGACATCCTCCTTACACGCCCATCCTCTGGTACTTTGTCTACAAGTGTCTATTGAAAACCTACTTTTAGTGGCAGATACATTCATCAAAAGTCTGCTCATTGCACCTCTCAAAAAATTGGCATTATCAAATCTTTAATTAATAGAGCACATAAAGTGTGCTCCTCTCCATCAAGCCTACAACAAGAACTTTTCACTATAAAAAAGTTAATAGAATCTAATGGTTACAATCCTAATCAAATCCAACAGATAATTGACTCCTACGTTCCAACACCTCAGGATTCTTCAACAGACTGCAGAGTTCCAATCCCTTACATTTCAGGCATCTCAGAACCTATAGGCAGAATTTTGAAGAGGTATCATCTTATTCCTACATATTTTCCTATCAACAAAATTTCTCACTTGTTGCTATCTACAAAAGACAAACTGTCACCTATATCATTGGCTGGTGTTTACAAGATACAATGTGAATGCAAATTGTCATATTTTGGACAAACAGGGCAGTTCTGTGGAAAAAAGAATGAAGGAACATCAATATTATATCGAATACATGAAACCTCATAAGTCTGGTCTAGCACAACATAGCATTGACACTAATCATAATATCCAGTGGGATAAAGCTTGTTTTCTCCACAGATGCAGGTTTAAATATGAAGGCCTTTTTAAAGAAAGTTGCGAAGCCCTCTTACATTGGCCGAATTTAAATCGAAATGACTGTCTCTCTCCCAAAAGGGGAGTCTTATTTTATGCAACCATCAATGAAATAATTATCTTTAAAGAATTATTTAATAATATTTTAGTAATTAATCTTCTGGCACGAGGCAACAATTTTGTTTGGTGATCCACCGACTGTTCTGTACTTTGTATTCCATTCCTTTAACTGTTTGTTCTACACTGAGGTTGTACTGTTACTTTCAGTAAAATATTAGTACCTTTATTTAATTAAAGTTATTATTGTGGTCTATATGTGTTTCATCATTAGAAGAGATAAGGGAGAGCACATTGCATTGCCCTCTACTCTGTGCCATTCCTGAAAGTTAACAAAAGGATGAGATGAGGAAGATGAGAAATAGTGTTTTGCATGGAAAATTCACATCCTCTCAAGCACTGTGTTCATGGAACACAGTGCTTGAGAGGATGTGAAAGGTAGACAGTGAATGAGCTCAGGAAGCTCATTCACCTACAATTTTATAGAGGTGCTGACTAATAATTAATAATAGTGATAACATCATATGATATGTGATGTTATTATTACTGATTTTTATTATTATTACTGATTATATGTGATTATATATAGCCGGCCTGGTTGGCCAAGTGGTTAGCGTATCCACTCTCCAGCCGAAAGGCTGAGGGTTCAAAAGGCCACCATGGATTTTTTGATGTTTGTGATTGTATGGGAACATACTAGTAATGGTGGTCGGTAGGTAGCGTTGGTATAGTTATGGTTCATTGCAGTTGGTGGATTGAGTGGTGAAGACTGAGAGTTGTAGAGTAGGTGCCCTCCCTTCATGAGTCTTTGGACTCCCTGGAGGTGTCATGTAATAACAATAATAATAATAATGATATTTTGTTATTATTACTGATTATATGTGATGTTGCAATAGAAGTTGTAAGCTGATTATGATGAGTTATTTAATTGATGGATTAAAGGCTGAGAATACCTCAGAAAAGACTGAAGATCATTTATGAATAGCAATCTTTTAAAAACTGCAAACAACACTTGTTTTAAATATAATAGTTCTCTTTAGCTTTTCTTAAAGATGCATTTCAGATGAAAGCTGGTCTTGAATTCCCCCCCCCACACACACACAATCATGCTTTTTAATAGAAAAATGAAAGCAAAATTATATCACTGCATAAAATGTTCTATTAAAACTGGTCTATATACCTTTTCCTATTTAATGTCCATTCTTCTTGGCCTGTGAAAACAGGTGATGTTAAGGAAATAGAATCACTACGGTTACTAGAAACTGAATGAGATCTTTGTACAGAAGCATTGTAAGATACTAAAAATGGAGAATTTCCTGAGTGAGATGAAGATGAAAGTGGAGTTCCAAGGGGTGATTTTTCTGTTGGCCCAATCAAATGTTTAATACAGTCATCTACTGTTTTCTTCAAGGTCTGTTTATAAAAGCAAATAAACATAAAACAAAGAAAATTTTTTATCAAAGATTCAAACTTTAAAATAACTAAATTTTAAGTTTGCACATATGTGTTTTAGAACAAAAATAAACATTAGAGTTCATGTGAGATTTTTTCAATTAGCACAGTTGCATATATTAATTATCAAGAATATATTAGTTATCAAGAGAAATTAGCAAGAAATTGAATTAGTGCAATACATATAAATGTCATATGTATTTGCCCATTCAAGATAATCAAAAAATGAATCTGAAAGTCTTATATAATATTATGAACAGGTGAAGTATTTATTATGGTGATTTTAACTATGGGAACATTGGGTTATGGGAACAGACAGAGAAGCTCCTGAGAAACAGCTATACCTTAATGCAGAAAGAATTGAGGAATTCAGCAAGTTTGAGTACCTGGGATCCATTATTAATGTGAAGAATTGCTACTCAGAAGATGTCAGAAGAAGAAGATTAGGAATAGCTAAAACAACAGTCAGAAACTTGTCTAAAATCTGGAAGGATAGATCTATCTCCATGGGAACAAAGTTGAGGATTTTGGATGCAGCTGATTTTCCAACAGCAACTTATGGATGTGAGACTTGAAACCTAAAGAAATGCAGGAAAAGGATAGCTGCTTTTGAGATGCGGTGTTACAAAATGTTGATGAAAATATCATATACTGAAAGGCAGACAAACTAGAATGCTAGAAAGTAGCAGTAGAACTTTAAGGCTCCTTAAGGATACTGACAAAAGAATGTGTTGAAATAATTTGGACACACTGAAAGGATGGAAGGAAGACTTCTCAAAACAGTAACAGAAATTTAAGTTCCTGAAAAAAGAGAAAGAGGTAGACTATCAATGAGATGGATGGATGGTGTGTCTGGAATGTCTGATCATCAGAGAGCTGAAGTCTCCAGAAAAGCATACAGCAGGACCACCTGACAAGGACTGGTGTGGTCCATCACCAAGCATCTGAGTGACCATATGGCACCTGTTGATGTCAAATGAACAAATGGATGGAACATAGACTGAGATGAGGAACAGTCATAGGGAGGAAAGGGAATAGAACTTATATAGCTGGAAACAGATAACCACCAGTGACAGCATGCAGCAGAGAGGAGGTTCGAGACTGTTGGATCTGATCATAGCATTAGGGAACTTAACAGTAACTAATCTACCTATGCTGCCTTAGGGGAAGCAATCATAAAGTTTTGACCTGGGAGATTACCAGACATGCAGAATTTTCTGTTAAGAAGGGATTATATGTAGAATTACAAATTATGACAAGCTGAGAAGTTAGTTTTCAACAGTACCATGGCATAAGAATTTGGAGATGATATTAGTGCATGGTAGGTTATTAAGGGATATTTGAAGAAATCTGTATCAAAATGTATACCCAGAGTCAGAAAGATAAATCAAATAGGAGTTAAGTTTAAGGGAGATGGTAAATCCCGTATTATTCTACAGCCAGGTATGAAACTAATACGGGATTTACCATCTCCCTTAAACTTATGTCGCCGGTAAAATAACTTTTTGGCTTGTTATCATAGTAATACAAATAGGAGTTAGTTAGATGAATAGCTTTAATAAGCAGGAGTTGAGAATGAAAAAGTTGTAGAGGGAGCATAAAGAAAAAGTGATCAGCATGCTCATGAGCAACACAAGGCACACAAGCAAGAAGGATGACCTGTATGGTAAGGAAAGCTAGGCATACTAATGAGGACAAAAGAAATTCTAAAGAGATCTTTTGCTATGTGGCAGAAGGATAAATAAGGTAGGAGTTAGATGGATGAATAGCTTCAATTCATGGAAGTATACAGAAAGAGGTGATCAGCAGGCCCATGAGCAGTACAAGGCCCACAAGCAAGAAGGGCGACCTGTGTGGTAAGGAAAGCCAAAGCTGAGAGAAAGCTAGGCAAACTGATGAGGGCAAGTGAAATTCTGAAGAGTTGCTATGTGGCAGGTAAAAGCCAGAATGACTATAGAAGGATGAATTTAAAAAGTGATGATGGTGGGGAAGTAACAGAACCAAACGAAATAGTTGAATTACTGAGTGAGTATTTTGTAAGCGTGTACCATCTAGGTAGTAAGTTGCAATGCTAGATGTGACATTGCCATGGAAATAGATGCCATATCAGGCTGAGTATTACAAGAAAGTGCAAGAGAATTATCCGCTCCTCTGACCAACTTATTTATTTAAGCCTCAATACTGGTAACATGCCAGTGGATTGGAAAGAGGATAAAATAGCCCCACTGTATAAAGGAGGCACCAAGACAGAAGTAGCAAATTATAGGCCAATCAGCATCTCAGGTTAACATATTGGAGAAACTGGTAAAGACTGGGTGGATAGGAATATGATATTCTATGAGGGACCACGATTTTATGAAGAGCAGATCTTACTTTGCTTACTTTTTATAAAATAAAGTTACAAAGGAGTTGTTTAAGGGAATGTTTACTCAGTCATACTGCTGGACTTTGCAAAGGCATATGACGGCATTTGACAGGATCAGGATTCTACGTTGAACTCTGTTGCATATATTAAAGCAAACAGGGATGGATATGAATCTAATGATTTGGATTACTGGGTCGCTGATGGACATATACCCAAGAGTGGTTTATGGATGAGTTGAGTTCAGGTGAAGGCAGGTAACCAGGCATGTACCAAAGGGAGGATCAATTCTTGGTCATCTATTGTCAATTTGTACATCAGTGATATAGGAAATGATTTGCACAAGAAATATTCAGTTGTTTACTGATAATGTTAAACTGGGAAGAGTGATTATAAATGAAGGTGATGCAGAGATCCTGCAGGAGGACTTCAACTGGTTAGCAGTATGGGAAATGGTAAATAAATGGTTGTAGTTTAATGTAGCCAAGTCTAATATGATGCACTTTGGAAAGAAGAAATCACAAGAGCTCTGTATACTATAACTGATGACACTGAAATGTAGGAAACTGAGGAGGCAAAGGACTTGAAGGTGACTGTGGACAGCAGTTGAAGTTTAGAGAGCATACTGCAAAGGTAGTGAAAACAGCACAACAAATTATGTGGTTCTTGAAGAACATGTTAACAAGCAGGAATAAGGAGGTTATTTTTCTCCTATATAGGGCCACATCTGGACTACTGCATGCAGATCTGGATATCCAGATTTGTGGGAATGAAGTGGCGTAGAGGATCCAGAGGCGAGTGACAAAGATCGTGATAGATCTGTGGTGTGCTTCCTACAAGAATAGATTGATGGTCTGTAGGCTTCAAAAATTAGCTAGTAGGCAAAAAAGAAGAGAAATTCAGGAAATTGAGGAATTCAGCAAGTTTGAGTATCTGGGATCCATTATTAATGTGAAGAATTGCTACTCAAAGATAGAAGCATAAAAGTTATTAAAGGGGTTTTATAGGACTGACTCTGAACACTTTTCCCAGTACGTGGCAGGAAGGGAGAGAATAATGAATGCCCAACAGAAATTGTGTAAAAGCATGGTTAGCAAAGATGTTAGGGCTAGATTTTTTTTTTTTTTTTGCTTTGGGGGTAGTGAATGAATGGAATAGGTTGCCAGAGGTGGTTATGAGTGTTTTGTCAGTGAATGAGTTTAATGAGAGAGAGGGAGATGATAGGTACTGTGTGAATAATGAGTCTCTCATGATGAGTATTCTTAATTAGCTTATGATTATCTGGCCCACAGAGGGTCAGGTAAGGACATTAGTTCAGTTTCAGCTGGGAATGCTGAAATAAAGCACCCAGCAATTACCTTGATGAGTACTAAGTGAGCAATCATTATGGGTGAATAATATTATAAGTAATCATTAATATATCGGAACATCGATTGGGTAGTAGAGAAAATCCATGATAAAAATGAAGGAGAATTTATTGAGCCATCATGAGACAACTTTCTCGAATAGCATGTGAAAGAAGGAACTTGATGTTAAAGAGTGTTACATTTGATCACAGCATCAAAAGTGGTCTCAGTTAAGAATGAAACTGATGTACCACTACTTGGTGGCAGTGATCATGCTGTACTGATCTGGTTAGTCACTATATGGATGTTCCAATTAGGACAGGTTACATGTTGAAATAGAAAGCTGGAAAGTATGACAAACTCAGGAGACTAACATCTTTGGCCTAATGGTATTACTTGCTGAATGGGAAAGATATCAGCAATGCATGGGGAGCTTTGAAAAGGCTTAAATGAAACAGTGTATGAATATGTCCCTAAAGTTCAAAGGACAAACAGGGCAGGAGTGAAACAGAAGTGCAACTTAATTAAGCAGGAAATCCATACGAAGAAGTGATGTGGAAGAAATATTGCAAGAATAAGAGTGAGAAAAGTTGTGAAATATATGAAGTGCAGGCAAGAAATTTAGTTGCACAGAAAGCTAAACTGGAGGTAGTTTAAAGGTAATTCAAAAGAATTTTATTGTTCTGCTGCAACTAAAGTACAAATGTAGAACAGATGGTATCTTTGTGTCAGAAGCTGTTGAGACTGATTAAATAATGAATGCTCACTTAACTAAGATCTGTCAACCAGGTGTATGTAACTTAGCACACTACAGTGGATGAAGAAATGGAGGTACATGAAAATGAGTTTCTATAGTTGTTGAATAACTTGGATAAGAATTTTGCATAGGGACAGATGGGATATCAGCATGTATGCTAAATGAATGTTCAGCCAAACTGGCAGAGCCTTTGACATGTTTGTATTAATGACTTGAGTCTCAGCTCAGGAAGGATACCACAGAAATGGAAAGAATGTATGACAGTTCCATTGTACAAAGGTGGTGCAAAAACCGATGCATCAGACCACAGCCCTATGTGGCCTGTGACAATGGTGATGAAGATTTTGGAGGTTGGCAAGAATTCATATACAGGAATGGATTGACAGATTGCAAAGAATAGCATGGGTTTACTAAATGGAGGTCATGTTTTAACAGTTTGCTAATAATTAATAATAATGTTACAGCCGAGTTTGATGAAGGGAATGGATACATTGTGATACTGCTTGACTTCGCCAGTGCATTTGATAGAACACCACATGTTGCATAAACTGAAGAATATGGGATTAGAATATAAACTATTAACTCGAATAAGTGGGTGGTTGACAGACCTTCATCAGAAACTGGTATTATAGTGGATGTGATTGTGCCATATTAAAGGTGACCTGTAGTGTACCCTAGGAATCAGTCTACTGTTATTCAATCTATACATCAATGATATTGGGATATGTCTGAGAGATGTTCAATTTTGCTGATGATGCAAAAAATAGGTAGGGAAAATCAGGGATGCTACTAATATCCAGCACTTACAGAATGAACTTGCGTAGGCTGTAAATGTAGGCAATTTATTTATTCGTATGGCATGAATATCAAAACATGCAGTACAATACACTGTCACTTTAATAACATATAAAATTAAAAGTCAAAAGTCATTTTAAAAACCAATAAAATTAAAAGGTTACATCCATATTGGTCAGATAGTTCATAGCTTCGGGTGTAGCACTTAAAAAGTCCAATTTGTTTCCTGAATATGCTCTGAGATAACACTGAGTCACAATATGGTTCACAGTTTGTCTCTGAGCTCCACAATCACAATGCAGGGATGGTCGTTTACCCCATTTAAAAAGCATGTCCACACATACACCATAAAGAGTTCGTATTCTATTAAGCTGAGTCCATGATTTTCGTGGGAGGTGTGAGCAAGCATCAAAACTTTCTTGTAATTCATTGAGAGAAAATTTTGTGATGTCATCTGTATGGCTCTCCCACTGTTCTTGCCACTTTTGCTTCAAGTCAAAGTTAGAATGTAGTAGTAGTTGGGCTAATTGTAGTGGTGGATGTCTTGATCTCAATCGTCATATACTTAAGTCTGGGAGATCTAAATGTATTGGTAGGGCTGTGTTCTCCAAGATTTTCTTATACTCCTGTAAGAGAGCCTTAGTCCTGCGCAGATTCGGTGGAACAATGTTACTAAGAGCTGGAAGCCAGTGTGTGGGCATTGATTTAATTGTGCCAGAAATCAGTCTCATTGTATTATTTAGTTGGCTATCAACAAGTTTAACATGTGTGCTATTTAGCCACACTGGTGAGCAATATTCGGCAACAGATAAAACTAGACAAGAGCAGTAATCCGCAGATTATCGGCTGTTGCTCCCCATGTCGTGCCTATTAGTTTTTGTATTATGTTGTTATGGGTTCTTAACTTAGCAGAAACGTTTGTTAGGTGTTGCTTGTAAGAGAGTGTGCGGTCCAGGGTAACGCCCAAGTACTTTGGAAACTTATTGTGTCGTAGTAAACATCCTTCAAAGAAGATATGTAAAGTGACATCTGCCATGTGATTATTAAGGTGAAAGCTTGATACTTCTGTTTTGTCTGGATTGAGTTGGAGCCTCCATTTTTTATAATATTCACCTATAGTTTTCAGATCTTTTGTAAGTACATCTTCAGCCTGACTCATGTTTTTGTGTCGAATGGCAATTACAGTGTCATCAGCATAACAGAACTTGCGTGAGATGGTAGCAAGCAAGTCATATGTGTATAGGTTATAAAGTAAGGGTGCCAATACTGACCTTTGTGGAAGACCATTATTAAGTTTTCGTTGTCGGGACATTTTATTTCCTAATATAACTTGAAAGAAACGTTCAGTGAGCATGGAGGAAATTAAGTGTGCAGTCCGTTTACATGGGACAATGCTAAGAAATTTGTATTCATAGGCTGCTGTTAGGTCCAAGAAGGCAGCTGATGTGTTTTCTTGCTTCTGAAATCCAGCTTCTATGTATGATGTTAAAGTGAGCACTTGATCACAGCAACCACATTTTTCTCTAAAACCAGCTTGCTCAATCGGGACATGCTGCATAATTGGTATGGACAATCTGTTGTACAGAAGGCGCTCTAACATTTTATAGGTGCAACTAAATAAAGCAATAGGTCTGTAACTTTTTGCCTCCTGGGGTGGTTTTCCAGGTTTAAGAATAGCAACTATTTTTGACTTCTTAAACTGGCTAGGTAGTCGGCCAGTCAATAATATATCAGAAAAGAATTCACAGAGCCATTTTATAGTATTTGGCCTGCTATTAATCAGAAATTCAGGATGGACACCGTCGAAGACTGGGGCCTTGCCTGCTTTGATATCTTTTATGATGGCTTTTACTTCATCTACAGTGAAGATTGAGGCATATTGTGAGAAAGCAGGGGCATTTATTTTTAAAGCTCTAAGTTCTTTCTTAACTTTCTTGGTATGTTCACGGTCCCTAGGTGCCCTTGATATATTAACAATTTGATTAGCTATTTTCTCAGGGGAGATGATTGTGCTTTTTCTTTTAGGTAGATTAGTTGTGGATAGTTGTTGGAGAAGATCCCAAGCTTTTCTACTTGATCGTTTGAAGTCAAGGTTTTCAACCGTATCAATCCATTTTGTTTTTCGAGATGAGTTCAGGCTATGTAGTAATTCATCTGCTATTTCAGGATCTTTACTTTTCAGGAACTCTCTGTAGAGATGTTCACTCTCTTCATTCCATCCGGGGACATAATCTTTTCTGTAACCTCTAGGGATATATTTTTTCGCAGTTGATATGATTGATCCTACAAATCTCTTGTACTCTGCAACTCTAGCAGGTATCCACCGAACACATTTATCCAATTCATTCACAAAATTTCTCCAATTTGCTTTTTTAAAGGTGATCTGTAGTGTACCCTAGGGATCAGTCTATAGACTACTGTTGTTCAATCTATACATCAATGATATTGGGATAGGTCTGAGAGATGTTCAATTTTGCTGATGATGCAAAAAATAGGTAGGGAAAATCAGGGATGCTACTAATATCCAGCACTTATGAACTTGTGTAGGCTGGAAATGTAGGCAATGATAATGGCTGTCAATTCAATGTTAGCAAGTGTAAGGTTACAGTGTGATGAGATTTCCAATATTGGTGGTGATTATGCTGTGAGAAACTGATGAGGGTAGGGATCTTGGAGTTATGGTGGAGGCATTTGAAGTTTAATGATGACATAGCAAAAATTGCAAATACAACCTGGAGAATAAGTGGAATACTGAAACAAACAAATTGATAAGGAAGTCATTTTGACTCTTTATAAGGTCTTGATATGACCACACCTAAACTACTGTGTGCAGATTTGTGGATTTCGATGGGATAAAAGCTGAATTAGATTATATCAAGATTATGGAATGTAGATTGAAAGTGTGCAGACACTGATAAACAAGAAAAATAGGAGTAATACGATGGATGTCTATAAACTTCTAAATGGGTGTTATAGGATATCTTTTGATGAAGTCATCCATGGAAGTTTGTGTGCAATTAAGAAAGGGGTAAAAGCTAGATTTTTCTCTCATAGAATAGCGAGTGAGTAAGTGAGTGGAACAATATGTCTATTAAAGTGGTGAGTTTATTTAGTGTGAATGAGTTTAAGAGACGGTATTACAGTTAGTGTGGGTGACGTATGTTCTCCCTCAATGAATCTGATTCTCTGGAGGTTTTAGATAGTAATAAATAATAATAATAATAATAATAAAATTATTATTAACATTATTAATCTTACATTTTGGTCATCCAAGGAAGTACTAACCACATAAATCCACCTAGATCAAAATTGATCTACTTGATCTAGGCATGAAAAAGATCTCATAGGAAGAAAATGATGCCAGAAAAAAAGACTAATGGTCATCTTCTGAGCTATTTCTTACCAGCATCCCACTCATTCTTTTGCTAATCTTCACACATTCTTAATATTAATGATGTCCAGATGCTTTCTAATTATCTTCATTTTTAACAAGATTCTGCCATTGATGCCATTTGTTCCATTCCCTAATATCAAAACTGTTTTACTTTTCATCTAACTTTTAGATCTTTAAATTAAAATTGGTTTAAGTACAGTTTTGTATTAAATTATACTTAAGAAATTATATTCTTTATTTTATCCTTTGCCCAAGAATGAGAAAATAAACGTTTTTGTAGATAAACAACAAATTACACAATTGCCACAGTAATTAACTTTAATGAAATGAAAGTACAGATATTTCGTACTGAAAATAACAGTACATCATCAGTGAGTAGAAACAAGCAAATCATCGTCAAATTCCTGCCATGTACCCTCAATGGGTGTACAGGATATGATAGTACTACATGAAAAATTTACATCATTACTAACTTCCTATCTACAATTTTCCTCCAAATCAGTCTATTACTTGTCAAGACTCCAACATTACCAGATCTTATATTTCTATGATCTAAGGCACTTTGTACCGTATCAATCCACCTATATCTTGGTCTTCCTCTGGGTTGTTTTCCTGCCAACTTGGCAGAGAACACTTGTTTTGCTAATCTTTCCTCGCCCATTCTGTTTAAGTGACCATATCACCTGAGATTAGCTCTGCTAACGCATTCCTGGATGCTGACAATGTCAAGTTCTTTCCTAATATTCTCCTTTTTAATATGATATTGCCATTGATTTCATCTGTTCACATCTCTAATCTTTCTCAGGACTCTCATATCTGCGGTCTTTAGTCTTTGGTCAAGTGTTTTACTTCTCACCCAGCTCTCAGATCCATAAATTAAAACTGGTTTGAACACTGTCTCGTATACAGCTAATTTAGTGTTCCAACTAATTTCTCTCTTATTCCATATGAATTTATACAGTTGACTTCCTACCATACCAACTTTGTTGATTCTGTTGTCTATTTCCATATTTAATTTACCATGTTCACTAAAAATCATGCCTAAGTAGCTGAAATGTTTTACTTGTTCCACAGGTTCTCCATTCACAACACAGTTAACATTTTCAATGATTCTGCCTATTTTCATTGTCTTTGTCTTTTTATTGCTGACCTTCATACCATATCTATTACAACAGTTATTCAATTTAGTCAGAGAATCTTGCAGACTGGTAGCGGATTTATTTAGAAGTATAACATCGTCCTGATAAAGCAAAGAGCTAACAGTAACATTTCCAATTTTGATATCATGTTTAATACCACTTTCCTTCATAATGTGATCCATACAGATAATGAATAACAGAGCGGATAATGTACATCCTTGTCTCACACCAGATTTAACATTAAACCATCTTCCTGTACTTCCTTCAATTCTAACTGCTGACTTACAACTCATACATAGACTAAGTATTGCTTGATATAATGCCCCATTGACACCATACAACTGTAGTGTATTGAATAGCTTCTCTCTTGGCACCTTGTCATATGTCTTTTCCAAATCGACAAAACTTAAATACAGACCTTTGTTATATTCCCATGATTTCTCCACTATTTGTCGTAAAGTGAAGATCTGATCCTGACAGCCTCTATTTGACCTAAATCCAGCTTGTTCTTCACCAAGCTTTTCTTCCACAATTATTCTCAACTGTTTCTCAAGTATACTTGCGTATACCTTACCAGGAACATTCAGTAGGGATATGCCTTTGTAATTGTCACATTCAGTTTTATTTCCCTTTTTATATATGGGTACTATGAGAGCTCTACTCCAATCGTCAGGAATTCGTCCTTCTATCCAGGTATTTCTGGTCGAATATCATCTACTCCTGCTGCCTTTCCACATTTCAAGCCTTTGATGGCTTTTTCTACTTCAAGTATGGATATATATTCCTGACTGTATGCCTGTTGAGTGTTTTTTACCACTGTGCTATCATTGCTCATTTCATTTAGCAATTTTTTGAAGTAATTACTCCATACTTCAAGAATATCTTTTTCTCCCGTTTTCATGTCACCTTTATCATCTCTAATTCCTTTTACAGCACTCTTTCCTCCATTCCTAAGCTTCTTCAACAACCTCCAGAATATTTTGCCACCTTCTTGATATTTATTTTCTATATTCTTGCCAAAGTCGTCCCATGACTTTTGTTTAGCTAGTTTTACACAGTGTTTAGCATTCTTGCATTTGTCTCTATATTCTCTAAGAGCACAAGCTGACTTATTTGACAGGAACTTTTGATATGCTTTCTTCTTTTCCTTCACTGCCTCTTTAACTTCCTGTGTCAACCATGGAGTTCTAATTTTTCTATCCTTGCATACAACTTCATCACATGCCTCTCTAGCTGAATCAATCAGGGTTTTCTTCAAGGCTTGCCACTGAATCTCCAAGGTTGGGTTCCTGTTCTCAAACTCTTTCATTTTTCCTTCAATAATCTTGTGTAGTTTAGTCTACAGTTCACACCTGAGAGCTGCTCAACTTTTATTCGCTTTAAAACTTTCTTACATGTCATTCTTTTCAATATGAAATACAAGTTTATCCTGCTCAAGACTAAATAGTGATCACTTCCCATTTCAAATCCTCTGTACACTCTGGTGTCCTGCACCAGGGAGAAAACATCACTATCAACAATAACATAGTCAATGAGACTTTTCTTATTCCTTACCTCTTCTCTCCATGTGAATTTGTGCACATTTTTATGTTGGAACATGGTGTTAGTAATAACCAGTCCATGTCCTGAGCAGAAATCCAGCAAGTATTTGCCATTATTATTAGCTTTGATCTTTTCTCCAAATTTTCCCAAAACATTTTTGTATGTCATACAAGGTACATACAGCAGTTGGTGGTTTACCAATCAAAAACTTTTGTCACATTCTGGAATTAATATTAATAAATAATATTATTAAAAACTATTTTCAATGGTTATATAAAATAAGAATCTCCCAAACTTTTGGGAGCGAGAGAAAGAGAGAGACAATCATCCAATTTAGATTTGGTTGATGCAAAAGGGCTTTGCAACTGTCTTTGAAAAGGCGTTGATATTCAGTATGAAATATCTGTACTTTCATTTCGTTAAAGTTAATTACCGTGGTTATCGTGTAATTTGTTGTTTATAGTCATGCCACAGGTATCTTTAAAGGTTAGAAAAGTTTGTAGGTGAAGTATCGTCACAGGTGGATTACTTGCCTATAAGGGCAGTTAACTTCTAATCAAATTGCTCCAGCATTGTAAAATATACAGTACACTTGATTTTGGATTGTGCTGTATTCTTAGAAATGCACAAGGATCTTAGAAAACACTGGACCTCCATAGATCTCTCAGAATCTTTGTCACTTCCCACCACCATCTCTTCTTCATCCCCCATGGAATCCAGGTTACCAGATCTGTATGCAGTAGTCCAGATGTGGTGTTATTAAAGCCTTATAAAGGGAAACAATAACCTTCCTGTCCCTGCTAGTTAGTGTGTTCTTCAACAACAACACAATCTCATGCTATTTTGGCTACCTTTGCAATATGCTCTCAAAACTTCAACAACCACATCCACAATCACACCCAAGCCCCTGACCTCATCAGTTTGCTGCAGTTCAGCTCTGTACAATATAGTACAGAGCTTGTGATATCTTCTTCCCAAAGTGCATCACCTTACACTTGGCCATTATAAACTGGCAGCCTATATTTATAGACTATTTAAGTCATTCTGCAGATCTCTATATTTCCTTTATTTACTATTACTGTTTCCAGTTTTGCATTATTAACAAACAACTGAATATTATCCATCAAATCATTTCTTATATCACTGATATACAACCTAAACAACAGAGGACAAGTACTGAGTCCTATGATACACCACTAGTCACCTGCATTCTCGTGGACTCAGCTCATCCATAAACTACTCTTTGATATCTGCCCAGCAGCCATCCTCAAATTACAATCAGCACATTCACATCCATCTTCATTTTCTCCAATTTATGCAACAGAGTTCTAAGTGGAATTCTGTCAAATGCCTTTGCAAATCCCAGCCCTATCATTGAGTAGCCACTTCCTTTATCCAACTCCATTATCAATTTTTTATAAAAAATAAGCAGTTTACTAAGGCAAGACCTATCCTTAAAACCCATGTTGCCTCTTTTAAATTATCCTATTCCTATCCACTCAGTACTGAATTCTGTGTTTTACAAATATTTCATAATATATAAATACATAATAAAGCATAAAATAATAAAACACATAATAAAACCAATGACTTGATCAAAAAGTTACCTAACTGGCCTCAAGAATTAAAAAAAAGTCTTTATCATCAAAACATCCATTGGTCCCAAGAATTTAGGGTGTACCAAAAATACACAAAAAGGATATTCCGTTGCAACTAATTGTAGATAGGAGAGATTCTCCAACCTCAAACTTAGCAAAATATCTGTCAAACCTGATATCACCACACATAAGAAAAACAGAATCATTTGTAAAAAATAATTTACATTTCATTGTAAAGGTAAAAGATATAAATATAGAACCTTCAGACATCTTAGCAGCAAGTTTCGATGCAGTCAGTCTCTTCACTGATGTACCCAGAAATGACACAGTGGATCTTGTAAATCTTTTTCCCACTGGACAGTGTAGGACTATTCAAACATTGCATGGAAAACACTTTTTTCATATTTCTAGACAAATATTGGGAACAAAAAGAAGGATTTGCCATGGGTTTCCCCCTTTCTCCAGCCTTAGCCAACCTGTCTATGGAAAATTTTGAAATCAATGCATTAAAAAGCAATCAGAAGAAATCAAATGTACTTAATGTGTTTGGTAATGTTACATCAAAGATATTTTCGTCATATGGTTGGGAATGGTGGATGAGCTGATTGCTTTCAAAGATTATCTGAACAACTTGCATCCCAATATAAAATTCGCTCTTGAAATAGAACAGCACAAAAAATTACCTTTCCTTGAGGAAAAAAGGTTATCCTTCTCTGTATACAAAAAACCTACCACAATGGGAAGATTTTTAAATGCCACTTCACAACACCATCCATTACAAAAGATAAGCATAATTAAAACTTCAACGAGACATGGCATACAATATATCAAGCACGTCAATTAAAATGAATGAACTGCACCACCTGAAACAGAATCTTGCACTTAATGGTTATGAACCCAAGACAATCAGAAAACTTCTTAATACATCTCCTGCAACTCCCTTACTCAAACAAGATTTCAAGAATGTAATCACGCTACCTTACATCAAGAATGTCACAGACAAAGTGGCTGTGTTGCTCTGTGAGTACAACATAAAAGTGGCTTTTTTACCTTTACAAAAAATATCAAGATTCCTACAACGACCAAAACCTCCATATCACTCCCATGAAAAAACCAGGAATCTATGAGATTCATTGCTCATGTGGGTTCATTTGCTATGTAGGTCAGACAGGGAGGTGAAGAGAGATCTGCATGTCTGTCGAAAAAAGAAGAGAGAATAAATCAGGGCTGGCATTCCACACAACCACTACTGGCGATCAAGTACTCTGGCAACAAACAAAAAAGTCATATATTGATAATAACTGTTTCGCAAGAAAATTTAAAGAAGTTCACAAATGCTTAGGATCTCTACACAATGCAATAAAAATCAAGGTTTAATTTTACATCAAATATGGTCTGCTGTCATCAAAAATTTAACTGCCACAGACCTAGGATATAGCACGTGTGATACCAGAGAACATAATTATTATTATTATTATTAAACAAGACCTCATGGAGTCAAAGACTCATCTAGGAGGTCCTTTTATCTTACACACACATCTCATCATACCGTGTCTTAAACACATTCAAACTACTTGCAGACACCACGCTCTCAGGCAAGGCATTCCAATCACTCACAACTCTGCACGAAAAAAACCTGCCTCTCACTCCCTTACTCACACCCTCCTTATACAATTTCCAGGGATGACCTCTGGTTCTCCCCTGATCTCCCACTATTCTCTGTAGAACTTCTCCACCATTGATCCTATAACAACCCCTTACCAACTTGTAGGTCTCTATCATATCTCCCCTCTTCCTTCTCTCCATGAGACTCTGCAAATTACATCTTTTCAATCTTTCCTCATACTCAACATTCCAGAGGTCAGAAACTACCTTAGTCAGTCGCCTTTGGACCCTTTCCAACATCTCTTCATCCTTCTGAAAACCCGGTGACCAAATCTGGGCACAATAGTCCAAGTGTGGCCTAATCAAAGCCTTATACATTGGAACAAGTATCTCCCTACTTCTACATGTCAGTGTCCTCCGCATCATTCCCAGAAGTCTTTGTGTTGTCTTCACAATTTTGGCGATGTGTCCCCTAAATTTTAGATCCTTATCCACTATCACCCCCAGATCTCTTATTTCCTCTACTTCCAACAATATATTCTCACCAAGCATAAATTCTGCATCCCATCTTTGTTTTCCAAATTTTAAAACTTTACATTTTGCAACATTGAACTCACACCCCCATTTGCTTGCCCAATCACTCAATTTATTCAAGTCTTCTTGCAAGGCCACAACATCTTCACTACTCTTTATGGTTCGTCCAACTTTGCATCATCTGCAAACAACTGAATATCTCCATCCAAATCTTCACCAATATCATTAATATATAAGTTAAATAGTAATGGGCCTAAAACAGACCCCTGAGGCACTCCACTAGTGACTTTCTTTTTCCTGGATATTGCACCCCCATACACAACTTGTTGATACCTATCAGATAGCCAGTCTCCAATCCAATGCACTAATCTAATATCCAACTCCCATTTGCTCTACTTTGACTATCAACTTATCATGCAGTAATTTATCAAAAGCCTTTTTGAAATCTAAGTATACTACTGTGTATCCCTCTCCTCTGTCAAATGAAGCTGTCACCTTATTGGAATAAGTAAGTAGATTACTAAAACATGACCTGCTTTTAGTAAATTCATGCTAAGCAAGCATACCACCTGTTCTTTTGAATGTAATTTCTAGTATTGTTTGTAATAACTGTACTGATGATGTCTTAAGATACTTAAGACGAAATATATACATATTATTAAAATTTAATTACTGTGGTATATGTGTGAATTTATAGTTATGAATACTCCACAGGTCTTATTATATAATAAATTCATGCTGTCCATCAAAGATTATACCATTGTTGTCAACCCAATTCTGGATCCCAGTACTCACCAGCTTCTCCAACACCTTAACCACAATATCTGACATACAGATAGGCCTATAATTTGATACTTGAGTTCTATCAATTCCCTTATGAAGCGGCACAAATAGTAATAGTAAATAGTAATGGCCCTAAAACAGACCCCTGAGGCACTCCACTAGTGACTTTCTTTTTCCTGGATATTGCACCCCCATACACAACTTGTTGATACCTATCAGATAGCCAGTCTCCAATCCAATGCACTAATCTAATATCCAACCCCATCTGCTCTAGTTTGACTGTCAACTTATCATGAGGTACTCTATCAAAAGCCTTTACGAAATCCAAGTATATTACTGTGTATCCTTCTCCTCTGTCCAAGGAAGCAGTCACTTTATTGTAATAAGTAAGTAGATTACTAAAACATGACCTCCCTTTAGCAAATCCATGCTGTCCATCAAAGATTATACCATTGTTGTCAACCCAACTCTGGATCCTAGTTCTCACAAGCTTCTCCAACAACTTAACCACAACACCTGACACACAGATAGGCCTATAGTTTGATGCTTGAGTTCGATCACCTCCTTTATGAAGTGGCACAATCTTGCCCTCCTTCCACTCTTTAGGAACTTGACCAAGTGCAAGACTCGTATTAAAAAAATATGTCAAGGCAGGTGTCAACTCTCTGGCACACTCCTTCAGAATACGTGGTGATATATTATCAAGTCCCACAGCCTTATTTACATCTAGTTTACTCAACTCCCCAAACACCTCTTGCTCACTTACAGTCAGTCTCTCCTCCCCATCATCAACTGCTCTTAATCTCTCCATGAAGTCACATTCACAAGATTGAAAGATCTTTATGAATTGCTCATTAAGTATCTCCACAACACATTCTGCAACAGCTGTCTTTATACCATTTCCTCCAATCAATGTCATCCATAATCATTCTTTCTTTTGCTGGCTACATATCGAAAGAACTCCCTAGGATTCTTTTTGGCTTCATTAGCTAACTGCTGTTCATACCTCTCTTTAGCTACTCTCACCAACCAAGTCACCCTCCTTGCCTGGTCTTTGTAGACCTCATGAAATTGGTTACTTCCACTTCTCTTATGCTGTCTCCACAATGCCTTTTTTTTTCTGTATTGCATGCTTAATCTCTTTATTCATCCATCTCACACCTACCTTATTTAACCTTCTCACCCGTGGTATACATTTAGACATTGCATCTACTAAATAGTTTTTGAAAATCCCCCAAGCTGCATTGATCTCTTTTCCAGCTAACTCCTCATTCCATGCTACATTTGCAAGCTGTCTCCTGAGCTCTTCATAATCACCCCCCTTGTAGTTCCACATATACCCTTTTTTCACAGGGGTCCTTGCACTGCTGGCAACCACCCAGGTAATCACCTCATGGTCACTTTCACCAATTGGTGGATGATTTGACACCTCATTTATAATTACATCCTCCAATGAGATGACCAAATCCAAGACCCTTAATCCTCGTGTGCCCTCTGTTACATACTGTCTGAGGTAGTTATCCCTCAAAAACTCAAGAAACTCATTTTCTTTACTTCCAGTCGCTATCTCTTCAATCCAGTCTATATTGCCATAATTAAAATCACCGATAATGATCACCCTTTTCTTATTTGCTTGGCTTATTTGACTATACATTTCACTATCACCACCATCCACATTACCAGGTATATAACAACATCCCACCAAGTATTTGATTCTATTCACCTCTATCTCACACCATACTGCCTCAAAACCACTGGCCCTATTTCCCTCTTGCATCTCTACCTTGTATGGACATAACTCTTTCTCTATCATCAATAGCACTCCCCCTCCCTTTTTATCCCTTCTATCCTCACGAAACACATCATACCTTTCCATCTCTATTCCTGTCAGGATGTCGTCCTCATCTAACCATGTCTCACTTATTCCAACAATCTCTGGGTACACAGACACAATTAGTGCAACTATTTCATCCGCCTTGTTTCTTATGCTTCTAGCATTGGTATACAAACACAACAACTCATTTCTGGATCTACAGCTAGTTCCACTGATACCATTCACTCGATGTGCTCTCTCCATGCTGGACTGGGGCCATTTCTCTTTCTGCTTCTTCATTTTAGAACCCTTTGCAACAACATCTGTTTCCTCTTGATCCCTGGTCATCCCTTTACTTTCCTGCCTACACATGCTCTCACCTCCTCTTGGAGCATCCACCTTTCTCACGCTGTGTATCCCTGTCCACCCTGGGCCTCCCCGTTTCCCTGCTCCTCTTGCACACCCATTCTCTCATTTTCTATACTCATACCACTCACCTCTCCATTCATTTCCACTTCTTCAATCTCTCCTGTCTTACTCTCCTGCTCTTCCACATCACTCCCCTCTCGATCTGATTCATTTTCTCTATTCACTTCTCTACCTTCCAGCAGCAGTCTCTCCAAGCGACTCACACCATAACCACTCAAATGCAGTCCATCGCTCCCATACAGCTCACTTCGTCCCTCAAACTCATTCCACACATTAACAAACTGTACACCCATCTCCTCACACATTTCAGCCAGAATACCATTCATAATCCTTGCTCTCCGCCTCATTTCACCACAATCATCTAGGCAACACACTGACCACTCTTCCTGTCACACTATTCTCTTTTATCTTTCCAAGCAGTCTCTTGACATTCATTTTGACATGCTCTTTGTTCTCTCTCAAATCATTTGTACCAATTAATACGATTAACTCTTTTGCTCGCTCCCGCCTCATATCCAATGCCTCAATCACTCTACTTATTTTACCGCCTGGAAAACATACCTTGTGCATTTTATCCTCTAGCACACCTTTAATAATGGAGTCGCCATACAACGCCACTCGCTCATCTTTCGTTAACTCTTTCATGCCATCATGATTTATTTTAATAGTTTTGACCTGAATTCTCTTAATTTCATTCCGCATCCATTTCATTTCTTGCCTCATCCAATCTAATTCACTTTCCGAACCTCGCGACACATTCTCTCTATCATTAAATCTTTCTAACTTTCTAACTCTCGACCCCCTCTTCTCACATTCCCTCTCATTCATCCTTCTTTGTTTCCGTACTTTCGGTCCAACATACGTCCAACTTTCACTATCATTCTTCTCACTTTCACTCTCATTTATCTTTCTTTGTTTCCGTACTTTCGGACTAACATGCGTCCAACTTTCGCTATCATTCTTCTCACTTTTACTGTCATTCATCTTTCTTTGTTTCAGTACTTTCGGTCCAACATGCGTCGAACTTTCGCCATCATTTATTCTTTCGATTTTTTTTACTTGCGATTTCTGCATTACGCAAGTTCTACTTTCATTCGTTCTCTCAATTTCGTTTCTTTTCACCTCACTTTCGTCCCTTTTAACATCCGTTACGGTTGTCAAATCGCTCTTTTTCTTTTTTCCTGATTTTTTAACATTTTTTCGCTTCTCTTGCTCACCATCCATTTCTTTCAAACGTGCAATCGCGACACAATCAGTACTAGCACTTTCTGTCATCAATTTCATATTCGCATTCATTAGTTCTTCGTTCAGGTCACACTTCGCACACACCCTTCTTCCATCCGCACTAAACATCCACAAATCATTTATGTAATCGAAGGAATACATATAACAGACCTCACACTTAACGAAACGACTGAAATCTACATTCAAATCATGGAATGACAATGCCACCGCCATTTTTTTTTTTTTTTTTTTTTCTCTCTGCCGGTTACTAGGTCTAATAATAACGATTTCGTAATTTAGTTTAGACAAGGAAAAAAACCCACACTAATAATACCGGTAGCGTACAACGTTTACAGCCACTCTTACTCAAACAATTACGCATATATACTTAATTATTCCTAGTAAAAACTTATCTGAATCAGGAGCTCTTCAAAACACGTCCGCAGTACTTGGCCCACTAGCGCCCCCCCATAATAGCAACAACTGTTCCAACATGCGTAAAGTAACGAATTTATCATTTGCATTCTGGTTTATCAATTATATTTAGCAGTTGTGAAGTTATCAAAAACATCTAATGTGTTTTAGGAACTGCTTAATTAATCGTTAATAGGCATTGTTGTATAAAACTTTTATGTGCTACTACCCCTGATGATGATGATGTAAGTCTTAAGATGCACAAAACTTGTCAGGTTTTAATTGCTTATTTTTAATAAACTCCTTATTTATATTACAATGTGGTCTCAACACTGAAAACTTCCCACAGAGCATTCAGTTAACTGTTCTTCTGTAGTCTCACTTGGTCATATAGACATTTCTTTTAATGCATCTATCTTTCAATTTTCTGACGTAGGCATGAAGAAAAATTTCACAAACAATAGGAATATATTAATTCAGCAGTTCCAAATGCATATCCAATACTGAAACTTTCACCGCAGTTTCCAAATTGCTCCTTGGAATATATATCACTTGTCTTTAATTGAGCATAAAATATTTTCACATACAAAGGCTTGATATATTATACTGTATATAAAATCTTTTCTGAGATTTGAGAACTTAACTCGGTACTTTATTAAACTTCTTCGGCTCTACTTCCTTGCTTGCCTATTCTTTACTTTCTAGCATTTCTGTTACCAATCAATAGCTGTTCTAAAAAAAAAAACCCACTAATGTGCATATCCATTACTGAGATTCAAAGCAAAATGAGTCACAAAATGGCTGCATTACTACAATGATTGTACACTATGAGTCACATAGAAACACCACAGTAACAACATAAATTAATTTATAATATGCATACAACATTATTGTGTTATTCCCTAAGAATTATAATATATAATAATCAAGTTTTCTAACTTATAACTACAATTAAATTATTTTATATCACTATGCTTAATCATATGGCAGTTCTGATAATACTAAGCATATAACTGTATTACTAAATGACAAATCACATATATACTATTAGGTTATCTTATCATATAAAAAAAAAATTATCTCATTAAATAAAATTCTCACCAAACATATAAAAACTGTAAAAAAAAAAAATTAAAAAAAAAAAACAGTTTGGTTGGCTTTCGTCGAATGCTTCAGACATTTTATATAACATTGTATATGATATGTAACACTGTTAGTCTATTATAAATATTCTGTATTACTGATACTGTTAGTCTGCTTGTTGAAAGTTTATTTTTCATTAGGTTAGACTATGATAAATTTAGTTTAATCCTTTATCCCAGTGAGAGCAAACAAAGTTTGCACCTGAAAATATCTTCAGGACTGAATATAGTGTTGTACTATCTTACTTGGGTAAGTAGTACAACACTAGGCGACTCGTAGCAAAGGTGGAGCAAGATACCAACACTCCTATCCCAGTATCTCCCATAATGCAAAACACATCTCCTTCTGGATATGTATACTGTTATGCATTAAGGGATTGGCCACTGGGAGATACTGGGATAGGAGTGTTGGTATCTTGCTCCACCTTTGCTACGAGTTGCCTGATGTTGTACTACTTACCCAGGTAAGATAGTACAACACTATATCCAGTCCTGAAGATATTTTCAGGTGCAAACTTTGTTTGCTCTCACTGGGATAAAGGATTAAACTAAATTTATCATAGTCTAACCTAGTGAAAAATAAACTTTCAACATCTTTCTCTAAATCCAAAGTAATTTAATAAAAAAAGGTGGCAAACCTTTTGGCAACTCCTATAGGTAAAGATGACCTTGATACTGCTTCTGCCTGGTATCTCCAACTCTGGGCCTGGCTCCCACTGAAGAGACCTCAATAAAGGTCGAAACTAGTCTGGGTAGCGGCCAATCCCTTAATGCATAACAGTATACATATCCACAAGGAGATGTGTTTTGCATTATGGGAGATACTGGGATAGGAGTGTTGGTAGTTTGTTCCACCTTTGCTACGAGTTGCCTGGTGTTGTACTACTTACCCAGGTAAGATAGTACAACACTATATTCAGTCCTGAAGATATTTTCAGGCACAAACTTTGTTTGCTCTCACTGGGATAAAGGATTAAACTAAATTTATCATGTTAGTCTGCTTGTTGCAAACTTTTACCCACACAAAACTAGTGGAGATTAAAGCTCTTTATATTGTTCAACAGTCTCTACGTGAGATGGCATCTCTCTCCCTCTCTCTCTCTCTCTATATATATATATATATACATACATAAACTATCAACACATTCCCCATCTATAGGAGTCTTCAGAGCAAAAAAAAAAAAAAAGTTCTTTATTGAAATCTAACTAAATCCATTCAAGTGAGATTGATAAATCATATATTGCCTCCATAAAGCGCCTCTGTAGCGCAATTGGAAAACGATGGTTAATTGTGCCCTTTGATTGGAAAAGGCCTGAGTTTGATTTCATCATGATGAGAAAAATCTTTATATGGGCTTTTTCAGTTGAAGGTGAGTTAGCCAATCTCATATGGAGGTAGCAGGGTTTTTTCTCCTGTAAACTTGAATTTTTCATCCTGCATACAGACAAATAGGCCTTGAGAACACACACAATTTACAGAATTGTGTGATGGTGGTAATGGTAGTGGCAGTTCAGTAGGGTTAATGGATTAAGTGGTGGAGACAGAGAGTTGTAGAAGTAGGTGCCCTCCCTTGATGAGTCTTTGGACTCCTTGGAGGTGTCACATAATAATATTCCCTTCATCTACCAAATTCAATCCATACATCTAAAACTTGAACATAATGGTTCTTCTAAATTCTCAATTTGCTCCTATAATACCTTGTACATCTTTCTCACTCACTCATCATTTTTTGCTTATTCCAGTACCAAACTCACCTCCTTCACCTCCAATCCGCTCACCTTTTGGCCTCTCATATTCCACAAGAACAAGTCCCTGTATTCAGAATTTAAATGTTGTTATCAGTTTTTCCTGTTTTCAACCTGAAAGAACCTCATGACATATGAGCAAAAAAAAAATCATGTTTAGTTTTCTCTTGCATGTGTGAAGCTGGTATTAAAAAAATATAGTATACCTAATCATTCTCTTCATCTTCCACTCCTTTCTTCTAACTTATGTCTCCAACACATGTATTTCACTCGCTTTTATTCATTCTCACATTCCTCTCTATGCAAGACACTCACACTTCTGTACCTTTTTTTCTCCCAAACATTCCCACACCATTATCTTACTTTTGACATAATTCACACTTCTGACAATCAATTTTGTAACACTTTCTACAAGCTCCACATTATTGCTTTCCACTCCAAATCCACTCACCTCCAATAAATAAATTCAAAAGATAATATTAAATTCAGGTAATTATTACAATTAAACTTCTATTAGCCTTCTATATTAAATGCAGGGAGTTTAATAGAAGAAAATACTGAATTATTTATATTAAATTCCCAGAAAACAATGACATCTTGGTTGTCACTGTCCTGATATGATTTGGTACTGATAGCTGCATTAAAATGAAACAACAATTTGGTTCAACTGACACACACAAAAAAATATAAGACTTATTGATAACCTGACCATAGATATTTAATTCGTAATATGTTCCGGTAGGCAATATGTTCGTACAATATTGCCTACCGGTTTCGCTAGTAATTGACTAGCTTTCTGTATGACACACACTAACTCAATAAAACATTGCACTGTACGCTCGATTAAAACTATAACTACATATAATATCAATTATGCAGTATTGCTAGTTATGAAACACAAACACATCTTTTTACTTCTTTCAAATCGAGACAACTTTGTTTCATATTTATAATTTATTCAAAATCAAAGTAAATCTATCTATCTGTTTCTTTAAATATACTGATCCCATACACACAAGGTCTAAAGACCCATAAGCACATCAGTATCATGTCTGGAATGTAGACAAGGACTCAGAAGAGACTATTTACATTTTTTTTTAAGTGTTGCAGGTTGTAGTTTGGAAATTGCAGTATGCTGTTTCAGAGGACAGAAGTAGAATAAATAAAAGAGGAAAAAGAAAAGCAGATTTGGAATGTTCGCAGTTGCTAGGCAGCTTCTACTCTTGTATTATCAGTTGCAACAGAAAATGGCCCATTCGATGAAACAATGATTATTGGAATACCTACAGAACAGACACAGAGCAAAAACATTGCATTTGTGATATAAAGAATGAAGTGATTCTCTGAGAGAGAGAGAGAGAGAGAGAGAGAGAGAGAGAGAGAGAGAGAGAGAGATCATCTATGAACCACAATGCTCTACTGCTCTACTCTGGGCAGATTTCTTTTGCAAGAGAAGAGGCAAGATTATTGTGCCATGGAAGGATAGCCCATAGATCAATGTTTAAAGAATTTAGTTGTAGATTATCTTGATGCTTGGAATATCCACACATTGCATGCTTTGTCAAATGAGTAGGATGAACGGAGAGGACTATTGTCTGCAAAACTGTGGATAGGATTAGTGGTGACTGAGAGTAAGTCATTTATGTAAATGAGAGAGAGAGAGTAGATGATAAGACAGAACCCTGAGGTTCTCCTGCATTAGTGGTGAAGCTCAAAGAAAGGGAGCCATCAATCGTAGCATACAGTCAATGACCACAGAGGAAGCTGGCAATCCAATTACAGAGGCTGGCAGGTAGACCAATCGATGGCAGTTTGTTTAGCAGGTCTCAACACCAGATAAGATTAAAAGCTCTGGAAATGATAAAAGCGACAGCACAAGTTTCTCCAAACCTTTTTATTTCACCCTCCAAACCAGTGGTGGGTGATGTAAGCTACAAAGTCAGCTGTGGTTATTGAATGGTGGAATCTGTACAGGTGGTCACTGATTAATTGTTGGGCTTCTGAGAGTAGTAGAGTTGTTGACTATTGATGACTTTCTCAATTATTTTGAAGAGAAGAGAGAGGCGATGACAATTGGTTGATAGTTTGATGGTAGATTACCATTGCTACCCCCTTTTTATTTTTGGAGACTTTTTACTTTCCAAGTTATTTAGTAATTTTCTGATGTCTTTTTGCCAAAACATTATAGGAGGTATACAGTGCTCTGATTCAGGTATGACAGGAGGTAATTTCCCTTGGTCATCAATGCAGGAGTTTCAAGAAATGAGCAATGCTAGGAGGTCAGCTTTATCATTGGGTGAAGTAACAGGGCTGCCATCAGAATGAGAGAAAGAGAGACATGATGTGCAGGTGAACAGAAGTTGCTCCCAATAGCCTTAGCAAGGAATCAGAAGACACTGCTTCCATTTGGACTGGAAGCGAGTTTTCTATTGTTGCCATTTATAAAATCGGTGGTAGATCTGCTGATGACTTTTTTTTTTTTTTGCATTTGTTGCATACTTTGATATAGGCAAAATACAAAGCTGGAATTCTTAATGCAAGCCACCAGCAGTAAATCTAATTTTTTTGTTCTTTCTTTGACTGTTCTGATACATTTTCTGTTAAACCAGAATTTGGAAAGCAGAAGCAGATTATAGATAAAATGGAGTATGAAGCCCTTCGTGTCAGTAAGAATAATTTTTGTGACTTGTTTGGAACAGGAGTTAGAATCAATTAAGCTGAAACAATAGTGAAACCACAGAAAGGAGGAGTAGAAGTTCTAGATATAATCCCATCTGGCACCTTTGAAGTGGCAGATGATGCAAGTTTGGGAGTGGCTTGAGGAAGGGGGGGGGTTCTGTGAAAGTGGAGAGAGAGAGGGGGAGATAACCTTTACAGTGTATTTGGAGAGGAAGAACTAGTTAAAAAGAGATCAAGAGTATTGGGTGAGTGAAGAGACTTATCAGAAATTTGTATAGGTAGATGAACAATTTGAGTTATTGCTTATGGCAAAGGTTTTTGCAGCTCATTCAGCTTGGTTGTGGTTTTGGAAAGGGAAGCCAGCTGGAATTATGGATGCTGAGGTCGCCAAGGAAGATAACCTCACTATTTGGATGGCTATCACTGTCATTATTTGTAAGGTTCATCATTAGTTTGCTCATGATTAGATAGAAGGATAGAGCAGGTATGTGCATTGAAAGGAGACAGACTCTTGGACATGAGATCCATAGAGAGAATTACCAGTCTCCTTGCCATAATGTGGCCTTTACAGTGCCTCCTGCATACCACTACTCACACTTCCTCTCCAGGTATGACCTGGCAAAGTATGTGGCAATGGGATTATGCATTAGTTGATTGGGAAGTCTCTTGATTCATCACTGACAAGCTTGGGATGTGCACTAATTGGTGGCCAGCCTGCAGCCACTGTTTTAACTGATGTACTCTCAAAATAGAGGGGATTATTGGTCTCTAAGTATGTATGGAATGGGTGGCCTGAACAAACTGGAATCCTTGTTCTGGAGACCAAACATGGAATATGCCACTTCAGACCTCCAATAAGCTGGGTTGTGGTATTTCACTGGACGATGAAGGTCATATGATACCTAGTGGTCTAGCTGGCATTTTCTCCAACATTGCTTTAAAAAACAAAAAGATAAAAGTTAATTACCTGAAATTCTACATTTGACAAGGATTGAAGATATGGAGGATCTAATGCAGTCAAAACGAATTCCAAACCAGGTTTGGTCCACCTTGTTTAATAAAAATCAAAGTATCAGAAAATTTTTAATTAAAAAATATCAAAAAAAAAAAAAAAACTGGTAATGAATAATTTCGATTATAATATTACAACCAAATTTGATGAAACAATTAAAAATAATAACGATGCTAGAATAAGTACACTGGTTTCCATAAATTAAGGAAAGAGAAAAATCACAATAACTCCAAACTTGTATGATGATTTTTATATAATTTGATGAAAAGTAGTATGATATGAGATGTGAAAGAAACACCCAAAAATTATAAGTGAATACTTTAATTCTGTAACAAATGGGTGTATGAAGACAATGAAGGTCAAAATATGAGACTGTCAAAGTGCCTCAATAAGGAATGTGATCATCCTTCACAGCAATATAGCACTCACAATGATATGATTATAATGGTATCTAGGAGCTCAGTTTGTAATAACAAGCATTACTCCTGTAAAGCTCTCCAAAGTCTTCAAGGTTTTCAGGAGGGAAGTTGCAAGTATCAATATCTACCTCAGACCTGATCAATAGGATTTAGGTAAGGAAACCTAGCAGGCCAGTCCATACGTATGATAATCTCTTCTTGAAGATATTGGTCTACAAGCTTCAAATGATGAGGACAGGCATTATCATCCTGTAGGATAAATGCTTCCCTTATTGCATCTGCTTATGGATGAGCATAAGCTGCAGCATTCGTGGTTCTGCTAGGAAGCATATACAGGTCAGTGTGTGTCGACCCCAACAAGATGCCTCCTCAAACCATCATGCTACCTCCACGATAATGTCTCTTTAACAGATATGAGAGGGATGACATGTCCCTGGTTCTCTCCAGATCAGAACATATCTAGTATTGTTTTGTAGAGTAAACTGAGAGTCATCTGTAAACAATACCAACCTGCATTGGTCTTGGATATAGTTGATGTGGAACATGGTCCATTTCAATGTTCTCTCCTATGATGTGAGGATAAAAGCACACAAACTACTGGTTACCTAGCAGGGACGATCTTTGTGAAGCCTTCTATGCACAATGGAAGCAGATACTAACGTTTCTGCGGCTGAAGCAACATCAAATCATAGCTAATTCAGGGTAGCAATTGTTGGATTCTGAATGAGGAGAATTGGAAATTATTAATACTTCATTCAGAGTCCAAAATAATCAGCCTAAGGCAAATTTGTTCATCAGACTAATAATCTCTTATTAATAGTATGCTATTCATATGATTTCTTTCAAGTTATATTTATTAATATTTATTTGTTCATTTATTATTTCGATATGAAATACAGTTGTAGAAACTATGTATTAAATATCACTTATTATTATGAAATTAATATTATTAAAGCAGAGATAAAAACTGTGAAATATGTAATCTTTTTATGTTATTAGTAAAATGTAATGTATCCAAGTAATTCTTCAAAATAAGACTTGATTGGTTGTTATGAGAAATTATGTTCTTTTTAGCCAACGTGTGCCTTATCGTGAGTCACTGTACAGCATGCAAGAAGCCAGTTCGGTATCAACAAAACCAGTGAGAACCAGATTTTGGCGAGAAGGGAGAGTAGGATGTCATGAGTAGTACATGAAAAGAAGAACACAATAAAAAGGGGGAGAAATAACCTTATGCTGAATGGAGTAGGAAGGACTGGGAACTGCTCTGTATTTTGACTTATCTTTCTTCGAGCTCTTATTCTTTTATAAATTCATATCGCCTCGCAGAAGGATAGTGTTGGACGAAAGAATAATAAGAATGAGTAAGAAATATTGAAAGTTAGACAATTACTAGCAAGAAGATAATTTCTCCCGAGTTAACTAATCAGTTACTGAAACCCAGGATTCTATAATATTTGTGTGTTCTCAAAGTGAAAGTATTCAAGAACCAAGGAGAGTTTATAGGATTCTCCATAATGAGGAAGCTATGCTGTCTATATCAGTAAGGATATGTTTTCTATGCCTCGTGTGAAGTAGCAAAGCTTGTTTCTGGAGAACATGATATAGTTCATATTGCTGAAATTAATGGTTAAAGATTGCATGTATGATACAGTGAAACATTTCCTCATAAACGTAATATATGAAGTATCTCTGGATTAATAGTTCAAGATTGAATGTGTGATATAAAGAAGCCTGTTACGAGAGAACGCAATGTAAATTTGAGACAAATAGTTCAGAGAACTATTGAGGTTAGATTGATAAACTTAAAGGTTGCTGAATGAATGTCTGATGACTTGTGCTTTGTGATTGTTCTGAATAGTTAAACTGAATCAATATTTGAAGTACACTGAATGATAGCTTTGTTTAGAGTGAAATTGTATTTGGAATCTTAGATAATAAGAAGAGTAGAATTTATGTGTATAAATTCCAATCGTAAATGATATACTCAGCTGAGTAAATTACTAATCCATTCTTAAATTGTATTATCCCTATTAGAAATTCTTGTTTTTAATGTAAATTTATGTGTTAAAGCATTAAATAATTTTTTTTGAGTTGAATCTTGTGTTTGCCTGATTTCTTTCATTGCACCGCTCATTAAAGTAGTTCAAATCTTAGCAGGAACCCTATATATATTGTAAGGAGAATTTCAGCCTGAATTAAGTTAATAACAATATTGTGCCAGCTGATGGTTGATTTCACAACGTTGCTTATGCAAATTAGAACATAGAGTGGCACAGTTAAAAATAAATTTTCTCTGTGTTCAAATGTGAAGTCAGTCAACAGCTGGAATATGCATCGGAGTAGAACGTAGGATCCAACACAATCCTGTTTTGGTGACCAGATAATCAGAGATATTGGTCCCCCATTGTGACTGCAGCTCATGGCCTTCCTTCATTGTATCGCTGGGATGCTGTTTGTGACTGTTGGAAATGATTCCACAGTCTCGTAATCATGAAATGACTCGCATGCAACCATCTGCCTACCTCCGTCAGGCTTTGGCTGGATTCTAGTCTTACATTGGCTTGCCACCAGAATTCATTGGTTATACAATGTCCTGCAGACACATCCAAGAATTTTGTTATCACAAAATGTCTTATTTCTCACTCTAAAATGCCTTCTTTTGTGCCGTGGCTCATTTGCATATAATGCTGACAGCATGCTGCTGGTTATATGATACCAGCAGCATCACTTTTTACATAATCTACTGGTCTTTATGTTTCTTTTTTTTTTTTTTTTAATTTTCTCCTGAAGTTATTGATTTTTTTCTTTATTACCTTAATTTATTGAAACTAGTGTAATATTATTAAATAATACTATGTGAATTACTTTAGTAGCATTTAATACAATAACAATCATCCAAGTTTCTTTTTTTTTTCTCTTCCAAAATAGAGCAAATAAGAACTGTTTTCCAAGTTGTTAGTATTCTCATAAGATGATAAAGCTATTTATGAGACAGGATTTGAATAACATTTTAAATAACTATGTTTTTCTGACATGGTTAGTTCTTGAGCATTATGGTAAACAGTGTGTGTGTGTGTGTGTGTGTGTGTGTGTGTGTGTGTGTGTGTGTGGTGTGTGTGTGTGTGTGTGTGTGTGTGCGCGCGCGCGCGTGCGTGTTGTTTAGTTTTTTCTGGGATTCTGAAGTGATAAAAAATTTTAGATAATGAGAAAGAAAATCTCTGAAAATGTAAGATAACTTTAGTAAAAAAGGGGGAAAAAATTGCCAGTCATTTAATTATTGCAAGCATCCCATCTTTTAAATCATATTTCTATTTCATCAGAAATAATCTGAAAATAAACATTTTTAAAAGTGTCATCTAAAAAGAAAAATTAAATAAGATGTTATGATTCTATTATTATTATTATTATTAACATCTGATGATAATAATAATAAATTCCATGGAGTCAGAGACTCATTGTGGGAGGTACATGCTATCACACACAAAGCTCCTCCAACTGTGCCCTAAACAGATGCCATGTCTACATCCACAACACAGTCTGGCAATGCATTCCAGTCACCAGCCACTCTCCATGCAAAGAACCTTCTCATTCATTTGCTCACATCCTCAGCATACAGTTTCGAGGGGTCTACACCCTCCCCCATTCTATGAAAAACTCTTCCATGTCAACCTGATAATTCCTGACAAACTTATATGTTTCCATCATATCCCCCCACCCCTTCCTCCTCCTTTCACATCACTTCAAAATTTATCTATCTCAATCTTTTCTCTCAATATGTCCTCATACTCAACACTCCAAAGACCACCTTTGCGAATCTTCTCTAGACGCTTTCTAACATATCTGCATCGCCATGAAACCCAACAACCAAATCTGTGCACAATAATCCATATATAGCCTGATTAAGGCTTTATACAATGCCATCATAACCTCTTTGTTTCGGCATGTCAGGGTCCTCCATATCATTACCATTATCTGATGTGCAGTCTTCACAACTTGTGCAATGTGGCCCCTGAATTTCAGGTCCTTTTCCACAACCACTCCCAGATCTCTCATCTCCTCTACCCTCCTTTAAAGTTTCTCCACCAAGTGTATATTTTGCATTGCATCATTACTTATCAAATTTCAAAACCTAAGACTTTCCACTAACACTTCCACTTACCTGTCCATTCGTGTAATCTATTCAAGTTCTTCTGTATGGCCATAGTATCTGCTTGACTCTGCATTGCTTTCCCTAATTTTGTATCATCTACACACAGTTGCGTATCACTAATTAAAACCATCCCAATATCATTAATATACAAATTGAACAACAATGGCCACAATACAAACCCCTGAGGCACATCCCTAGTGACTTTCCTCTTTCTGATACCTATCTTACAGCTAGTCACAGATCCAACTCAGAAGTTTATTATCCAAATCCAATCAATTTTAATTTATTTAACCACTTGCCATGTGGCAGTATATCAAAAGCTTTTGAAAATTCTAAGTATACCATTGTACATGATCTCCCTTGTCCAAGACATTTGTTACCTTATTACAGTACATAAGTAAATTAGTAAAACATGATCTCTCTTTAACAAATCCATGCTGACAACCACAGAGAATACTGCTGTTATCAGTCCATTCCTGTGTCCTAGTTATTGCCTCTCTCTCTCTCTCTCTCTCTCTCGTACCTTCAACACAACTCCAGATTAGCCTCTCATTTGTAGCTACAGCCTTATCACCACCTTTATGCAGTGAAACAATTGTGTCTTCTTTCCACTCTCTTGGGACCTGTGCTGTTGTAAGACTCTTATTAAACAGGCATGCCAATACTACTGCCAATTCCTGGAACATTCCCTTAAGATACATCAACTTCTATCATCTTATTAACATCAAGTTTATTTATTTCTTCATATATATACCTTCTACTCACTCACAATTAAGCCATCCTCTCTTATGTCCTCTACACTTAAGTTCTTCATGATTTCACCCTTACAAGGATGAAATACCCTTACAAATTAATCACTGAATACTTCAACAATGTATTCTACAGCAATTACCATTCTACCATTTTCATTCATTAACATCACCATAATCTTACCATAATCAATCTTTCTTCGACTTGCCACATATCTAAAAAAACTCTAGGATTTTTCTACTCCAGATTTGCCAATTTCTGCTTATACTGCACTTTTGTTGTCCTTACTGAGTCACTCTCCTGGCTTGTTGGAAGTTGGAAGTTTATTTTGCACTTGGTTAGACTATAATAAATTTGGTTTAATTCTTTATCCAAGTGTAAGCAAACAAAGTTTGCGCCTGAAAATATCTTCAGGACTGAGGTAAGGTAGTGCAACACCAGGCAACTATGAGCAAAGGTGGACCAACCTCTCATTACTCCTTGTCTCAGTATCTCCCATAATGCAAAGCACGTCTCCTTGCAGACATGTATACTGCTATGCATTAAGGGAAGGGCCACTACCCAGACTGGTTTCAACCTTTATTGAGGTCTCGTCAGCGTGAGGCAAATCCAAACGTGGCAATACTAAGCAGAAGCAATAGGAGAGGTCATATTTACCTATAGGAGTTGCCAACAAGTGTACCACCTTATTATTGAATTAATCTGGATTTAGAGAAAGATGTTGGAAGTTTCTTTTGCACTTGGTTAGACTATAATAAATTTAGTTTAATCCTTTATCCAAGTGTAAGCAAACAAAGTTTGTGCCTGAAAATATCTTCAGGACTGAGGTAAGGTAGTGCAACACCAAGCAACTCCGAGCAAAGGTGAACCAAGCTCTCATCACTCCTTGTCTCAGCATCTCCCATAATGCAAAGTACACCAGTTGGCAATTCCTATAGGTAAATATGACCTCTCCTTGCTTCTGCCTTAGTATCTCCGCGTTTGGGTCTGCCTCCCACTGACGAGACCTCAATAAAGGTTGAAACCAGTCTGGGTAGTGGCCTTTCCCTTAATGCATAGCAGTATACATGTCTGCAAGGAGATGTGCTTTGCATTATGGAAGATACTGAGACAAGGAGTGATGAGAGCTTGGTCCACCTTTGCTCAGAGTTGTCTGGTGTTGCACTACCTTACCTCAGTCCTGAAGATATTTTCAGGTGCAAACATTTTTGCTTACACTTGGATAAAGGATTAAACTAAATTTATTATACTCCTGGCTTGTTCTTTATACTCCTCATGTAAGTGATTATTACCATTATTCATCTTGTACTGGCTCCAAAGTACCTTCTTCCAGATTTCATGCTTAGGTCCCTCATTCATCCATTTTACACCTACCTTATTCAGCTTTTGAGCATTGGAATACATTTACAAATTGATGCTGTTATGTATTTCTTTGTCAGCTCCCAAGCAGCATTTTAATTCCTTGCCGATGAACTCCTTATTCCATGCTATAGCTTCAAGCTGTTTCCTAAGCTTGTCATAATAACAAGCCTTGTGATCACCTGGGCTAGCCACATGATAACTCTCACCAACTGGAGGAAAGAATGAAACTCCATTCACAATCCTATGATAAAATGATCAGATCCAAAACTCTCGATTCTTGCATGCCTTCCTTTACATGCTGCCTGAAATAGTTATCTTTCGAGAACTCAAGAAATTCATTTTCCTTATTCCCAAACGCTATTTTTTCATTCCAGTCTATACTACCATAATTAAAATTGCCCATAATAGTCAAAATTTCTTTGTTTACTAACCCAAATTGTTTACACTTTTTTTTCATGATCACCCTCCACATTTCCTGGCCTATAGCAACATCCAACTAAATATCTCTTCCTGCCAACATCCACCTCACACCACACTGCCTAATAACCATTATTACTATTTCTTGCTTTCATGTGTATCCTATGTGGACATAATTATCTCTCTCCCTTGTCCTTTCTATCCTCACAAAAAACACTCTACCCTTCCATTTCGATTCTCATTAAGATATCATCTTCATTCAACCATTTTCACTTATTCCATCAATTTTGGGACAAATAAACTCAATAAGTGAAGCCATTTCATCTCCTTTATTTCTGATACTGCTGGCACACAGGAGTTCACTTTTAGGTCTATAACCAGTTCTACTTAAGCCACTTGTTGGTTGCGATTTCCTCACACCTGCCCTTGTCCAATTACATTTATCACCACTTACCACATGTCTGCTCAGTCTCAACAACCCTACTCACATCCCTAATCTATTCCATTTCTATGCTGATCATCCCACACACACATTGGTTACTGTTTCCAACATCCACTTTCCCTATGCCCTGTCTCCCTATCCACCCAGGCTCTCACTGTTTCCCAGTTCCTCTTGCATTCTCATCCTCTCTTTATCTCTCACACTACTATATTACTATTGCTAAGCACCTCGGTCTCTTCTGTTCCACTCTTCTGATCTTTCACTTCGCCTCTTACTTCTGACTTCTTGCTTGGATCACGCACACACACACACTGCACTTCCATCTAACGAAGTTTCTCCAGTTCACTCACTTCAATACCATTAAATGAAATCTGTCACTTCTGTATAATTCTAGTCTTCCCTCAAATACATGCCATGCATCCAAAAACTGACCTCCCTTCTCCTCGCATAGATCCACTAGATACCATTCATGATTCTGGCTCTCTGTCTCAACTCATCATTGTCATACCTTGGCAATACATTGATAACCTTTCTCACTATACTGTTATCTTTCATTCTCCTCAACAGCCTCCCGACAGTTGCCCTTACATTCTCCATATGTCCAATTAAATAATTCGTCCCCACAACAACAACCACCATTAATTCTCTTGTTTGTTTCCTCGTGTCCAAAGCATGAATTGTGTTGCTTATTCTCCTTCCTGGATAATAGACCATATGGACTCTCTCATTAGCCACTCCTCTAATAATGGAATCTCCAAACATTGCTATTCTTGCATCACTCGTCACCTCTCTTACTCTTTTTTCTTTAACTCTATTCTTTTGAATGCTTTCATTTGTTTCCCCCCTAAACATCTAGTATAACTCCTCATATTCCTCATTTCATTTTTCATTTATTTTCATTCATATATATTGAATCATCTTCAAATTAACTGCAATGTTGATATCTGACATAAATGCAAAACCCAAGTCTTTAATGGTGGGAAAAAAAAAAAACCTACGAACTGTTAATCATACAAACAGAAATTACACAATTCTATACTCCATAAAAGAGTTAAGAAAATTGCTGCATAGGTGAGTAATGAAAGCTCAAACATTTTAATAACTATTTATCCCCCCCATAACTGTGCATTACAAAACACGATTATCATAATCAATTCCCGATATGAGAGCTCAAGGAGTGTTCAGGCTACAATGACAGCACCACGTGCTTAAGTTTACATTATTATTAATCTACTATCAACAAATTTCTTCTGAATTAACCAATTACTTGTCAGCATTCCAAGACTGTCGTATCTAACACTGCATTTTTCTAAGGCACTTCTCACTGAATCGATCCACATAAATCTTGGTCTTCCTCTGGGTCTCTTTCCTGTCATCATATACCTGTTTTTTTATTATCATCACATCCTTAATGGAGTTAACAGATTTACTGTGGGAGATTCATTCAACTGACAACATATTCGTCATACTGAATCTTTAAAACCCTTAACACTCCCTGCATTAACAATATATTCTGTTCCATTCACCCACAATTCTCCATGGAAACAATCAACTCCTCACATCTCCTCTTCACGATACATTCTTATGTAATTTTCAGGATGGCCTCTAGTTCTTCTCCTCTCATCTTCTCCTATTTTTATAATTTATAATCTTCTCTCAATTAATCCAATAAAATTCCCACACTAACTTAAACATCTCGATCATATCACATATTTTCCTCCTATCCACCAATCTCTGAAATCCACATTCCTTCAACTTCTCTCTCTCTCTCAATAGCCAACATTTCAGAGTCCTGATGTTGTCTTAGTCACTCATCTCTGGACCCTCTTCAGTGTTTGCACATTACAATGAAAACCAGCTGACCAAATTTGACCAGACCAGTGCTTTATAAAGTGGCACAACCATCTCCTTATCTCTACATGTTAATGTACTTATCATAGCAGCACTAATGTTATTAAATCAAGTCAGCTGCACCACTTCTGTTACATCTCTCTACTAGAGACTGTGCCAATTTGTTTACCTGTTTAAAGAGATTGTTTTTAACTTTTTATGCTGTGTTAAAACACCAATAGTTCAATCTGATTAGTGCAATGACTTTTAACTCTATTATTTTTAAAATCCAAGAAACGATTCGCTCAAAAACCAAATAAAAAATATGTATATTTAATGAAACTAGAAAAACTATATACATTGTAAATAAAACTAAATTAATAACTATGAAACTATTTGGATTCAAGGCCTTCTAAATTAAAACTATACATTCTCATCTCATCTCATCCGATTGGTAATGGGTTGAGTCCACTAAGAAGAAAGGTTCTCCACTTATCGCGATCTTTAGCCATCTCAATCATGACTCTACAGCTGGGTATATGTGAATGTTCTTTCAGCAACTTTATCCAAGTACTTCTTGGTCTGCCTCTAGGTCTTTTTCTTCCGATATATCCATTCAGAGCTAAATATGGGCATCTATGAGGGGCCATTCTCTGAATATGACCAAACCATCTCAGTTGATGCTTAATGATTGTGTCTATTATATTATCTGGGAAGTCTAAATCTGTCCTGACTTGATCATTAGTCTTGTGTTGCATCCAGTGGGTGTTATTTTTCTGAGGCATTTCATTTCAAATGCTTGAAGTTTTTGATTGCTTGTTGAGTTAATCTCCAGGCTTCTGAAGCATAAGTAGCCGTTGGGATAATAACTGTTTTATATAATTTTAATTTTAGACTCGTTGGGATTTTTTTATTCTTCCATATTTTATTCAATTTATTCATGTTGGTCCAACCTAGGTTTAGCCTGTGTTTTACTGTTTCCATATTGTTGAGGTTACTAGATATAAGACTGCCAAGATAAACATATTTATCAACTTGTTCCAGCAGGTGATTTTCAAGATTTATAGAAATATTTTCTTCTTCTCTACCTATCTTCATTATTTTTATTTTATGAAGATTTATTTTCATACCATAAGTTTTACAAGAGTCATTTAAAATATTAATAGTTTTTTCTAGCTGTGGTTTAGAATCTGCTAAAATAATGATATCATCTGCACATTTTATGTGATTAATGTTGGTACCATTGATTTTTACACCTGGTTCATCGGCTATGGTTTTACAGACTTCTTCTAGGAAGATGATAAAGAGTTGAGGTGAGAGAGAAGGCATCCCTGCATTACACCTTTCTCGACTCTGAAATTCTCGGTTTTAATGTTGTTTGTTTTAACAAAAGCTTTGGTGTCTCCATAATAATTTGTAATAAATGTTAAAATATCAGAATCCATTTTTACGTTTTTTAGGACAGTAATCAATTTGTTTCTGTTAACTGAATCAAAGGCTTGCTTAAAATCTATAAAACAACAGTATATGGGCAGGTTGTATTCCCAATATTTTTCTGTTATATTATTAATGGTGAAGATATGGTCTATAGTGGATCTATGTGGCCTGAATCCTGCTTGGTTTTCCTCTATGATTTTTTCTGTAAGCACCTGTGTTCTCTTTTGTATAATTCGAATGAATAGTTTATAACTATGACTTAAGAGTGTTATGGGTCTGTAATTTTCACATATTCTTTTGTCTCCTTTTTTGTGAATTGATATAATAATTCCTGTTTTCCAGTCAGTTGGAATTACTCCAGTATAAAGAATTTGATTAAATAAATTCATTAAGAAATTAATGGCTTCTTGCCACCATATTTCCATAGTTCTATAGATATTTCATCTTTACCCCTAGATTTTGAAAGTTTCATTTGATTTACTGCATTTATAATTTCTGCTGAGGTTATGGGTGGTGCCTTTTCATATATCATCTTTTCTGTTATATTTTCCTCCTCCTCCTCCAGTTCTTTTTGAAATAATGTTTGATAGTAGTCCTTCCACATTATTTTAATATTTTGTATTGACTCAGTTTCTAGATTGTTTTTATCTTTCATTGTTAATGGTTTATCTTTATAGATCTTAATTAATTCTTTGATAATTTTGTATACTTTTATTATCATTTCTTTTATTAGCTTCTTCACAGAGTTTTGCTTTTTCCTCCAACCAGTTATTTTTGGCAGATATGCACATTTTATCAATTTTGTTTTTAAGATTCTTATAATGTTGTTTATTTTCTTCTGTATTTTTTATATTTAATATATGCTTTGCTGTTCTTTTTTCTTCTAAAGTATTTAGAATTTCAGGGGTTATCCATTCATGATTTGGTCTTGATGTTGTACCAAGTATGTTTTTTGCAGTACTTATAACATTTTTTCTACCTTGATTCCATGTATTTTCTATATTGTCATAGGATAATCTTCTAAACTCATTTCCTATTAGTGTCTGATAATTATCTTGCATAGATTTCTCTTTCAGTTTTGACAGGTCCACTTTGTTGATAGGAGCTCGTGAGTTACAATACTTGAATTTTAGTTTAATTTTTGTTGCTAGCAGTTCATGGTCAGTGTCGAAGTCTGGAGTTTTTAAAGTTCTAACATTTTGCACTGATGATTTCCAATTGCGTTTAATTAGAATGTAATCAATACAGTTCTTTGTTGTACCATCTGGTGAGGTCCATGTGTATTTGTGGGAAGGTCTATGGAAAAAAAGGATGTTACAGATAAATCGATTATTTGCTTTACAAAATTCTGAAATTCTTTCACCTCTTTCATTTCTGTTATTAACTCCGAACCTGCCCATAACATCCTCCATGCCTGGGGTGAACTTCCCAATTTTGGCATTAAAATCTCCCATCACTATTAATATATCTTTCTTATTGGTCTTGTCTATTAGATCTTGCAACTTATCATAAAAGGTATCGATTTCTTCATCTTCATGTGACTGGTCGGGGCGTAGATTTGAATAATTGTAAAGTGAACATTTTTTTCTTTACCTTTTAATCTGATAGCAATCATTCTTGGGCCATGTGGTTCTATGGCCATGACTCATTTTGTAAACTATTATTCACTAAAATGGCGACTCCTTCTCTATGCATATTGTCCTCTCTGCCCGAGTGGAATAGTTTTCCTGAATTTAGATTTATAACTCCTCCTGTCCAATGGGTTTCAGCCAAACCTAAAATGTCCCATTTAATCCTAGCAAGTTCTTTTTCCATCAAATTTATTTTCCCAGGTTTTAACAGTGTTCTTATATTTAAGGTTAAGAGATGCGAAATTCTGTTGGCTGACCACATACTAAACTTCTCGACTGCTCCCTGTTTTGTTTTTCACAACAATTTCCTACAAAACAATAGATGTTCATTAGTGAGTTGTTTCTCAGGCCTTCTCAAAATATAAAACTTCTTTACTACCAATGGACAAAGCAGTGTTTCCTTATTTAAGACATACTGTTCCATTCTTCCTCACTGTTTAACTGGTGTTAAGCATTCTTACCTCAGGCAATTTTATTACAAGAAGCATAAATCACAAATTCATTAACAGGAGAAAACAGTTTCTTTTACTACTTTATAAACGAAGTATCAATGTAGAGCTCTTCATTAAAGCCACTTTACAGTTTCAGATTTCTCTAATTACACGGTGTAGCTATTAAATAATCAGACTGGTTGCAAAAATGTGGTTTATTATTACAATTGTAAAACTTAATTGTTATCCCCTTCACTATTTTCACTTTCTCCTCTTCTTTCTTCCTTCTTCCAGTAGTCTTTTCAAATTCTGAATTATTACAATTATTAGTATTTTGTGGCACATCTTTATGGGGTCAAAGACTCATCACAGGAGGTCTGTAGTAACCATCATTCACACAATACTTGTTATACCTCTCCTTGAGCTCATTCACCAATGCAGCACTCATAATCACATGTGGCAACCCATTCACCATCCTCAAAGTAAAAAATCAAGCCCAAAGATGATCATATTCTTACACAATTTCCAGGGATGTCTCCCTGTTCTCTTTCTTCCCACCATGTATTGAAAAAAAAAGTCTTTGGTATAAATCTTATAAAACCTCTTTAATAACACACATTTCTATCATGTCTCTTCTTTTTAGCCTACTGACTAATCTTTGTAGCACACAAACCTTCATCCTCAGAGTAATAGCCATAGACTAACCACAATCTTAGTCACTAATGTATGAATCCTCTCCAACAGATCTGCATCCCATGAAAATCAGGTATCCAAATCTGCATACAGTAGTACAGATGGCCTTATTAAAGCTTTTATTTATTAAGGGAATAACAAACCTTGCTATCCCTGCTTGTCAGAGTATTCTTCAACATTGAAGTAATGTGATATGTAATTTTTCCCATTTTTGCAATATGCCCTCTACACTTCAACTTCCAGTCAACAATCCTGAATACATCACTCCCATCAAATTCCTACAGTTCAGTTCCATCAAAGTAGTACACAACTTGTGATCTCTTTATCCCAAAAGATATGACCTTACATTTCATCATGTTAAACCTAGAATCATCCTTTGCCCATACTGCCAGTTAATTAAGCTATCTAAATTAAGTCATCAAGCATAAGCATGATCTCTACATTATCTTTATTAACTATTGCTGTTCCTCGCTTGGCATCATTCAAACAACTAAATATTTCCTCTTAAATCATTTCTTATATCAATGCACAAATCAAATTAAACAAATACAGCAGCATCCAAAGCACCGCGGTGTAGTAAAACCACTAGTCATTCACCTTCTTCTGGATTCAATTCCCCCATATACTATGCATTCATGTCTGACCATCAGCAACCCTCTTACCCAAATCATCAGTTTCATTCCCCCATTTACTCATAGCCTTCCCACTACATCTCATCATTATCACAATGAGCATAGGACAAGTTTTCTAATAATTACTCATCCTGCACTCATTGTGATAATTTGCTGATGCATGATATACACATTGTCCCTTGTACCCCCTGATCTATAGAAGTAATCTCAACTATATATTTCATCCTGCTGGCCTCCATCTCACACCACACAGTTTCAAATGAACTATTCTCAATATCCCCATTCTTCCAATATACTGCTACCCTTCTTGGTATCAATTCTTCTGCTATCATTAGCAACACCCACCTCTTCCTACTAATACTGTTTCCCTTTCCCCTCTGAAAATTCTATACCTCTTGAATTATATCATGATATCAGTCAATCAAATCTCACTAATTCATTAATTTCTGTCCAAGTTGAACTAATCAATACCAAAAACTTCTCATCCTTCTTTTGAAACTTCCAACATTAGCAAATATAAACTTCAGTACTCTCTTCATCTCACTAACTCCTCACCTTGTGTTGATCATTCCACTGAAGTTCAGAACCTAAAAGCAATATTTAGCTTTAACACCCATATTGTTTCATCTGATTATTCCTACTTGGCATCTAGAGCTAATATGTTTGCCAGAAAGTACTAAGCTGAACACTTACAAACATGACTATTTCTAGTGCACTACGCACTTTCCTGCCATCAATATGAAAAAAATCATACTGTACAATAAATCAGCAATGATAAAGGTGACATAAAACTGAAGATATGCTAGATGTCTGGAACAATTATTATTATTATTACATCAGCATCTTCATGGAGTCCATGGACTCATCAAGGGACAACACTAGCATTAACCATTATCTGCAGAATACCTGTCATATTTCTACTATGAACCCATTCTGACATCACATTCATAACTATGGCATTCACCACTCTCCAAGCAAAAGAATCTAGTCTTCACACCCTCATTCATGTCTAGAGATGAATCAGTTGTCTCTCTACTATTCATGTACAAAATATTTTCTCTATTTCAATCTTATAGAAACTCTTAAGTAATGTACATGTCTCTATCATATCTCCCCTTTTTCACCTATCAACCAATTTCTGTAACCTCACAAATTTTCCACCTATGATCATAAGCAGCATTCCATTGACTTGCTACCATCTTGGTCACTCACCTCTGAATCTTCTTCTTCTTCTTCACCTCTACCTCATCTCAAGAACCTCAGGTGACTAGATCTGTACATAATAGTGTACAGAGATAGCATATCAGAGCCTTATAAACAGGTATAATAACCTCATTGCTGCTTGTCAGTGTCTCCCTCAATAACCAGGTAATCCTATGAGATATTTTAACATTTTTGTAATTATGAGAGTTTATATGTGATTTATGTAATCAGTCAACCATCACCCCCCAAATCCCTAGCCTCCTCAGTTTGCTGCTGTCAATTTCCTTCATCCCAAAATGCATAACTTTACACTTTGCTTCTAAAACATACAGCCATTCTCCTTTGCTTATTTTGTAAGTATATTTAAATCATCTTGCAAAGACCTCAACATTGTCTTTATTAACTATTGCTCTACAAAGTTTTGTATCATCAGCAAATATCTGAAGATTTCTTTTAGATAATTTCCTATATCATTAATGTACAAATTAAATAGCACACAGCTAGTCACAGGCTTTCTCCTGTACTCTAATCCTTCATAATCTATTTTGTGATGTCTATCCATAAGCTATCCACTCATCCACATCACTAGTCTCATATCCATAAAGTTATTTTGAAATATTTCTGAACAAAACAAGTAGTGACAGAACAGTGGTAATCAGTAGGACTCATCAAGGGAAATTCAACCAAAAATGCTCAAAATTGAAAGTATAAAAGTTTTGCATTGGCTACACTGCATAATCCAGGAAGCGTGGTTTAGTAGGTTGAATTCCAGATGACTGAAGTAGGACTATCCAAGTACTCATCTAAACAAGATAAAGGTGAAATAAAACTCAAAGTGAAAATTGCAGAGGAATATCCCTAATGACTGTTCCAGGTAACATTTATGCAAGTCTGCTTGAGAAGAGGATAAGAAAAATTATGGAGAGAACTTGGGGAAGAAGAAGTTGGGTTTTGGGCCAAATAGGAATTGTCAGGTTCAGAATAGAGTGGGTTGTCCATCCCTACTTTACATTTTTAGATGTAACAGAGTAGTGCAGAGGGAGCTTGCAAGAGGTCAGCCAATAGACAAAGATAAAAGGGATGGCCAAAAATAGTGAGAACTGCATTACACACACACACACACACACACACACCAGTGGAAATTGATGACAATGATTATGTCAATCACAAAATAATACTACTTCTATGGGTTTATGGTATGCGTCCATTTAAGTTTTCGATGAAGTTCAATAAAAATCATACAAAAATTTACAGCACTTAATTTTAACACAACATTTGGCACTGGTACTTTACCACTCAAATGCTCATTCAAATGAAATATTATATAGGAACTGACATACACTTTGTATTCCATTGAAATGATCTATTTCAATGGAATATCGATGGTATTGCAATTTTAATGGACATTTTGCATCCATGATTTGGATGATATAAATATACCTTATGGCTGGTTAGGTAGTTTAATGTCTATTTCAATACTAAATAAAAATAAATCTTAATATTTTTTTCTATAATAAAATTGATTCTGCATACCTAGGTCTATGACCACGTCCACATTCACATTTATGTAGAACAAATTTCATCCACTGCCAGGCAAAACTGGTGAGACTTTTATGTAATGCACTTCTGCCTTCTCCAGTAATTAATCGAGACATTGCTTTTTGATACTACCAAGAAAGAAGACTAAATCAAAAATAGACACAATTTATTATTAACTAATTTCTTTGTAATAAAAATAATGATGCATATAATGATAAAAAGTTATATATATTTCACTACAGAACTTTTAATGTGGTCCAATTACCAAATTACAGTACTAAACTATAGTTTATGCTTGAGTAATCATTGCAACACATAATGCATTAATCATCTGAAAAAAGGAGAGAGAGACTGCAGAAACTGTACAGTATGAAAGAATTCTGGAGGAAAAGAAAGACCTTTCTAGTGATTCCATGATCAGAGCATGAAAGATTCATGTTTTCCAGAAGCAAAGCTTACATATAAGTGACACCAGCAGAAAGAAGAGAAAGAAAGTGAAACTGATCCAAATTGCTTTTTGTATTAACCTTTTCATAAGAAAGGATATGAAAAGGTTAATACAAAAAGCAAGTCAACAAAAGAAAGTCTATGACAGTAAATGAGTCAATCTGCATATTGTGAAGAAATGGCAGCTAGTATATCTTTAGAGTGCATTTGATGGGCAAAAAAAAAAAAAAAAGATTCATAATGGTATAATTGAACAGATGTGAATTTAGAAAAGTGTTGGGAAGTGAGAGAATCAGGAATGCAGGGCTATTATTGTGGAAATACCCGAAGACATGTAATAAAAGGAATAATTATTATCATATAGTATCTCTATGGAGACCAGACACATACTAGCATTTATACATGCAATTCATTCACTGTCAGAGCACTCACAACTAACTCTGGCAATCCATTCCACTCATTTACCACTCTCAGATAAAAAAAATTCAGCCTGCAGACCCTTAATAACTACATTCTTACACAACTTCCATGGATGACCTCCTAGTTCTCTGACAGCTATTGAAATATTTCCTTTGCACCAATTTTATAAAACCGTTTCAATATAAGTTTCTATCATATCGCCCTCTTTTCTGCCTATCAACTAAATATTGTAAACCCACACCTTCAACCTATTCTCAAAGGAAGCAATCCACAGACCGGTCATCGAGCTTGGTCAATCATCTATGGATCCTTTCTAACAGTTGATGATCCCAAAGAAACCAAGGTGACCAAATCTATACACAATATGATTGACACCAAGATCCAAGTAATCCTTTGAGCTATTTGACCAACTTTTGCAATAATCTCTGAATGTCCACTCTCTGTCCACCATTATCTCCAAGTCTCATCAATTTCCTGCAATCCACTGCCATCAATGTGATATACAGGATGCAACCTTTTCAACCCAAGTTTTTCAATTTTACTTTTCAACCTTACATTTTGCAACTGACAATCATTATCTTTTGCCCATAGTATCAATTTATTTAGATCATCCTGCAAGATATCTACATCATCTTTATCAACTTTTGCCCACTCAAGGTTTTGCATCATCAGCAAAAAACTGGATATCAACCCCTTAAATGTTTCTGCATATCATTGATATACAAATTAACAGTAGTGGAACTAGTACAAAACCCTGAGATGCTCCACTGGTCACCATCATTCTCTTAGAGTTCAATCCACCATATACTGCTCTTTGGTGTTTGTCCCACCCACCCATCCATGCTACTAGCTTCTTATCCATTCTCATTTACTCCAACTTTTGTAATAGTTTTCAATGTCAATTCTGCTAAATGCAGTCCAGTATATCATGGCGTAGCCATTTCTTTTATGCAATTCTACTGTCATTTTACTATAAATTGTGAATAAATTACTCTGACAGGACCTACCTTTTACAAAGCCATGCTGCCCACTATAGAGTATTGCATCCTATCCACCCACTGTTGGATTTTACCTTGAACCAACTTCTCCAATACTCTAACAACCACTCCTGATATATTAACTGGTCTGTAGTTTGCTACTTCTGTTTTGGAGTCACCTTTATGTAATGGAACTATTTTATCCTCTTTCCATTCACCTGAAACCTTGCCAAAGCTGAGACTTATGCTAAACAACTTCATCAGAGGCCATGGCAATTCTCTTGCACATTTACATAGTATATGTGCTGACATACCATCTAGTCCCACTGCTGTATTTAGATTGTTTTTTTTTATAAAATGCTGAACACCTTGTGTTTATCAACCTAAATTTTGACATCTCTGTCATACTTGACAACTTGATGATTTCTTTTGCCTCTGACACATTCCTACCATCAGCATCGATTAAAGACATCTTATTTCAGTCATTTTTCTTCTTAGTTATTACATAATGAAAAACCTCTTTTGGATTTACTTTGCCCTGCTTAGCTAATTTTCTCTCATAATCTTATTTGGCCTTTCTAACCATACTAGTCATCCTTCTTGCTTGCACTTTGTACAGCTCATGAGTATACTGATCACCGTTTTCTTTATATTCCCTCCGCTGTGTTTTCTTCTTTTGCAGCTCTTGCTTCATATCTCTACTTATCCACTTTATCCCCACTAGGTTTATCCTCCTGACTGTGGGTATGCAGTCCAATACTGCTTCTATTAAACATTCTCTGACTACTTCCAATGCACTACTAACATTCTTTCTTTGTAACTTCTTGAGCCATGGTGATACTCCCAGATGTCCCTCCCTGTAGTGCACTTGTTCATGGTGGAGGGAACCTCCCAGTGATGGTACTGGCTCTTTTCATTCTTCAAACTTTTTCTTTACTTTTCTACCCGTATTCTTTGCCCTACTTCCCCCCAAGTCATTTTTACTATCCTTCCTTCCAGACCACCATCACTAGGATCCAACACCCTGCTGCCATGCATGGTGACCTAAGGACATCTGGAAAGGGGGGTCCTGGTAGTCACATACTACTTTGGAAAGACGGGCAAGTCCTAGATAGCCCGGCCAGGATCAATCAAATAGTGGGCTTGCCTGCAACGGTGAATGGTGTTGCACTAAGCCTGTCACCCCATGATCTAGGGTTTGGATCCAAGGTTTGCTGTGGTGCTGATATAGCGCCCAGGGTAGCCTTGCCATTCCACTACTGAGTGCAGTCAACTTGCCGATCAGTGGGCATCCATGAGTGGTGCTGTGGTGGGTTGGGAGTTCTGGCACTGAACCAAAAATCTCTTTAGCAAGAATTCTTCATCTTTAAATGTTTCAGGGACTTTAACAAAGTCCCAACCAAGTGATGATAACATAGATAAAACATTTGGTAACAGAAATAAGAAACTAAAGATATATGATACTAGTATAAATGTACCAGTGTTTTTGATCATCTATGCAACAGGTGAAGAGCCAAGAGGGAAAATGTTACCTTTCTTTATTTAAAAAGGTTCAGAAGAAATGGCAGGATCACTCTAAACTGTTAAGAAATTATGTTCGGGTGATATGCTTGTGGAAACATCATGTCAGCATCATATTATTACTATTATTATTACGGGCAACTCCAGGAAGTCATTGGACTCATCGAGGGAGGCCCCAAATCATATTCATCACAACTATTTGACATTCATACAGTATCTATCATACCTCGCCTTAAACTCATTCACTGTCACAGCATCCACCACAGACTCAGGGAGCGCATTCCACTCTTTCACTACTCTAAAAGTAAAGAACCCAGCTCTAACACTTTTACTAACCACACTTTTGCCCAGTTTCCATGGATGTCCCCTAGTCCTCCCACAACCAGCCCTGTTCTCAAAAATATCTTCTGAATTAATTTTATAGAAACCCTTCAGTAATTTGAATGTCTCAATCATATCTCCCCTCCTCCGCCTATCAACCAATTTTTGCAACCCACAAATCCTCAACCTGTTCTCATACGGTTCATTCCACAGACCTGCTATCATCTTGGTCACTCGCCTCTGGATCCTCTCCACCTCCTCCCCATCAAGAAGAAACCTAGGTGACCAAATCTGAGCACAGTAGTCTAGATGGGGTCTTATCAAGGCTCGATACAGAGGAACAATAACCTGCTTGTCTCTGCTTGTCAACGTATTCTTCAGCAACCAAGTGATTTGATGAGCTGTTTTGGTCACTTTTGCAATGTGTCCCCTAAATTTCAATTCCTTATCTACCAACACTCCTAAATCTCGTGCCTCATCAATTTCCTGGAGCACGGTTCCACCAATGCAGTAAACTGCCGCCAATCTTTTCACCCCAAAATGCATAACCTTACATTTTGCCACATTAAACTGACATCCATTCTCCTTAGCCCAGACCTCCAATCTATCCAAATCATCCTGCAAAATTTTGACGTCATCTGCATTCACTATTGCCCTACCCAACTTCGCATCATCCGCAAACAAATGAACTGTTCCTCTCAGATCCTTTCCTATATCATTTATGAACAAATTAAACAGCAGTGGTCCAAGAACAGATCCTTGTGGCACACCACTAGTCACAGGCCGTCTTGTGGACTCTACTCCCGAGTAAACCACTCTCTGATATCTCTCCGTCAACCACCCTCCTATCCATCTCACCAACCCTATGTCCATTCCCATATGCTGCAATTTACTGATTAGAATTCCATGTGGAATCCTGTCAAAGGCCTTGGCAAGGTCCAGTAGAATCACCGTAAACCCATTACCCTTATCCAGTTCAGCCGTCACTGTGTTATAATACGTGAGCAAGTTACAGAGGCATGACCTACCCTTCACAAAACCATGCTGTCCCCGATACAGTATCCCATTTTCTTCTATCCAATCTTGTATTTTCCTCTTGACTATTTTCTCTAAGACCTTGACAATGATTCCTGATATGCTAATCGGTTGGTAATTTACAACAGCAGTCTTGGAACCACCTTTATGCAGTGGAACTATTTTCCCCTCTTTCATTCTGAGAAACTGTTGAGTGCAACATCAGTGGGTGGAATACCAATCACAGTAACACCTCATAAAATATTCAACTCTTGTAGAGGAATGATATCACAATGGGATCTCTTTGATGTTTCTGATGAGATGTATTTAGAGCTTAAAGATCAGGGAGTGACAGGTGTGAGACACATCCTGATATGTAGGGATGGTCACCTGGTTCCAACGAGGAACATCGTTATTACTTTTGATACACCTAGGTCTCCAACATCTGTAAAAGCAAGGTATCTCAACAGTCCTGTTAGAGCATACATCCCTAATCCACTAAGATGCTTTAAACGTCAGAAATATGGGCATGCCCAAACTGCCTGTCCTGGCACTATCACCCCCCCCCAATGTGGTAGTAAAGAGAGCATGATAACAAATCTTGCTCTGCAAATAAAGCTGCAAATAAACTGCCAGGGAGATCATCCAGCTTATTCTCGTATATGTCAGATGTGGAAAGATGAAAAAGAAATAAAAGAATATAATAAAGAACAGAATATATAAACAAAATATATCCTATCAAGATGCAAAAAAGGAAGTTAGCCAATATTACACCTGTTTTGAGATCCTTTTAAAAAGTGGCAGCTAAGAAAATATCAACATCATCATCTCAAACACATACATCTATTCCACCATACCTGAACTTTATATGATTGTGAGTGCTTCTCTGTTGAGCAGATCAACCACATGACCTGTGGTCTTAGTCCAGAGACAATTCCAAAAATGGTTCCATTCAATGAAACCCCACTTGTCAAAAAGAGTATGGCAAAGATATCACTTAAGGATAAACCACCAGACATCCCCTACAAAAATAAAAAATAAATAATAAATAAAAAATAAATAAATAAATTTGCCAACTGATCCTGACATATCAGATGTGTTGAATAATTTACCAGAAGAAGATATGGACACTGGCCATCCATACTTCCCAAAAAACACTGATAAATATAAACCTGACAAAGGTAAGCCCTTAATCTTCCCAATACCACACCGGTCTATAAAGTCAAAACAATAGGAAAATTTTTTAAATGGAACTGTCGTGGATTTTGCCAGAATATCGATGATATCAAGATTTAGCCTGCAGAAACACAAACCTTTCTGGTTCTGTCTATGGGAAACATACTCATATCCTCCTGAGTTTTACTACTGAAAGTGTAGCAAGAGAAACAAATGCAAAAGTTTTCTACCAATGGGTTTGGTAGAAAAATTTTGCCACTAATGCAGTAGGGCCTGATGACATCCATTATGAAATGGTAAAACATCTACCATCATCTTCTATTGATCCCATTCTCTTAAAACTCAACAGTATACTTACAGAGATAGAGTTTCTGGATTCTTGGCACAAGTCAGTTGTCATTGCTCTCCCAAAACCAGGAAAGGTTCCAACACAAGCAAATAATTATAGACCTATTGCTCTGACCAGCTATCTTTATAAGATATTAGATAAAATGGTTAATGCTAGATTTCTCTGGTATTTAGAAAACAACGATCTTCTCTCAAATAGACCATGTGGCACTCGTAGACATCGTTCAACTTTAGACCATTTGACAAATTTAGAAACTTTTATAAGAGATGCATTCCTGAAGCAAGAACGTCTGGTTTCAGTTTTCTTTGACATGGAAAAAGCTTATGATACAGCCTAGAGATATGGCATACTAAAAGATCTCTATAACCTAGGTCTCAGAGGACACCTTCCTGTATTTATTAAAAGCTTTCTGTTCAAGCAAACTTTCCATGTCAGAGTGGGAAGTAAACTATCTTGCCAAATCATCAAGAAAAGGGAGTTCCCCAAGACTGTCTTAAGTGTGACACTTTTTGCTATCAAAGTTAACTTAATCACTAAACGTTCAGCTTCCTTCCACTGGAGACAATGCTCTATATGTTGACGACTTCACAATTTACTGTCACTCTCATAACATGAGGGTAATTGAAAGATAACTTTAGTAAGCAATTGACCGTGTTTCTCTATGGGCTCAGGTTTTCAAAAGAAAAAAGTGACTGTGTACACTTCTGTTGAAGATGCACTCTTTATCCAGATACTGAATAAAGAGTGGGACAAACTGTTATTATTCCAGTATCAACAAAAACCAAGTTCTCTGGAGTTATCTTTGAAAGAAAACTTACAATCCTTGCACACGTTCGTCAACTAAGAGAAAAGTGCAAGAGAGCATTGATTATAGAGTAAAACATATGCCACAATAAATAAATTTTTTGTTATGTAAATATTTCATCTTGTGTATCATAAGACATCATGAGTACAATTATTGAACAACAATAGAAACTGAATTCAAAAAAACAGTAGTGTGCATGCTTAAATTGGAATCCCTCTACAGTCGATGGTTCACTGATTAAAACTACTGCTCTGAAATTAAAATGTAATTAAATTAAATTAAAATATAACAGATAAATCGTTTAATACAACTGAAAATAATAATTTCCCAAACTTTTGGAATATGAGACAGTTGTTTCGATAAAGCTGAGGTCTATAAAGTAAGGCTTCAGCACTTTCTTTATATAAATGTTCATGTTTATATACGGAACTATGTAGCAGCTTAGTGTTTTGCCATTAGATCCTGTGGTTAGTGTTTTCGATTCCATGTTGTGCAAGACCAGACTTGTGAGGTTTGATAAGATGGATGGGATCTTGAAGTTCAGACATACGTTTATTAAGTGTGAACTTGATACGATGACGCAGGGTGTTGATTTTTTTTGTAGAAATGAGTAGAAACACCCTACATCCTCGTATAAAGGTCACACTAGAAAAATAATCATCAAAACATATTTTCTTTCTTGATTACACATCCAGCGTAAACAAGATGGATCATTTCCACTTCTGTCTACCGAAAATCAACTTTTTCAGGTCATTATATCCATAATACATTAGCTCACTGACCATCTCATAAAATATTTTGTGTCCAGAGCACACAAGATTTGTTCTTCTGAAGAATCTCTAAAACAAGAATTGGAAATTATCAAAGAAACAGCCTTATTAAATGGATATAATCCAATAACAATCCAACAAATAATTAACCACCCTCCTACAAATCAACCCAGACAAGAAGTCCACAGGACTCCCATACCATAATTAAAGGCATTTCTGAACATTTGGCAAAAATTATGAAAAAATTTCAAGTCAATCCTACCTATAAACCCACCAACCAATTTCACAACTTGCTACCTTCTCCAAAAGATAAACAAACTCTCACCAATGATGTTACCTGGCTAACAGATAAGCTTAGGTGTTGATGGTTATTCATGACTTATTTTACACAGTATTAACAACACCACACAATTTTATCAAAGAGATGTTTTATTAACTTATATTTCGCTGATTTTCAACTCAGCATCATCAGAGCACAACACACTTGTACATATGACAGTGAGTGAGTGAAACAATATAATTGCAAAGGACAAAAGATCTAAAGTCCTATTTTGGCGCCCTCTAACGAAAAAAAAAAAAACAGCTATGCAAGAGTTTCTCTTAGGATAACAGCCTCCCAAATTTTTGGCAAATTAATGCAACCATACTTGTTAAGGTTGGGAGAATTCTTCAAAGCCATTGCTGACTCAAAAAATAATCTTTCAGATTTATAACGACTTCTAAATAGCACATTCGTTTTCCTCCATCTAATCCTGTGTGAAGGAGTGTCCAAAGCATGGTTTGCCAGTCTTGACTTGCGATAGTAATAGTAAACAATGTATCTTTCATGTTTTTCCAGGCAGATGTTAACTGATCTTCCTGTTTGCCCATAATAGGCCAAGTCACAGTCACAAGGAACTTCATATACACATGGATGTGCTAAAGGGTGAAGTTTATCCTATCTGGTCCCATGGACAAGATACTTTGTATGCGTTTGTCACCTACCTAAACAGCCAACACCCCAAAATCCACTTCACAGTAGAAAAAGAATCAAATAACGGTTTACCATTTCTTGGCACATTAGTCACCTGCCTTTCAGATGGATCATTATCTTTTTCTATTTACAGAAAGCCTACACACATACAGGAAGATACCTACATAAACAATCACATTATCATCCAGTCCAACAGTATGACATTTTAAAAACACTTACACCAGAGCCAGAGCCATTTGTTCTAACGATACAGCTTTGACCACAGAACTCCAATATCTGCGCCATACGTTCGTAGCCAACGGCTATAATCAATACAAAATAGATAAAATACTACATAGGCCCATTACTCTACTCTCTCCTAATATACAAGAATACAATATGACCATTTCCATTCCCTATATCAGAAGTACATCAGAAAAGATAGCCAAAGTATTGATGAAACATGGCTTTTGCACCACTTTCAAACCTCATGTTAAGCTGGCAACTCTGATCTGCTGGCCTAATGATAAACTTCCCCCTTTAGCACACCCAGGAGTGTATGAAGTTCCTTGTGACCGTGACTTGGCCTATTACTATTATCACTACTATTACTATAGCAAGTTGGGACTGGCAGGCCCATGCTTTGGACACTCTTTCACACAGGATTAGATGGAGGAAAACGAATGTGCTATTTAGAAGTCATTATAGATCGGAAAGATTATTTTTTGAGTCAGCAATGGCTCTGAAGAATTCTCCCAACCTTAACAAATATGGTTGCATTAATTTGCCAAAAATTTGGGAGACTGTCATCCTAAGAGAAAGTCATCCTGCAGAGCTGTTTTTTTTTTCTCCCCGTTAGAGGGGTACCAAAAATAGTACTTCAGATCTTTTGTTCTTTGCAATTATATTGTTTCACTCACTCACTGTCGTGTGTACAAGTGTGTTGTGCTCTGATGATGCTGAGTTGAAAATCAGCAAAATATAAGTTAATAAAACATCTCTGATAAAATTGTGTGGTGTTATTAATACCATGAAAAATAAGTCATGAAGATGTTACCTGGCGTATACAAAGTACCATGTTTGTGTAACTTGTCTTATTATGGACAAACAGGAAGGTCTATAAATAAACATATCACTGAACATCAAGAACACATCTGTCTTATCAAACATCAAATCTGGCCTTGCACAAAATGGAATCGAAAACTCTAAGCTACTACATAGATCCGGATATTATTATTATTATTATTACTTGACACCTCCAGGGAGTCCAAAGACTCATCGAGGGAGGGCACCTACTCTACAACTCTCTGTCTACACCACTCAATCCACCAACTACAACGAACCACAACGACACCAATGTTATCTATCGCCCACAACCACTAGTATTTTCACAGCCAGACAATCACAAACTTCCTTGCCCATTGGTGGGATTCGAACCTACAGCTCTGTTTTTTGGATGGAGATCAGATATGCTAACCACTCAGCCAACCAGTCCAGCATGATATATAAACACGAGCGTTTATATAAATAAAGTCCTAATCTTAATCTTAATTGGAACGACTGTCTCACTATTCCAAAAGTTTGGGAAATTGTTATCCTCAATTGTATTAAATAATTCATATGTTATATTTTAATTGAATATATGTAGAGGGATTCCAATTTAAGCATGAGTGCTACTGTTTTTTGAATTCAATTCCTATTATTGTTTGTCCTATTTTTTGTTTGTTTTGTCTGATTAATGTCCTATTTTCACCATTATTGGTTTGCAAACCAATAAGGAGTCATGGAGTCAAAAGACTCATCGTGTGAGGTCCTTCCTAAGAACATAAAGTCTATCATACCACTCCTTAAACTCATTGACCGTTCTCGCCCTCACCACTCGATCAGGCAATGCATTCCACGGCTCAACCACCCTCCATGCAAAGAAACCACTCTTCACCCTCTTGCTCACAGTTTCCTTTCGTAACTTCCAGGGATGGCTTGTTGTCATCACTCCTTCCCACTGTTCAACCAAGCGAAAGAACTCTCCAGTGTCAACTCTGTAACCACCTCTCAACAGTTTAAAAGTCTCAATCATATCACCTCTCCTTCTTCTATCCACCAAACCTCTGCAGTCCACATTCCCTCAGCCGATCCTCATAACTATCCTTGTACAGTCCTGAAACCATCTTTGTCATCCGTCTTTGTATCCTTTCCACAGTTAATTTATCCCCTTCAAATCCTGGGGACCAAATCTGAGAACAATAGTCCAAGTGTGGTCTGATCAGAGACTTATACAACGGAATGATCACCCTCTTATCTCTGCAGTTCAATGTCCTTCTCATAATTGCAGCAATCCTCTGTATTACCTTCACCACCTTTGTAATATGTCCCCTAAATTTCAGGTTTCTATCAATCATCAACCCCAGATCTCTTGTCTCCCCTACTTCCTCCAGTATAACTCCTCCCATAGAGAATGCAGCATCCCATCGATGTTTCCCACACCTCAATACCTTACATTTTGCTGCATTAAACTGAAACCCCCATTCATTTGCCCAACTATCTAGCTTATTCAAATCCTCTTGCAGGGCTACCACATCTGCAAACAACTGAATATCCCCTTGCAATTCACTGGCAATGTCATTGATATAAAGGTTAAACAATATAGGTCCTAGTACTGAGCCCTGTGGGACCTCACTTGTAACCCTCTGTCTCCTTGAAACTGCTCCACCATACACAACTCTCTGATACCTATCAGACAGCCAATCCTGAATCCAGTTGACCAATCTGACATCCAGACCCATGTGCTGCAACTTAAATATCAGCTTATCATGTGGCACCCTGTCAAATGCCTTTGCTAAGTCTAAGAAAATTGCAGTATATCCTATTCCCTCATCTAATGTTCTTGTAACTTTATTATAAAAGGCTAGCATATTGCTAAAACAAGAGCGCCCTTTCACAAATCCATGTTGACTCTCACAGATAACATTACCCTCATCTGCCTAATGCTGTATACGGTACCTCACTACTTTCTCGAAGATCTTAACAACTATTGATGACACACATACTGGCCTCTAATTAGACACTTCTAGTCTGTTACCACCCTTATGCAATGGCACTATCTTACCTTCCTTCCATTCCCTGGGAACCTTTGCCGAAGCCAGACTTTTATTGAAAAGCCAGGTTAAAGGCACTGCCAGTTCCCTAGCATATTCTCTCAAAACTCGTGGTGAAATACCATCCAGTCCCAAAGCTTTACTGACATCCAGAGTACTCAGTATCTGAAACACACTCTCCTCCTGTACCTCTAAACCTCGAACCAGCCCTATCCCTCTAGCATTAAAACTGACTCCTCTAGGATGAAATACTCCAATAAAGTGTTCATTGAACAATTCCACTATGTCCTCTGCATCAGTCACTCTATTCCCATTTTTATCCCACAATATCATTCCTCCACAGTCATTTCTCCTCCTACTGGCCACATAGCTAAAAAATTCCCTAGGATTTCTTCGGATCTTAGTGCCAATCTCCTCTCATATTCCAGTTTCGCTTTCCTTATCAGACTAGTCACTCTTCTGGCCTGTGTCTTATATTCTTCATGCATCCTCTCTTCACGTGTCTCCTTATATCTCTTCCATAGCCTCTTTTTCACAAGCAATTCCTGTTTAATATTGTTTGTCATCCACATTACTCTAAATTGTGTCCTCTTCTTCACTCGTGGTATACAACTTACTATTGCTGATAACAAATATTCTTTCACAATTTCTCACGCACTGATGATATCCCGGCCTTCCAATTCCTCCCTCCATGAAACTTCCCGAAGTTGACGTCTAAGACTATTATAATCACCTACATTATAATTCCACATAAGTTCCCGTCTCTTTGATACTCCTGCATGTTTATTCATTTTCCAAGTCAAAACCATAATGTCACTCTCTCCAACTGGTGGGAGAGATGTCATCTCAGTTATTATGAACTCTTCTGATTCTATAACCAAATCCAAAACTCTGGAACCTCTTGTTCCCTCTGTTACATGTTGCTTAAGACATTTGTCCCTCAAGAATTCTAGAAATTCCATTCCCCTATTGCTACATGCATCTTCATCTCTCCAATTTATACTACTGTAGTTAAAATCTCCCATAACAATAATTTTTCTTGCACTTGCTAAACTTAGCTGTCTAAACATCTCCTGGTCCCCATCCTCTCTGCTCTTGGGTCTGTAGCAACACCCCACTAAATATCCTGTCTTGCCTACCTCTACCTCACAGCATATGCTCTCAAAATCATTTGTCTCACTTCCTTCCAAAGCCTCCACTCCTAGAGGACATAAGTCATCACTTATCATAAGCAGTATCCCCACCACCACGCTTTCCCCTCCTATCCTGACGAAAAATGCTATACCCAGCGACTTCTATTCCTGTTATTATATCCCCTTCTGTCAACCACGTCTCAGTGATCCCAGTAATTTTTGGCCAGACTGATGCTATCTGCACCACCAATTCCTCTCCCTTATTCCAGATATTTCTGGCATTAGTATAAAGCATATAAATGCCATTGTTTCTATACCCAGCATTATTCCTTCTAGACTCCACTGGGCGCAGTGTTACCTGACATCATCTCCCTTCTCCCAAGTATCCATTCCCACAAGAGGCCACCCCTGATATTATCCTCCCTGGGACACACTGACTCATTCAGAACAGCAATCTCTCCAGATGCCTACGTCCTTCCTCATTCAAATGTAAGCGGTCTCTTGCATACAATTCCTCTCTTTCTTCAAACGCACTCCAAAGCATCCACATATACCAGTCCTCTCTTGTCACACATTCTCGCTATCATGCCATTCAATATCACCGCTCTTCTGCTCAGCTCATCATTATCATACCTAGGCAACATGCACACTATTTTTCCTCTCTCTGTCTTCTTCCGTGCAACCTCAAGCAAAAATCTCATATCTCTCGCTGCCCGACTTACATTACCACTCAAGTCATTTGTTCGTACCATCACAATCATCTCATCCACCCTTTCACCTCTCTTAATTGCCATAGCCACCCTTTTTATTGTTCCTCCTTGCACACTCCTCACGCATCCTATCTTGAACACCACGGATCATTGAGTCACCATACATTATACTTCTTACCATTCTCTCTCTCTCTCCTATTGTTTCCATTCTCTCCTCTTCTTTCATTCCTATAGGTCTCTCTCATTCCCTCTCCTCTACTGCTATTCTCTCTTCTAGCATTCCCATACCTCTCTCTCCTACTGTTTCCATTCTCCCCTCTTCTAGCACTCCCATACATCTCTCTCATTCCCTCTCTCCTACTGTTTCCATTTTCTCCACTTCTAGCACTTCCATATCCCTCTCTCATTCCGTCTCTCCTACTGTTTCCATCCTCTCGTCTTCTAGCATTCCCATACCTCTCTCTCATTCCATCTCTTCTACTGTTTCCATTCTCTCCTCTTCTAGCACCCATATACCTCTCACTCATTCCCTCTCTTCTGTTTCCTTTCTCTCCTCTTCTAACACTCCCAAAATTCTCTCTCTCCCCTACTCTGATTCGGCTTGCATTTATCTCTTCCATTCTCCTAATCTTATCTTTCATACTTCTGCTCTTATTCACAAGACATTCCACCTCCTCTTTCAGCTCATCTATCACCCTCTGCAGGTCAGTCACTCTTAATCTAAATTCACTCTTCCAAACAAAACCATCTCCTAAACTTTCACAGTCACTCACACCTTCCACACTATCAACTATTATTTTCTCATTCATATATATATATTTTTCATTCTCTCCTATCACACTACTTGTCTTCCTACATTCATTCCCCGTTCCTGGAGCAACAAGGTCGGATATTGATAATTCAAATGCACCTATTTCCTCCCACTGCCTGCTTGTTATATTCAGGCAGATGTTATATTCAGGCAGCTTGCATGATGTTTTTTAAACTTTTACAAAGAATTAATTTTTATAAACACATTAATGTTCGTATATACATATTATTTACTAGTTTATCTCTGACTATTTAAGTACTGCTATAGTCTTTGACCTTGTATATTCTTGTGACCTTTGTTGTAATTTTTTTATACAAAGATACCGCACTGCTAAACATAATTTTTGTGCATGCATATTATTACTATGATTACTGCACCCTCCATGTAGTTGGCAGGCTCATCATGAGAGGTTCATTCAAATGACAACATATTTATCATACCCAATCTTAAAATCCTTAACACACTTTACATTAACAACACATTCTGGTAATGTGTTCCATTCATTGACAATTCTCCATGTAAAAAATCTTCTCTTCACCACACTTTTACATAATTTCCAGGGATGGCCTCTGGAAGGTATGTAAAAGCCTTCTACTCTTTTCATAATTCAATCTGAATTAATATGATAAAATCCTCTCACTAACTTAAATGTCTCTGTTTTTTAACCTTGGTTCTACTATACATTTAAGATGACAAGAAATTATATATATTGGTTTTAATTCCTTACCCAAGGAAGCAAAACAAAGTTCTGCACGTGAAATATATTCATGTCTGAGATACTTGTATATATAGAGGCTAATAACTTTACAGCACCTGCCTTAGTATGTATCCTATAATGCAAAGCATACTTAGGCAAGTGATGTGAAGTCATTAGCCTCTATATACAAGTAGCTTAGACTTGAATATATTTCATGCACAAAACTTTGTTTTGCTTCCTTGGGTAAAGGATTAAAATCATGTATATAATTTCTTGGAATCTTTAATGTATAGCAGAACTAAGGTAAAAAACATTCAACATCTTTCTCTCATTCAGAGATTTTTATTAGTAAGGTCTAACACCTTTTGTCTACTTGTATATGAGTTATATATGATTTCTGTATTACTTCAACCTTGGTATCCGAATGTAATCAATCCACCGTGAGATGCAGTGATTAATACCCTTGGAGGGTAATGGATGGCAATGCTATAGCCAATGAAGTTCTACCTGAGGCTTGGCTATTGCTGTTACCCTCCTGCCATGATCAGAGCTTTAATAGCTCAATAAACCTTATCCCTACACTGTCCTCTACAGATAATGGGGAAGATGAAAAGCATTCTTGCTTCGCCCCTATAAGCCAGTCCTTATAAGGACCTTGGTATCCTTCCTGGGTCTGGCTCCCACTGATGGGTGTAATTCAGAGAGAGCAGAGAGCTTTAGCTCTCTTAAGGTTTCTGCTTAGTCACTGAAAAGAATATACGCCCATGTGCTCTGGTTGCTTGTCTGCTGCTTTGCCAAGTGAAGGCTTAGCATGGTAGCAGACTTCCTTCTGGTTGGGATAGGCTGAGATTAGGCTTGGTTATCAGGTAGAGCTTGACAGGTTCCAGACAATGACCCTTTGGACACTGATTAGTTGTCAGCTACTTTGGATAATGATCCCTTTGGGACACTGAGAAGCTTGTAGATACTCGACAGGGGTCTTTTAATGGTCACCAGTTCCAAGTTTTTGGAACTTCAGAGGTTTTGAACATGTTGTTCCACCTCAATAAAGGTTGAAACCAGTTTGAGTAGTAGCTCTTCACATTATGCATAGCATTTTACATATCTGAATGCATGTGTGCTTTGCATTATGAGATACATACTAAGGCAAGTGATGTGAAATCAATAGCCTCTACATACAAGTAGTTCAGACGTGAACATATTTCACACACAAAACTTTGTTTTGCTTCCTTGGATAAAGGATTAAAACCAAGTACAGGTAACCCTCATATAACGTGGATGTTAAGTTCCATAGAAATGCCGCATTATGCAAGACTCAGATCACATAGAAAAAATACGGTTATATTCCGAAATCTTTTTTTTTTAATTATGTAAACAACAATGACAATCCAACAAAATAAATTTTTATTTAATTCAGGTAATTCATGTAAGTAAAGAAAAGATATAAACTGAAACAAATACATAGCATAAACTTATACAATTACAAATTGTACGTAAACTTCATTGCTCATAATGCATTAAGGTTTTAGGCAAAATAAAATAAAGTGCATATTTTAATCGTCATCACTGTCTTAAGAAATAACATTTCATAGATGTTCTATATTTACGAGTGGCTGGATGTCGTCATCACTTGAAATCTCTTGGACATCATTTGTATAATTCTCATTGTACACTTCGGCTGGTTTAGTTATTAAGAAGTCAAGTAATAAGACCTTGCTTATCACTATGCTGCAATTTTTTATTAACTTTATAATATGGAGCTAAACAAATATCCAATTGTCTCGTGAATTTTCCAGAGCGCTCCACTGAGGGATCATTATCCATAAAATAACTTTCTTGCCAAGTCCAATCCTTCTGCTAATTTTTTAGAGTGAATTCTTTAATGGATTCATCACAATCAGAATCTTTGGTAGAACTTTCCCCCCCAATTTGGTTCAATGCCATTTATTAATTGTACCAGTTTCTCCTCATTTAAATCTGTTTCTCCATCAATTAATTCATTAATTTCATTTTCAACCATACCGCAAAAGCGTTCTAAGTGACCATTACTATAAAAATCAATTTTTACATAAAAAAAACATTACATATTGTATGTAACTCACCAGAAAATAAAGTGCTCAGCTTGAGCTTAACACACTTATGATTTTGAATGCACTTTCCTGACAGAAAACAAACACAATTTTCAACAATAAACACTTTATATGGTAAACAATTGACATACATGCATGCTAAAGGGTATTTCCCCTAATATGACAAATGATTTTGAGAGCGTATGGTGTGTGGTAGAGGTAGGCAAGACAGGATATTTAGTGGGGTGTTGCTACAGACCCAGGAGCACAGAGGATGGGGACCAGGAGATGTTTAGACAGCTAAGTTTGGCAAGTGCAAGAAGAATGATTGTTATGGGAGATTTTAACTTCAGTAGTATAAATTGGAGAGAGGAAGATGCATGTAGCAATAGGGGAATGGAATTTCTAGAATTCTTGAGGGACAAATGTCTTAGGCAACATGTAACAGAGGGAACAAGAGGTTCAAAAATTTTGGATTTGGTTATAGCATCAGAAGAGTTGATAATAACTGAGTTGACGTCTCTCCCACCAGTTGGAGAGAGTGACCATATGGTGTTGACTTGGAAAATGAATAGACATGCAGGAGTATCAAAGAGACGGGAACTTATGTGGAATTATAAGGCAGGTGATTATAATAGTCTTAGACGTCAACTTCGGGAAGTTTCATGGAGGGGGGAATTGGAAGGCCGGGATATCACCAGTGCGTGGGAAATTGTGAAAGAATATTTGTTATCAGCAATGGTAAGTTGTATACCACGAGTGAAGAAGAGGACACAATTTGGAGTAAAGTGGATGACAAACAATATTAAACAGGAATTGCATGCGAAAAAGAGGCTATGGAAGAGATATAAGGAGATAGGTGAAGAGATGCATGAGGAATATAAGACACAGGCCAGAAGAGTGACTAGTGTGGTAAGGAAAGCAAAACTGGAATATGAGAGGAGATTGGCCCTAAGATCCAAAGAAAATCCTAGGGAATTTTTTAGCTATGTGGCCAGTAGGAGGAGAAATGACTGTAGAAGAATGATATTGTGGGATAAAAATGGGAATAGAGTGACTGATGCAGAGGACATAGTGGAATTGTTCAATGAACACTTTATTGGAGTATTTCATCCTAGAGGAGTCAGTTTTAATGCTAGAGGGATAGGACTGGTTCGAGGTCTGGAGGTACAGGAGGAGAGTGTGTTTCAGATACTGAGTACTCTGGATGTCAGTAAAGCTGTGGGACTGGATGGTATTTCGCCACGAGTTTTGAGAGAATGTGCTAGGGAATTGACAGTACCTTTAACGTGGCTTTTCAATGAAAGTCTGGCTTTGGCAAAGGTGCCCAGGGAATGGAAGGAAGGTAAGATAGTGCCATTGCATAAGGGTGGTAACAGACTGGAAGTGTCTAATTATAGGCCAGTCTGTGTGTCATCAGTAGTTGTTAAGATCTTGGAGAAAGTAGTGAGGGACTGTGTACAGCATTGGGCAGATGAGGGTAATGTTATCTGTGAGAATCAACATGGATTTGTGAAAGGACGCTCTTGTTTTAGCAATATGCTAGCCTTTTATAATAAAGTTACAAGAATATTAGATGAGGGAAAGGCATATACTGCAATTTTCTTAGACTTGGCGAAGGCATTTGACAGGGTGCCACATGATAAGCTGATATTTAAGTTGCAGCACATGGGTCTGGATGTCAGATTGGTCAACTGGATTCAGGATTGGCTGTCTGATAGGTATCAGAGAGTTGTGTATGGTGGAGCAGTTTCCAGGAGGCAGAGGGTTACAAGTGGGGTCCCACAGGGCTCAGTACTAGGACCTATATTGTTTAACCTTTATATCAATGACATAGCCAGTGGATTGCAGGGGGATATTCAGTTGTTTGCAGATGATGCGAAGCTGGGAAGGATTATTAGTAATAGTGCAGATGTGGTAGCCCTGCAAGAGGATTTAAATAAGCTAGATAGATGGGTAAATGAATGGGGGTTTCAGTTTAATGCAGCAAAATGTAAGGTCTTGAGGTTTGGGAAACATCGATGGGATGCTGCATACTCTATGGGAGGAGTTATACTGGAGGAAGTAGGGGAGACAAGAGATCTGGGGTTGATGATTGATAGAAACCTGAAGTTTAGGGGACATATTGCAAAGGTGGTGAAAGTAACACAGAGGATTGCTGCTATTATGAGAAGGACACTGACCTGCAGAGATAAGAGGGTTATCATTCCGTTGTATAAGTCTCTGATCAGACCACACTTGGACTATTGTTCTCAGATTTGGTCCCCAGGATTTGAAGGGGATAAATTAACTGTGGAAAGGATACAAAGACGGATGACAAAGATGGTTTCAGGACTGTACAAGGATAGTTATGAGGATCGGCTGAGAGAATGTGGACTGCAGAGTTTGGTGGATAGAAGAAGGAGAGGTGATATGATTGAGACTTTTAAACTGTTAAGAGGTGGTTACAGGGTTGACACTGGGGAGTTCTTTCGCTTGGTTGATCAGCGGGAAGGAGTGATGACAAGAGGCCATCCCTGGAAGTTACGAAAGGAAACTGTGAGCAAGAGGGTAAGGAGTGGTTTCTTTGTGTGGAGGGTGGTTGAGCCGTGGAATGCATTGCCTGATGGAATTGTGGGAGCGAGAACGGTCAGTGAGTTTAAAGAGTGGTATGATAGACTTTGTGTTTCTCAGGGGGGGGGACCTCCCCTCAGTGAGTGTTGACAGACTTTATGTCTTAGGAAGGACCTCTCTCGATGAGTCTTTTGACTCCTTGGAGGCCTGAATAATAATAATAATAATAATAATAATAAATTCGCTACTTATAACAACATGTGCGATATGGGCAGATGCATATTTAACAAAGATAAAATTTGATTTTTAAGTTGCACGTTGAAAAATATATGAAAAGATAAAGGGTTACTACAATTTGTAGACCGCATTATATCAAAACCGCATTGTATAAGTACCACATTATACGAGAGTTACCTGTATATAATTTCCTGGCATCTTTAATGTTAAATATCTCTATCATATCTATCCACCAATCTGCAATCCACCTTTCTTCAACCTCTCTCCGAATGATATAATCACAAGAAAGATATTTATTTAACCAAATATTTCGGTCTGGAAATAGCAGACCATCGTCAGTGGTATTACAAGAACAGTTTAAAAAATAAAACTATTCGATTTCATAATACATTCTGGATATTTCGTATGTCAAAACAAATTTTATAGCCAAGTAGAAGGAACGGCCATGGGAAGTCCTCTTTCTCCGGCTTTAGCCAACTTTTATTTAGAACATTTAGAAAAAGTCCTCTTCGCATATATTTTTCCTCAACTATCTTTTTGGGTAAGATATATAGATGACATATTTACTATTTGGCCTCACAGCAAAAACGCTTTACCTTCCTTTTTAAACAGTATTAATTCCTTGCATCATCACATAAAGTTTACTATGGAATTAGAAGAAAACAACCAGTTATCTTTTTTAGACGTTCTCCTCATCCGACCACCTTCAAATATTCTTACAACTACAGTATACAGGAAACCAACATTCACAGGTCATTATATTCTTAAAGAATCAGTCCATCATCCATGTCAAAAAACAGGAATTATAAAATGCCTCATCGGAAGAGCCAAAACTAATTGTTCTACTTTTGATTATCTACAGAAAGAACTTTCTACTATTCAACAACACATGAAACTCAATGGCTTTTCTGAAAAAAGTACTCAATGTCTTCTCAATTCTTATAATCCTCCACAAAACAACAAAGTTTCAATACGTCGAGTGCCTATTCCTTATATCTCCGGTATTTCAGAACCTATCACAAGAATTTTAAAGAAATATGATTTAACAACGTATTCACCTATTAACAAATTGTCTTCTCATTTTCCTTCTCCTAAAGACAAACGCTCAACTTTATCTCTTCCTGGAGTTTATCAAATTCCGTGCAACTGTGATCTCTCCTATTTTGGACAGACTGGACGTTCTCTTGAAAAAAGAATCCAAGAACATCAATCATCCATTCTTCACAACAAACCTGAAAAGTCTGGATTGGCTCAACACTGGGTTGAAACTGACCACAGTATCCTTTGGTCCAGGACTCGCCTCTTACATAGATCCCGTTATAGGTTCGAATGTTTGTTCAAGGAAAGCGTGGAGGAGGCCTTGCTCCATCGCCCCAACCTGAATCGTAATGACTGTATATCTATATCAAAAATCTGGGAAAGTCTAATCAAGATTACTCATTAATTTTTTTTTTTTTTTTTTTTTAATAGCAAATTCAATCATGTTTCTACTTCAAAATATTCCGTTTCATACTTAGTGATATAACATCATGCAGCGTGTTCTAATTTTAACGATCTATTGTTAGTATTCTAGCTTGTATTTTTTAAACTGTTCTTGTAATACCACTGATGATGGTCTGCTATTTCCAAACCGAAATATTTGGTTAAATAAATATCTTTCTTGTGATTACGTGATTATATCATTCAGTCTTATGTCGCAAGTATCCTTGAAACAACAACCTCTCTCCATAGTCGGTATTCCAAAGTCCTGATATTGTCTTAGTCACTCGTCTATAGACTCTCTCCCATGTTTCCACATCACTGAAAATCAGATGACCAAATCTGAGCACAACAGTCCAAGTGTGGTCTCATAATTTCTTTATACAGTGGCACAACCATTATCCCTACATGTTGGAGTACTTCTTATCATAGCAGAACTGCAATGTGCAGTCTTGGTAACATTTACAATATGCCCCTTCAACTTCAGCCTACTGTCAACCATCACTCCCAAATCTCTAATCTCATCCATTTCCTATAGTACAGCACCATCAATATAGTACACAGCCTTATATTTCTGCAATCCAAAATGCAACACCTTGCACTTATTAATATTAAAACTACAAACCCACTCCTTTGCCTAAGTCAAAAGTCTATTCAAATCTTCCCGAAGGGAATTAACATTGGTAATGCTACTTATAATTCTCCCCAACTTTCCATCATCAGCAAACAACTAAAGATCCCTAGTCAGTCCACATGATATAATTTACAAATAAATTAAACAGAAACCTTGGGCACACCTCTGGTTTTGCTCCTTTTCTGAGAAGATGCTGCTCCATCATATACAATTTGCTGGTATCATTCAGAGAGCCAATCTCCTATCCATCTAACAAACATACTATATATTCCAATCCTCTGCAGCTTGTACACTAACTTATCATGCAGTAATCTATCAAATGCTTTTACAAAGTCCAAGAATATCACTGTATATGATTCTCCCTCATCTAACACACTCATTTCTTTATAAAGTGCAAGTAAATTGCTAAAGCAAGATTTACCCTTTACAAATTCATGCTGACCATCAGAAAGAGTGCTATGTCCATCAGTCCAATACTGTATTCAATTCCTAACCAATCTCTCCAACACCTTGGCCACAACTGCAGTTATATAGACTGGTCTAAAATTGGAAACTTCTGTCATAGAACTATGCTTGTGGAATAGTACTATTTTGCCTTCTTCACTGCAAGTCTTTCATTAAACAACCAAGTCAAGGGCATAGCTAAATGTCATGAACATTCCTTAAGAATATATGGAGATATGCTATCCATTCCCACAGCCTTAATAACATCTAATACACCCAATCAGCACCTGATATACCTTTGATTCTTTCACTTCCAATTCTCCTAATACTTGCCTCTCTTCTATATACTGCACAGCATTATTTATACTACTACTATGATATACACTGATAAAGTGCTCATTCAATTATTCCTCTATAACCTTTGCAACTGGCATTCTGCTGCCATGACTATCCACCATTGTCAACCTTCCATAATTATTCTTTCTCTTGCTTGCCATATAGTGGAAAAATTCCCTTGAATTAGCCTTGGCCTGGTCGGCCAATCTCCTCTGATACTGCACCTTTATTTTTTTTACCATGCTTGTCACCTCCCTAGCCTGCACTTTATACTCTTCATGGATTGTGTCAGATACTGCCTTGTGATTTTCCATTCACTGTCTTATTATTATTATTATTATTATTCAGGCTTCCATGGAGTCAAAAGACTCATCGTGGGAGGTTGTTTTTAGGAAACACAAAGTTTATCATACCACTCCTTGAACCCATTGACCGTTCCTGCTCCAACCACTCTCTCAGGCAATGCATTCCAAGGTTCAACCACCCTCCCTCCTCTATAGCATTTTCTTTTCAAACACTATTTGCTTGATTTCACTGTTCATCCATTTCACTCCTACTCCATTTACTTGCTTAATTCTTGGTATGCAGTTATATATTGCTTGTGTCAGATACTGCCTTGTGATTTTCCATTCCTTGTCAGCTTTTTTTCTGCGCAAATCATCCACCCAATGTACTGTTGCTGACTACAGAGCTTCCCATAATCACCCACTTTATATTTCCACACATATATCAATTTTTGGCAGTAACCTTTTCTTGCTTCACCACTTACCAAACAAGTACCTCATGATCACTCTCACCAACCGGAAACAGTGCCAACACTTTGTTAACAATTACACCTTGTGAAGTTATCACCAAATCCAAAACATTAATGCCTACAGTTGCTTCACTCACATGCTGCTTAAGATATTTATCTCTCAGAAATTCAACAAACTCACTCTTCTTGTTCCTATACACTATCTCCTTCCATTCTATATTCCTGTAATTAAAGTCTCCCATCAGGATATCAAGATCACTTTCTGTTCACATGCCCAACTAACTTTCCAAAACATTTCACAATCAATATTCTCTACATTTCCTGGCCTATAGCTGGGGAGAGCAATGCAGAGTAAAGCAGATGTTATGGCTTTACAAGAGGACTTCAATAGACTGAATGAATGGGCAAATAAGTGGAACTATCAGCTTATGTTGCAAAGTATAAGGTTTTCAGATTTGGTAAGCAACGATGGGATGTAAAGTATACATTTTTGGAAAAGTTTAAAGGAAGTAGAGGAGATGAGAGATCTAGGAGTGATGGTGGACAAGGACCTGAAATTCATGGGTCACATTGCACAAGTTGTGAAGAGGTCACATTGGATAATGACAATGATGCAGAGGAATCTGACATGCAGAAATAGAGAGGTTATGATGCCATTGTATAAGCCTTTGATCAGGCCTTATAGGGATTATTGTGCACAGATTTGGTCGCTGGGTTTTCATGGTGACGAGGATATGTTGGAAAGATTCCAGAGAAGATTCACAAAGGTCATCTGTGGTCTATTGAGTGTGGAGTACGAGGACATATTGAGAGAATGTAAGTTGCAAAGCTTCGTGAATAGGAGGAAAAGGGGAGAGGTATGATTGAGACATATAAGCTAGTCGGGGGTAGTTATCAGGTTGACATGGAAACGATTTTTCACAGAATGGGAGAGGGGGATAGAACAAGTGGCAATTGCAGGAAACTGTATAAGGAGGATGTGAGCAGAGAAGTGAGGAGTAGATTTTTTGCATGGAGAGTGGTTGGTAAGTGGAATGCATTGCCTGAGCATGTTGTGAATGTAGACACATTGAATCAGTTTAAAGCATGGTTGGATGAGCATTGCATGCAATAGTGTGTACCTCTAACAATGAGTCTCAGTCTCCATGGAGGTCTGATGTTAATAATAATAATAAAAATAACAAGTACTGTTTTGTCTTACTAATTTGTCTTTTTTGCTGTAACCTTTGCTGTCATTTTATTTATATGTAGATGCTGCATTGCTTGACTTTCTTTTTGTACATGCATATTGTTTACTAGTTTGTCTTTGACTATTTATGTACTGCTGTACCCTTCAACATTGTGTGTTACTGTAATTTTACTTATATGTAGATACTCCATTCCTTAAGTTTTGTACATACATATTTACTACTTTATCTTTGACTATTTATGTGTCTGTAACCTTTTACTGTTTGTACTGCTGTGACCATTGCTATGGTGCAGTAAGTCCTTTGCTTTTCTTGCACCAATAAGCCATGAACCAACCAAGCTCTAAGATGTCTTTTAAGCCTGTCATAGTTACCAGCTTTATAGCTCAACATAAATCTTTTCCTGATAGAGAATTCCACATTAGAAAGATTCTCCCCAGTTGGAGGTAGATAGTGTCTACCTTGGTTTTAGATATATCTTCTAATGCTATAACCAGCACTCTCAAAACCCTGGTCCTGTCTATAACATGCTGTTATAGAGAGGACCAGGTCATTATCCATAAGCAATTGGATAAATTCCACTTCTATCTTGTCATGCCTCCTTTCTTCCCTGTAATCAATGTTCCCATAGTTGAAGTCTACCATAATAATTGTTCAGCCTGCACTGATCGTGCTAATCTGCTGATACATGGCACCTACATAATCCTGTAGATCTCCCTGATCTATAGCAGCAACCAAAAATATATTTTGTCCTATTGGCCTCTATCTCAGTGAACAAGGACGCCTTAGCCACCATTTTCCTTGTATGCATTGGTGCCATGAAAAAACGTTTTCTAAACAATGTGATCAGAAAATTCTGAATACAGTTTCTTGGTAATTGCAAAGTGATAGTTTATTAGGTCATCAGGTGATATTGCAACTTGTGTTCTAATACCAGAAGTGTCACGCATAAAGGGAGAAATTTAAGGTATTGGTTTGCTTAACTTGTGAAATAATTATAGACAACATTCAGACTTAGGAGAATGATATGGTTATAAAAATATAATAGAAGGGATATTCTATTTTCAGTGAGACCTGAGGGACAGGATAAGGAATATTGTTGATGATAGTAGAAGACCTGCAAACCAACAAGAATTGAAGAGTATAAAACATGCAGTAGTTGGATTGTAGGAAGCAGTGCACTGGAATATAAAGGAAGATATTAAATGTATTAGCAATTAGTTCAATGAGCACATCGAAAATAGTTATCATGACAAATTTTAACTACTTAGATATGGACTGGAAAGAAAATACACATGGGATTTATGAAGCTATAGAGACAGGATAGTTACATAAAACAGAATGCGACAGAGAGTAGGAGGACCCAGAATTTTAGACTTGGTCATAATAATTATGATTTTTCCACAAAGAGTATACAGTATGTGGAACTACAGATAATTATAGACAATATTCAGACTTAGGAGAATGATATGGTTACAAAAAAAAATAATAGAAGGGATATTCTATTTTCAGTGATATCTGAGGGACAGGATAAGGAATATTGTTGATGATAGTAGAAGACCTGTAAACCAACAAGAACTGAAGAGTATAAAGCATGCAGTAGTTGGATTGTAGGAAGCAGTGCAGTGAAATATAAAGGAAGATATTAAATGTATTAGCAATTAGTTCAATGAGCACATCGAAAATAGTTATCATGACAAATTTTAACTACTTAGATATGGACTGGAAGGAAAGTACACATGGGATTAATGAAGCTACACAGAGACAGGATACTTACATAAAACAGAATGCGACAGAGAGTAGGAGGACCCAGAATTTTAGACTGGGTCATAATAATTATGATTTTTCCACAAAGAGTATACAGTATGTGGAACTACAGAGCAGATGTTTATGAGATGGTCAAGGAGTGTGTGATGAAAGTATCAGTCAGAACTAGGATAAATTTGATGGGCAATACAGTTAACTCTCACTACAGAAAACTAATTGTAGATACCACCTCAGGAATAGCTATTAGAATACTCAATTCACTACAGCAAATTTTCTTTAGATAGCTTTGTACCTATAGGGTTTCTCAGGAAATTATCATCACTGAGGATTGGGTTTGAGGTTATATTATGAAAGGCTAATGTTTATCACTACTGGAAGATAGGTAATTTTTACTTGTTTTATTGATTGTTTTCTTAGAATAATTACTGTTTATATACATTATTGTTGAAATTCATATTTTTGTACAGCATTTTTTTGTATTTTATTTATTTCCTATCTGTTCATAAGATATAATATATCTGTTGATAAGAATAATAATCAGCAACGTAAATGCAAGCTAATCTGGATACTAATTCAGATGAGAAGAATACAGAAAAGAAATTATTATTATTATTATTATTATTATTCAGGCCTCCATGGAGTCAAAAGAGTCATTGTGGGAGGTCCTTTCTAAGAAACACAAGTCTATCAAGACTCATCGAGGGAGGTCCCTCCTAGGAAACACAAAGTCCATCATGCCACTCCTTAAACACATTGACCATTCTCAATCTCACCACTCCATCAGGCAATGCATTCCATGGTTCAACCACCATCCATGCAAAGAAACCACTCCTCTCCCTCTTTCTCACAGTTTCCTTTCGTAACTTCCAGGAATGGCCCCTTGTCATGACTCCTTCCCGCTGTTCAACCAAGCAAAGGAACTCCCCAGTGTCAACCCTGTAACCACCTCTCAACAGTTTAAAAGTCTCTATCATATCACCTCTCCTTCTTCTATCCACCAAACTCTGCAGTCCACACTCTCTCAGCTGATCCTCATAACTATCCTTGTACAGTTCTGAAACCATCTTTGTTATCTGCCTTTGTACCCTTTCCACAGTTAATTTATTCCCTTCAAATCCTGGGGACCAGATCTGAGAACAATAGTCTAAGTGTGGTCTGATCAGAGTCTTATACAACGGAATGATAACCATTTTATCTTTGCAAGTCAGTGTCCTTCTCATTATTGCAGCAATCCTCTGTGTTACCTTCACTACCTTTGCAATATGTCCCCTAAATTTCAGTTCTCTATCAATCATCAACCCCCAGATCACTTGTCTCCCCTACTTCCTCCAGTTTAACTTCTCCCATAGAGTATGCAACGTCCCATCGATGTGTCCCAAACCTCAAGACCTTACATTTTGCTGCATTAAACTGAAACCCCCATTCATTTGCCCATCTATCTAGCTTATTCAAATCCTCTTGCAGGGCTACCACACATGCACTATTACTAATAACCCTTCCCAGCTTTGCATCATCTAGAAACAACTGAATATCCCCTTGCAATCCACTGACAATGTCATTGATATAAAGGTTAAACAATGTAGGTCCAAGCACTGAGCCCTGTGGAACACCACTTGTAACCTTCTGCCTCTTTGATACTGCTTCACCATACACAACTCTCTGATACCTATCAGACAGCCAATCCTGAATCCAGTTGACCAATCTGACATCCAGACCCATGTGCTGCAACTTAAGCTTATCATGTGGCACCGTGTCAAATGCCTTTGCTAAGTCCAGGAAAATGGCAGTATATGCCCTTCCCTCATCTAATGCTCTTGTAACTTTATCATAAAAGGCTAGCATATTGCTAAACAAGAGCGCCCCTTCACAAATCCATGTTGACTCTCACAGATAACATTACCCTCATCTGCCCAATGCTGTATACAGTCCCTCGCTACTTTCTCCAAGATTTTAACAACTACCGATGACACACAAACTGGCCTATAATTAGACACTTCTAGTCTGCTACCACCCTTATGCAATGGCACTATCTTACCTTCCTTCCATTCCATTGGCACCTTTGCCAAAGCCAGACTTTCATTGAAAAGACAGGTCAAAGGCACTGTCAGTTCCTTAGCACATTCTCTCAAAACTCGTGGTGAAATACCATCCAATCCCACCACTTTACTAACATCCAGAGTACTCAGTATGTGGAATACACACTTGCCTCCTGCACCTCTAAACCTCAAACCTGCCCTATCCCTCTAGTATTAAAATTGATTCCTCCAGGATGAAATATTCCAATTAAGTGTTCATTGAACAATTCCACTATGTCCTCTGCATCAATCACTCTATTCCCATTTTTATCCCAAAATGTCATTCTTCCACAGTCATTTCTCCTCCTACTGGCCACATAGCTAAAAAATTCCATAGGATTTTCCTTGGATCTAAGAGCCAATCTTTTCTCATATTCCAGTTTTGCCTTCCTTACCATACTAGTCACTCTCCTGGCCTGTCTCTTATATTCTTCATGCATCTTCTCCTCGCCTGTCTCCTTATATCTCTTCCACAGCCTCTTTTTTGCATGCTGCAGTTCCTGTTTAATATTGTTTGTCATTCAGTATTAAGACTAAAGCAAATTATTAGTGTTATCATTCCTGCTTCTTGAGAAGCATTTAGAGAAGTACAGGAAGGATATAAAAATATAAGGCAGCAAAATGAGAATCAAAGTACCAAAGTATGTAAAATACCACTGAATATGATAAAAGGTATGGTTGAATATAATAAAGAAGAATATAATACGTTATGGTGATTTATTTACAAAACATCCCAATAATGACTGTATTACACCTCCAAATCAAAAAATTAGAATAATATCAGAAAATGTGTTGAATGATTTGCAATTCTAATTTATTGCATAGAAAACAATTATTACCAAATATTAATTAGCATAATCTAAATCCACGTACTTTGTAGATTATATAACCATGTAAGCACATAAAAATATAATATAAATTATAAGAAAATTGTTATTTGAAAATATTCACAAAATTAGACTCTTTTTTAACATGGTTCAAAATATCAGAAAATTCGAAATTTTTCTAATTAGTTTTGAGGAGAGCATAGAAATAGCATATATTTCAATATCTGCGAGACTGACTCGTATGTGAGGAATCATTTGCAAGTGGATCTCAGTTAATCATTTGCTAAACATGGGTGGAATGAGTGACATATCGGAAGCTAAGAAGTTTTGTATGGTGTTGCTACATAAAGAAGGCCAAACTCAACAATTTATAGCTAGGAATTGAAATGTTCTCAAGTAAGTGTGAGTAGAATATTGAGATGGTATTCTAATAACCTGAGTTTTCAAAATAGTCACTGTAATAGTGGTCGAAAGATAATAACTACATCAATAGATGAGAGGAGATTGAAGAATATCATGAAGAAAAACCATTTCCAAAGTGTAAGATATTTTCACAGGATACGGAAAGAACTAGGTATGAATGTGTCTAAATCTATGACACTGAGACAACTTCATAAACTGGGTTTTAAATCACATGTGCCCAAGACTGTTGTGGGGTCAAGAGGACTGGAAAAAGAAACTTGTTAATGATGAAAGTATGTTTTGTGTGTCCCATGGTCATCAAGGGATACATGTTTGGCAGCTTAAGCAAGAAGCATTTGATAAAGATAAAGAAGCACGTGATGAAGAATGCAGTGAAATTTGCAACCTCTGTCAAGGTATGGGCTTGTATGACTGAGAGGATCCAGGTATATTATATATGTGAGAGTCAATTCCAAAGTGTACCAAGAAATTCATGAGCACTTTATGTTACCAGCATGGAAGATTTATGTGATGCCGATTTCCATTTAGGAAGGCAAGTGGAGATATCAGTTTAACACCAGTAATTATAAGGATTTTTACTTTGATCTCTAAGAAAGTAAAGCTGTGTTATCACACTTACAAGAGTGTGATAAGATTTGTGATAATCTTATCACACTTATATATATGTGAAAATCTTATCACACTCATCACAGTGTGATAAGATTTGCCTTTCCTTGATGGCTCAAGGAAAGGCAAATCTCACCAGATCTCAAATCTTGAGGAAAGGCAAAACTCACCAGATTTTAAACCCATTGGAAATTTGTGGGGAATTATGAAGAAATGTCTTCAAGAAGTTTCTCCCTCCCCCAAGAGACAAAAATAAATTTGTTTCCAGTCTACAGATCATACAGGTATGTTTTGATAAAAAAGACTGTGAACTGCTAGTAAACAATATGCCAACCATTTACGAATGGTCATAAAAGCTAGGGGGAAGATGCAAGTACTAATTATCATGTTGTTTCCCTTTGACTGTACAGGAAAGCCTCGCTTAATGCAAATTCGATATGCACAATAATCAGTTAGCACGAGTGAGTGAAATGATACCATTTCCTGCTTTAAGTGAGTGATTAATCAGTAAGCGCGATTTTTTTACGTTATGCGAAATTTTTTTGTTGCCAATCTGCAGCAAGCGCGGCACTTTTCAATGTAGCAGCCAGTGGGCAGTGGCAGTGCAGCGGGTGGTGGCTGGCAACACTCAGCAGTTAACTCAAAGCTATCATCTCACAAGCACATGTGAAATCTCTGTTCTCTTGCTCAATCACTTTTCCTTCATTTTGTTTTAATTTAGATACCTATAAGGATTTATTATATTCAACCCCTGATATGGAAAAGAGAAAGAATGATAAAGAAAGGTGTAGTAATAAAAGAATCGTGTGGCAGGAGGTCTTACCTCACTGTGCAAATGATTTCATTGGTTTTAATAACCCAGTTGATAATATTATTAAAGAAATCAGCACAATTGGAAAAGAACTTGGATTTAATGAACTGGATAATGAAGATGTGAGAAACTTGCTTTATTTCCATTCAGAACGTTTAGGTAACAATGATCTACTTCAACTAGAAGAACAGCATGTATATGAAGAAGAAGATAAGGAGTGAGAACAAGAAGAGAATGTTATGCCTAAGGAGCTAACTGCAATAGAACTTGAGCTAGTTTTCAATCACATTGAGCATGCTAAGGAAATTTTGTTTGATGCTGATCCTGATATGGAATGAAGCTTCGAAGTCTGTCAAAATCTTGATAAAGTGATTGCCAGCTATCACAAACTGTATGACAAGATGAAAAAGTCAAGTGCTCTTCAAATATCTTTACTTAATTTTTTGTAAAAGTGTAGGTCAATCAAATGTTTGGACATTAAATAAAAATTTAAGCAATTGATTTTTATTAACTTTGATGATTTTATCCTCTAATATAGATTATACATAATTTTTTTTTTAAAATTTACGCTAACTGATGGATGAATTATAATTATTCCTATTGTTTATTGTATTCGCTTAACCCGATTTTATTTAGAGCGCATTAATTGATGGATTAAGTAATTACATTAAGCAAGGTTTCCTGTAATTTTTGTGCATTTATTTTTGCATTATTGTAATATTTTGAACCACATTAAAAATTATTCTAATTTTGTGAATGTTTTCAAATCACAGTTTCTTATAATTCATATTACATTTTTATGTGTTTACATGGTTATATAATCTACAAAGTACGAAGATTTAGATGATGCTAATTCATATTTGGTAATAATTATTTTCTATACAATAAATTAGAATTGCAAATCATTCAACACATTTTCTTTGATTATTCTAATTTTCTGATTCAGGGGTGTACTACTGTGAGTTTTTCAAGAGCAAAAACCAAAAATGTAACAAATGCTATAAAGAAATAGAAAAGAAAAGTAAAAGAGATGGTGGTTCTCTCAGACACAAATATGGTAAGACAATCACAAACATTCATGAACACAGCAGGATTTGAACAGTGGCCTGTTGATTGGAGAGTGGATACATTGGCCATTCGACCAACAGGTCAGCCAGAGATTGTGGATTAGCAAAAGCTCCTTAGGCTCGGAAGAGTTTATGGATTTACTATGAAGAACCAGCTCATGCTGATAAAGGGAGAGGGGGGGATGTACAATTAAAGAAAAATAATAAATTTAAATAAAAATAAATAAAAAATACTGATACAAAATGATTTTAATATAATTATCATCTACACAAAAAGTAAATCAGTAGCTATGAAACTGAAATAATGACAAGGAACTGCAAAAAACTGAAAAATAATTTAAAAGTGTGCTACACACCTGCCTCTTCACAGGTCGAAGACTTCATCAAGTTCATTCAAAATCTAGACTCTAAAGACTTACGAGTAACACTTCAGTAATCATATGTCAGTCTGGTTGGCCGAATGGTTAGCGTATCCGCTTTCCAGCTGAAAGGCTGCAGCCTTTTGGCTGGAAAAATGCAGACATGGATGTTTTGTGATTGTCTGTGAAAATACTAGTGGTAGTGGTTGGTGATAGATGGTGCTAGTGTAGATGATGAAGGTAGTTATGGTTCATTGTAGTTGGTTGATTGAGTGGTGGAGATGGAGATAATAATAAATTTAGTTTAATCCTTTATCCAAGTGTGAGCAAACAAAGTTTGCACCTGAAAATATCTTCAGGACTGGGGTAAGGTAGTACAACACCGGGCAAGGCCAGTTAAAAAAAAAGCTGTATGAAAACAGGTTTTTGCTTCTCCACAAAGTATTCTTCTGCAGATATAAACAAATAAAAACCAAACCAAGCCTAATTTGCCAGAGTGTCACTTACCTAAAGGTCATTGAAAGTTGCTGTTGAAAAGATATTTTTTTTTTTTGTAGTCAAGTAGCAATTTGGATTTGTGTTTTGGAGTAGATTTGTTTATTTTTCATAGGTGATTAAATAGGTGATTCTGGAGATTTGTGTGTTTGAAATAGACTTTTACTATTTTTGAAGCTTGGGAAGAATGAAATGGATATGGTGGCAGAAAAAATCAATGGTTTCATTGATTGAGATCAGCCTATCATGTAGCACAAAAATCAAATGTAATTAATGGCATGGACTATTCAAGAATGGTGTGTTATTGTGAATGTAACAGTATACATGGCAAAATGTAAAGAGAGTGTTTGTGGAGAGACCAAACAGGAGATTGGAAGAGGTATGCATGTTGAAAGCATGATATTCTGTTGGACTATGAGTTATCAGTAAATGCAAAACTGGCAGATGGAATGAAAGAGTGTATGAATCACATATAGAAGAAATTGCAGGAGCAAATGATTGTATAAATCATGGAATGAAAAGGAGCAGGACTACAGAAGCAGAAGTATAGCAGAAGAAATGAAAGTAAGTGAAATTGTGGAAGAGAAAGAAAGCCAGAATGAGGAAATGAAAGAAATAAATGACAGACTGACAGACAGTGTAACTGCTAGAATGCAAGAATTGAAAAATGAGTTGATCAGAATGGGAAGTGAAATGAACAATTTGTGTATTGAGATGAGAAGTTTGTTGGATAAGGAGATAAGAATGCAAGAGTGCAAAAAGTTAAGGCGAAAGAAAACAGAGAAAAAGAAGTGAAGAATGACTCAAGAATAGCGATTATGGAGATTCCATTATTAGAGAAATGATAAATTAGAGATTCCATAAAGTGTGTTTTCCAGGAGAGAGAATTATCAGGATAACTGATGCATTGGATAAGAGAAGCAGAGGAGAAAGAGAGCTGGTGGTGGTTGATGGAACAAATTACTTGTTTGGATATAAAGGGCATGTAAGAATAGATATCAGGAGACTGTTGAGGAGAGTGAAAGATAACAATGTGGTTGGAAAGGTGGTCAGAGTGTTGTCTAGGTATTATAATGGTGAGTTGAGATGAGAGAAGGGAATGTAAATGGTATGTTGGCAGAGCTTTGTGAGGAAAAAGGAGTAGAGTTGATGAATGTGTGGGATGCATTTGAGGGAAGGATGGAAATGCACAAAAGTGATGGGTAGCATTTGAATGGATTTGTTGTGTGTCAGAGAGACTACTGCTGCAAGGAGAAACAATGAGTGATGTGAGCAAGACAGAAGAGGAAGTAAGAGGTGAAGCAACAGATCAGGAGAGAGGAACTGGTAAGGATGAAGTGATTGTAAATGAGAATAGTAGTACTGTGAGTGATAATGATAGAACAAAAATGCAAGATGGACCTGGAAACAAGGGAAGTCAAGGTAGAAAAAGAGACAGTATAAGGAGAGTGGATGTTGGAAGTAGTAGTGAAGGTGGTGATGAGAATGGTCAGTAATGAAATGGGATGTTTGGGGTGTAGTTGAGTTTACTAAAGAGATAGATAGGGTAAGTGGTAATAAAGACCACTGAGAATGGTTAGGTGTGGGCAATCACAACCTACAAGTGGCATGGGTGGAACTGGTTATAGACCAAAAAAGTGAATTGCAGTGTTTATTTACAAATAACAGGAGCATCAGGAATAAGATAGATGAAATGGTTTCATTGATTAAGTTTATTCAACCAAAAATTGTTGAAATAAGCATAACATAGTTGGAAAAGGATGATATCATGATGGGAAAAGAAATGGAAGGGCTTCATATTTTCTGGGAGGATAGAAAAGACAAGGAAGGAAGGAGGGTGCTTGATGAAAGGAAGTGAATTATGTCCATACAAGATGTAAATAGTGGCAATGGTTTTGAGTCAGTATGGTGTGAGGTGGAGGTTGCCAGGAAGAGATGTTTAGTTGGATGCTGCTATAGACCAGAGAATGTGGAGGAAGGTGATGAAGAAATGTATAAGAAACTTCAGTTAGTGAATGAGGGAAGGGTGATTATTATGGGTGATTTTAATTATGGCAATATAGACTGGAATGAAGAAATAGCATTTGGGAATAAGGAAAATGAATTTCTTGATAGACAGAATAACTATCTTAGGAAGTATGCAAAGGAGGGCACATGAGGGTCAAGAGTTTTAGATATGACCATTTCGTCACAGGATGAGATGGCGAGTAGGGTTTTGCACTTCCCTCCAGTTGGTGAGAGTGATAATGAAGTGATCACGTGGGTTGCGGTCAGTCATATGAAGACTTTTGTGAGGAAAGGATATATGTTGAATTACAAGACTGGTGATTAATCTTTTGGTCAGTTCCCCCTGCTGGGGGAACTGACCAAAAGATATCTTAGTTAGACTTCCCATTCTAGTTACATTCTTTAATTCTTTTCTCTCTACAAGTCACATATCAAGTGAATTAGTAACAAGCCATACCATCATCATTCCATAACGTAATAGAGTTCATACCTTAATCAGCAGCTGGAGGCCTACTTCTCTATCTAATACTGCTACATGATATTTTTCCACATTATCAATAACAGGCTCAAAGTAGGAATGAGATACACAATTAAAAGCATACAGGTGTAGGGAGTTCCAGGCCAAGCAGTAGAATTTTATCTATTTCTGCTACGCAATCTACTCCACCTATGGTAGTACTATTGGTGGTCCTCACTCAAGCATTTTATGATGTCCAGTATCCCTTTCTGTTCCACATCCTCCAAGAAATTGGTGTAGGCAAAAGGCTGTTATCCATCATTAAAGAAGCCTAAGCCAATACAACTACCACTTTCTATTTAATGTGGTCCTATCAGACCTATTCAAAATTCAAAAAAGGAGTCAAACAACATTGTGCTCTTAGTCCATTACTCTTTGCTTTGGTTACTGAACCTTTTTTTTTTGCAGGAAGTTGACATTCATGTGCTGTGCTGTGCAAGGGATTACAGTTCCCTCAACTATGAAGGAAAATAAGGTATTAGCATATATAGTGATGATGCAATAGACACTTTGAGGAATAACGATTCTATATACATTTTTTGGGGGTATTCTGGAAAATCATCAAAATCACTGGACTAACTGCCAATGCTGACTAGACAAAATTAAAAGTTTGTGAAGAGCAGGATCTCCGAGGCTCTATGGACTAACCCCTAAGAGAGAGAGCCTCTCACTATACTTGTATTTGAAATTCTTTTCACCATGTACTTAATATTACTGGTTCAAAAACTTATGTATAAAAAAAAATATTGAAATGTTAGAAGATTGGAAAATTGGGCCAGTTTCTTTTCTTTTAAAGCTATAGCACTTAAAACCATAATCGTCTCTTCTCAGCTGTACATAATAAATATTACAGACATTACAGAAGCTGAAGAAAAACAATTATATAATAAACTTGTGCAGTTTTTTTGGTCCAGCCAATACAAAGAAGTTACAAAGGAATATCTTAAACTATTAAGAAGCATGGAGGCTTTGGCCTTCCAGTGTTAATATTAACCCTCAATCTATCTTCATAGAGATCATTCCACAGATCACTTACCACCTTAGTCACTCACCTCTGGATCCTCTCCCCCACTTTCTCATTGCTAAGAAACCCAGATGGCATGACCTGAGAACAGTAATCCAGACATAGTCTCATTAAGGCATTATAAAGAGGAATGATAACTCCCTTATCTCTGCTGGTTAGTGTATTCTTCAATAACCAAGTAATCCTGTGAACTACCCTGACTACTTTAGCACTATGCCCTCTAAACTTCAACTCTCTATATACTGCTACCTCCAAATCCCCAGCTTCATCAATACAGTTCCCTCAATATGGAACACAGTTTGTAATCTTTGCATCCCAAAATGCTTAAATTTACACTTTTCCACACCAAACTGACATCCATTGTGTTTTGCCCATATTGACAGCATATTCAAATCATCCTGCAAGCTCTCCACATCATCTTGATTAACTATTACCCTATCCAACTTTGCATCATCAGCAAACAACTGAATCTCTTTCTTCAAATTATTTCCAACATCATCATCATCAAATTCCTGCCATGTATACCCTCAAGGGGGTGTACAGGATATAATAGTACTACATGAAAAATTTACATCATTACTAACTTCCTATCTACAATTATCTTCCAAATCAGTCTGTTACTTGTCAAGACTCCAACATTATCAGACCTTATATTTCTATCATCTAAGGCACTTTGTACAGTATCAATCCACCTATATCTTGGTTGTCCTCTGGGTTGCTTTCCTGCCAGCCTGGCAGAGAACCCTAGTTTTGCTAATCTTTCCACACCCTTTCTATTTAAGTGACCATACCACCTAACGTATTCCTGGATGCTGACAATGTTAAGTTCTTTCCTAATATCCTCGTTTTTAATATGATTTTGCCATTGATGCTATCTGTTCACACCTCTAATCTTTCTCAGGACTCTCATATCTGCTGTCTCTAATTCTTTGGTCAAGTGTTTTACTTCTCACCCAGCTCTCAGATCCATAAGTTAAAACTGGTTTGAACACTGTCTTCTATACAGCTAATTTAGTGTTCTGACTAATTTCTCTCTTATTCCATATGAATTTATTCAATTGACTTCCTACCATACCAGCTTTGTTGATTCTGTTGTCTATGTCCATATTTAATTTACCATCTTCACTAAAAATCGTGCCTAAGTAGCTGAAATGTTTTACTTGTTCCACAGATTCTCTGTTCACAATGCAGTTGACATTTTCAACGATTCTGCCTAATTTTATTGTCTTTGTCTTTTTATTGCTGATCTTCATACCATATCTATTACAACAGTTATTCAATTTAGTCACGGAATCTTGCAGACTTGTAGCGGATTTATTTAGTATAACATCGTCCTGATAAAGCAAAGAGCTAACAGTAACATCTCCAATTTTGATATCATGTTTAATACCACTTTCCTTCATAATGTGATCCATATAAATAATGAATAACAGAGGGGATAATGTACATCCTTGTCTCACACCAGATTTAACATTAAACCACCTTCCTGTACTTCCTTCAATTCTAACTGTTGACTTACAACTCAAATAAAGACTAAGTATTGCGTGATATAATACCCCATTGACACCATATAACTATAGCGTATCGAATAGCTTCTCTCTTGGCACCTTGTCATGTGTCTTTTCCAGATCAACAAAACTTAAATATAGATCTCTGTTATATTCCCATGCTTTCTCAACTATTTGTCGTAAAGTGAAGATCTGATCCTGACAGCCTCTATTTGGTCTGAATCCAGCTTGTTCTTCACCAAGCTTTTCTTCCACAATTCTTCTCAGCTGTTTCTCAAGTATACAGGCATAAATCTTTCCAGGAACACTCAGTGGGGAAATACCTCTGTAATTCTCACATTCAGTTTTATTTCCCTTCTTATATATGGGTACTATTAGAGCTCTACTCCAATCATCGGGAATTCTTCCCTCTGTCCAGGCCTTCTGAACTATGCAGTGCAGCCACTGTAAGACTTTTATACCACCATACTTCAGCATTTCTGGTCGAATATCATCTAGTCCTGCTGCCTTTCCACATTTCAAGCCTTCGATGGCTTTTTCTACTTCAAGTATGGATATGTATTCCTGACTGTATGCCTGTTCAGTGTTTTTTTAACACTGTACTATCACTGCTTGTTTCATTTGGCAATTTTTCGAAGTAATTACTCCATACTTCAAGGATATCTTTTTCTCCCATTTTCATGTCACCTTTATCATCTCTAACTCCTTTTAGAGCACTCTTTCCTCCATTTCTAAGCTTCTTCAACAACCTACAGAATATCTTGCCACCTTCTTGATATTTATTTTCTATGTTCTTGCCAAAGTCCTCCCATGACTTTTGTTTAGCAAGTTTTATACAGTGTTTAGCTTACTTACATTTGCCTCTGTATTCTCTAAAAGCACAAGCTGACTTATTTGCCAGGAACTTTTGACCCTACTCTAGAACTCTCTGTCTTCACCACTCAATCCTCCTATTACAACGAACCGCAACGCTATCTACTTCCAACCACCATCACTAGTATTTTCAAACACAATCACAAACATCCATGCCCACGGTGGGATTCGAACCCACAGTCTTTTGACTGGAGAGCGGATACGCTAACCACTTGGCCAACCAGGCCGGCAGTACTAGTCATCTGCATTAAACACCAAATTAAACAGCAGTGGTCCAAGCACAGAGCCATGTAGCACATCACTAGTCACCTGCATTCTCCTGGATTCTGCTCCTCCACATACTGCTTTTTGGTATCTGTCCAACAGCCACCCTTTCGTCCATATCATCAGTTAAATAATCCCCATAATAGAGTTCCATGTGGTAACCTGTTGAATTTCTTTGCAAATCTGGCAGTATCCTTTGTGGGCATTCCCTTTATTCAACTCAGCTGTTACCCTGCTTTAAAAAGTTAATAGATTATTAAGGCATGACCTACCCTTCACAAAGCCATGCTGCCCCTTAAAGTATCATATTGTTATCCACACATACTGAATTCTCATTTTGATCAACTTTTCAAGTACTCTTACCATTACTCCTGAGATACTGATTAGTCTATAATTTTCTACCATAGACTTAGATTCTCCTTTATACAAAGGAATTATTCTGCTCTCCTTCCACTCTCTTCAGACGTTGACATAGCTGAGACTTAAGTTAAATGCTTAGTCAAAAGCATCTGACTTTGCAATTCATCTACTATCATTAGCAGCACCCTGTCCCCCTGTCCTATCTACTCTATCCTCCATGAATATACTAAATCCATCACATTCTATCCCTGTAACTATGTCATCTGTTAGCCAAGTCTCATTAATGACCATGACTTTTGGCAAGGTTGCCCTAACCAATGCCAGAAACTCTTCCCTCTTATTCCTGTTGCTTTGAATATTAGAATATAGAAATTGTAACATTCCCTTAGGCCCCCCCCCCGCCAACCACCTTTACATTCTGAATCGATTACAGCATTTAATGTTGTTGCCCAAGAGACTAGATTCTGCATTTTTTGTTCATTCACACATTAATTCACTTCATTGGTGCCTTCACATATACTTGTCTGCCTCTGGAAGAGTGTGGAAGTGAAAAATTCATGATTTTTCACTTCCACACTCTCAGTGAAGAATGATACCTAACTCTACAAATGCTACATCATTCCTTCTGCACAACCTGCATATTGATTCATTAGCTATCATCATTCTCCTTCTCAGGTCCACTTTTTCATAGCATGGCAGCAGACTTACAAACTTCATTCTCTCACTTTTCTTTTTCACTTCTTCCAACATCCCTTTCACATCCTTCCTCATACAATACTTCTCACTTCTCAGGTCATTGGTTCCAGCCAAAACAATCAATTCTTTGATCTTCCCTTTCTTCATTCTGAGAGCATTACTAATATTATTGATTTTCACACCAGGGAAACAAGATTTTGTAGCATTTCCATGAAGAACTCCTCCCCTTATCATAAAATCACCATAAAGAAGTATTTGTTTACGTTTCATTCTCTCTATTATTCATACAATTTTCTTTTTGGATTAAGGTCTCTTTTTCAGTTCAATTGATCTATTACTGTTTCTACAGCCTTTCGATCTCACACTTCATCCTGTGAAGGACTACGTAAGAATGCTGTTTCTTTATTCGGATCTTCTATGTTCTCCTGAATTTCTGCCACTGCACCTTTCAGTATTATCCCTGATAGGTACATTTCCTGGTCTTGTATCAATGCTGTCTACTCTTCTCACATAATATGTTCTCTCTGCATTGATTTTCAAAGCATTTATTACACCGTCTCTCACTCTCGCTTTCAACTTTCACCATGAATGCATCTCGCAAATTTTACACTGCACAAAATCATGCAAATTTAGCTAACCCAGTTAAGATGTTTTGACTGCCATTGTTCTGCTATGCATAGCTGCCATATTCAACAATTTATCTAACTTAAAGAAATGTAATGTTTTCCTTTCATTGAAGTAACTCAGTCCATCTCACACACTTATAAAGCAAAAAATTAACTCAGTATCATTAGATATAAACTAAAATTTATTACATATTAGATAATCATTAGATATCAGACTTAAATATACAACATACAATCCACTTTGGTTTCCCAGCAGAAATCGATTAAAAGAACCTTGTCCAAAGTGGATACCAAAAAAGCCTCCTGGTCCTGATGGATTTGTCCAATTATTGTCAAAGTCTGTGTGCCAGGATTAACTCCTGTTCTATGTCAGCTTTTTATTCTTTCCCACTAGTATTATCTATCCTACAGCTTGGAAAGTATACACAAGGAGATCCCCAGCTGATTGACAGTGGTGGAATCTATTTACTAAATCATTTATTGATTGAGAGGATTCCAGGTAACACAGAGTGTTACCTGAAAAATAGGTTGTTGGAGGTTTTCTCCATTACTTCAGAAAGAGTTTAGGTGAAAGAAATCGGATGGTAAAGATTTGTTGGAATTCATTCTAAAGAAGACCAACAAACCTTTACCATCCAAAAAAAAAAGACCTGGTTGGCCGAGTAATTAGCATATCTGCTCTCCAACCAAAAGGCTGCGGTTTCAAATCCCACCATGGGCAGGGATGTTTGTGATTGTCTGTGAAATACTAATGGTGGTGGGTGGTAGATGGCTTTGGTAGAGTTGGGGTTCATTCTAGTTGGTGCCCTCCCTCGATGAGTCTTTGAACTTCCTGGAGGTGTCTCGGATCACCGTGTAAGCCTAAAAGAAAGGAAAAACTCTTTCTGAAGTAATAGAGAAAACCCACAACACATAAAGATGATTACCAGTATGGATTAAATCAGCTTGGGATCTTGCTTATGTCACAATTTGGCTAAATGCTATAAAGCTTGGGGAAATATATGAAGTTGCTGCTCTTGATAATTCTAAGGTATCTGACTGTCTTTGGCAAATCATCATCAGCCATTTTCTGTCTCTGCTGTTGGATGAAGGCCTCCACTTAAAGTCCTCCATTCAGTCCTATCTTGAACTTTTCTATGACAATGAGTTCCAGCCAACTCTTTAATATTATCTTCCCACTGCCTCTTTGGTATTCCTGTAGCTCTTTTTACGTCTGGGATACCGTTCAGATACCAACTTTGTCCATTTTTGAGTATTACTTCTTGTAATATAATTTTCTCATTGTCATTTGAATCTTTTAATGGCTATTACAATGTTTCTCACCCTGATCTGAGCTTTGACCCAAGTATTCCACTTTCCATTTTGAATGGTAATACCAAGCCGTGACCATTCCATTTTCCTTTGGGTAGCCTCAACTTGTTCACTACTTTTTTAGTCAAATTTCACTCCAACATGTCATGACTGAAAGTATACAATTGTCAAATATTTTTCTTTTAAGGCAGACTAGGATGTCTCCTTTGGTCCATTATCTTCCCCCTGTATGTATATATATATATATATATATATATATGATGCCAGTGAGACTTCATTTTTCTAGTGAGTATAACTTTAAACTACAGCTTATCTTGGTATAAACATGCTATAAATATATCCTCCTTGGCATCTGAGACATTAGGTGTTCTCTTTCACTCAAGATGTTACTTTACTTCTGAAAGGCTATTAGCCATTGAAAAACTGTTATTTTCTAAAAATATATACAAATACAAAAAAATAACAATTAGGTTGATAAATGATCTATCACTTTCTAATTCACTCTGATCTCTTTTAGATAGTTTTCAGTTTTTGTTATCTGCATTTACTACAAATATTTCCAGGTCATCAAAATCAGCACTGGTACTTTCTCAGATTTTTCTCAATTTGTTAAAATGCTTGCATCAGCTATTCAACACTGCATCGAATGGCAAAACCAAAATCTCATCTCTTTTCTAAAGATTACCATAGGCCTTTAAAATCTATTGTTAATAAGTTTGTGACCAACTTCTAGGGCATGTGAATTTCAAAAAAAATGCTGGTGACATGGAATGAATAAGAAGGTAGTTGATAAGCAGATAGATGCTGACGAGCCAACTATGGTTGAACAGAATAAAAGAAAAGAAATTACTGATATCAGGAATTATTTGAGAGAGAATTCCTAGTTATTTGCTGATGATGCCAGTGGGAAGGGGAATAGTACATAATAAAGGTAATATAGAGATCTTGCAAAAGGAGCTGAACAGACTGACATTGTGGGCGAAGGATACTTGTTGCAAATTCAGTAAGGTTATACCTTTGGATATTGTGTGATTACAAGCTGTATATTATAACTGCAATGTACTGTGGTAAACTAATGAAGCCAAGGATATGGGAAGTGTGGTAGACAGGAAATTGAAGTTCAATTTCCTGTCTACCACACTTCAGAGACCAATATTGCAAAAGTGGATGCTGAAAATCAGACTGAAATCTCTAGGAATGAAAAAATTTATTATTCTTTTCTATAAGACTATGATATGGCCACATCAAGACTAATATATATATACTTAAATTCAACTGGATTGATTTAGTACTTTCAGAAGTGGTTTGAGAGGATTCAGAGGTGGATGACCAAGATAGTGTCATGTCTGTGGAATACTGCCTTCAATATGAGATAGACACGATAGTGAATTGCAAAATTTGGTTGACAGTATGAAAAGAGATGGATATGAGGGAAATATGTAAGTTATTAAGGAAAATTTAAGGCAGGAGAAGCTTTCAACAAAACATGACATGAAGGGAGGGGGGGGAAATGAGGGGTTACCCTTGGATATGAAATAAGAGTTTGGGACTAGATTGTTTTACTCAGAAAGTGATGACTGAGTGGAGTGGAATTGTAAAAACTTGATGTCAAGAACAATAACAAAAACTCTAGTGCATCGATTTTTACAATAGGAACCTTAAAAACCTTGTATAAAGTATATCTATGTTTCTTATGTTCAAATTTTGTATAAACACCAAAATAAGCCCAAAGGGAATTGTTTAAAGGCAAAAGTACGATGTTGAAACCAAAAGTAATATCTATGAGTTGGCAGTTTCTTTTGAAAAGTATTTACTAGTCCTGTAGCAGGTGACCTTCAAGGTCAGTATTGAAAAGGGTATGGCATGCATCAATCGGAAAGTCCCTTAGGCCAAAGCCAGATTAAGAAGGTCTAAGGTGAAGAATAGATTTGTCGGCGAATGCTCAAGAACTGCCAATCTTGTGATGTTGTCCGGGGTTCTCGTAACTATGCGCAAGACATGTACGGGGACATTTGGGGTCCAATAACCTTGAAAAAAAGTGCAGGGGGCAATGAGAGATATAAGGCTTGGAGTTTTGTTAAGAAGGGCTTCCTATTTTCATCTTGCCTGATCTACCCACGAGAAGTCGAGGGGAGAGGTGCCGTAAGTCCGGAGGGTAAAGACGGAGTCTGTCCACCTGAGGCAGTTTTCCAGTGCGAAGCCAAGGATAATCTGGAGGTCAATCTAAGGAGAAAATCTTGCCATGTGAATCCAAGCCTTGCCACTCCATCCGAGTATGTGCATGCCCACCGTCATATGCAGTTTCCTCGCCAGTCAAATTCCAGATGCCAGAAGAACCTATCCAGTATCCCACTAGCTGAAGCGACTCCTCATCAGTGCCCTGAAACTCTTGTAAAGGAAGGGAAAGAAGTAAAAACCCGGAACGGAGAAGAGACCCCTGAAGCACCAGAAGAAAAATAGCAAACAAGGAGGGAAGACGTATGCATGACAGTCAGAGACCCACATGAGTCTGTAATGTTCATTTTCTTTATGTGTGTGATTTTAGATAATTCCCCTAAAGAACTGCTGAACTGATTAGTATAAAAAGGATAGCAATTTTTCTTATGTGCATGAGTCACCCATAGATCTGTGCTACCGTAAACAAGCCAAACGTGAGCGTAGTAAATTTCCTTAAGATGAAATTGGGTTAATTTGAAATTCTTTTAATCTTTGTATGTGCTGAATTAATTTCTTGTTGAAATGTTTAACTTAGAAGGGATGAAAGTATGTCAGTATAATTGTCAATCATATATCTAAGTCTTTAAAGTTAAGAGTGAGAGCTTAGGAGTTATATGATGTGTGTGTGTGTGAGGTGCATGCTAGAAGATTAATTACTGTTGCTATGTGCACCTAAATAGTTCCTTGTTATGTGTGAAGAATTTTTAGTAATTGTGAAGTGGAATGTACTAAATTGAGTTTAACTGAGAATATATATGTGAAGGTCCCTTAAATATCGTGCTTGAATACTTGTTTAAGAATAAGGATTTCTTTTGTGAATGAAGCTTTAATTACTTGCACTGTATATAATTCTTTGACCTGTTATTAAATGTTGATTGTTTTTTTTTTTTTATATACAATGTTTCTGGCTCAGTTTAATCTTTTGCAATGCACTGATCCTAAATAAAATTGGACCAGTAAGGTGGGAACCCAGAAGTTATTAATGATTTAAGAAGCTTAATAGAAAATTTTTGGCCATGACTGTAAACAGTGGCTAAGTTATGATATGAGTAATTTCTTTGTTCAGTGAGGGTTTTAATGCTTTCATGTGTCATAAGGGGAACTATTACAAATAGATAAGGGGAACCACTAAAAAAAAAATATTACAGAGTGTCATATACAGTTGTAAGTGTATTATCAGTGAACTAGTTTACAGTAACATAAAGACATAGAATGAATAATTGTGGACATCCTGTCATAAGTCTTGTGACACAATGGATGTGTTATGATCCAATAATAATAATAAAAGAAGCCTCATTTCATTTACATTTACATTTCATTTAGAAATGTAAGTTAAATACTTTTATAAGTCTTACAATTTAATGCCAAAGAAAAGCTATATGACACAATATATTACAATTTACCCACCTCAAATACAACTTTATATCCTTGATGAATAACTTCCCTGCATCTTGCTTGAAGAGTGGCTCTTTCAGCATCTTCTAATTCATATAAACCTGATACATCTAACTGATTATCCACTGTTTGCACTGCTTGGGTAAATTTTTCCCATAATTCTAGAGCTTCATTCTAAAACAGAAGGAGATTTAAGTTATTGTCATACTGTCCATAATTATTGTGACACTGTAATCAGACCTGAATTCAAATCCCATCAATATACATAATCTGAGGATAGCTCTTTCAAATCAAGCATATTTGAACACATTCAGGTGGGAGATGCATTTCATCGCCTAGTGTGAGACCACTGTCCCTCTTATTGGAAGTTTGAAATGACTTGAAAATTTTCCATGTTTGGTGGTTTGAGCAGGTAAAAAAATAAATTAAAAATGTATAAAATATATATAAAATTGATAAAAATAGAAAAAAAAATCCTTAACCCACCCATGGTACAAAATGTACTACAGGTTTGCATATCACCTTTTGATTAATGCATGCAAACACACTTCAGTAACAAAGATGAAGAAAGTGGAGAGATACAGGAGACCTAGAGTCCTACAATTATGCCACCTATTGGCCTCAGTTGGGAATTCTTGGTAGGGCTGACTGTCTGTGGATGAGTGTTTTCCATATTTATTTAGGTTGGAATAGTTGAGTAAGAGCTACAGCTGATTCCAGGAAAAGTCTCTCAAACTTGAATTTACTTTGGTGGAGTAAGGTAGCTATTTTTCAGTGGATTCTGTGCTGTGCATTCAGGGTCTGCTAATCCTGAGAGGCCATAGTAGTGAAATCAGATGTAATCTTGGTGCTATGTTATACAGATGTTGGCTGTCCTACCTGTTTGTCCATAATAAGAAAGGTTGCAGCTGCAGGATACATGATAAACTCCAGGTAAATTCAGAGGTTGTAGCTAGTTTTTGAGTGAGCAGATAAGGACTGCTAGCTTTTTGTGTGGTTTATTATATTAGTTTATTATATATTAGCCAAGATACTAAAAAAATCACAAAATTGTGCTTTTTTTAGTATCTTGGCCACCTTTTCTGAGATGCCACAGATATATGAGATGATCACAGATTAGCTGTAATCTATGTTTGGAAGGGGGGGGGGGTGCATGTGCGCAAGGTGTTAAAATTCTTTGTATTTGGTGGGAAGTGTAGCCATTGGGCAAAAAAGTGTTTTTCATATTGTGGGTGAGTTCTGTGTTGAGTGCACTGTTGTCTGAGCAAATTAATTTTGATCAGTGGGCTAAGGTTTTAATTGTCCCAAATTGTTGGGGGGGGGGGATGATGTGACTGTTGATGGATGTATCTACATGTGTGTGTGTGTGCGGGTTTTCTGCAGACTGTGACCAAATGTCACAGTGACTGTGACAACCAAATGGACCCCTGACCTTCATAGTCTACAGAAAACCCACCAAGTTCATACAAAAACTTGGTATGAATGGAAATTTAAAGAAGCCTGTGAAATTTTGATTAACCACCCTAATCTTAATAATAATGGAGGGCTTAAAAATCCCAAGAATTTGGATGGCACCCATTCAGCCCACTTAGTTTCCAGCAAACCCTGACTTTACGACTCTAAGCAATTTTTCATTTTTTATTGGCATACCAGTTGCAATTTATATGTATACTTATATAAGTAATTTTCTTTTCTGTTTATTTATCTATCTATTTTTTCTTTTCTGTATAGCCTTGTTACTCTCCAGCTTAATTTAACTTTGCAACCTAATAGATAATAATAATAACAGAACTCTAGCTTTGATGTAGTGAGGTTTTTTTTTTTTTTTTTTTTTTTTTTTTTTTTTTTTTTTTTTTGCACCAGAGATCAGGCAAATAGTTTTAATGGTTGATCAGTAACTTTAGCATGCCATGTCGATTGTAGCGTAGCTTGTTTCTTTGTATATATACATATACTCCAGAAGATGAAGGTCAAAACGTCGAGTGTATATTTTGGTTTATATTAAACTAAAGCTTTACTCTAACATGGTAATTATAATATCCATAATTTTCAGGTTTTAAAATTTGTAAAACAAGATAGGATGTAGAATTTACTCTTGGTGGGGATATATTGATGGAGATGGAGGAAACAAGAGATCTTGGGGTGATGATGGATAAGGATCTAAAATTTAGAGGGCATATTGCCAAAATTGCGAGGATAACACAACGAATTCTAGCAACGCTGCAGAGGACACTTACTTGTAAAAGTAAGGAGCTTCTGATTCCACTGTATAAGGCTCTGATTAGGCCACATATAAAGTACTGTGCACAGATTTGGTCACCTGGTTTTAAAAGGATGAAGAAATATTGGAGAGGGTCCAGAGGTAACTGACTAAAATAGTCAGTGGTCAAATAGTCAATAGACTAAAATATCTTTATAACATTTTTATTGTGATATTGTCGGCATGGCACCAATGCGACCAACAATGGTGGCAAAGACCACTTTGTCCGGCAATTTGAATTTATGGGATTTTATTCAGCGCAGTGTGGGCGAAATGTATTCATTGAGAAAATTAAAGAATGTGTGGAAGGAAATTGAAACTGGAGAGAGAGTTTGTATTAGGTGTTTCAAAAGTGAGTGTCTGTCAGGTGATGAGAACACAACAAATACCAATGGAAAAATGGAAAATGATGTTAATGTTGAACGTGCTACCATGGAAACAGAGGAGAACAAACGGATACTAATAAAGAAACTACGTGCTTAAATGTTATCCTTGATAGAACAAAGTGTGAAATTGAAAAATTGCAGAAGCATCAAAAGTTAAACAGGGCTGAAAAAAGAAAGAAGCAGATGATTTGAAGAAATAATAAAGACTGACCAAAAAAACAAAAACAAAAAAAAAAAAAAAAAAAAAGTGAAGGAGAAAATTATGTATGGAGACTCATAGATCAGAGGAGTACTTAATGAAAGTATGACAAATTTGTGTTTCCTCGGTGCCAAAATTTACGATATTAGCCACGGCATCTGGATGCAAAAAAACTAAGTCAAAGGAACTGATTGTCTTCATCAGCACAAATGATTTGAGAGGCAAGAAGTATTCTGTGAGGCAGGATGCAAAGAAGTGTTAGAAGGGGCAAAACTGAAGAGCAAGAAGGTGAGATTGTAAGTCTCCTACCATGCTGTGATAGAGACAAATTGAAGAGGAGGGCATTGATGGCCAATGAGTCTATAGATAGATTTGTGCAAAAGGAATGATGTAGAATTTGTGGATCTGTGGTTTCTGTTTGATGGAAAGCAGGACCTATACAATACTGATGGACACATCTAAAATAGTTTTGATGAATAGGTGTCTAGAGAGAGCTTTGTTCATCGAGTATGCCGAAATGCAAATTCAGGGAAACTTAAACAAGTAGGGTGGAAGCAAGTGACTTTGCGTGAAGCACACATAAAGAGAGTGACAATAAGAATGACCAAGTGAGGAATCTAGTTTCTCAAGCAAAAATATTGAATTCGGTAGTCAATTCAGAAAGAAAAGGTGGGTCGGAGACTAAACAGATGCTGCAGTTGCTAATACCAATGCCAGAAGTATCAGGAACAAGTGGGAAGAATTTTTTGGCATTAGTTAGTGCAACCTCACCAAACGTTATAGGCATTACTGAATCTTGCCAACAGCAGATGATGTAGTCACAGGGATTGAATGTGAAGCATTTAGTATTTTCAAAGAAGATAGGATTGGGGAGCAGTACTGCTGATGATAACAGATCAATTGTAACCAAACAGAATAGGAGACAGATGGGTCTGTTCATTTGAAGCAATCTGGTGTGAGATGAAGGCACTAAGACAAAATATACAGTTGATCGTTGTTATAGGCTAGGGAGTTCAACAGATGATCTGGAAGAAATACTTCACCAAATTAGTACAATGAGTACAGGTTGAGTGACTATTATCAGGGACTTCATTTATAGAGATATAGACTGGAAGGAAGAAAGATCAAATGGCAGGAAGGAAATAGAATTTATACACCTGCTAAGAGATGATTACTTAAGGCAGCATGTGATGGAGGGGACTAGGGGGTAGGAGAGTATTGGACCTGGTCACAGGATCAGAAGATTTATCCATAACCAAGGTGACCATGTTACCTCCGTTTGATGAAAGTGACCATGCGGTATACTTGGGAGATCCTAAAACATGAGGAATATTCTAACAAGAAGGGGTATTTGTGGAACTATAAGGCAGGCAGGCAGGCAATTAAGACATACGAGGGATGTCCAGAAAGTAAGTTCCGATGGGCTGTCAGAGAAATAAAAATATACTTACAAAAAAAAACTTCATTGGAAATTAAAGTAGATATCTTTCACTACTTTTCTACATAATTTTCACTATTGTTCAGGCACTTATCATAACGGTGCACCAAGAGTTGTATATCTTCGTCATAGAAGGTTGCTGCCTGTGACGCAAACCAAGTATTGACTGCTTCTTTGACCTCGTCATCGTCTTGAAGCCACCGGCCACCAAGGAAAGATTTCAGATGTTTGAACAGGTGAAAGTTGCTTGGTGCAAGGCCAAGACTATAAGGGAGATGATGGAATTGTTCCCAGCCAAAGGTGGCGAGAAGTTGTTGTGTTATGCCGGCTGTGTGTGGGTGGGCGCTATGATGAATTTGTCTCAATAATTTGCTGAAGAATTTCAGCTGCTTTAATGATTCTCGCATTCAAGAAACGAATAACTGACTTAATTTCACATGCGGTGGGCGATTCGATTTTCTTAGGCATTATAAACACACACCAAGAAGCGTACACACTGCGAGAATGTCTAAAAATGGCAGCAATGCCTTGCTAAGGAATCAACAAACTCAGCGTGCATGTGCACCGTTGCGATCGCAGCACTGCAGTGAAAATATTTAAAAATGGAACTTACTTTCTGGACATCCCTCGTACTTAGGAAAAAGCTAAAATCTGCACGATCGCATAAAATACTGTAGGGTAAGATTGTTAGTTGTGCATGGGATACAGTTAAGGGTTATCTAGAGGAAGCAGTATTAAATTGCATACCTAGGGTAAGGAGGGTTAATCGGATAGGAGTTAGATTGAAAAGTAATATTATTAAGCACGAGCTGCAGAAGAAAACAATGCTGCTATGGAGGGTATATAAAGAGAAAGATGACCAGCAAACTCATGAACAGTACAAGGCTCAGGCAAGAAAGGTGACCAGCATGGCAAGGAAGGCAAAATCAGGCCAAAGGAAATCCCAATGAGTTCTTTTGTTATGTATGACTATGGACAATTAACCTTAATGAGTGATGATGGTCATAAGGAGACCGAAAATGGATAAAATGGTTGAGTTATTCTTTAACCTATGTGACAGACACTAATGTGAGAACAGAGGTGGATGAATGGAGGTTCTTAGGATATTGCAGAATCTCAATGTAAATACAGCAGAGGGATTAGATGGGATATTGGCTAGGGTTTTGCGAGAAACAAAGGAACTGGCACTGCCTTTGACTAGGTTCTTTTAGTCTCAGCTCTGATAGAGTTCCAAGGGAGTAGAATGAACGCAAAATAATTCCTTTGCATAAAGAAGGTTCTAAGACAGCAGTAATGAATTAAAGACCAATCAGTATCTCAGGCATGGTAGTAAAAGTACTAGAAAAATTGATAAAAAAGAGAATTCAAGAATGGGTAGATCAAAATATGATACTGTATGAGGTTTAACATGGTTTGTGAAAGATTGGTCATCCTAAGGAATTTACTAACTTTTTATTATTACCCCAAGACCTCATGGAGTCAAAGACTCATCTGGGAGGTCCTTTTATCACACACACACACAGCTCAACATACTGTGCCTTAAACACATTCAAACTCCTTGCAGACACCACACTCTCAGGCAAGGCATTCCAATCATTCACAACTCTGCATCGGCTGAGTTAGATAAAGGAAAGTGCTACACGATGATTTTTGCAAATACATTTGGAATACCACATGGAATTGTGGCATTCTGTGGAACTATGGATATGACACTAATTAATTGGGTAAAAGGGTGGCTGCTGGACAAACATCAAAAAGTGGTATATCAAGGGGCAGAATCAAGGCAAAAACAGGTGCCTAGTGCCGGGACCACTGCTGTTTATTCTCGTAGACAGGCTTATACGTTGGTTATGCATTTCTAAATAACTTAGGGAATTGAAACAACGTAGATCCGAATATAAATTAAATTATACTTTAATAGATATTTCCGATATTTCAGCAATGTCAAATTGCCATTTTCTAAAGGAACTTACAAAAAGGCAGGTGCACACAGGCAATAACAATACAGTAACTGAGAATGAAGATATGAAGCTATCGTTCTCCTAGAAGTCCTGATGGTGCCCTCTGGCAGGCTAAGTAGGCGTTCTTGGCCGTTGGGATGAAGGTCTGCTGATGTATGCCTCCCAAATTTGGGGCAGTCGCATACAACCAAATTTGTTGAGGTTTGGAGAGTTTCTTATGGCAGAGGCTGATTCCATAAATAATCTTTCGAATTTACATTTGCTCCAGTGTATTATTGTTGCTTTCTTCCACCGTATTCTGTGGCGAGTATCCAGAGCATGGTCTGCAAGACCAGAATGGCTATACTTGTAAAACCGGATGTAGTCCTTGTGTTCAGAAATTCTGATATTCGCTGTCCTGCCTGTTTGGCCAAAGTACGACAGTTTACAACTGCAAGGGACCTGGTATACACCAGGTAGGTCTAGGGGAAGTGGTTGGTCTTTGGTAGAGCAGATAAGGGATGCCAATTTTCTGTAAGGCCTGTAACAGGAGGTGAGGTCATGTTTTTTTAGAATTTTGGTGATTTTTTCTGAGGTGCCTCGGATGTAGGGAATGGTGATGGATTTAGAGTAATCTTTTTTGTGGAGGGGGGGAGGAGGGGGGCTGTGGTTTGTAGGTTTTAATATTTTTTGGATTTTGGGGGGGGGGGGTAGCCATTGGCTGAGAAAGTGTTGAGGATGTGATTTAGTTCAGTGTTAAGGGCTATGTCGTTAGAACAGATTTGTTTAGCCCTGTTGTATAGTGTTTTTACCACTCCATATTGTTGTGAGGGGGGGGGGATTGTTGGTGGATGTATCTGCCTGTATGGGTGGGTTTTCTGTAAACTGAGAAAACCAAAGTTCCATCAGGCTGGCGGGTGACTAGTGTCTAGGAAAGGGAGGCAGTTGTTTTCTTCTTTGCAGGTTATGCAGACAGTGTGGTGTGGAATTTATCGACGTGTGGAATGAGTTTGATGGGCGAAAGGATTTATACAAGATGGTTGGCCTGCATTTGAATGGATTTGGTGTGCAGAGACTGGAAAAAGTGTTGCTGAATTAAGTGAAAATGGATGTGCAGAACCAGGGAAACTAGAACTACCAAGGAGGGGGTGAATATGCGGACATCAGTGAGACAATTGAGTGTAAGAATGTATATAATGTACCCGAGCCAGTACTAAGGACGAGAAATCAGAATGGGATAGTTAGAATAATGCATCAAGATAGGGGTGGGACAAAGGGACCTCTGCCTTTCATGTATACTAATGCCAGGAGTATTAGGAACAAGAAGGAAGAATTTTTGGCCTTGATTGGCTCTTCCTGGCCACAGGTTATTGGCATTAGTGAAACATGGCTGACGGAAGATGATATAGTTAGTGGGATATAATGTGTAGGTTATAGTGTGTTTAGGAGGGACAGAGAGAATAAAATGGGGAGAGGAGTGTTATTGATGATAGCTGATGAACTGCAGCCAAGGAGAATTGAGGTTGTATTCAATTCCCCCCCTTTCACAATAAAGATTACCCTAAATCTATCACATTCCCTACATCCAGGGCACCTCTGAAAAAATAACCAAAATCCTTAAAAAATATGACCTGACTTCTTGTTACAGACCATATAAAAAGTTGGCATCCTTTATCCACTCTAGCAAAGACCAACCACTTCCCCTAGACTGATCTGGGGTATACCAGGTCCTTTGCAGCTGTAAATTGTCCTACTTTGGCCAAGCAGGCAGGAACAGCGAATATCAGGATTTCAGAACACAAGGACTACATCTGATTTCACCAGTATAGCTTGCAGACTATGCTCTAGACACCTGCCACAGAATACGTTGGAAGAAAGCCAAAGTAATACACCGCAGCAAGTTCAAGTATGAAAGATTATTCATAGAATCCGCCGCAGCTCTACAAAACATTCCAAACTTCAACAAATTTGGGTGCATGAGACTGCCCCAAATTTGGGAGACTTACATCATGAGAACATCAGCCCAAAGGCCAAGACAACCCAATATAGCCCGCTAGGGGGCACCATTAAGACTTTAGGAACAATAGTACAGCAATCCCTCGATTAGTGCACCTAATGCGTTCTTTAAAACAGGTGCATCAATCGAAAACACACTAATCGAACATAATAACATATGGGAAAATGTATAATTCGTTTCTCAGATTTCTTTTTTGACCCTTAATTTTTTTTATAAAAGAATTAGGGTATGTCTCAGGGTCTAGATAAAGGAAGAACATGAAGCTGAAAGACAATAAGACATATTCAGAATATAAATTTATTATTCTACTTCTTAACAAAGAATTGAGCTAATGTAGTTTGGCGGGCATTTTATTTAGTTTTTTCATACAACTGATGGTATGGCCCTATTGCCTCTTCTACCCTTCTGCAAATTTTACTGCTTCTCTCTTCATCAGGGTCAGCCTCTAAGAATTGCTGCTTAAAAACTTCGATTGTATGAAAAATATTTTCAAATTGTTTCTGTGAAATCTCTTTTGGCTGACTATCAGTGGTTAAATTTTCTTCATATTCTTCAGGATCATCCCGCTGTGCATCTAAATTTAGCAGGTTGGAATCACTCAATTCTTCAGAATGAGATTTAATTAACTCTTGGATGTGATCATTGAAGGGGAGAAAGAAATGAAGGACGTACGAATTGGTCGCCAACACGTGAAATCATACTTTATAGATAAAATTTCCCAATTGTTATACAAGCAAAATAGTTATCACTTTAAAAACTACAATGATCATAAAAGAGAAGTTAATTTTCCGATGTGTAATAATAAACAACTCATCCCAGAAGATGGATTGATTACCCTATTATTGGAATCGATTCTCCTTTTTGTGACATGCGCAGAAGTGTCGAAGGATCTCGAATCTGTGGGCGTACTATAGCAGACGTCATAAATTTTGGCAGTAAAAATTTGGAACATAGTATACATAGTGTACATGGAAGTAGTGTAGTATGCCATTAAAAATAACTTTGTAAAATGTTTTAAATCTGTAACTAAATTATTTCATCTGGCGAGTGATTTTTTAAAATAGTTAGCCATAAAAATGTATAGATAGAAAATTTTTAAATTCTGTAACATTTATTTTTAAGATGTATATAGGTGCACTAATCGAATTTTAGAGGTGCACTAATTGAATTTGGGTATCGAAAAAAAATGACGCACTAATTGGTAGTGCATTAATTGAGGGCTAACTGTAGTTTCTTATCTTCTGCCTCATTTTCTTTTTGTAGTGCCTGCTTGCACGTGCCATATTTGTATGTTCCCATGAAGATGGCAATGCTACATTGCCAAAATATAGGAAGTTTTTATTAAATTTTCTTTTAATTAATATTCCAGTATATGTTGTAAATTCCTTAAATAATTTAATAGTCAAGAAAATATACTAGCCTAGAGATTAGAAAACATCAGTCAGTATTCATCCCAATCCCAAAAGAATCAAATGCCAGAGATTGTAATAATTAATTTCACATGCAAGTAAATTTACGCTGAAAGTGATCCAACAAAAGTTGGAGCCATATAGGAGGGCACTAGAGTCACTGAAGAATGTCGCGGTGGATTTCAGTTGTGCTAGAAATAAACTGTTTTTAAACGGTGTATAGTGTGACTTCTGTCGCAAATTGTGCTACATTTTTTTCCGTAATACAAGTGGTGCTGCTTTTGGAGTTTAGTTGTTGTTTATATTGTGTTATTTTTCGGTTACCGAGAAGGCGAGGTCAGAGTCAGATGCATCTACGGTGAAAGAGAAGAAGAAGAAGATAAGATTTCGTATTTAGTTATTTAGTAAAGCTATATATAGTTTATACTTATAGTATCACATAAGTAAATTAGCTTACAGTAGAGCGTTTAATATTTAGCATTTAGTTGTAGTATTTCCTCAGCACTATTTGAATGTAATTGGAGCTGAAGCAGCAGCTCCAATTACAAAGCATGTCGCTAAGTCCTCTCCACATTTAAGGATTCTATTTTGCGTAACATAATACAGGATTTTGTGGCATGAGGTGCTTGTGGTATGTATGCATTCTGGCAGTTGGATATGTGGTGGGTGAGAGAAGGGGGAGGGATGCATATATGTGCAAAATGTAGACAATGGGAGAAACTTAGTGAGTTAGATATCACAATAACTCACCTCGTTGTTTCTGGGACAGGAGAATCTCAACCTAGAGAGACAAGTAGTGTGATAGAGGGTGAGAATGACAAGTGGAATATGAATGAAAAAATAAGAGTGGTGAGTGTGGAAGGCTTGAATGATTGTGAAGTTTTCGGAGATGGTCTTGATTAGGAGGATGAATGGCGAGCAAGAGTGGCTAACTTGCAGAGAGAGAGAGAGAGAGAGAGAGAGAGAGAGAGAGAGATGAGCTGAAAGAGAAGGTGGAATGTCTCGGGAATGAGATGAGAATATGAGAGATGAGATTAGCAAACCAGAGTAGGAGTCAGAGAGAGTTATGGGAATGATAGAAGAGGAGAAAATAGAAACAGTAGAAGAGAGGGAATGAAAGAGAGTTATAAGAATGATAGAAGAGGAGAGAATGGAAACAGTTAGAGAGAGGGAATGAGAAGAATGCGAGGGAGTGCTGGGACCAGGGTTAGAGTGATGCCAGGACAGCAGGTAAGTAGAGGAACAGAGAGAGAAATGGTTACAGGAGAGAGAGAGAGAGAGAGAGGGGGGGGGGATGCAGGTGAGCAATCAAGCAACAGAGTGGCGAGAGGGATGATGTATGGAGACGTGATGACTGTGGTGTGCAAGATAGGATGCCAGAGGAGTGTTTGGAGGAATTGTGCCTGGAGGAACAATAGAAAGTGTGGCTATGGCAAATAAGGGGGGTGAAAGCATGGATTAGATGATTGTGATGGTGGCCACAAATGACTTGAAAGGCAGTGTAAATTAGGTGGCGAGAGATGTGAGATTCACGTTTGAGGTTGTACAAAAGAAAATGCAGAGAGGAAAGATAGTGTGTGTGCGTTACCCAGGTATGATAATGACGAGCTGAGCAGAAGAGCAGTAATAATGAATAGCATAATAGCCAGAATGTGTCATAAGAGAGAATTGGAATATGTGGACGGTTGGAGGACATTTGAGGACAAAAAGAAGCTGTATGCGAGAGACTGCTTGCATTTGAATGAGGAAGGCCTTAGGCATCTACTAGAATTCCCAGGTAGTGGTAGCAGGGGTGGCCTCTTGTGGGCTGGGGATGACATCAGGTAACACTCAGTCCAGTGGAGTCTGGAGGAGATAATGATGGGTATAGAAGCAGTGACATTTTTATGCTTTATACTAATGCCAGGAGTATCCAGAATAAAGGAGATGAACGTTGATAGCATCAGCCTGGCCAAAGATTATTGGGACCTGTGAGACGTGGTTGAAGGAAGATGATATAATAACAGGAATAGAAGTAGCAGGGTACAGAATTTTTCGGCAGGATAGGAAGGGAAAATGCGGTGGTGGAGTACTGGTTATGATAAATGATGACTTATGTCCTCTAAGAGTGGAGGCTTTGGAAGGCAGTGATACTAATGGTTTTGAAAGTTCTAAATATCCTGTCTTACCCACCTCTACCTCACATACGGTGTGAGGTAGAGGTGGGTAAGACAGGATATTTAGTGGGATGTTTTTTTTATTATTATTCGTGACACCTCCAAGGAGTCCGTAGACTCATTGCAGGAGGACACCCACTGCACAATTCTCTCTGCCTTCACCACTACAATCATCCCTGTACAACCAATCATCTCCATCAACGCCATCTACAGCCCATCACAACTAGTATTTGTATTTTTTGTCTGCAAATTGCGTGTGTTCTGAAGTGTAATAGAAATTGCCTATGTTACTACAAGACAAGGAGCACAGAGGGTGGGGGAGCAGGAGATGTTTAGGCAGTTGAGCTTGGCAAGTGCAAGAAGAATGATTATTATGGGAGATTTTAAGCACAGCAGCATAAGTTGGGAAGAGGAAAACGAATGTGGTAATAAGAGAATGGAATTTATGGAATTCTTGAGGGATAGATGTCTTAGGCAACATGTAATAGAGGGAACAAGAGGTTCAAGAATTTTGGATTTGGTCATAGCATCAGAAGAGTTGATAATAACTGAAATAACATCTCTCCACCCTGTTGGAGAGAGAGAGAGAGAGACCATGTGGTTTTGACTTGGAAGATGAATACACATGCAGGAGTATCAAAAAAAGGGAATGTATGCAGAATTATAAACATCATCTACTCCAATTGCTTATCTACACTTCAAGTCTTTGTGATTTCTTCTACCTCTAGTATTGATATGTACTCCTGACTACATTCCTCCTGATTTTTCTACCACTGTTCTGTCACTTCTCGTTTCATTTAACAATCTTTTAAAGTAATCACTCCAGACATCCAGAATAGTTTTATCTCTTGTTTATTTGGCATCTTTGTCATCTCAGATTCCTTTTCTTATTGAAGCAACTTTTAAATGCTGCTTCACTTTGTTTACATTTTTCTGTCTGGTTTCTACGAGCATATTGACTGTTGGGAATTTCCACCATGCTTTTCTCTTTTCCAGAACTCTTTGTCTGATTTCTGAGCCCATCATGGAATTTTCATTTGTCTATTTTTGCAGACAACTTTACCACATGGCCTCCATGGCTGAATCAATCAATGTTTTACTCAGGATTTGCCACTGAGTCTCTAAGATTTAATTCTTATTTTCAAATTCTTTTATTGTGTCTTGAATATTATTTGTATAACTGAGTCTACAGTTCACCTCTAAAAGCTGCTTGACTTTGATCTGATTTGAGTTTTAAAACTTTTGAGCATATTTTGCTTTTCAATATAAAATTCATTTCTGTTCTGCTCAAAAGCTGATCAATTACTATTTTAAACCCCCTGGAGCATACATACTCATGTTCTGAACCTGCATGAAGATATCACTATCAAAAATAACAAAATGAATGAAACTTTTCTTACTTCTTGTGTTATCCCCTTCAGGTGAATTTATGCACATCTTTATATTGAAATATAGTAATGTCCTCAAGAGAAATCCAACAGTTACTTACCGTTATTATTGGCTTGGTCTCAAACCTTTCTATATGTCTAGTATTCATTGTGAATACAAGATATATGGAAATCCTTGTGAATAGGAATCAAAAATATATTCCTGGTGTATACATTTCTTAAACTAACAGTATTTCTTCTGTTCAAAACAGGCCTATTTGTAGGCATATGAATGAGTGAGCTTCTCAAGTGCATCAAAGAATAGAATTTGTTTTTAGAAGAATAGATGCTACTTGATAGTTTGATATGCAGTTTAAAAGTTGAATGAAGAGAGTTATTAATGCTTTTTTTTTTTTTAAAGCATACTTGGAGTGTATCGTAGAGAAGAATTAATGAGAAAGAGGTTCATATGTTTGTAATATAGGGATTTCTTGGGGATGGGGATGCTGAAAAATGCTAAACTAAGAAGAGGGACAGTTTATAAAGGTAATACAGATTTGCAAGAGGAATGAAATGAACTTTAGAATGAAAAGATTATAACCTATGGATTGCACTGATGGAAGTGGGCAGAAATTAACAAGAATGATATGAGGAATGGTAGTGGATCGGAAGGTCACAGGACATATACCGCAAAATTAGGCAAAAAGCTAAGCACAAAGGATTGCTTAGATGATGAAAAGTATTAACAACTAAGAATAAAGAAATTAATCTTCTTTATGTAAGGTTCTGGGTTTCTTGGGGATGAAGAAGTGATAGAGAAAATCCAGGAATACAACCAAAATGGCAACAGGTTTAATGAATGCTCTCTATGAGGATAGCTAAAGTAGCTGGTTGATAGGTGAGAAAAAAAAAGACATCATAGAAACACATAAAGTTACTAAGGACAGAAAAAATTTTTCAGTACATCAGAAGTGGGAAATCAATCCTGTAAGTTTTGTGTAAGTGTGATTATCAAAGACAATGAAGGCTACTTTTTTTTTTGCTTAGAGAGAATGAAGAATGAGTTGACATATGGTTGGGAGTGCTTTGCCAATCGAAATTTAAGAAGAGGTAAGACAAGTATTCTGAGAATAATAGTGTTGGCCTCCTATGATGAGTATTTGTACTCTGTGACGATGTCCATATAATAACAGCTGTAGCAGTAGTAATATAAGGAATAAGAACAGCACTGAAGAATCACCCCAACCTTAAAAATTTGTAAGCATGACACCACCACAGCAGGTATCTGTATACTAACACAGGGTTCCATTGATAAAGTAATTTGACTTTGGCAGAATATTGGAAATAAGAACTACAGTTCTGTATTTATTATGTCATATGTACACATGTTGTTACTGTAAAATAGCAACATGAGTAATATCAATATGTCAATTTACACACAAGACTTGTCTATAACAGTACTTACCACATAAGTGGTAAGTATTGTTACAGTACTTCCATCTGGATGAGACAGAATTGAAACTGCTGTTTCAACCCTTGCACATGGGGGGGGGGTTCTGTTAACTTATTTCCAAGCAGTGTGTTAATAATGATAACAAGGAACGCATTTAAAAACCATTAAAGGATATATAAATCCACTACAAAACCTAGTTAAAAGATTTTTCATCTAGTCACTTATCTCTTATATGAAAGGAGTCTGATAAAGAATTGTAATAATACTTCGAAAATCATGGCAGAGGCTTAATGCAGTGGAACAGCTTTGAGAAAGGTTTAAAATGTTATTTAATTCTTCTAATATTTCATCTGTTATTAAGACATTGTCAAACACACACGCACGCACACAAGTGACACAAAACTAAGGGAAACACCTGGATGAGGTGCCCTCTGTGAGCACCTGCTGGTCACCTCAGATGTAAACTGGGAATTATTATTGTTTTCCATATTTTGGGAAGTTTAATGTAATCATATTTATTTAAATTCGGCTGATTTCTGATAGTAGCTGCAGATTCCAAAGATAGTCTTTCTCTTCTAAATTTACAATGAAGCATAATGGTCTTTTTCCAATTGATTTTATTTTGATTTTAAGAGGAACCTGTGGCATAGTAAATTAAATAATAAAGAAACACGTAAAAACCACAGTGATATCTTTAATTAGTAAAAGGACAAATATTTCGTACTAAAATTAATAGTACATCTTCCGTGTCTGTTACAGAAATAGGAATGGAATACAAGCAAACCGTTCAGTGGATCACCTATTAAAATACAATTGTTACCGCATACTAGGAAATAATAGAAAATAACAAATTTAATCTATTAAGATAAATGGTTTTTTACATAAGATAAAAATCTCCCAGATCTTTGAGAGAGAAAGTCAGTTCTATTTAAATTCGATCGGTGTAAGATAGTTTCACAACTTTCTTTGAATAAGCGTTCATATTTGAATCTGCATCTATGGAGGAGAACAGCTTTATTCCATTGAACACTATGAGTAGAGTAAACCCACATTTACTGGCATATACATTTACAAAAAGTCTGTGCACCACATGTCTCAAAAATTTGGCATTCTTAAATCTCTAATTCATAGAGCACATACAGTTTGCTCTTCCCCAATAATCTTACAACAAGAACTTTCCATCATTAAAAAGTTAATGGAATTAAATGATTACAATTCCAATAAAATCCAACAGATACTTGACTCTTATGTTCCAATACCTACAGTTTCTTCAACAGTCCACAGAGTTCTTATTCCGTACATTCCAGGAATCTCAGAACCTATAGGTAGAATTCTGAAAAAGTATCAATTGATTCCAACACATATTCCTATCAACAAAATTTCTTTTTTATTACCTTCTACAAAGGATAAACTGTCTTCTGTATGGCTGGTGTTTACCAAATACCTTGCGAATGCGATGTCTCTTATTTTGGACAAACTGGCCATTCTTTGAAAAAAAGAATAAAAGAACATCAATATTATATTGATTATAACAAACCTCTGAAGTGTGGTCTGGCACAGCACAGTATTGACGCTACTCATAGTGTCCAGTGGGATAAAGCTGTTCTCCTCCATAGATGCAGATTCAAATATGAACGCTTATTCAAAGAAAGTAGTGAAACTATCTTACACCGACCGAATTTAAATAGAAATGACTGTCTTTCTCTCTCAAAGATCTGGGAGACTTTTATCTTATGTAAAAAACCATTTATCTTAATAGATTAAATTTGTTATTTTCTATTATTTCCTAGCATGCGGTAACAATTGTATTTTAATAGGTGATCCACTGAACGTTTTGCTTGTATTCCATTCCTATTTCTGTAACAGACACGGAAGATGTACTATTAATTTTAGTACAAAATATTTGTCCTTTTACTAATTAAAGATATCACTGTGGTTTTTACGTGTTTCTTTATTATTTAATTCAATTGATTTTATGATCCATATCTAAATCATGGTTCACAAGGCCTGACTGACAATAGTAATGACTGCAGATATACATATTTTTTTGTGTTCTTCCATGAATATGTTTGCTAATCTTCCTGTCTGTCCATAGTAGGCCAATCTGCAAGAACAGAGTAATTTATATACTCCAGGCACAGAGAGAGAGAGAGAGAGAGAGAGAGAGAGAGAGAGAGAGAGACGATCTATAGTAGAATATATAATGGAAGAATGCTTACATTATAGCTTAAAAGCCATGCAGAGATTGTATTTCTTTAAGATTCTGGTTATTTTTTCTGAAGTGCCTTGGACACAGGGGATGATGACATTACTAAAGTCTTTCTGAAAGAGAACGTTGAGGAAGGATTTATTATATTTTTGACATTGTGTGAACTGTAGACATTAGATACGAAGGTGTGGTGTATATTATTAAGGATATTATGGATTCTAAATCCATACCTCTAGTTCAATCCTTTGTTGTTGTAATTAACATGTCATCAAAAAGGCTTTGCTTTGCTGCCATCAGCACCCTTAGTACTACCCATACTTTTTCCATTGTTCCAAAGCAAATGCTGTCACTAAACTTAATGTTTGACATTCAATGTGATATTATTAATATTATTGTGAGGGCACCTCCATGCAGTCCGAAGACTCATCATGGAAGAACCAAACTATTCACACAATCTATCATACCTCTCCTTGAGCCCATTAACAGATAAAGCACTCACAACTGACTCTGGCAAACCATTTCACTCATTCACAACTCTTCAAGCAAAATCTAGTCCTCACACCCCTACTAACCACACCTATATTCAAATTCATGGATGATCCCTTGTTCTAGTCCCTCTAGGCAAGTGCTGAAACATTTCCTCTGCATCAATTCTATAAAACCCTTTAAGCAACTTGAATGTTTCTATCATATCCATTTTTTTTCTCCTATCAACCAACTTCTGCATTCCACAAATCACTCACAATCTTGGTCGCTCACCTCTGAATCTTCTCTGCCACTTCATCATCCCTAAGAAACCCAGGTGATCAGACTTGAACACAGTAATCCAGAAGTAGACGTATCAAGGCCTTATAAAGAGGAATACCAACTTCCTTATCTCTAATTGTTAATGTGTTCTTCAATATCCAAGTAATCATATGGGCTACCTCAGCAACATGTTCTCTAAACCCTAACTATCTGTCTATCACCACCCCTAAATCTCTAGCTTCATATATTTCATGGAGTACAGTGCCATCAATGTGATACACAGCTTGCAATCTATCCCAAAATGCAAAACTTTACATTTCTCGACATTAAACTGACACCCATTAACTTTTGCCCAAACTAATCCTATTTAAATCATCCTGCAAGATCTCCACATCGTCTTGATTAACTATTACCTCTACCTAATTTTGCATCATCAGCAAACAACTGAATATTGAAGTTATCAACACCCTCCTCTTCAGTTCACCTCTATCATAGCATGGCAGGAGACTTACAATCTTCACCTACTTGCTCTTCAGTTTTGCATCTTCTAACAACTCCTTTACATCCTCTCTCATAGAATACTTCTCACGTCTCAAATCATTTGTGTCAGCTAAGACAATCATTTCCTTTGACTTAACTTTTTGCATCTGGATGGTGTAATCCATATCTGTAACACAGCTCCAGAAATAGAGAATAACATTTGGATTGAGATCACCAGTATTCTTTTTTTATCTTTACCTCTTAAAAGAGATCTATCATCTTGCCAACTCAGTGCCATCAAGAATCCATGCAAAGATAGCAGTATAGTCACTATGAGGACTGATAAGAGGAGTGCTACTGCTATTCTTAATAGCAGCAAATGTAATAAAAGAATGGACATAAATCTCAGGGACTGCTCCACTTACATACCTTTAGATTATGCTCCCACCAAATCTCTGATCAAAAAATTGAAAAGTCTGCTCAAAAAAAAAAAAAAAAAAAAAAAAAAAAAAGATTTTTTATGGCCTCCTGAAATCACAAAAAGAAACCAACCCCTTCAAGTTGTTCCATCCTCCAGATATATGGATTACCAAAATTACACAAACCTAATTCCCCTAAGATGTATAGCAGATGCTACAGATACCCCATGCTATAAATCTGCATGACAGTTGGCAAGCTCTCTTAACACTCTCATTCGTTATACCACTTCCTATATTAAAAAAACTCTACCCATTTTAAAACATCTATCGAGAATTTAATGTTAAATAATACAGATATTTTGATTAGCTTTGATATCAGCTCACTGTTCACCAATATTCAGGTTTTCAATGCATTAGGTAGTAGCAATTTTACACCTAGGGATGAAATTCACTTATTGCCTAAAGACATTCACTACCTGCAATGTGATTTGAATCCATAACCATTTATTAATTGATGAGTAAGGCATTCTACACTCAGCAAACCAGTCTGGCAACTACTTGGAAAAGCAGTTGTGAAACCAGTTCATAAATTGAAAATTTATCTAGACTCCAAATTACAGGCTTCAACAACCTTTCCATATTGAAAAATGTATTTAAACAAATAGATACTGCAAAAAATTTTTTTTATTATTAGTAATAAAATGTAAAATATGCATAATAATGACAGTGGACTAATATAAAATCTTTTTTTTGCATACTGAAACCACATGTGGTTGGAGCTGCTTGCACTAACCACATATATCTTTGCTACTACTTTTATACCAATCTTTTCAAATAACCATTTTAAATTCTTATGCACATATGGAGTCTTACTTTAAGGTCTTCCAAGGCTTCAGCAATAGCATGATTACAAGATGTCTGTTGTTTATCAACCTGAAGGGTATTACCCATAATTTTTTGAAATTTGTGACATTGATTCATAAGTTGAGAAGAATGGTTAACTACCAAAAGCAATCCATCTACCTATTTAACAAAAGAAAAGAAAATCATTAAGATCTCAATGACAATTTGTGGAGAAGATACAAGTATACTTATTAACAATTTTATTCCTTTATTGATATCTTTTTAGTGCAAGCACAAGGCTCATGCAGGAAGCAGCCTAAAGAGTAAAATATTATGTATGATACATACTTATTGTTATTATTACATTATATACATATTAATAGCAATAACACTTTTTGATTTACTATACACACATCTAAATTATTATTATATTTAAGAGCATCTCCATGGAGTCAAAGGCTAATTGTGGAAGACTCTTACTACACTTACTTGCACAATAATACCTATCATACTGGTACTTGAACTCATTCACTGTCTTTTCCTGGATTCATTTTCTCCATATACTATCCCTGGATGCCTGTCCATCAGCCACTCTCTTATCCATATCCTCAGCTTCAAATCCAACTCTATTTGCTCTTTTTTATGCGAGCATTCTATGTAGCATCCTGGTGGATGCCTTTGCAAAGTCCAGCAGTATCACAGCCATTTCCTTTATCCAACTCAATTCACTTTATTATATATATAATATTCATCCAAGCTCAATTTGCTTCCTCAGCCTTAAGTTAAAAGCTGGTTATATTCCACTAATATTAGTGGAATATAACTATTCCACTAATATTTCATCCCTAGCGCTACCCAAGGGACTATGAGTTGTGGAAATACCTTCTGAATATGAATGCTGTGCCGAACAAAGCAGGCTTTTTGCAGCAGCCTGGTTTTAAAAATTGTTCCCATAATAATAGGTGCCTAAAGCACCTATTATTATGGGAACAATTTTCGTTTTCTTTTGCCAAATTCGTTCGACTTCGACTTGCAACTCATGATACTTTATAATTTTTTTCAGTTTCCTTTTCATCAATTCAGCTATCTCCTGGTACAGATATTATGATAAACTGAACACACTTGTTTTCACTTTTTTCAATCACTGTTATATCAGGTGTATTACATTCCAAGCTTTTTTCAGTCTGGATTTTGAAATCTCAGAGTATTTTAGCTTTTTCATTCTCAATCACTTTTTGGTCAACTTCATGCTTCCAATAGTCTATAGATACTTTAAACCCGTACTTTTTACATAAATGCCAGTGAATTATCTTAGCTACATTATTGTGCCTTTTATGGTACTCAATTTGTGCGATTTTGCTGCACCCACTTATAATGTGGTCTACTGTTTCTTCCTTTTCTTTACACAATCTGCATTTACTGTACAAGTACAAGAACCAACATAATGTTTGTTCTTGTGCTGCAAAAATTACCGACTCCATTTCTTTCTTTAGTGCTCCATTTCTCAACCACTGCCAGGTCAGGTTGCTGTCAGTGCTGTCCTCCATGCTGTGGAGGTATTTTTCCATCTTTCAGTTCTCACTTTTACTTGGTTGGTCCTGTACTCCAATTTTGTCTCCATGGGTTTGAATAAACCCTCTTTCCTTACGTCAGTTAGAAATTTTTCCACTGTTTACTGCAGATAATCATTCAGATTTCATTTTTCTTCTTCAACAACTTGCTTTACTTGTAATAATCCTCTGCCTCCTTTTTTCCGTGATAGGTAGAGCCTATCAATGTCACTGTAAGGATTGATGGCCTGGTGCATTGTCATTAATTTTCGAGTGTTTCGGTCTAAATTCTCCAATTCTAGTTGGATCCATTCAACAATGCCTGCTGGATATCTCAGAACAGGTATGACTTAAGTGTTAATTGTTTTTATCAAATTTCTAGCATTAAGCATTGACTTAAGGAGTTTTTCTTAGTCGCCTTATGTATTATGCTCTAGTTTTTTCTTTGATCTTATTGTGCAGAATTTCTGATGCTTCTAAAATTCCCAAATATTTGTAGCTATCTTTGAATTTTATTGCCTTGATCTTTTCACCATCGAGCAGCTTGATTTCGTTCAGATCTTCAAACTTTCCTCTTATTATTCCAGCAATAGTGCATCTGTCTAAGCCAAAATCTATTGATATATCTTGACTGAATATGTGCACAGTATTAAGCAATGATCCGAGTTCATTCTCTGATTTTGCATATAGCTTCAGATCATCCATGTATAAAAGGTGAAATATCTTTGCACTTTTTTTGAGCAGTTTAATAACCAATAAACAGTTTTATTTAAAATTCTAATTAAGAGGATCAATGACAAGATAAACAATAAAGGAGATAATGAGTCTCCTTGAAAGATACCTCTTTTTATGTTCAACTCCCCAATTTCTTCTCTATTCAGAACCAATGTGGTTTTCCAATTTTTCATGTTGGTTTGCAAAAATTTTTGTACGTTTTTGCTAATACCTAATAGTTCTGTGCAGTTTAAAATCCAACTATGAGGCACTGAATCAAATGCCTTTTTATAATCTATTCAAGCCATATCGAAGATAGGTTTTTCTACGTTTGCAAATCATTTTATCAATCAACAATTGGTCTTTTTGTGCCTCTTGATTTTTTGCTGCTACATTTTTGTTCAACTGGAAAAAGAAAATTTTCTTTAAGATAGCTGTATATTTTGTCAGCTAGTATATCTGTGAGTAGCTTAAAAGTTGTTGGCAGGCAGGTTATTGGTGAGAAGTTTTCTGGCTTTCGACCTTTTTCTTTATCCTTTATTATTAAAAACGTTTTTCCTGCTGTGAGTCACTCTTCTTTGCTTCGTCCTTCTAAAACATCATTAAATTGGTTAGCAAGTCTTTCATGTAAGCCTGTCAGATATTTTGACCAGTAGCCATGTAATTCATCATCCTGGGGTTGTTTTATCCTTTTAGCTTGCTTTTGAACCATTTCAGTTGTTATTTTCAGTTGGTCCATTTTTTGTTCTTGAAATTCGTTCGTAATTTGTTCAATCCACTTTGCCTTATTATTGTAGATCTTAGGGTTGTCCCATAGGTTTTGCCAAAATTTAAGTGTATTTAAAGGAGTAAGCAAATTACTCAGGCAAGATTTCCATTCAAAAAAACCATGCTGCTTTCCAGAGATTATCATATTTCTCTCCACACACTCCTGAATTCTGCCATTTATTAATTTCTCCAACACCTTAACCACCACTAATAGGTCAGTAGCTTGTTACTCCTCTCTTGCAGTCTTATATATATAAAAGAGAGACAAGCCTTATAAACTCAATGAGTGTATTAGCTGATCAGAGCAGGTTTTTTAAAACATCCATGACAACAATGGGATCTGAACTCACAACATGGGTTAATACATGGACTGATCTAATCCCATATTTACGTTAAGATTTTGCGCTAATAAAGGTTCTGGATAGTTGGTTTCAAGACTGTATAATGAATGGGCAGGTTATTTAATGCTTCTGTGAAACTGGTGATTTTTAAATGTTTCATTGTGTTTTCTGTTAGCATAATTATTATTATTTTTTTATAGTATATTACTGCTAAATTTTGCATATTTATTGTATTTGGAATATTTCCTGATATTTTATTGGAACACTGTAATGTTCAAGTAGTACTGTAAAATGGCACCAAAACCTCACAAAAACAAACCAGAAACAAAGAGACATGATAGACTGGATAGCGAAATTGTTAACAAAGAGACTTGTTCAAATGAATGGTAGCATGCCATTTCAGAAATTAACTAGAATATCGAGAATGAATAAACTTTGGCAATACTAAAGTAAAATAAATTATTACACGAATGATAATACACAGGTAATGTATAAGAAATGAGTTAAGAAGTGTGAAGGAAGATTAGGAGAGATGAAACAATGGATGCAAAGTGAATGAGAGTAGGAGTGAGAGAGAGAGATAGTTATGAGAATGATAGAAAGGGGAGAGAATATGAGAACTAGGAGAGGAGAGGGAATGAGAGGAAGGTGAGACAGGACCAACAGTGCAGGAACAAGAATAGAGAGATGACAAGAAGTCAGGTATGTGGGAGCAAGTAGATAAAATGAGAGATGGTGAGCAAGAAAGGAACAGAGTGGGAAGAGGTGTGATGTGTAGTGATTCAATGATCTGTAGATTTCAAGATAGAATGCTACAGGAGCATTTGCTTGGAGGAACAACAGACAGTGCAACTATGGCAATTAAGCAAGGTGAGAGAGTGGATGAGATGATTATGCTGGTGGGTAGGGATGAGTTGAAAGGCAGTGTGAATTAGGTGGCAAGCGATCTGAGGTTCTTGCTTGAGGATGTATGGCGAAGATTGAGAGGAGGAAAACAGTGAGTGCATTATCCAGGTATGATAGCCAGAATGTATTGAAAGAGAGGCTTGGATTATATGGATGCTTAGGGTGCATTTGAGAACAAAAAGGAATTGTATGCAACAGAGATGGCCTGCATTTCAATAAGAAAGGATGAAAGGCATCTGGAGAGAATGTTATTCTCTGAACAAGTGAGAGTGTCTGTGCAAGGAAAATAGAATTATCAGAGAGCACGATATTGGGAGTAGGTCTCTTGTGGAAATAGACACGTGGAAGAAGTGGGAAACACATGGTGTAATTAAAAATTCAGTGGAGTCTGGAGGAAATAATGACAAGTATAGAAACATGGACAATGTGATGATTCTTTATACTAATGCATGGAGTATCAATGAATTAGTGGTGCTGACAGCCTCAGCTTGTCCAAAGATTTTTAGAATCAGTTAGACATGTTTGACAGAAGATGATATACTGACAGGAATAGAAGTACCAGGGTATAGCATTTTTTGGCAAGATAGAAGTGCAAATGCAATATTGGAGTATTGTCGATGATAAGTGATGAGCTGTGTCCTATCAGAGTGGAGGATTTGAAGAGCAATGGCACTAATGGTTTTGAGAGTATATAGTGTGCAGTGGAGGTAGGCAGGAAAGAATATTTAAGTGGGGTATTGCTATAAGCCAGGAAACACAGAGGGTGAAGAGAAGATGATGTTCAGGCAGTTGAGCTTGGCAAATAAGGAAAGAAAAAGAATAATCATCACAGGAGATTTTAACTACAGAAGTATAAATCGGAAAAAGGAAACTGCATGTAGCAGTAAAGAAATGGAATTTCTGGAATTCTTGAGGGACAAATGTCTTAGGCAACATGTAGTAGAAGGAACATGAAGTACAAGAGTTTCAGATTTGATCACAGCATCACAAGACCTGATTATAAATGAGATGTCGTCTCTGCCCCCAGTTGAAGAGAGTGACCATGTGGTTGATTTGGAGGATGCACAGACATGCAGGAGTAACAAAGAGAAAGGAACTGATGTGGAATTATAAAGCAGATGATTATTATAATCTTAGAAATCAGTTTGGAACGATTCCATGAATGGAGGAATTGGAAGGGTGGCATATCATCATTGCATGAGAAGTGCAAGTGGTGAAGAAATGTTTATCAGGAGCGAGTTATATAAATTGAGTAAAACAGAGAACACAATTGATGTAAAGTGGATGACAGACAATATCAAATGAGTAATGCAGGTGAACAAAGGTTATGGAAGATATATAAGGAGAGGAATGGACAGCAGATGTATGAAGAATATAAGACTTGGGCAAAGTAAGGAAGGAAAAACTGGAATATGAGAAGAGACTGACCCTGAAATCGAAATAAAAAGAACATATTATTTATTATTATTATTCTTACGTGACACCTCCAAGGAGTCAAAAGACTCATCGAGGGAGAGCAACTTTACAACTCTCCGTCTCCACAACTTACTCCACCAACTCAGCAAAAGGTTACTACAATCATCACCCAAAACAACAACACCTACCACAATGAGTAGTATTTTTTGTATGTAAATTGTGTGTTCTCAAGGTTGATTTGTCTGTATGCAGGATGAAAAACCTGGTTTCTGGGAGAAAAAACCCTACTACCTCCATATGAGATCAGCTAACTCATATTGAATTGAAACAAATCCACATAAAGATTCCTCTCATCACAACGAGAATTGAACTTAGGTGTTTTCCAATTGAAGCATGCAATGTACCATCATTCTTTCAATTGCACTACGGAGGTGCTTAAGAACATGTCATAAATGTGGAGGAAAAACAAGGCATAAATTCAGATTGGCCTTTCATATCATCTACAAAAACCATCAAAGTCAATTGGCAAATCATCAAAATATCATACAGAGAATTTAATACAGGTAGGTATTCAAAAATCCGGCAACCTCAGGACCTGAAGGGTGCCGAATTTCGGATGATTATATATGCTATATATTTTTAACAGAAAAGGACTACCTGTACAGTCCTTTAAAGAAAGAAAATTAAACACTAAATGAAAAGCTTATGAAATTTTAATGTTCACCAACTAAATATAACGGTTCTACAGAATTTTAATTAATAAAATGTTGATGGTGGTGGTGACCACTGTAGCTTCTTCCTGCTTCCTAGCTATTTTCTTGAATATATCATGCAGTGTCTGCTGCTTCATATTTGGGTCTTTCTCTAATAAGTTTATCTTGGAGCAAGTAAACATTCATGATTTCTTGTTCACTTACAAAACTTCGTTGCTCTAGTCCAGCCAGCAGTTCAGTTGTCAACGTAATTAACCTGTCAACAGAGATTCTTTCTCTCACCTCTTCCTCATTTTCGTCACTGCTTTTATCTTCATCACTACCTTAGAGGCATTTCTCTCCAGACTTTTAACCATATCTACAATTTCAGAATCAGTGTAATGATGAACTGTAGGCACATTATCATCGACATTCACCCATTCCGTTAAAACATTTTCATTTATCCTTGATGAAAGCTCCTTGGCATCAGGATTAGTTACATCTTTAACATAAGCAAGAAGTTCCTGTATAAGCTGTTTTTCTTTGGGAACCCTAAACCCTGCAATATTATTTTCAGTGTCTTCATTAGAATGAGAAGTAAACATTAAACTTGGCCACAATTTATGCCATCCATTTTTCGGTGTTGATGTTTTCACAGACTTCCACACATTGGCAACACAGTACACTGCATCCTTAATGTTGAATTCTTTTATGAACTTCTGTACTGGGGTGCCTGAATTAACTGAACTCACTAGGCGCCTCATTAACAGGGATCGATACTTACACTTCATAGAACATATAATACCATTGTCCTTTGGATGAATTAGTGATGTGCAGTTGGGTGGGAGGCAGACAACAAAAACATTATCTTTCACTAGAAGATTGGCTTTTGGATGTGCGGAACAATTGTCTAAAATAAGAAGTATCTTGCAATTAGGGTCTAATCCAACCGAGTTACAGTGAGCCCTAGCCTCAGGAACAAAACAGTTTTGAAACCAATCCAATGTAATATCAGTGGTAACCCACCCCTTCTTGTTGGCACGGTAATGGACAGGAAACTGTGTCATATTCCTGAAGGCCCTCGGATGTAAACTCTTTCCGATAACGAGCAACTTACATCTATGGGTACCCGCAGCATTAGAGCAGCACATTACCGTGACGTGATCCTTCGAAGCTTTAAACCCCGATGGCGATTCTGCATCCTCGGTTGTTAGAGTTCTTTTTGGCATACATCTCCAAAACAAGGCAGTCTCATCAGCATTGTACACTTGTTCAGGACTTAAATGTTCATCACTAACTAACTTTGCAAATTCATCCACATATGCACTAGCTGCATCTTTGTCTGCTGAACATTTTTCCCCACACACCGCACGAAACTATAAGCCATGTTGCAACTTGAAATGATGCAGCCAACCTTCTGAATATTCACACTTGTGTTGCAATCCCAGCTCTTCATGAAACATTTTGGCTTGTTCCTTTCATAAATCATCAGAAATTTCCACACTTTCACTTACACGAAAATTAAACCAGGTAATGAGAACTTGGTCCAGTTCTGAACTTTTTCCCTCTATCACGTCACTGAATTCCTTACAAACATTTGGTTTTTTGATACACTGTCAGAAAAGAACTTTATCAGTTTTTTTTCTGATTTTTAATATCATACTGTTGAATAGCCAATGTCATATGTTTCACAAATGGTTCGCATAGACATGCCACTATCAAGTATTTTTAGCACTTCCACTCTCTCTCTCTCTGCGATCAACAATGCATGATGTTTACGTTTTACACCACCTATTTTCTTTGCTGATTCCATAATAGGGGCTATACAGCAGCAAATAAATGATAAAATGAGAAGGAATAAGCAGATTATCGCAATGCTTATCAACTACAGGGCCATTAGCACATAAACATAAACAGAAAACAGTGGCGTGCCAAAGCAGTAAATTTGAAAATGCATGCTCCAAAATCCATGCCAGAGATCTGAAGGAACCGGATTACGGATGGCCGGATTTTTGAATGCCTACCTGTACTTCATTTATATCATCAATTTCTGATATGTATCCCCCAATGGGTGTTCAGCTTACTATGACAGCACTACATAATTAATTTTACATTATTATTAATCTGCTACCAACAATTTTCCTCCAAATTAGTCTATTACTTGTGAGCACTCCAATATTGTCATATCTAACATTTCATGCTTCTCAGCCACTGATGACTGAATCAATCCACCTAGACCTTGATCTTTCTCTAGATCTCTTCCCTGCCATCTTGACATCTAACCTTTCCTCACCCATTCTATTTAAGTGGCCATACTACTTTAGATTAGCTCTACTGACACATTCTTGAATGCTAATAATGTCAAGGTCCTTTCTAATATATTAATTTTTTAATATGATTCTGCCATTGATGTCATTGGATTGATCCTCTAATTTTTCTCAGAACCCTCATATCTTTGGTCTCTAGTCTTTGATCAAGTGCTTTATTTCTAACCCAACTCTCAGATTCATAACTGAAAACTGATTTGAATACTGTATTCTATACTGCTAGTTAGGTGTTATTATTATTATTATAATAATAACACCAAGGAGTCCTTAGACTCATCGAGGGAGGCCCTAAACATCATGTCCATCACAACTATTCGACATTCACTGTCATAGCATCCACAACCGACTCAGGCAGCTTATTCCACTCATTCACCACTCTAAAAGTAAAAAGCCCAGCTCTAACACCCTTACTAATCACACTCTTGCCCAGCTTTCATTGATGTCCCCTAGTCCTCCCACCACCAGTCCTGTTCTTAAAAATATAAAAGCTTGTGTGCCCCAGGTGAGGATTAGCCAGGTGTTTTGGCTAATTTCTCTCTTATCCCATATAAATTTATTCAGCTGGCTACCCACCATACCAACTTTGATTATTGTGTTGTCCAGATTTAAAATACCATCTTCTGTGTCTAAATAGCTGAAATATTTTACTTGTTTTATAGATCTCCATTCAGAATGTGGCCAAAGCTTTCAATGCTCCTGCCTATTTTCATAGTTTTGGTCTTTTTGTTGCTGATTTTCATGCCAAATTTATTGCAACTATTATTCAATATAATTAGAGAATCTTGGAGACTTGCACTAGATGTGTTTAGGAGTACAACATTATCTGCATAAAGCAAAGAGCTAAGTTTGACATCTCTGATTCTAATATCAGGGCTAAAGCCACTTTCTTTCATAATGTGATCCATATAGATGATGAATAAGAATGGAGATAACGTGCATTATCTCCATTATATTACCCCTGATTTTACATCAAACCATCTTCCTGTATTTCCATCAATTCTAACTGCTATCTAACAACTTAGAAATAGGCTATGTATTGCACTGTACAATGTTCAATTCACACCATACAACTGAAGTGTTTCGAAAAGTTTTTCTATGGGCACCTTATTGTATGCCTTTTCCAAATTACAAAACTTAAGTACATATCCTTGTCACATTACCACAGTTTCTCAACTATTTATATTAAAGTGAAAATCTAATCTTGACAATTTTTATTTGGTCTGAACCCAGCTTATTCTTCTTCTAGTTTCTCTTCCACAATCTTTCTCAACCTTTTTTTCAATTATGCTTGCATAAATCTTACCTGGAACACTTCATAGAGAAATTCTTCTATAATTCTCACATTCAGCTTTATTCTCTGTTTTATTATTATTAGTTTATAGATGGGTACTGTGAGAGCTCTACTCCAATCAACAGGAATTTGATCTTCTGACAAGACCCTCTGAATTATGCAGTGTAGCCACTGCAAAACTTTTATACCTTCATACTTTAGCATTTCTGGTCGAATATCATCTACTCCAGCTGCCTTTCTTCATTTCAAGTTTTACAGCTTTTTCTGTCTCAAGTATTGATATGTAATCCTCTCTGGTATGGTTCTGTCACTGCTTTGTTCTTTTAACAGTCTTTCAAAATAATTACTCCAGACATCTACGAAATCCTTCTCTACAGTTTCATGTCCCCTTTCATCATCTTTGATTCCTTTTATAGTACTCTTTCCTCCATTTTGAAGCCTCTTCAATAGCTTCCAGAACATTTTGCCACCTTCCTGATATTTATTTTCCATACTCTTACCAAAGTCTTCCCATGACTGGTGTTTAGCTACTATTACATAGTTAAGCTCTCTTGCATTTTTTTTTCTGTATTCTTTTAGTCACCTGACAACTATTTGATAGGAACTTTTGGTATGCATTCCTCTTTTCTAGGAATGCTTCTTTCACTTGTATCCACCATGGTATTCTTACTTTTCTATGCTTGTAGAAAAATTCATCACATACCTCATTAGCTGATTCAGACGATGCCTTCTTTAGAGTTTGCCACTTAGACTCACAAGGTTTAGTTCTTGTTCTCAAACTGCTTTAAATTTTCTTCAATAATGTCTGTATAGTTGAGTCTACAATTTACCTGTAAAAGCTACCCAATTTTAATTCTCTTTAAACTTTCTTATATACTGTTTTTTTTTTAATTTCCATTTTTTTAATATCCATTTTTATTCTGCTTTGTACTAAGTAATGGTTACATCCAATTTCATATCCTATGTACACTCTTGTATCTTGAACCAGCATGATGATTCACTATCAACAATGACATAGTTAATGAAAATTTCTTTTTATCTTGTGTCTTCTCTTCATGTGAACTTGTGTGCATCTTTATGTGGAAACATGATGTAAATAATGACTAGTCCATGTCCTGAGCAGAAATCCAGTAAATACCATTATTATTGACTTTGCCCTTTTCTCCAAATCTTACCAAAATGTTCCTATATGCATGGTGGGATCAGATCTCCAACAAGGACTATTTTTTCCATTTTCTTTATGTCAGCTGCCTGTTCTAATGACTGAACTGCCTGTTCAAAAAATTCCTTCACTTCTTCCTTAGAAGAAACTTCTATGGGACCATAGGCAAAAATAAGTTTCAATTGTCCATTTTCCCATTTTGAAGTTTGCCCACAAACTTCTACTTAACTCTACTTGAAACCTACCAATCAAGAAGCTTATCTTCATGTTTGGTGTTGACTGCTATTGGTAGTCCTTCCTTTCCTTGATAATTATTGCCTGAAAATAACATCCTGTACTTATTATTTAGTAAGATCTCAGCTGTTTTTGTCTTCTTTGTCTCAGTAATGTCAATTATGCCCATGTGGTACTTTTTCAATTCTTCTGCAAGGTTGATATCCTTTCCATTAATACTCCTTATATTGATGGCTCCTATCTTCAGCACTTCTGATGTTGGGTTTATTCTTTTCTTGTAGATGTTGAGTTGGAGCTCAAATAACACATTCATAATTTAATACTTATGTATACAAATTTAAAGTGGCTGGTGAGATGATATGATGCCCGACCCAGTGTAATAAAAACCAAGACCTGATATTAAATGATTTCTGGGCAGCATGTATAAGAGCATATGGATGAATTAGGCTTTGAGACAAAATATGTTATATCCTGTAACAATAACCATGCTCATGATAATATCATTCCTACATCCAATGTCTGTCATATGTAGAATGAATTTAAAAAATTAAGCTTTTTATTTAGAAATCTCCATGTTAATAGCTCTTTTATATTTGGGTTTTACTGTATCAATCTGAAGAAGTACATAATATTGTTGTACAAAACTATGATTTATTAAACTATCTTACTATTTTACGTGTGTTTTTTTTTGCCAGTATTAATTTCATGATTATGGGTGAATATTATTTTTTTATTATTACCCAAGACCCGCATGGAGTCAAAGACTCAGCTGGGAGGTCCTTTTATCATACACACAGCTCATCATACCATGCTTTAAACACACTCAAATTCTCTGCAGACACCAGACTCTCAGGCAAGGCATTCCAATCATTCACAACTCTGCATAAAAAAAAAACTGCTTCTCACTCTCCTACTCACACCCTCTTTATACAGTTTCCAGGGATGACCTCTGGTTCTTCCCTGATCTCCCACTATTTTCTGTAGAACCTCTCCAGCACTGATCCTATAACAAACACTTATTAACTTGAACTCCCCCCCCTCCCTCCTGTCCACCAGACTCTGCAAGGTGCATCTTATCAATCTTTTCTCATACTCAACACTCCATACCAAACATTCCAGAAAGGTTAGAAACTACCTTAGTCAGTCGCCTCTAGACCCTTTCCAACATCTCTTCGTCCTTCTGAAAACCAGGTGACCAAATCTGGGCACAATAGTCCATGTGGCCTAATCAAAGCCTTATACAATGGAACAAGAATCTCCCTACTTCTACAAGTCAGTGTCCTCTGCATCATTCCCAGAAGCCTTTGTGTTGTCTTCACAATTCTGGCTATGTGTCCCCTAAATTTCAGATCCTTATCCACTATCACCCCCAAATCACTTATCTCCTCCACCTCCAACAATATATCCTCACCAAGCATAAATTCTGCATCCCATCTTTGTTTTCCAAATTTTAAAACCTTACATTTTGCAACATTGAACTCACATTCCCATTCCTGTGTCTAATCACTCAATTTATTCCAAGTCTTCTTCTAAAGCCACAACATCTTCTCTACTCTTCATGGTTCATCCCAACTTTGAATCATCTGCAAACAACTGAATATCTCCATTTAAATGTTCACCAATATCATTAATATACAAGTTAAACTGCAATGGCCCTAAAACAGACCCCTGAGGCACACCACTAGTAACTTTCCTTTTCCTGGATATCGCTCCCCCATACACAACTTGTTGATACCTATCAGATAGCCAGTTTCCAATCCAATGCACCAATCTAATATCCAACCCCATCTGCTCTGGTTTGATTATCAACTTATCATGCGGTAATCTATCAAAAGCCTTTGCAAAATCTAAGTATATTACTGTGTATCCTTCTCCTCTGTCCAAGGAAGCAGTCACCTTATTGTAATAAGTAAGTAGATTAAAACATGACCTCCCTTTAGCAAATCCATGCTGTCCATCAAAGATACCATTGTTGTCAACTCAATTGTGGATCCTAGTTCTTACAAGCTTCTTCAACAACTTAACTACAACTCCTGACACACAGATAGGCATATAGTATAGTTTGATGCTTGAGTTCTATCACCTTCTTTATGAAGTGGTACAATCTTGTCCTCCTTCCACTCCTTAGGAACTTGACCCAGTGCAAGACTCGTATTAAAAAAATATGTCAAGGCCAGCGTCAACTCCCTGGCACATTCCTTCAGAATATGTGGTGATATATTATCAAGTCCCACAGTCTTATTTACATCTAGTTTGCTCAACTCCCCATACAGCTCTTGCTCACTTACAGTCAGTCTCTCCTCCCCATCATCAACTGCTCTCAATCTCTCCATGAAGTCACATTCACAAGATTGAAAGACCTTTATGAACTGCTCATTAAGTATCTCCACCACAACTTCCACAACAGCTGTCTTTATACCATTTTCTCCAATCACCGTCATCCTTCCATACTCATTCTTTCTTCATGAATTTGTGTGTGTGGGAATCCCTCTACATATGTGACTTATGACCACTTGTAGAGCCATCCCACTAATCCTATCACATTCTTTTCAATTACTGGTGTTTAGTCATGTAATCTAATGATTACTACTCCATCTGCAGTACAGTAATATCATCTGTGCATATTATTATTTGGGCCTCAGTCACTAAGAACATGCTGGCTGCCAAATTGTAGTGATTTCACTTGAATACCATGCTTTTTTATTTGAGATTTTCTTTCATTATTTCCTTTTGAAAACAGCAAGCAAGAGAAAAAGGAAAATGCAAAAGATAATTGATTTAGAAATATAAAAGTAAAAATAATAGAACAACAGATGAAAATGGAAAAAGCTGTTGTTGCTGTAGCACAGATTACAGTTCATATAGTACTTCCACCTTATGATCATACTGACTTATGATGGGGATTCCATTCTGATGTCCTTGTTGTAAGTCGAGAACAATCTGTGTTTGTGTGGTGAACAAAATAAATGTGCAGCACAACATTTTTCACTGGTATTCTAATCCTCTGTATTATTCATTACAAAACTATGAAGAATGGAAAGGAAACTGGATTATTCAGAAAATGAATGCTGAATACGATGAGACCAAGATGCATGTATATTGCGTCTAACACTCGTATGTTTTCTGTTTACAGGAAAGAAAATTCCAGAGTTCCAAAGTCCTTTTGTATACATGTAATTCTTCTAAATGTACAAGAGAGGCATCATGTGCATTATCAGGTATCTACTAAGGTTGATATATATTGTAGGTTTATTTAATTTTTTTTTTTTGTTTTTGTGCAAAAAACTAAAATGACTTTTTGCCTTAAGACTAAAATGAAGTGTTGTAGTGATCACAATTCCTAATTTAGATAGATAAATTCAGTTGAAATAGTACAGAATAATTTTCTCCCCTTATTCTCCATAGTCCAAACTATGAAAGCTTTCAGCTCTGACTTCTCTCTGTACCAGACCTCATACACTCTGTTTTATCACAGTCCTTTATGTTTTCTCCTAAAAACAGCTCTGTCTTCGTATCATTCACCATATACTCATAACTGTGATATTTGGCAAGCACAATGACAACCTTTTGCATCTCACTGCTGTTGTTATCTTTCACTTTTCTAAATAACCTGCATCTCTTTTTATCTGTTCAAATTGTTTAGCCTTACAACCATCACTATTTATTTAATGTAGCTCCCACCCACAAAAGATTTATTTGGAAACCAATAGTACATTTTTACCATAGATGGATTAAGGATATATATTTTTTGATACTGCTGGACCTGGCTAAGGCATTTGACAGGATACCACATGGAATTCTAATCCGTAAACTACGACATATGGGAATGGATATAGGGTTGGTGAGATGGATAGGTGGGTGGTTGATGGAGAGATATCAGAGAGTAGTTTATTCAGGAGTAGAGTCCAAAAGACGGCCTGTGACTAGTGGTGTGCCGCAGGGTTCTGTTCTTGGACCACTGCTGTTTAATTTGTTCATTGACGATATAGGAAAGGATCTAAGAGGGAACAGGTCATTTGTTTGCTGATGATGCAAAGTTGGGTAGGGCAATAGTGAATGCAGAAGATGTCAAAATCTTGCAGGACGACTTGGATAGATTGGAGTTCTGGGCTAAGGAGAATGGATGTCAATTTAATGTAACAAAATGTAAGGTTATGCATTTTGGGGTGAAAAGATTAGCAGCAGTATACCACATTGGTGGAACTGTACTCCAGGAAATTGATGAGGCCAGGGACTTGGGAGTGTTGGTGGATACGGAGATGGTTTAGGTGGCACATTGCAAAAGTGGCTAAATCAGCTCATCAACTCACTTGGTTGTTGAAAAATACTTTGAGGAGCAGAGACAAGCAAGTTATTGTACCTCTGTACCGAGCCTTGATAAAACCCCATCTCGACTAGTGTGCCAGATTTGGTCACCTAGGTTTCTTCTTGATGGGCAGGAGGTTGAGAGGATCCAGAGGCGAGTGACCAAGATGATAGCAGGTCTGTGGAATGAACCTTATGAGAACAGGTTGAAGATTTGTGGGTTGCAGAAATTAGTTGATAGGTGGAAAAGGGGAGATATGATTGAGACATTCAAATTGCTAAAGGGTTTCTATAGGATTAATTCGGAGGATATTTTTGAGATCAGGACTGGTGGTGGTGGGAGAACTAGGGGACTCCTATGGAAGCTGGGCAAGAGTATGGTTAGCAAGGGTGTTAGAGCTGGGTTCTTTACTTTTAGAGTGGTAAATGAGTGGAATAAGCTGCCAGAGTCTGTTGTGGGTGCTATGACGGTGAGTGAGTTCAAGGCAAGGTATGATTAGATACTGTGAGAATGTCACACTATGTGTGGACATGATGTTTAGGGCCTCCCTCGATGAGTCTAAGGACTCCCTGGAGTCGCCCGTAATAATAATAATAATAAAAATAATAATAACTCTATATTTTTTTTTTTTTGTATTTGTATTTATTGTTTACATAACCTGGTAACCTTGTTCCAGAAACCAAACATGGTACTTAGCAAGCCACTTCTGGCCTCCAATAATTGGGGTGATGGTAGTCTCATGTCTCACACCAGGTGATGAAATTCATCTTCCACATAAAGACAGTGACAAACATCCATGAGAACTGCAGGATTCAAACCCACAGCCTGTTGGTTGGAGATCAGATACACGTACAGCTGTTTACTCCTCATATCTAAATTCTCAATCACTATGCTCATGCTCACTCCTGAAAAAAACACCAGCCTGGTTCACCAAGTCGTCAGCCTATCCGCTCCCCAGCCAAAAGGCTGTGGGTTCGAATCCTGCCGTGGGCATGGATGTTTGTGATTGTTTGGAAAATACTAGTGGTAATGATGGGCAGCAGATGGTGTAGATGATGATGATAGTAGTTGCAGTTCGTTGTAGTTGGTGGATTGAGTAGTGGAGACAGAGAGTTGTAGAGTAGGTGCCCTCTCTCGATGAGTCTTTGGACTCCCTGGAGGTGTTATGTAATAATAATAATAATAATAATAATAACAATAATAATAATAAAAACAAACCATGAGTATCCTTTTATTCACACCTCTAATAATGGAATACACTTTAATTCCTCATTTCTTTCTTCTAGCTATATTTCACTCAATTATTTTACACACTTTCATTTGTATTACTAATTGTTTATCTCGTGCTGTATATGTTCCATCACATTTCTCAAATTCAATTCAGTTTTGACTCTTAACTGCATTCCCTTGCTTAGCATCACTTGTTATTTCTAAACATACCAGCAATCTTTTCACCACCATCACTCATACTCTTTTGTTCAATATTCTGTGCAGTACTGCTCAAAATCTTCTACCCTCTCATTTGATCCTTGCAACTAAAACTTTAGATTCAACCTAGAGGTTTAAGTGTGCTGGATCTGGTCATAGAATCACAGAACTTGACTGTAACCAACCTACTGTGCTGTGTTCTCTTGGGAAAAAGGTTCATGTGGTCTTGACATGCAGAATTCTCTGTTAAGAAGGGGTATATGTGGAATTACAAAGCATGTGATTATGACAATATAAGGGTCAGATTTCAGCAATGACATGGCTTAAGAATTTGTAGAGAGAGACATACTGCTGGTGCATGGGAAGTGGTCAATGGGTATTTGAAAAAAGCAGTATCAGACTCTATACCCACAATCAAAAGTATAAATCAAGTAGGAGTTAGATGGATGAATATCATCATTAAACAGTAGTTGCAGACAAAAAAAAATTGTAGAGGGAATTTAAAGAAAAAGATGATCAGCATGTCCATGAGCAGTATAAGGTGCAAGCAAGAAGAGTTATATGTATGGTAAGGAAAGCCATAGTTATTACTTACAAGAGAAAGCTAGCCGATGAGATCAAAAGAAATCCCAAAGAGTTTCTTTCCCTATATGGTAAGTAAAAGGAGGAATGACTATGGAAGGATGACTTTAATAAAAATTGCTGATGGTGGGGACCGGTCACTGGGCTGTCACGGCACATCAGGGCGTCCCCTCAGTGGTGGATGAAGGGGGGGGGAATGGTCGGTGGCACTACTTTGTAGGCCTCCCGGCTAGGTCCATGGGACCCACTAACCAACAACAGCTGTGGTCATATTGGGAGTTGGATGATTCTGGCAGCCCATTCCGTAAAAAATGCCACTATGTAAAGCATCATGTCTAAACAGAAAAGAATTAAAGCCCGGGTAGTCTCAATATGCCCGGAACAGTGGTGTCAGGCTGATATAGCAGGCCCTGCGGTATCGTCAGTCCTTGACTGCTATAAAGAAATTCAATGCAGAAATTGCTACTTTGAATGTAAGAGGATTGAATAAATGTGGGAAATTAGCTAATGTGATTAGAGAGAAGGAGAGATTGAATATTAGTATACTAGGAATGAGTGAAACTTTTTGGAAAGGATCATCAGATTTTGAGTCGAAACTTCCAAATGGCAAGATATATAAAATATATACGTCAGGTGGTGAAATATCAAGAAGAGGTGTAATGTTTATTGTAGAGAAGAAAACTAATAAAAACATTATATATGAAACCTAAACCTAGAGATATGCTGATCATTCAAATATATGCTCCTACAGAACAGAATGAGGAAGCAGAAATAGATATCATGTATGATGAAATAGAATGGTGTATAAAGGAAGTTGGAGGCAAGAAAGATCTAGTTATTTGTGCTATGGATGACTGGAAAGCAAAAGTTGGATCAGAGAGAAAACATCTACAAATGTGGGTCCATTTGGACTTGGAATTCGGAATGAGAGAGGACAAAAGCTGATTGATTTCTGTAACAAGCACAGCTTCATCATAACTAACACTTATTTTGAGCAAAAACCAACAGCACGATACACATGGGAAAGTCTGGATGGAAGATACAAAAATCAATTAGACTATATTGTAGTCAGTAAATGTTACTTCAATGGAATATGGAACTCAAAGGTCATGCGAAGTGTTGACTGTGGATCTGATCATAGACTGGTCTTAATGAAGATGAATATTCACCTGAAAATGATAAAATTTAAAAGAAGCCAACCCCTAAAATGGGATCTGCAAGTGGTACCAAATCCGATAGCAAAATCAAAATCGAATTAAAATATTTCAGAACTGCTGTCTGCACATTTGCAAAACGAAAATGAACCCTTTCAGTGGAATAGACTACAAGCAGCTATCATAACATCTGCTAAAAACCACATCAATAAACAAGAAGAAAGAAAGAAAAAACCATGGATAACTCAAGAGGTAGTCAACCTTATTGATGAAAGAAGTACATGGAAAAGAAGAGCAAATGAAGAAGAAAGCTTAACAAATAAATTTTTGGATAAAAGAATCAAACAGTTATGTGAAAGATTGAAAGAGAACTGGATAAACAGGCTATGCACTGAGATAGAAGAATTACAAAATAGGAACAAAACCAGAAAAGCATTCCAGAAAGTGAAAGAACTTAATGGAAAAGCAAAACGTACACAGTCTAATAACATCAAGGACAAAGATGGAAACATACTCATTGATAAGGAAAAGATAAATGGAAGATGGGTGGAGTACTTATCAGATCTCTATGATGATGATAATAGTAACATGTTAGATGATTCATGACACCTTAAGTTAAACGTAACAACAGATACCACTCTACCCACAAGACAGGAGGTAGAACACTTAATTAGGAATCTTCCTAATAATAAATCCTCCGGGTGTGATAATATTCCAGCTGAGCTGCTGAAAGCTTTGATTGGCAATAATAACAACTATTTAGTGGAATCCATTCAGGACATCTATAAAACAACAGAATTACCTGAAATTTTTACATCTATCTGCATACCAATTCCAAAGAAAAATAATGCACAAAATTGTGAGGATTACAGAACTGTGAGCCTAATATCCCATGCATCTAAAATTATTTTAACCATTGTTAACAAACAAATTGCAAGATCCTTAAGCAGTGAATTGAGTGAACAACAGAAAGTAGAAAGGCTTCAGAAGAGGAATGGGAACCATTAATGCTATCCTGGAACGAAAAATACTAATAGAAAGATCACGTGAAAGAAATAGGAAAATTTACATATGCTTCATAGACTTTCAGAAGGCTTTTGACTGGATAAAACATAATAAAATGTTCAATATATTAGATAAATTAGACATAGAAGATCATGTACTTAAGATTATAAAAATGACGAAAGTATATTTTTCACTTGGTTAGACTATAATAAATTTAGTTTAATCCTTTATCCAAGTGTGAGCAACAAAGTTTGCTGCTGAAAGTATCTTCAGGACTGGGGTCAGGTAGTACAACACCGAGAAACTCGTGGCAATGGTGGACCAAGCTAACATCACTCCTATCTCAGTATCCTATCTCCTATATTCAACATTATGGGAGATACTGAGATAGGAGTGATGTTAGCTTGGTTCACCTTTGCTACGAGTTGCCCGGGGTTGTACTACCTGACCCCAGTCCTGAAGATACTTTCAGGCGCAAACTTTGTTTGCTCACACTTGGATAAAGGATTAAACTAAATTTATTATTATAAAAATGATTTGCACCAAACAGAAAATGCAGCTGTTTAACAATGACACTTTTGTAGTGAAAATAGAAAGACGAGTTAGACAAGGTTGTATTCTTTCACTAAATCTATTTAATATCTACAGTGAGACAGTGATGAAAAAGATTGAAAAACAAAAAATAGGAATTAGTATCAATGGTATAAAATGTAACAATTTTAGATATGCAGATGATACCATTCTAATAGCAGAAAACAGAAACAAATTAATCAAATTACTGCAGCTACTAATTGAAGAAGGTAAAGAATTTGGATTAGATGGAAATGCAAAAAAGACCAAATTTATGAAAATCTCAAAAGAAAGCAGATCTCAGCCAGAAATATTCATAAACAATATGAAAATTAAACATACAACAGAATACAAATATTTAGGCACCTACTTTACTGCAGATGGAAAGCAAGATAAAGAAATAAAAAAAAGAACAGCCATAGCTAAAGATGCATTCTTGAAAAATAAAGATCTGCTAAGAAGTTCTGTGAGTATCGAGACAAAGAAAAGAATGATAAAAACATTAGTGTGGCCAATTTTCACATATGGAAGTGAGACCTGGATATTTCAAGAAGAGAGTAAGGCAACAGATAATGGCCTTTGAAATGTGGTGCTATAGGAGAGCTTTGAAAATCCCATGGACAAAACATGTGACAATTACAGATGTCCTACAGAGAATGAGAACACAGAGATCTTTATTACAGGAAATGACCCAGAGAAAGATGAGATTGGCAGGACATGTACTGAGAGGTTCAGCAGGACAGAGGATACTAACAGTTTTAGAAGGAAAAATTATGGGAAAAGGATCAAGAGGCAAAAAACGAAGGACATGGCTTGAATATATAAGATCATGGACAGGATCACATGGTTATGCAGAAACAAAAAGGAAAGCCACCAACAGAGAGAACTGGAAGGACATGATGCTGCACTCTCTCGCTGAAAAAGCTACATGAAGAAGAAGATGGTGGGGAAGTAACAGAAGCAAACCAAACAGTTGAATTACTGATTGATAATTTAGCAAGGGTGTATCATCCAGGTGGTGATGTTGAGTGTGCAATTTCTAAACATTGTAACGTGACATTTACTGATGGGAGAATAGAGGTTGAAGAAATGGAAGTGCTCAGAATATTGCATAACTTCAATGCAAAAAGGGCCACAGGATTAGATGGCATATTGGTCCATGCATTACAGGAATATGCAAGGGAATTATCAGCTCCTCTGACCAAGCTGTTTAATTTACACCTCAGTACTGGGAAGGTGCCAATGGAGTAGAAAGAGGACAAAACAGTCCCACTGCATAAAGGAGGCTGCAAGACAGAAGGAGAAAAGTATAGCCAATCAGTATCTCAGGAGTGGTGGTTAACATATAGGAAATGTTGTAAAAAAACAGAATTCAGGACTGGGTGGATAGAAATATGACAATTTAAAAGGGCAACATGGGCTTTAAGGATAGGTCTTGCTTTAGTAAACTGCTTATTTTTTATAACAAATTGACAACTGAGTTGGATAGAGAAAGTGGCTACTCAGTGATAGTGCTATACTTTGCAAAGGCATTTAATAGAATTCCACACAGAACAATTGCATAGGGAAGCAGATTATGGAGGGAACTGAGTCCAAGAGAATGCATGTGACCAGTAGTATACAACAGGGCTCGGTATTTGGTCCTCTATTGTTTAATTTGTATATCAATAATATAGGAAATTATTTGATGGGAAATTATTATTATTATTAACCTCTGACCTGCATGGAGTCAGAGACTCATCATGAGAGGCACACACTACCGCACACAAAGCTTATCCAACCATGTCTTAAACTGATTCAATGTGTCTGAATTCACAACACATACACAATGCATTCTACTCACCAATCACTCTCTATGCAAAGAATCTACTCCTTTCTCCTTTGCTCCTTACACCCTCCTTATACAGTATCCAAGGATGCCTCTTGTTCTATATCCCTCTCCCATTCTATTTCTTTCATGTTAACCTAGTAACTTATATTTCTCAATCATATCTCCCTCCTCCTCTATTCACAAGGCATGACAAATTACATTCTTTCAATCTATCTAAATACTTAACATTCCAAAGACCAGTTACCATCTTTATAAATCTTTTCTGGATCCTTTCTAATGTACCCTTATCACCATGAAAACCAGATGACCAAATCTGTGCACAATAATTCATGAGTCCTGATCAAGACCTTATACAATGGAATCATAAGCTCTTTATTTTTGCATGTCAAGGCTCCCCATCGCTATCATTATCTGATATGATCCTGAATTTCAGGTCATTGTCCACAATCACCACTTCCAGATCTCTCACTCTTCTAACTCCTTCAAAGTTTTTTCACTAAATGTATACTTTGCATCTCATCATTACCAACACAAATTTAAACATCTTATACTTTTGTAACATTGAACTGACAGTTCCACTTACCTGCCTGTTCATGCAATCTATTCAAGTCCTCCTGTAAGGCCATAACATCTGCTGGACTCTGCATTGTTCTGCTCAATTTTGCATCATTTGCATATAGTTGCATATCATCAGTTAAACTCATTTCAATATCATAATACACAAATTGAACAACAATGGCCCCAATACAGATCCGTCTGGCACACCACTAGTGATTTTCCTCTTTTGAGATACCTCATCAACAGATACAACTTTCTAGTACCTGTCTGACAGCCAGTCACTGATCCAACTTCTTAGCCTCTTAGGATAAGAGGCTAGGAAGTTTATTTATTTATCAATTTATTTAACAGCTTGTTATGTGGCAGTCTATCAAAAGGTTTTGCAACATCTAAAAATACAACTGTATATGCAACACCCTTGACCAATATATTTGCCACATGTCATATTACATAAATAAGTTGGTAAAACATGATCTCCTTTTAACAGGCCCCCCTCCCCCATGCTGACCATCACAGCTGTTATCAAACCATTTCTGTATCTTAGTTCTCACTAATCTCTCCAAATATTCAGTTGTTTTCTAATGATGCAAAACTGAGAAGAGCAAGAGTAAATGAAGGTGATGTATAGATCCTGCAGGATGACTTAAATAGACTAGGTATGGACAAAGGTAAATGGCTACCAGTTTCATGTGGCCAAGCATAACGTGATGCAATTTGGGAAGAAGAGCTAATAAGCTTGTACTATATTGATGGAAGTAAATTGCAGAAAACTGATGAGGTCAAGAACTTGGGAGTAACTGTGGACAAGATGTTGAAGTTTAGAGGGCATACTGCTAAGGTAGCCAAAACACCACATCAGACTGAATGGTTTCTGAAGAACATACTAACTAGAAGGGATAGAAGTTATTATTCTCCATTATAGGACTTTAATAAGGCCACATCTGGATTAATGCATACAGATGTGGTCACCAAGATTCCGTGGGGATGATGAAGCAGTAGTGAGGATTCAAAAGCAAGTGACACAGATTGTATCAGGTCTATGGAATGCTCCCTATGAGAATAGATTTCAGGTTAGCGAGTTTCACACACTAACTAATAAGCAAAAAAGAGAGACATGATAGAAGCATATAGATTATTAAATGGGTTTTATAGGATTGACACTAAAGACATTTTTTCAGTACATGGAGAGAATGAGGGATCACCTATGAAAATTATGTAGGAGTGTGATTGGCTAGGGTTTTTTGTTTAGAGGGTGATGAATGGGTTGAATGGGTTGTCACAGTTGGCTGTGAGTACTCTGTCAGTGAATGAGTTTCAGGAGAAGTATAATAGGTATTGTGAATAATGGATGTCCCTCTATGAGCCTACTAACTCCAAGGAGATACCTATATAATAATAATAATAATAATAATAACCAAGTGGTATTCTGAGGCTGTGGTTCATGTAGCTCCTTTAGCTAAAGCAGATAACGATAAGCAAGCGTTTATTCCATATGGAGCTTCTGATAATAACAATCTATTTTTTGTAGTAAAAAAAAAAAAATTGGTAGGGAGCTCCATGTTGAATAAAAGCTTGTTCATCATTATACACACTAGATTCAATTCTTACTTCATTTATATACTATAAACATGTAAAACTTACTTCGGAAATGAGAATAATTATTATTATACAGACACCACCATGGAGTCAGAAGTCATCACGGGAGACAATCTATCATACCTCTCCTTGAACCCATTAACAGACAAAGCACTCACAACTGACTCTGGCAACCCATTCCACTCATTCACAACTGTCCAAGCAAAAAATCTAGTCCTCACGACCCTACTAACCATGCCTTTATTCAACTTCCAGGGATGACCCCTTGTTCTGGTCCCTCTAGCCAAGTACTGAAACATTTCCTCTGCATATATCCTATAAAACCTTTTAAGTAACTTAAATGTTTCTATCATACCTCCTCTTTTTCTCTTATCAATCAACACCCCTCAATCTATCCTCATGGGGAACATTCCACAGACCACATAATATCTTGGTTGTTCACTTCTGAATCTTCTCCACTGCTTCCTCATCCCCAAGAAATCCAGAAGACCAGACCTGAGCACAATAATCCAGATGTCGGAATATTAAGGCCTTATAAAGAGGAATGACAACTTCCTTATCTCTACTTGTTAATGTATTCTTCAATAGCCAAATAATCTTATCGGCAACCTTAGCAATATGTCCTCTAAACTTTAACTCTCTATCTGCCACCACCCCTAAATCTCCTGCTTCATCTATTTCCTGGAGTGCAATGCCATCAATGGGATACAAGGCTTGTAATCTATTTAGCTGAAAATGCATCATTTTACATTTCTTGACATTAAACTGAAACCCATTAACTTTTGCCCATACTGACAGCCTATTTAAATTGTCCTGCAATCTCTCCACATTGCCTTGACTTACCATTACTCCATCTAATTTAGCAACATTAGTAAACATCATTAGCCGACCTGGTTGGCCGAGTGGTTAGCATATCCGCTCTCCAGCCAAAAGGCTGCGGGTTTGAATCCATGCATGAGCATGGATGTTTGTGATTGTCTATGAAAGTACTAGTAGTGGTGGTCGGCGGTAGATGGCATTGGCGTAGATGATGAAGGTAGTTGCGGTTGGTGGAGGCGGAGAGTTGTAGAGTAGATGTCCTCCCTCGATGAGTCTTTGGACTCCCTGGAGGTGTGACATAATAATAATAATAATAACTGAATATTTCCTTTCAGGTTATTTCCTATACAATTTGTATACAAATTAAACAACAATAGTCCCAGCACTAGTCACCTGTTTTCACCTCGATTCTGCCCCTCCATATACCACTTATTGATATTTGTCCAGCAGCCCCCCTCTTACCCAATTAACCAGTGTCATATCCATTCCAATTTGTTCTAATTTGCATAACAGATCCACGTGGTATTCTGTCAAATGTCTTCACAAAATCCAGTAAAATCATTGTGTAGCCATATCCTTCATCCAACTCAGCTGTTACTCTATTATAAAAAGTTAGTAAATTACTAAGGCATGACAGACCCCTTCACAAAGCCATGTTGACACTCATACAGTATCATATTTTTATCTACCCATTCTTGAATTCTCTTTTTTACCAATTTTTCTAGTACTTCTACCATGCCTGAGATACTGATTGGTCTATAATTTGCTACTGCAGTCTTAGAACCTCCCTTATGCAAAGGAATTATTTTCCCCTCTTTCCATTATATTGGAATTCTACTAGAGCTGAGACTTAAATTAAAGAGCTTAGTCAAAGGCAGTGCGCATTCTTGCAAAACCCTAGCTGATATTCCATCTAATCCCACAGCTGTATTTACATTGAGATTCTGTAATATCTTAAGAACCACAAATTCATCCACCTGTGTTCCCATGTTAGTGTCTGTCACATAGGTTAAAGCAGTAACCTCACTAGGATGATATACCCTTGCAAAGTGGTCACTCATTAACTTAACTATATTATCAGCTTCTGTCCCTCGTGACCATCATCATCACCACTCATTAAGGTTGATCTTCTATAGTTATTTTTCCTCTTACCTGCCACATCATGAAAGAGTTATTTGGGATTTCCTTTGGTCTGCTTGGCTAGATTCTTCTCATAATCTGATTTTGCTTTCCTTGTCATGCTAGTCACCTTTCTCTTTACATACTCTCCACAGCATTTTCTTCTTCTTCTTCTTCTGCAGCTCGCGTTTAACTCCTTAACTCCATCTAACTCCTACCCGATTAATGCTCCTTACCCTAGGTATACAATTTAATACTGCGTCGTCTAAATGACCCTTAACTATATTCAATGCACTACTAACATCTCCTTATCCTGCAGTGTTTTATGCCATGTACAAATACCCCTTCTTGATAGAATATCCCTCATGTTTTACATATCTCCCAGGTCAAGACTGCATGATCACATTCACCAATTGGGGACAACATTGTCACCTTGGTTATGGATAGCTCTTCTGATTCTATGACCAGGTATAATACTCTCCTACCTCTAGTTCCCTCCATCACATGATGCCTTAAGTAATTATATCTTAGCAGGTGTATAAATTCTATTTCCTTCCTGCCATATGATTTTTCTTCCTTTCAGTCTATATCTACAAAGCTGAAGTTCCCCATAATAATCACTCGACCTGTACTCATTGAATTTGGTGATGCATATCTTCCAGATCATCTGTGGAATTCCCTGGCCTAAAGTAACAACCAACTGTGTATTTTGTCTTACTGACCTTAATCTCACACTAGATTGCTTCAAATGAACAGCTACCCTCCTGCCTGTCTGCCATTCGTTTTGGCTGCAATTTATCTACCCCCCCCCCTGCCAATCGTATCTTCTCTATCTTCTCTGAAAATACTAAACCCATCACATTCAAAACCCTGTAACTATATCATCTGCTGTTAACCAAGTCTCATGCCTCTAACTTTTGATGAGGTTGCAGGTTGCACTAACCAATTCCAAAAACTTTTCCCTCTTGTACCTGATACTTCTGGCACTAGTATATAGAAACTGCAGCATTCCTTTAGTCCCCCACCCACCTTTACTTTCTGAATTGACTACCTCATTCAATATTTTTGTTGGAGAGACTAGATTCTGCACTTGGTCATTCTCACACTCATTCACTTCATTGGTGCCTTCACACAAACTCACTTGCTTCCACCCCCTCAGTACGTAAGTTTCCCTGAATTTACACATCAGCATGCTTGGTGAACAAAGCTCTCTCTCTCTCTCTCCACACACTTAACACCAAAATCTATTTAAATTCAGTCCATCAGCATTGTAGAAATCCTTCTTTCTGTCAAAACAGAGACCACAGATCCACAAATTCTACATCATTCTTTTTGCATAATCCACACATAGACTCACTGCTATCAATGCCCTCCTCTTCAATTTGCCTCTATCATAGCATCGTAGGAAACTTACAATCTTCACCTTCTCGCTCTTCAGTTTTGCCTCTTCTAACATTCCTATGCATCCTCCCTCATAGAATACTTCTTGCCTCTCAAATCATTTGTGCCGATGTAGACAATCAGTCCCTTTGACTTACTTTTTTTGCATCCAGATGCCATGGCTAATATCGTAAATTTTTGCACCTGGGAAATGTGATTTTGTCACACTTTTGTTAAATACTCTCCTGATCATTGAGTCTCCATACATAATTTTCTCCTTAACTTGTTTTTCTTGTTTGTTCAGTCAGTCTTTCTCATTCCTTTGGATCATCTGCTTCTTTCTTCTTACAGCCCTGTTTGACTCTTGCTGCTTCTGAAAATTTTCACTTTCGTGCTTTGTCCTATGAAAGATAACATTCAAGCATGTTATTTCTTTATTAATATCCATCTCTTTCTCCTCTATTTTTACTTCCACACATCAGACATTAATAACATAATTTTTCATCTTTTTGTCGGTATTTGTTGTGTTCTCGTCACCTAACAGACACTCACTTTTGAAACACTTAATACATACTCTCTCTCTCTAGTTTCAATTTCCATACACATATTCTTTAATTTTCTCGCCAAATACTTTTCACACAAACTGCACTGAATAAAATCTCACCAATTCAAATCACCAGACAACATGGGTCTTTGCAACTACTGTTGTCTTGTGTTGGTGCCATGCTGACAATATCACAATAAAAACTGACTGACTAAGGTAGTTTCTGACCTCTGGAATGTCGAGTATGAGGAAAGATTGAAAAGATGTAATTTGCAGAGTCTAGTGGAGAGAAGGAAGAGGGGAGATATGATAGAGACCTACAAGTTGGTAAGGGGTTGTTATAGGATCAATGGTGGAGAAGTTCTACAGCGAATAGTGGGAGATCAGGGGAGAACCAGAGGTCATCCCTGGAAACTGTATAAAGAGGGTGTGAGTAGGGGAGTGAGAGGCAGGTTTTTTTCGTGCAGAGTTGTGAATGATTGGAATGTCTTGCCTGAGAGTGTGGTGTCTGCAAGGAGTTTGAATGTGTTTAAGACCCGGTATGATGAGATGTGTGTGAGATAAAAGGACCTCCTAGGTGAGTCTTTGACTCCATGAGGTCTTGTTTAATAATAATAATAATAATAATAATAAAATGCTAGAGAGGTACTAAATACTCTAAAAACATGAAAATCTGCATTAATAAACTATAATACACTAATTTTCTAAGTATAAAACACAATAAAACAGATACAAAATCACTAATTTTACAAGAGGGATAAATTAATGACCACTCACAATATAACAGCTTGCATTCTTCGATATGTTTTTTTATAGAAGCCATTTAAACAACTTGATTCTTTTCTTTTTTTTTTTTGGCTTCTCACAAACCCACACAGAAACACATTAGTGATGTGAAAGTTTGAGTTGATGTGAATGTGACTTTTTTTTTTTTTTTTGAGAGTAGTTATATTCTGAACCACTTTTACTGTTTTTTTATTGTAATTATTGATAAAGGCATTTTTCAGTGGAACAGCTCAATCTCACAAGAGTTCTACAAGTTTCTTGACATTCAGTTAAACAGTGTCCTAAAATTTCACACACACACACACAAAGATGGACAGACAGACAGAATGTTAAATTCCAGCAAAATCTTGTTATAGTGAAATTCAAATTCTAAATTACCATCCAAAAGGTACTCGATGCAGAGGAAGACCCTTAAAAAGATGGAATTGAGTTAGGAACAGGCCACTTGGCTTATAAACCTGGAAAGGAAGAAGAAGAAAACAGTCATCAAGAAACTTGTAGAATTCGGTGAGATAAAACTGTTCCACTGGAAAATGCCTTTATCAATAATTACAATAAAAGAACATTAAAAATGATTCAGTGTATTCTCAAAAAAACAAGATTTTCATATCAACTCAAACTTTCACATCACCACTTCTACAATACATGTCAACAGCACATTATAAACATGCTGAACAAACCTAAAATTATTTTTAATTCTCATAATGATCACCTACAAAAACATCTCCAGCCTGATCTTAAACATAACACACAATAACCAAAAAAATGCCAGTTTAGACCACCTGACCTTTAAAAGTACTGTAAAGATTTTTCTATCATATCTGCATGAGGAATATAAAATGCAGACAACACAGTGATAAGCATGATAAGGAAAGAAAAAGAGCAGCATGAGAGGAGACTGGCCAGACATGTCAAATATAATTCAAGGAAATTCTTCTGGTAGGTAGCAAGCAAGGAGAAAATAATCATGAAATTCATAGATAGTTAAGGTAGCAGAGTGATTATGGCAAAAGGATTAAACTAAATTTATTATAATTTTGTTTCTTTTATTTTATTTTTCCTTTATCCAAGTGTAAGCAAACGAAGTTTGTGCCTTAAGTATCTTCAGGACTGAGGCAACTCATGGTAAAGGTGGACCAAGCTCTGATCACTTGTCTTAGTATCTCCCATAATGCAAAGCACATCTCCTTGCAGACATGTATAATGCTATGCATTAAGGGAAGGGCCACTACCCAGACCGGTTTCGACCTTTATTGAGGTCTTGTCAGTGGGAGCCAGACCCAGAGGTGGTGATACTAAGGTGGAAGTAAGGTCTGGCTTCCCACTGACAAGACCTCAATAAAGGTCGAAACTGGTCTGGGTAGTGGCCCTTCCCTTAATGCATAGCATTATACATGTCTGCAAGGAGATCTGCTCCCATTTTGCATTATGGGCGATACTAAGACAAGCAAGACACGTCCACCTTTACCACGAGTTGCCTCAGTCCTGAAGATACTTCAGGCGCAAACTTTGTTTGCTTACACTTGGATAAAGGATTAAACTAAATTTATTATAGTTTAACCAAGTGGAAAAAACGTCCAACATCTTTTTTCTAAATCCAGAATAATTTAATAATAAGGTTAGACACCTTTGGGATCTCGTATAGGTAAATATGACTTCTCGATTACTTCCACCTTAGTATCACCACCTCTGGGTCTGGCTCCCACTGACAAGACCTCAATAAAGGTCGAAACCGGTTGGAAGCTTGGATGATGAATGGTAATGCTGTAGCCCATGAAGTTTTAACTGAGGCTCGGCTATTGCTGTCACCCAGGTCCTGGGTGACAGCAATAGCCGAGCATTGCCATTCATTACTGTCACCCAGGTCCTGGGTGACAGTAATGAATGGCAATGCTGTAGCCCATGAAGTTAACTGAGGCATGGCTATTGCTGTTACCCCTCAGATGACATATGAGCAAATGAGCGGCTCTGCTCGGTGGTGGGGTGAGCCCGACACGGGGTAGAACCAGCGCTGAGATTTCTTCTCAGTGGCAGAGTGAGCCTGTTACTGAGAGGAACAATGCTGAGTTTTTGTGGTTTCACCTGTACTTTAACATTCAATAAAGATCGAAACCGGTCTGGGTAGTGGTCCTTCCCTTAATGTATAACATTATACATGTCTGCAAGGAGATGTGTTTTGCATTATGGGAGATACTAAGACAAGTAAGACAGGTCCACCTTTACCATGAGTTGCCTCAGTCCTGAAGATACTTCAGGCACAAACTTTATTTGCTTACACTTGGATAAAGGATTAAACTAAATTTATTATAGTCTAACCAAGTGGAAAAAAATTTCCAAAATGTATTAAAATTATTTAAAAAGTACTTCATCAGCATATTTCACATTGGCATAAATGATGCTGTGCAACAACTAGTAGGGAAGCAAATAATAAGGGCATTAGAGGTGAATGAATCAGAAATGCATCATGTATATTGAGATAGAGGTTAATAAGTCTGTGAGAATGAATGATCTATTACCATATAATTTTAAGGAATGTATGAAAGAGTTAGCTAGGCCTTGATCTGGTAATTTAATGAAAGTCCTGCAGTGGAACAAGTTCTTAAAAAGTGGAAAGGCAAAATGGTGTCACTTTACAATATGGTTTTGGTTTTAGGACAAAAATTTCTAATTATACACCAATCTGTATATCTGCAGTTGTAGTCAAGGTTACTGAAAAGATGTATCAAGTGATGTATTAAATTGACTGAGAATAGAATACAGGATTGGATTGAATGGATACAGAATTCTTTATGATGGTCTGTAAGGATTTAGAAAGGCAGGTCTTATTTTAGCAATATGCTTGCATTTTTGCATTGAATGTGTTCAATAAGAGAGATATATGATATTCTTGAACTCTGCAAAGGCATTTGATAGATTACCACATAACTAGTTGGTATATTCCTCTGAAAGATGTATTGGATTTAAGAATTATCAACACGTTAGCACAAGAAAAGTATATTTAATATATTAATATATATTTTTAATAGAAAAGATATTTCAGTTTGAAAATAACAAACTATCATCAGTGGTTTGACAGGAAACAGTTTTTTTAGAAGGCAGAATACAAACAATTGATCATTCAAAATTAGAACGAGATGTGTGATGTTACATCACTAATCTCGATACCATTTCCCCGAAGAAAGGTAAACATAAGAGTGCAGAAAATAAATTACATGTATAAATTTACAATGTCATACAAAAAAACTTAATTTATAAAATCATATTAAAGATATCAGTAGACAGATGTAGTATCTAGAAGGTCTTAATTAAAAAAAAAATTAGCGTGTTATTCAGATCAAACTTTCCCATATTTTTGACAAGGATATGCAGTCATTCTGATTCAAGTTAGGGCCTTGAAGTAAGGCCTCAGCACTCTCTTTGAATAGGCGTTCGAATTTATACCAACATCTGTGTAGAAGGCAAGTTTTGGACCAGAGAATGTTGTGGTCTGTCTCTATTCCATGTTGCACCAATCCAGACTAATCAGATTTGTTGTGAAGAATATAAGATTGATGTTCTTGTATTCTTTTTTCTATAGAGTGTCTGGTTTGTCCAAAGTAAAAAAGATGGCAGTCACACGGAACTTGGTATACAACAAGAAGAGATATAGTTGAGCATTTATCTTCAGACAATGGGAAATAGGTGGATATTTTATTAATAGGAATATAAGTAGCTGTTAGATCATATTTCTTCAGAATTCTTGAAATTGGTTCTGAAATTCAGGAGATATGTGGAATTGGAACTCAATGTATTGAATCTTTGTTGTTTTGGTTTGGCTTGTAGGATTCGAACAGATGTTGTGTGGTCCTTTCGGAGAAGGACCATCATTTAATTTCATGTATTGTTTGATAGTAGGAAGTTCTTTCTGTAAATGACGGGGAGTTGAACAATTAGTTCTAGCTCATCAAATTAAACATTTTATGATTCCTGTCTTTTGAGAAGGATGATGTGCAGATTGTTTGAGAATGTAACATTCAGTAAAAGTTGGTTTTCTGTAAACAGATGTTGTTAAATTACCAGATGGTGAACGGATGAGAAGGATGTCTAAAAAGGATAATTTGTTGTCTTTTTCAATTTTCGTGGTGAACTTGATACGAGAGTGTAAAGTATTGATTTTAGCTAAAAAGGAAGGTGAGGAATCTCTGTTGAGAAGCCACACTACAAAAATGTTGTCTATATATCTAACCTAAAATGAAGGTTGAGGGTATATAGATGAAAAAAAGGATGTCTTCTAAATACTCCAAATAAAAGTTGGCTAGAGCAGGGGAAAGTGGACTTCCCATGGCAGTTCCTTCTACTTGGTTGTAAAATTTTCTTCAGTTTTATGCTACTTTCATCATTTCTGATTCCTTTTATAATAATATCTTTTCTTGTACTAATGTGTTGATAATTCTCAATTTCATGTCAGAAGTTTCTCTCAAAAGTAGATGTATTGGATGCCAATTGGTTATATGGATTGAACTGGCTCTGAATGATAACATCAAAAATTATATATCACTTAATGCAGGATAATATAATATACATTAGGTGAACCCTCTTAGAAAAAAAAATAACATCAGTTATCAGGTTTGATATTTAATTTCTTTTTTTTTTTTATTTTACTTACTTCTACATAAGAGAGAGTAATGGTAGAATCAGCTATTGGCTCCAAAACTATAGTTGGTCCATTCCAAGAAGTTATTTCCAGATTATATTTATCACATTTCATCACAATAAGATAAGCTGCTTGATCTGGACTAGGTTCAATACTTTCATGTCCACATGTCATGTCAACCAGTTGCCATATATATGCTTCATTATTCTGCAAATGGCCTAAAATTATATTTTTAGTTATAATTATAATATGATTACAAATAACTATAATAAATATAATGATGAAATTAATCATTACAGTTCATTAAAAGTAACATATAATTCACTGCAAGATTTTTAATAAAGTACACAACTGAAAGAAAATGAAATTACAAACAGTTCACATTTCAAAGGTTATTCACATTATCAAACCTATAAATCTGATTTCCACCCCATCCTTTGATATGCATCCATGGGGGGGGGCTGACTCCCTACCATAACAGCTTTGCTAATTCTATTGTATATTTCCAGATTCCACATTCACTTAAAACTGTGCCTAAATAGCTGAAATGTTTTCTGCTTGTTTTAATTTTCTAGGTTCTCCATTCAGAATGTCGTAGCTGAAGTTTTCAATGTTCCTACCAATTTTCATAATGTGTCTTTTTAATGCTGATTTTCATAATAAATTTATTATAGTTATTATCTGGGTGAATCCTGCACACTTCTACCTAATCTGTTTAGGAGTACAACATTATCTGCACAAAGTAAACAACTGATCCATATATATGAGGAATAACAGCAGAGATAATGCACATCCTTGTCTCACACCTGATTTTATATCAAACCATCTTTGTATGCCATGCTCCTTTGATTCTGACTGACTTACAGTTCAAATATATATGACTGAATATACTGTACCATTATAATTGTAAAGTTTTAAAGAGCTTTTCTCTTAGTAACTTGTCATATGCCATTTACAGATATACAAACTGCAAACATAGATCCCTGTTATATTTCCATCATTTCTTAACTATTTTTCTTAAAGTGAAAATTTTGATCCTACCAACTTCTATCTGGGTTGAACCAAGTGGTTTCTTATCGACAATTTTTCTTAGCCTCAAGTATGCTTACATACTTGAGCTTGAGAAGTATGCAACTAATCTTTTTAAAGTAAAGTGAAATAACACATCAAGAATATCTTTTTCTTCAGTTTTATGCTATTTTCATTCATCTCTTATTCCTTTTACTAATATTTACTTTTTATTCTCATTTTATTTCATCTAATATTTACTTTTATTTTTATTAATATTTCCCCCTCCATTTCTAAACTTTTTCAAAATAGCCTAAAAACATTTTGCCACCTTCCTGATACTTATCTTCTTACCAAAGTCTTATGACTTTTTTTAGTTGCTTACAGGGTACTTTGCTTTCTTAATTTTTTTCTCTAGATTCTCTAAGAGCACATGATGATTACTTGCTAGGAACTTTTAACATGATTTAAACTCCACCATAGAGTTCTAATTTTTTCTATCATTGCAGAAAACTTCAAACACATGCTTCTCTGACTGAACAAATCAAGAATTTCTTCAGAGTCTGAAGATGATTATCCAAACTTTGATTCTTGTCTTCAAATTCTTTAATTTTTTCTTGAATAATATTTGTATATCTGAGTCTATAGCTTACAGCCGAAAGCAGCTCAGCTTTGGTTCTTTTTAAAACTTTTCTTTTCAAAATGATATTGAATTTTATCCCATTCAAAACTAAATAGTGATTAATTCCTATTTCAAATCCCCTGTATACTCTTGTGTGCTGAACCAGCATGAAGATATTGCTATCAGCAATAACAGTCAATCAGATGTTCTTTCTTTCTTTCTTGTACCTTCATTCCATTTAATTGAGCTCATCTTTATTCCATGCTGATATCAAGATTTTTTTACATAATCTTTTCCAGATAGTGCAAAACACACATATAATGACTGAAAGGAACATCTCTCTCTCAAACAAAACAAAACAAAAAAAAGTACCGCACACATCTAACATATATAAAGGAGATATCATGCTAAGCTTCAACTGCATCACAAGTTAATCCAATAAAAATGACAGTTCTTTTTGATAAATTCACATCTTATGATTCATTTTTTGGCAAACTGTTTCAATGATTTTTATTTTCGAGGAATTGTTGGTTTTCGACAAATTGCCTTTCTATAAATTGTGTTTGCGATTAATTGCTTTTTTGATTAACTTGTTCAATGAACTGTCTTTCAGTTTATGATTTATTCGATTATTTGTTTTTTCGATAAATTGCCTTTCAGTAAATTGTCTTTAATAAACTGTCTTTAGATGAATTGTTTTTGGTGATTTGTGAGTTCCACACTGGCAGGGAGCTGCAGACACCCAGGAAGGAGAGAGGTCCTAGCAATCATTGATTTGTCTTAGGAAGACAGATACTTTGTTTAGAAGTTTGTGTATTGCTCCAAATTTGTGTTTCGGGAGGGAGCCCAGTTTATCTGTTGCATCTTATCTGTTGCCGGCGAAGGTTGGTCGATTGGTAGAGCCTCTGCTACTAATGGCTCAGTTAAGTATGTTTGAGCGCGGTTAGTAGTTGGAAGGGGACCAATCGTTTGATGCTGTCGGCACACTCTCCCTCGATGAGTCTTTGGACTCCCTGGAGGTGTCAAAATAATAATAATAATAATAATAATAATAATAATAATAATCTTTGATGTAGGGTAAAGACATGGTGTATGTATAGAATAGTTTTTTTTTGGGGGGGGGAGACAGGGAGAGGTTTGTTGTTTTTCTTAAGGAGTTTATTTTTATTTATGTTTGGTCCATACATGAGAGGTTGGTTGATTAACCTATAGTACGTTAGTACCGTATATGGTAAAAAAAAAGTCTGCTGAAGGTTGTTGTATCCATTTTGCTGGACAATGTGAGCAGAGCCTGTTGTTGCAGTGGTGATCTCAGGAATCAATTCCCTGTATCCTGGAGGCTAATGTTTGAAAATTCTAAGTCACCAAACCCTACACCAATGCCATCTATGAACATTTATATAAGGGACCCATCTGCTTGCCTTGTATCTAAAGTATCCAAGAAGGCCTCTTCTTCCCCAGTGAAATTAATTCAAGGAAGGATATTGCTAAGGAAATGTAAAAAGTTAAGGGAGTGTGGACCATGCAGCCAAATGACAAAGAAATCGTTTATATACATCAACTATACTTTGGACTTGAGGGGAGCCAAATTAAATGCCAAATATTCAAACAACTCCATGGGTAAGTTATCAATGGGATGAAAATGTGGAGTTGCTACACCTTCAATTTGTATTAAAAGCTTATTGCTTCAGCTAAAATACCAATATTTAAGACAGTGCTTAAAGGGTTTTCAAGTGCATCATCTACTGGAACAATGGTAAAAAAAAAGGGATGATACATTGAAGTTTACCAAGCAATCATTCTCCTCTAATTGAAGGATCAGTATAGTGGCTTCAAAGTGCATGGACATTTTCTTATGTAAGACAATGTCTTGCTGATGTGTTTGGATTCCAAGTGTTAAGCCAGTTAATAGGTGGGAAAATTATCGCATCCACGATGGGGGTGCAATGGAACTTCAGGTTTGTGGACCTTAAGTAGCCCATACAGTCTTGGGGAATGCAGATAAAAATTTTTAGTTTGGACACAGTATCAGTTGGCCCAATCTGTAATATTATCTAGCAGACTCAAAGTTTTATTTTTTATTGAGTGAGTCCAAAGGCTCACTGAGCCTTTGGACTCTACAGAATTGTAGAGTGGTTGGCCACCCACTCTACAACTCTCCGTTTCCACCACTTCTATCTGTCAGCATTAATCTATACTAATGCCATCTACTGCCTACCACCACTAGTATTTTTTTTTGTCTGCAAATTGCGTGTGTCCTGAAGGCCAATTTGTCTGCATGCAGGATGAAAAACCTGAGTTTCTGGGAGAAAAAAACCTGCTACCTCTGTATGAGATCGGCTAACTCACCTTCAATTGAAAAAACCTAAATATAGATTCCTCCCATCAAGATAAGAATCAAACTTAGGCCTTTTCCAATCTAAGGGTTCAATGTACCATCATTCAACCTGCACTATGAAGGTGCAACTGGATGGTATGATCTTGAATAGATTGTGGCATCGGTTCTTTTGTCCTATTCATCTGTCATCACTAATAACAGGAATCACCACAGAGACCACAACACTGTTTTTTACTCTTGAGAGACACTTGTGACATTATGATTAGGAATTATAGACACGTTAACATAAGATTATTTTAATATTTGCCAAATATTTCAGTCTGAAACTAACAGACTATCTTCAGTGACTACATAGGAACAATTTTTAACAAGGTGGAATACCAACAATTGATCATTCAAAAGTAGAATGAGCCACATGATGTTACATTGCTAAGCATTAAAGAGAGGAAAAATTTCATCAGAGTGATGATTAAATTATAGTTATTAATTCACAATTTCATATAATAATCTTAATTTATAAACAACATTAGACTAATGTAGGAATTAAAAGTCTCAATTTAAAATTAAAAAAAAATGAATGTGTTATCCTTATTAAACCTTTCTTTTAGTGTTACACAGTGATCAGCATTCATTTAAATATTTTATGGAATTTACAACCGTGTTAAAAAACTTTTTTATTATCTCAACGTTTCAATCTTCATATCAAGATCAACATCATCTGGAGCATACATAAATATACAAGACAAGCTGAGTTACATTATTAACTGTAAGCTAGAGAAACAATGATTTGATCACGTTATTCTACTGGCATGACCTCTAGTGAAAAAAAAAAATTATTTGTAAATTATATCAAGCTAAATTCTATTTATGATGACAGGATTAAACATTCTTTTTTACAGATGGTTTTCTTTCAGAAACAATGATGCCCTATTTTTATTATTACAATTGTTATTTAAGATAATGGATTTTCTACAGTCCTGTTTACAGTTGTTCTTAGTGAGGAAGGTTCAGTGGGTCGAATATATGCCTTCCATATGTTTGGGATTTTTAGACCATCATTATTGTTCAGATTGGGGTGGTTGATAATGATCTCACAGGCTTCCTTAAATTTCCGTTCATACCATGTTTTAGTGCGATGTAGATAGCTAGTGCTTTTCCAATAAATTCTGTGTAAGGTATTCAGGGCATGATCCGAAAGGCCAGCTTCACCATAATTATTATATTTAATGCGTCATTTATGTTCTTTTTGTCTGATAGGAAGTGTGTCCTGTTTCTCCTATATATGGTATGTTGCAAGTACAATAAATACTGTATACTCCAAGGTGGGCTAGTGGAGGGAGTGGGTCTTTGGATGAGTTGAGTAAGCTTTTTAATTTTGCAGAAGGTTTAAAGGTGGCTTTGAGGTTGTATTTTTGTAGTAGTCTGTTTATTTTGTCTGATGTTCCTTTAATGTAGGGAATGGTTATAGTTTTACTGTAGTCTGGTTTGTCTTTGTTTTTTATTGAGGTTTTGTAGAGAATTTTGTTAATAGTGTTTTGGCTGTATCCGTTTTTTTGATGAATGATACATAATGGGGCAAGGAAACCTTAGGCCAAAGAATCAAAGAGGGGAGAGTGAAGATTTGTTATCATCTGACAAGGAATACCAGAGCATATAAAAACAGACAAGCATGATACAGTAATCTTATTTCATTTTGATAATTAAGATGGTGTCATAGTAGAGTTCAGTCAGAAACAGGTCAGTTTTGATGACAGTAGGAATACCAACTTATGATGATGCACATCATTTAAGTTGGTGTTCAACTGTAAATGTTGGTGAAGCGAATGTTATTTGGGGGGGGGAGGTTTTGTACATTTTTGGTATTTTTTAAAAGATTCTTATTTAACTGAAGCGACACTATATCCATTTGAGTTTGCTATCTTAAGTACACTATCTACCAATAATTGTCCAGACATCCTTGTTATTTGAAATTATGGAACATTCCAGGTTTGTTAATAACATAAAAATCAGTGTACAGATAGTAGAAAGCAGTATTTCATTGTAGCAGTTGAATACAAATATGGCAACATGACATGAACTCAATGACTTTGAGAGATGTGTTGTCGTGGGCTGTCACATTGGTGGCATGTCCATACATGCCATTGCCACTCGACTAGAGCATCCAAAATCAATGGTTGATGATGTGATCAACAAATGAAGACGTTCTGGCATCACTGGAAAATTTTTTGGTTGGCCACCCTGGAAAACACCCAGGGTGGCCAACCAAAAATTACTGACAGGGACAGAAGGGTGTTAAAATGGGTGGCATGCAAAAACTGGCTGCAATCAGCAGAGACCATCTGTGATGAGTTCCAGAGCAAAAGTAACACCATGGTGAGCACTAATAGTGTATGAAAAGAACTCCATTTACTGGGTTTCCATAGAAGAGCAGTAGCACACAAGCCAAACATCACAACAATGAACAAGGCAGCTCATCTGACCTGGTGCAAAGAGCATATGAATTGGACAACTGACCAGTGGAAAATGGTACTCTGGAGCGATGAATCAAGGTTCACCTGTTTCCAGTCTGATGGCAGGATGTGGATGTGGATGTAGCCTGGTGAATGCTTGTTACCACAGTGTGTTGTACTACCCACAGTAAAGTTTGGTGGTGGTAGTGGAGGAGTAATGGTGTGGAGTGCATTCAGCAGATTTCAAGGTGGTACTATTGGTCATTGTAGTATTCTGGATAATCAGGTGCTGCCTAAACTGTGGAGTTTTTATGGAATGGGCCTGAGCTACTATCAAGACAATAATGTCCCATGGCACAAAGTTGCAGCTGTTAATGGAATTGTATGAAGTGACGGGTGTTAAATGACTCCCTTAGCCTGCACAGAGTCCTGACCTCAATCCCATTGGGCACCTGTGGGATGAAATGGGGCAGTGATTGAGGTTTAGAGCAACATGTCCTTGATCTGTTGCTGAACTCAGTGCTGCTTTGATGGAAGAATGGAGACAAATTCCACCTGATGTCTGCCACACATTGGTGGAAAGCCATCCTCAAAGGGTGCAGAACGTGATCAAAGCCAAAGGTGGACATTCCTGATATTAGGATTCACTTGCTGATATCAATTGTAAATTTCTGAAGTGTCTGGACAATTATTGGTAGGTAGTGTATTTCAGAAGTGTGGAATAGGTGGAATAGAGTTGGGGGGGGGGGGGGACATGCAGGCTCTTAGGACCATAAAATCTCCATGAGGGATTCACATTAAGAAAACACTCCAGACATGTCGAATATTTTAATATTCAGTTTTTATATCACCTTTTTGATCTGTTACAGAAATCAGAGCTCACTAATCACTTTTATAATATTCTTTTCTATGTTTCTAAGCTTTTTTTTTTCTTGGTTACATAATTTTGTTTATGTATTTTTACACATAACTTAGCCAACTTACACTTTTTCTATATTCTGTAAGAGCACATGTTGATTTACTAGATAAACTTCTTTTTTTTTTTATCTGTTTTCTACTTTTCATGGACTACTTTAGTTTCCTATGACCATTTTTCTGTCGTATCTTGCTATAATCTTGCAAAAAATTTTACAGCATGATTTCTTGGCTAAGTCATTCAATGTTTTACATCAGATATTGCCTCTCAGACTTCAAAGTTTGGTTCTTGTTCTTTTTTTCTCAAATAACATTTGTATATTTGAGTATGCATGTTGCAGCTGAGAGTTGTCTAACGTTGATTCTTTTCAAAACTAGTGCACATTATTATTTTCAATGGGATGCTCTTTATTTATCTTTTCATTGTGATTATTATATTATCCATCCACCTGGTTAAATAAATAAATAACATCTCTGATCCCCAACCAACAGACTGTGTGGATTCATTTCCCACTGTAGACAAGGATGCTTGGAAACGTGAGGTCACTTACTCTGCTTTTGAGAGCACCAGAATGGATGAAAAATTTTCAGGTTAGGTTTCCAAATTACATAACTCTTAGCCCACCCATGGTACTGATGTACTACTACTACTACAGGTTTACAACCTTTTTGTGGGTAGCATTCACATTAAAAAAAAAAAATCCATTTTTAATTTTCAATTTGCTAAAAATTATGCTAATTATTATTATTAGCATCTAACCTCCATGGAATCAGACTCATCATAAGAGGTACACACTATTGCACACAATGCTTACTCAACCGTACCTTAAACTGATTCAATGTTACTACATTGACAACACACTCATGAAATGTATTCCACTCACCAACCACTCTTCATGCAAAGAACCTTTTCCTCACTCCTCTGCTTAAACTCTGCTCACACCCTCCTTATACAATTTCCAGCAATGGCCTCTTGTTCTACTCTCCCATTCTATGAAAAATCTCTTCCATGTCAACCTGATAACCCCTGACTAGCTTAAATGTCTCAATCATATACTCCCCCCCCCCATCTTCCTCCTATTCATGAAGCTCTGCAATTTACATTCTTTCAATCTGTCGTCATACTCCACATTCCAAAGACCACTGACCACCTCTGTGAATCTTCTCTGTGTTACTCTGTGTTATTCTACATGTGTTACCTGTTTTATGAGTTCATCATGTCAATGTGGCTAATGTTTTTCATTCATAATATTTCATTCATTCATACTCTATGGGAGGAGTTAAACTGGAGGAAGTAGGAGAGACAAGAGATCTGAGTTTGATGATTGACAGAAACCTAAAAATTAAAAACCTGTGTTTTCTATCAAAATTACTTCTTGCGTGAATTTTGGGACACCCCGTACAACGGAATGATAACCATTTTTATCTCTGCAAGTCAGTGACTTTGATAGAAAACACAGGTTTTTAATTAAAAATTGTAATTTCTTATTGATTCATAAAGTATACAGTATAGGGTTATGCAAGGAATAGCATATCGGGTAAATGGCCTCCAGGGCTTTGCTGGCACATACGTACTCTTTTGTTGAAATTTTCCATGACCGTTTTGCATAAACGTGGCTGAATTTCGTTGATACAGCGCTCAATTTCCTCCTTCAAGGCATGGGTGGTCGTGGGCTTGTTGGCATAAACCTTAGACTTCAAAAAACCCCAAAGAAAAAAGTCCAACAGCGTTAAGTCACATGATCTGGGCGGCCAATTCTGATCACCAAAACGGGAAATTACATGACCAGAAAATGACTCATGCTGTAATTGAATTGTTTCTCGGGCTGTATGGCATGTGGCACCGTCTTGTTGAAACCACATGTTGTCCACATCCATATCTTGCAATTTAGGCACAAAAAACTGGATTATCATGTCACGATAGCAAGCACCATTAACTGTTATTGCCTTACCAGCCGCATTTTCGAAGAAGGATGGACCGATGATGCCTCCAGTCCAAAATCCGCACCAAACAGTGACACGTTGTGGATGCATTTGTTTCTCAACAATCACTCGTGGATTTTCTGAACCCCAAATGCGCCAATTTTGTCGCTTAACAAAGCCATCAAGATGAAAATGAGCCTCATTGCTGAAGATGATAAAGTTCGAAAAATAAGCATCCACTTGTTGTTGTTCCATAATCCATTCAATGAACTCTCTTCGCTGTGTGTGGTCAGTAGGCTTTAGTTCTTGAGTCAACTGAACTTTGTAAGCAAAAAGATGCAAATCTTTCGTGAGAATACGCTGTAGAGCTTCTCGAAATGCCCAATTCAAGACCACGGTGCCGAATTGATGTTCCTGGACTCTCAGCAACACTCTCACGAACTGCTTCGATGTTTTCTGTTGAATGACAGCCAGGGTGTATAAGATCACTAATTGATCCAGTTTCCTTGAATTTTTTAATTAATCTTTTCACAGTTGATGAAGTTAAATCACTATTCCGACCATATTTTGTACGAAAATTGCGAACTGTAGCTGCCAAACCTTCATTATTTTTAAAGCACTGCTCAACAATGAAAATGCGTTGTTCTTTCATGTAGGGCTCCATTTTTAATAACCCTGAACTGTCAGCTGTCATGCTGTCTTTTTTTTCTCGTTGGCAACACTTTACCGCACAAATGGTGCTAAATTTAAATCTTGCGTGAATTTTGGGACACCCTTTATAAGACTCTGATCAGATCACACTTAGACTATTGTTCTCAGATCTGGTCCCCAGGGTTTGAAGGGGATAAATTAACTGTGGAAAGGGTACAAAGGCGGATAACAAAGATGGTGTTGGGACTGTACAATGTTAGTTATGAGGATCGGCTGAGGGAATGTGGACTGCAGAGTTTGGTGGATAGAAGAAGGAGGGGGTGATATGATTGAGACTTTTAAACTGTTGAGAGGTGGTTACACTGGGGAGTTCTTTCGCTTGGTTGAACAGCTGGAAGGAGACATGACAAGGGGCCATCCCTGGAAGTTATGAAAGATAACTATGAGAAAGAGGGTGAGGAATGGTTTCTTTGCATGGAGAGTGGTTGAACCATGAAATGCATTGCCTGATGGAGTGGTGAGAGCAATCAGTGCATTTAAGGAGTGGTATGATAGACTTTGTGTTTCCTAGGAGGGACCTCCCTCGATGAGTCTTGATAGACTTGTGTTTCTTAGAAAGGACCTCCCACGATGAGTCTTTTGACTCCATGGAGGCCTGAATAATAATAATAATAATAACTAATATTACTAAATGTACAGTACTAAAAATGAATCAGATAAACATGCATTCAAAATTATGTTCCTTTGATCAGTTAAATCATAGTAAATATTTCTAAATTCATAACAGTTCAGATAAAAAGCATAGAATAAATCCTCGAATGCTATTATTTGATTAATACATATGGTTAATTTAAAATACTGTTTTTTGTGATCAGCACTCACTTGGGAATAACAAAGCACCATAACCCTCTTCAATGAATCAATTATAGTACATATAAGTAGTAGTAGGTCTCAACCCTACTGTTGCTTGTTTGATAATGGTGATTTTATAATATTCTTTAAATTTCTGCAATATTCAGCTATCCAAAATGACAAAGGAAATTAAATGGTGATTACATTTTAAAAGATGCTTAGAGGAATATATTTTGTGTGAAATCTAGTATAGCAGAAATTTTCAATCTGAAATATTTTTGTTTGGCACAGGGCCATGCCACAAGTATATTAAAAGAGCATTAAGGACATCTGCAATAATTTCTGCATTATTCAAGATCATGATATTATCCACATTAGAACATTTTATCCCTTGGATTGTCAAGACTAAATTAATAAGTCCACTCAATCAACTATATTGGCCTGGTTGGGCAAGTTGATAAGATCTCTGCTTTCTAGTCTATATACTGTGAATTTGGGAGATGACTTTTAAAGCCGATTCTATTTTTTGCAGACTTGGTGCTTGAAAAAGCTACCATATTCGGTTTCTAGAGTTAAGACCCCAGATTATCTATACTACAGGTTTATGAATTTTCATGGTGTATCACCCATGAAAACTGTAAATTTTTTTTTTTCACTCGATCACAAAGTAAATCGTACTGTTATTTACTTCTTTACCCAAGTGTGAGCAAACAAAGTTTGCATGCAATGTATCTTCGCAACTAGGCTACTTGTATCTATATAAAAGGCTACTGACTTCACATCAGTTGCCTCACTATTCCATAAAGTAAAGCACACTACCTTTCGGATGTGTGTATATTGTTATGCATTATAGGAAGAGTTTTGCTACTCAGAGCAGTTTCAATATTTACTGAGGTCTTATCAATGGGAACATGACCCAGAAAGATACCGAGGTTGAATAAATCCAATCCTCCTTGTCCATCCTAGTAGAGGTTGAGTCCCCTCCTGATGAGGGGGTTACTGGTGTATTAATGCAGCCAGTTCGCCACTCCTCTGCTGCATCCCCTAAGGGCGATGTTCATGACTGTAATCTGTGTGTGTTCACGGGGACTGGTTTGCATGCTTGCAGATGAAAACCCCCAAATAAACTGGGGGGGAAAACCCTGCTGTCCACACCCAAAACCGGCTAACTTGACTATGGATGAGGAAGATCCTTGAGCTCCTCATATCGTCAACAGGAATCGAACCTAGGACACTCCATCCCCAGGTTGCGCAGTGCATAGCAACTAGGCTAACCATGCAGACTGTTGAATTAATGCAGAAGTTATATATTTCCTAGATACAAGTAGCAAAAAAGTGTATCACCTTATTTTTAAAAGTTGTAAAGATACTTCACGTACAAAACAAGAATATAATTTCTTGGCAAGTATAATTCACCTATGAAAATGCCATAAAAATAATAAATTTTATTCAGAATGATAATGTCATTACTAGCATAGAACCAACAATCTCTAATAATGAAACATTCGTAAAGTTCTGATTTTATATCTATAAAAAATTTACTGATGATTAACAAAAATGGCTTCAAGACAAATTATACAATATATCTTCAAAAATATTGGCTAGCATATATTAAATTAAAATATATAACAGTTATTACTATTTTAAAAAGATAGCAACACATTTTTTTAAAGATCTATGTATAAAATTCAAAATATGCAAGTATTTTTAATAGCGATATTCATATTAACTTACCTGGAACAAACATAACATGACTTGAGCTATGAGGGGCAACTACCTAAATGAAAGCAATGGATTATGCTTTATTTTTAAAATTATAAAAAAACATTTACACTGCAGATTTCAGTTTTTCTTTTAGAGCCATAAAACAATGGCTACATTATGCAAACACAAAAATCCATTTATATTAATACAGTGAACTTTCACAACAGCAAACTTTCAAGGGAACAGTTACTATAATGCAAGGTTTGTTATAGTCAAGTGTCTTTAAAACAGTATGAGTGATATTAAACTTTGGTTGGGATTACTATATTATTGTAAGCAAGCTCATCACAATGATATCTTCTATAGTGGGAGTTGATCAAATCTTATTTCCAGCTTTCAATGACTTATGAGAGCTCAGATTTTCTCTCATAGTGTGGTATGTGATTGGAATGGATTGCCATTGGATGTGTTAAGTACAGGAAATATAAATGAGTTCAAGAATAGGTATGATAGCTGGTGCAGAAATAGGTGGCTTCCCTCGACGAGTCCTTGACTCCTTGGAGGTCTATCTTAATAATAATAATAATAATATTATTATTATTATTATTATTAATGAAGAATGAAACTAAATTATTGAGGTTGCTTAAGGATCAAAGATGGAGAACTAGGAGGATCTCTCTGCATCACCTGGAAGGAATACAGAGAACCAAATAGTGTGTGTGAAACTTAATATTCAATCCTCACCTTTATGAGGTATGCCCAAGTACTAGATATCCACTGGGTAGAGAAAGAACAAGTATGGACTGCAACTTCTGACTTAGCCAAGAAAATTGTACTCTCTAGTGGCTTAAACTAGAAAAACATGATAAGATTTTATTCCATCTGGAGGGGCATCTTGTTTTTATCTCACAAATAAGTCCTTTGCTGTTTTTGTCAGAGAGCAAGGAGCAAATAGTGAAGTGTTAGCTATTGGAACAAACTCTGACTAAACATCTAAGAGTAGTAGTAGAAGAAACCCAACATCAGAAGAACTGAAGACAGGAACTATCAAAATAAGGGGTATCAATGGAAAGGAAATTGAACTTGCAGAAGAACTGAAAAAGTACCAAGTAACTGGGATTACTGAGACAAAGACTAAAACAGGTGACATTCTACTAATAATAAGTATAGGATGTTATATTCAGGAAATAAATAACAAGGAAAGGAATGAGTAGTAACAGCATTCAAACAAATAAGAAAATAGACTTCTTATTTGGGAGGCAATTTCAAGTAGAGTTATGTAGACAAACTTCAAATTGGGGAAATGGACAATGAAATTTATTTGTGCCTAGGGTGCCAAAGAAGATTCTCCTAATGAAAAAGTGTAAGACTTGTTTGCAGGTAGATGGCATAAAGAACATGGAAAACCCAATCCTTGTTACAGATCTAAACAGGAAAGTAGGAAATGAATCCCACCAGGCATATAGAAAAGTTTGGGGTAAATTTGGAGAAAAGGGTAAGACTAATAATAATAGTGAGTGCTTGATGGATTTTGCTCAGGAAAAAGATGGACCTTGTGTCTTCCCTCCATATGAACTTGCACACATCTGTATGTTCCAACATGAAGGTTTGCAAGAAGATGATGAGATTAATAATGATGTGAAATTAATCATGTAGCAGTCTGTACCCCCTCTTGTAGGTAGATATCAGGAAAGTGATTTATGATGATTATGTTAATAAACTTTTGGTTGAGATGGGATATATATGTGGAATTACAGAGCTGGTAACTATGATAAGCTTAGGAGATTGCTTGGATTGATACCATGGCATGTAAAACTGCAAGAGCTGGATGTTGATAGTGCATGGGAAGTGGTAAATGAGTGTTTGAAGGAGATAATGGCAGACTGCATACCTAGAGTCAAGAGAGTAAATCAAGCGGGAGTTAAATGGATGAATATCATCATCATTAAGCTGGAGCTGCAAAAAAAAAAAAAAAAAAGAAACAATTGTGGAGGGAATTTAAGGAGAAACGTGACAAGTAGGCACATGAACAGTACAAGGCACAGGCCAGAAGGGTAACTAGTGTGGTAAGAAAGGCAAAAGCAGATTAAGAAAAGAAGTTAGCAATGCAGGATAAAGATAATCCCAAACAGTTCTTTCAATATGCTGCAAGTAAAAGAAAGAATGTATATGGCAGAATGATTTTAATGAATGCTGATGGTAGGGTGGTAACTGAATCAGTTGAAATAGTAGAATTACTAAGTGAACAATTTGCAGGAGTATATCAAAGTGGTGATATTGTAGGAACAAGAGAGCCAAAGGCTTATACGGGGACTGAGGCAAATGAAATGAAGGTGCATAGCATATTACAGTACCTTAATGTGAATACAGCTGTAGGATTGGATGGTATACCAGCTCGAGTTTTACATAAAGCAGCAAGAGAATTGTCAGTGCCCTTATTTGCTGATGATTCAAAGTTTGGTAGAGCAATAATTAATACACATGTCAAAATTTTGCAGGATGATTTGGCAGATTGGGCAAAGGAGAAATGGATGTCAGTTTAATGTGGCAAAATGTAAGGTTAGGCAATTTAGGTGAAAAGTTTACCAACTGTATACCATATTGGTAGAATTGTACTCCAGGAAACTGATGAATCCAGAGACTTGGGAGTGTTAATAGATAGGAGTTAAAGTTTAGGAGGCACATAGCAAAAGTGGCTAAAGCAGCTCATCAGATCACTTGGTTACTGAAGAATATTTTGATGAGCAGAGACAAGCGGGTTACTGTTCCTCTTTATCAAGCCTTGATAAGATCTCCATCTTGACTACTGAATGCAGATCTGGGTGCCAGGGTTTGATGAAGCAAATTCACAATGAGATTAGACATTTGCTGGACACAAACAGAAAAGTGTGAAAGAGTAAAATGAAAGGTAGTAAAGAAAAAGAAGTGATGAATGACTCAAGAGTGATGCAGTATAGAGAATCCATTATTGAAGGTATGGCAGATGAGAAGAACAAAGTCTGTTTTCCAGGAGAGAGGATAAACAGGCAAGGATTAACATTCTTGCATGTTTATTATTGTGAATCCCAGGAGTATCAAGAAACAGGAGAGATAAAATTTGGTAAGTGACTGAATTTATTTGCTTGAAAATAGTTGGAAATAAGTGAAACATGAAAATAAGTGAAACTCGTGAAAACACCATGCTAAGTGAAAACATGTTAATCAAATATAATAAGCAATGAAAAAAAAATTGTAACTCATCCATGGGCTTTCAAAATCTTTAATATATATTTAAAATACATTTGTTTTTACTGTACGAGTATAACTATAAAGGATCATAAAAATGTTTGAAACAAATGTAAAGTTATTCAACACTGCATAGTATATATTCGTAATTATACATACAAGTGTATTTAAAAGAAAATTATTTTCTTCAGAAATATATGAATTTGAACAAGGTAGCTGTTTGTATTGACTTTTGTTTCTTTTTGTGTGTGCATATCTCACAGTAACAGCTCCTAGCTTTGCATACTGCAATCAAGGTTAGGGTCAATATCCATAAGTTGTTTTAAAGTTTCAACAGTTAAAAATAATTAAGTCAAATTTTTGCTCTAAAGCTTTAACTTTTCACTTTTTTTTTTATTGTTTTATCACTGGCATTCACTATTTCACTCTTCCTTTTATCCACAGTCATAGTGAAGAATATTTTTAATACACATATATAAGGCAGTACACAATTTAAGAGTGACTTGAAATCACAATGCTACCTATGCTCACAGTACGTGCATTGGTACATCACTCTGTTGCCATGGTAACCAGAGCAGAAGTTACTTATGAAGTCACATGTGTCACTTGAAATTATAAAGAAACCCTTGGTAAAAACACCACATTATGTGAAGGTTTAACTCTTGTTAAATAAATTGCAGTACCAATTTATTAACCATGTTAATTCAAAAATGCATGTTATTTGAAACTGCATAAAGTGAGGGATTCATGTATAGGCATACTGGTTTAGTGAGAACAAATTTATTCAGTTCTTGAGGAACAGCTATCTTAAGTAATATATAATGGGGCTGAAGGTCTTAAATCTGATCATCAGAGGATGTGACTGTACATGAGATATGTCTAATCTTCTTCCAGTTGATGAGGGTGACCATGATATGATTAATCACTTGGGTTGTAGGAAATTTCTACAACCCAAGGTTGCATGAAAATTTCTGTGAGGAAAGGATATATGTGGAACAACAAGGATGATAAACTTAGGATACGACTAAGAGCTACAGCATGGAAAGAGGAGTTAGGTGGAAAGGAGATAGATGCTACTTACACAATGATCAAGAAATATTTAACAGAAGCAATACATGAGTGTATTCCAAACATGAAAAGGCTAAATAATGTAGGAGTTACATGGATGAATAAAAAAAATTAAGCATGCTATCTGGAAAAAAATAAATAAACAGTAAACTGCTTAAGGAATACAAAGCACAGGCAAGGAAGATGACTCAGTTCATAAGGACAGCAAAAGTCCAGAATGAGCAGAAATTAGCCAATCAGGGCAAGAAAATTCTCAATGAGCTCTTTCAGTATGTGACAAGTAGAAGAAAGAATGATTACGATAAGGATGATGATAGTGGATGAAAATAGTAGACTAGTAATTGCAGAGAAAATAGTTGAAGTATTCAGTAAGCAATTTATAAAGGTACTTCATTTTCATGAATACAACATTGTAAGGAGCTTGAGATTGGTGAAGAAGGGACTGATAGTGAGTGAGCCGGCCGAACATAAGTAATTAAGCAAACTTGATACAGCAATAGGACTTGACAGCACTACTGTGTGTTTTAAGGAATGCTCCAGAAAGTTAACAGTACCCATACAGCTGGCAGACCTGTTCAACAACAACAACAACAATCATGCAACAGGGCAGGTCACAAAGGAGTAGAAAGTGGACAAAACTGTCCCCCTGAGGCTATAAATTACAAGCCAGTCTGGTATTGTGATTAAGTATTAATGTGATTAGTAAAATCTAGGATTCAGAATTAGGTCGATAACCCAAATGATCATGATGATCAGCAAATGGAACTCATGTTTTAGCAATCTGCTTATGTATTACATCAAGATGACAAATTAATTGGACAAGGAAGACGTGGAAGAAGAAGTGAAAGCACTTGAATTTTGCAAAGGCCTTTGACAAATTGCCACATAAGTTGGTAACCATGGAACAGAATGGATTGGATCAGAGATTAGTGAGTTGGATAAGATTGTCAGATAAGACTGTCAAAAGATTGTGTATGGGAAAGTAGTATCCAGAAGAGGAAGGTAAGTAAAGACATGCCACAGGAGTCACAACTACTGGAGTCATGCCACTGTTTTAGGACCATCATTGTTTAACTGCATGTTAATGAGAGTGAGACAGGTGTAACTGGAGTTATACAGCTGTTTTCAGATTATGCAAAATTGGAGAGAACTATGAGGAGCAGAGCAGATGGTATCACCTTAAAGGACCTGAATTGACTGTGTAAATAGGCAAGCGAGTGAAGATTACAGTGCAATGTTGTAAAGTGTAAGGTCATAAAATGTGGTAGGCAAAAATGGGTTGCAGAGTGTATAATAAATCAGGACATTTTGAAGGAAGTGGAGGAAATGAGAGATAAAGGAGTGGTGGTGATGGTGGACAAAGACTTGCAATTGTGAAAATTAAAAAAAAAATTTTTTTTAGGACATCACAATGGATTATTGCAATTATGATGAGGACTTAAGCATGTAGAAGCAAAGTGGTTATGGTTTCCTTGTATATGATCCTAATCAGATCATCACATATGGACTGTACAAATATCTAGTCACCTCGTTTTCAGTTTTTCAAGGAGATGAGGATATCTTAGAAAGGGTCTTCAGACAATTCACTAAGGTGATGTCAGGTCATCGGAATGTGGGATATGAAGACAGATTGAGAAAATGCAATTTGCAGAGACTTGTGAATAGAAGAAAGAGAGGAAATATGATTGAGACATACACTGCTTGGAAAGAAGTCAATAGACACCCCCATGGGCTACATGCATCATGCCATGTAACAAGTCATGTGTTTGTAGCCAGTATAAACTGGAGGAATATGATGTTCCCAAGTCAGTGCAAGTAATGTAAATTACAGATATCAAGAAATTATATACTTGGTTTAATCCTTTATCCAAGTGTAAGTTTGCTTACACTTGGATAAAGGATTAAATCAAGTATATAATTTCTTGGTATCTTTAATTTATAGTATAACCAAGTGGAAAAACTTCCAACAACTATCTCTAATCCTGAATACAGTGGAACCTCGGTTGTTGAACGCCTCTTTTCTCGAACAATTCGGTTCCCGAACATACAAAAAACACTTCGGTTTCCGAACAGGCAAACAGCAACCACATGCTGAGCTATAAGGCGGCAAAGCATCAGTTACGCAGCAGCCTTCGTTCAGTGCAGACACTTGCTCAAATTTACAGTGCGTTTTCTTGATTTTCTTTGTGTTTTGTTGGTTTTTTTTCATAAATTATTATTAATTAAGCCACCATGGAACTGGAGAAGAATAGTGATAGCAACAAAGCAAAAAAAAAAAGTTGTTAGAACCACGATAGAGATGAAAAAAGAAGTCATATCCAAACATGAAAATGGGGTTCGCATCTCGAATCTTGCTATGCAGTTCGATATGGCGAAATCAACGATACGTACAATACTCAAAAATAAAGAGGCGATCAAGAGATCTGATGTTGCAAGAGGAGTAAAAGTTCTTACTAAACAAAGATCGCAGATGATTGTAGGTGGAAAAATTGTTGCTGATTTGGATAAACGAGAAACAGTTAGCTGGTGATAGTGTTTCTGAGGCTATAATTTGTGAAAAAGCGAGGCTATTACATGATGACCTGTTAAAGAAAAACCCTGGTACGAGTGCTGATACTGATGTGTTCAAAGCTAGTAGAGGGTGGTTCGAGAAATTTAAGAGGAGAAGCAGCATACATAGTGTGGTTAGGCATGGGGAGGCTGTGAGTTTAAACCAAGAAGCTGCTGAGAAAAATGCAAGAATTTAGTGACTATGTAAAAGGCTGAGGGTTTTCTTACCTAACAAGTGTTCAATTGTGATGAAACCAGCCTATTTTGGAAAAAATTGCCAAAGAGGACCTACATCACTCAGGAGGAAAAAGCATTGCTAGGACACAAGCCAAGGAAGGATAGGCTGACTCTTTTGTTATGTGGAAATGCAAGTGGGGACTTCAAGGTCAAGCCATTGCTTGTACCACTCTGAGAATCCGAGGGTGTTTAAGAAAAATAACGTGATGAAAAGTAAATTGCCTGTTATGTTGTTGTGACATCTTTCTTCTCTGTTGTGTGTTCTGGCTGTTGACTGACCCCACTTTTGAACACAAAGAAAATTTATTTTTAACTGCCCACTTTGCGTTCACATTTGTATGAAGAATACTGTGGAATCAATCATCAGCAAGCACAATGTTATATAATCTAATTCAGATCTCCTTAGATATTTATCCTTAAATTATATGGCAGTCGTGGTTCTCTAGTCTTATATTACTTTCTCATTAAATAGGGTTCCCGCTTAGATTCAAACTATTAAATGCAACGAAAAGAAATCAGGCAAACACAAGATTCAAAACAAATGGAAACATTTAATACATTAACACATGAAATTACATTAATCCAAGAAGTTCTAAACATAAATAATATGATCATGAAATAAACAAGTTCTTATTGAGACAATAATAACTTCATAAATTTCATTTTAGACAAGGTTATCTATTCAATGTGCTTCAAATATTGACACTGTTTAGCTGTTCAGGATATATTAAGCACACTTCGCTAAATACACATACCAAGGAATTTCTAAAGTCCTTTCAATCTATTACTGTAATTCTTAGTAAATCAGTCACTAACTTATATCACATTCTCTTGGGACAAGCTTCACGAGATCATACATTCAGAATTGAACTGTTATTATGGCAAACGCTTCCCTTTTAGTATATTCATAAAAACATAGAAAGGATTTCCCCGGAACAAGTGGTATACTTTGCCTATTATCACTGGTTTTCGAAAACACTTCTTTGCTTCTTAATAGCTTTCTCTCTCAGCTCACATTAGTAGGAAAGAACCTTGGTTTTTAGTAGCAGTTTGGTTGGCTCGGGAACACATGCCTCCTTGCTCTAAATTGACCATCCTTTAGGTTTCCTTGGCAATCCTTGTTATGCCTCTTGTCCTTCAATATTACTGGACGAGGAAATAGAATTCCAGATACGAACAAGAGCCCGAGAAAAGGTAAATTAAACAACAGAGAACTCCCTTGTCTCAGCAACTTGGTTCCACTAGTTTCCACTTCATTCTTCCTCCCTATATCAACAATGCATGTCTCTGCTCTTCCATTTTCACTCCCAAAAATCCGGTTCATGTTGGCTTCATTAACACAGCATAACAACTAGCGCCAAAATGTATTCTGGCGGATTAAATTCAGAGTTTACGTGCACAGTTTACATAGGATATATACACTCTACAAAGAATTAGCACAAGATAAATAACTAACAACTATTAGAATATATAATTATTTTATAATTATGGAATATACAACAGTAAGTAATAATTTGATATTTATCTGATGAGCAAATTTGGCTCAGGGAATGATAGATCATGCTAAATCCTAAATGAAACACTATTATAATATAATTCCTTTCATTCAGAATTTAACAATGTGGAGGGCTAATAGTAGGGCTTGGATAACCAGGCAATTGTTTATTGAGTGGATTCATGAAGTCTTTGCCCCAAGTGTGAGAAAATACCTTCAAGAAAACAATTTGCCAATTAGATGCCTTCTTGTGATGGACAATGCTCCTGCTCACCCTCCAGGCTAGGAGGACGAGTTAGTGGAGGAGTCTGATTTTATCACAGTGACGTTCCTGCCCCACCCTAACACAACTTCTCTAATTCAGCCCATGGACCAGTAGGTCATTTCAAACTTTAAGAAACTCTACACCAAAGCACTATTTCAAAGGTGTTTTGAAGTGACCTCTGACACAGAATTAACATTCAGAGAATTCTGTAAATATCATTTCAACATCCTCCATTGCTTAAGTATCCTTGACAAAGTCTGGGCACAAGTGACTTACAGGACCATGAACTCGGCCTGGAGGAAACTGTGGCCAGACTGTGTAGCAGACAGAGACATTGAGGCTGAGCATATTGCTCTTGTCGATGATATTGTGTCTCTGGGCAAAAGCATGGGCTTGGAAGTTGACAATGCTGATGTGGAGGAGTTAGTGGAGGATCACAGGAATGAGCTCACTACGGAAGAACTGGAACACCTTCAGGAGGAGCAACAAAAGACGAAGGTGGAGGAAATGTCTTCAGACACAGAGGAAGGGATTGAGGATGTTCCTAGTTCTTTGATCAAAGAAATGTGTGCGAAATGGGGTGAGGTGCAAAGTTTTGTGGAAAGATATCACCCTCACAAAGCTGGAGCAAACCGCATCATAAACCTTTTCAATGACAGTGCCATGTCTCACTTCAGAAATATTTTAAAACGCAGGCAAAAACAAATCTCATTGGACAGGTTTTTAGTGAGACAGAGACCCAGTCTGTCTGAAGCAGAGTCGAGTGGTGCCAAGAGACAGAAAAGAGAAAGAGAAAAAAACCCAGAAGGACAGTAAGCTGATGTTTTTATGGAAGGGGACTCCCCGTACTCACCTCCTTCTGGTGAGTAGGATATAGACGAAGTTAAATTTTCGTCTATATTTTATCTATTTATTGTTTATTCTTTTTATGTTTTCATTATGTTTGTATATGATCTTATGCATGAAGTACTGTTGTAATAAACATGAAGTTTAAATAAACAATCATCTGGGATTCGGGAACGGATTAATCCATTTTATATTAATTCTTATGGGAAAATGGTTTAGGTTTTCGAATGAATCGGTTTCCGAACAGCCTTTAGGAATGAATTGTATTCGACAACCGAGGTTCCACTGTATTGTAATAATAATGTGTGACACCTTTTGGCCACTTGTATATGGAAATATGACTTCTTCATTACTTTAACCTTAGTATCACCTTTGGGTCTGGCTCCCACTGATGAGACCTCAATAAAGGTTGAAACCAGTCTGGGTAGTGACCCTTCCCATAATGCATAGCATTATATATGTCTGCAAGGATATATGCTTTGCATTATGGAATACTAAAGTAAGTGACGCAAAGTCATTAACTTCTATATACGACTTGTCCCAGTCCTGAAAATACTTCAGGTGCAAACTTTGTTTGCTTACACTTGGATAAAGGATTAAATCAAGTATATAATTTCTTTGTATCTTTTAATTTATAGTATAACCAAGTGGAAAAACTTCTAACAACTATCAGTGCAAGCGTCCAGGTGAAATGCCTGGGAGAAGAGAACCGACACTATTTGAAAGCGCGATTGTGATAGAATGCCACGCTCCAGGTCGATATGTTCCACAAATTGTTGATAAATTGGGCCATACCAGGTCAACAATTGCCAACATACCATACGGAGATGGAATCACAGAGAGCCAACTGCAAGTGCTATCTGCAGTGGACCACCCACCACACTCACCAAATGTAACCATAGGCTATTATAAAAGATATGTAAAAACTGCTATTTTTCAATCAGAATGTTGAATGCAGAGTTCCAGGCATAGGCTGGAATGTAAATCTGAACAAAAACATTCAGAACCAAGGCTCAGAATATAGGTTTCCATGGTAGGACTGCAATATGCAAGGAGCAACAAATCACACCGCATCCTGAACTGAGCAGATGGAGGTGTGGCAGATGCCCAGCGAACATCTCTCTTACCAGAGTGCGTAACCCCAATTATGAACTTCAGAGATGGTGGAGGCGTGATGGTATGGTCCTGTTTTTTCCTGGTTTGTCCTTGGAGCTCTGTTCGTAGTGCAATGATCACTGAACTCTGAGGTATCTGAACATTCTGGACAATGCAATGCTTCCTACTTTGTGGAGTTTCTATGGAAATGACCATTGTCTCTTTCAGCAAAACAATGCACCATATCATAAGGCTGCTGCTATAACTGCATGGTTTTCTGATATAAGCATCACCATACTTGACTGGCCTCCACAATGCCCTGATTGGACATCAGTAGAATGAACTGGATTATCGGGTGAGGTCAAGACATCTCTTGATCTCACCCGACACCTAATAACACCTAACAACAGTCCAGGAGCTCATTACATGTCTTCAGGAAGAATGGCCCAAATTTTTCATTGATTGCTATTGTATGCTTGTGGAAAGTATGCCCTGTAGGATTGCTGCAGTTATCGCAGTGAAAGAAGGCCTTATATCTTATTAAGGTGGATGCCATGACAGTTTGTTCCTCACACTTTATTGTCTGTTGACTTCTTTCCAAGTAGTATACAAGTGGGTTAGGGGTTATTACCAGATTAATGTAGAGGAGGGTTTTCTTAGAGTGTAAGGAGACATAGACAGAAGGAGGCCACCCATGGAAGTGCTACGAGGATGGTGTGAGCAAGAGAGTAAGAAAAGGTGCTTGAATAGAAAGTGGTTGATAAGTGGAATGCACTGACTGAGCATGTGGAAAGGGAAAATCAATTTAAGTCATGGCCTGATCATCTTTTTGTGGAAAAGTGTGGATCTCTTGTGATGAAGCTTTTGATTCCATGGGAGTCTGATGTTCATAAGAATAGCATTTCTGAACTGCATTCCAATTATCTCAATCCCATTCCTCTAAATCAAAGTTTGGATATGCCAGTGTTGTATAGACTTTCCTCTCTTGATGTTGATTATAAATTAATGAAGATGAGAAAAATTTGCTTAGAGCTATGCCAATTGAAAGGGTGGAAATATTTCTAAATTTCTGTGATAGGAAAATGAGTAAAGTTCGATAAGAAAACTGTCAAAAAAAAAAAAAAAAGAAGTTATATTCCTTTAATTTGAAAAAAGATTATAAATAAATAAAATTTTCTATCATTATAAATAAATTTCTGCATTCATTTCTTCTGATGAGGATAAAGATGTATTTTATTTTTTTATTTGAAGAAATGTTTAACTTATAAGGATCAATTTCCCTTGTAAGGAAAATTGACCCTTATAAGATGATAACTTATGACATGATAACTGAATGCCCCTCAATCAATTTGGAGGATGGTATGGTTAACCAGATTAATAAATGCAATTAAAATGGAAAGTATTTTCTCTACATGAAATGGCATATTAACATAATTAAAGCTATTATCAGGCAGACCATGGCTAGATTATGATTCAGTTTTCTTGAAGAACAGTGATTTGTACTTTGTTGCCTCTGTTCTGAAGATCAATATTAACTTTCTTGAAGGATTCCATGTGAGCCTATGTGGTAGCATCCAAACTTTAAGCTCCTTTTCGGTAAGTGGTTCTTGAAGAATTCACATAAAACTTTTTGAAAAGATATGCAATAATTTAAAAAAAAAAAAAAGGCTAATGTACAATTAAGCTGAAAATCAGGAGGTGGAAAACCGTTTTACAACTGATAGCCAAACAGTCCTTAACTTTTGGACTATGGACAGCGTTGAAAGCAAGTCTTGCTTTATGGCTTGAAATTAATAAAAACTTTGCTTATTGCTATATTCTATAAACTGAAAGTTAGAACCAAACAAAAACAAACATCTGCATGATTCATTTTCATAAATAATCATGACCACCTAATAAAATAAATGAAAGTAAGATACTTATAACAATGAATATTAATAAAAAAATACTTACATGTATATGTCCAGTTTCTTTCAGTTTATATAATAAATCCTGAGGTTTAACTAAAATTTTAAATTCTGTTGCAATTTCTAAATCCTAACAGAAAAATGTCAAATTACTCATTTATTAATATTTTAACACATATCAGAATATAATTAAAGCTGTCTTTGATACATCTGAGGCAACAAAAAAGGAAAAACTATCTTTATCATATAAAGCTAGCAGTAGTAGAATTTATGAACTACTGAACATTGAAAATTTCCAAATACTATTAGAAAATTGAAATAATTAAATACACTGATTAACTTAATGTTGGAGGTTTAATCGATTTTTTACAACACTCAGAAAGGATTAAAAAGAATTTAATACTTCCTATATTTTGTCCTAGTCACTGGGACATCTACAGGGATTACAAAAATAACTAATGTAACATAACACAAATATCATACAATACTAAGCCCAACTACGTGGGTGACACTAAAGTCCTATCTAGGTGGAGCGCCCTCTAAGGGCAGTTGTAGGTGGCCTGGAATATAAAGTAGGATCTCTGGTGATGAGTGTTTCCCAAATTTTCGGAAGCTTAATGCAACTGTATTTATTAAGATTTGGTTGATTTCTAAGAGCTGCTGCTGCTTCTAAGAATAGTCTCTCTTTCTTGAATTTGCTGTGATGAAGCATGGTGGTTTTCTTCCATGATACTCTGTGGGTGGTGTCCAAGACATAGTCAGCCAAGTATGAATGACCATAGTTGTGTTTACAGATGTAAGACTTGTGTTCCTCTAAGCGGATGGATGCTGATCTGCCTGTCTGTCCAAAGTACGCCAGCTTACAGGAACAGGGTACTTTGTAAACTCCAGGCAGGGAGAGAGGAGGGAGCTGATCTTTTGTAGAACAGATAAAGGTAGCAAGTTTGAGGTGGGGTTTATATGCTGTGTGTAGGTTGTACTTTTTTAGAATCTTGGCTATTTTTTTGGATGTGCCACGGATGTAGGGTATGGTGATGGCATTTTTAAATTCTTGTTGACGAGAAGGACCGGGAATGGGAGAGGAACTAATTATTTTTTGATACTGTGATCGCTGTAGCCATTGGAGAGGAAAGTGTTGTGTATGTAGTTAAGCTAAGTAGTGAGGGTGGTTCCACTGGAACAAAGATTGTGGGCTCTCTTGGTAAGAGTTTTAATAATGCCATATTGTTGAGAGGGGTGGTGGTGTGATAGTTTGTGAATGTATCTGCCTGTGTGTGTGTGTGTGGGTTTTCTGTATATAGTGAAGGCAAGTGTATCATTAGGCAGGCGTGTGACTAAGATGTCTAGGAAGGGTAAACAATTGTTCTTTTCCTTTTCCATAGTAAACTGGATTCTTGGATGTAGGCTATTGAGATGACTGAGGAAGGAATCTAATGTGTCTGGGCCATAAGGCCAAATAGAGAACACATCATCTACATATCTTAGCCAGATAGACGGTTTGAGTGGGGCTGAGTCTATGGCTCATTTTTCAAAATCTTCCATATAGAAATTGGCAAGGGGGGGGGGGGGAGAGGGAGGAACCCATGGCAGTTCCCTCTATCTGCTTGTAGATTTTGTTCTTCCAAGAAAAATACCCACAGTTAATGGCAAAGGAAAAGAGATCTAAGATGTCAGAAGGGAAAACATTTTGTAAGAGAGATAAGGTGTCAGTAAGGGAATATTAGTAAACAAAGAGGAGATATCAAAGCTTACCAATATGTCTGCTTTATTCAAGGTTAAATTTTCTATGAGGGCTTTAAAGTGGGTCGAGTTTTTTATATAGGAAGTGGACCTTCCAGTGAGGGGGGGTCAGAGAGTTGGCCAGCTGTTTAGACAGTCTGTAGCAAGGTGCATTGGTGGCATCTACTATAGGTCTGAGTGGGGAATTGGGTTTGTGGATTTTTGGTAAGCCGTAAATTCGGGGGAGACGGGAACGGAAAGGTTTAAGTTTTTTCGTGATGTCGGGGGGCCAGGAAGATACTTTTTTAAGTAAGATTTTTAATTTTTTAACTTGTGTTTTTGTGGGGTCGTGTTCTAGCGGGATGTAGGTAGCGCGATCGCGGAGGATAATATTCATTTTGCGATTGTATTCACTGGTATTAAGAACGACTGTGGCATTACCCTTATCCGCTCTGGTGATGATGCTACTTTTTTCTTTCCGTAATTTCAGGAGAGCTGTGCGTTGGGCATACGATAAATTACTTTTTGGAGGCGAAGAATGAGCAAGGATGTTGGCTATGTTTTAATCCTTTTTAATCCTTTCTGAGTGTTGTAAAAAATCCATTAAACCTCCAACGTTATGTCTTCACAGCACTTAAGCCTCTATACACGAGAACTGATTAACTTAAAAGAAATTATCATTTCTTATTCTTATTCCTGTATCATTTGCCAAACTGCAATCCAAATGTTTTAAATATATATTTATAGTAGTCCCACACATACAAGTTGCAGAATCTAACATGCTAGTATAAATTAAAGATACCAAGAAATTATGTTCTTGATTTCAACCTTTATCCAAGTATAAGAAAACAGTTTGCACATGAAGTCACTTCACAACTGGTTTACTTGTATAGAGAGACTGATGACTTCACATCAACTGCCTCAGTATCCCATAATGCATAGCATTATGGGAAGGGCCACTATCCATACAGGTTTCGACCTTTATTGAGGTCTCATCAGTGAGAGCAGACTTAGAAGTGATACCAAGGTTGAAGTAATGCAAAAGTCATATTTCCATATACTAGAAGTCAAAAGGTGGGATACAAAAGGTAAAGTCATTAGCTTCTATATACAAGTAGCCCAGTCGTGAAGTTTAGGTTAGGTTAGGTTAGTATCACACAGTGTAACAAACTAAGTTTACACTTCATCTGCAAACTTAGTTTGTTACACTTGGATAAAGGATGAAACCAAGAATATAATTTCTTGCCATCTTTAATTCATAGTATAACCAAATTAAAAAACTTTCAACATATAGCTCTAAGCCAGAGTATTTTAGTAATATGGTGTGACACCTTTTGACTACTTGTATATGAAAATATGACTTCAACTTTGGTGTCACTTCTGTGTCTGGCTCCCACTGTTGAGACCTAAATAAAGGGAAAGCGAGAGCTACAATTAAAGAAAATATGGCAAAGTTTACTGATTCAAAGTTTTCTCAGTATGATTATCATCTTCATGAAAAGAAAATAACTAGCTTCCAAATCAAGAACGATAGGCATGAAACTGAAATAATGGAAAGTAACTGTAAAAAACTGAAAAACAGTTTACAAGAAGCAGGCTACACAACTGCTCCTTCACAGATTGAAGGACCTCATCAGGTTCATCGAAAATCTATAAGTTAAAGACTTACCAGTGACAATTTACTAATCATAGTATCTCCTTTCTGCATTGCCTTATTAAATATATAAGGATTCCACAGACAAATTAGGCAAGAAACTATATGGAAACTTATGCTCTGGCATAATATCAGGTTTTTGTTTCTCCAAGAAACACGCTTCTGCAGATATAAAGATATAAAAACTTTAACAGACAGATATCCACTTCTTTCTTATTGAAGCTTTAGAAGATTTAACAGGGTTGGAGTAGGAGTTCTTATTCTTCCCCCCCCCTCCCTTCTTGGATCATTCTGTAATATCCAAAGGGATATTACAGAAGGAAGATGCAGAAGGAAGAATCTTGACAATAGACTGGAAATACTGTAGATGTGCAATAAGGTTTATAAATGTTGATGCTCCATCCAATGGAAGTTATAGAAAAATTCTTCCAGGAATTGGAGCCATATTTATACAGTGCCCACTACATCATAGCAGCTGGAGACTGGAATTGTATTGAAAACCCCACACTAGACAAAATAGAAGGACACCCCCAAGGAGTGGAAAAGTGGGATATGCACAGTTAAAAACATGCCTCGACAATGCTGAACTAGTAGACATATGGAGGGTTCGCAATCCCAATCTCCAGGCTCACATATATGAATCAAGGTATTGGTACCCGTCTTGATCAAATATATATCTCTTCTTCTTTATAAATAAGATAATTCAGATAAAACATCTTGACATCAACATGTCAGATCATAATCCAGTTCTACTGCATGGAACAAGTAGAGATCAGTAATGGACCATGGAGACTTTCACCAAATTCTGTTGATCTTTTCAACCAAATTGCAGTTCAAATTGGAATAATGTTGCCTGGAATTGGGATATGTGGTTAAAATTCAAACAAGCAGTAAAACAGAATATGATGGAATGGGGAAAGGAACAGGCTTTCCTCAAAAGAAAAAAGTCAAAAGACCTGTATAAAGAGATAAGTTGGTTTGTAACAAACCAAGGCAATGGTATAGAATGTAGCAACATTATTAAAAATATTAACATACATATAGAAGTAGAAATGCAGAAACAAGCAGAAGAAACAAATTATGATAAGAATACAGCAACACTTAGTAGAGAATCCTCCAGCTGCATTCTTCAATAGACAATTCGCTAAATTCTGCAAAGAAAGTCCTATCATTGAAATCTGCATTGATGGTGAAGACATTGCCACCACTCAAGACATCCCTGACTCCTTTCAAAACCACTACAAAAATCTACAAAGTTTTTTATCTTGGGTATATAAAAAAAATTGGGTATAAAAAAACTTTCTACATCTTACTCTCATCCTGAGATTTTTATATTTAATGAGGTCAAAACACCTTATGGCAACTTGTTTAGGTAAAATTTATAAGCTCTATATTACTTCACCCTTGGCATTTTTAGGTCTGGCTCCCACTGACGAGACCTCAATAAAGTTCGAAACTGGCCCTTCCCTTAATGCATAACATTAGACATATCTGCAAGGAGATGTGTTTTGCATTATGGGAGATACTGAGATAGGAGTGTTGGTATCTTGCTCCACCTTTGCAAGGAGTTGCCCTGGTGTTGTACCACCTTACCCCAGTCCTGAAGATACTTTCAGGCACAAACTTTGTTTGCTCACACTTGGATAAAGGATTAAACTAAATTTATTATGGTCTGGGTAGTGACCATTAGCATCATACATCTCCGCAAGGAAATGTGCTTTGCATTAGGGGAAAATTCTAAGGAAAGTGATCAGAGCTTACTCCACTTTTACCACAAGTTGCACTACGTGCAGCTGCAAACTTGATTCACTTGTCTGTTTGCTTACTTGGGAAAAAGGATTAAAAACCTAGCATATAAAATTTGCTAGGTTTTTAATCCTTTTTCCCGAGGATTTTATTCTTCCTATTCTAGTTATACTATTTAGTTATTTTCTCTCATTAGGACAAATCTACAAATACCAAGTGAATTTGTAGTAACCCATACTGTCCTCATTCCGAAAGGGTTCACACCTTAATCAGCGGCTGAAGATCCTTTTCTCTATCTAATACTGAATACAAGATATTTTTCCACATTATAATAAGCTCAAAGTGGGAATGAGATACATAATTAAAAGCACACAGGTGTATGGAGTTCCAGGCCAAGCAACAGAATTTAATCTATTTCTGCTACATGATCTAATCTACTTAGTTAATACAAAAAAGCAGTCAATGGCAGTGTTATCAGTAGACCTTATAATAGCGATAAACAACAAGCTAAAGGACACTTGCCCCCAGTCGCACATATGTGCTCAACCTGATTTAACCTTTGCCCAGAGAGAACAAAGATGCCAACTTTGAAGACAACTAGAAGAAAAATGCCAAAAGGGAGACAGCAGTTGGATGATAGACTACAAACAGATCAAGCTAGTGCAAAAACCAAGTGGCGCTACTAGCAGCCTCCAAGGACACCAGTATGCAGGCACTGCATAGGAAACGTGCAGGACCCTTGCAGTCAAATCCATGCCTCAGAGAACCTTACATATCCACTTCACCAACATCCGTGGCCTCAACTCCAACCTTTATAGCATCCACTACCATCTACAGTCCACCAAACCCCACCTACTCTTTTTAACACAAATCCAAATCTAACCTTCCCCCAGCACTATTCATTTCAACCTTCCTAACTATACACTATTTAACTCCTTTCGACCCAAGGGTGGTGTCTGTGCATATATCCACTCTGACATACCCTGCCAGAGAGCACCTAACCTAGAATCACTCAACTTCAACCTTCTTTGGCTGAAGATATCCCTCCCCCCACTCAGTCAAATTCATCTGCTGTCTCTATTGCTCTCCTAATACCATTAATCACTCTGAGCTCTTTCATTTCCTCTCCTTAAAAGTTGATTTTCTCCAGTCCCACTCTCCTAATAGCGAAATCATCCTCCTGGGTGATTTCAACGTCCATAACACCAATTGGCTTTCCACTTTCAGTTATACAGATCCTGCAGGTAGAGATGCTGAAACATTTGCTATCACTAACGACCTTACACAAATTGTTCAAAAACCAGAATACAAGATAACCTGAACCACTCCCCAAATACCCTACATCTCTTCCTTACTAATGACATTTCCAAATATGCAGTGAATGTAGTGAGCACCCCCCCCCCTGGGTAATTCTGACCACAACCTAGTGCTCATCTCCTCCCCCATGCAACAACGCTTACACGGTCACTCCCACACAAGAGTAGTTTGGCATTATAACAGCCAAATGGGACAGTCTCCGAGGCTACCATGCTTCATTCTGATGGTTGGACTATTGTGTCCGGTCTTTCAGTCCAAACATATGCACTGAACATATCACCAAAGTAATCCTCACTGGCATGAAAACATACATTTCCCACACTACCCAGAACTGCCGTTTCCATTACTAAACCATGGTTCTCCAAAAGATGTGCTGCCAAGGCTGTACGAATGAAAAATCAGGCATACCATAACTGGCTCAAATCAAGAACCCCATCCTCATTCAGTACCTCGGTACTTATACCAAAGCCTGAAACAGATGCAAGAAAATTATCAATGCTTCTAAAACAGAATTTGAACGGGCAAAAAAGCAGGAAGCTTGCAGCTTGTCCAAATGGCAGCCATGCCTTTGGGTCTCTTGCCAAGGCATTGGCCGTAACTTTTGCCCTACACTATTCCCACCTCTATCATACCCAGATGGCTCAATTGCAACATCACCCATAGAAAAAGCTAACCTTCTGGCTTCACACTTTGCCTCCAATGCATACATAACTGACAATGGCAAATGCCCTCCAGTCATTCCAACTATCCAACATACAATGCCCCCCCCCCGTATCCTTTTGCCATTTTGGGATATATATATATATATATATATATATATATATATATATATATATATATATATATATATATATATATATCCCAAAGCCTGGAAACTGGCCTATATTCAACCCATTCCTAAAAAGGGTGACAAATCACTGCCACCTAACTACCGTCCTATCTCATTCACTTCAGTCCTATCTAAAGTAATGGAGAAAACCATCAACTCTCAACTCCTAATCTACCTTGAAGGTACCTGGTTATTAAGCAACCACCAGTAAGGATTCCGTCGAAACCGTTAAACAGGAGATCTACTCTCATACATCACCCATCGCTGGACAAATGCCATGGAGAAATTCGGCGAATCCCAAGTAGTTGCACTTGATATCTCTAAAGCCTTTGACCGAGTCTGGCACAAAGGCTTACTAAGCAAACTCCCTTCATTTGGACTGCCACAGGACTTCTGCATATGGATTGCCAGCTTCCTGTCTGAACACATACTATGTGTGATGGTATATGGTTCCCTAACCTCTTACCATCCAACTAATGCTGGGGTCCCACGAGTTTCAGTTCTCTCACCGACCCTATTCCTTCTATATATCAATGACCTACTTCAGTTGATCTCTAACCAGTGGTGAGCTATAAAGGGCTCGTGCGAGCCCTTTGATAAATTTTTCTCAAATTTGCAACCCACTTGTTCTTTTTGTTTAATAATCTTGTAGAACTAGAAAATACCACTGCAGAATGTATAAATGCTACTATAATTGCTACTTTAAATTCATATGGATTTTCTGATAACTATTTAAAATATCATCTCATTGCATTTGTTCTGATGGAGCTAGTGTACTGTTAGGAAAGAAATCATGTGTTGCAATTAAACTTCTACAAAAATTTCCCAACATTGTGATTTGCCATTGCGTAGCTCATCGTTTACAATTAGCATTAGACAATTCGATAAAAAATATTTAAAAAATAAATCATTTTGAAATATTTATGGATAAATTATATGCTTTTTTATCATCAATCACCAAAAAATCAACAAGAATTAAATACGATTGCAAAAGACCTTGGCATCAAAATTTTAAAGATCGGCTGTGTGTTTGGACCACAATGGGTAGCTTGCAGTTTACGAATGGCTCTTGCTGTGTGGAGAAATTACCCAGCTTTATGCAAGCGTTTTGCATCGAACAATAAATAGAATGGCTTTTTAAACCGACTTCTCAATTTGGAATTTTTAAAAGATCTAGCATTATTGATTGATATCGTACAGGAATTATCATATCTGTCAGAAGCTCTACAAAGTCGCAATATAAGTATTATAAGGGCTAAGTTATTCCCCCCCCTTTTTTTTTTCTTGACGATGTGAGCCCTTTGTTAAAATTTCCATAGCTCACCACTGCCTCTAACCCAACACAGCTTTGCAGATGACAGCACATTACACTCCTCTCTTTAATTTGACAAACCCTACTCTACACAACCCACTTCAACCCACAGAACATCAACCACCACTGCCCTTAATTCCAATGTCCAAGCCATCCTCCAATGGGGCTCAGATAACCTCATCAACTTCAACACTAGTAAAACCCAGTGCTGTCTTATTTCTCACAAAAAAGAACCATTTTCCCCAGCATTGTTTTCGATAACACTCAAATTCCCAGATAAGATGAGATTTCTCTTCTCGGAATTACCCTGACATCAAGCCTCTCCTGGCATAAACACATCACAACCATTGAATTCTCAGCTTTCAAAAAACTAGGTTTTCTCTTTCACTGAAGACATTACTTCACCTCTAAACAGCTGTTAACCTTATACAAATCACAAATTCTTCCAGCTATTGAATACTGCTCTGGCATTTGGAGTGGGGCTCCTAAAAGCTCCTTCAAAATGCTTGACTCAATACAAAATAGAGCAATTAGACTGATAAATGACCCATCTCTTACCAACTCACTCCCCTCATGTTGAAAGTTTATTTTTCACTTGGTTAGAGTATAATAAAATTAGTTTAATCCTTTATCCAAGTGTGAGCAAACAAAGTTTGTGCCTGAAAGTATCTTCAGGACAGGGTTAAGGTGGTACAACACCAGGGCAACTCGCTGCAAAGGTGGAGCAAGCTACCAACACTCCTATCTCAGTATCTCCTATAATGCAAAACACATCTCCTTGCGGATATGTCTAATGTTATGCATTAAGGGAAGGGCCACTACCCAGACTAGTTTCGACCTTTATTGAGGTCTCTTCAGTGGGAGCCAGGCCCAAGTAGAGATACCAGGCAGAAGCATTAGCAGGTCATCTCTACCTATAGGAGTTGCCAAATGGTGTGCCACCCTTTTTTTATAAATTACTCTGGATTTAGAGAAAGATGTTGAAAGTTTATTTTTCACTTGGTTAGAGTATAATAAAATTAGTTTAATCCTTTATCCAAGTGTGAGCAAACAAAGTTTGCGCCTGAAAGTATCTTCAGGACACCTTTGCAACGAGTTGCCCTGGTGTTGTACCACCTTAACCCTGTCCTGAAGATACTTTCAGGTGCAAACTTTGTTTGCTCACACTTGGATAAAGGATTAAACTTATTTCACTCCCCTCAGTTTCACATAGACGCTTCATCTCTGCAATTTGTATATTCTATAAATATTTCCATGGGAAATGTTCATCTGAAACAGCATCAATAATTCCCCCTCTCTGAACTAAGCCCATTGGAACATATACAGCTGCAGCTCAACATCCTTTCACAGTACACCTTGAAACCCACAGAACAAATTTCTTTTCCTCCTCCTTCATCCCTGCTACTGCAGTACTGTGGAACAGTCTTTCCCCGACTAATTTCCCAAGGAATACAACATACAGGCTTTTAAATCAAATGTAAACAAGTTTCTTCTTTCCGAACCCATATACGGTACTAATGTACTATAGGTTGACCAGCCAACCTCTCGTATATGGGCCCAACATAAAAAAAAAAAAAAAAAAAAAAGGACCTTACTGAAGCACTGGATAATATCCGGCATCCCTTTGTATTCCACATCCTCCACCAATTGGAAAGATTAAAAGCTGCTATCTGTTATCAAAGGAGTCTATGCCAATTCAACTACCTGCCTCCTAGTTAATATGGTTCCTGTCAGACCTAGTCACAAAATTGGAAGAGGAGTCAAGCAAGGTTGCCTCTTAGTCCACTGCTCTTTGCATTGTTCTTGAACCTTTCTAACAGGAAGTTGACAATACACATGCTGTGCAAGGAATAACAGTTCCTTCAACTAGAAGGAAAATAAGGTATTGGCATATGCTGATGATGTAGTGGGCACTTTGAAGGTTAATGATTCCATATACATCTTTTTTGGTATTTTGGAAAAATTTAGCAAGATCAGTGGATTAACTACTAATGCAGCCAAGACAAAATTAAAAGTTTTTGGAAAATGGGATCTTGGAGGCATTCTTTTTTGGAATGCCTCCAAAAGGCATTCCAAAAAGAATAACCCCTAAGAGAGAGAGAACCCATCATTATACTTGGAATTCCCTTCTCCACTTACCCAATAATACCAGTTCAAGAACTCATATACAAAAACTTTGAAACTTAGAAGACTAGAAAATAGGGCCACTTTCCTTTTCTTCTAAAGAGATAGTACTCAAAACCATAATCTTTCCTGCTCAATTACACATAATAAATATTACAGATATCACAGAAGCTGAAGAAAAGCAATTATATAGTAAGCCTGTGCATTTTTTTTGGTCCAACCAATACCAAGAAGTTAAAAAGGGATTTCTTCAACTATCAAAGAAGCATGGAGGATTTGGGCTTCCAGTCTTAAAATTCTGCAATTTAAGCAATACAGCTTCAAAAATGCATAAAATATTGCAGACCACCTCCTGTACTACCTGGGTTTTTATCTTCCCCTGTTTGGAGTAAATGATTATAAAGGTCCAAAAGCGGAGATTGTTCCTGAATACTACAACAACACTCTGTTCTTAACTCTAGTACTGTTTCAACACTTTGGCAGTGATGTTCTTTCCATTAAAAAAAAGTAAAATTTGGTGTAAATTTTAATCTCTAATCTCTTTCACCGCAAACTTCCACAGTTGGATACTGACAACTATAATTTGTTTCATAACTTATTGAAGTTCCAAGGATATCCTAACAGGAGAGATCTTGCTTGGAGAATTACATATGCCCACCTTCCAGTTAATACCATCAAATGGAGGTACTTGAACATTGGATATCCAATCTGTGACATCTGTTACTGATTGGAAACTGTAGAATAAGCATTCTACAGCTGCCTTCTTGCCATGTGTATTTGGAACAGATTATGTAATGTGTTGGGCATTCCATTACTTACAACAGAACAGGTTATTATTTTTTTTTTTTGCAGTACCTACCATCTGTCAACAATGGGAAGAGAATTTTGATTTTTTTAATTAATGAATTAAAATACCATTTATGGAAGGTTAGAAAGAAACATGGATTTGAAAACCAGCAATATGAAATCCAAATGTTTTATAATATTTTATTGTGGAAATTTTATTGTTCAGTAAGATGATTTTTGTATTTAGAAAGAAGCATTCTAGGAGATATCAAATTTTTGACTAGATGGTGTAGACCACCCACATTATGAAATATTCACCAGAGAGAGATAAAATGCTGTCTATTCTTGACAGAAATTAGAGGATTTTGACCTTCTAGCTGACCTAGGTGAGCTAATCTCACCCACGTTTGGATTCAGGCCTTGGAAAGATTTGGAGAAACTCATGTTATCGCTCTCAATATTTCTAATGCATTTGATCTTGTCTGGCACCGAGGCCTCCTGAACAAGCTGCCATCTTATGGCCTCCCTTCTACACCACTCTGCAATTGGATTGCCAGCTTCCTTCCTGGTTGTTCATTGTGTGTCATGGCAGATGGCTTCCCATCATCAAATATCTCCATCAGTACTGGAGTTCCTGAGGGTTCTGTGCTCTTACCCACACTCTTCCTCCTTTACATCAATGAACCCTTTTCCCTGACTTCAAATCCTATTCGCAGCTTCGCCAATGATAGTACTCAACATCATTCAATAAACCCTACAGTACCCTAATGTTAGATGCCTCAAGATCTTCCAAAACCAGTGACCTGAACACTGATCACCTCAACATCCTGAAAATGGCAAACAATAAATAACGGAAAAAAACTCACGTAGAAAGATTATTTATTAGTATAATTTTCGCCTGTGTGTCACAGGCATCTTCAGTACATTAAGCTCAAAATTAAACACTAACTGACAATTCCAAAAAGCGCCACCTAAGTAGCTGGTGTAAGATAACTAAAAAGGTCAATAACTTTCCTAAAAAAAATTTATACAATAAAAAGTTAGGAAAGATTAGCTGATTTGTAAAGTACTATCTCCCATAAAGGGGATAGATGTAAGCCATCGGATCTGTTTAAGTTAGGAGAATGAAGTAGAGTTTCACATGTTTCTTTATAAAGGCGTTCCATGAGAAACTGACTTTTGTGAAGAACTCTTGTCTTTCTCCATTGAACTCTGTGTCTAGTGAAGATGGCATGTTCAGAAAGTCCAGACTTTTCAGGTTTAAAGTATTCAATATAAGATTGGTGTTCTTCTAGCCGAATAGAGGCAGATCTTCCCGTTTGTCTGAAATAAGATAATCCACAAGAGCACGGAATCTGGTAGACACCTGGATGATTAAGATGTGGAAGCTTGTCCTTAGGAGAAGTGAGAAAGGTGGAGATTTTTCTAAACGGTCAAAATGCAACAAAAATATTCAGTGGTTTTAAAACTTTTGCTATACGTTCACTGATGCCTTGTACATAAGGGATAGTAATGCGCGTTATTTCCTCTGTGTTTGTAATCTTTCTACGTGAGATTTTTCCGTTATTTATTGTGTACCGATATGTCTACTCACGGTTTACCTCTTTTAAAACTTATCCTGAAAATGGGTGAAGACAACTTAGTAAATTCCAATACAAAAAAAAAAAAACAACAACTCAGGCCTGCCTTATTATCCAAAGAAAAATTCTACCTCATCCTCTCTCATTTTTGCTAATATTCCAGTTTCCTTTCAAGATCAACTTTCTCTTCTTGAGTTGACTGTCACATCCAGTTCATCCTGGCACAAACACATTACTTATACAGCCTACTTAACCTCTAAAAAGTTTGGAGTTCTTTTCTGTTCTAAGCATTACTTCTCTTTCTCTCAACATCTACCACTTTATAAGTCTCAGATCCATCCAACTTTGAAGTACCATTCTCGCCTTTGGTGTGGAGCAACAGACCTCTCTAAGAATTCTTGATGATATTCAGAAGAGAGTAATCTGCTTAATAGATGACCCTTCCCTCACAGACTCCCTTCAATCACTTTATCATAGGCACTCTATTTAGGAGCTGTGCCTGTTCCATAGGTACTTTCATGGGCATTGCTCCTCTGAATCAGCTGCTACCATTCCTACACTTTCTTTCATAACCACAGAAGAACTAGAGCAGCCACTGGCCAACACCCATACACTGTCCAGCTTTGCTTTGAATGCTGAACTAACTTTTCATCAGCTTCCTTCATTCCTTCCATCTCTATTTTTATTGGAAAAATTTCCCCCATATTGTTTTTCCCATTGAATACAACCTTCCACTCTTTAAGAAACATATCAACAGGCTACATGTTTCTCCTTAATCACTTATCCACATATAGCACGATAATGTTATTGGTCTTGTGACATTTCATGTGTGGGGTAAACATGAAAACAGGCTTTTAATATCCTTTGAATAAAACTATCAAACTTCTTAAATCCTTAAAAAGAACAATCCCCCAAAACTGGATTACATATACACCATGGTTAGTCCCAAACTACTAATTACAGATCATCAGGCAGGGTGCAAATCTGACATCCAGAATCATGCATATCACTTTCCTTGTACCTCAGGTTATTTCAATGTGTGCATGTGTATCTTTCAAGTGCTTAGAAAGCACTTGAAAGCACTTATTAAGGATTTGAATATGGAAAGTATTATTATTATTGTATGGGCACCTCCATGCAGTCTGAAGACTCATTGTGAGAGATCCAAATTATCCACACGACATCTGTTACAGCTATCCTTGAACCCATTAACAAACAAAGTGCTCATAACTGACTCTGACAACATGTTCCATTCATTCCCCACTCTCCAAGCAAAAATATCTAGTCCTCACACCACTATTAACCACACCCTTACTCAATTTCCAGGGATCACCACTTGTTCTGTCTCCTCTAGCCAAGTGCTGACATACTTCTGCATCAATCCAATGAAACCCTTTAAGTAACTTAATGCATTCATGTCAAGGTGGTCGTCAATCGCTTGCTGTCACCCTAACTATCTGTTTGGGGCAAGAGTAAACACTGTACCCCATGGAAATTTTGTGCTTGCATTTCAGCACAGACATTTCATGATGGTTCTTTAATTGTAACCTAAATCTGCACAAGGGAAGGGAATAATGTGTTTGTTTTAGGATATATTAGAAAATAATAATTATGTAGAATACTATATTTGGTTGGTATATTTGAATTACCTAAAGGTGTGAATATGTAAATCATTATTAATAAGCCATGTGAGGATGAATATAAAAAAGCCAGGAATATAAAAAGAGAGAAAGAATAAGTGTGAATAGAAACACTTTCATTACTGGCAAATGAATTATTAATAATTAAATTTGTGATACCATATGTGTGTATCCTATAAGTTGACGGGTGAAGTGAATATCATGCAATCCTATATAATTCTAGACATGAACATCTGCATTTATAAGGGAAAGGTCACCCCGCTTGTCACAAAAGAGACTGGTATTCGATTCCCCACTGGGGAGCCTTTTTTAGCTGGCTTCATTGGCCAAGTGGTTTGTGTACTGGCTCTCTAACCAACAGGTTGCAGGTTCGAATCCTGCTGTGGACATGGATGTTTGTAATTGTCTTTAGGTGGGAGATGAATTTCACTGCTTGGTGTGAGACCATTGCCTCATTTATTGGAGGTCTGAAGTGGCTTGAAAAAGCTCCATGTTTTGTCTCCAGAGCAAGGCATCCAAGACTATGTAAAAATAAATAAATAAATTACAAAAAATATATAAAATTGATAAAAATGCCAAAAAAAAATATATATATATATATATATATTCTTAGCCCATCCACAGTACAAAATGTACTATAGGTCTTTAATAACCTTTTATGTGGGAACCACATATCAAAAATAAAATTAAATTAAAAACCAATTATGAGTAGAAGGAAAGAGATTTGTTTGCAAAGTATAAATAACTAACCAATAATAAACAGCCACTGTGCATATTTGGTAACTTAGTAAATAACTATACATAGGGACTAATCTTATAAAAAATTCTTACTTTACTTAATAATCTTCTTTTACCTGTATGGTGTTGAGGTTTTATTCTTAGACTTCGTAACTGCAACTGTGAACCCCCCCCCCACCACCACCTTTGTGTGAGATCAGGCTAACTAACCTTTCATCAAAAGAGACCAGATAAAAGTTCCCCACGTCGCTGACGGAAATTGAACCCAGGTCTTTCCAACCAAAGGGCTTCATCTATAACAACTAAGCTACGGAGGTTGGAAATATGGGACTAATCCAATGAACTAATAACGTTGATCAGATGATTCATTTCAGCATGGCAAGAATAGATGTTGGTTGATGGAGCAGCAAATCATCTTGTAACATTTGTTGCATTTGTTATGTGTATATTTCACTTGGTTTTCTAAGAATTTTCTTTAGTTTATTAAGGATCAGTATACACTTTTTATAAAGTAATAGGATATATAAATAATTTCTGATCATCACAGGAATTATCTACCCTTTTGCAAATCCTACACACACATATATATATATATATATATATATATTTTTTTTTTAAATTTTAATGACTAGAACCGAGGTTTAAATAAAAAACTTTAATTACACTACTCCTTCCGTCTAAAACTAGACTTCATCAGGTGTGAGATAAACATATAAATACCAGTAACCAATCTAAAGGAATTGTTTTTTTTAAAACACAGAGTAATGAATGTATCTAACACTAAAGAGAATAAAAGCTAGAGTTTATATTCTCTTTAGTATTAGATACATTATTCTGTATTTTAAAAAACCAATTCCTTTAGATTGGTTACTGGTATTTATATGTTTATTTCACACCTGATGAAGTCTAGTTTTAGACGAAGCTAGTATTGTAATTAAAATTTTTTATTTAAACCTCAGTTCTAGTTATTAAAAATTTTTTTAAACATGATATCAAATGAGTAAATTTTCAATCAAAATATATATACAGTGGAACCTCGGTTGTCGAACAATTCGGTTCCCGAACATATTTTCCGAACAAAAAACGTATTTTTTTGTTCGGAAAATTCAAAAAACTAAATTCTGTCCGGAAATTCTTTCTGGACAGAATTTAGGTTCCCGAACAGGCAAACGGCAACCACGTGCTCCACGTGTTGAGCTGTAAGGCAGGAAAGTGTCAGTTACACGAGCACCCTTCGTTCAGTGCAGACACCTGCTCAAATTTGCAGCGAGTTTTCTTGATTTTCTTTGTGTTTTTTTTTTTTTTCATAAATTGATATTAATTACACCACCATGGGCCGCAGAAGAATAGTTATAGCAGCAAAGCGAAAACAAAAGTTGTTAGAACCACAACAGAGATGAAAAAAGAAATCATATCCAAACATGAAAATGGTGTTCGTGTTTCGGATCTTGCTATGCAGTTCGGTATGGTGAAATCAATGATCTATACAATACTCAAAAATAAAGAGGCGATCAATTTTTGTCTATATTTTATCTGTTTATTGCATTTATTCTTTTAATGTAAGATTTTATGCATTTTCATTATGTTTGTATACAATCTTAATAAGATTGTATATAAAGATGATCGCATAAGATCATCTTATGCATGAAGTACTGTTGTAAAGGTTTAAATAAACAATCATCTGGGGTTCGGGAATAGATTAATCCATTTTACATTAATTCTTATGGAAAAATGGTTCAGTTTCCGAACAGTCTTCGGGAATGAATTAAGTTCGTCAACCGAGGTTCCACTGTATATGTATGTATGTATGTATCATAATCAATTTCTTGATATGTACCCCCAAAAAGGTGGTCAGGTTACTATAAGCACAATAACACGATTAAGTTTACATTATTATTAATCTCCTATCAACAATTTTCCTCCATTGAGCACTCCAATAATTGCCATATCTAACATTTCATGCTTTTAAGCCACATGAGACTGAATCAATCCACATATACCTTGGTCTTCCTCTGGGTCTCTTTCCTGCCATCTTTGCATAAAACATCCATTTTGCTAACCTGTCCTCACCCATTCAAATTTAAGTGGCTATACTACCTTAGATTAGTTCTGCTGAAACATTCTTGAATGCTAATATTGTCAAATTCCTTATTAATATCTTCATTTTTAATATGATTCAGTGATTGGTTCACTCCCTTAATTTTTCTCAGAACCCTCATATCTGTGGTATCTAGTCTTTGATAAGTGCGTTCTTTCTTACCCAACTCTCAGATCCATAAATTAAAACTGGCTTGAACACTGTCTTGTATACTGCTATTTTGTTGTTCTGCCTAATTTCTCTCTTATTCCATATAAATTTATTTATATGGAATATGAGAGAAATTAGCATGTAATATACATCTGGCTACCCACTACACCAACTTTGCTTATTGTGTTGTCTATTACCAGATTTACCTGCCATCTTCACTAAAAACTGTGTCTAAATAGTTGAAATATTTTACTTGTTCTATATATCTCCATTCAGAATACAGCTGAAGTTTTCTAAGCTCCTACCTATTTTCTTAGTTTTGGTCTTTTTTATTGCTGATTTTCATGCTAAATTTATTACAGCTGTTATTTAATTAGGGAATCCTGGAGACTTGCACTAGATGTGTTTAGGAGTACATCATCTGCATAAAGCAAGGAGCTAAATTTGACATCTCCAATTCTAATATCAGGCCTAATGCCACTTTCTTTCTTTCATAATATGATCCATATAGATGATAAATAAGAGTGGAGATAATATGCATCCTTATATTACTTCTGATATTACATCAAACCATTTTCCTGTATTTCCTTCAATTCTATTCTGCTGAATGACAGCTTAAATAGGCTACGTATTGCTCTGTATAATATTCCATTCACACCATACAGTTGAAGTGTTCTGAAATGCTTTTCTCTGGGCACCTTATCATATGCCTTTTCCAGATCTATAAAACTAAGTACAGATCCTTATCATATTCCCATGATTTCTCAACATTTTTTGTGTAGTTAAAATCTCAACCTAACAACTTGTATTTGGCCTGAATTCACATTGTTCTTCTCCAAGTTTCTCTTCCAAAATCTTTCTCAACCTCTTTTCAAGCATGCTCGTAAATCTTACCTGGAACACTTAAGAGAGAAATTCCTCTGTCATTCTCAAACATTCAGCTTTATTCTTTTTTTTATAGATGAATACTATGAGAGCTCTACTCCAATTACCCTAATCTAGAGATTAAACATGCAACTTTTTTTAGAACCCCCTTCAAGTCTGAAATAACATAAACTGGGTGGTAGTTTCAAACAGAGCAACAAAATTCATCTCCTACCTAAAGAGTCACAAACACCGATGCCAGGATTTCAATCCACAGCTTTTTGGATGGAGAGTAGGTATACTAACAACTAGAACAACCAGACCAGCATATATAATGAATAGTGAGCCATGATTATTTTAATCGTAGTTACAACAAATGCAACAATTTACTATACATAGTTATTTAGTGGTTGCTGCAGTTCAGTGTGTATTTGATACAGTACTATCTCTCCCTCAGGATAGTCTGGCTAACTGGTTTATTTGCACAAGGACAGCAAAAATTTGACCTACTGTGTCAAATCAAAGGTTACAGTAGTACTCAAGACAATAATAAACCATAATAAAGAGATAAATGAGTAAATATCATGTTATGTGCAAAGAGAAAATTTAAAAAATTGAGTAAAGGAAGTCGGTATCCACATATAAATAGAAGATATAATCAAAATAAAATTTTAAAAGTTAAAGTTCTTAACTTTTTAAAGTTAAAAACTTTGTCTGAGTTTGATAAGATATGCCTGAAGGTACATGGATCACACAGATTAGTAAAAATTCATTCCCTTCTCAAGTGAATTCTGGTATTCCACCAGAACATAACAAATGGTGAGATCTGTCTTGCACTGTTCACACACAGGGATCATTAGCCACCTGTATCTATTTGCATGGCCAGTCTACGTACAGGACTGACAAATATTCGCTAGAAAACATATGAGCTGATTTAGCAGCTGCATCTGCAGTCTTGTTTCCTTTAATTCCATTATGGCCATGAATCAAGACCAACTGAATTTCAAAATGAAGGACCTTCAATTTGTACAACCCTTACTTCGTGTAATATACATCTGTTATATGTGTAGACTGGTCCCTCCCCTTCTTGCTCCTTCCCCAATGCTATTAAAGTCTTTATGGGCTAGGAGTGAATCTTTTTCATTTCATTTTATGCAGTAGCAGTCTGCCTTCTCTCCTAGATAGTTGCCTCATCTAGTCATCTGAAGTCCCAACCCACCTGGCCAACATGGGATATATTGGGACCAAAACCTCTCAGGTATGTGAAAAAGGGCCTTGCAACCCTACAAGTTTTTTTTTTTTTTTTTCTAGCAGTGACTTCACTCCAAAATGCTAATATGGTTGTGCCTTCAAACACATCTCAGGTTGCATCAGTTGTCATGAAGAATAATCAGAACTACGATCAGAGCTTAGGCAGGGTCCTGTTCGAGAAGTATAGTACAGTCTCCAACAAAAGTGAGTGATATTGTGAATGAGGAATACAGAAGGTATGGGATTAATCTTAGAGGGGGAACTTTACACAGGTACATTATGGGTCTACAGATGGGTACTCCTGATATTGTCTGTAAAGAGATGGAGAAATATAAAATTGACATCATGGGAATTACAAAGACCAGACGGAATGGAGAAGGTGACTTCAAAAGACATGATGATAAACTACTTGTTTATTTAGGAGGTGACTCAAGCATCATGGGGTAGCTGTGATACTGAAGACAGTTCAGGCAAGAGTCCTTCCTGGTTTATTGTTGTTGTTGCTATGTTCCATCAAGTAGTTTTCGACTCCAGATGATTCTATGAACATACACTCTCCATTTAGATCTGTCCCTGGCCATATCTTTCAGAATTTCCAGGTGCATTCCAGTTGCTTCTTTAACTCCATCCACCCATCTAATTCTTGGTCTTCCTCTTCTCCTACTTCCATCAAATTTAGCAAGCATCATCTTCTCCAGACTGTCATTTGCTCACATAATATGTCCAAAGTATGACAATTTTTGCTTGATGATCATAGCTTCGAGGGAGCAATCTGGCTTTATTCTGTCTATTACTGATTTATTGGTTTGCTTTGCAGTCCATGGTATTCTTAGTAAGCATCTCCAAACCCATAATTCAAATGCATCTATCTTCCTTCTTTCACTCTCTCTCAGGGTCCAACTTTCATGTCCATACAGTACCACAGGGAATACCATTGCTTTCACGATTCTGATTTTTGTTGTGAGGCTAATATCTTTATCTTTAAAGATTTTGCTTAAATTTGTCATTGCTTTCTTTCTAAGTAATAATCTTCTTCTAACTTCTTCAGTACAATATCCATCTTTATCAATTCGGGATCCTAGGAGCACAAAATTGTTAACTACTTCCATTTTCTCCCCATCTACTTCAAAATCATTAAGTTCACATGTTGCCATAACTTCTGTCTTTTTGAGGTTAAGTTTAAGGCCATATTTAGCACTTTCTTCTTTAACTTTCATAATAAGTTGCTCCAAATCTTCTTTGCATTCTGCTAACACAGTGGTATCATCTGCATACCGCAAATTATTAATATTTCTTCCACCAATTTTAATTCCAACTGAAGACTCCTCCAACCCTGCCATTCTTAAAATGTATTTGCTGTACAAGTTAAACAGGCATGGAGATAAAATACATCCTTGTCGCATCCCTTGGTTATAATCCTGTTAATGACAGGATATGTTGTATTAGACTTAAGACACATCCTACCAATGTGTCAATTGGGGTAGTTTATGCACCTTACACAGATATGCCTGATGAAGAGAGTGAGGAATTCTATGAAAGCCCTGCAGCCTGTTTTGGACTGCCTACCAAAAAGAGATGTACTTTACATCTTAGGGAACTTTAATGCAAAACTAGGAAAGAGTATGAGAGTTAGGACTGAGTGTGGCATGTTTGGTGAATGTAACACCCAATGGTGAAAGATTTGGAATTGTTAACAGATTAGTTATTACCAATACCCTCTTCCAGAAACACCTACAACTGACCTATACTTGGAAACCTAACATTGATAGGTCAAGGTATCAAAATGATTCTCCAATAGTGGAAGACAAGCATCTCTGATGTGTATACTTGTCCTAGAGCAGACTGTGGTACAGGCCATCAGCTAGTAAGAGCCAAAATAAGACTAAGACTCTGAAAACTTCCAAGTCAGGCATGTCCCACAAGACTGGATGCCAGAGTAATCAATAGTGCATTCACAGAAGAAACATCAACTTCAATTGGATGATCTTTTGGAGAGTAGTGAGAACATACTTGAAATGCCTTGGAAAGGAGTCAATTCAGGATATAGCCAAGAAGTATCTCGGTCTAATTAGAAGATCAAGAGACTCGTGGATAACAGATTCAACATGGGATCTAATCGAAAGAAGGCAGCTGGACAAACTCTGAGACACAGGGACTGAAGAATATAAGAGATTACATAGAGAAGTCAGAAGTGTCATCAGGAAGGACAAGGAAAAGTTTTATACTAATAAATGTGACAAGACAGAGTCCTAGATGAGGAGGCACAATTATAAAAGGATCTTTCATTTACTTGTGACCTAGAGCACAAGTTTAAGCTCAAACTGAATCTCAACAAAGAGACGAATGGAACAATACTAACAGAAAAACTGGAAATCAAAAACAGATGGATAGAATAGCGTGAAGAACTGTACATCACAGAGGATAAGGAAAATTTGCAGGAGCCCTCTCACCAAGAAAATTTCAATATGGAATCTCCTCCACTTAGGCATGAGGTTGAAAGTGTAGTTAAACATCTTAACAACAATAAGGCTCTGGATGCAGGTGAAATCCCAGCAGAGTTAATTAAGGTCACAGGGATGGAGGGATAAGAGTGTTTCATAGATTGATTACAAGGATATGGGAGACAGGATCATCGCCTAGAGACTGGAAAAAGTCGGTTTTCATACCACTACAGAAGGGAGATATGAAGGATTGCTAAAACTATAGAACTATTAATTAAATCTCTCATGCAAGCAAGATTTTATTTGAGGCCAAAGTTGAGGCAGAGATGACTGAACAAGCAGATGTTAGGAAAGGTAAGGGTACCAGAGATCAGATCCTTTGCCTTAGACAGATCACAGAAAAGTATAAAGAATTTAGACTCCCTTTGATAATGTGTTTCATAGACTACTCTAAAGCTTTTGATTGTGTTCAGTATGTGAAACTGTGGGAAGTAATGAACAACACACACACACAATCAGGTTTATAGCTAACTTGTACAGTGAGCAAGAAGCCAGTAAGAAAAGGTGTTGGATTAACTGTTGGCTTCAGGTTGGAAATGGAGTTAGTGAAGGATGCCTACTTTCTCCTCACCAGTTTAGTATCTATGCTGAGGACATCATGCACATAGCACTGGATGAGCTTAAGATAGGAATTAGGACAGGTGGTAGATTGATCAATAATCTGAGTTATGCTGATGCAGTATGCCTTTGTCATGACAAAGAAGAACTAGGATGAATTCTTGACAAAGTTAATGATATCAGTAAGAACAAAGGATTCATTTCAATCCTAGCAAGACAAAAATATCTGCATTTCCTTTGAGGAAATGCAGACAGGGAAGCTCCTGAGAAACATGTACCTTAATGGAGAAAGAATTGCGTAAGACAGTAAGATTGAGTACCTGGGCTCCATTATTAATGTGAAGAATTGCTGTTCAGAAGATTAGGAATAGCTAAAACATAGTCAGAGACTTGTCTAAAATCTGGAAGGATGAATCTATTTCCATATTTGGATGCAGCTGATTTTCAAACAGTTACTTATGGATGTGAAACTTAGAATCTAAAGAAGTCTAGGAAAAGGATAACTGCTTTTGAGATGTGTGTAATAGAAGGCCGCTGAAGATATCATATACTGAAAATGGATGGGTGCTAGAAAGAATCAGAATTTTGAGGCTCCTTAAAAATATTGATAGAAGAAAGTTAAAATACTTTGGACACATTGAAAGGATGGAAGGAGAACCTCTCAAAACAGTAACAGAAGTTAAAGTTCCTGGAAAAAGAGGAAGGAGTAGAACTGTCAATGAGATGGATGGATGGTGTGTGTCTGAAGCTACTGATCTTCAGAGGTTTGAAGCCTACAGAAAAGCATACAACAGGCATACATTTGGCGAGGACTGGTGCACCACATCACCGAGCATCTGAGTGACCATACAGGATCTGATAATGTCCAATGAATAGATGGATGGAATATTATTATTATTATTATTTGACACCTCCAAGGAGTCCAAGGACTCATTGAGGGAGGGCACGTGCTCTACAACTCAAACTCCACCATTCAATCACCAACTACACCAACACCATCTTTCGTTGACCACTACTGGTATTTTCACAGACAATCACACATCTATGCCCATGAATCAGGAGCCTTTTGGCTGGCGAGTGATATGCTATCCACTCGGCCAATCAGGCCGGCTAATATGTATAACAGTTGTAGAACCTCACAAAACGCTGAATGTGAATTATACACAAGAGATGATGTGGCCTGTATACAGCTCAATGAGTTTATAATTTATACACTTTTAGTAGTGGCTTTCTTTTATTAGCACAAACACAAGCTGAATTGCATGCAGCTCTGCTATATAACTGTTGCATTTAAGTGGAATTTTATTGGATATGATAAAGTCAGGAAATACAGCAGAACAACCAATAGAGGTCTCAGATCTTGATCCATCAGTACAGATGGGAAGAAAATCAGAGTATTCTGCTTTGAGCACATTAAATAACTAAATGTAGACAGACGAAGGAGTGCCAGACTTCCATAATGGGCACAGTGAGAGGTTGCAATGGAGGAATTCTGTTATGTTCAATGCCAGTAATATTGTCAGGATTCATGGCAACAGCTTGCATAATCTCTTCAACGCTCATACCAAAAAGGCATGTGGTAAACCGATGTATGTAATATTCAGCTTCCCAAAGAGAGAGAGAGAGAGATAAGACATTAGTCCATGTAGAATACTCTGGAAGAAACTTTAATTTTAAAGCACAGATAAGAGACAACTGTTTCTGTCTAAGTGATATAGCTGGTTCATTTGATTCAACATAAAGGCTCTAAATGGGTGATGTGCAAAAAAGCACAAGTAGTTATCTGTAATCCCTGATGGTGGATAGGATCCAACCATTACAGGTTATTCTACCTTGCAGAGTAGCCTGCAATGAGAACTATAAAATGAGACCCATAATACAGCTTTGAACACATAAGTATAAAAGATGAAACAATGAAGATCAATCTGCACCCATTCAGTAGAGAACAGAGTGCGAAAGAGATTCAATGCAGTCTTGCACTTTTCTTTTAGTTGAAAAATGTGTCCAAGGAATGTGAGCTTTCTGTCAAAGATGAGTCCCAAGAGCCTGGCTTCTACTGCTACTGGAAAAACGAACTGTTATTCCAATAGCTTGCTGAAGTTATCTTTCAATTGCCTTTACATTACAAGAGTGAAAAAATTGTTAAGTCCTCAGCATACACAGCATTACTTACTACAGTGGGAGGAAGGCGTTTAGTGATTAACTCTGACAGCAAAGAGTGTCACACTTAAGATAGAGCCTTGGAGCTCATTCTGTTCTTGATGACATAGCTGAGATAGCGTACTTCCCGCTGGAAGATCTGGCTAGACAGAAACTTCTTTATAAATACAGGAAGGAACCCTCTGAGACCTAAGGTTATAGAGGACTTTTAATATTTCATATTTCTGCGTTGTGTCATATGCTTTTTCCATGTCAAAGAACACTGAAATCAGACGTTCTTGTTTCAGAAATGCATCTCTTATAGATGTTTCTAAACAGACTAAATGGCCCAAGTTTGAATGATGTCTATTAAAGCCACATTTATATTGGAGAGAAAACTGCTGATTTCTAAATAACAGAGAAGTCTGGAATTAACAATTTTCTCTAATATCTCACGAAGATAACTGGTCAGAGCAATAGGTTGCTAATTGTTTGGTTGTGTTGGACCTTTTCATGGTTTTGGGATGGCAACTGCAACTGATCTATGCCAAGAATCTGGAAACTCTTAATCTAAAAGAGTTGTATTGTATAGTAAGAGAAGGATATCCATAGAAAATGATGGAAGATGTTTTATCATCTCATAATGGATGTTATCAGGACCTACTGCACTGGGGCAAATGGTAAAAGAGCTTGTTTCAGTTCCTCCTCCTTAATGAATGACTGTATGGCTATAGTCCATTTGTAGAAAAGTTTAGCTGCTGTTTCCTCTGTTTTTTTTTTCCAACATTAAAAATTCAGAAGGATATGTAGCAATTACTGGTATTCTAGCAATATTTTCACCTGAGTGTCTGCAATATCTTTGGGTTCAGTAACAATATCATTAAGGTCCAGAGGAGACAACTGGTGCATTTTATATCTACCTTTCATTTGATTTCATTTGTCAGATTTTATCCCATACAGTTTTTGTGCTGCACTGGTTGTTTGATTAATCAATCAATTTATATTGGATCCAAGATTGGTTTGGGCTTGACATCTTATATAATGTGCTTGGACAAATAGACATTTAAAAGCTATTGTGGAGAGTGAGTGGAATGAATTGAGAGAATTGGTTGCCTGATGGTGAATGGATTCAAGGAGAGGTATGATAGGATTTGTGTATATGATGGTTGATTTGGATCTCTCATGATGAGTCTCTGGACTCCATGGAGATGCCGTAAAATAATAATAATAATAATAATCTGATGTGGTACAGTATCTACAAAATATATTCCATGCTCTGTCTTGATCTGTTTTGGCTGCTTTGCACTCAGGGTTCCACCAAGGCTTGGATACAGTGAAAATCTAGATGATGTTTTGGAATTGCAGTTGTTGTTGTTGTTGCTGCTGCTGCCTGGACAATACAATCTGTTACATACTTCACTGATAGGTGTTTGACTAACTGCTTCACATTAAATTTTGCAAGATAGGTAAAAGTACTTCATTCAGCCTGGTCCAATTTTCACATGGACATCTTTATAGGAGAAAATTTTTCTTGGGAATACAGTGTGAATAACAGGAAAATACTTTCTTCTACAGATGTTCTCTTCGACATCCCACATGAGCAGTGGAAAAATGGCAGGGGAGCAGATAAGATCTATTGCAGAATACAAGTGAGTAGACACATGGAAGAAGGTACTGACTCTATCATTAAGAAGGGAGAGGTCATTATTTTCAAGCATATGGTCAGCGATACGTCCTTATCCATTAGTATTAAACCTTACAGAGTAGTGTGTCCATTTAAGTCATCCATGAGAGGTATGGACTGAGGCAGTTAAAATATGATATTATCAAGTTCATTCTCATTTAGCTCATAACCCAGTAGTACATATAGATCTCACTGACAGGTGAATCAATACTGCTTCCAGAGCAGTATTAAGCTGGATACGATGAAAAGGAGCATGGATGCCTACTAGGATAGCTACTCCACCATAAGCAGGACCATTTCTAGTTCTGGTCAAACGAATGATGGTGAATTTCCTTAAGGTGAGATCCTCACTGGGTTTAAAATATGTTTCCTGTAGACAGAAATAGAATGGCTTGTGTTTCTGCAGTAGATTCTTGATATTCTGGTGAACTCCACTATAGTTCGACTGTAGACTTATCCAATTTCTAAGGTGTTGAGAGTTTACTTTTGTCAGGTTTATATTTATCAATTGATTTTGGGAAGTATGGACAGCCAGTGTCCTTCTCTTCTATGGAAAAATTATCAATACATCATGTGATGCACCAGGATCATTTGGTAATTTCAACTTACTTTCAATGGATACTAAAGTATCAATTTTTTTTCTGTGGAGTGTCTTGTAGTTTATCTTTAAGTGATAGCCTTGTCATTATTTTTTTTTTGACAAGTGGCTTTGCATCGAACAGGACAGTTTTTAGAGTTTGTATCTGGAGTAAGACTGCAGATCATGTGATTGATGTGCTCAATGCAGAAGAAATTATGATCATAAAGTTCGGATATGATGAAATTATCAGATGGTGGAATAGACATATGAGTTTGAGTTGCTGTTGATATTTTATTAACTGCCACCTTTTCAGTACAACAGGATTGCAGGACAGGTGCGGCAGTGACAAACTTCCTTTTTGCATCCTGATATATTTTGTTCTGTTTTGATCTTTTGTATTTCTTTTTCCTTCTCCCACTTCTAACATGCATGGGAATAGACTGGATGATTTCTCTGACAGTTAACATGTTTAGTTTTCTTTGCAAAGCAATATTTTTTTATCATACTCTTTACCACCACATCAGATACAGGTGGTAGAGCCAAGATAGGCAGTTCGGATGTGTCCATATTTCTGACATTTAAAGCATCTCAGTGGATTAAGGATTTACAGCCTAAAAGAACAGTTGGGATATCCTGCTTTTACATATGTTGGAGGATTAGGTGTATCAAAAGTAATGATGGTGATGTTCCTGGTTAGGCCCAGGTGACCATCCCTACATATCAGAATGCACCTCATACCTATCACTCCCTGATCTTTGAGCTCAGAACATATCTTCTTATCCAGAACATCAAAGAGATCTCATTCTGATATCCCTCCTCTAGACAAGTTTACTGTTTTATGAGGTGTTACTGTGACAGCTATTCCACCCATTAATGTTGTTCTGAGTAGTTTTTTTCCAAGTGCTGCAGAGATGATGTTTCCACAAGAATATACCAGAACTTCACTGTTTTGGAAGATCCTGGCAGTCCTAAATCCTTTTGAATAACACATGGTGACATTTTCCTTATTGGCTTTTCACCTGTTGCATGGATGATTACAAAAATTGGTACATTTATACTGTAATCATGTCTACTGTTTCTTATTTCTGTTATCAAATGATGAATCTACAATATCAGTACTTGGTTAGGACCTTGTTAGGACACCTAATATTTGAGGATGAAGAATTCATGCTCAAGAGATTTTTTTTGTTCACTGCCAGAGCTTCCCAGCCACTATGGATGCCCACTAACAGGCAAGCAATGACTGCACTCGGGAGTGGAATGCCAGCACCACAGCAAGCCTTGAGTGCTGTCTCTGGATCACGAGATAGGAGAGTTATTGCAATACTATTGATCACTGCAGACAAACCCACTAGCTGAGTGATCCTAGCAGGGCTAGCCAGGACTGCTAAAGCAGAGGCCAAAACAGTCCAAGCCTACTAATTCTCCTTTCCACATGTTCATGAGTCACACTGTACAGCAAACAAGAGGCAAGGCGTTTAGATCCCAGTGATGGTGGTCTGGAAGAAAGGATAGCAAAAAGATTCAGGAAAAATAGAGGAAGAAAATGGAAAGAACAAAAAGGAACAGTACCATCATTGATAGGTACCTTATACCACACACACAGATGCCCCACAATAGGAAGCCAGATTAACGGTGAAGATGTTTTTGAGAGAATAATGGAATATGGAGGAGGGAGAACAACAGGTCATCACTGAAAACTCTATAAGGAAGGTGTAAGCAAAGGAGTGGGAAGATTTTGTGCATGATGAGGTGTGTGTGTGTGTGAGAGAGAGAGAGAGAGAGAGAGGGGGGGGCTCCTATGATGAATCAGACTCCACGGAGGTTTGAAGATAATAATAACAACTACCACAAGTCAAGTTGGTAGTTACACTAGAAAGAATGAGGATGAAAACAGATTAGTACATTGGACTGGGGATTAGCAATATCCCAGAAGACAAAAGTTGTTAATGGGATAGCCCAAAGAAATGTTCTTGGGTATGCATGCAAAGAACCTACTCCTCACTCCTCTGCTCACACCCTCCTTATACAGTTTCCAGTGATGGCATCTTGTTCTACTTCCCAATCCCATTCTATGAAAAATCTTTTCCATATCAACCCGATAACAACTCCTGACTAGCTTATACATCTCAATCATATCCCCCCCCCTTCCTCCTATTCACAAGGCTCTGCAACTTACATTCTTTCAAACTGTCCTCTTACTCCACATTCCAAAGACACTGACCACCTTTGTGAATCTTCTCTGGACCCTTTCCAACATATCCTTGTCAGAATGAAAACCCGGTGACCAAATCTGTGCACATTAATCCATATGAGGCCTGATCAAGGCCTCATACAATGGCATCATAACAACTCTATTTCTGCCGGTCCTCTGCATCATTGTCATTGCCCGATGTGACATTTTCACAATTTTGTGCAATGTGGCCCCTGAATTTCAGGTCCTTTTCCACCACCACTCCCAGATCTCTCAACTCCTCTACCTCCTTTAAAGTTTCTCCACCAAGTGTATACTTTGCATCCCAGTGTTGCTTACTAAATTTCAAAACCTAACACTTTACAACACTAAATTGACATTTCTATTTACATGCTCATTCTGCAATCTATTCAAGTCCTCTTGTAAGGCCATAACATCTCCCCAATTTTGCATCATCTGCAAACAGCTGCATATCACTAGTTAAACCCATCCCAATATCATTAACATACAAACTGGACAACAATGGCCCAAAACTGACCCCTGCAGCACACCACTAGTGATACCGCATCCCCATATACAACTTTCAGATACCTATCCTACAGCCAGTCACTGATCCAACTCAAAAGTCTGTTATCCAATCCCATCGGTTTCAATTTATTTAAGAGCTTGTCGTGTGGCAGTCTATCAGAAGCCTTTGCAAAATCCAAGTATACCACTGTATATGCATCTCCCCTGTCAAGATATCTGTCACCTTGTTAAAGTACATAAGATAGGGAAACATGATCTTCCCTTAACAAACCCATGGTGATAGCCACAGAGAATACTGCTGTTATCAAACCATTTCTGTATCCTACTTCTCACCAATCTCTCCAGAACCTTCACTACAACTCCAGATATACAGACCAGCCTATAATTTGAAGCTACAGTCTTATCACCACTTCATGGAGTGGAATAATTTTACTCTCCTTCCATTCCCTTGGAACCTGTGCTGTTGCAAGACTTTTATTAAACAGGCATGCCAATACTACAGCCAATTCCCTGGAACATTCTCTTAAGATGCATAGTGATATGTCATCAAATCCTATCACCTTATGGACATCAAGTTTATTTCCTGAAATACCTCCTGCACATTCTCAATTAAGCCATCTTCTCCTATGTCCTCTACACTTAATTTCCTCATGATTCGACCCTGATCAGGATGAAACACCCTTATAAATTGATCACTGAATACTTCAACAATGTCTTCTGCAGCAGTTACCATTCTACTACTTTCATCCATTAATTTCATCTTACCATGATCATTCTTCCTTCTACTTGCCACGTATCTAAAAAACTCTCTAGGGTTTTTCTTTGCCTGATTTGTCAATTTCTGCTCATACTCTAATTTTGTTTTCCTTACTAACTGAGCCACTCTCCTGGCTTGTTCTTTATGCTCTTCATGTGACTGAATATTACCATTATTAATCTTGTACATCTTCCAAAGTACTTTCTTTTCCCAGATTTCATGCTTAAGCTCCACACTCATCCATTTTACACCTACCTTATTCAGCCTTTTGACCTTTGGAATACATTCACACATTGATGCTGTTATGTAGTTCTTTGTCAGTTCCCATAAAGCATTTATTTTCTCACTGCTCAACTCCTTGTTCCCTGTTATAGCTCCAAGATGTCTCCTAAGTTTGTCATAATCACCAGCCTTATAATTTTACATATATATGCTTTCCTCACAAAAGTCTGCATATGATTTTTGTCACAACAGAGGTGATGACTTCATGATCACTTTCACCAACTGGAGGAAAATGTTAAACCCCTCTCACAATTACATCCTCTGATGAAGTGATCAGATCTGGAACTCTCGATCCTCGCATGCCATCCTTTACATGCTGCCTGAGATAGTTATCTCTCAAGAACTCAAGAAATTCATTTTCCTTATTCCCAAATGCTATCTCTTCATTCCAATGTATACTGCCATAATTAAAATCACCCATAATAATTACCCTTCCTTTATTCACTAATCCAAGTTGTTAATACATTTCTTCATCATCAAACTACACATTCCCAGGTCTATAGCAACATCCAACTAAATAGAAATATGTCTTCTTCTCAACGGAGATATTACCACACTGACTCATAACCATTGCCACTAATTCCCCCTTTCATGTCTACCTTATGTGGACTTAATTTCCCTGCTATCATCAGCAGTACTCTCCCTCCTTTCCTGCCCTTTCTATCCTCACGAAAAATACTGTATCTTTCCATTTATATTCCCATTACAATATTATCTTTATTCAACCATGTTTCACTTATTCCAGTGATTTGGGAGCAAATAAACTCAATCACTGAAACCATTTCATTCCCCTTATTTCTGCTACTTCTGGCATTTGTAAACAAACACAGCAGATCATTTTTAGGTCTATAGCCAGTCCTATCCAAGCCATGTGTTAGTTGTGATTTCCCCACCACACCTGCCCAATCACCTTTACCACATATATATCTGCTCAATCTCAACTTCCTCACCTACATTACAATGTATTCCATCTTCATATACACATTCACTGCCACTTTCAACATCCTCTCCCTATGTGATGTCTACCTGAGCTCCCTCCATATTAGTATTATTTCATTAGTATTATACATATAATATGCAATAATTACTTAAAGTATACATTTTTGGTCGTTTTTATAATAGAAATACAATTTTATTAATACAGACCAGTATTTTACAATAAACATTTATTAAAACCTACCAGTTTCGCCAGCAAACTGTCTGGCTTTTTCAAGGCATTACGGAGATATGAAAGTAAATGCAAATTAAAAGGAACATAAAAAACGTTGTAAACCAAACTAGTATCTATGGTTACACGTTTCGCGTGACAGAGATGGCTTATTGTTCTTATTCATTATCACGCATGCGTGTTTGTTGTAGACTTGTAATGTGATTACTGGCTAGCTGTAGTTCAGATTGATTGAGAGAGAGGATCAAGTTTTTCCACGAACTGTTTAGAATTATACCCTGATTTCTGTTGAGGTTTCCGCCGGTTATTAGTACTATTGTGGCTATCGTCATCTAGATATGGCATGGAGCTGTTTTGCCAATCTATCGTGTGGTTAGACGTGCAGAAATGATGTGCTAAGCCGGAAGAGATGCTTCTGTTGTGGTTTACATCACCAACATGTTCTTTTTGTCTAATTTCTAAACTTCGTGAAGTTTGTCTGATGTAGGCAAGACCACAGGAGCAGGGAATGTAATATACTCCTGGAATGTAATATCTCTTCAATTTCTGAAATTTCAATTTCTGAAATTTCAATTTCTGAAAATTAATTTTCACATTCATTTTCATAAATTACATAACTTTATTTACAATATATGCAAAAATAGGATGGATTTCCCTATAAAGTGGAAATTATGTATTTACTTAAAAATTACTGAATTTCATTTTTTTTTTAATGCTCTTAATAAACCTACCTTGCGAAGCGTTTTTGCAAAAGCAACAATCTGTCTTGCTCTTTCTGATGATTCATAGAAAAGGCTTTTGAACTTTCTACAAGTTTCAAGGATTCCTTTTCTGGAAAATCGAAATGTATAAAAATCTACTATAAACAAGATTAAAATAATGAATAAGAAAATTGTGCTCTTTACTCTTCATTTATCTTTACGATTTTACTATCCTACTTACTAGTTCATCATCAAGGCAAGGCAGGATTGTAGATTATCTCCAATATCTTTTATGAATATAAAAAGAATAATTCAACTACAAAAACTGGCTATACATAAGCAGAAAAATATGGTATTTTATTCATGAATGCTTCTAACATTTTATGGTTGTGATAGTCACATCTGCATAGTACATATCCAGGGTAAAACAAAAAATTTGTTATAATGTAAGTGGGATCAGTTAAACAAACACACTAATTCACTTCAAGACCGGTATAAAGTTGTTCTTATGAAAATTGATTTTTTTGTGTGTGTGTGTGTGTGTGTGTGTGTGTGTGTATTTTAATTCAATTATGGAAGTTAACATGACTAGTAAATACCATTAAACTTAAATCAGAAATAAAGAGATGTTAAAAAAAAAAAGACTTCACCTCTGGATCAGGCTCCCATTCATCAGACCTCAATTTCAATAAAGGTTGAAACCAGTCTGGGTAGTGACCCTTCCCATAATGCATAGCATTATACATGTCTGCAAGGAGATGTGCTTTGCATTATGGGATACTAAGGCAAGTGATGTGAAGTCTTAGCTTTGTTATACGAGTTGCCAGTCCTGAAAACACTTGGATAAATGATTAAACCAAGTATATAATTTCTTGGTATTTTTAATTTATTTATTCCAAAAACTTCCAATAAAAAAAAGAATTAAAGTAATTAAATTTAATAACCAGATTGACTTACATTTCACCTGTCACACACAGGCGAAACCATTATGACAATCATAATAAAGCAGATTAAGTTAAAAACTAAGAATGAAAGCACTAGTTTTCATATCAGTGTACTACCTAATGCAGCAGCATGGGTAAGAGAGCACTAATAGAATTTAAGAAACCTTTTACTGTAAGTCAGTAAAGTATAATGCAAAACAAAGATGCTAAAATCATTTATATATTAAATTAATGAACTGGAGGAACCTTACTGAATTAGTCCAGATGATGGTAACTAGAATACCTTTCAAAAGAGATAATTGATATTTATTATGAACAGTACTGTAGATTGAATGCATAAGTTTCTATGGTTTCTTCATCATTTGATGATGAAGAAACCATACACATTCGCAGGTCTATATCAACATCCAACTAAATAGAAATATGTCTTCCTCTCAACCTCCACATTACACCACACTGCCTCATAATCATTGCCACTAATAGAAGTGGCAATGGTTATAATACCCGAAAATATCACAAATACTCAAAGGTGTATATATTTGTGATAGTTTCTGGTATTAATATCACATTTTAAGATAATTAACAAGTTCAATAAGATATAGAGTAAAAATTTCGTAGGTCAGAACACTTCAGGGATATCATCAAAAGTTGTACAGAAAAAAGACTAGATACAATTATATTAGATGTTATCAGAACTTCATAATTCATACATATAAATGGACTCCTTGGAAGTGTCACGTAATAATAATAAAATAAATGACCAGAATAAAACCATTAAGCTAATGATTGCATATGTGTTGGAACAATACTAGTTGCTGCTGTCTCATTCTGTAGTCGCATGTGTCATCTGATAACATCTAATATAATTGTTTCTAGTCTCTTTTCTGTACAATTTTTGATAATTGTCCTGATGACATAAGTCTGGTGACTCACTTTACTTGTAGGGCTATATTTTATTAAACCCATTAATTATCTTAAAACGTAGTCTCAATACAGGAAACCATCTACAGCACTGTAGATTATTATTTTCACCTTACTAGAAAGCACAAACATAACTTTCTTTTTTAATTTGGACCATTTATATATATCAGTGGCGTCGTATGTCCATTTAGATTGGATGTAGCTTATGCAACCTGAGCTACAAAATTCATGTCAATTTGATCGTATGATTGCATTTTTATTGATGTATGGAAGTTCTTGAAGTGCATATGCATCAGGACTCATCTTAATTGGTCCAATGCAATTAATTGTAAGATAACATTGAATACTTTAATTTATCAATTAATATAATTTTAAATATGGAAGTATCAAGGTCAAATGAACAATAGCTATCCTTCACATTTGCTGCTTATGTGAGAAGCACAAAGGGTTTAAGCTTCGTGGTGAGATTAGAATGTCACTGGCAAATACTAGAGTGAGACAATGTTTGACAATTTGAATTTTTATATGATTTTTAAATACAGCCATAAAATATGCACATAAATCAGAAAAAGAAGTCACTTGGGAAATTATTTTATATTATTTTTCTGGACTCAACCAAAGAAAGGCAGAAATAACTCATTTTACTTACTTATTTATACACAAGTTCCAACCTCCTTCGACCATAATCAATCATACAATCCATGTAAGCTCTATCAGAAAATGGGACATTCAGTAGATCGTAAGCACTGTTTCCCATTGTAAATATGGGCAAAAAAATTTATAAATTACTTATAGAAAATTACTTGTCTGTATCTGTGTCCTAAATACATCAGTTCACATTTCACGCATGTAAAACAGATCAAACTCAGAAAACAAAAACAGCAACTCATGACAAATGACAACATTTTTTTGATTGGTTGACAATAACTAATCACTGCCACTAATTTCAAGGTGCTACTGTCTCAGTGCTCACACTGCCTCGCCTTCTGGGCAGTTTAAAACCAATGGAATGCTAAGAATTTGACCTGCTGTGCCATCTCCACATCTGTTCAAAGGGCTCAAAGGTGTATGTATTTTTGACCACACACCTGGATTATTAATGCAAATGTGATGCAATAAAACATTTAGACTTTGAAAAGTGTCCTCTTCATGAAGCTATAGTATATTGTGTTTAATTTTAGGAATCACACAAAGCCAGGAAACAATTAGGGGAGTCTTTAACAGGAATAAATGCAAAAATATAATATCAATGATATTGCTATTCTGTGGGTGTGCGCGGCACACCCTGAATATTTGTCCCTGACATATATGTCCATGGCTTAGAAAAAAGTGCTTATCTGTCTTGAGTGAGTATTTTTAGTATGAGTAAGAAAAATTAGATTAATTTATGATTTAAAAAAAAAAGTAAACATTTTAATTAATTATTGTTATTAAAGAATTAAAAACAGTTTAATTATCAGTTTTATTTAGCAATGCTGATTTTATGGTATTCTTTTCAGGATATGACTGCAAGTAGACATAATTAAGATGAATAAAGGAAAGAAGACTTCAGTAAAATTAACTCATTATTTGTAGAATGCATCACAGGCATTGTAAGCACAAAAATCAAACAAAATAACATAACAAAAATATAAAATAAAAACTCAATATAACACAAATGACAGCTTTATCAAGATAACAGTCAATAAATTCCTAGAGTGAAAAGCTAGAAAAGGTTAGCAGAGTGAGAAAGGACTATTCCCATAGGGTATATATATATATATATATGTAGACATGCAACAACATTTCACAGCTTTCTTTACAAAGCTTTACTATAAAAAACTGACTTATACACAGAATTTTTGTGGTCTCCTGCAGGACCTTGTGTTCAGTAAAGATTGCATCTTCTGTAAGGCCAGACTGTTCTGGCTTGAGATGCCTAATGTGTATTTTATGTTCTTCATGCAAAATGGAGATAGATCTTTCAGATTATCCATTGTGGTCTTCTGCAGGACCTTCTATTTAGTAAAGATTGCATCTTCTGTAAGGCCAGACTGTTCTATCTTGAGATGCCTAATATGTATTTTATGTTCTTCATGCAAAATGGAGATAGATCTTCCAGATTATCCAAAATAACATAGTTTCTTATTTTGGAAAATCTTTATATCAAGAAAGAAAAGTACAGATTTTTTCTGTACTGGATAAAACGCTACATATTGTTGGATTCTGATTATGTAGAGATTAGAGTAATTATTATCTGGTTCAGAATCCAACATGATCTTCCATCACAAAGGCTAGACTTGTAAATATTATTTAATGTAAACAACTTATTTTACAATTTAATATTCATATAACTACCTTTAATTTTATCTAATATTTAATTAATTAATCAAAGATATATGTATTAATAATGAAAAGACTGTATTAAATATTATTAAGCTATTTTATTTATTACTATATTAATATTATAAGAACTTGTATTTGATAATTTAACTGCGCATTAATTGAAATGTAAATATTCTCTATTTATTCCTACTTGTAGAAATTTAACGTTATGCAATAGCTCAATTTTAGTATGTTTTGTTTTTTTGTCATGGAAACGTATGTTAGATAGCTTGCACGAGTTTGGAACAGAGCGTGAGGGAGAATGTTGAAGGTTTATTAAAAAGAGTTTTAGTCAAAGAAATCACGAGAACAATTTAGGCAGGAAGAGAATGGATATAAAAAGGAAGAACGCTGTATACTAAAAGAAAAAATAGCCAGAGAGAGAGAGAGAGAGAGATTGGCATTCGGTTGGAATCGGAGTATTCAGCATTCGGGGAATCAGAGTGCGATATTAAAGAGTCGGCAAGTCACTCAAGCAGCTAATTTAAGTCTACTACTCGAGAAGCAGTTAGCTATTATGTTGTAGAATAACAATTATAGCTACGGAAAACAGCTGAGAGACTATTAAATAGACTAGCGATACTTGAGTTGAGATTTAATTTCAGCGCTGAGCTTTCAAGGACATACGGAACCTTGAAGCAAAGTACGAAGTTTCTAGAGAATAGTAGAGTCTATGAAGTTGAAGTTTACCATTAGCTGTGTTCAGAATTATAGTGCCTAAAGAATTATTTGATATAAAACCTCAAGATAAGGATTTATTGTGTATTGCCTTAATTCATGAGTGATCAGTAGTACTTCATGCAAGAACGTTTGTTTATGTGTATTGTGACTGATGATTAATTCAGTTACTGTTTAGAAGATTTGTTTTAATGAGTGCTGTATACTGTTTAAAATGTTTACGGTTATAAAATGTGTTTGTGTGTAAGTTGATGAAGAAAGAAGATTATCGGTAAGATTATTCCAACCATTAATATTCCTATGCAGAGATGTGAGTGTGTTTCTTCCTAGAATTTCCTTATATTAACAGTAACTATTGCGGAGATTAGCTAAAGTGTAAATTTATAAGTGTTTGCTTGTGAAGAGGTATTACTGCAATTTTTATTGTATTTGGAACTTAAAGAACTATGAGATATTGATGTGAATGATCATTAAGGAACTTTATTAAATAGTTAAAAGGAACTGTGAGAAGACTGTATTACAGATAACAGAATTACCATTGTCTGAGTTTGTATGACTGTATTATCAGAAAGGCTGAAGTGTTTGTAATAACTTAATTAGTGATTTGATCTTAAGTGTAAAATTTGTGATTCTAAAATTAAATGTTTGTTTTTGTTAATCAAAAGTTGTATTTTGCCTGAATCTCTTTTACTGCACCATTCATAAAATATTCGAACCAAAGCGGGTAAATTAAGTAAGTTAAATATACTCAGCCAGTATATATAAAACAACATATAAAGGAAGGGTAGTTAAGAGTTGGTTTATCTTCAATTCTTGAACTAATTCAGATATAAAGTGGCGCAGTCTTTAAATATAAATTTTCTTTATATTTGAATTAGAAATCAACTTACAACTTATCAAATTAGTTAAGAACATCGTAATAGTAATCATGTCGGATCCAAAGTGTAGATTGAAAAGAAGTAGGATCCAACAATACGAAACTGCTAAAGAATTTAAGTAATACATTCCGATATTAATTTTTGAAATGTGGGTAGAAGAAGCAGGAACCGTATAACTAGTGAATACTTTGTTGAGAAAGGTCACGTCTCACTGAAACCATTAATTAGAAAATTTGACTTAATGTGTTATAACTCCTGATAGAGTAAGCCATCTGTAGAATATAAAGTATGGGTATGATGTATTAAGGTTTTGATAGTATCACTTTTCTGACAAGGATGATTGTACACGGATATAATGCCTTGCACAAGTTTTCTTCAAAATACAGAAAAGTTGGGGCCACTGTTTTGTCGATGAAAAATTAACAGATATTATAAAAATATCCTCCCCCCCATTTCTCGGGAATCTTAGTTCATATTTTTTGTATATAAACTGTCCTACTAGAGCCAGCCAGACAGGACAGCTAATATCAGGATATCCGAACACAAAGACTACATCTGGTTTCACCAATAGAGCCACTCAGGACTTGCTGACCATGCACTAGATACCCACCACAGAATATGCTGGAAGAAAGCCACGTTACTACATCGCAGTAAACATAAGTATAAAAGATTATTCCTGGAATCAACCCCCATCTCTAAAAAACTTTCGAAACCTCAACAATTTTGGATGCCCCAAATTTGGAAAGCTTGCATCCTAAGATCATCAGCCCAATAGCCAAGACAGCCCAATGTAGCCCACTAGGGGGGGGGGCACCTTTAGGACCAACTTCAATTGCTTCTTCAGCCTCATTTGTTCGTTGTTAGTGGCTGCATGAACATATCATAGTTTTATGTTCCCAGAAGATGGCAATGTAACATTGCCGAAATATAGGAAGGTATTGATTAAAATTTTTTAATTAATATGTTAGTATACATTGTCATTTCCTGAAAAATTTAAAGTCATGTGTATAAGTTTATCTACAAGAATTATGATCATCCACGGATTTTCTATCGTTGGCAAGGCCTGCAAATACGGCAAATTAAAGCTGAAGATTTCAAGACAACTAAATTGTTTGACCTTCTTAAAACGTTGCCGGTATAATAATGTGATCCTAAACTGTGTAAAATTAAAACACCATTTCACGTCGCCGAAGAATCTCCGCATTTATAGCCACACTAGCTTTACTCTTCTACATGAACAAATTGCCGTCACCCGTGTTCTCTTGCCCGACACCAACGAGGCTATTTGTGCATTAGAGGAAAGCTTGCTGCTACGCTGAACAACGACCTTTGGACGATCCTCTCCAATGTCTCGAGCGCTTCGGCAGAGAAAGAATTTAATAAAATACAATGTCGGCACATTAAAAAATTTGAAAGTCTAAAAAAGAACTCTACCTCTGAGAACCTCAACTACAGCTCAACATGGTAATAAACCTGTCTTCCCTTACCCTGAAGCACTCAGCACACTTCCACGTGACCACAACTTTGCCGTAGCACTGAAAAAAATACCTTCTGAAGAAATAATGATACAGGTAGAACATGGTATCTGCAACCTTCCCAACCATATTGCCAACAATATCAGACTGGATGTAGCCGGTGTTCTTACCAAAGCTAAACCGCCAAAAACCAACCTATCTAAAAAAGAATTAAAAGCTGTATAAGAAATGAAAAACAACAGCAAAATAATAATCACCAAAGTGGATAAGGGAAATGCCACTGTTGTTCTCAACCAAACTGACAACATAGGTAAGTTTACCTCTTTACTGTTAGATCGGTCTCCCTACCTCCCTACTGAATATGATCTCCCCACTCCCAAATCAGAACACTCCAAGGGCTCCTTAAGAAAGTTACTTCTTTGCCTGTGGAAGTGACCAGCAGAAAACTAAAACCTTTCAGCTCTAGACTCTCCCCCCCCCCAAAAAAAAATCCACAAGCAGAATGTGCCATTACGTTCCATTGTGGATGGCACTGATTCCCCTACATACAAATTAGCTAAACATTTAGCTAAAGCACTCACACAATATACTGGCAACACACCTTCACACATAAAAAACTCAGCCCACTTTACAGCCAGTGTTAAAAAAAAAACCTCTCACTCCAACACACTGACATAATGGTCAGTTTGATGTCTCCTCCTTATTCACAAATGTCCCACTCAAAGACACCTTAGATATCATCAGCCAAATTTCCTCCCAATATCTCAGCTCTATTTCAGTTCACCACGAACTCAGGCTATTTCGTTTGGCAAGGAAAATTCTACAAGCAGATAGAAGGGACAGCCATGGGTTCTCCACTCTCTCTCCACCCCTGGCCAACTTCTTTATGGAGACCTTTGAAGAAAAAGTCTTAAACTTCGCCCCACAAAAACCCACTGTTTGGCTATGCTACGTGAATGATGTATTCGCTATTTGGCCACAAGGCATAGATACACTCCACAACTTAACACACTTAAACAATCAACACCCCAGAATCCAGTTCACCTTGGAGAAGGAAAACGACAACAGTCTCCCTTTCCTAGACACTCTGATTGCACATCAGCCTGATGGTTCCCTGGCTTTCTCAATTTACAGAAAACTAACCCATACAGGTAGATACATTCACCAGCAATCACCCCCCCCACAACAATATGGGATTATAAAAACCCTATATAACATGGCTAAAAAATAATCTGTTCAGATAACAATGCCCTAACTACAGAACTTAACCATATCCTTAACACCTTCTTAGTCAATGGCTACAACCCCCCCAAAAAAATCCAGAAAATATTAAAACCAGTTAACCACAACCCCCTTCATAACAGAGATTACACTAAATCTATCACCATTCCTTATATCCAGGGAAAGTCTGAAAAGCTAACAAAAATCCTAAAAAAATATGACCTGACTACCTGTTACAAACCATATAAGAAGTTGGCATCCCCTTATCCGCTCCACCAAAGACCAGCCACTTCCTGGAGTATACCAGGTCCCTTGCAGTTGTAAACTGTCCTACTATGGCCAAACAGGCAGGAAAACTAATATCAGGATATCCGAACACAAAGCCTACATCTGGTTTCAATAATAATACAGCCACTCAGGACTTGCTGACCATATACACAAGATACCCACCACAGAATATGCTGGAAGAAAGCCACATTACTACACTGCAGCAAATATAAGTATGAAAGATTATTCCTGAAATCAGCCTCAGCTCTAAAAAACTTCCCAAACCTCAACAAATTTGGGTGACTGCCCCAAATTTGGGAAGCTTGCATTCTAAGAACATCAGTCCAAGAGCCAAGATAACTCAATTTAGCCCACTGGGGGGGGGGGGGACTTTAGGACCAACTACAGTTGCCTTCTTCAGCCTCATTTGCTCGTTGTTAGTGGCTGCATGCACATATCACAGTTTTATGTTTCCAGAAGATGGAAATGTAACATTCCCAAAATATAGGAAGGTATTGATTAAAGTTTTTTAATTAATATTTTAGTATATGTTGTCATTTCCTGAAAAATTTAAAGTCATGTAGTTCATATTGTTTCATAAAATAGTTTTCCAGTGTGGGTGAGAGGAGACTTTCCATACCTTCTGTTTGCTGTTACCAGTTATAATGAACTATAAAATCAAAAATTTTAACAACTGGCTAGAAATTCCTATTGGGATAATTCAATGGTATCTTTTAAGGGCACATTGATTAAAAGCGATATTATACCCAAACTTATCAGAATGTCAGGCAGAAAGAATAATTGTACTAACAAACTAAGGTATCATAATGGGGAGTTTCCATTCATCTGTGCCTTCAAAACTGTTTTATGGAATGAAATGCACAAAGTCTCTTGAGCAATACGAGAGTGGTATGAAAAGTTCTCGCCCTCGACCATAGATGGCAACACTATGGGCACAATTTTTTTTTCTAAGTTGGTACATCTGTCATAAGCATGCATGTGAATTTGCAAATCATTCTATCAAGTAGTTTGTTTTATACAGCTGTCTGAAGCAAAAGTGTTGTCTGTATCCTTTGAAATGGATAAAATTGAGTATTGTGCGGTTATAAAATTCTTTGTAAAAGAAGGTTTAACAACAAAAGAAATTCATTCGAAGTTCATAAAAGTTTATGGGCACTCTTCTCCTTCATTTTCGACAATTAAGAAATGGGCTGCTGAGTTTAAATATGGCAGTACCAGCCTTGAAGATGATCCATGTGAAGGACGTCCAAAAAGTGTAACAACATCAGAAATCATTGATCAAGTGCATCATATGGTATTGGATGACTGGCGAGTCAAAATGCGTGAAATTGCTGAGACTATAGGCATTTCAAAAGAACATGTAGGATATATTTTGCATGAAGAATTGCAAATGAAAAACATTTGTGCAAGATGGGTGCTGTGCTTGCTCACACCAGATCAAAAACTCATTTTCACGTGCATGAAAATCTCTGAACAGTGCTTGGAGCATTTTAACAAGAATAAAACTGATTTTATGCATCGATTTATTACTATGGATTAGACTTGGATTCACCATTACACACCAGAATCCAAACAGCAGTCAAAACAGTGGACAGACAACAGTTGTTCACGCCAAAGAAGACAAAGTCAGGTCCATCAGCAAGAAAGGTCATGGCATTGGTGTTTTGGGATGCTAAAGTTGTTTATTAATTATCTTGAAAAGGGTAAAACAATAACCAGGAAATATTATTTAACCAGACTAGATGAAAAAATTTGTCAGAAAAGCCCTGGTTTGGAGAAGAAAAAATCATCTTTCATCAGCACAATGCACCTTCCCACAAAGGTGTTTTGGCAATGAGAAAATTAAGGGATCTGCACTATGAATTGTTGGAACATCCATCCTATTCCCCATATTTGGCTCCCTCTGATTTCTATCTCTTCCCAAAACTAAAACTACTGCTCGCTGGTCAGCAATTTTCTTTGAATCAAGAGGTGATTGCAGCTGTAGAGGGGTATTTTGCAGATCTTACTGAGAACCACTACAGGGAAGGGATAATGGCGCTGGAGCATCGCTGGAATAAATGTATTAGTCTTAAGGTATTATTATGTTGAGAAATAAAATTAATTTTGAAATTATAAATTCGTTTTTTCATTGTTAGGCCGAGAACATTTCAGACCACCCTCGTATTTCTTCCAAATCTATATTATGGTACAAGTACGTTGGTGATATCTTCATGATTTGAAATGGTTCTTCCTCTGGTCTACAAACTTTTGTATCCACAATTAATGCAATTCATCCTAGAATACATTTCACATTAGAAAAGGAAAAAACAAATCAATTAGGGTTTCTAGGTTCTGTTAATTCTTTGTCAACAAGATTGCAGTCTTATCTGTTGGAAAACATATGCATTGAAAACATTACATAGTTGCACTATTCCCGTAGTCAGAAGTGTAGAACTATTAAAACCTTAATACACTATGCTCATAATTTATGTTCCAGAGATGACTTGAAAAATCAGGAGTTACAACACATAAGCTAACTTTACAAATTAATAGCTTCAGTGAGAACTTTGGAAAAGCATTCAATAGTTTTTATTATTATTATTCAGGCCACCAGGGAGTCAAAAGACTCATCATGGGAGGTCCTTCCTAAGAAACACAAAGTCTATCAAGACTCATCGAGGGGAGGTCCCCCCCGCTAAGAAACACAAAGTCTATCACACCACTCCTTGAACTCATTGACCATTCTCACTCTCACCACTACATCAGGCAATGCATTCCATGGTTCAACCGCCCTCCATGCAAAAAAACCATTCCTCAACCTCTTGCTCACAGTTTCCTTTCGTAACTTCCAGGGATGGCCTCTTGTCATCACTCCTTCTCGCTGTTCAACCAAGCGAAAGCACTCCCCAGTGTCAACCCTGTAACCACCTCTCAACAGTTTAAAAGTCTCAATCATATCACCAAACTCTGCAGTCCACATTCTCTCAGCCGATCCTTATAACTATCATTGTACAGTCCTGAAACCATCTTTGTTATCTGCTTTTGTATCATTTCCAGAGTTAATTTATCCCTTTCAAATCCTAGGGACCAAATCTGAGAACAACAGTCCAAGTGTGGTCTGATCAGGGTCTTATACAAAGGAATGATAACTGTTTTATCTCTGCAGGTCAGTGTCCTTCTCATTATTGCAGCAATCCTCTGTGTTACCTTCACTACCTTACCTTCACTACCTTTGCAATATGTCCCCTAAATTTCAGGTTTCTATCAATCATCAACCCCAGATCTCTTGTCTCCCCTACTTACTCCAGTATAACTCCTCCCATAGAGTATGCAGTATCCCATCGATGTTTCCCAAACCTCAAGACCTTACATTTTGCTGCACTAAACTGAAACCCCCATTCATTTGCCCATCTATCTAGCTTATTCAAATTCTTTTGCAGGGCCGCTGCATCTGCACTATTATTAATAATCCTTCCCAGCTTTGCATCATCTACAAACAACTGAATATCCCCTTGCAATCCACTGACAATATCATTTATATAAAGGTTAAACAATATAGGTCCCAGTACTGAGCCCTGTGGGACCCCACTTTTAACCCTCTGCTTCCTTGAAACTGCCCCACCATACACAACTCTCTGATACCTATCGGACAGCCAATCCTGAATCCAGTTGACCAATCTGACATCCAGACCCATATGCTGCAACTTAAATATCAGTTATCATGTGGCACCCTGTCAAATGCCTTCGCTAAGTCTAAGAAAATGGCAGTATATGCCTTTCCCTCATCTAATGCTCTTGTAACTTTATCATGAAAGGCTAGCATATTGCTAAAACAAGAGCACCCCTTCACAAATCCATGTTGACTCTCACACATAACATTACCCTCATCTGCCCAATGCTGTATACGGTCCTTCACTACTTTCTCCAAGATCTTACTAACTACTGATGACACAAGAACTGGCCTATAATTAGACACTTCCAATCTGCTACCACCCTCATTCAATGGCACTATCTTACCTTCCTTCCATTCCATGGGCACCTTTGCCGCAGCCAGACTTTCACTGAAAAGCCAGATCAAAGGCACTGTCAGTTCCCTAGCACATTCTCTCAAAACTCGTGGTGAAATAACATCCAGTCCAACAGCCTTTGCTGACATCCAGAGTACTTAGTATTTGAAACAGACTCTCCTCCTATACCTCCAAACCTCGAACCTGCCCTATCCCTCTAGCATTAAAACTGAATCCTCCAGGATGAAATACTCCAATAAAGTGTTCACTGAACAATTCTACTATGTCCTCTGCATCAGTCACTCTATTCCCATTTTTATCCCACAATATCATTCTTCCACAGTCATTTCTCCTCCTACTGGCCACATAGCTAAAAAATTCCCTAGGATTTTCTTTGGATCTTAGGGCTAATCTCCTCTCATATTCCAGTTTCGTTTTCCTTACAATACTAGTCACTCTTCTGGTCTGTGTCTTATACTCTTCATGCATCTTCTCTTCACCTGTCTCCTTATATCTCTTGCATAGCCTCTTTTTCGCATGCAATTCCTGTTTTTTAATATTGTTTGTCATTTACTCCAAATTGTGTCCTCTTGTTCATTCATGTTATATAACTTACCACTGCTACTAACAATATTCTTTCATAATTTCCCATGCACTTGATATCCCGGCCTTCCAATTCCTCCCTCCGTGAAACTTCCCCTATTATACTCACCTGCCTTATAATTCTACATACGTTCCCGTCTCTTTGATACTCCTGCATGTTTATTCATTTTCCAAGTCAAAACCATATGGTCACTCTCTCCAACTGGTGGGAGAGATGTCATCTCAGTTATTATCAACTTTTCTGATGCTATAACCAAATCCAAAACTCTTGAACCTCTTGTTCCCTCTATTACATGTTGCCTAAGACATTTGTCCCTCAAGAATTTTATCAATTCCATTCCCTTATTGCTACATGCATCTTTCTCTCCCCAGTTTATACTACTATAGTTAAAATCTCCCATAACAATCATTTTTCTTGCACTTGCCAAACTCAACTGTCTAAACATTTCCTGGTTCCCACCCTCTGTAGCAACACCCCCACTAAATATCCTGTCTTGCCCACCTCTACCTCACACCATATGCTTTCAAAATCATTAGTGTCACAGCTTTCCAAAGCCTCCACTCTTAGAGGGCATAGGTCATCACTTATCATAAGCAGTACTCCACCACCACGCTTTCCCTTTCTATCCTGCTGAAAAATGCTGCCCAGCAACTTCTATTCCTGTTATTATATCCTCTTATGTAAACCACTTCTCGGTGATCCCAATAATTTTTGGCCAGGCTGATGCTATCTGCGCTGCCAATTCCTCTCCCTTATTCTGGATACTCCTGGCATTAGTATAGAGCATATAAATGCCATTGTTTCTATACCCAGCATTATCCCCTCTAGACTCCACTGGACTCAGTGTTACCTGATGTCGTCCCCCTTCTCCCAAGTACCCATTCCCACATGAGGCCACCCCTGCTACCATCCTGCCTGGGACCACTGACTTTTTCAGAACAGCAATCTCTCCAGATGCCTATGTCCTTCCTCATTCAAATGTAAGTGGTCTCTTGCATTCTGGCTTCATCCTCCAGAAGAAATTACTTGCATTCCACTTCCTTATATCAAAGGAATACCAAAATACACTTCTAAAATTCTCAAGCAGCTTAACATTGATGTGGAATTTTATCTTATGCATAAAATCTTTACATTTCTTTCTTCACCTAAAAATAAGCTTCCTCCATTAAAATTTTCTAGCCATCTACCAGATTCCTTGCTCTTTTGGCCTGGCATATTTTGGACAATCTGAAAGATCTGCTTCTGTTCACCATGAAAAATGTAAAATGAACATCAAGTATCATGCACCTGAACAATCTGGCCTTGTAAAAACATGCTATTTTTGTGTTCTTCCACAGGATCCTGTTAGAACACAAAAATTATGCATAACAGTAGATTCCTTATGGGAAAGCTTTGTAAAGAAAGCTGTGAAACATTATTACATTTTCAGTTCTGATAGTCTATGTCTTCATTCTTTCTTTCTCTTATGGGAAATAGTGCTTTCTCAATCAGATAACTTTTCCTAGTTTAACTATAGGAATTTATTGACCATTTGTTAACTTACTAAAGCTACCATGGCACTTGAATTTTTAATTGCACTCTTAGGCATGCTGGTCACTACGAATGCGAGTTTTTATCACTTTTTTTTTTTTTTTGTAATGGAATATGATGATAACAGGATGTGATATGCACCATCATTTATTCACAGTTATCTAAAGCAGAGGTGCAGCAGACAACAGTAAGTTGCTTATTTTGTACCCAAAGATGGAATATACAAAATCTAAACCATTAATAAGGATGATAAAACTTGGAAAGTTCATAAAAAAAAGTAGTAGAGATTTCTTTTTATTTCCTCAAAATATATAATTTCTTTATACTGATTCTAAAAAAAGTTATGTAATTGTTTTTTTTATTTTCTCAGTTGCTGATGGCATCACAACATCACTGACATCAGCCAGCCTGGTTGGCCGAGTGGTTAGCGTATCCGCTCTCCAGCCAAAAGGCTGCAGGTTCGAATCCTGCCGTAGGCACGGATGTTTGTGATTGTCTGTGAAAGTACTAGTGGTGGAAGTCGGCAGTAGATGGCATTCGTGTTAGATGACGAAGGTTGGTGGAGTAGTGAGATGAGGAGTTGTAGAATAGATGTCCTCCCTCAATGAGTCTTTGGACTCCGTGGAGGTGTGATATAATAATAATAATCATAATAATTGAATTTTTTATTGCACTCTTAGGCATGCTGGTCACTACAAATGAGAGTTTTTATCATTTTTTTTTTTTTTTTTGTAATGGAATATGATCTAACAAGAACTAAAATAGTAATAGATAACAAGATCTTAGAACAGGTGAATTAATTTAACTACCTAGGATGTATGATCACATATGAAAATGAAAAATATATAAACGTAAAAATTGCAAAATATTTAAAAATATTAATGTATGGAAGTGAAATCTGGACAATAAAACAAAAAGACAAACAAAGATTAACAACAGCAGAAATGAAGTTTATGAGAAAAACTGCAAAGTATACCCTATTTGATCACAAAAGAATGAAGAAATTATGAAAGAATTAAACCAAGAACCAGTAATAGAAAAAAATTAAAAAATATAAACATAAATGGATGGAGCACGTTCAAAGAATGAAAACAGAAAGTTTACCAAAACAAGCCTTAAAGTACAAGCCATTAGAAAAAAGAAAACCAGGACGTCCTCTTAAACGATTCAACAATGACTTCTAAGGCCGGAACAGGCCATACTAGGCCTAAATCCTTGAAGCGTATGATGATGATAATAATAATAATAATAATCAGCTGTCAATGTTTGGCAATCACAAATGTTTAAATTAAAGATACCAAGAAATTATATACTTGGCTTAAATCTTTAACCAAGTGTAAGCAAACAAAGTTTGCACCTTCCTTGCCTTGGTATCCCATAATGAAAAGCACATATCCTTGCAGACATATATAATATTATACATGATGGGAAGGGTCACTACCCAGACTGGCTTCAACCATTATTGAGGTCTATTCAGTGGGAGCTAGACCCAGAGGTGACACTAAAGTTGAAGTAATGAAGAAGTCATGTTTTCATATAGGAGTAGCTAAAAGGTGTTGCACCCTTATTATTAAAATACTCTGGATTAGAGATAGTTGTTGGAAGTTTTTCCACCTGGTTATATTAAAAATACAAAGAAATTATATACTTGGTTTAATCCTTTATCCAAGTGTAAGCAAACAAAGTTCAAACTTGTTGTATATTTTTTTTTAACGGTATATATTAGAACACAGAATAATAAGTAAATAATTATTTATTAACTTATTGCTGATATTTCGTTTATCACCTCACTATCCACAAATGTACCACTAATAGAAACCCTCAATCTACTGAAGTCACACTCCCCTCCCCCCCTGATATATTTGAACTATTCAAATTCACAATACACGCAGGATATTTCACATGGAAAAGGAAAATATACAAACAAATAGATAGGACAGCCATGGGCTCCCCCCTTTCCACCCCAGCCAACTTTTACATAGAACACCTGGAAAAACTAGCAATCAATACAGCCGCTCTCAAACCAACACTTTGGCTATGCTATGTTGACGATGTGCTTGCTATTTGGCCACATGGCCCAGAGACATTGGAAACATTTTTAGCGCATTTAAATAGCCAACATCCAAAAATTCACTTTACAATGGAACTGGAAGCTAATAACTGTCTGCCCTTCCTGGATACACTTATCACACGTTTTCCAGATGGTTCCTTATCGTTTTCAGTTTTTAGAAAACCCACACATACAGGGAGATATTTACATAAACAATCATACCATCACCCTTCTCAACAATATGGTATATTAAAAACACTAACCCACAGAGCAAGAGCAATCTGTTCCAATGACAATTCTCTTGCTGCTGAACTGGCTCACTTATGCTACACCTTCTTGGCCAATGGCTATAATCCCCATGATATAAACAAAATACTAAACGCTCCTAAGAAATCCCTCCCACTATCCACCACAGAGAACTACAACAAAACAGTCACCATCCTATACATTAAAGGCACATCCGAAAAGATTTCAAGAATTCTTAATAAACATGAACTACGCACCACATTCAGACCGTGTGGCAAATTAGCAACCCTTATCCACTCACCCAAGGACAGCATTCCCCCTTTATCACATCCAGGAGTCTACGAAGTACCCTGCTCATGTAATCAAGCCTACTACGGTCAAACAGGAAGAACTGTGAACATCCGCATCAACGAACACAAAAGATACATCTGGCATTATCACTATGGCAAGTCGGACCTAGCAGACCATGCTCTGGATACCCATGCACACAAAACTACTGCACAGAAGCTCTTACAAGTTGGAGAGATTGTTCTTAGAGGCAACAGAAGCCCTGAAACACATTCCAAATCTCAATAAATATGGCTGTATAAATTTGCCTAAAATCTGGGAGACAGTCATCTTAACTAGAGTCCTAAACAGAGAAAAAAAACAGGTTTTTTTTCTCTGTTTAGGACTCTAGTCGTATGTGATAGCTGCATTTTTTTTTTCAGATAGAGGGTGCCAAAGTCAGGACTCTAGTCTTTGTGTTGCTGCTACAATTTTGTTTAACTAGTCCGTTGTTTACACCATGTTGTTATAGTCTCACGTGTTGTGACAAACTAGTCCGTTGTTTACACCATATTGTTATAGTCTCACGTGTTGTGACAAACTGTGTTTTTGTGCTCTGAAGATGCTGGTTATAACACCAGCAAAATATCAGCAATAAGTTAATAAATAATTATTTACTTATTACTCTGTGTTCTAATATATACCGTTAAAAAAATAAACAACATGTACGATGAACACATAAGTCTGTCCACGCATTAAATTTCAAACTTCAGGCACAATTCTTATTAATGCAGTTAATATGCATAGACCAAAGGGTTTTTTATTTTACTGCAGGTTTTTTAATGACGATTGTGAACGTTTTTACCCTCAACATTTGTTTTTAATGCCAGAGAAGTATGTGACTATTTTTTGTCATAAAAGTGATTCAATTAGCATGTATCATTAATAAATAAATAATAATAAATGATCATGCATCAAAAAAATCCTTTATCTTGCTCACTAAGCAATTTGGCTTAGTGAGTAAGACAAAGGGGGACCAGTAAGGTTGATTTTAATTATAGTAATATTGACTGGAATAAACAGATAGCATCGGGGAATAATAAGAATGAATTTCTTGAGTTCTTTAAAAGTAATTATTATTATAATTAACATCTGACCTCCATGGAGTCAGAGACTCATCGTGGAAGTTACACACTATTGCACACAATGCTCATCCAATCATGCCTTAAACTGATTCAATGTGTCTACATTCACAACACATTAATGCAATGCATTCCACTCACCAACTACTCTCCATGAAAAGAACCTTCTGCTCAGAACTCTGCTCACACCCTTCTTATACAGTTTCCAGCAATAGCCACTTGTTCTACCTCCTTCTCTCCCAATCTATGAAAAATCTCTTGCATGTCAACCTGATAACAACTCCCCAACTAGCTTATATGTCTCAATCATATCCCCCTTCTCCTCTTCATGAAGCTCTGAAACTTATTCTCTCAATCTGTACTTGCACACCACATTCTGAAGACCACTGACCACCTTTGTGAATCTTCTCTGGACCCTTTCCAACATATCCTTGTCACCATGAAAACCTGCTGAACAAATTTCTGCACAATAATCTATATGAGGCCTGATCAAGGCCTTATACAGTGGCATCATAACCTCTCTATTTCTGTGTGTCAGGGTCCTCAGAATCATTGCCATTGCCCGATGTGACATCTTCACAACTTTGTGTAATGTGGCCCCTGAATTTCAGGTCCTTTTCCACCACCGCTCCCAGATCTCTCAACTCCTCTACCTCCTTTAAAGTTTCTCCACTAAATGTATACTTTGCATCCCAGTGTTGCTTACTAAATTTCAAAACCTTTACAACAACTTTACAACACTGAATTGACATTTCTATTTACATGCTCATTCTGCAATCTATTCAATTCCTCTTGTAAGTCCATAACATCTGCCTTACATCTCCCCAATTTTGCATCATCTGCAAACAGCTGCATATCACTGGTTAAACCCATCCCAATATCATTAATATACAAATTGAACAACAGTGATCCCAAAACTGATCCTGTGGCACACCACTAATGATCTTCTGCTTTTGGGATACTGCACCGCCATATACAACTTTCTGATATCTATCTGGCAGCCAGTTATTGATATAATTAAGAATCTGTTATCCAATACCATCCATTTCAATTTATTTAACAGCTTGTCATGTGGCAATTTATCAAATGTTTTTGCAAAATCTAAGTACACCACTGTATATGCATCTCCCTTGTTCAAGGTATTTGTCACCTTGTTAAAGTATATAAGTAAGTTAGTAAAACATGATCTCCCTTTAACAGTCCGTGCAGTTAGCCTAGTGGCTTTGCACTTTGCAACCACATGCCTGGGGAAGGAGTGGCCTAGATTCGATTCCCATCGACGAAGTGAGGAGCTTAAGGATCTTCCTCAGCCATAGCCAAGTTAGCCCGTCTTGGGCATGGACAGTAGGGTTTTTCTGCCAGTTTATCTGGGGTTTTTCATCCTGCAAGCAGGCAAACCGGTCCAGTCACACACACACACACACACACACACTGATTACAGTCAAGAATACTGACCCAGCCATAGGCCTGATTCGTCAGCTATGCTGATTCCAGAGCCCAGATAAAATTTGGGGGACTGAGATGGTGCTGTACATCCCATAAAGGGAACTCATAGATGCTGTATCATCATACGATAATTAATTCTCTTTAACCATGGTGATAACCACAGAGAATAATGCTGTCATGAACCCATTTCTGCATCCTACTTCTCACCAATCTCTCTAGTACCTTCACCACAACTCCAGATATACCGATTGGCCTATAATTTGAAGTCACACCCTTATTACCACCTTTATTCAGTGGAACAATTTTACCTTCTTTCCACTCTCTTAGAGAACCTGTGCTATTGTAAGACTCTTATTAAACAGGCATGCTAATGCTACTGCCAATTCCCTGGAACATTCCCTTAAGATGCCTTATTGATATCAAGGTTATTTACTTCCTCAAATACCTCCTGCTTACTCACAATTAAGCCACCCACTCCTATGTCCTCTACACTTAAGTTGCTCATGATCCCCCCCCCCCTTTCCCCTGATAAGGATGAAACACTCTTATAAATTGATCACTGAGTAACTCAACAATGTATTCTGCAGCAGTTACCATTCTATCATTTTTCATTCATTAACATAGAGCCTCTGTAGCTCAGTCAGCATAGACAAAACCCTTTGGTTGGAAAGACCTAGGTTTGATTCCAGTCAGTGATGTGAAGAACCCGTTATCTGGTCTCTTTCGATGAAAGGGAGTTAGCTGGTGTCATACAGAAGTAGGGGGTTTCCCCCACCCGGAAACTCGAGTTTTTCATTCCCTAGAACAGACAAATCAGTCACTGTGAACACACGGATTACAGTCAGTAATACTTAAGATGGTGCCTTCAGCCATAGGTCTGATTCATCAGCTATGCCGGTCCTGAGTCTGGATAAAAATAGGGGGCACTGAGATGGTGCTGTACCTTCCCCCCCCCCCATAAAAGGGGACTCACAGCCATTGAATCATCATATAAAATAAATAAAAAAATAATTCGTTAACATCATATTAAAATTATCATTCTTCCTTCTACTTGCCACATATCTAAAAAAACTTTCTAGGGTTTTTCTTTGCCTGATTTGCCAATTTTTGCTCATACTTCACTTTTGTTTCCCTTACTAACTGAGTCACTCTCCTGTCTTGTTCTTTATACTCTTCCTGTAACTGATTATTACCATTATTCTTCTTGTACTGACTCCAAAGAACTTTCTTCTTCTTCCATATTTCATGCTTAAGCCTCTCATTCATTCATTCATTTTACACCTTCCTTATTCAGCCATTTGGCCTTCAGAATGCATTCACAAATTGATGCTGTGATGTATTTCTTTCCCAGTTCCTAAGCAGCATCTATTTCTTTACCACTCATCTCCTCATTCCATGCTATAGCTCCAAGCTGTTTCCTAAGCTTGTCATAATCACCAGCCTTGTACTTCCACATATATATCCTTTCCCCACAGAAGTCTGTATATGGATAGCCACAACCCAGGTGATCTCTCACCAACTAGAGAAAAGTGTGAAATCCCGCTCACAATTACATCCTTGTTCCTAAATGCTATCTCTTGCGGAATGTATGCGTCCCGCGATTATATATGTGGCAGGAGAGAGAAGGGCGCAAACGTATGTGCGCAAAATGCAGGCAATGGTAGGTACTTGGTGATTTAGAAATGACCATAACTGACCTCGTTGAGTCAGAGACGGGAGATTCTCCACGAAGAAGATGACTGGTATGATAGAGGACAAGAGAAGTATGAATAAAATAATAAGAGTGGGGAGTATGTAAAGGTTGAATGATTCTGAAGTTTTAGGAGATAGTCTCAATTGGGAGGATGAATGGCAAGTAAGAGTGGCTGACTTACAGAGAGAGAGAGAGAGATGAGCTGAAAGAGAAGGTGGGGAATGCTGATGAGAAGTGCGAAAGATGAGATTGGGCGAATGGAAGAGATGAATGCAAGGTGAATCAGAGGAGGTGTGTGTGAGAGAGAGAGTTATGGGAATGGTAGAAGAAGAGAGAACAGGAACAGTACAAGAGAGGGAATGAGAGAGAGTAGTATGAATGATAGAAGAGGTAAGAATAGGATAAGTGGAAGAGAGGGAATGAGTGTCAGATATAGGAATGATAGAAGAGGAAAGAATAGAATCCCAGGTAGAAAACAAATACTTTGGCCAGAATGAATGAGGAGACTGCTAACTAACTTTGAATCGATCCTGCTGTTTTATATAGACTTATCTAAGGATAGAATGGCGCAGTATAATGGAAATTTCTCTACCCTTGGATTGGTGATCAATTTACAATTAGTTGTGTTTTATTTTATGAAAGTGACTTAAACAAGATAGTGGATTCGAACATGAAGGAAAGAACATCATGACACAGGCCAGGAGAATGACTAGTATGGTAAGGAAGGTGAAACTGGAATATGAGAAAAGATTGGCCCTTAGATCCAAGGAAAATCCTAGGGAATTTTTTTACTATGTAGCCAGTAGGAGGAGAAATGACTGTGGAAGAATGACATTGTGGGATAAAAATGGGAATAGAGTGACTGATGCAGAGGACATAGTGGAATTGTTCAATGAACACTTTATTGGAGTATTTCATAGAGGAGTCAGTTTTAATGCTAGATAGATAGGGCAGGTTCAAGGTTTAGAGGTGTAGGAGGAGAGTGTGTTCCACATACTGAGTACTCTGGATGTTAGTCAAGCTGTGGGACTGGATGGTATTTCACCATGAGTTTTGAGAGAATGTGCTATGAAACTGACAGTGGCTTTGACCTGGCTTTTCATTGAAAGTCTGGCTGCAGGAAAGCTGCCCATGGAATGGAAAGAAGGTAAGATAGTGCCATTGAACAAGGGTGGTAGCAGACTGGAAGTGTCTAATTATAGGCCAGTTCTTGTGTCATAAGTAGTTAGTAAGATCTTGGAGAAAGTAGTGAGGGACCATATACAGCATTGGGCAGATCATGGTAATGTTATCTGTGAGAGTCAACATGGATTTGTGAAGGGGTGCTCTTGTTTTAGCAATATGCTAGCGTTTCATGATAAGTTACAAGAGCATTAGATGAGGGAAAGGCATATACTGCCATTCTCCTAGACCTAGCAAAGGAATTTGACAGGGTGCCACATGATAAGCTGATATTCAAGTTGAAGCACATGGGTCTGGATGCCTCATTGGTCAACTGGATTCAGGATTGGCTGTCTGATAGGTATCAGAGAGTTGTGTATGGTGGAGCAATATCAAAGAGGCAGAAGGTTACAAATGGGGTTGCACAAGGCTCAGTACTGGGACGTATATTGTTTAACCTTTATATCAATGACATTGTCCATTGATTGCAAGGGGATATTCAGCTGTTTGCAGATGATGCGAAGCTGGGAAGGGTTATTAGTAATAGTGCAGATATGGTAGCCCTGCAAGAGGATTTGAATAAGCTAGATAGATGGGTAAATGAATGGGGGTTTCAGTTTAATGCAGCAAAATGTATGGTCTTGAGGTTTGGGACACATCGATGGGATGCTGCATACTCTATGGGAGGAGTTAAACTGGAGGAAGTACGGGAGACAAGAGATCTGGGGTTGATGATTGATAGAAACCTGAAATTTAGGGCAAATATTGCAAAGGTAGTGAAGATAACACAAAGGATTGATGCAATAATTAGAAGGACGCTGACCTGCAGAGATAAAATGGTTACCATTCCGTTGTATAAGACTCTGATCAGACCACACTTAGACTATTGGTCTCAGATCTGGTCACCAGGATTTGAAGGGGATAAATTAACTGTGGAAAGGGTACAAAGGCAGATAACAAAGATGGTGTCAGGACTGTACAATGTCAGTTATGAGGATCGGCTGAGGGAGTGTGGACTGCAGAGTTTGGTGGATAGAAGAAGGAGAGGTGATATGATTGAGACCTTTAAACTGTTGAAAGGTGGTTACAGGGTTGACACTGGGGAGTTCTTTCTTTTGCTTGGTTGAATAGCGGGAAATAGTCATGACAGGGGGCTATCCCTGGAAGTTACGAAAGGAAACTCTGAGAAAGAGGGTGAGGAGTGGTTTCTTTGCATGGAGGGTGGTTGAACCATGGAATGCATTGCCTGATGGAGTGGTGAGGGCAAGAACGGTCAATGCGTTTAAGGAGTGGTATGATAGACTTTGTGTTTCCTAGGAGGGACCTCTCTCGATGAGTCTTGATAGACTTGTGTTTCTTAGAAAGGACCTCCCACAATGACTCTTTTGACTCCATGGAGGCCTGAATAATAATAATAATAAAATAATAATAATAATCTATTATATTCATTTCTGTTATAATTCTATTTTAATTTCATGCTTTTCCTTTGGTCACTTAACCTTTTTACTTCATTCAAGATCCAATCCTTTTCACTTTCTCTTTAACCTACTTTATTTTCTGCCAATTTTAATATTATTTCCTTTAATTTGCACCAATGTTCTTCAATGCTTATATTCTGTTTTGGCAGTTCCTTCAGGATTTTATCCAGTTCTAGTTGATATTTTCTTAGAATATTATTGTCAAGTAGTTTATTTGCATTCAGTCTCCTTTTGACTCAAAAAGTCTTTTCAGATTTTAACTTAGGTTTGCTAGTACTAGCTTATGGTCTGATCCACAGTTTGTAGCAAAGGATCTGCAATTTAGGATACTTGATTTCCATCTTTGGTTTACATTAATATAGTCAATCATATTCTTTGGTTTTCTGTCTGGTGATATCCATGTTCATTTTCTTTGGGGTTTTAGTTGTTTAAAGAGTGTTGGGTATTGTTAGTCTATTATTTGAGCAGAAGTTTAGCAGTCTTTCACCATGTTCATTGCTTTCTCCATACCCAAACTGTCCAATACTCTTGACCATGCATCCCAGTCATCTTTACCTACTTTTGCATTTAAGTCCCCCATTACAATTAGGAGATCTTGACTTGATGTTTGCTGCACTGCTTTTTGCAGATATGTATAGAATTCCCCAGTTTTAAATGTTTTAAATCTTGCTTTAATTATCCTAGATAAGATAAGACTCTAAGACAATAGAGGGTTTTGAGCCGTTGGTTTTAATATAAGTGCTAGTCATTCTTGTTTGTTGTCCTCCCTGCATGAAGTTAAAATTTTGTACTGTCCATGGCGAAATTCTTCTTATCCAGTCCATCTGATTTCACAGAGTCCAATCACTTCCCATCTGTAGTTGTCTAATTCATGCAGTAGTATTTCCAATGCTTCCTGGTGAAGGCTTCGCTTCTTACATTCCATGTTCCTATGTTTGTTATGTTTTTCCTGTCTACTAGGTGATGTTTTGTTCCAATAAAATATTTTTTGCTTTCACTATCATGGTTCCCTAATAGTGGGCACTACCCTTGTTTGATGGGGAAACAGTCAAGCAGGCATGCATTTTTAGGTTGGTTTCGGTTCATTCAGTTTCAATGGTTAAGTTTCGTCAAGTGTCAACTGCCACCCCTTGACCTGAATTCAGCCGCTCCTAACATGGAGTACAGATGCTGTTTGCAGTCAATTCACTGAATACAGTTGCTGCTTAAGATCACCATATCTGGCTACCCTCACTTAGTTTAGCCTGTGGGTCAACACAGTTTACCGGGGGTGTGGCCACTATCAGTTTACATAGCTTCTTGCAGCTATAAGTGAGAATTGCATGCCCAGTGAGAACCAGTCCCGATGAACCATAATTAAGTGTAACCATCCTAGTGGAGAGGTACTATCTCTCCTCAACACCCCATACATTCCAAAGGTGAAAAGTTAAATAAGGCAGGAAGAGTACAGCGAATGAAAAAAAAAAAAGAAAGAAAATGAACAGATTATGTGTGTGCACATAGTCAATTCAATTGGTACAATAGCATGCTTCAGTTTGCACCGAATAGCTCACTGGCATGTTAGCCCCAGAGAAGAGGCTTACAATGCAGTACTGCATCAAGCATTCATTGTCATAAAAATGTCTGTTACTGGTTATTGTAACAGAAAACAAAATTATAATGCAAGAAGAGCATTAGTGCATAATAGAAGATTCATTAAGAAATTTAATTTCTAGCTGAAGTTTTTCTGTGAAGGAAAAAACCATGGAAAGACCGATGCCTTGATATGATAAGTGAAACAAGAAGTAAAATGCATCATTTTAATGTCTGGTACACAAATGATACACGATTCTGTGGCTGTAAAATATCACATACTGCCCCTGCCTTTGATTTTTAACAGAGAAAAAATGTTTGGACAATCAAGGCAGTTTGTGTTGTTAATAGTTTTCACATACTAAAAAATGACATGAACTGTATGTAGTCCAAGTTAATTATAAAATAGAATTGCAGAAATTCAGCAACACTAGAATAGAAGAGGTTCTACGCTTTCCTTCAAAATTAATAGGGATAAACACAATAAAAAGTTCAAACAGAGAATTATATTCTGTTTGTTACTTAATAGATGCCATGTGTTTCTTGGAATAGCAAGTGTGCCTTTTATGGATCATACAGAAAACTTGAAGTCAAACAATGGAGGAAATTTTGTTGAAGTGCTTCATTACAGAGCCAGCCATGGTAAAAAAATTATGGACCACTTGGAAACATCTGCTGTTTTTGTTGATAAATAACATGAAATTCAAAATGATTTAATTGATTCAGTCTCAACTGTTTTGTTAAATAGAATCAAAGAAGAAGCCAAAGGAAGAATGTTGTGTATCTGTAATAGAAGATAAGGCTATAGATGGCCAGTCTGGTTGGCCGAGTGGTTAGCATATCTGCCAGCCAAAAGGCTGTGGGTTCAAATTCCACCATAGGCATGGATGTTTGTGATTGTCTGTGAAAATACTACTAGTGGTGGTGGTGGTGGTGGCCAGTAGATGCCGTTGGTGCAGTTGTGGTTCGTAGTTGGTGGATTGAGTGGGTGAAGACAGAGTTGTAGAGTAGGTGCCCTCCCTCGATGAGTCTTTGGACTCTCTGGAGGTGTCAAATAATAATAATAATAATAATGTAATGCATAAACCTCAATTGCCATCTGTTTTGTGTTAGGTTAACCTGATAATGTTCAAGAAAGATTTATTAGGTTCACTGATGTACATGCACATAATTCTGCTCTTACCCTGACTGGACATATTTTCAATTTAATCAATGAATTTCAGTAAAAGGTGTTTTGTCATGGCTGGAGTACATAATAGTTTGCAACAAATCATTCTAGTTAAATACTAAACAGCCTTATTTGTGCATTGCTAAATATATAAGTTAAACTTAGTACTAAAACAATCAGTTGAAAGATTAAGGATTGTAAAGTATTTCTTAAAGGAAAGGATGAAACTATCTGTATTTGCAGCATTTTTCTCAAGGTCTATAAAGAGAAAAGCCACATTTGCCATCAGTTGTCCTGACCTGGTAGATATTCACAGAGCAGTTGATTTCAGAAGTAAAAAAGGACCTCAAGAAAGTCTTCAAGTCAAGCATAAATAATACAAAAGAATAGGTTAGTGAAACAAAAATCTCTTCAAGAGGTTTCTATGTTACTCTTCAAGATTTTGAGTTTATTTTCTTTAGAATTTATTCTCCTCGGTGCTGCCTCAAGCTAAAAAAAATCTTGTTTAACATTTTACAAGTCAAAATTAATGATATAAGATGTTGAACTGTAAAGGCAGGTAAATTCAAGAGATTTCTAACCAACAAGCAAAATAAATACATTTTGGAAGCAGTACCAATATGAATTCTTTAGTCAACTGAGTTAACTGAAGATGAGTTCCAGCGAAAAGAAAGACAGCTAATTGCAAATATTGAAAATGATATTAAAAATAAAAATAAAAAAAAACCCATCATGCTGCAGAGTCTACTGTGAAGTACTCAATACAATGATAGAACATTAACCAACTGATTCTCTGAGCTTAATGAGATGTCAATCTTGCTCTTTTAGATTTTGATTAAGTTTGAGTATGCTCAGACTGCTTCCTCACATGTGCATCCAAGTCTGATAAAATTATATAGGCATTGTTTCGATGCTGTGGTAATAAAACTGAGTTGGCCATCTATGCGTCATCAGAATTTAAGAAGTCCTGCATATCACACAGAGCCTGATAAATATTTAACATGTCCAGGATCAAATGTAGTCTTGTCTTCTTAAACTTTACACTTTAATCTTTAATTTTGACAATTCCTGCCTCTATCATCTCAGTTGAAAGAACCTTCTCACCAATGAAATGAACCAAACCTACTTAAGAAGATCCAAAATGCAAGGGAGAGAGATTAATCAAATTATCATTAATTTATATTGAGAAGAGCATCTTGAAAAGCATAAAGAGTCCAGTGTTCCATTACACAGTTACAGACATTTTTTATGCCAAAGCTATTGTATAGAGCTCACTTACAAGATGTAGAAACAAACCAGAGGAATGTGGAGATGATTACTTTATGCTAGTTTCTATTTTTAACTAGCTACAAATAAATTTAAGTAGTGCTGTATACATGTATACAGCACTACTGTATGCATGTGTAAATAAACAGAATTCAGGTTAACCTTTGGTAAATGCCATACTCCACAACTGATTAAGCATGCAATGTGAAAAAGATGGCTTTATGGAGTACAAGATGAACACCAAACTGCATGAGAAGTACAAATAGCATGCCAAGAGCTCTGATTCTGTTGGTAAGGAAATAAAAATTGCAATGAGCATAAATTAGCCAAACCTATCAAGTTCTTTTGATATGACGTAAGTAGAAGAAAGAAAGATTATGGGAGAATGATGTTAGTGGATGAAAAGGGTATATTGGTAACTGTAACAAATGATATAGTTGAGATAATTCAGTGAGCAATTTATATTCAAGCTCCACATGATGTTGCATTCGTCTGAATTATTGTGCAATTTGGATGTCCAGGTTTCTTAGCAATAAGACTGTGTTGAAGATGATCTGGAGGCATGTGACCAAGATAGTCAGCAGTCTATGGAATGCTATATGAGGACAGATTAAAGGTCTACAAGATCTGCATGCTACAAAATTTGATTGACAACTAGAAATAAGAGAATATGATTAAAAACAACAAGTTATTAAGGGAGCTAATTTTACAGGGTGTTCGGGATAAATTTGACAGTTTCGTAAGGAAAAAGAAAATCTTCTTTGTATCTATTAAATTTAATGAATTGGCAAAAAAACATTACAGGCAGAGTTAATTACAATACTATCAACAAGATTTACTCAAAATAACCACCATTAGCATCGATCACAGCTTCAATTCTGCTTCGGAACCTCGAACAAGCTGATGCTACAGTCTCCCTGGGAAGGGCCGCAAAAACTGTTTTAATTTTATCCATTAACTGGGCTTTTGTATTACTGGAAGTGCGATTGGTGTCTTTTTCAACTGCGCCCCATACAAAATAATCCATGGGGTTAAGGTCTGGGGAGTTTGGAGGCCAAACATTTGGACTGGTGAAGTCGTAGAAATTTTCAGACAACCATTTTTGACTTTTCCCAGAGGTGTGGCAAGGGGCCGAATCCTGCTGCCATACATACGGCCTACCATTGGCTACCCTTGTTATCCAGGGCTTGACTACAGTTAGCAACTCCACGAACAAAGCCCGAATTCCAATGCCAGGGTTCTTCAACACCTGTTCCTGCAGATTTGCGAGGAATTCTGCTGTACGAACGCAATCAGATCGTCTGCTAGGGATCTTTCTTCTTGCTACATCCTCGTAGTCACCATTGCAAGTCTCTAGTTCATGCCTGATTGTTTTTACTGTATTCAGGGAGCATTGGGCAGCAGTCGTAATATCCTTATTTTGATGGCGGGCACGAATCATCATGATACAAGTTATTCTCTTCCATGATTCAGGTGGGTTCCAGCTATCCATCCTTTCTGACATCTTGTATATGAATGAAGAAGGGTCCAAACTTTTAAATGAAGAGAAGTGTGTGTTAATACATGTAACTTTAGGAAAAATATAATTAATTATAAATATGTCAAATTTATCCCGAACACCCTGTATAGGATAGATGGAGATGACCCAAGAAGTGTACAAAGAGAGAAAGCAAGAAGCCAAGAGAGTTGTGGCACAGGCGAAGGCCATGGCATATCAAGATCTGTATGATCAATTAGAAACAAAGGAAGGACAGAGAAAAATTTACCAACTAGCGAAATGTAGAAATAAAGCAGCTAAGGACATCTTACATGTGAGGCAGATCAAAGATGCTGAAGGAAGAGTATTATGGAGGGATGTGGACATAAGAAACAGATGGAAAATATACTTTGAGGGACTTCTGAATGAGGAAAATGCAAGGACTCACAGAGGAGATGGGCAGCCTTCTGAGGGGATGGTGCAGAACATCAGTAGAATGGAAGTGACGGAGGCCATGAAGAGGATGAGGAATGGAAAAGCGGTGGGCCCCGACAGAATTCCAGTGGAGGCATGGAAGGCACTGGGGGAAGAGGGAATTGACCTGCTGTGGGACCTGTTCATGAAAGTTTGCCAACAGGAAAATATACCCGAGGAATGGAGGGAGAGTACTCTTGTTCCCATCTACAAGGGTAAAGGGGATGCACAAGACTGTAAAAATTACAGAGGAATAAAGTTGATGTCCCACACAATGAAGATCCTAGAAAGGGTTCTTGATGGTAGATTGAGGGAGGAGGTGGAGATTGCAAAGGAACAATTTGGCTTCATGCCTGGTAGATCAACAACAGATGCCATCTTTGGGTTATGACAGATGATGGAAAAATATCGAGAGAAACAAAGGGAGCTACATCTGGTATTTATTGATCTGGAGAAAGCATACGATAGAGTGCCAAGGCAAGAAGTCTGGAGGTGTCTGAGGGAGAAGAAGGTGCCGGAGAAATATGTCAGGTTGGTGCAGGAAATGTACAGAAATGTGAAGACAAGTGTTCGGACCTGTTTGGGACAGACAGAAAGTTTTCAAGTAACAGTTGGCTTGCATCAAGGGTCAGCATTAAGTCCGTTTCTGTTTAATATTGTGATGGAGGTGGTAACAGAGGAGGTGAGAGAAGATGCACCTTGGACAATGTTGTATGCAGATGACATCTTGCTGTGTGTAGATACAAGAGAAGAAGCGGAAACTAAACTGGAAAGATGGAGAAAAGTACTGGAAGAGAGAGGTATGAGACTGAGCAGAAGTAAGACAGAGTATATGTGTTGCGCAGTGGGCGGTGGCCAGGAGACAGACCTGGAGCTGGAAGGAAATGTCATCAGGAAGGTGAGAGACTTTAGATACTTAGGTTCGACAGTGGAAGAAGATGGAGGAGGTGAGAAGGAAGTGGGATGCAGGATACAAGCAGGTTGGAGGAACTGGAGGGAGATGGCTGGAGTGTTATGTGATAAGAGGATGCCGATCAATCTGAAAGGCAAAATTTATAGGACAGTAGTGAGGCCAGCTATGACATATGCTATAGAAACTGTGGCCCTGAGGAAAAATAACATCAGCAGGATGGAAGTAGCAGAGATGAGAATGCTTAGGTGGATGTGCGGTGTGACCAGAAAGGATCATCTGAGAAATGACTATGTCAGGGGAACAGTGAAAGTTACGAACTTAGGAGCGAAAATACAGGAGGCAAGGTTGAGATGGTTTGGTCATGTGATGAGGAGGGAGGACGAATATGTGGGAAGAAGGGTCATGCAGATGGATGTGCAAGGAAGGCGGAAGCGTGGGCGGCCAAAGAAGAGATGGAGGGAGCTGGTAGAAGAGGACTTGAAGATGAAGAACTTGGATGTGGTGACAGCCCAAGACAGGAAGGTGTGGAGGAGACTCATAACAAACAGTGACCCCACTTAAGTGGGAGAAGCTGCAGAAGAAGAAGAAGAAGAAGATGGAGATGACCCAAGACTATCACTAACTATAAACAGTATCCAGTAAAGAGATGACCAGCAGTGCTACCATCTTAGGTTCCCTAACCTTAACACAGCATATTTATTATATGTGAAAATAATGTGGGGTCTACGGTTGATTTTCTTGAATTTACAGTATGAAAAACTCATATGTCTGTGCCAAAGATCGATTAACTCAGGTACCAGTCAAAGAAAGGGTTATAAAAGGTTCCTTTAGAAGTAGATTCAAATTGAGAATTGCTGTCTTCAGACAGCCTAGTGCTATGGGTGCAAACACCATTTCTACAAGACTACACAAGCCTTTAGACCAGTTTTTTTTTTTTTTTAATATTTGACCTACACACGAAAGGTCACAAGACCTCTCACAGATCAGTGCAGTGTGTGTGGGCAAGTTAGTAATTAAAGATAATAATACTGCAGAAGCATCTCCATGGTCCAAATGCTCATTGCTGAAGTCCCAGACATTTTTGACCTTTATACAAAGGTCATTCTCAAGAATAATTACACAGCCCACTTTAGTGGGCTGTGTAACTGCTTTGCCTGACTTCTGATGAAAAAAAAGAGTTGTAAATAAATTGGTAAAAACTTCATTTGGATCATTGTACATCAAAACTGAGGTAGTGTGATCATCTGTTTCATCTTCTACAATTTCGCCTAGTTAAACTGTGGAAGCCTAGTCAAATCATTCATTTGACTAGGCTTCTATTATTAAACACTTTCATGGGTAGTATTGGCATAACAATGAAACTATTTAGTTTCAACCAAAATAGATTTAAAAATTGAAACCTATCATGTGACAAAGTTTGTGCAATCATTCTTTACAGCATACAAATTTTTGTTACAAATTCATTTAGAAATTCTCATTAATATTTATATATCCTAAATTACAATTGCACCTCTTAACACAATTTATTGCATGTTATGTGTACATACACTTTTATTTTATGTTGCTATATAATAAATAAGAGGTAAAAAGTGCATCTTGCCAATCACTTACTTTGTTGATGATGGACCATCTTGATCAGATGTAGTCTCATAGAAAATGGCAAAGCATTCATCAATTCCTGTCTCCACTAAATCTCCTGTTGAACTCAACAGATATTTTGCCATTAAACTAAAATTGATATGATCATATAAAAAGTTATATAAGTTACATGTTAGAAAAAAAATAGAAATACATACAGAAAAAAACATAATATAAAGTCAAAATATTTTTACAGAGAAAATAAAAAGTTAAAACAGTTGGTTATGAATTTTACTCTTGCATATATGCCTACCAAGAAAAAACTTGGGAAGATTTGAATATTCATTAATGAGGGAAGTACAGTATTTAAAAAAAAAAGATATGACCTTCATATGAACTTCGCATGATATTCTGTGTCATAATGGTTTTCATCATCATCATCATCATCAAATTCCTAACATGTACTCTCAAAAGGTGTACAGGATATGATAGTATTACATGAAAAATTTACATCATTACTAACTTCCTATCTACAATTTTCCTCCAAATCAGTCTGTCACTTGTCAAGACTCCAATATTATCATTATCAGATCTATATTTCTATCGTCTAAGGCATATTGCACCGTATCAATCCACCTATATCTTGGTCTTCCTCTGGGTCGTTTTCCTGCCAACATGGTGGAGAACACTTGTTTTGCTAATCTTTCCTCACCCATTCTGTTTAAGTGACCATACCACCTGAGATTAGCTCTGCTAATGCATTCCTGGATGCTGACAATGTCAAGTTCTTTCCTAATATCCTCATTTTTAATATGATATTGCCATTGATGCCATCTGTTCATTCCTCTAATCTTTCTCAGGGCTCTTATATCTGCAGTCTCTAGTCTTTGGACAAGTGTTTTACTTCTGACCCAGCTCTCAGATCCATAAGTTAAAACTGATTTGAACACTGTCTTGTATACAGCTAATTTAGTGTTACAACTAATTTCTCTCTTATTCCATATGAATTTATTTAATTGACTTCCTACCATACCAGCTTTGTTGATTCTGTTGTCTATTTCCATATTTAATTTACCATCTTCACTAAAAATCGTGCCTAAGTAGCTGAAATGTTTTACTTGTTCCACAGGTTCCACAGGTTCCCCATTCACAACACAGTTGACATTTTCAACAATTCTACCTATATTCATTGTCTTTGTCTTTTTAATGCTCACCTTCATACCATATCTATTACAACAGTTATTCAATTTAGTCAGGGATTCTTGCAAACTTGTAGCGGATTTATTTAGAAGTATAACATCGTCCGGATAAAGCAAAGAGCTGACATTAACATCTCCAATTCTGATATCATGTTTAATACCACTTTCCTTCATAATGTGATCCACATAGATAATGAATTTATTTATTTATTCACTTAATTGCTAAAATTTCTCTGGTTTTATACCAAGCATATGCAGAACACAAACAGTTTATCATAGTATGCAAACAGCACAATTAGTTAATAGTGGGAATTGTTTAAAATTATAATAGGAAACACAAAGAATTCAAGTCCTAATTGTTGGATAAAGAGAGAGGCTAATAAGTATTATTTTCATCTTAAAATGACTATCTTCTAGATTTTAAGTAAATTGATACAGACATACCTGATGAGGTTTAGGATATGTTTTAAAGAGATAAGAGTATCAGGCTCTCCAATTTGTAATGACTTCTGTGCAGCACTTTTGTTTTCTTCCATCTAATCCTGTATGAAAGGCAGATCATGTCTAAGGCATGGTCTGCTAGTTCCAATTTGCCAGAACAATGGTGCTAAATCTATTTTTTATGTTCTCCAAGGTGGATGATACAGTAAGCCAGATCACAAGTAAAGAACACTTTATGCTCTTAGATGTGATAAAGGAGAGATCACAATGTAACCTTTCAGGGTTACATGGTGATCAACATTCAATGTGAATAATTATGGGGATAAATTCCCATGCTAGAGAACTTACTTTAATTACATTAAAATTATTCGACATTTTTGAACTTTATACGAAGGTCATTCTCAAGAATACATGTACATACACTGGATCACAAGCTACATTGGTATGCACTAAAGTGGGCTGTGTAACTGCTTTGGCCTGACTTCTGATGAAAAAAAAAAAAAAGGTCGTAAATAAATTAGTAAAAACTTCATCAGTGGTTACTAGCTAAGGATTTAGTTTCCTGTAGTTCTGTTATTTTAAATTATGTTTGTTGTCTGAAAGCCGCTGGATCATTATAAAATTAAATTCCTATTCTTTCTGGTATTCAATACGGGAATTATATTTGCTTAAAAAATTGATGGAGTTCTTTTTTACAGATGCTATGTAGGTTACAGAGAAACCATCCAAATCTTTGGGACTTTTAATCCATATTGTTTGTTGAGACTAGATTGATGGAAAAGCATTTCACAGGCTTCCTTGCATTCTGGTTCCAAGTTTTGGTATGATGTAAGGACTGGAAGCCTTTCCAATCAATCAATCATGTGGCACATTTGAAGTGCACAGCCAGAGGCCCGCCTTTTCATAATGAAGGAAAGTGTAACCTACCCCACATATCGCATTTACTTGAACATAACTAGCACTTTTCTTCCTCAAAATTTATGTTAAAAAATTGTGGTGCAAGATATATATATATGGGGATTTTCAGAAACTACAGTTTCTGAAAAACTAAATTGACATTTATAATTAAATCCTCAGTATTCATTATAATTTATAATTTGTCACATTATTTACAAAATGAATGCATTTAAATTTTAATTATCAACATTATTTATGCATTAGGCCACTGACCTTCATCACATGATATATTTGAATCTTTTAGCAACAATGCTTCTGTAATTAAATTAATTATTTCTGGTGAAATCACATCCCAAGCTCTCAAAATCCAGTTGCACAACAGTTCTAATGATGGTCTCGTAATCTTAATCCACCCTATGCAATCCAAGATCGAGAAGAAATCAATGCCCTCACTCCCATATTTCCTCTGCTGGTTACTTCCTACTCTATGCATAAGACTGATGCAGTATTAACAAAAGATCGCATGACTCAGTGACAAAGGCAAGCTGATAGTTGTTGAGATGAAATGCTGATTCTCTTCAACCGAATTCCAAAATATCCGAAACTTCCATAACAACATTCACTATCTATTTCTTAAAGTTTTAAACTTTTTTCATGTGCAAACTAAATGCACACTAAGAAGGAAGAGAGCAATGATACTGAATGACAAGAGGGCTGAATTGTGTCAGGTAAAATGTTTACTTTGTGAATTTATGGAGTGAATTTGAAGAGAAGTCAGAATGGTTCAAAGCTGATGGAAAGCAGTTGAATGCAATTGGTGTTAGACATTTGGAATGATTGTTGTTTACTAAGCATACACAGGGTTCATACATACGAAATTAGTATTGCTAAGGGTCAGAGAGAGAGAGAGAGGTTGAGAAGCAGGTTGTGGGAGAACAAGAAGAAGATGGATACAAAAGGGATGAAGTAATTATGGCAAGGCAGTGATGCTGTGCAAAAAGGTTAGAATGATAAGGATATGAATGAAAATCAGAGTCAGGATCTGAGAAATAGGGATGGTCAGAACAAAGACAGAGGTGAACTATAGAAAAGAGAGAGAGTGTATGGAGTGATGATGTTAATGGGAGGGCCTCAAAGAGTGGGGAATTGCAATGTTTGTACACTGATGTAAGGTGTATCAGAAATAAAGAGGCTGAGTTTGTAGCATTAATTAAGTCAGTATACCCAAAGATAATTGATATAAGTGAAACTTAGTTTACACTGAGGATGATTTACTGTTAGGATTAGAAATGGTAGGATATAGAATTTCCCAAAAGGATAGGAAGGTGCAGAGAGAGAGAGAGAGAGAGAGAGAGGGAAGGATTACTGTTAATGATAGCAGAGGAATTGTGTCCTTCAAGAGTGGAAGTGGTATATGTAACGATTTTGAAGCTACTTGGTATGAAGTTGAGATCAATAAAATAGTATATTTAATAGGATGTTGTTATAGGCCAGGAAATGTGGAGAGAACTGATTGTGAAATGTTCAGACAAATGAGTTGGGTAAGTAAAAAAGAAGACGATCCTAATAGGAAAATTTTAATTATAGGCATGTGGATTGGAAAGAAGAGAGTGTATAGTAACAAGGAGTGTCAATTTGTTGAGTTTCTGAAGGATAACTATCTTAAGCAGCATGTGATGGAAGCAACATAAAGTTTTCAGATGTTGGATCTGGTGATAACCTCACAGAAAGCAGTTGTGAATTCAACAATGCCACCTGTTGGTGAAAGTGATCAAGAGGAATTGATTTGAAAGGTAGTCACACGAGAAAAGGTTGTTATCACGAAAGTATATATGTGGAACTATATAAGGGTGATTATGAGAAGCTCAATAGTCAACTAACATCAATACAACGGGTTGATGAGTTGTGCAAAAAAAAAAAAAAAAAAGATGGTAACATTACATGGGAAATGATAAAGCAGTATCTGACACAAGCAATGATTATAGAGCATACCAACTGCATACCAAGAGTTCTGCAAATAAGTAGAGTTAGGAGCAAGATGGATAAACAGTGAAATCGAGCAAGGAATGTTGCAAAAGAAGTTATTATGGAAGAGGTACAAGACAGTTTATAGTGAACAGGTGCATAAAGAATATAAACTCCATGCCATAAAAGTGACAATCATGGTTAAAAAAGAAAAAGTAGAATATGAGAGGAGCCTGACTACTCACGTCAAAGCTAATTGAAGGGAATTTTTCTGCTTGTGGCAAGCAAGAAGAAAAATAATTAATGGCAGGTTGACAACACTGAGGAATAATTATGACAGCAGACTAACCATAGCAAATGATATAGTGGAATTATTTAATGAACAATTTATCAGAAAAAAGCTAATAATAATGACAAATGCCTGTTGGATTTCTGCTCAGGACATGAACTGGTCATTACTAACACAATGTTCCAACATAAAAATGTGCACAAATTCACATGGAGAGAAGAGGCAAGGAATAAGAAAAATCTCATTGACTATGTTATTATTGATAGTGAAGTTTTCTCCCTGTGCAGAACACCAGAGTGTACAGAGGATTTGAAATTAGAAGTGATCACCATTTAGTCTTGAGCAGGATTAAATTGAATTTCATATTGAAAAGAAGAACAAGTAAGAAAGTTTTAAAGAGAATAAAAGTTTGAGCAGCTCTCAGATGTGAGCTGTAGACTAAAATACACAAATATTATTCAAGAAAAAATGAGAGTTTGAGAACAGGAACCAAACCTTGGAAATTCAGTGGCAAGCCTTGAAGAAAACACTGATTGATTCAGCCAAAAAGGCATGTGGTGAGGTTCTCTGCAAGGATAGAAAAATCAGAACTCCATGGTGTGGTGGACGCAGGAAGTTAAAGAGGCAGTGAAGGAAAAGAAGAAAGCATATCAAAAGTTGCTGGCACATAAGTCAGCTTGTGCTCTTAGAGAATACAGAGACAAATGTAAGAAAGATAAACACTGTGTAAAATTGGCTAAACAAAAGTCATGGGAGGACTTTGTTAAGAACATAAAAAATAAATATTAAGAAGGTGGCAAGATATTCTGGTGGTTGTTGAAGCTCAGAAAGAGGAAAGAGCGCTGTAAAAGGAATTAGAGATGATAAAGGTGACATGAAAACAGGATAAAAAGATATCTTTGAAGTATGGAGTAATTACTTCAAAAAATTGCTAAATGATATTCGACTAGAAATGCTCAAGTATAGAGGTATAAAAGTCTTACAGTGGCTGCACTGCATAGTTCAGAAAGCCTGGACAGAGGGACAAATTCAAGATGATTGGAATAGAGCTCTCATTGTACACATATACATCCTCTGTCCAAAAAGAAACTGAACTTTTGATAGAAAATAAAACACAGGCCAATTATAATTATTCAAATCATTTATTTCAATCAATATACTCTTCTTCAGCTTCGATACAGGGTTTGGCACGGTCAATTAAATTTGTTAAATGAGTTTTTTATATCGGTTTGTGGGATACTGTTGAGGATCGTGGTTACTGCTGCTGCTTGAATGTTTTCAGTGGTGTCGTATCGCTTTCCTTTCATCGGCAAATGAAGTCGGGGGAAAAAGAAAGAAGTCACAGGGTGCTAAATCAGGTGAATACGGCGAGTGATTCAACACACAAACTTGGTTTTTGTTCAAAAACTGTCTCACAATGTTCGAACGATGAGGTGGTGCATTATCGTGCAAAAGTGACCTGCATCACGATATTCATGCCGTACGCAACGAATTCTCGCTATCAATTGCTTCAAAACTTCAAGATAAAACTCACAAATGACCGTTTGGCCAGGTGGAACGAATTCTTTGTGGATAATGCCCTTGGAATCGTAGAAACAAATCAGCATTGTCTTTACTTTTGACTTTTTTTTTTTTGGATGACCCTCTTCTGGTGGTCTCCACTCAGCACACTGGCGCTTTGCTTTGGGTTCATACTCCAAACACTGTGTTTCGTCACCAGTAACGATCGTTTCAAGGAAGTTTGAGATCTTACGAGTGGTTTTAATGAGCTAATTGCAGTTTTCAATTCAATAGATTTTTTGGTCGTCGGTCAACTTGTGGGAAACAAATCACGAATTCAATTGACGAAGGCCCAAACTGTCGGTCAAAATGTTGTGCACAGTTGATTTTGGAATCCGCAATTCATCTTCAATCAATCTCATGGATGATTTTGGGTTTTCTTTGATTATATCATGCGCTTTTTGGATGTTAACTTCGCGAAGTCCAGTTTTTGGAGGGCCTGGTTTTTCGTCGTCCTCAAGCGTCTCACGACCACTTTGAAATTGCTTAAACCACTCGTAAACTTGAGTACAAGATAAGCATTCATCACCGTATGCTATTTGAAGCATTTTGGTAAAACTTTTACCAAGTTTAACACAAAAGTCAATTGCAGCTCTCTGTTTGAAACTCATTTTTCAACCATTCGTCAAAACACATTGTCACTCTTGGCACTATAACTCAGCTTCTAATGAAACAAATGTCATAAGCAGTTGGCACAACACTAGTGAAGGTTGCTGCTTTCGACAACAAAAAGATACAACAGGTGGCACCACTAGTTTCTATTTTTGAAAAGTTCAGTTCCTTTTTGGACAGAGGGTGTATAAACAGGGAAATAAAACTGAATGTGAGAATTACAGAGGTATTTCATTACTGAGTGTTTTGAGAAACGGTTGAGAAGGATTGTGGAAGAGAAGCATGGTGAAGAACAAGCTGGATTCAGGCCAAATAGAGGCTGTCAGGATAAGATTTTCACTTTACGACAGATAGTTGAGAAATGGTGGGAATATAACAAAGATCTGTATTTAAGTTTTGTAGATCTGGAAAAGGCACGTGAAAAGGTGCCAAGAGAGAAACTATTCAAAATGATATAGTTATATGGTGTTAATGGGGCATTATATCAAGCAATACTTAGTCTTTATTTGAGTTGTAAGTCAGCAGCTAGAATTGAAGGAAGTACATGAAGGTGGTTTAATGTTAAATATGGTGTCAGACAAAGATGTATATTGTTCCCTCTGTTACTAATTATCTATATGGATCACATTATGAAGGAAAGTGGTATTAAACCTGATAACAAAATTGTAAATGTTAATCTCACTTCTTTGCATTATGCAGATGATGTTATACTTCTAAATAAATCTGCTACAAGTCTGCAAGATTCCCTGACTAAATTAAATAACTGTTGTAATAGATATGGTATGAAAGTCAGTATTAAAAAGATAAAGACAATGAAAATAGGCATCAACATTGAAAATATCAAGTGCACTGTGAATGGAGAACCTATAGAACAAGTAAAACCCATGTGTAGAGGCTTAAGTGCTGTGAGAACATCATGTTGGAGGCTTAATGGATTGTATACAGCATTCTAATGTGCTGTATACAATCTATTAAGCCTCCAACATGATGAACAAGTAAAACATTTCAGCTACTTAGGTACGATTTTTAGTGAAGATGGTAAATTAAATAATGAAATAGACAATAGAATCAACAAAGCTGGTATGGTAAACCAATTTTAACTTACGGATCTGAAAGCTGGGTCAGAAGTAAAACACTTGCCCAAAGACTAGAGACCACAAATATGAGAGTTCTGAGAAAGATTACGGGCATGAACAGATGGCATCAATGGCAATAGCATATTAAAAACGAGGATATTAGGAAAGAACTTGACATTGTCAGCATCTAGGAACGCATTAGCAGAGCTAATCTTGGGTGGTATGGTCACTTAAACAGAATGGGAGAGGAAAGATTAGCAAAACAAGTGTTCTCTGTCAGGTTAGCATGAAAAAGACCCAGAGGAAGACCAAGATATATTATTATTATTATTATTACGTGACACCTCCAGGGAGTCGAAAGACTCGTCGAGGGAAGGCATCTACTCTACAACTCTCTGTCTTCACCACTCAATACATCAACTACAATATCATCATCAACCACCAACGCGATCTACTGTTCACCACCACCACTAGTATTTTTCACAGACAATCACAAACATCCATGCCCATGGTGGGATTCGAACCTGCAGCATTTTGGCTGGAGAGCAGATACGCTAACCACCCGGCCAACCAGGCAGGCATATAGGTGGATTGATATAGTAAAAAGGGCCTTAGAAGATAGAAATATAAGCTCTGATAATATTGGAGTTATGACAGGTAACAGACTGATTTGGAGGAAAATTGTATATAGGAAGTTAGTAATCATGTAAATTTTTCATGTAGTACTATCACATCCAGTACACCCCTTGAGGGTATATATCAGGAATTTGATGATGATGACAATTTATCAGTGTATATCATACTGGTTTGAATGATGCCATGCAACATGTAGATGGAAGGCAAGGATTATGAGAATTAAAGGTGAAAGAATCAGAGGTGCATTAACTGTGTTGCTTGGGTGAGATGTTAATAAGGTTGTGGGAATGGATGACATCTTCTTCTCTTCCGTCTAAGATGGGATGAGTCTTCTCTTGAGCAGGATCTTCCAGTCGTCTCTATTCCTTGCTGTTTGAAAAAGTTCCTTATATGTTCTGCATCCCGAGATGTTATTTATTAATTTCAGCCAGGTAATTCTTGGTCTTCTGGGTCTTCTTTTTTCAGTTGGAAAAGTATTGATTAGGACGTTAGGAAGTCTGTCTGCATCAATATGTATAGTGTGGCCAAACCATCTCAGTTGTTGTTTTCTAATTTTTTCTATTATTGCCTTTTTATACAATAATGTAATTCTTGTCTGACTGTGCTGTTTGCTTTCTTTTCTATCCAATTTGTTGTATTTATTTTTCTTAAGCATTTAATTTCAAATGCCAGCAGTTTCTTCTCTTCTCTTTTCTTAACTGTCCACACTTCTGCTCCATAGATGACTGTTGGTATAATTATTGCTTCATATAATTTGATTTTGGCTTGCTTAGATATCTTGTTTGTTTTCCAGATTTTCTGTAATTTTCCCATGGTGGTCCATCCTATCGCTATTCTGTGTTTGATTGTTTTGAGTTCATCTGTTGTTTCTGTTAGTTTTGATCCAAGATATATGAAGTTCTCTACTTGTTCTCCATTTAGGGTGGCTGAGATAGTAGTTCTGTTCCTCCCAATTTTCAGCATTTTTGTCTTTTGTATATTTATTGTCATGTCATATGTTTTACAGGTTTCATTTAGCTTGTTTATCAACCTTTGTAGTTCATTTGGGGTTCTTGCAATGACGAGATCATCTGCATATTTGATACTATTTATGTTTAAACCATTGACATTGATTCCAGGCTCATTGTCTATTGCCTTCTTTACAACTTCATCTAGATATATGTTGAATAGGCATGGGGATAATGGGTATCTTTGCATTACTCCTTTTTTGGATCTCTATGGGTTCTGTTGTGAGTGTCCTTTTTAATTATTGCATTTGTCTTAGAATAATATTTTATCAGAAACTGTATTATATATTTATCTATTGCTTTTTCTAGTAGAACTTTAAGGATTTCTCTGCTGATGTTATCGAAAGCTTGTTTAAATTCACTAAACAACAATATAGTTCTTTATGGTTTTCCCAGCTGAGCTCTGCTACTCGGTGCAAAGTAAAATTTTGGTCTCTTGTTGAATAATTTCTTCAGAAACCAGATTGTTCTATGCCTATCAGTTCTTCATAGGCGTTTTTTAATCTAGTTTGTATAATTCTTATGAATACTTTATAAGGGTTGGAGAGTAAATTGACTGGTCTGTAATTTCTGCAGTCTCTTTTGTCTCCTTTCTTATATATTGGGATGATCTTTCCACTTCTCCAGTCATTTGAAAACTCTCCTGTTCCTAGTACCTGGTATTAGTATTTTATTGAATAGGGTTGTTAAATACTGTATTGATGTGCTGTCTCATAAGCTGTTCATAACCTCTCTATCTCAAAAACTGGCAAAAAGAATGAAGAAATTCAACATTAAAACGTACTTCACCACCCTATCAAAGCTTCGTTCTTTTCTGAGTCGCCCCAAACCAAAACACAACCAGCTTCAGTTTCCAGGAGTGTATAAAGTCGTCTGCAACTGCAGTAAACCTTATTATGGACAGACTGATAAGTCTATTTCACTATGTCTTGAGGAACACCAGCATGACATCTCTTACAAAAGAACCCGTGCAAGCGCACTCTCCAGTCACGTTCTTTTCTCCGCTAACGCTAATCTAAAAGAGCTTCAACACCAGATAGACAGGAATCTTACGACTAATATCTATAAATGCAGTGACGAACTTAAGCGATGCATCGTAGAATCAAAGGAAATAGCTCTGGCCCCATCACACATAAACAACAATTTAAGCTACAGTTTGCCTGAAGTTCTGGCACTCTCGAATCAGTTGCCACTCACTTACAACTCACGCTAGTCCTGCCACACGAACACCAGTTCAAATATGACTGTTGCCATTCCTATTTTGTTAATTTGAGAAGTCCATGTTTTTTACCTTGTTATTTTCCCAGTTTTTTGTTATTATTTACACACCTGAAGAAGTCGGCGTTCTGATGAAACTAGTCGTGCTATATTAAAGTTTTTCTTACCTTCCTCAGTGTTTTTAGTCAGTATATCATTAATTTAAAAAAAAATATATATATATATATATAAGATTTCAAAATGTCCTTTTGTGGCTGGGATTCACATTAAAAAAAATTAACTGCATATTCATTTCATCAATACTTAGTTAAAAAGGAAAATTACCATAGTTGAAGTTTTCCATTTTCCCAATTACTTTTATTTCTCATCAGAAACCCAAAAATTCTCTCTCCATTTTCATCCCAATGTTGAATGTCTGTATGGTACCTGATACATAAAACTAAAGCAATCTAATCTTTTGCCACTATCTTCTTTGCTGCTTTATTAAAGAAAGGTATCAAATTGCTTATCATTATGTTTTTGTACAATATTATCAGATGTCAAGAAAACATTAATATGCAGAGCTTTCAAAAATAGGTAAAGAGACAATCTTTAACGAAGCTAATCATCTTCCAAGGTAGACTGAGATAATCTACATTTACAGATATGCATGCATGCAACTAGCAGAATGAAATTCTGGATGTGATATAGGATTGCTGGCTTGGTTGGCCTAGTGCTTAGCATATCCACTCTCCAGCCAAAAGGCTGCAGCTTTGAATCCTGCTGTGGGCATGGATGTTTGTGATTGTCTGTGAAAATACTAGTGGTGGTGGAGGGCAGTAGATGGCATTGGTGTAGATGCAGTTCACTGTAGTTGGTGGAGACGGAGAGTTGTCGAGTAGGTGCCCTCCCTTGATGAGTCTTTGGACTCCTTGGAATTGTCACATAATAATAATAATAACAAAGGATAATTGAGATAATACAAGGGATTTCATCATAATAAGATTTATTTTTTATTCTTAGATAAAAATTAGTTTAATAACTAAATTAAATTAAAAGCAAATCATCCAATATATCTCATAATTGCAGTATGGAATTAGATCAGTGTTTCTCAACCTTCCTGCTTGACATTTCCAGGACATCTTATCAGGAATAGTACAAAGGCCTCCTTATCAAGCTATCACTTATGGTCTGTCTATTCTTGGTATAACTGGATCACTAGTTTCATCTCTGATCATTCACCATGCACTGTGATGCATGGTAATCTGATCATTCACCAAGCATCATGGTGGATAGTTTCCTTTCTTCAGATTTCCATATGAATATCAAAGTACCTTGGACTCTGAGGAAGTGTGTTCAGAGCTTATCTTTCAAGGAGTAAGAGGTATAAGGCACATCCTGATAGAAGTCTGGTTCCAAACAGAAATATCATCCTTACTTTTGACACACCAACATATATGTAAAAGCAGAATATATCAACTCTCCTGTTAGGCTCTACATTCCTAATCCACTAACATGCTAGAAATACAGGCAGGCTCAAACTGCCTTTGTGGCTCTACCATGTGCCCAATGTGATAGTAAAGAGCATGATGACAAATCACACAGTGCAAAAATACTTAAATGTATCAAGTGTGAGGGAGACCATCCAGCCAGGATCCGAGCTTGTCAAAGTTGGAAGGATGAAAAGAGATACAAAAGATAAAGACTGAAAAAGAACATCCTACATCATGCAAAGAGGAACTTGTAACCAACCACACCTATGTCGAGTAGGTGTGGTTGGTTAAAACCCTCTTATGCTGAGAAGGAAAAGTTAAGAAAATATCAAAAGGGACACAAACTATATGTTTATTCCAGCATATGATCATTTTAGCATATCTGAACTTTATGATTATGAGTGCTTCTATTCAGAGCATAAAAAAACATGGCAAGAGCACCAAATAAAGAAAAACTGCTAGAATCCCTCCACAGAAAAAATGGACCTCAATTGAAAGTAATCTCAAGAGCAGACCATAATGTATCAGATGATGTATTAAACATTTTTCTAGAAGAAAAGATGAACATAGGCCATCCAATACTTTCCAAAGTCAAATGACAAACCCAAGTAAGAAAAGGCAAACCCTATCAGAAATTTAATTTTCGAGAGATTGAGAACTTAATTTCATTTAAATTAAACCCCACTGAGGATCACACTTTAAGGAACTTCGTTATCATGTGTAAGGAGAGGAATGGAGATTGATCAAGTCCACGGAGGATGCTATTCTTGTAGACAACAATATTCCTTTCAGTACATCCAACCTAACACAAATATGGAAGCCATAGTAGCCATCTGTCTTTCAGTGGGATTTCTTATTACAATATGTTCTCTATTTACAACCAGGCTCCGTTAACTCACCCTAATCCTGATAATATTATACTTCAACTGTCTCCATGCATATGGGTGACTTAAATGGACACAACCAATCCAATAGCAAAGGCTGGATTGTTGAACATATACTTGATTATAACAATCTCTCTCTCTCTCTCCTCTTAATAATGGATATAATTCTGCAACAGATGGTATAATCTACCTCTCCTCCCAACATTCTTACACTGTTCATGTGAGATGTCAAAGAGAACCTATGTGGAAGCAATCATTTTCCTAAACTTTTTAGTATATCTTCATAGGACTCATGTTCCCTCTTTTATGAGCACACAGGTGGAGAACTAACTGGGGTTTCTGCATCTTGCAAAATTTAATCCTGGGAGAGAGTAATCAAAACACCTAATCAATAAAATAAAAAAAAACTTCCATAATGTCTGGGCATTGATGACAGCAATTCCACAAACATCATCTGATTTTCTCTCTATCCAAAACATGGTAGAACATTAAGTGCCAAGCACTCAAAAAAAGATATAGAGAGAGAGAGTTAGAGTGATATACTTTGGAGATACCCTATTATATGAATTCTCATAACTTTTAAATGTGCTCAGGCCAAAGCATGTTACCGTAGACAAGGTTGAAAAAGTATTTGATTAAATTTACATCATTTATCAATCATGCAAACCAGTACAAAAGTGATACAAGATAAAATCTAGAAAATGAAGACTAAAGAGTGCAAGAGGGCAATGGCTGATATTTTAGTTGTTTCACCGTTAGTATGCACTTATTTGCTCAAAGCTTGATTATGGGGTCACAGGTCTATACTTCTGCAAAAAAGTATCTCCTGCAATGGTTGGATCCTACCCACTATCAAGGTATAGAAATAGCAACTGGTGAATTTCATACATCACTCATCCATTCAGGGTCTATATGTTGAAGTAAATGAACCTGTTCTCTAGCTTAAACAGAAGGAGCTATAACTTAACTATGACTTAAATAAAATCTTTAGCTAACCATCCTATGAAGACTAGCATTTTTCCCCCTCGGATATTCTGGCCTGGTTGGCCAAGTGGTTAGTGTATCCGCTCTCTAGCCAAAAGGTCACGAGTTCAAATCCTGCCATGGGTATGGATGTTTGTGATTGTCTGTGAAAAATACTAGTGGTTGTGGTGGTGGTGGGCAGTAGATGCCATTGGTGTAGATGATGATGATGATGATGGTAGTTGTGGTTTGCTGTAGTTGGAGAGTTGCAGGGTAGGTGCCCTCCCTTGATGAGTTTGGACTCCTTAGATGTGTCGTGTAGTAATAATAATAATAATATTCAATATGACCCCTGTCACAATTCCATATGCCTCTTTGGTATGCATGTGAAACAGATTATACAAGCTCTGACATGAATGTAGACAATTTCCTTCATTGAATATATCAGTCTTATCCCATTGAAGGTTTGTACTTCATCATGCTGTCTCTCACTGCAACAGCTAATGAAGTTGCTTATTCCATCATCAGTTTACCTGAAGCTGTTTAATGAACTCAGAATAAACCACTATGATTTCTTATATGGCCAGATCAAGATCTGAGTCCTCTGTTGGATGTCCTGCTACTTTTCCTGATTATGCTATCTCAAGTGAGATCCCACTTGAATATAGTTACTATGCTGCTAAACTGCATGCCCTACAGTTGACATGAATAAAAGAAAACAGCTACCAAAAATGTATGATTTATAGAGACTCACTGAGGTCTTTATACCATTTGTTCTCTTGTGTACACTCCACATCAAGTACTCTATGATGCTCTACAATTATTTTATCAAATAAAGTCTTTTAAACTTAACTCTGTTTGGATTTCCAGCCCCAATGGAATCAAGGGAATGAGAATGCAGATGATAGGTCAGCTCAGACTTTCCTGCATGTGCTATTTGAAAGCCTCCTATACAGACTACAAACAGTTAATAAAAGCAAATTTAATTGATTCTTGATAGCCATTCTGGAAGGAAGCACTAACAAATAAACTGCAAGAGATTAAGCCTGAATTAAGAATTAGCAGTCCAGTCTATGTACAAGTTGAAGAGAGGTAATTGTTCTTGCTCTGCTTAGGTCATGGTCATCTCACACATTCTCATCTACTGAAGACAGATGACCTACTTATACATGAACAAGGTACCACCTGCTTTACCATATCTTCTGCCAGCACATTACTCAAAAACCAGCTTGAAATATATTTTTGGATGATGTATTACATAAGCAGTAGGAAATTTATATAGGAAATTTATGGTAAAAAATTTGTATAGTTCATACTGTTGCTACTCTAGATCATCGGTTCTCAACCGGTGGTTACTGACTTTAAACATTATTGACACATTATTAGTTGTTATTGACAGAGTATAAGTAAGTGTGTTACATTAAGACAGGCACCGAACAAAAGTGTCAGTATTTACAAACAGCTATTTTAAAAACAAGTGGTACAATTTATAGAAATGGGTTTAAAATGGGTACACAACTGGAAACCACTGCTCTAGATGAACAAACATTTTCTGGTGAAAGTGTACAATAATAAAAAATTAAATTAAAAAAATTAAGGTAACAAAATGACATACCAAAATTTTTTTGCTGCCAAAGCTTCACCACCAGGTATATGAGGGCAAGTAATTCTCACAAAAACCCACTCTTCTTCCAAATAGCTCTTTTGATGCATAGTTACTTGTAAGCTAACTTTCTGCATCATAAGCATCCTATCTTCCAAATATGCTAAATATACCTATGAGAAAATATAATTTAAAATATTTGAGTACATTCACCTGAAAGTATCACATCATTTATATATCAAAAGGGATTTAGAGGATACATCATGATATATACTTAAGTCTTTCAATTTTCAAAACTCAATTAATTTATAAGATGTTTTCTTTTTTTGCACAACACATATTCCATTCTGTTCCAGAATGACATGCTAAGTCTTATGGTCTTTCACAACCAAATAACATTACATCATATTACATGTTGTATTGTAATTTACATTACAATACAGCAGTTAATTCTCTTGACATAGTTTATGTGTGTGTATCAATGTTTATGAGTGTGTTTGCTTTGTCTACCATATAAGCCCTGTTCTCATATCCTATACTGAGTGCTCCTGATCTTTTCAAACTAAAGGTTATTGTTGCTAAATGAAATGCTGCTTCTACATATGATTTTCTTGTGATTAAATTAAATTAAAAATGTATCCACACCTAACAGCTGCTTAAACTATATAACTGAAAAGAATTATAACACCAGAGGAAAACTCATGTAAAAAACTTTATTAGCATAGAATATTTGCCCTAGGTATCAGAGGCATCATCATTACAAGATCATAGAATGGCAAACATTAACAGACAATTCTAAAAAGCATCACCTAAGTAGCTAATGTGAGATATTAAAATAAGTTAGGAAATTACTGACCTTATTTAGTATATGGATTATATATAACGATATGGATATATATATATATATAATGGTTGGAAATAATCTTCCTTAATAGTATCTTCACCTTGATGCAGTAAGGAGGTTTGTGAGCACCAATGACCCCAAGAGCTATGCCAGGAGTACCTAAGCTACTGGTAGAGCCTCCCTAGCTGGACAGGTTAAGAGGTAGAAGCCAGAATAAGAGCAATACCCTAGTCCTCCAGGTTGGGGGTTTTGTGTAAGGCTGGTTACCTTCCCAAGTAAAAAATTTCTATAATTCAGATGCTTGAACTGGAAAATTCATCGGACTGAAACAACGGAAAATGACCAAGAAAGAATCTCAGACATTTTAAAAGTAGCCACGTGGAATGTGCAAAGCATAACAACAAAGGAATTAGAATTGGTAAAACAACTAAAAACTAAAAATATTAATATAACTGTGATAACAGAAACAAAAACGAAATTAAAGAACAAAAGATATAGATGGTTTTACTATGCTATATAGTAGAGTGGACCAACGTATCAGAGCTTCTAGTGGTGTGGCCATTTTAATCAATAATAAATGGAAAAATAAAATATGATAGTACAATTTTGTAAATGATCAAATTATAACAGTTAAATTTAAAAAAATAGAAGCTGCTTAAATATCATAGGAGCATATGCCCCTGAAGAAGGTAGGAAAGAGGATTCCGAAAAATTTTAAGAGGAACTACAAAAACAGTTAAATAAATGTAATAAAAATGACTATATATTAATAGCAGGATATCTCAATGCTAGAGTTGAAAATAATCCAATCCCAAATGTCATAGGAAAATATGGATAAATTTGCATGAATAACAGTGGTCAAGAACTATTAGACTTCTGTACTTTCAATAATTATACTTGGAATAGCAGAGGAACAAGATCTATAATTTATTATAGAAACTAGTTCCATGAGTGAGAGTTGAACATGTTTACAGAGGAAGTGAAATTTTTTCAGATCATTATTAATAGTCTCTAAAATAGAAATACTAGCAAAATGGAGAAAAAAAGTAAATAAGAAAAAACAAGAAATAAAACAAGTATACAAAGTACGAAAAGACAGCGAAGTAAAGACAGCGAAGAAGGAGGCTTGGGAATCCTTTGGAGAAAAATTAGACTCATCCTATGCAAATACAAACAAAGCATTCTGGCAGACCATCCGCCACCTTCGAGGAAGGAAATCGTGCATAGCAAGGGCAATTAAGGGCCTCTGATGGTGCACTTTTAACAACTAAGAAGGATATCCTCCACAGATGGAGGGAATACTTTGAGAGCCTTCTTAACCCAAGTGGCCCAGCAGTTGTGGACATCCAAGAGGTGCAGATCAGGGCAATGACTAGTCTCACAGCAGAAGAGGTCTATTTAGCAATAAAATCGCTAAAATTGGGCAAGCCTGCTGGTGATGATGAAATTCAGCCCAAAATGCTAAAAGCCTTAAATCAAGACAGGCTGACTTGATTTAAGTTCTCTGGCTGACTCGAGTGTGTCATGCTGCTTGGATATCTGGGCGAGCACCAAAGCAATGGCAGACAGGTATAATAATACCAGTCTTCAAGAAGGGAGACCAGAGAGAGAGCGACTGCAGCAACTATTGTGGCATCTCTCTGCTCAGCCTGCCTGGGAAAGTATATGCTAGGTGCTTGGAAAGAAGGTGCAGGAGCATAGTTGAGTCAAAGTTCCAGGAAGAAGAATGTGGCTTTCGTCCTGGTAGAAGCACAACTGACCAAATCTTCACTTTAAGGCAAGTCTTTGAGAAATCTTGGGAATATGCCAAGACTGTCTACACATGTTTTGTGGACTTGGAGAAGGCATATGACTGGGCTCCTCGGGATAAGCTTTGGAAAGTAGTACAGGAGTATGGAGTGGATATTAGTTGCTATCAAGTTTTCCCTGTATGAATGCCCAGAGTTTTGTGTCAGGGTAAACAGCACAAAGTCTGAACCTTTCACAATCTCCGTTGGCCTCTGCCACGGGTGTGTTCTGTCACCCCTCCTTTTCATAATATTTATGGACCGGATTGATAGGCAAAGCTGAGGCAGTGAGTGTGTCAGAATTGGAAGATGTAGCATTGGACGTCTGCTTTTTGCAGATGACCTAGTTCTGCTTAGCTATTCCACCGATGACCTCCAGCAGACCCGGGATAGGTTTGTAGCTGTTTGTGCAGAAGCTGGAATGAAGACCAGTGTGGCCAAAACTGAAACATTTGTGGTCTCAAGACAACCATCAAAGTGCACTCTACATGTGAGTGGAGTCCCACTGAGGCAGGTGGAGAAATTTAAATACCTTGGGTCCATGTTCACGAGTGATGGAAAGTGGGATGAAGAGCTAGATACTCTGATTGGCTCAGCAAGCGCAATATTGCGGGAGCTTGGCCATTCTGTAGTATTGAAGCGAGAGTTAAGCCAGAAGGCAAAGCTGGCTGTCTTCAATACAGTCTATGTTCCCATCCTCACCTATAGTCATGAGAGTTGGGTAATGACCGAAAGAATGCGGACACGAATCCAAGCGGCTGAAATGAGGTTCCTTCAAGGGGGGTTGTGGGACTGACAAGACTAAACAGTCAGAAGCTCTGCAATTTGGGAAACCCTCAATACTCAACCATTGCTTCTCCGTGTCGAGAGATCAGTTATGTTGGTACGGGCACCTGGTCAGAATGCCACGAGAGAGGCTCTCCCCCGGCAGGCCCTCTTTGCCAAGCCAGAGGGTGGGAGGCAACGTGGAAGGCCAAGGACTCACTGGAATAGATTATATCCAAGACTTTGGGTGGACACATTTGGGAGTCCCATCAGAACACCTGAGTTTGGTGATGGAAGATTGTGACCATTGGAAGTTCCTCTTGCAGCTGCTGCCCCCACAACCCAGTTAAGAAAGGTAGGCCTTGAAGATGAATGAATACAAAGTATATCTAGTACAGGAGTGATGGTGGACAAGGACTTGAAATTCAGGGACCACATTACACAAGTTATGAAGATGTCACATTGGATAATGCAATGATGCAGAGGATCCTGACATGCAGAAATAAAGAGATTATGATGCCATTGTATAAAGTCTTGATCAAGCCTCAATAAGGATTATTGCGCAGAAATTTGGTCGGTGGGTTTTCATGGTGATGAGGATATGTTGGAAAGGGTCCAGAGAAGATTCACAAAGGTGGTCAGTGGTTTTTGGAAGGGTGTACAAGGGCAGATTGAGAGAATGTAAGTTGCAAAGCCTCATGAATAGGAGGAAGGGGGGGGGGATATGATTGAGACATATAACCTAGTCAGAGGAGTGTTATCAGGTTGACAGGGAAGAGATTTTTTGTAGAATGGGAGAAGGGGGATAGAAAAAGAGGCCATTGCTGGAAACTGTATAAATAGGGTGTGAGCAGAGGAGTGAGGAGAAGGTTCTTTGCATGGAGAGTGGAATGCATTGGTTGAGCGTGTTGTGACCATAGACACGTTGATCAGTTTAAGGCATGGTTGGATGAGCATTGTGTGAACCTCCCACGAAGAGTCTCCCACGAAGAACCTCCCACGAAGAGACCGAAATAAATCAGAGTGTCAGACAGGGATATAGCTCATCTCCAACTCGATTCAATATATTATTAAAATCAGATTATTAAAATATGGAAAATAACAATAAAACAAGGTATCCAATTAACCAGAAGAACTGTTATCAATACAATGCTGTATGCAGATGATCAGATTATATTACAAGACAATGAAGATGATCTTCAAAAATCAGTTTACAAATTAAACAAATTAAGCCAATAATACAATTTAAGAATTTCACAAAAATCATGGCATTTAAAGGTCAGGATCATGTTAGATCAAAAATAGTTATAGAAAATAAAATAATAGAACAGGTGACACAGTTTAATTATTCAGGCTGCATAATAACATATCTAAAAGATAAAGATATAGGATGAAAAAATAAAGAAATTTCAGAAAATCTGTGGAACAATTAAAGGGACACTGAAACCTGAAATTCAGGGAACATATTGCAAAGGTGATGAAGGTAACCCAGAGAATTGCTGCAATACTGAGAAGGACACTGACCTGCAGAGATAAAAGAGTTGTCATTCCATTGTATAAAGCCCTAATCAGACCACACTTGGACTATTGTTCTCAAATTTGGTCCCCAGGATGTTAAGGGGATAATTTACTGTAGAAAGGGTACAGAGGCTGATAACAAAGATGGCTTCAGGACTACTATATTAGTTATGAGGATCGGCTGGGGGAATGTGGACTGCAGAGTTTGTTAGATAGAAGGAGAGGTGATATGATTGAGACATTTAAATTGTTGAGGGTAATTACAGGGTTGACACAGGGAAGTCTTTTGCTTGGTGGAACAGGGGGGTGGGGAAAGGAGCGAGGACAAGGGGCCATCCCTGGACGTTACAAAAGGAAGCTGTGAGCAAGAGGGTGAGGAGTGGTTTCTTTGCATGGAGAGTGGTTGAACCATGGAATGCATAGCTTGATAGAGTGGTGAGAGTATAAATGATCAATAAGTTCAAGGAGTGGTATGGTTAATTGTGCTTTCTAGGAAGGACCTCCCACGATGAGTCTTTTGACTCCATGGAGGCCTGAATCATAATAATAATAATAATATGATGTAATATAATATAATATAATAATAATTATAATAATAAAAATTTTACAACGTAATGGTCACCTCACTCTCTAATATGGTTCAGAAACATGGATGGTTAAAAAGAAAGATGAAAGTAAAATACAAGCTGCAGAGATGAGACTTTTAAAAACAATTAAAGGATGCACAAAATTGGGCTATATAAGAAATGAAGCCATCAGAAAAGAACTAAATATTCATAACATAAATGAAAAGATCACAGAATATAGACAGAAATGGGAAAGAACATCTATTTAGGATGGAAAGATATTGGCTACCAAAAAAGATGGATAAATATAGACTAAGGGGGGAGAGAGGGGGGGGGAGACTAGCAACAAGATGGAAAGACCAGTGAAGCCAGAACAGACAAATGCCTAATCCTTGAAGAGAAGAAGAATATATATATATATATATTTAGACAAAGTTAGGAAAGATTAGCTGATTTAAAAAGTACCATCTCCCACAAAGGGGACAGACGTAAACCATCAGATCTGTTTAAGTTAGGAGAGTGAAGTAAAGTTTCACATGTTTCTTTATAGAGACATTCTATGAGGAAACAACTTTTATGAAGAACTCGTCTTGTTCCAATAAACTTTATGTTTAGTGTTGATATCATGCTCCACAAGTCCAAACTGTTCAGGCTCATGGTATTTAATACAAGACTTATGTCCTTCTAGCTGAATAAAGGCACATCTTTCTGTTTGTCCAAAATAAGATAACCCACCAGAGCAAGAAATCTGGTAGACACCAGGATAATTGAGAGGTGGAAGCTTGTCCTGAGAGAAGTGAGAAAGGTGGAGATTTTTCTGATGGGCAAAAGGCAACAAAAATATTCAGTGGCTTTAAAACTTTCGGTATGCATTCACTAATGCCTTGCACATAAGGGATAGGAATGAGAATTATTTGTTCTGTATTTGAAGAGGTAGAGACACCATAACTGTTATAAGGTCTTTTCATGAAAGAATCCTTAAAACCATTAGATAAAAAGGTGGAATTAATATGTTATATTTCTTTTTCTGTAACAATTCATCTGAAGAACATAAAGAATGGGCATGATATACTAGTTTTTTACGTGAGTTTTCCCTCTGGTGTTATAATTCTTTCCAATATGCCAACTCACAGTATTTCATTATTGAAACAACTATACAACTGTTTAAGCAAAAGCATTTTTATTAGGGATATACTGAATATTTGGTTTCACTTTGGTATTCAACTGATTTGGCATGTTTTGCAAATATCTGGCTTTGGTCTAATCAGTAGATGGATTTAGTATTCAGCCCTCCGAAGCAGAAAAATTCATGCCCTATGCATCATAACAAATGCAACAAATCAGGAAAATGTTTATCCTTATCTTGTACAACAACATAACCAAAACTTGTATTGCTTGCTATAGGTATTTATTTTAGTTTATATTATGCAATCTTAAAATATTAAGATTGCATAATATAATTTTTTTAATTTGAATGAATTAAAAAAAAATAAAAAAGCAATATTTAGAACTTTTACGATTTATGTGAAGATTCAAAATTTGTAAAATATGCAAATAGCAGATATCTTGGGGTAGTGGAGGGAAAAAAAATGCAAGTACAACTTCTATAATTAATCACGTTCAATACAAGCATAGCTATGTATTTGTAAAACAAAATGTGAAACTGAAATATCAAGGAAGAATGAAAAAAAAAGTAGTCAGAATTGAAAGTTAATCCATTGTACTCCACAGTACAGTATGCCTGAAAGAAAATATTCTACAGAAAAAATAATTCCAGATATTTATGCCTGATTAGTCGTCACTATTCAAAAACAGGATTGTAGATGCTAAATATATTTTTCTTACATCAGATATAAGCACCTGCCAGCATACAAATAATGTAAGTTTCACTGGCTTCACAGGGCACTAGCTTGATACAAACTTTCAGCATAGCCACATAGTTATGAACAGTTAACATTTCCTGGAAGTCATACAAGTGATATGATTAAAGAAAAGTTTTCTGCTGTGTTACAAATGTGGGATATACACATTTCATGGATTCATGTAATGGTTAGAAAATGGTGCTGATATTGTTAAGGGGTGTGAAGATAGCAAAATAGCAAGTGTTCTGTGTTTTATTCACATGTTGCAATTAGCAATAATGGACTCAAAACTAAAAGATATTCAAACCAAATTAAACATCAACTATATAAAATTAGTTTAAGATGTACCTACTTTTTATATGCTACAGCGAATACAAGAACTGAAAAGGGCATTAAATATCTATGCAATTGACAATAATTTAATAATTTAAATATGTTAAACTCAAATCAGTGGCTTTTAATGGAACCACTGCTCAACTTATTAGAACCGTTTGAGGATTAATAATCACTTAAGGAATTGAACAACGTAGATACGAATATAAATTAAATTAAACTTTAATAAATATTTCCGATATTTCGGTAACATCGTGTTGCCATCTGAAAAAGGAACTTACAAAAAAGGCACGTGCACGTAGGCAATACAACACAGTAACTGAGAATGAAGCTATTGTTCTCCTAAAAGTCCTGATGGTGCCCTCTAGCGGGCTAAGTAGGTGTTCTTGGCCATTGGGCTGAAGGTCTGTTGATGTAAGCCTCCCAAATTTGGGGCAGTCGCATACAACCAAATTTGTTGAGGTTTGGAGAGTTTTTTAGGACTGAGGCTGATTCCATAAATAGTCTTTCGAATTTGTATTTGCTACAGTGTATTACTGTAGCTTTCTTCCACAGTATTTTGTGGTGTGTATCCAGAGCATGGTCTGCAAGACCAGAATGGCTGTACTTGTGAAAACGGATGTAGTCCTTGTGTTCAGAAATTCTGATATTTGCTGTCCAGCCTGTATGGGCCAAAGTAAGACAGTTTACAACTGTAAGGGACCTGGTATATATACACCAGATAGGTCTAGGGGAAGTGGTTGGTCTTTAGTGGAGTGGATAAGGGATGCCAATTTTCTTTTTTTACAATTATTTAGTAATGCATAACCAACGTATAAGCCTGTCTACGAGAACCTTTTGAGGAAATTACCAAAACCATGAGTTCAAATTTTGCTTTAATTTCGGAAGTGCTCCATTGTGACTCTGAAAATATATTTATCTAAAGATGATGATGATAACGCTTGCTTTGAGATAGGAACAATGAAAAAATTTCTCTGTAAAGAAATTAGCAAGGATTTGATATTTTATTTGGAAATAAATATTATATTATTTCTACAATATTAAATCCAAGGTTTAAGCTAGCATTTTTCAAATTACACAAAATTAATTGTTAAAAGCATTTTAATTAATAAGAAATTTGACCTCATTTGGAAGTATCAAGTGATGAAAAAGTCAATAACATTCCTTTTTCGAAAAAAAAAAAAAAAAAAAGGTGAGGTTGTCAGAAATTCGTGACAAAAAGAAAAAATAAGAGAAATTAGCAGTGTTTTGACAATATCACTTCTTTTCTGCTACTATATTGCCATCAGCTCGAAAGCATTAGCAGCCATAGAAAAATATTAATGATGAAATGATTACATATTTTAATAAACCATTGTTAAAAAGAACTGATGATCCATTGGTGTGGTGGCAAGAATGGGAAATCATGTTGCCTGTTTTGAGTGAAACAGCAAGAAAATTTCTTTCAGTACCAGCTACAAGCATATATAGCTAAAGAGTTTTTTCAGAAGTTTGAAATATTTATGAAGAAACCAGAAACAGACTTCTTCAAAAAACAGAAAAATTTGCATTTATTACATCACAGTTTATTGTGACTTCATTCTGATTATTAAATGTATAATTATTCTGTACTTAACGATTTAAAATCAAAGTTCTGTTAATATTTTTATTTTTTACTTAAGCAAATAGAGCAATGTTTGTCTCATTTTTGTGATTTATTCTTTCTTTTAATAAATGTTCCTTGTAAAATTAAGTATAATAAATTTAGTTTAATCCTTTATCCAAGTGTGAGCAAACAAAGTTTGCGCCTGAAAGTATCTTCAGGACTGGGGTAAGGTGATACAACACCAGGGCAACTCGTTGCAAAGGCGTAGCAAGCTACCAACACTCCTGTCTCAGTATCTCCTTTAATGCAAAACACATCTCCTTGCAGATATGTCTAATGTTATGCATTAAGGGAAGGGCCACTACCCAGACTAGTTTCGACCTTTATTGAGGTCTCTTCAGTGGGAGCCAGGCCCAAGCTGAGATAAATTTATTATACTCTAACCAAGTGAAAAATAAACTTTCAACAGTAAAATTAAGTGACTGTTTTTTTTCAGGAATTTTACAGTAAAATTTTATTTTTGCATATTCATGTTATTATACATTGTTAGGCAAGTTATTATCACGCATAGTTTTTAATATTTTCTCAATCTTTTATATAATAAATTTTTAACACATTCACACTAGTCACCAGACAAATGATATCGTTCAGTAGTCACCGATTGGCAGAGCATGACAAAACAGTCTCACACTTTCAATTTACTGTCTCTCAAGCATACAGGGTATCGTTATGTATGCCTTAGAGAAATTAAACTTATGTTACAGAGGAAAAGACTTTTTGCTTTCACGTTATATAAGTCACCAATAATTAACAGAAATTCTATAACTGTAAGTATTTTTAAAAATTAAAAATCAAATGTGAAACCTTTGCAAATGACAGACCATCTGAGGGAAAGAATAAGCATCGATGCAAATAGATTTGTTAGTCATATAAATAACCAAAGAGCCACCATAGCTCAGGTGATATAGACAAAGCCCTTTGGTTGGAAAGACTGGGTTCGATTCCCATTAGTCACGTGAGAAACCTTTATCTGAGAAACCTTTGGTCTCTTTCGACGAAAGGTGAGTAGGCCGGTCTCATACAGAGGTAGGGGGTTTTTTCACCTGTAAACTCGGGTTTGTCATCCCCCCAGAACAGGCAAACTGGCCCCATGAACACACATGGATTACAGTCATGAATAGCACCCTTAGGGAATGCAGCAGAGGAGTGACAAGCCCACAGATTTAATTCGTTGTAAGCTCCACATTAGGGATGGGGGGGGACTCAACCCAGACTAAGGGACGGGTGGGACCGTAACAGGTCACTAGACCTGTATGTAAAGGAGGATGAAGAAGAAGATAACTAACTTATAATTTACAGTTGTGGTATAATGGGTGGTGTAATAAATTGCTGTAGTGGGCAAAGAATTACAAGTCATCCTATAAACTCTAGCTATGCATGTGAGAATTTAAAGAGCTTTGTTTCAGGAGGAAGAAGTGGGGAGTGGTTTGTGTTGCAAAATAATAATAATAATAATAATAAATAACCGATACAGTTTTAGACACATTCTTGACAAAGTTAATGAGATCAGTAAGAACAAAAGACTTCAGCTCAATCCTAGAAAGAAAAAGATTATGGTTCTCAAAGGAAATGCACACAAGTAAGCTCTGAGAAACAAGTGCAACTTAATGGACAAAGAATTGAGGAAGTCAGCAAGTTCAAGTACTTGGGATCCATTATTAATGTGAAGAATTGCTGTTCAGAAGACGATCGGGGATGACTAAACCAACAATAAGAGATTTGTCTAAAATCTGGAAGGATAGATCTATCTCCATGGGAACAACGCTGAGGATTTTGGATGCAACTGTTTTTCCCTACAGGAATTTATGGATGTGAGACTTGGAACCTAAATAAGTCAGATAAGAAAAGGATAGCTGCTTTTGAGATGTGGTGTTACAGAAGGCTGTTGAGGTGGACAAATAGATGGGTGCTAGAAAGGATCAATAGAACTTTAAGGCTCCTTAAGGATACTGACAGAAGAAAGTTGAAATACTTTGGACACACTGAAAGGATGGAAGGAGGTCTTCTGAAAACAGTAATAGAAGGTCAGGTTCTGTTAATGAGATGGACAGATGCATGAAGTGACTGATCATAAGAGAGTTGAAGCCTCCAGAAAGACATACAACAGGACCACATGGCAAGAATTGGTGGCACATCACTGAGCATCTGAGTGACTATATGGCATCTCTTGATGTCAAATGAAATGGATAGATGGAATGTATAAAAATGTACTTGCTTGCCTGAAGCAGAAGGGACATGTTACAAAGTTGAGTGAACCACTACCAGATGCACAACACGTGAGAAACATAGCCCAGAGTGAACATTTAAAAAACACCTGAGTGTATTTTATTGTTCAAAATATTTTTTGTTTGCAAAATTTAAATCAGAATTTTAAAAATTTAATTCAGTATGCTTCAGCCAAATAATAAACTGAATCTTCGGGCACATCATGCTCCAGTGCATCTCTAATTTTTATGATAATTACAGCTGCTTTTTGAAGATAACTGAGGTTCTGACATAATATACAACATGCAAACAGTAAATTATTTATTGATGACTTCAAAATCAAATATTTTAAAAAGAATAATGTGATCCACCTTCAGAGGGAAAAAAGGCTAAAAGTTACTTTAGACAAAGTAAGAATGCATAAGAGCTAACTAATTAGCTATTCAAGATTAAATAACTAACAGTTAATTATTGAATGAATAAATAACTATTCACAGTTAAATAAATAACTAAGTATTCAAGGTTATACAAACTATTCAAGGCAGGCTGTGTGCTAGATGTACAGCAGAAGGAAATCAGACAAAATAAAGCTTATCATATGAAAAGTAATAATAATAATAAATTAAAACAGCTAATTCCAGCCACTTGGATAGGAATCCTCAACAGTTCTGACTGGATAACCCATCATTCAAGTTAGGAAGATGTGATACAGTCTCTTATTTCTTCTTTAACAAGCATTCAAGTCTAAAATGGCTTCCTCTGGATGATCTACACGGGTTTACAAAGGATCCTATGCTCAGGGCAATTATTATTACACTCTGTAATGAGTTGGCAGACTCATTGTGGGAGGTCATTCAACTGACTGCATACCTATCATACTGAATCTTAAAATCCTTAACTTTCCTGGCATAATTAATATATTTCAGTATTCTCCATGTAAAAATCTACTCCTTACACCCATCTTCACAACAATCTTACCAAACTTCCAGGGATAGCCCCTGGTTCTTCCCCTCTTGCCTTCCACTCTTTTTGTAATCCTCTCTGGATTAATCCAATAAAATCCCCTCACTAACTTAAATGTCACAATCATGTCACCTTTTTTCCTCTTATTCAAGAAAACTCTGCAAATCCACATTTCTTCGATCTCTCTCCATAGACAACATTCCATAGTCCTGATATTGTCTTAGTCACTCTTCTTTGGATCCTCTTCAGTGTTTCCACATCACATTGAAAACCAGGTGACCAATGCTTTATACAGAGGCACAATGACCTCCTTATCTGTACACATTACATTACTTCTGCTGTATTCATAGCAAACACTACGATGTGCAATCTTTGCAACACTTGCAATATGTCCTCTAAACTTCTGTTTACTGTCAACCATCACTCCCAAATCTTGAATCTCACCCACTTGCACTTATTAATATTAAAATTACAACCCCACTCCTCTGTCCAAGTCAAAAGTCTATTCAAATCTTTCTGAAGGGAATTAGCATCACCAGTGTTACTTGTAATTCATCCCAACTTTGCATCATCAGGAAACAAATATAACAAAAAAATCATTTATAAACAAACAAACAGATCATTTATGAACTTAAACAGAAGGCACCCAAGAATAGAACCCTGGCACACCACTGGTTACTCTCCTTTTTTGAGTCACTACTTCATCATATCCAACTTACTGGTATCGTTCAGAAAGCCTATCTCCGATCCATCTAACCGACATACTATCAATTCTCATCCTCTGTAACTTTTACCAACTTATCATGTGGTAATCTATCAAACACTTTTACATAAGGTCCAAGAATATCACTGTATATGATTCTCCCTTGTCACCTAATCATGAAATGCCCGTAAATTATTAAAACAAGACCTACCCTTCACAAATCCATGCTGATCATCACAAAGAATACTGCCACCAACCCAATCTTGCATTCTATTCCTAACTAAATCTCTTCAACAACTTGACTACGACAGCAGTTATACAGATTGGTTTATAATTGGAAACTTCTGTCTTAGAACCATGCTTGTGGAGAAAACAAAAAAACATTATTTTGTTTTCTTTTCACTCCTTAGGATCTCTACCCACTGCAAGATCTTAATTAAATAACCAGGTCAAGGACATTGCAAACTGTTGTGCATATTCCTTAAGAATACATGGTGATATGTCATGCATTCCCACAGCCTTATTAATATTGAACCTAATCAACACCTGAATGAATGAATGAATCTATAATGCTGTGGGAATGCATGACATATCACCATGTGTCATGCATTCCCACAGCATTTACAAAATGCATTTATAACAATGTTGTGTTGCAAGTCGTCATTACTTGTGTTATAACATTGCATGTCCTACAGTTAGAGGCACTTTCTTGAATAAGAACACTGAACACAAAAGTTAAACATATTTTAAACATTTTCGCTGAGTGATGTCACATAAATAAAGGATTGGCCAGTAAGCTGTTGCAAAATAAAATAGCAAAGAAGTATGGAATATCAAGATCACACTGTCGTGAATGCTGTTACTTATACTGTAGTTATTCTAGAGCGTTTGTGTGTTATTCAAGAAATGAAAATATATGAAAAATTTATTTACTTATGCTACAAATTTATTATCAGTATACAAACAAATCACTATGTAGATGAATATGAAAGATATCCATACTGCCAATACATGCATGTTTAGTATCATGACAACTTTCTACCTGTGATTCCTAAGGTCTGTTCCAATAAGATAATTGTATAATTTACTATGAAAAAAAAATCCTATGCAGTTAAAGGTTATGGTCTGTAGTATACCTACTGCAAATACTTTTCTACTTCAATTACAAAGAGGAACTTTATATAAACACCTGCAACATTTTTTTCAAATCTTCATCAAAAGAATCTAAGTGAGCTTCTACATCATCATCACAAAGGACTGTTTGAGCTAAATTAATGTAACGCTGACGAGTCTGGGTGGCTGCTTGAAGAACTTCCTTGCATTCTTTAATGAGCTAGGAGAAAAATGAAACAAAAATGAGTGCATATTTCTTATAGATCTTTACTAGCCAACTAACATATAATGCTTTAAATAAAATAAACAAACTAACTGACTTTTGGCTGTGCTATATAGATGGTATATCAGCTATTTGGTCACATGTCCAAGCATATTAGATAAATTTTTAGTGAAATTAAATACCCAAGATCCCAAAATTCACTTCACAATGGAAAATAAGGAATCAAATAATTGTCTGTCCTTGCTAAATACACTAGCTAGCCCCCCCCACACACACACCTTTTAAATGGCTCATTATCTCTTTCTATTTATAGAAAGCCTGGACATACTGAAGATCACATAAACAATCACACCATCATTCAGACTAACAGTATAGTATCCTAAAAATGCCAACAAATAGATAGAGAGAGAGAGAGAGAGCTATTTGTTCTAATGATACTGCTCTTATGACTAAACTCACCTGCCCTTGCCACATTTTTAATCAATGGCTATAATCCTAAAAAAAATAGATAAAATACTAAATATTTATTATTATTCCTATTAACATCAGTCTTCCATGGAGTCAAAAGACTCATCACAGGAGGTCCACACTCTCATGAAAAAAGATCATCAAACTGTGTCTTAAACCCATTCCAGTTTCTGCACTCACCAAACTTTCAGGCAATGCATTCCACTCATCAACCACTTTCCATGCAAAGAACCTGCTCCTCACTCCCTTACTAACATTTTCCTTATACAGCTTCCAGAAATGGCCTCTTATGCTCTCCATATCTCCAATCATTCTATAAAAAATCTCCTCAACATATTAATCTGGTTATAATCACTCACCAACATATACATCTCAATCATATTCTTTTTTTCTTCTATTCACAAGACTCTGCAAGTTGCATTCCCTCAATCTGTCTTCATATTCTACATTCTATAGACTTGAAACTGACTTAGTGAAACTTCTCAGACCTCAAACCTCCTCCTTCCCTAATATACAAGATCACAACACAACTGTTGCAATATATCTCATATAGTCAGGGCACATCTGAAAAAGCACACCATCTTTAAATCATATTTCAAACTAGCAGCCCTCATCTATTAACCTAAACTTTCTCCTTTATAACATCCAGGAATATAAAGTTCCTGTACTTGAGACCTGGCTTACTATGGACAGACAGGAAGATCTGTTGACATCTGCCACAGAGAACACAAAAAATACATTCAGCACATCATTTGGGTAAGTCAGGCCTGGCAGAACATGCCCCCCCCACCTTTTCACACAGGATTAGAAAGGGGAAAAAACCTCAAAGTGTTACAGGTAAGTCATTACAAGTCAGAGAGAGACTGTTTTTGAAATCAACAGCAGCTTTAAACACATTCTCCAAAACTGAACAAGGCTGTATCATTTACCAAAATTCGTAGGAGATAATCAATTTTAAGATCAAATTAATACTTGCAAACCTCCCTTAGATGATAGGCATAAAACCAGTTAAATATCAGAAACTAAGTAAATAAATATATTATTAATTTTCTTATTATTATCTTGAGTTGATGCTTAAGACTATTAAAAACTTGAAACGCTCAAGGGCTCACTCTAGTGAAGACAGGCATGGTAAAACTGAGATACCTGATGCAGAAGCATGCCTTACTTCATGTAATATGCATCTTTATATTATTTGTAGACTGGTCCCTATTCTTTCTTTTCTTCTTGTTCCATAACTCAATACTATTAGAAAATTTTGAGGGCTAGGGGTAAATCTTTTCCTTTTTTTTTTTTTTCAGTGTTTGCCATCTATTTGACTTACCCAGTAGGCTGAAGATGTGACAGGCTCAGCAAGCCAGTAGTGGATTTATTGAAGCTAAAAAGAAACAAAAGAATCAGAGTTGGATGGATATAAAGGGTAAACAATCTGGACTGAAAAGCAAACCAAGAATAGGAAAACTGAACATATTGACATTTAGAAGTAAGAGAGGAGGAGTTAGTGGTGTTATGTTGGAGAGAAAATTAGATGTTCTGGATTTGAGTGAGACAAAACAGGAAAAAAAAATTTAAGAAATGAGTTTGCCATGAAAAGGAACAATTAAAAAAGGATGTTAGTTTTATCATAGTAAGAAAGTAAATGAGAGACTCATAGTGTGAGATGGAATTAGTAATAGAATAATGAGGTTGGTATTACTATTATTATCCCAAGACCATAAAGGAATCAAAGACTCCAAGTGACTTATGGTTCCATGAACATTGAACTCCGAGAGGTATCTGAACATTCTGAACAATGCAATGCTTCTTACTTTGAAGCATTTCTATGGAACTGACTATTGTCTCTTTCAGCAAGAGAATGCACCATCCTACGTGGTTTGTGGACATGAATATCACTACACTTGATTGGCCTGCACTCAACCCTGTTGAACAACTCTGGGATGAAGTGGAGCATCTGATGAGGTCAAGGGACAGCCATCTCACAACAGTCCAGGATCTTTTATTACATGCCTACAGGAAGAATGATCCAAAATTCCCATTAATCAATATTGTATGCATGTGGCAAGTATGCCCTGTAGGATTTCTGCAGTCATTGCAGCAAAAGGAGGTCCTACATCTTATTAAGGTGGGTGCCATGGCTGTTTATTCCTCACACTATGGTGTCTGTTGACTTCTTTCTAAGCAGTATACATAGTTTTCTCAGATTTTCAATGGATAATTTACAGTGTTTCACTTTTCCCCCTCCTCTTTGCATGCATGGTGAGTTAGAGAGAGATTTGCTGTACTGTGATATAAACCATATGTACTTACATAGGAAAAAACAGCATTTTGTGTGTTCTAGTTAAGTACTGAAGAGAAAGAAGGCAATATATGGAGACAATATAAGATTAGTGATAATACTCAAATTCATGAGGAGTACAAAGAACAGGCAGGGTGACTCAGCTGGTAGCAAAAGAGCAGCATGAGCAGTAGCTAGCTAATGAAGTAAAAAAAAAAAAAACCTAGGGAGTTCTTTCTCTAGCCAGCAAAAAAAAAAAAAAAAAAAGATTATGGTAGGATGACATTAATTGGACAAAATGGTATAAGGACATCTGCTCTGGAGGATATAGTTGAGATGTTCAATGAGCAGCTCATAAAGATCTTTCATTCTTTGATAATGAGAAGTTCTTGCAACAAGAACAGCAAGAACTTGTTTTCTCGAACTTTTCACTATCAAAACATTAATGGAATTTAATGGTTACAACCCTAATCAAATCCAGCAGATAATTGACTTCAATGTTCCAACACCTCGGGATTCTTCAACAGACCGCAGGGTTCCAATCCCTTATATTTCTGGCATCTCGGAACCGACTGGTAGAATTTTGAAGAAGTATCATCTCATTCCCACATATTTTCCAATCAACAAAATTTCTCATCTGTTGCCATCTACAAAAAACAAACTGGCACCTCTATCATTAGCTGGCATTTACCAGATACTGTGTGAATGTAGTAATCTAATCTATAATCTACTTTGGACAAACAGGCTGTTCTGTGGAAAAACGAATTAATGAACATCAATATTATATCAAATACATGAAACCTCAAAAGTCTGGTCTGGCACAACATAGTATTGACACTAAACACAATATCCAATGAGATAAAGCTTGTCTTCTCCATAGATGCAGATTTAAACATGAACGCCTTTACAACGAAAGTTGTGAAGCCTTTTTACATCAGCCAAATCTGAATTAGAAAGATTGTCTCTTTCTCCCAAAAGGTTGGGAGATTCTTACTTATGTAACCATCAAAAATCGTTTTTTTATAATATTTTAATATTATTTATTAATATTAATTTCTAGCATGTGGCAAGTTTTTAATTGGTAAACCACAGACTGGCTATATCTACTTTGTGTTCCATTTCCTTTGAGTTGCTTGTTTCTACACACTGATGATACTGTTATTTTCAGTACAAAATATCTGTACTTTCAATTTCATTAAAGTTAATTACTGTGGTTATCGTGTAATTTATTATTTATAGCTCATCATCCTGTGCCTTAAATACATTCAAATTCCTTGCAGAGACCGCACTCTCAGGCAATGCATTCCAATCATTCATAACTCTCCATGCAAACCTGCTTCTCACTCTTTTGTTCACATCCTCATTATACAGCTTCCAGGAATGATCTATTGTCCCTCCCCCACTCCCACCATCTCCTTCCAATTTTATGAAAAACCACTTAAATATTAATCCTATAACAACCCCTTACCAAAATCATACACCCCCCTCATACAACTCTGCTCTACTCATTATAGTTCTTCCCAACTCTGCATCATCTCAATACAACTGAATATCTCCAATGAAATCTTCCACAATATCATTTACAAGTTAAACTGTAATGGGTTTAAAAAAAAAACCTAAGGCACACCACAACACAACTTGCTGATACCTATCAGATAGCCAATCTCTCTAGAGCCAATCTACTCTAGTTTGACTATCAACTTATCATGTAGTAATCTATCAAAAGCCTTTGCAAAATCTAAGTATACTACTGCATATCCATTTCCTTCTTTCAATGAAGCTGTAATATTATTGTGATAAGTAACCAGATTACTAAAACATGACCTACCTTTGGAATTCATCAAAGATAATACCACTCTTGTCAACTCAATTCTGGATCCTGGTTCTCACCTCTCCAACACATTAACCACAACCCAAGTCTATAATCTGAAGTTTGAGTTCTGTCACCTCCCTTATGAAGTGGTACAATCTTACCTTCCTTCCACTCCTCTGGATCTTGACCCAATGTAAGACTCATATTAATCAAATATGTCAAGGGAGATGTCAACTCTCTGGTACATGGTGTTATGTCGTCAAGTCCCACAGTCTTATTAATATCAAGTTTGCTCAATTCACAATATATCACTTTTTCACTCCTAGACTCCTCCTCTTCCTCATTCATTGCTCTAAAACACTCCATAATGTCACGTTAACAAGGATGAAAGATCTTTATGAGCTGCTCATTGAATATCTCAACTATATCCTCCAGAGCAGATGTCCTTATACCATTTTCTCCCATCAATGTCATCCTACCATAACCTTTTTTTTTTTGCTGGCTATTGAAAGAACTCCCTAGGTTTTTTTTTTTTTTTGCTTCATTAGCTAACTACTGAAGTGGCACAATCTTACCTTCCTTCCACTCCTCTGGATCTTGACCCAATGTAAGACTCATATTAATCAAATACGTCAAGGGAGATGTCAACTCTCTGGTACATGGTGTTATGTCATCAAGTCCCACAGTCTTATTAATATCAAGTTTGCTCAATTCTCAAGCTCATGCTGCTCTTTTGCTATCAGCTGAGTCATCTTGCCTGTTCTTTGTACTCCTCATGAATTTGAGTATTATCACTAATCTTATATTGTCTCCATACACTGCCTTCTTTCTCTTCAGTACTTAACTAGAACACACAAAATGCTGTTTTTTCCTATGTAAGTACATATGGTTTATATCACAGTACAGCAAATCTCTCTCTAACTCACCATGCATGCAAAGAGGAGGGGGAAAAGTGAAACACTGTAAATTATCCATTGAAAATCTGAGAAAACTATGTATACTGCTTAGAAAGAAGTCAACAGACACCATAGTGTGAGGAATAAACAGCCATGGCACCCACCTTAATAAGATGTAGGACCTCCTTTTGCTGCAATGACTGCAGCAATCCTACAGGGCATACTTGCCACATGCATACAATATTGATTAATGGGAATTTTGGATCATTCTTCCTGTAGGCATGTAATAAAAGATCCTGGACTGTTGTGAGATGGCTGTCCATTGACCTCATCAGGTGCTCCACTTTATCCCAGCTATGTTCAATAGGGCTGAGATCAGAGCTCTGTGCAGGCCAGTCAATTGTAGTAATATGCATGTCCACAAACCACGCAATTACAGCGTCAGTCTTAGGATGGTGCATTCTCTTGCTGAAGGAGATAATGGTCAGTTCCATAGAAATGCCACAAAGTAAGAAGCATTGCATTGTCCAGAATGTTTAGATACCTCTCAGAGTTCAATGTTCATGGAACCATAAACCACTCAGAGTTCAATGCTGGTTGCACCACAAACAGAGGTTGAAGGCGAAACCTGGAAAACAGGACCAAACTATCACACCGCCAGCTCTGATTTTTATATTTGCAGTTAAGCACTCTGGTAAGAGATGTTCACTGGGCTTTCACCACACTGACACACATTCATTTGCTTGGTAGAGGGTGTAGTGTGATTCATCACTTCATAACAGCTTTCCACGCTTCCACCGTACGCATTCTTTGCACCACTGAAGATGATACATGCTGTTTGGGGTAATGCGGACTTGCATATTGCAGCCCTACCATGGAAGCCCATGTTGTGAGCCTCGGTTTTGAATGTTTGTGTGGAGATTCATGTTCCAGTTGATGCCTGGAACGCTGCATTCAACACATCAACTGATGAATGGTAGATTTTCACATTATCCTTCATAGCAGCCTGTGGTCATATTTAGTGAGTGTGGTGGGTCGTCTACTGTAGATAGCACTTGCAGTTGACTCACTGCACTTCCATCTCAGTATGGTATCACTGACTTGAACTGCGATGGCTCAATTTATCAATAACTTGCTGAACAGATAGGCCTTTTTGTTTTCTAGCATTTTATTAACAAAATGGGTAGATATGAATAAACTCAATATATAAAGGAAAAAAAATACAATAAAACTATATAGAATAATGACTTTTACTCACCCACACATACATTGAAAATCTTAAAACCTTGGCTTAAGTATTTTCTGAAATTAAGTACAAAACATCTGCACAGACAAAAGTTAACATATTTCAGTCAGTGAATCAAATGGAAACAAATAAATCAGTGTGGGAAAGCTTGGCTAATCTTCTAATCTAATCTTCATGATTTTCAAATCAATCCTTGAGCAATTTGAATTAATGGGAGAGTCTAAAGGAAACAGTGGCAGCTAAACTTCTTGGCAAAAAAAAAAAAAAAAAAAAAAATGACAGCTCCTATGTTGTATCTTCAGCTAAGGTTTACTTTCTTTTTTTATGTTGTGCCCATACACAAGAGGTTGGTTGATCAACCTATAGTACATTAGTACCATGTAAGGGTAGTGGTTGGGAGAGGAGGAACTCGTTTACATTCGATTTAAATGACTGTAAATTGTATTCTTTGGGAAACACAGCAGGAGAGAGACTGCAGACCCCATTGTAGGATGGCTTGCAGACTGGAATTGAGGGTGGTGGTTGATGTTCTATAAGTTAAGGTAAGTTGTGTAGGGCAAGGTTTATCAAATGAAAGCGAGGAGTGTAATGTGTTGTCATCTGCAAAACTGTGTATTGGGTTGGAGGTCAACTGAAGTAGATCGTTAACCCAGTGTTAGAAAGGTGGGGTGTCACAGACCCCAAAGATTTTGAATAGACTATAACTTTTAAAGAATGCGTGGCAGTGAGTCATGCCTCAGTATAGCTTCCCCTGACGTAACCCACTACTCGATGCCATGGATGACAGGCTGTTGCATGCAAGCAAGTTTAGTGTGCAGAGGTATAAAGTGTGCTGGAGTCCACCAGATCCCACCTTACCAATGTGTGACTATATTTACTTCCAAAATGCAAGTTGTTTTCATGTATATTCTACTAAAATATTAGTGTTACTGTTGTGTCTTCTATATTTTTACATACCAAATATAAACCAGGCCGGCCTGGCTGGCCGAATCCTTAGAGTATCCGCTCTCCAGCCAAAAGGCTGTGGGTTCGAATCCCACCATGGGCATGGATGTTCGAGATTGTCACCAAAAAATACTAGTGGTGGTAGTGGGCGGTAGTGGTGTTGATAATGGTGGTAGATGCGGTTCGTTGTATCTGGTGGATTAAGTGGTATGAGAGGAGGTGCCCTCACTCGATGAGCCTTTATAGAGGTGAATGGAATGAAATACCTGGTTGGATGTTGTTATAGACCAGGTAATGTGGATGGTAGTGACTATGAAATGTATAATCAATTAGCCAAGCAAATAAGAAAAAAGTGATCATTATGGGTGATTTTAATAATGGCAATATAGACTAAATGATGAGATAGCAACTGGAAGTAAAGAAAATTAGTTTCTTGAGTTTTTGAACGATAACTACCTCAGATAGTATGTAACAGAGGGCACACGAGGATTGAGGGTCTTGGATTTGGTCATCTCATCAGAGGATGCAATTATAAATGAAGTGTCAAATCACCCACCAATTGGCAAGAGTGGCCATGAGGTGATTACCTGGGTGGTAGCCAGCAGTGTGAGGACTTCTGTGAGGAAAGGGTACATTGGAACTACAAGGCCGGTGATTATGAGTAGCTCAGGAGACAGCTTGCAGGTGTAGCATGGAATGAGGAGTTAACTGTAAAGGAGATCAATGAAACTTGAGGATATTCAGGAACTATCTAGCAGAAGCAATGTCATAATGTATTGCAAGGGTGAAAAGGTTAAATAAGGTAGGTGTGAAAGGAATGAACAACGAGATTAAGCATGTGATACAGAGAAAAAAGGGCATTATGGAGGCAGCATAAGAGAAGTGGAAATAATCAATTCCATTAGGACTATAATGACCAGGCAAGGTGGGTGTCTTGGTTGGTGAGGGTAGCTAAAGAGGTATGAACAGCAGTTAGCTAATGGAGCCAAAAAGAAAAGAATCTTAAGGAGTTCTTTCGATATGTAGCCAGCAAAAGAAAGAATGATTATGGAAGGATGACACTGATTGGAGAAAATGGTATAAAGACAGATGTTGCAGAAGGTATGGTGGAGATACATAATCAGCAGTTCATAAAGGTCTTTCAATCTTGTGTTAATGGAGAGATTGAGAGCAGTTGATGATGGGGAAGAGAGAGACTGACTGTAAGTGAGCACGAGGAGTTGAGCAAACTAGATGTAAATAAGGCTGTGGGACTTGATAATATATCTCCACATATTCTGAAGGAATGTGCCAGGGAGTTGATGTTGGCCTTGACATATTTTTTTAATACAAGTCTTACACTAGGTCAAGTTCCTAAAGAGTGGAAGAAGGACAAGATTGTTCACTTCATAAAGAAGGTGACAGAACTCAAGCATTAAACTATACTATATGCCTATCTGTGTGTCAGGTGTTGCAGTTAAGTTGTTGGAGAAGCTTGTGAGAACTAGAATCCATTGAGTTGACAACAATGGTATTATCTTTGATGGACAGCATGGATTTGCTAAATGGAGGTCATGTTTTAGTAATTTACTTACTTATTACAATAAGGTGACTGCTTCCATGGACAGAGGAGATGGATACACAGTAATATACTTAGATTTTGCAAAGGCTTTTGATAGATTACCGCATGATAAGTTGATAGTCAAACTAGAGCAGATGGGGCTGGATATTAGATTGGAGCAGTGGCGAATTCTTCATGCTTGCTGCGCAAGCTCATTAATTGAGAAAGATGTACTATTTATTTGTTAATAAATGCATGCATTTATAAGCATTCCATTTAGGCTTTTATTTTTGTAGACAGAAGGCATCTTATGCTTGCACAGCAATAATTGAGCTTTGCATTGTGTATCAAAGCTAATGCTTGCTCATCTAGTCAAAGCTACCTTGGCTTGCTTGGTTGTAGAAGCCTACAGGTCCTCGCAGCAGCACTGTGATTTCATGTGCACGCATAGCCATTTCACGTTGTCTCACTCTGTTGCTTAAACCACAGGCCATACACAGTCAACGTAGCTCTAGCCGGTGAGCTTCAGCAGCCTTTAAAGTGTGCGTGTTGCTTGGGAAAATTAAGTTACAACCAACTTTTTATGGGGGATGTTATTAACCAGTTCATAAAGAAGACTTGTAGGGAATTTGTATTCAAGTAGCTAAATTGAAAAATAAAGAATATCATTTGTAAACTAAATGTTGTATTTGTATGAGTAAATGTACATAAATTTCTAAATATATAGTTTTAAATGGTCAGTACAGGTAACCCTTTGTATAATGCAGTACTTATACAACACAGTTTCAATAACCCAGTTTACATATTGTAGTAACCCTTGTTCAACGCAATACTTATACGATGCGGTTTTGACAAAAACATAGTCTAGAAATTGTAGTAACCCTTTATCTTTTTATATATTTTTCACCGCGCAACTTGAAAATCAAATTTTATCTTCATTAAATTTCTGTCTGTCCATATCACACAGGTAGTTATAAGTAGCGAATTTATATTAGGGGAAACATCCTTCAGCACGCATGTATGTCAATTGTATACCATATTAAGTGTTTATTGTTGAAAATTGTCTTTGTTTTCTGCCAGGAAAGCGCATTAAAAAATCATAAGTGTGTTATCTCAAGCTGAGCACTTTATTTTCTGGTGAGTTACATACATAATTAATATGTAATGCTTTTTTATGTAAAAAAATTATTTTTGTAGTAAGGCCACAAATTGTGATGAAAGGGAAAAAATGAATATTGAAAAGAAAATTCATCTCGAAGAAAAAAAATTAAAATCATGGATCGGTTGAAAAAAAGAAGAAAAACCAGTTGTTGTAAGGACTTTGAATTTAAATGAATCAACAATTCAAACAATCAAACACAATGAACATAAAATCTGAGAAAGTGTTTATTGCTGGATCAAGGGTAAGTGCAAAGCTCATTGATCGTGTATGCAATTTGTTAAGAGAAAAATGAAGAAATCTCTAATGAATTGGAAAGAAGATGCACTCAAAAGAAAATTCCTTTGGATAGAAAGCTTATTAAACAAAAAAACTCTCCAAGTTTATAAACATTTATAATGCAGACCAGGTGTTCAATACTGATGAATCCAGGTTATATTGGAAAAAAATGCCAAAACGCACCTATATTTCGAAATATTAAAGATCAGCTACTGGATTCAAAGTTTCCAAAGACAGAATTACTCTACTGTTTTATAGTAATGCATCAGGTGATTACATGACAAAACTGCGATCATGAAATCCTCGTGCTATGAAAGATTAAAATATGCACTTATTTTTATTTTGCCTAAAACATTTATGCATTACCTGCAATGAAACTTAATTACAATTTGTAATTTTTATAATTTTTATACTATGTATTTGTGTCATAGTTTATATGTTTTCTTAACTTACATGAATTACCTGAATTAAATAAAAATATATTTTTGTTGGATATGTCATTGTTGTTTATATAATTTTTTTTAAAAAAGAAAACGATTTCGGAACATAATCCTACTTTTTGTATGTGACCTGATTCTTGCATAATGCAATTTATATAACATGGCATTTCTATGGAACCTAACATCCACATTATACGAGGGTTACCTGTAATTCATTATTCTGATAATCAGATTTCAATCACACCTCTCACTCTCTGAATGATATCAAGAGCAAGCGTGAATTTCAAGACCAGCATTCGCCTCTGGATTGGAGATTGGACATCTGATAGGAATCAACAAGTTGTGTATGGGGGAGCAACATCCAGGAAAAGGAAAGTTACTAGTGGTGTGCTTCAGGGGTCTGTTTTAGGGCCATTGCCATTTAACTTGTATATTAATGATATTCATGAAGATTTGGATGGAGATATTCAGTTGTTTGCAGATGATGTAAAGTTGGGACGAACCATGAGGAGTAGAGAAGATGTTGTGGCCTTACAAGAAGACGGATAAATTCAGTGATTGGCCATGGGAATGGGGATGCGAGTTCAATGTTACAAAATGTAATGTTTTAAAATTTGGAAAACAAAAATGGGATGCATGATAAGAGATCTGGGGGGGTGATAGTCAATAAGGATCTGAAATTTAGGGGACAAATAGCCAAAATTGTGAAGACAACACAAAGGCTTCTGGGAATGATGCAGAGGACACTGACTTGTAGAAATAGGGAGATTCTTGTTCCATTGTATAAGGCTTTGATTAAGCTACACATGGACTATTGTGCCCAGATTTGGTCACCTGGTTTTCAGAAGGATGAAGAGATGTTGGAAAGGGTCCAGAGGCAACTGACTAAGGTAGTTTCTAACCTCTGGAATGTTGAGTATGAGGAAAGATTGAACAATACAACTTGCAGAATCTGGTAGACAGGAGGAAGAGGGGAGATATGAGGTTAATGGTTTATAGTTTATTTGGAACAAAAACTACAAAGGTCTTACTGTGCCACAATACTAAAGGTTACAATATTAGCATTTACAGAAAATTGTAAACAATATGTCTGTAAAAGAATCTAGTTCCACAAAGCAGCATTTATAGATAAACAGAACTGCTTCAGAGGGCACAGCAAGACACAAGGTCAGAAGTTATTACAGTGATGCAAAAATAGTTAACAATATAAGTTAATACACAAAATACGAAACACTAAGCCAAGGAATGCAGTATCTACATATATGTAAAATTATAATAGATGCTTCTATAGCAGTACAAAAACAGGCAAAAAGGGATTAATATATAATATGCAAGATGAAAATTAAATTTAACAATGTAGTATAAACAGAATTTAGCAATACATATAAACAGAATTACTAGAAAGTACACAAGTAGGTATGATGCCCTACAGCACTACATGATTATTCAAAAAATAAAGTAGTAAATGAGATGCATACAAAAAATTTATGTTAAGCAATGCAGTATCTACATATAAACAAAATTACTGCAGAGGTTTCAGCAGTACATAAATAGATAACAGTACAGGTTAACATATGTATATACAAAACAAGTCATGGAAAGCAGTATCCACATATAGCAAGATTATAACAAACATTATTATACTAATACTTAAAGAGTCAGAAAGAAATTATTATACAGCATATATGCATAAAATTTAAGTTTAGCATTATGAACAAAGAAAGTTAAATGTGAAATAATTTATGTCAAAAGAAAGTTCCAGACAAAGATATTTCAAGACAGATTATATTATTAACTTATGACCTAGGGCAATTACAATCACAAAGGTCAAATATGTATGGGGGTTTCCAGGCTTAATGCAATGATGGAAAAAGGAGGGGATGCAGACCAACGACATCTCCAAGGGATTAAAAACGTAGCAGAACCCAAGGTCAAAAGACAAAGATAAAAGGGGGTTACAACACAATGACAATGGGTTGCTGAGACACGACGAGTTATGCCGATGCAGTCACGAGAGGGTTACGGTAAGGAAGGTTATGCAGTTACGATGCAAGTTACAAGGGTTACGGCAATGGAGGTCAGAAGTTACAGAGTCGCAACGGAGTTTTGCTAATCATCTTTGGGTGGACCGCCACGCAGAAGGAAAGGCAGATTCGATGTGCATGGCAGAATAAGTTCGTCTTCATTCTGTTTTGGATCCAGGTTCAGGAAAGATGCCCCAATTCAAGGTCAGAGTCCTGCATTCCAGATGATAGATGCCAGAAGTGCGAGACAACTAATTTGAGTTGTGTTTGAAGAAGGTTATTACCAGAATTTCATGCTGCCAAGTTCCTGACGTCTGTAATAGTAAGAAGAGCTCTCACAAATCCCGGAAAAAAGTTCCCGTGTGCATAGCCAAGATCGGAAAGTATCAGAGGAAAGAGAATTCAAGAATCTATGAGAGGGGACTAGACTACTAATTCAAAGTAAGACCACAAAAACCAACCATATGGCTTCGCTACATTGATGATGTGTTCGCTATTTGGCCACATGGCTCTGATATACTCCTCTCCTTCTTAACACACTTAAACAACCAACACCCGAGAATCAAATTCACCCTGGAAAAAGAGGAAAACAACAGCCTCCCTTTCCTAGATGCACTAGTCACCTGCCAGCCTGATGGAACCTTGGTTTTCTCAGTTTATAGAAAACCCACCCATAAAGGCAGATACATTCACTAATAATGAAAATAATGAAACCAGTAAACCACAACCCTCCCCACCTTCACAACAAGGTTACTCGAAATCCATCACCATTCCCTACATCCGAGGCACCTCAGAAAAAATTACCAAAATCTTAAAAAAACGTAACTTGACCTCTTGTAACAGACCATATAGAAAATTGGCATCCCTTATCCGCTCCACTAAAGACCAACCACTTCCCCTAGACCTACCTGGTGTATACCAGGTCCCTTGCAGCTGTAAGCTGTCCTACTTTGGCCAAACAGGCAGGACAGTGAATATCAGAATTTCAGAACACAAGGACTACATCCGTTTTCACCAGTATGGCCACTCTGGTCTTGTGGACCATGCTCTGTATACATGCCACAGAATAAGGTGGAAGAAAGCCACAATAATACACTGTAGCAAGTTCAAATTTGAAAGACTTTTCATGGAATCAGCCTCAGCCCTAAGAAACATGCCAAATCTCAACAAATTTGGTTGCATGAGACTGCCTCAAATTTGGGAGACATACATCAGGAGACCTTCAGCCCAACAGCCAAGAATACCTACATAGCCCATTAGGGGGCACCATCAGAACTTTTAGGAGAAACAATAGCTTCCGTGCTTCATCCTCATTTACTGTGTGTGGTGCCTGCGTGCACGTCTTTATTTTGAGTTCCTTTGAAGATGGTAATGCGACATTGCCGAAATATTGGAAATATATATTAATATATTTCCGAAGTCCTTAAGTTAATTAATAATCAAGCTGTATGTAGTCTGTATATGGAACTGTCAAACAGTTCCTGTAAAATCAGCTACAGCCTCATTTCCTTTAATTCCGATGTGGCTAGGAATCCAGCAGAACTGAATATCATAATTGAGGATTTTCATTTTGTGAAACAGGTGTAGCACCTCATAAAGTATTGGATGTGGATTATACATAGGAGAGGAGATAGCCTGTAAAGAGCTCAATGAGTCTGTATAAATTATACACTTTTGGTAGCAGTTTTCTTTTATATGCACAAGTGCAAGCTGAATGGCATGTAACTCTGCTGTATAATTACTGCAGTCTGGTGGGATCTGATTTCGAGATAATAATGTCAGGAAACACAGCAGCACAGCCAACACAGGTATTCTTGAACCATCAATATAGATGGGTAAGAAATCAGCATATGCTACTCTGTGTGCATTAAACAATTGCAGGTAAATGGATGATGGGGTATAAGATTTCTGTAGCTGACAAAGTGAGAGGTTCCAGGATGGTGTGCGAACCTGCCATGGAGGAATGTTGTTATGATTAGTGTAGCTAATGTTGTCAACATTTATACTAGCAGCTTGCACAGTTTCTTTAACACGCATACCAATAGGATGTATAGCAGTTTGATATGTGTGTGTGATATTGAGCTTCCCAATGCAGAGAGAGAAGATACTATTCCATGTAGGGTGAGCTGGGAGAGATTTTATTTTTTGGGCATAATTAAGAGATAATTGTTTCTGTTGAAGTGATAGAGCCGATTCATTTGCTTCAATATAGAGACTTTGAGTGGGTGATGTGCGAAAGGCACCAGTAGTTATCTTGTATACTCTGATGATGGATGGAATCCAACCATCGTAGGTTACTCTCTCTCTTGCTGAACTATAGACTTGGGACCCATAATCCAGCTTTGAACATATAAGTGCACGATAAAGATGGAGTAATGAAGCTCAATCAGCACCCCACTCAGTAGAGGACAGAGTGTGAAGAAGATTCAAAGTTCTTTTGCACTTTTCTCTTAGTTGACGAATGTGTGCTAGAAATGTAAGTTTTCTGTCCAAGATGAGTCCCAAGAACTTGGTTTCTGTAGCTACTGGAATAACAGTATGTCCCATTCTTAGTTCAGGATCTGGGTGATGAGTGCATTTTCGACAGAAGTGTACACAGACACTTTTTTCTGTTGAAAACCTAAATCCATTATTAAGAGCCCACAGAGAGACATGATCAATTGCTAGCTGAAGTTGCCTTTCAATTATTCTCATGTTACGTGAGTGACAGTAAATTGAAGTCATTAACATATAGAGCATTGTTTACAGTGGGAGGAAGCTGTTCAATGATTGAGTTAATTTTAATAGCAAAGAGAGTCACACTTAAGACAGAGCCTTGGGGAACACCCTGTTCTTGATGATATGGACGAGATAGCATATTTCCCACTCTGACTTGGAAAGTTCGCCTGGACAGAAAGTTTTTAATAAATATAGGGAGGTGTCCTTTGAGATTTAGGTTATAGAGGTCTTTTAATATACCATATCTCCAGACTGTGTCATAAGCTTTTTCCATGTCAAAAAAAAACAAAAACTGAGACAAGATGTTCTTGCTTCAGAAATGCATCTCTAAGTTTCTAAACGAACCAAATGGTCTAAAGTTGATTGATGTCTACAGAAACCACATTGTGTACTGGAGAGAAGATTGTTGCTTTCTAAATACCAGAGAAGTCTGGAATTAACCTTTTTCTCTAGTATCTTACAAAGACAGCTGGTCAGAGCAATGGGTTGGTAATTATTTGCTTGTGTTGGATCTTTTCCTGGTTTTGGGGCAATGACAACTGATTCATGCCAAGAATTTGGAAACTCTTCCTCTGCAAGTATTCTATTGTATAATAACAGAAGAAGATCCATAGAGGATAATGGTAGATGTTTTATCATTTCATAATGGATGTCATCAGGTCCTATTGCACTAGGGTGAGATTGTAAGAGAGCTCTTTTTAGTTCTTCCTTAACAAATGGCTGAAAAATGTTGGTAGAAAAATTAAGCCTTTGTTTCTCTTGCTGCTCATTTTTTGTATTAAAAATTCTGGAGAATATGAAGCTGTTGCTGAGATTCTAGCAAACGTTTCTCCCAAAGTATCTGCAATAGCTTTGGGATCAGCAATAACACTTCCATTATGGTCTAAGGTAGACAAACAATGTGTTCTATATCTGCCTTTCATTTTCTGGATTTTATCCCATACAATTTTTGGACTGGTCATTTGATTAATTGATGCAGTAAATTGGATCCATGATTTGGAAGTTTATTTTGCACTTGGTTAGACTATAATAAATTAGTTTAATCCTTTATCCAAGTGTAAGCAAACAAAGTTTGCACCTGAAAATATTTTCAGGACCTGAGGTGCAACACCAGGCAACTCTGAGCAAAGGTGGACCAAGCTCTCATCACTCCTTGTCTCAGTATCTCCCATAATGCAAAGCACATCTCCTTGCAGACATGTATACTGCTATGCATTAAGGGAAGGGCCACTACCCAGACCGGTTTCGACCTTTATTGAGGTCTCGTCAGTGGAAGGCAGACCCAAACGTGGAGATACTAAAGCAGAAGCAATAGGAAAGGTCATACTTACCTATACAGGTTGCCAACAGGTGTACCACCTTATTACTGAATTACTCTGGATTTAGAGAGAGATGTTGGAAGTTTATTTTGCACTTGGTTAGACTATAATAAATTTAGTTTAATCCTTTATCCAAGTGTAAGCAAACAAAGTTTGCTTATTTGGTGTGCTTTGCACCACTTGCTTACACTTGGTGTGCTTTGTGCTAGATGTGCTTTGCATTATGGGAGATACTGAGACAAGGAACGATGAGAGCTTGGTCCACCTTTGCTCGGAGTTGCCTAGTGTTGCACCACCTTATCTCAGTCCTGAAGATATTTTTACTTTTGCTTACACTTGGATAAAGGATTAAACTAAATTTATTATGGATCCATGATTGTTTTTGACTCTGACGTCTTACATAACGTGCTTTGGCTTGAGCACGCTTGAAAGCTATTAAGTTTGATGTTGTGGGGTATCTACAAAATATGCCCCAAGCTCTGTCCTGATCTTTTTTGGCTATCTGACATACTGGGTTCCACCACAGCTTTGGATAGATTGGAAACCGAGATGATGTTTTTGGGATGGAGGTTGTTGCTGCCTGGACAATGCATTCTGTTATATATTTTACCGCTTCATTGATAGGTGTTTGACTGATGGCATCAGCATTAAATTTTGCAAGATGAGAGAACGTGTTCCAGTCAGCCTGGTCAATTTTCCATATAGGTATCAGTGTGGATGAACATGGTTCCTGTGAAGACATTGTGCAGAGAACAGGAAAGTGATCACTTCCATATATGTTCTCTTCAATGTCCCATGCGAGTAGTGGAAGAATGGAAGGGGAGCAGATTGTAAGATCAATTGCAGAATATGAACGGGTAGGCGTATCGAAGAAAGTATTGAGTTTATTATTTAAAATGGAGAGGTTATTATTATCAAGAATTCTTTAAACGATTCGACCTCGTCTATTAGTGTTGGCACTACCCCATAGAGTATTGTGACCATTAAAGTCAGCCATCAAAAGTATGGGTTCAGGCAGTTGCGAGATAAGGTTATCAAGATCAATTTCATTTAACTCGCCATTTGGTGGTAAATAAATCGAACATACTGTAATAAGAAATCCCACAGAGAAGTGAATTGCTACTGATTCCAGAGAAGTATTAAGTTGGACCTGATGGAAAGAAATATGACTGCCCACTAGGATAGCTACTCCTCCATGAGCAGGACCACCTCTAGTTCTGTCCTTACATACAACAGTGAAATTCCTAAAGGTACGGTCCTCATTGGGTCTTAAGTACGTTTCCTGTAGACAGAAACAGAAAGGTTTGTGTTTCTGCAACAACATCTTGATATCATCAATATTCTGGCGAATCCCACAACAGTTCCATTGTAAAAATTTTCCTATTGTCTTGATTTTATTGACTTGTCTGGTTTTGGGAATTTTGAGGGCTTACCTTTGTCAGATTTATATTTATCCAGATATAGGGAAGTATGGATGGCGAGTGTCCATCTCTTCCTCTGGTAGAGTGTTCAAAACATCAAATGTGTTAGGGTCAGTTGGTATGTTTAGTTTGCTTTCAGTGGGTATCGAGATATCAATTTTTTTCTGTGCGAGTAGCTGGTGGTTTATCTTTGAATGATGTTGCCGCCATAATTTTTTTGACAGGCGAGTTTTCATCGAATGGGACCATTTTTGAAGTTGTCTCCGGAGTAAGGCCATATGTCTTAATGTGATTAATGCGCTCAACAGAGAAGCACTTGCGATCGTAAAGTTCAGGTATGGTGAAATTATCAGATGGTGGAATAAAGTTGCTGTTGGTACTTTTTCAATTTTTACTTTTTCAGCATAAGAGGATCATAGAACAGGTGTAATGGTGGCCAGCTTTCTTTTTGCATCCTGATACGTTATGTTTTGTTCTGTTTTAATTTTTTGTATCTCTTTTTCATCTTTCCATTTCTGACATGCACGAGAGTAAGATGGATGATCTCCCTGACAGTTGACACATTTAGCCTTTCTTTTCACAGCAAGATTTATTATCATGTTCTTTACTACCACATCGAGCACAGGTAGTAGAACCATTGGCGCACCCAGGGAGGGAGGCCAAGGTGCCCCCCCCCAAAAAAAAAAAAAGAAAAAGGAAAAAATGACTAGAAAAATTTCCAAAAATCTTTTCCTAATTAAAATTCTTTTTTTTAAATTTATGTTGTGTCCTGTCTTCTATTTCCATACTACTTATGAATTAGCGGTCACATAAAGTGGGAATACCCTCTGGCTCTCGGGAATCATGGCCATTGTGAACGCAAGGCAAGCTTCGTTTGCCTTGCGTTCACAATGTATCACCTGTGCACATATAGTGCATAGATGATACTTTGTTTGCCCAAGCCGGGCCAGAGATGACAGGTATCATGTATTGGCGATCACTGCAGATGCTCACTCATAGGTTGTATGCAATGCATAGTGTGTATTCTCAATTTGGCCCCCGCAAGATTAAATCATGGGTACTCAGCCCCCTCAAAGATTAAATCCTGAGAGTGCAACTGAGTAGAACCACAACAGGCAGTTTGGGCATGTCCATATCTTTGACATTTAAAGCATCTCAGCAAGTTAGGGATGTACATTCTAACAGGACAGATATAGAATGAGATACTCTGCTTTTACAGATGTCGGAGGCCTAGGTGTATCAAAAGTAAGGATGATGTTCTTTGTTGAGACCAGGCGACCATCCCTACATATCAGGATGCATCTCACACCTGTCACTCCTTGATCTTTAAGCTCTGAACATATCTCCTCATCAGGAACATCAAGGCGATCCCATTCTGATATCACTCCTCTACTGGAATTGAGTGTTCTGTGAGGTGTTACTGCAATTTGTATTCCATCCATTGTCGTTGCTCTCAGTAGTTTCTTGGAATGTTGTTTTACACATTGTTTCCATGAGGATATCACCAGAATGCCACTTCTTGACAGTTTTGGGAGGTCCTGCCAGCCCTTCTAAACCTCTTTGGATAAAGAAGAGTGACATTTTCCCAATTGGTTTTTCACCTGTTGCATGAATGATTAAAAAGGTTGGTACATTTATGTTAGTAACTGATATCTTTTGTTTCTTGCTTCTGTTTCCATATGATGTATCTATAGTATCAGTACTTAGTTGGGACTTTGTTAGGGTCCCTGAAACATTTGAGGATGAAGGATTCATATTTAAGGAGTTTTTAATTCAGTGCCTGAGCTCCCCACCCACCACGGAGCCTCAATAGACGCCCACTACCTGGCAAGCAAAGACTGTGCTCAGGAGTGGAACGCCAGGACTACCCTGGATGCTATACCGACAATGCAGCAGGTCTAGGATCCCAACCCCGGACCACGGGGTGAGAGACCAGTTGACCCTTGCAGGCAAGCCCACTAGCCGAATGATGCTGGCTGGACCATCTAGGCCCGCCTGTCTTGCCAAAGCAGGAGGCCAAAGTAGTGCAAGACTACCAAGATCCCCCCTTTCTGGATGTCCACAGGTCGCACCGCACGGCAAACACGCCGGCAGGGCGTTGGATCCCAGTGATGGTGGTCTGGAAAAAGGATAGTGAAAAAGACTCAGGATAAGTAAAGCAAAGAATATGGGAAGAAAAGCAAAGAAAAAGAGGTAGAATGAAAAGGGCCAGTACCATCACTGGGAGGTCCCCTTCACCACGAACAAGTGCCCCACATGGAGGGGGAGACGATATGATAGAGACCTACAGTTAGTAAGGAATTGTTATAGGATCAATGCTGGAGAGGTTCTACAGAAAATAGTGGGAGATCAGGGGAGAACCAGAGGTCATCCCTGGAAACTGTATAAAGAGGGTGTGAGTAGGGGAGTGAGAAACAGGTTTTTTTCATGCAGAGTTGTGAATGATTGGAATGCCTTGCCTGAGAGTGGGGTGTCTGCAAGAATTTGAGTGTGTTTAAAGCACAGCATTTTTATTATAATAATAATAATAAGCAAATACGTTTTCGTAAATATTTAGAGGTTACGTCAACTTATTGAAGATGCTTTGGCAGATGAGGAGCCATTTAGTGGAGATGATGACAGTGAAATTGATTCAGAATTAGTCAGTAACCATGAGTCTGATACAGAACAAGACTGTGAAGAAAAATTCTCAGAGGAAGAATCCACAGAGAATCCATTAATATTGATTAAAAAGATATAGATATGGATTTCTATAATACACTACATTATTTGGGTGGGTCTATGGGACCCCACCTTACCACTTTTGTTACATTTTCCCATCTCACCAGCACCGGGTTAATATATAGCAAAGAGGGTTGGTGAGAGGACAGAACCTTGGCGAACCTCAGCATTAATTGAATGGTAAGAGGATAGGAAGCCATCCACCAATACACACAGTGTGCATCCAGACAGAAATATGGCAATCCAGCAACAGGTATTCAAAACACTAATGATTTATTACATAAGTTTCAATAATCCAGTGATGAAACAGAGAACAACTACTATTTTGAAACATTTCTGTGTTTTTACTTGACAGCTGTAAACAAAATTGGAAAGCCAGACACTTGACAGTGGGACCCCACCTTACCATTTTTGTTACATTTTCCCACCTCACCAGCACCGGGTTAATATATAGCATGAAGACAGTTGGTGAGAGGACAGAACCTTGGTGAACCTCAGCATTAATTGAATGGTGAGAGGATAGGAAGCCATCCACCAATACACACAGTGTGCATCCAGCCAGAAATCTGGCAATCCAACAACAGGTATTCAAAACATTAATGATTTATTACATAAGTTTCAACAATCCAGTGATGAAACAGAGAACAACTACTATTTTGAAACATTTCTGTGTTTTTACTTGACAGCTGTAAACAAAATTAGAAAGCCAGACACTTGACAGTGTATGGCTGTCCAATCTTCAATCACAACAAAAGTCACAAAACTGGAGATACACTAACTTATCAAAAGGAACAAATAATAAGGAATCCATGGAAAATCAAAATTCAATACATATATCTATTTTCATTATTTCTTAAAGGATATCATTTACAACTCTCTCTTTTCCGTCTCCTATATCAACTCCTTTCTTTCTTGATATGTACATAGCCAGCATATAATATATTTTGTTTTTCTAACTAAGTAGGCTGTGTGGAATACCACAAATAATAGTTGAAAAGATTTTGATGTCAGGAAACATTAATAGATGTGCTTTCAAAAAACAAAAAAAAAAAAAAAAAAAAAAAATAGAAGAAAAAATTATTATAAACAAAATTTTTCTCTGGGTTCCAATATTTCTATATTTCTTGACAACAGAATTATATAATTTAGCAAAGGTCATCAGAGGATTGTCATCAGAATTCCCACATCTAGACTCAAAGAGCATGACTGATATAAAGGGATATCTTCTTAATGGAAAGAATACTGATGTTTCAGAAAGAAAGAAACAAAACTGCCCTGTAGATGATGCCTGCAGGAAAAGGTAGATAACAAGATGCCAAATTCTATTACTCACATTGGTAATTTTAGAAAGATGACAATGTAGATATTATTATTATTACCTTATTCATATAACTGATACACAGTCAAAACAAGATATCATTTAAACAACAATCTGACTGGTGATACAAAACCAATTAAGATTCTACCCAAGAATCTAAGAATAGTCTGTCAGGTAGTGTTGTAAAATATGGACTGTTCCAAGTAATGCTGGTTTATTTTGTTTTTTTTTTTGTAGATCCTATGGGGTCACTTCATTGATGTTTAATTGCTGTAAATAGTTGTTGGACAGCTTCTTTGAAATTGCACCAAGTGCACCGATAATTATTGGGGTGACTTTTGTGCTTAAACCACAGCCGACCAACTTCGATTGCCAGATGTCGATATTTAGTCATTTTTTTCCAGTTCTTTGTTGTTAATGTTACTATCACTGGATACTGCGATATCAATAATCCAAACCTGTCGATGTTCGATAATTGTGATGTCAGGTCTATTGTGTTCCAAATGCTGATCAGTTAGTATTCTAAAATCCTAGAGAATTTTTGCTGTTTCGTTTTCCAATACTGTCTCTATTTTATGCTGCCACCAGTTATCAGAAGTAGGAAAGCCATATTTTTTCATACATGCCAATGAATTATGGCAGTATTCATAATCAGTTGGAGCTATCTTGCTGCAGGCACTGATTAGATGTTCTACAGTCTCATCTTTCTGATTCCATAATCTGCATTTGCAGTTATTATTGATGTTCAAAATTTTTGCTTTGATTGCATTAGTTTGTAATGCCTGTTCTTGATCTGCTAGAATAAATCCTTCTGTTTCTTTTTTAATATATCCATAATGTAGCTATTGGCACATCTTGTTCGCGCCAATTTTTAACTCAGTATCTCAAATAAATTGACCATGCAAGGGTTTATTTTCCAGCACACATATTGGTTATTTTGTTGTTCCTTTTTGTAATCAGATTTGTTTCCTGTTGCATTTAGCAGGCCCACTTTTGTAACTACTTGAAGTATTTGCTCAGAGCTATTGTCAATGTAACCTTTTCAACTATTTCTTCTTCTTCCACAGTTTGTTTCACTTGCAGCAGACCCCATCCACCTATTCTCCTTGGTAGGGACAATCGGTCAACATCACTTCGTATATGTAATGCATGATGTATAGTCATTAATTTTCTAGTTTTGCAGTCCAATTTGTCCAGATCCTCTTTTGTCTAATCTATTATGCCAAATGTGTATCGGATCACTGGTATAGTCCAAGAATTCATTGCTCTAATTATGGTTAATCCATTTAGTTTTGTTTTCAAAATATTTCTAACTCTTTTGGTGTATTCTGTTGCTGCTGCCTGTTGTTCAACTTTCAAGTGGAGAATATCACTGGATTCTAATATTCCTATGTATTTATGGTGTTTGTCAGCTGAAATTGCTTTTATATATTTCACTTGATCATAATTAAAATTGCTAGTGTCATTAATTTTTCCTCGTTTAATAAATAAAACTGCACATTTATCTAAACCAAATTCCATTTTGATTCCTGACTGAAGATACGAACTGTGTTCAGTAAAGAGGCTATTTGCTGTGCCGATTTTCCACATAACTTCAAGTCATCCATATAGAACAGATGGGAAATTTTATTATATTGAGGAATTTCATATCCAAGTTTTGTTTTCTTCAAAATCATAGACTAAGGTATCAAAGAAATGTTGAAGAGGAATCATCTTGGAAAATTCCACATTTAATACTAATATCTTCAAATCATTCATTATTGACTATTAAAGTTGTTTTCAATGATTTCATAGCAGCAGCCAGAAACGAATGTATGTTTTTGCTAATTCCAAATATTTGTGTTGATTTTAGGATCCAGGAGTGTGGGAGGGAATCGAATGCTTCCTTAAAGTCTACCCATGCTGTGTTTAAGTTAGTTTTTCATCTTTTTGAATTTCTGAGAATCATTTAGGAATTTGCTATGATTTGCTATATACGGAATTTGCTATGATTGCAGTGAACAGCTTAAGCATAGTTGGTAGGCATGTTATTGGACAATAGTTACTTGGGGTTCACACCCATACCCTTATCTTTCATGAAGAGAAAAATACACCCAGATATCATCCAGTCTTACACTAAGCCTGACTGCAACAAATAATTAAATTGTTCTGCCATTCGATCATGTAGACCTGGTTAGATGCTTTAACCAAAATCCATGTAGTTCGTCTTTGTCAGGTTCATTCCAGTTTTTTTAATTTTCTAGCTTGTGCACTGACCATTTCTTTAGTGATAATGACATTTTGCATTTGTTTTTGTTTCACTTCTGATTCTATTTTCTTAATCCATGAGGTATCTTTATTATGTTTAATAGGATTATCCCAGAATGACTTCCAAAATTTGAGTGTTTCTTCTTTTTCTGGTGAGTGATTGTTTGCATTTGTATTTCTCTGGAGAGACCAAAAGAATTGACGTTGGTTCTGTCAAAATTACATATTCTATACATATCAGTTTATTCTTGCTTCATATCTTTTAATTTTCTGTGAAGTCTATAATTCTTTGTTTTAGCTCTTTGGTAACTCCAGCAATTGTTTTCTTGGCCAAATTATACGTGTTAATCAGTTTGTTTTTGATGATATTATTTTTCAGCCGTCCTTCTTTAAAACTCTTTAAGTTGTTCAGATCAGCTCTAAGTTTGTTTATTTTTCATTCCAACCGGATTTTCCATGGTGCAGATTGTTTCATCCTCAGCTTTTGCTCTTGCAGTTTGCAACCAAGCTTCACATAGACTGTGCTGTATAGGAGTTGATTTGTTTCCTTTATACTGTTGGTTGTGATGGTTTTCATTACAGCATTTGCATCTAAGAGGAACTATTTTAAGCTTAGATTTATGTAAAGCTTTTAATGGTAGTAGTCTTATATGGTCATTTATGGAATTCATGTGTTCCAATATCCCTGACTTCATTTTACACTGCACTTCTGTCAAAACATTCTGAGGTATGTCGTCAGCTTGATGCTTACTGAGTTGAATTCCAAAGTTAGATATTTGCAAAAAGAATACTATGTCCATCAACCCAATCCTGTAATTTATTCCTTACCAATCATCCAACACCTTGACCACAACCACAGCTATATAGACTAGCCTATAGTTGGAGACTTGTCTTAGACCCATGCTTGTTGAGTGGTACTATTTTGCCTTCTTTCCACTCCTCAGGAACCCCACTGCAAGATTTTCATTAAATAACAAGGTCTAGGGCATAGCCAACTGTGCACATTCCTTAAGAATACGTGGTGATATGTCATCCATTCCCACAGCCTTATTAATATCCAACCTAACCAACATTTGATACATCTCTGATTTTTTCAATTCCAATTCTCCTAATACTTGCCTCTTTTATATATTGCACAGCATCATTTATACCAGTATGATATATGCTGATAAAGTTCTTGTTCAATAATTCCACAATATCCTTTGCAGCTATTAATCTGCTGCCATGAATATCCACCAGTGTTAATCTGCCATAATTATTCTTCCACTTGCTTGCCATATGGCAGAAAAATTCCCTTGAGTTACCTTGGTCTGACCAGCCTATCTCCTCTCGTACTGCATCTTTTCTTTCTTTATCATGCTCATCACTTTTGTAACCTACGCTTTATACTCTTTATGGATCTGATCACCACCAACTATCTTGTACCTCCTCCATAACATTTTCTTTTTCAGCACAGCTTGTCTGTTGGATGTCGTTCTCATCCAACTATGTTTCATTTATTCCAACTATTTTCGGGCACATAAACTCAAGCAATATAACAATTTCATTTTCCTTATTTCTGATACTGCTGTCATTAGTAAATAAGCATAACAATTCATTTCTTGGTCAATAGCCAATCCTACTCATGGTGCCTGTCCCCATCTGTGATTTCTCATCTTCATCTGCTCCTGTCTAATCCCCTTCTGTCCCATATATAACCCTCACCCACAAGACTAAAACTCCCATGTATTCCTGGCCATTCCATTGCTGTTCTGATCATCCACATACAGGGTGATCTAAATTAAAGTATTGGTTTAAGCTCTTGTAGAATGCCATCCAGTAATTCGAATGCTGTGAAACTTTGCAGGAATACATTGTGTCATGCAAACGCAATAGCTGAGAAAAAAGAGTAGTTCCAAAATTTACCATTAATGCATGCATGCAATTTGCATATCATGCAACTCAGCAGGTGCCAGGAGGGTTTTAAAAAAATGAACACAGTTTTTACCTTCATTCTGGTTTTTAATACTGTCCACAGTGATAGCACTAACCTTGCCCCAATGTGCTTTGCTCATGAAGATGTACTATCTAAATTGTCGCAATGTTGTTGATGCACTCTGCAAATTTCATTTGCCTGAACAAATGCTGATGAGGTCTACTATCTCCATGTGCTCTCTGAAGAATGATTAGTCATTTTGAAGAAACGGGATCGTTGGGAATTAGACTTTGCAGAGGATGCAAACCACTTATTTGCTTGTTGTGAATGAAGTAGCAACTTCATTCACAACAAGCAAATGAATTTGCTGCTGCCATTGTGGAGCAAGCCATGAATTATAGCACTGGTTTCTGCAGTGCATGCATGCATAAAGACACATGGATGTGCCTTACACAACTGTCTGGAAAATTCTACAGAAGATTCTGCATTTCTACCCATTCAAGATAACCCTAACAGAGGAGTTGTGCCTGCAAGACTTTGAAAGTTGACTAACATTCTCTTTAACATTCCTTGTTCAAGTGAAGTTGGACACTGCATAGCTGCCGATGATTTTGTGTGTGTGTGTGGGGGGGGGGAAATCACTTTCATCTGAACAGATCTGTGAGTACCCACAATTGCCAGGGCTATGCAAAAACCTGCATGCAATCCAACAAATTCCTTTGCATTCATTCAAAGTTCCTGTCTGATGCAAGTTTACAGCTTAGTTTATGATTGGACCATTTATCTTTGAGGACATTCGCCAGTTGGGGTTATGTGACCTGCACAGTTACTGCCAAGAGGTATCGGAATAAGATAAACAATTTTATTATGCCACAGCAGTGACTATGCATGGATTCAGTCATTTTCATGCAGGATGAGATCCCTCCACACATCAGTAAATCTGTGCTTTGCTCATGAAGATGTACTATCTAAACTGTTGCAATGTTGTTGATGCACTCTGCAAATTTCATTGCCTGAAACTGAGAGAATACAAGTAGCTCAGATATATATATATATGCATTATTCATGGAAGCCATAGTGATCAACCATGTGTTGCCCACCATGGTCACCTTGTGCACCTGATCTGACCCCCCTGTGACTTCTGGCTATGAGGATTTCTCAAAGATAGAGTTTATTGGGATCATCCTGATAACTTGCCTGCACTGAAAGACATCATAATGCAACATGTGTTCAACATCAGTCCCGACAGTTGCTTTCTGCCCTTGAACGCTCTGTGAAAGGATGCAGTTTGTGGTATACTTGGAAGGACAGCACATTGAACAGTACAGCACATGAATGCATAATGGAATTGAATAAAAATGTATTATTCGTGCTTGTGTTGCTTTTCTCCTTCTTACACACACACAGAGCAATTACCACATCTATATTCAATATATCATAGAGTGTCCCTTGGTGGTTAATTCTGGAACTTTTTTTTTCAGATATCGCTTCTGCATTGTCCACAATGTATTCCTGCAAAATTTCGCAGCATTTAGATCATTGGGTGGTGCACCACAAGCCTTAAACAGGGATACTTTAATTTTGATCACAGTGTACATGCATTCATTATCACTTTCAGAATTCACTTCCTTACACCATGTCTCCCTGGACCACACCATGAGCCAGGTCAGGTGATATATATATATATGTAGAAAGTTTTTTTACCTTGGGTGTAAAATATGTTAAAGATACTAAGAAATTTTTTAATTGGTTTTAATCCTTTGCGCATGTAAGCAAAACAAAGTTTTACGAAATATATTCACATCTGAGCTACTTTTATATAGAGGCTAATGTCTTCATATCACTTGCCTTAGTATGTATCCCATAATACAAAGCATACCCCCCCCCCTTTTCAGGTATGTATAATGCAATGCAATGCATAATAGGAAGAGCCACTACCCAGACCGGTTTCGACCTTTATTGAGGTCTCTTCAGCGGGAACCAGACCAGGGAGATATACCAAGGTTGAAATAATGCAGAAGTCATATATATCTCATATATAAGTAGACAAAAGGTGCTTGACCTTCTTAACAAAAATCTCTGGATGAGAGAAAGATGTAGAAAGTTTTTTACCTTGGGTGTAAAATATTAAAGATACCAAGAAATTTTATACTTGTATTTGTATTAGTTTTAATCCTTTCCCCAAGTAAGTAAACCAAAGTTTCGCGTGTGAAATATATTCATGGGTAGTAGCCGTTCCAATTATGCATTGCATTATACATGCCTGAAAGGGGGTGGGGGTGTTTGCATTATGGGATACATACTAAGGCAAGTGATATGAAGTCATTAGCCTCTATATAAAAGTAGCTCAGACATGAATATTTTTCATGTGCAAAACCTTGTTTTGCTTACTTGGGAAAAGGATTAAAACCAAGTATAACATTTCTTTGCATCTTTAACATATTTTACACCCAAGGTAAAAAACTTACTACATCTTTCTCTCATCGAGAGATTTTTATTAAGAAGGTCAAGTGCCTTTTGTCTACTTGTATATGAGATATATATGATTTTTGCATTACTTCAACCTTGGTATCTCTCTCGGGTCTGGTTCCCACTGAAGACCTGAATAAAGGTTTAAACAGGTCTGAGTAGTGGCCCTTCCCATTATGCATTGCATTATACATGCCTGAAAGGTGGTGTGCTTTGCATTATGGGATACATATTAAGGCAAGTGATATGAAGTTATTAGCCTCTATATACAAGCAGTTCAAACATGAATATATTTCACATGCAAAACTTTGTTTTTCTTACTTGAGATAAGGATTAAAACCAAGTATAAAATTTCTTGGTATCTTTAACATATTTTATACCCAAGGTAAAAAAACTTTCTACATCTTTCTCTCATCTAGAGATTTTTATTAAGAAGGTCAAGCACCTTTTGTCTAATTGTATATAAGATATATATGACTTTTGCATTACTTCAACCTTGGTATTGCTCCAGGATCTGGCTCCCACTGAAGAGACCTCAATAAACATTGAAACCAGTCTGGTTAGTGACCCTTCCCATTATGCATTGCATTATACATGCCTTAAAGAGGAGTGTGCTTTGCATTATGGAACATACTAAGGCAAGTGATATGAAGTCATTAGCCTCTATATACAAGTAGCTCAGACATGAATATATTTCACATGCAAATATATTCATGTCTATATTCCAAGTTTAAAATTTGTTGGTCTTTAACATACATATATATATATATTTTTTTTTTTTTTTCAAAATTCATTTTTACTCGGTTGGAATATTATAAAAAAAGGTTTAATGACTATTACCGAGAAAAAAGATGACAAGATATATTTAAAAAAGATACTACTAGTTTATTAGTTTCGTTACATGAACATCCTCAGGTATCACAATCAAAGAAGTATATAAAAAAAATTACAGACTTAAAATTGTGCTAACAGAACAAGTATAAAAAACAGTAGCGTGTTTGAAAAAAATGCAAGTATGAGTTCCAAACAAACGAATACTACGCGCTGTCGCGAGTGCACCAGTACTGAACAGAAGCAACGTGTGCGTCAGAGAGATTGTAACTCAGGCTGTTGTTGATATGAGAGGAATCTAGAGAAATTTCCCTAGATTCAACAATCTTTCTTTCGAGTTCATCGTAGCACACATGGATGTTAGCAGTTTGAGACCAGTTTACAATGTGCTGGCGGCCTTCGTCTGAGTTAGCTGAAAAGAGAACGTGGCTAGAGAGAGAGCGCTAGCTCTAGTCCTGTTATAGGAGATATCTCTACGGTGTTCATCCAAACATAGAAGGATGGATTTAGCAGTCTGTCCATAGTATGGCTTTCCGCAATCACATAAAATCTTGTATACTCCTGGAAACTGAGTAGGAAGATGTTTCTGTTTATGTTTGCTAAGTAATGAACGAAGTTTTGGAAGCGTAGTGAAGCACGTTTTGAAGTTGAATTTCTTGAGAATCTTTGCCAGTTTTGGTGAAAGTGAGCTGATGTAAGGCAAGGAGATGAAGGCTCTTGGGGAAGAGGGATCTTCAGAAGTAGTTGAGTGTCTGGGGGAAAGAAATTTGTCAATTTTCTTTGGAGAGAAACCATTGTTAATAAACGTTTTTTTAAGAAAACGGAGTTCATTTTCAATTTCAAACTTACCAGACGTGCTGAGAGCATTAAAATCTCAATTTTTAGAAAGCTGACTCATACTGACAGATACCTTCATGCTTCCTCCCATAATTATCCCCCACAAAAATGTGGTATTATTTCCACTTTAGCCCACCGAGCCAAATCATTACTTACAGAAGAAACAGAAATTGAAAATGAACTCCGTTTTCTTAAAAAAACGTTTATTAACAATGGTTTCTCTCCAAAGAAAATTGACAAATTTCTTTCCCCCAGACACTCAACTACTTCTGAAGATCCCTCTTCCCCAAGAGCCTTCATCTCCTTGCCTTACATCAGCTCTCTTTCACCAAAACTGGCAAAGATTCTCAAGAAATTCAACTTCAAAACGTGCTTCACTACGCTTCCAAAACTTCGTTCATTACTTAGCAAACATAAACAGAAACATCTTCCTACTCAGTTTCCAGGAGTATACAAGATTTTATGTGATTGCAGAAAGCCATACTATGGACAGACTGCTAAATCCATCCTTCTACGTTTGGATGAACACCGTAGAGATATCTCCTATAACAGGACAAGAGCTAGCGCTCTCTCTCTAGCCACGTTCTCTTTTCAGCTAACTCAGACGAAGGCCGCCAGCACATTGTAAACTGGTCTCAAACTGCTAACATCCATGTGTGCTACGATGAACTCGAAAGAAAGATTGTTGAATCTAGGGAAATTTCTCTAGATTCCTCTCTGGTAATTAGTTTACGGAATTAACAACGCATATAAAGTATATTAATTAAAGGTAACTTTAATGAATAACTTCTATATTTCAGCAACGTCACATTGCCATCTTCAGGAACATAAAGATATGGTATGTGCACTCAGGAACTAACACAAAGCAAATGAGGAAGAAAGCAAGAAACTAATATTGTTCCTAAAGTCCTAATGGTGCCCTCTTGCGGGCTAATTTGGTAGTCTTGGCAGTTGGGCTGAAGTTCTCATAATGAAAGTCTCCCAAATTTGGGGCAGTTTCATGCACCCAAATTTGTTGAGGTTAGGAACGTTTTTTAGAGCTGCGGAAGATTCTTTGAATAATCTTTCGTATTTAAACTTGCTGCAATGAATTATTTTTGTTTTCTTCCAACGAATTTTATGGTGGGTATCTAAGGCATGGTCTGCCAGCCCAGAGCGGCTGTACTGGTGAAACAGGATGTAGTCTTGGTGTTCTGAAACCCTGATATTTGTTGTTCTGCCTGTTTGGCCAAAGTAGGACAATTTGCAGCTGCAAGGGACCTGGTATACACCAGGTAGGTCTAGAGGAAGTGGTTGGTCTTTGGTAGAGCGGATAAGAAATGCCAACTTTTTATATGGTCTGTAACAGGAAGTAAGGTCATATTTTTAGAGGATATTGGTTATTTTCTCAGAGGTGCCCTGGATGTAGGGGATGGTGATAGACTTGGTGTAATCTTTATTGTGGAGGGGGGGAGGGGGGTTGTGGTTTACAGGTTTTAGTATTTTTTGGATTTTTTTTGGGGTTATAGCCATTGGCTAAGAAAGTGTTGAGGATGTGGTTTAGTTCAATAGTCAGGGGCCTTGTCATCTGATCAGATTAATTTTGCCCTGTTATATAGTGTTTTTATCACCCCATATTGTTGTGGAGGGAGGGATTGTTGGTGAATGTATCTGCCAGTGTGAGTGGGTTTTCTGTAAACAGAGAAAACCAAAGATTGATCAAGCTGGCGGGTGATTAAAGTGTCTAGGAAGGGGATGGTGTTGTTTTCCTCTTTTTCTAAGGTGAACTGGACTCTGGGGTGTTGGTTGTTTAAGTGTGATAGGAAGGAGTGGAGTGTGTCTGAGCCATGTGGCCAAATAGCAAACACATCATCCACATAACGAAGCCAAATAGTGGGTTTTTGTGGGGCGGAGTTTAAGGCTTTCTCTTCAAATGTCTCCATAAAGAAATTGGCCAAGGGTGGGGAAAGTGGTGAACCCATGGCTGTCCCCTCTATCTGTTTGTAGAACTTTTCTTGCCAAACGAAATAGCCTGAGTTCATTGTGAACTGAGATATCGGGAGGAAACTTGGCTTGGATGAGCTCAAGGGTTTCTTTGAGTGGGACATTAGTGAACAAGCTGATAAGGGAAGCGCCACTGTGGTACTCAATCAAAAAGACTACAAAGGTAAGCTAAATTCTTTAGTACTAGACAGTACTACTTACCTCCCCATTGAATATAATCTGACCAGCTCTCAGATTAGAACTATCCACAGACTCCTTAAGAAAGTCACTTCTTGGCCTGTGGAAGTCACCAACAAACTTAAACCTTATAACTCTACATCACCCCCCCCTGATTATATGGACTCCCAAAAATACATAAACAAAATGTGCCATTGCATCCCATAGTGGATGGCATTGATTCCCCCACATATAAATTAGCCAAACATTTAGCCAAAACGCTCACACACTACACTGGCAACACACCATCACACATAAAAAACTCAGCCCACTTTAAAGCCAGTATACAGACGTCAAAACTGACATAATGGTCAGTTTTGACGTCTCCTCCCTATTCACTAATGTCCAACTCAAAGAAACCCTTGAGCTCATCCAAGCCAAGTTTCCTCCCGATATCTCAGCCCTATTTCAGTTCACAATGAACTCAGGCTATTTCGTTTGGCAAGGAAAGTTCTACAAACAGATAGAGGGGACAGCCATGGGTTCACCACTTTCCCCACCCTTGGCCAATTTCTTTATGGAGACATTTGAAGAGAAAGCCTTAACTCCGCCCCACAAAAACCCACTATTTGGCTTTGTTATGTGGATGATGTGTTTGCTATTTGGCCACATGGCTCAGACACACTCCACTCCTTCCTAACACACTTAAACAACCAACACCCCAGAGTCCAGTTCACCTTAGAAAAAGAGGAAAACAACACCCTCCCCTTCCTAAACACTTTAATCACCTGCCAGCTTGATGGATCTTTGGTTTTCTCTGTTTACAGAAAACCCACCCACACTGGCAGATACATTCACCAGCAATCCCCCCCCCCCTCACAACAATATGGGGTGATAAAAACACTATATAACAGGGCAAAATTAATCTGATCAGATGACAAGGCCCTGACTATTGAACTAAACCACATCCTCAACACTTTCTTAGCCAATGGCTATAACCCCAAAAAAATCCAAAAAATACTAAAACCTGTAAACCACAACCCCCCCCCTCCACAATAAAGATTACACCAAGTCTATCACCATCCCCTACATCCAGGGCACCTCTGAGAAAATAACCAATATCCTCAAAAAATATGACCTTACTTCCTGTTACAGACCATATAAAAAGTTGGCATTTCTTATCCGCTCTACCAAAGACCAACCACTTCCCCTAGACCTACCTGGTGTATACCAGGTCCCATGCAGCTGCAAATTGTCCTACTTTGGCCAAACAGGCAGAACAACAAATATCAGGGTTTCAGAACACCAAGACTACATCCGGTTTCACCAGTTCAGCCGCTCTGGGCTGGCAGACCATGCCTTAGATACCCACCATAAAATTCGTTGGAAGAAAACAAAAATAATTCATTGCAGCAAGTTTAAATACGAAAGATTATTCAAAGAATCTTCAGCAGCTCTAAAAAACGTTCCTAACCTCAACAAATTTGGGTGCATGAAACTGCCCCAAATTTGGGAGACTTTCATTATGAGAACTTCAGCCCAACTGCCAAGACTACCAAATTAGCCCGCAAGAGGGCACCATTAGGACTTTTGGAACAATATTAGTTTCTTGCTTTCTTCCTCATTTGATTTGTGTTAGTTCCTGAGTGCACATACCATATCTTTATGTTCCTGAAGATGGCAATGTGACGTTGCCAAAATATAGAAGTTATTCATTAAAGTTACCTTTAATTAATATACTTTATATGTGTTGTTAATTCCGTAAACTAATTACCAGTTATGTCTAACCAACGCATAAGTCTTGCTACTAGATTCCTCTCATATCAACAACAGCCTGAGTTACAATCTCTCTGACGCACACGTTGCTTCTGTTCAGTACTGGCGCACTCGCGACAGCGCGTAGTATTCGTTTGTTTGGAACTCATACTTGCATTTTTTTCAAACACGCTACTGTTTTTTATACTTGTTCTGTTAGCACAATTTTAAGTCTCTGTAATTTTTTTATATACTTCTTTGATTGTGATACCTGAGGATGTTCATGTAACGAAACTAGTAAACTAGTAGTATCTTTTTTAAATATATCTATTATTATTACTATTATTACGGGCAACTCCAGGGAGTCATTGGACTCATCGAGGGAGGCCCCAAATCATATTCATCACAACTATTTGACATTCATGCAGTATCTATCATACCTCGCCTTAAACTCATTCACTGTCACAGCATCCACCACAGACTCAGGGAGCGCATTCCACTCATTCATTACTCTAAAAGTAAAGAACCCAGCTCTAACACCTTTAATAACCACACTTTTGCCCAGTTTCCATGGATGTCCCCTAGTCCTCCCACAACCAGCCCTGTTCTCAAAAATATCTTCTGAATTAATTTTATAGAAACCCTTCAGTAATTTGAATGTCTCAATCATATCTCCCCTCCTCCGCCTATCAACCAATTTTTACTACCCACAAATCCTCAACCTGTTCTCATACGGTTCATTCCACAGACCTGCTATCATCTTGGTCACTCGCCTCTGGATCCTCTCCACCTCCTCCCCATCAAGAAGAAACCTAGGTGACCAAATCTGAGCATAGTAGTCTAGATGGGGTCTTATCAAGGCTCGATACAGAGGAACAATAACCTGCTTGTCTCTGCTTGTCATCGTATTCTTCAGCAACCAAGTGATTTGATGAGCTGTTTTGGTCACTTTTGCAATGTGTCCCCTAAATTTCAATTCCTTATCTACCAACACTCCTAAATCTCGTGCCTCATCAATTTCCTGGAGTACGGTTCCACCAATGCAGTAAACTGCCGCCAATCTTTTCACCCCAAAATGCATAACCTTACATTTTGCCACATTAAACTGACATCCATTCTCGTCATCTTTTCTCTCGGTGATAGTAATTAAACCTTTTTTATATATATATATATATATATATATTGGGGCTCCCATGGAATACTGAATGCATCCCCTAGGTGGCAGATGGGAAGAAACCCCAACTACCATCCATTGGATATCAGGGCAGCTCTGAATATATTGAATAAAGAGCCGTGGACCAGTGGTTTTGCAACTGGCGATCCCATGTGAAAATATTGCCATTCACCAACCTGCACTGGGCTAGAATGGTGAATATTTGTGGCCTAACCTTCCAAGATGAATCCAACAGAAATAAAATGGCCCTCATTACCCGGAGGCTGGATTGTTACCATCTATGGCAGCAGGCAGTTAAACATGAAGGGAGAGCTGCTAAGAATCCACAGGTAACCAGATCATGCTGCCATTGGAAACTAGACCTTGGAACATTAAACTGTAGGATTCTGAGCAGTGAAGCATGGCTAACTGAACCAACTGAAGAGCTAAAGCAACTAAAACGGGTTCTTGGACTGTGTGAAGTTAGACGTAATGGTGAAGAAATTCTTCAATTAAAAAAAAGGAGACATACTATATTATAGAGGCCAAGGTAAGGAAAGAATCAGTGCAGCTGGATTCTTGATCAACAAAAAACTGAAGAACAACATAATAGAATTTGACAGTATATCTGATCAAATAGCAAGTATTGTTGTTCAAATCTCAAAAAAATACACCCTTAAGATCATCCAAGTCTGTGCACCCACAATAAGTCATACCGACGAAGAAATTGAAGCCTTCTATCATGATGTATCTCAACTCTATAATAAAGGAAAACATCGTTTCAGAATTGTAATGAAAGACTTTAATGCTAGTATTGGTATACAACATTCAGATGAAAGCTCAATGGGAAATTTTGGATATGGCATGAGAGACGACAGAGGATCAAGGTTAATAGAATTTGCAGAAAAAGAAAACCTGTATATCATGAATTCCTTTTTCAAGAAAAAAACACACAGAAAGTGGACATGGAAAAGTCCAAATGGAAAAACTAGTGAAATTGACTATCCTCAGCAATAAGAAAAACATCTTTCTGTTATAAACACCTTCAAGATTGGAAGTGACCATTGTATGGTACATAGTAAAATTCAAATAAACTGCCAAAAAGAAAGAAGAAAGACGTTTCAAAGATCAAAGCAAAACATAGATATACACAAACTCAACATTAAAAAAGATGCATTCTAACACAGATTAAACAATAGATTTAAACATCTTATTATAGATGACAATGCTAATCTATCAGAAAGTAATGACATTATTACCCAAAACCTTTTACAATGCTCACTTGAAATAGCTGGTACCACAGAACAGAAACAAGACAAAATTTCTGAACAAACAAAACAGCTTATGAAGAAACAAAGAGAAATGAAACAATCAATTAACCTACAGAATAAAATTGAATACACTGAATTGTGCAAAACGATCAGAAAACATATCACAGAAGAAACAAGAAAATTCAATTGTAAATTCATACAACAAACAATTGAAAACAACCATAGTCTCAAAAAGCCAAACAGCAACAAACAGATGGCTGCAGTCAAACTACAAGATGGGACAATCACCAGAGATAGATATGCTATAGCACAAAAGAGTTGAAGAATTTTACTCAGTATTATATCAGGATGATGAATTAAATGAAGAAGAAGACAACTATGAAACAGCTGAAGTACCACAGATTCTACCAGAAGAAGTTATGTGGAGCATCCAAAGCTTGCAAAATGAGAAAGCTGCAGGTGAGGATGAAGTTACAGCTGAACTTCTAAAAACGGTGGAGAAATAATCTACAAACTCTTAGCAAAGCTATTTACTTTATGCCTAAAGAAAAATGATATACCAAGAACATGGAAGAAGGCTACCCTAATTCTGATAATATATAAAAATAGTGACTTGATGAACTACCAACCTATCAATGGTTTACAGTGTTTACAAAAGTCTTAGCTCATAATCTTTGTACGATTCTAGATCTAGCACAACCAAAAAAACAGGAAGGCTTTCGAAGGGGCTTTAGTACAATGGACCATATTCAAGTTGTACAGCAGATTATTGAACGGTGTAATTAATATCGATTACCACTATGTCTTGGTTTTATTGACTATGAGAAAGCATTTGATTCACTTAAAACTTGTGCAACACTTAAAACATTACGAAACCAACAAATGGAGGAGTCATACATCAGGACCATCAAATCAGCATACACCAATGCCATAGCAGCAATTAATTTCAATAGAGATGTTTCCAGAAGAATAATAAAAATCAAGAAGTTTGAATATTTCTTCTAGGCAAGCTGTGAATAATTTTGAGATATTGTGTCATATACCCCTCTATGTTTCCACAGAGAGGTATAAGACAGAGTGTCACTCTGTCTTATACCTCTCTGTGGAAACATAGAGGGGTATATGACACAATATCTCAAAATTATTCACAGCGTGCCTAGAAGAAATATTCAAACTTCTTGATTGGGATAATTTTGAGATATTGTGTCACTCTGTCATATACCCCTCTGTGTTTCCACAGAGAGGTATAAGACAGAGTGACACAATATCTCAAAATTATTCACGGCATGCCTAGAAGAAATATTCAAACTTCTTGATTGGGAAGGGAAAGGTCTGAAGATAAATGAAAGATATTTAAGCCATTTATGCTTTGCAAATGACATAGTTATCTTTACTTCAACTGCGCATGAATTACAGACTCATATCTATGAACTCCAAATTGCTAGCAAAACAGCTGGCCTAAAGATAAACTTAAAGAAGACCCAAGTTATGTTCAATAGCTATGTCCAACCAGAAATAATAAAAATCAGTAATGAGGAAATCAGATGAGTAGATCATTACATATACTTAGGACAATGAATATCAATGGACCAAAATATCATGGACAAAATTAAAAGGCACACGATGCTTGGGTGGAAAGCATTTGGAAAATTCATTCAATATTCAAAAGCCAACTACCATTATGTCTGAATAGAAAAGTTTTTAACCAATGTATTCTTCCTATGATGACATAGGGCTATGAAACATGGACACTAAATGCAAAGGAAATCCAAAAATTAAGAACAACACAATTTAGTATGGAAAGAAGTGTGCTTGGTATCACAAAAGGAATACATGGATAAGAAATCAAGCCAAAGTCTCTGACATCATAGGAAAAGTGAAACATCTGAAGTGGCAATGGGCTGGGCATATTGCTCGAAGACAAGATCAACGATGGACAAAAGAAGTACTGGATTGGATTCCACGAGAGAAAAAATGACCACTAAGCCGACCTAAATCATCATATTTGCAGGAGTCGGAAAGAAGAGCCATGTTTGCAAAGCTATTACTTAATTACCACTGGCAGTAATATTTCTAACTGTGAATGGCAGTGATGAATATCACTGCTGTTGATATATAACTGTCAGCAAATATCATTGACATTAAATATCATTGCCATTGCAATGACTGCCTAAACCTCGAAAAGCTATTACTTGTCAATAATCACTGACAATGATATTCAATGACGAAATCATCTATACGCAAACTGTCTATTATAATTTTGGCTGTTGCAGACTTCATCAATGAATATCACTGACAGAATTTTTTTAAACTTTTTTAAATTATTAAGATTTAGTTTATTTAGGCTTGGAATCTATAAAGCACAAACAATTAAATTAATTCTTTCCCTATTAAAAATCCTCATCTGAGAAACCCGACATTTAAGAAATGAGTCTCTCTTTACAATTCTCTCTAAACCAGTGGTTTGTGTTTCTCTCACAAAACTCGTCTATAAACAACTTCTGTGTTTATTTCAATCCTAAAGATTAGAACAAGGTTATCCTCTTCCCTTCAAGAAGTATCCTATTTCTACTCTTTTTCATTCATTTTTCTCTTTTTATTTCTTACCTGTTTGCCTATTTTTTCATTTTATAATCTACTTGTTTCAAGAGATGTTTTTCCAAAAGTACAATCCTTCCCTTTTTAACTTATTTATATTTTTTTGTTCATTTCATTTTTAGTATACAATTAGTCCTCGATTTATGTGGTGCTTAAACACAATGCATTTTTGACAATTATGTTCATTTCAAAAGAATAATCAGAGCTCCAACCGATTCTGCTCATGAAAAGAAAGCTGAGAAAATGAAAGTTTATTCAGTATCCTATTGATTGCACAAATATCGGGCAGCAAGCGATCTGAGATTCTTGCTTGAAGTTCTACAAAAGAAAACACAGAGAGGGAAGATCGTGTGTGTGTGTTGCCCAGGAATGATAGTGACGAGCTGAGCAGAAGAGCAGCAATACTGAATTGCATAACAGCCAGAATGTGTGAGAATAGAGGATTGGAATACGTGGATGCTTGGAGGGCATTTGAGGGAACTGTCAGAAGGGAACTGTATGCTAGAGACTGCTTGCATTTGAATGAGGAAGGACGAAGGTATCTGGAAAGATTGCTATTTTCTGAACGAGTCAGTGTGTCAATGCAGGGAAACTAGAATTCCCAGGGTGAATGGTAGCAGGGGTGGCCTCTTGTGGGAATGGGTGCTTGGGGAAAGGGGGGGGGGGAATGACATCAGGTAACAATGAGCCCAGGGGGATTGAGAGGGGATAATGATAGGTATAGAAGCAGTGACATTTTTATGCTCTATACTAATGCCAGGAGTATCCAAAATAAAGGAAATGAATTGGTGGCACTGATAGCATCAACCTGGCCAGAGATTATTGGGATCTCTGAGACATGGTTGACAGAGAATGATATAATAACTGGAATTGAAGTGGCAGGGTACAACATTTTTCGGAAGGATAGGAAAGGAAAATGTAGTGGTGGAGTACTGCTTATGATAAGTGATGACTTATGTCCTCTAAGAGTGCAGGCTTTGGAAGGCAGTGACACATGTGGTTTTGAAAGCATGTGGTGTGAGGTAGAAGTGGCCAAGACAGGATATGTAGTGGGGTGTTGCTGTAGACCAGGGAGCACAGAAGGTGGGGACCAGATGGTTAGGCAGTTCAGCTTGGCAAGTACAAGAAGAATGATTGTTGTGGGAGATTTTAACTACAGCAGTATAAGCTGGGAAGAGGAAAATGCATGTAGTAACAAGGGGATAGAATTTCTGGAATTCTTGAGGGACAAATGTCTTTGGCAGCATGTAATAGAGGGAACAAGAGGTTCAAGAGTTTTCGATTTGGTCATAGCATCAGAAGTGAGACGACATCTCTCCCACTAGTTGGAGAAAGTGACCATGTGGTTTTGACTTGGAAGATGAACAGACATGCAGGTGTATCAAAGAAAAGGGAATGTATGTGGAATTATAAGGCGAGTGATTATAATAGTCTTAGATATCAACTAGGGGCAGTTCCATGGATGGCAGAATTGGAAGGACAGGATATCATTAGTGCTTGGGAAATTGTGAAGGAATATTTGTTAGCAGCAATAGTAAGCTGTATTCCACAGGTAAAGAAGCAGACACAATTTGGTGTAAAGTGGATGACAAATGATATCAAACAGGAACTGCGGTTGAAAAAGAGATTATGGAAGATATATAAGGAGAGGGGTGGAGGACAGCCACACGAAGAATATAAGACATAGGCCAGGAGAATGACCAGAATGGTGAGGAAGGCAAAACTGGAATATGAGAAGAGATTGGCACTAAGATCCAAAGAAAATCCTAGGGAATTTTTTTAGCTATGTGGCCAGTAGGCGGAGAAACGATTGTGGAAGAATGACATTGCGGGATAAAATGAGAATAGAGTGACTGATGCAGAGGACATAGAATTGTTCAATGTGGAGTTGTTCAATGAGCACTTTATTGAAGTATTTCATCCTGGAGGAGGTTTTAATACTAGAGGGATAGGGCAGGTTCAGGATTCAGAGGTGCAAGAGGGGAGTGTGTTCCAAATACTGATTTCTCAGGATACCAGTAAAGCTGTTGGACTGGATGGTATTTCACCATGGGTTTTGAGAGAATGTGCTAAAGAACTGACAGTTCCACTGACCTGGCTTTTCAATAAATGTCTGGCTGTGGGAAAGGTACCCAGGGAATAGAAGGAAGGTAAGATAGTGCCGCTGTATAAGGGAGGTAGCAGAATGGATGTGTCTAATTATAGGCCTGTTGGTGTGTCATCAGTAGTTGTTAAGGTCTTGGAGAAATCAGTGAGGGACTATATACAGCAGTGGGCAGATGAGTTGATAGTTTTTTCAAAGCAGGATTACCTAAACCAGGTGCTTCAACATTGAACATTAACTTATCTAAAAGTGTATGAAAAACAATTTTTTTGTTATTACATTGCTAATTTTGATAAAATTGCAGTATAATGTTACAGATGCTTTTATTTTAAAAAATTCACGATTTAACAGACACCCCTTAGCCCCTATTAGTCTATTAAATCGAGGGTTTACTGTACATATAAAAAGACATTTGAAAGTTTGAAAATTTACCAGATAGCTTACAAGAATAAAACCTCAGAGTTGCCTTTATATGCACTATCTAAAAGACACAAGCTTTGCCCAGAAGACTGTATGTCACCTTTTATTAGTACTTTATTAGAAGGTTATAAGCTTTCTGATATTTTTTTGAAACATTCTAAAGTTTCTTTCTATATTCGGCTATAAAATATGGCTGAATTCATAATATTCTCCATTTTAGTATCTTACTTATGCAAAATGGAATCTTCTGGCACTTCATGTTAGCCATCTGTTATATTCACAAAGTGGTGCTTGACAGATGGTGTTGCTGGTTGTAAGTCGAAGTATAATACCACAATTGTGTATCTATGAATCCACATAACTCGAATCAATGTAAGTCAAGGACTTACTGCATTTTATTTTTATTTCTGCCAGCTGTAGCTTTTTTTTTTCAAAGAAGAGGAAATTAGCATTATAATAACAGGCTTTTGCTATCAACAGATCAAATCTGATTATACTGTTAGGTTAAATGAGAGCTTTTTTACTTGAAGTAAATACTTGAAATTTATTTAAAAAAAGGTTAAATCATATATTTCACAAATAATATGATGTTATTTTTATTTTACATAATAAAGTTGAATAAACTGGAAAGAATGGAAAGATTTTCATTTTTAGAATTTTCAGCAAATCTGGTCTTCATCAAATTAAACTTACCTGACCAACACTAAGAGCAGAAGGTTTTTCTGGCTGTTGTTCAAGTCTAAGTAACAAACACTCGTGAACAACATCAAGCAATACTCTTAAAAGAAAAAGGAATGGTCTGTGAAAAGTAGGAAGCTGCATTTGCTGAAATGATTTTGACCATACTCCAAAGGTAGAAAGTTCATCACAATATGCTTTAGAAAATGAAATAAGATTTTCTGTTTTCCCTAATGGTGAGTATGGTTCTCTTTCTTGAACCTGTAATAAATACAATAAATTTAATGGAGTTTTAGCAAAAATATTTAACAGGCAAATAGCATTTCTCATAAAGTAAAATTTGCAGAGGGCCAATTACATCATTAGAATTTCATTAGCATTTTCAGAAAACCAGAAATTACAAGAAATATCCATTTCTCATAATTAGAATTCATAGGGATAAATTGTTATACTCAGATTATCTACCTGAGGATATAACTGCATAATAGTTCCACAGTTTGGCTGTTTGATATTACAAGTGAGCAAACACAATGGTAATACATCAGAAGATTTCTGAACCAAACAGCAAATTGAGTGAGCCAAGCGCTGTGGACGTGTCTGAGAAGAGCTCCTGATTGAGATAAGTTATTCTAGGAATAATTAAGTATATACGTGTAATTGTTTGAATAAGAGTCGCTGTAAACATTGTGCGCTACCGGTATTATTAGTCTGGGGGATTTTTCTTGCCTAAACTTAATTACGAAATCGTTATTATCAGACCTAGTAACCTGCAATGAAAAAAAAAAAAAATGGTGGCAGCATTGTCATTCCATGATTTTATTTTAGATTTCAGTCGTTTCGTTAAGTGTGAGGTCTGTTATGTGTATTCCTTCGATTACATAAATGATTTGTGGATGTTTAGTGCGGATGGAAGAAGGGTATGTACGAAGTGTGACCTGAACGAGGAACGGATGAATGCAAATATGAAATTGATGACAGAAAGTGTTAGTAACGAGAATGTCGCGGGGAACATGTGTACACGTATGAAAGAGAACGATGGTGAGCATGAGCAGCAAAAAAATCTTAAAAAATCAGTAAAAAAGAAAAAGAGTGATTTGAAAACCATACCGGATGTTAAAAGGGATGAAAGTGAGGCGAGAGTGGTGGAAGGAAACGAAATTGAGAGAACAAATGAAATTAGAAATGGTGTGATGCAGAAATCGAAAGTGAAAAAAATCGAAAGAATCGATGATAGCAAAAAAAGAATGAATCATGGCGAAAGTTGGACACATGTTGGACTGAAAGTACTGAAACAAAGAAAAATGAATGAGAGTGAAAGTGAGAAGAATGATAGCAAAAGTTGGATGCATGTTAGACCGAAAGTACGGAAACAAAGAAAGATAAATGAGATTCAAAGTGAGAAGAATGATAGCGAAAGTTGGACGTATGTTGGACCGAAAGTACGGAAACAAAGAAGGATGAATGAGAGTGAAAGTGAGAAGAGGGAGCCGAGAGTTAGAAAGTTCGAAAGATTTAATGATAGAGAGAATGTGTCGGGGGATTCAGAAATTGAATTGGATTGGATAAGGCAAGAAATGAAATGGATGCGGAATGAAATTAAAAGAATTCAGGTCAAAACTTTTAAAATAAATCATGATGGAGTTAATGAAATGAAAGAGTTAACAAAAGATGAGCAAGTGGCGTTGTATGGCGACTCCATTATTAAAGGTGTGCTAGAGGATAGAATGCACAAGGTATGTTTTCCAGGTGGTAAAATGAGTAGAGTGATTGAGGCATTGGATATGAGGCAGGAGCGAGCAAAAGAGTTAATAGTATTAATTGGTACAAATGATTTGAGAGAGAACAAAGAGCATGTCAGAATGTACATCAGGAGGCTGCTTGGAAGGATAAAAGAAAATAGTGTGACAAAAAGGGTAGTCAGTGTGTTGCCGGTATGACTGTGATGAAATGAGGCAGAGAGCAAGGATTATGAATGATATGCTGGCTGAAATGTGTGAGGAGATGGGAGAATAGTTTGTTAATGTGTGGAATGAGTGTGAGGGACGAAGTGAGCTGTGTGGGAGCGATAGACTGCATTTGAGTGGTTTGGTGTGAGTCACTTGGAGAGACTGCTGCTGGAAAGTAGAGAAATGAATAGAGAGAATGAATCAGATCGAGAGGGGAGTGATGTGGAAGAGCAGGAGAGTAAGACAGGAGAGATTGAAGAAGTGGTTATGAATGGGGAAGTGAGTGGTATGAGTATAGAAAATGAGAGAATGGGTGTACAAGAGGAGCAGGGAAACGGGGAGGGTCAGGGTGGACAGGAGTACACAGTGTGAGAAAGGTGGATGCTCCAAGAGGAGGTGAGAGCATGTGTAGGCAGAAAAGGAATGGGATGACCAGAAATCAAGAGGAAACAGTTGGAATTGCAAAGGGTTCTGAAATGAAGAAGCAGAAAGGGAAATGGCCCCAGTCTAGCATGGAGAGATCGCATCGAGTGAGTGGTATCAGTGGAACTAGCTGTAGATCGAGAAATGAGCTGTTGTGTCTGTATACCAATGCTAGAAGTATAAGGAAAAAGGCAGATGAAATGGTTGCACTAATTACATCTGTTCATCAAGATTGTCAGAATAAGTGAGACATGGTTGGATGAAGACGACATCCTGACAGGAATAGAGATGGAAGGGTATGATATGTTTCGTGAGGATAGGAGGAGAAAAAAGGGAGGTGGAGTTCTATTGATGATAGAGAAAGAGTTATGTCCATAGAAGGTAGAGATGCAAGAGGGAAATAGGGCCAGTGGTTTTGAGGCAGTATGGTGTGAGATAGAGGTGAATAGAATCAAATATTTGGTGGGATGTTGTTATAGTCCTGGTAATGTGGATGGTGGTGATAGTGAAATGTATAGTCAAATTAGCCAAGCAAATAAGAAAAAGGTGAACATTATGGGTGATTTTAATTATGGCAATATAGACTGGAGTGATGAGATAGCAACTGGAAGTAAAGAAAATGAGTTTCTTGAGTTTTGGATGGATAACTATTTCAGACAGTATGTAACAGAAGGCACACGAGGATTAAAGGTCTTGGATTTGGTCATCTCATCAGAGGATGTAATTATAAATGAGGTGTCAAATCATCCACCAATTGGTGAGAGTGACCATGAGGTGATTACCTGGGTGGTTGCCAGCAGTTCAAGGACCCCTGTGAGAAAAGGGTATATGTGGAACTACAAGGGGGGGATGATTATGAAGAGCTCAGGGGACAGCTTGCGGGTGTAGCATGGAATGAGGAGTTAGCTAGAAAAGAGATCAATGTAGCTTGGGGGATTTTCAAAAGCTATCTAGTAGATGCAATGTCTAAATGTATTCCAAGGGTGAGAAGGATGAATAAAGAGATTAAGCATGCGATACAGAGAAAAAGGACATTGTGGAGGCAGCATAAGAGAAGTGGAAATAACCAATTTCATGAGGTCTACTTGGTGAGAGTAGCTAAAGAGAGGTATGAACAACAGTTAGCTAATGAAGCTAAAAAGAATCCTAGGGAGTTCTTTTGATATGTAGCCAGCAAAAGAAAGAATGATTATGGAAGGATGACGTTGACTGGAGAAAATGGTATAAAGACAGCTGTTGCAGAATCTGTGTCGGAGATACTTAATGAGCAGTTCATAAAGATCTTTCAATCTTGTGAATGTGACTTCATGGAGAGATTGAGAGCAGTTGATGATGGGGAGGAGAGACTGACTGTAAGTGAGCAAGAGGTGTTTGGGGAGTTGAGTAAACTAGATGTAAATAAGGCTGTGGGACTTGATAATATATCACCGCGTATTCTGAAGGAATGTGCCAGAGAGTTGACACCTGCCTTGACAAATATGAGTCTTGCACTCAGTCGAATCCCTAAGGAGTGGAAGAGGGGAAAGGTTGTGCCACTTCATAAAGGAAGTGATCGAACTCAAGCATCAAACTATAGGCCTATCAATGTGTCAGGTGTTGTGGTTAAGTTGTTGGAGAAGCTTGTGAGAACTATGATCCAGAGTTGGGTTGATAACAATGGTATTATCTTTGATGGACAGCATGGATTTGCTAAAGGGAGGTCATGTTTTAATAATCTGCTTACTTATTACAATAAAGTGACTGCTTCCTTGGACAGAGGAGAAGGATACCCAGTAATATACTTAGATTTCACAAAGGCTTTTGATAGAGTACTTCATGATAAAATGATAGTCAAACTAGAGCAGATGGGGTTGGATATTAGATTAGTGCATTGGATTGGAGACTGGCTATCTGATAGGTATCACAAGTTGTGTATGGGGGAGCGATATCCAGGAAAAGGAAAGTCACTAGTGGAGGGCCTCAGGGGTCTGTTTTAGGTCCATTACAATTTAACTTGTATATTAAATATTGGTGAAGATTTGGATGGAGATGTTCAGTTGTTTGCAGATGATGCAAAGTTGGGACGAACCATAAAGAGTAGTGAAGATGTTGTGGCCTTGCAAGAAGACTTGAATAAATTGAATGATTGGGCACAGAAATGGGGGTGTGAGTTCGATGTTGCGAAATGTAAGGTTTTAAAATTTGGAAAACAAAGATGGGATGCAGAATTTATGCTTGTTGAGAATATATTGTTGGACGTAGAAGAAATAAGAGATCTGGGGGTGATAATGGATAAGGATCTAAAATTCAGGGGACACATCACCAAAATTGTGAAGACAACACAAAGGTTTCTGGGAATGATGCAGAGGACACTGACGTGTAGAAGTAGGGAGATTCTTGTTCCATTGTATAAGGCTTTGATAAGGCCACACATGGACTATTGTGCCCAGATTTGGTCACTGGGTTTTCAGAAGGATGTGTTGAAAAGGGTCCAAAGGTAAGTGACTAATGTAGTTTCTGACCTCTGGAATGTTGAGTATGGGGAAAGATTGAGAAGATGTAATCTGCAGAGTCTGGTGGAGAGAGGGAAGAGGGGAGATATGAATAGAGACCTACAAGTTGGTAAGGGGTTGTTATAAGATCAATGGTGGAGAAGTTCTACAGAGAATAGTGGGAGATCAGGGGAAAACCAGAGTTCATCCCTGGAAACTGTATAAAGAGGGTGTGAGTAAGGGAGTGAGAGGCAGGTTTTTTTCGTGCAGAGTTGTGAATAATTGGAATGCCTTGCCTGAGAGTTTGGTATCTGCAAGGAGTTTGAGTGTGTTTAAGACAAGATATGATGAGATGTATGTGTGATAAAAGGACCTCCCAGATGAGTCTTTGACTCCATGAGGTCTTGGGGTAATAATAATCCTACTGCCTTCTTTCAGGAAACCCTGTGTTGTAGGTGTCATGTTGATGAGACTTTTATTCTTAGACTGCATGTCCCTGCTCAGTAAGTTTCTTACAAGTTACATCATGAAAGACACTATCAAAAATAACAGTGACATCACTGATCACCTCTTTTTATCAGAACAGTCTTCGCCACATCATTTTTCCTAAGAATTATGACTTCAATCACCTCAAGAAACGTCAACACATTTTTTCTTTCTCCCTGACCACTTACACCACAATGTTGCAATAAGGGTTTTGTAGCTTCTCATTTATGGGGTTGATATTTAAAAAAAAAAACATATTACCATTGTATCTTAAATGTGTTAAATACATTTTTGACTAAGTTAAAACAGTGATATTTAAATAACATGGGAGAATAGTATTTAAATTATATTTAGGCATTACATACTTTCAGGTAGAGCCTCCATAGCTCATTTGGTATAGACAAAGGCCTCTGGTTAGAAAGACATGGGTTCAAGTCTTGTCATCTGGTCTCTTTCGACAAAAGGTGAGTTAGCCAGTCTCATATGGAGGTAGGGACGTTTTTTCACCCAGAAACTCGGGTTTTCTTTCCCCCAGCAAACCTTGTTACGGTTAAGAAATTCTTGGATTTCTTAACTGTAATACGAGGATAAGGCAGTTTCTCCTATGCCTCTAAGTAATCTTCTCTGTAAATTGCATGTGTTCTGCTGACCGGTTTGCCTATTCTGGGAGATTAAAAACCTGAATTTCTGGGAGAAAAAAACCTCTCCACCTCCATATGAGACCGCTAACTCACCTTTAGTCGAAAGAGACCATATAATGGTTCCTCATTGTCAAGGACAGGAATCGAACTGAGGTCTTTCAGACCAAAGGGCTTCGTCTATACCAAATGAGCTATGGAGGCTAATAAGATACTTTCGAACCTCACAATCTACGATTGACCTAGATTCTGATCCTATTCAGAATCAGAGAAGCCTTTATAGGGTGTTTTCACAACAAATGAAAATTAATTATCTGATCACATACAAAAATGGAAGTTTTTTTGTTTGTTTTTTCATTCTGCAAAAAGTTTTTTTTTTTCATTCTTGGATTTTTTTTTTCAGCAAAACAGACAAACTTTGTTATAGTATAATATGTAGACAAGTGAACTGACTGATATAGTGGTAATTAGGTTTATATGAATTCAATTACTTAGCAGCTACTTGTGCTTATTTATGTTTTAATGCTTCATCAGCCATATTCTGCCTACTGCCTCCAAAATCCTCCACTCAATGACACTGAGTTCCAGTCATGTCTTTAATTTCATCCTTCCGCCATCAATTTGGTCTTCCTATAGCTCTCTTTACTTCTCTGGGATACCATTCAGATGTCCATTTTGTCCATTTCTGAGTGTTACTTCTTGCAATACGACCTGTCCCATTGCCACTTGAATCTTTTACTGTTACAATGTCGCTCATCGTGGTCTGAGCTCCGACCCAAGTATTGTGCGTTATATTATTATTATTATTATTACTCAAGACCCCATGGCATCAAAAACTCATCTAGGAGGTCCTATTATCATACACACAGCTCATCATACTGTGCTTGAAACACACTCAAATTCTCTGCAGCCACCACACTCTCAGGCATGGCATTACAATCATTCACAAATCTGCATGAAAAAAAACCTGCTTCTCACTCCCCTACTCACACCCTCTTTATACAGTTTCCAGGGATGATCTCTGGTTCTCCCCTGTTCTTCCACTATTTTCTGTAGAACCTCTCCAGCATTGATCTTATAACAACCCTTTACTAACTTGTAGGTCTCTATCATATCTCTCCTCTTCCTCCTGTCCACCAGATTCTGCAAGTAGCATCTTCTCAATCTTTCCTCATACTCGATATTCCAGAGGTTAGGAACTACCTTAGTCAGTTGCCTCGGACCCTTTCCAACATCTCTTCATCCTTCTGAAAACCAGGTGACCAAATCTCGGCACAATAGTCCATGTATGGCCTAATCAAAGCCTTATACAATGGAACAAGAATCTCCTTACTTCCACAAGTCAGTGTCCTCTGCATCATTCCTAGAAGCCTTTGTGTTGTCTTCACAATTTTGGCTATGTGTCCCCTAAATTTCAAATCTTTATCCACTATCACCCCCAGATCTCTTATTTCTTCCACCTCTGACAATATATCCTCACCAAGCAAAAATTCTGCATCACATTTTTGTTTTCCAAATTTTAAAACCTTACATTTTGTAACATTGAGCTCGCATTCTCATTCCCAATCACTCAATTTATTCACGTCTTCTTGTAAGGCCACAATATCTTCTCTACTCTTCATGGTTTGTCCTAACTTTGCATCGTCTGCAAACAACTGAATATCTCCATCCAAATCTTCACCAATATCATTAACATACAAGTTATTATTATGTGTCACCTCCAGGGAGTCCAAAGCCTCATCGAAGAAACTGCATCGAATGACATCCCATCCATCTACTAACTGTGCTCAAACTTACTTAACTTTTTGCATGAGCCATTAGTATAAGAGGTTCTACCAATCGATCAACCTTTGCTAAACAGCAATAGCCCTAAAACAGACCCCTGAGGCACACCACTAGTAACTTTTTTCTTCGTGGATATCGCTCCCACATACACAATTTGTTGATACCTATCAGATAGCCAGTCTCCAATCCAATGCACCAATCTAATATCCAACCCCATCCACTCTAGTCTGAATATCAACTTATCATGCAGTAATCTATCAAAAGCCTTTGCAAAATCTAAGTATATTGCTGTATATCCTTCTCTTCTGTCCATGGAAGCAGTCACCTTAATGTAATAAGTAAGTAAATTACTAAAACATGACTTCCTTTTAGCAAATCCATGCTGTCCATCAAAGATGATACCATTGTTGTCAACTCAATTTCTGGATCCTAGTTCTCACAAGCTTCTCCAACAACTTAACTACAACACATGACACACAGATAGGCCTATAGTTTGATGCTGAATTTTTATCACCTCCTTTATGAAGTAGCACAATCTTATGAAGTATCTTGGTATTACCATTCTGCCTAGAATGGTAATACTAAGTATTATTCTTTCCATTTTCTGTAATAATCTTCAACTTGGTCAGTTTATTAGTCAAAGTTAATATTTCAGTTCCATATATTATGACTGGATGTGTACAACTATCGAATATTTTTCTTTTAAGGCAGATTTATTTCCTTTGATTGCTTCATGGTGTTTTCCAAAGGTTATCAAACCATGTTGATTTCTACATATAATTTCTTTTTTATTCTCTCTCTTCCTGGTGTTTCATTTGTACTGGCTTCTTGGTAATGTATTTTATTATACATTATTTTTGTTATATCTTTGTTTATATTTAATCTTTTCTTTTTCACTATCTGCATTCAATTCGTTGATCATTTGTTGAAATTCTGGAGAATTTTCTTAAAAAACAGCAAATCATAGGTGATTTAGTTCTTTCTCATTTACCATAAATCCTATATTTTTCCAATAAGGTTTTTTAAAAATTTCTTCTAGGGCTGCTGTAAATAATTTAGGTGAAATGGCATCTCATTGTCCCTCTTTTTTTATAGGAAATTTCATATCTGCTAGTGAGATGCAGTTGAATTTACTTAGACATATATATATATATTGACACTCAGGGTAGCCCCTGAGTGTCAAGTCTTCAAAAGGGGATGGGGGGCTCTGCCTCCCTGCCTTCTTACATTCTAGAAAAAATTCTTCCCCATTAAACTAAGTAACAACCCTGTAGTGATGACTTAAATGTCTCGATCACTTCAACTATTCACAAGTCTATGTAAATTGCATTCTCTAAAACTTTCTTCATCTTCGCATTCCAAAAATCAATTACCACCTTAGTCAGTCTTCTCTGGACCCTTTCTAATATACTATCATCACCATGAATTTGTGCAAAATAATTCATATGAGACCTGCTCAAGGCCTTATACAATGGAACTATAACCTCTTTATTTCTGCACATCAAGGTTCTTCACATCACTGCCATAATCTGATGTGATGACATCACAAGTTGTGCTATGCAGCCCACAAATTTCAGATTGGCCTATGATTTTTAGCTATAGCCTTATCACTATCTCAGTGAAATGGAACAATTTCACCTTCTTTCCACTCCCTTGAGACCTGTGCTATTCCAAGACTTATTAAACAGGTGTGACAAGGCTACTGCCAACTTCCTGGAACATTTCGTTAAGAAATGTAGTGATGTGTCATCAAGTCCTACTGCCTTACTGACATCAAGCTTACTAACTCCTCATATACCTCACTCATCAATAAAACATCTCCAATTTCCACTAAACTAGAGCTTCATCTGATTCCACACTGATGAGGATGAAACATCCTGATAAGCTGTTCACGAATACCTCAACTATGTCCTCTGTAGCAGTTACCATTTTACCATCTTCATCCATTAACAATATCATACCTTAATCATTCTTCCTTCTGCTTTCCACATATCGGAGAAACTCCATTATTTTTCTAGGCCTAATTTGCTATTTTCTGCAAGTACTGCAGTTTATCTTCCTTACTAAGTGAGTCAATTTTATGACATGCTCTTTGTACTCTTCATGCAATTGATTATTACCATTATTCATCTTGTGCTATCTTCACAGTACCTTCTTCTTCCAGATCTTCCAAATGAATGAAAGACGGCATTAAGTCATTTGACACTACCTTATTCAACCTTTTGGCTTTTGAAATACATTCACAAGCTGATGTTAAATACCTCTTGGTCAGTGCCCAAGCAGTGTTTATCTCCTTCCCACTTAACTCATTCCATTCTACAGCTCCAAGCTGACTCCTGCGCTTCTCATAATCACCAGCCAGCCAGATGATCACTTCGTAGCCACTCTCGTCAACTGCAGGAAATGTGATACACCACTCGCAATCACATCTTCAAATGAAATTATTAGATCTAAGACTTTGATCTTTGCATTCCCTCCCAGCTAAGATAGTTGTTTCTCAAGAACGAAAGAAATTCATTTTACTGATACCCAAAAACTCTCTCTTCATTCCAATCTATATTACCATAATTAAAATTACCCTTCCCTTGTTCACTAACCCACATGGCTTATACATGTCTTCTTCACCACCCTCAACATTCCCTGTATATAGCAACATCCGATTAAATATCTCCACTTCACACCATACAGCCTCAGAACCATTACAACTATTTTTGGAAACTCTTGCAGCTCCTCTTTATGCGGACATAATTCCCCTACTATTATCAGCAACAACCCCCCCTGTCCCCATCCCTTCTGGTGTACTCTATCCTCAAAAAAACATCATACCCTTCCATTCCTATTCCCATCAGGATATCACCAAATCTTCTTTTCCTTCAATATCAGCTCAATTTCAGAAGAAAAAAAAATTGCATGATGTCAGACATGAAGGGTAAGGAAAGTGCTGAACAGTCATGGTTTTTTGCTAAAAATTTGTGCAAAGAAACAGCATTTATCAATCCAGAAACAGTCCATTTATCAACCCATTGTTGACAGAAGTAGTCAAAATACATGTCACAGATATCTCATTCAACTGCTATGTCAAAAATTGTTCATGCTATCTGTCTGCCTGTTCCAGCCAGAAGTTTTGGAACACCAAGAAGTTGATCAACTCCTTCATCTGAAATGAGAATCACAAGGCAGTCAATGATTTATTTCCATGAAATTTCCTTCAGCATTTTATCATCTCAGTGAATGGAGAAAAGGACATCTGGTTTAAATTTTTCTTTTAGGCTTTCAACAATTTTCTTTCTACTATCCAAACCAAACTTCCACCAAACTATCATCAACAATAATTTTTCTTCTGCATTGATCCTGAAGTTGATGCCTTGGCATGTTCATTACAAAAATAATTTCCCTCACTTTCGGATTATGAAGACATTAAAATGGACTGTTGAAAGTGGTTAATCTTCTTCATTTTCTCTTTCCCTTCACTTCTCTTTCCAAAATTTCTTCTTGCTTCTCTGCTGCAGTTTCTTCCTTTGCAAGTGTCTTGTCTATACCATTTTCCCTCTGTAACCTTTTTCTCTCTGTGCCAATAGGAATTCCTTGTCTTTTGGAATTTTTATCATGTCCAAGGCACTGGAATGGGTTATATCAAAGAGATCTTTGAGACTTTCTTTCCACCCATTTTCCTTTTCATTAACACCTCTGAATACTTCACCCCGTTCTTGCTTTTCCAAGATTTTTGCATTTCTAAATATGCTTTCGATTTCTTCCATGACATGCTATTTCAACTTTGTAGGTATTCTTGCTGTTTCCCAGGCTGCCTCCATTGTTCTTTAATTGCTTCTTTGTAGTGAAAAAACAATGCTATGACTTCTTTTGTGGAATAAGGTTTTGAGTGAGACAATGTGGCTGACATCTGTCCAACAAGCCACATTTCCATTGTCATCTGGGTAGCAATGCAGCTCACCAATGCACTTGCCATTTTTATCACATAAGTGATAAAAACGGCAAGTGCTAATAGTCTTCAGTGATAACTGAAGACTATCAGCACTTGTGATAACTGACAACTATTAGACAACACTCTGTTATGATTATGCAAATATGTGTAGAGAAAAGAAGATTGAAAATTCAAGAGTGGATGTTAATATATTTAAGTTGAATATGCACGTTGTAGTTTGCTTATTATGGTATTTCAATATGCAAATTGCAATTTTAACATCGTTTCTGTATAAGGGATGTATGCAAGGGACTGAAAGACAGGTTTTTGCATGGAATGTTGTGAATGATTGGAATACATTGCCTGAATGCACGCCAGTGTATCAATTTAAATAGTAGGTGACCAAATCTACACAGCACTCCATGTGGCAATCAGAGCATAACCATCATCATCATAGTTATGCTCTGACATGTATCCTGAACTACATGATTAAGTTTACATTATTATTCTTAATCTCCCATCCATAATTTCCTCCAAATTAGTTTATTACTTTTCAGCAATCCAATATTGCCATATCTAACAATTCGTGCTTCTAAGGTACTTTTGAGTGAATCAATTCACCTAGGCCTTGGTCTTCCTCTAGGTATCCTTTTTGCCATCTTGTCTTCAAATACCTTATTTTGCTAACCTCTCCTCTCCATTCTGTTAAATGACCATACCGCCTTAGATTAGCAGAGCTAATCTAAGGTGGTATGGTAATTCTTGAATGTGTGAATGTGTAAGGTGGCATACACATTCTTGAATGTTAATAATGCGAAGTTCCTTTCTAATATTTTCATTTTAAATATGATTTTACCATTGATGCTATCTGTTCACTTCCCCTAATTTTTCTCAGAACCCTCATAACTGTGATCTCTAGTCTTAGATCAAGAGTTTCATTTCTAACCCAACTCTCAGATGCATTACTTAAAACTGGTTTGAACACTGTCTTGTATACTGCTAGTTTGGTGTTTCAGCTAATTACTCTCTCATCCATATAAATTTATTCAGCTGGCTACCCACCATATCAGCTTTGCTTATTCTGTTATCTATTTCCAGATTTAACCTGCCATCTTCACTAGAAACTGTGCTGAAATAGCTAAAATATTTTACTTGTTCTATAGAATCTCCATTCAGAATGCAGCTGAAGTTCACTAGACTCCAGCCTATTTTCATAGTTTGGTCTTTTTATTGCTGATTTTCATACCAAATTTATTACAGCTGTTATTCAACTGTTATTCAATTAGAGAATCTTGGAGACTTGCACTAGTAGTTTCGATGAATTGCCTTTCAATAAATTGTATTTTCGATTAATTGCTGATCGATGGATTGTTTTTTCGAAGAACTATCTTTTGATTAATTGTTTTTTCGATTAATTGCCTTTCAGTAATTTGTAATTCAATAAATTGTCTTTCAATATAATGTTTTCATTGAATTTTCTAGATAGCTCCACATCTACAAAACTTAAGTACAGATCCTTGTCACATTCCAATAAGTGAAAAATAGGTGACTTTTCACTGTTCAGTGAGATTTCCTGACTTCATCCTGAAGCCTGAAGTCAGGAAATCTCATCATCCTGAAGCAACAGTTGGCATCAGGACCAACTTCCATCACAGTTGATCCTGAAAGTGTGAGAGTCTACTCTCAGTTATTGGGCTTTGACCCTTAAGCGACCCTGCAAACTTATGTTTACACTGAAAAAATCTAAGTTTCTGAAAGTAATGGCAATTGCTGGCCTGGTCAAACAACTGGTTAGTTTATCTGCCTTCCAACTAACTGGCTGCAGGTCTGAATCCTAGCACAGACATGAATGTTGAATGACTGTCATTAAATGGGAAATGAATTTCACCATCCAATCTAAGACAACAACTCCATTTAGTGAATACCTGAAGTAGCTTGAAAAAATTTCTATGTTTGGTCTCTATAAAATGGTTTCTGGATTATGTATAAAATAAATAAAAAATCTAAAATTTGTATAAATTAATAAAACAGAAAAAATCCTTAGCTCACTCGCAGTACTAATATACCATAGAACCTTTTGTGAATAAGAGCCATATATATATATGAATATAAAAAAAAAATAAAAAGATTATAATCCACATTGCCCTTTTCATCACCATCATCATCAAATTCCTAATATATATACCCTCAAGGGATGCACAAGATATGGCAGTACTATATGAAAAATTACATCATTACTAACTTCCTATCTACAATTTTCCTCCAAATCAGTCTATTACCTGTCAAGACTCTAACATTATCAGATCTTATATTTCTATCTTCTAAGGCACTTTTCACTGTATATCAATCCATACATCTTGGTCTTACTCTGGGTCTTTTTCCTGCCAACCTGGCAGAGAACACTTGTTTTGCTAGCACTTTTCATTTGTTTTTAAATGGCAGTTGCTTATATATATATATCCCATCTATCCCAATGGCTTTAACAGGCCTTTAAGGCCCACAACCTTCCAAGCATGCATGGATTTCGTAACCGAAATACGAGGATAGAATGGTCACTCCTATGCCTCAAGGTATTCCTGGCTGTATCCCTGTGTGTTCACGGGGCCGGTTTGCCTGCTTGTGGGATGAAAAACCCCAGATAAACTGGCAGAAAAAACCCTACTGCCCGTGCCCAAGACCGGCTAACTTGGCTATGGCTGAGGAAGATCCTTCAGCTCCTCACGTCTCCGACGGGAATCGAACCTAGGACACTCCTTCCCCAGGCATATGGTTGCGAAGCGCAAAGCCACTAGGCTAACTGCGCGATATATATATATATATATAAAATAAAAATAATCTATTTGATACTTTTCATTTTTTTTTAATAACAGTTGCTTATAGCTCATCAATGCATCATAAATTCTGCCACAATATTGAAGATTTTCATATCAAACTTTTTATAGCACCTATTTCATTTCCAGTAGAGTCCTGACTATTATTCTATTTCGGTGTATAATATAATCTGCATAAACACAGAGCTGACAGAATATTTTCAATTCTAATAACAGGCTTTATTCCATTATAATTATTTTTATTTAACTGGTAATTAATTTACGGAATTAACAACGCATATGAAGTATATTAATTAAAGATACTTTAATGAATCACTTCTATATTTCGGCAATGTCACATTGCCATATTCAGGAACATAAAGATATGGTATGTGCACTAAGGAACTAACAAAGCAAATGAGGAAGAAAGTAAGAAACTACTTTTGTTCCTAAAGTCCTAATGGTGCCCTCTTGCGGGCTAATTTGGTAGTCTTGGCAGTTGAGCTGAAGTTCTCATAATGAAAGTCTCCCAAATTTGGGGCAGTTTCATGCATCCAAATTTGTTGAGGTTAGGAACGTTTTTTAGAGCTGCTGAAGATTCTTTGAATAATCTTTCGTATTTAAACTTGCTGCGATGGATTATTTTTGTTTTCTTCCAACGAATTGCCACCACATCGCCAACAACGTGAGACTGGATGTAGTCGGTGTTCTCACTAAAGCCTCCGAAATTCAACTTATCCAAAAATGAATATACAGCCCTACAAGAATTAAAAAACAACAAAAAAATAGTAATCACCAAAGCTGATAAGGGAAGCGCCACTGTGGTACTCAATCAAAAAGACTACAAAGGTAAGCTAAATTCTTTAATACGAGACCGTACTACTTACCTCCCCATTGAATATAATCCGACCAACTCTCAGATTAGAACTATCCATAGACTCCTTAAGAAGGTCACTTCTTGGCCTGTGAAAGTCACCAACAAACTTAAACCTTATAACTCTAGACCCCCCCGATTATATGGACTCCCAAAAATACACAAACAAAATGTGCCATTGCGTCCCATAGTGGATGGCATTGATTCCCCCACATATAAATTAGCCAAACATTTAGCCAAAACGCTCACACATACACTGGCAACACACCATCACACATAAAAAACTCAGCCCACTTTAAAGCCAGTATAGAAAACCTCACACTCCAACACACTGACATAATGGTCAGTTTTGACGTCTCCTCCCTATTCACTAATGTCCCACTCAAAGAAACCCTTGAGCTCATCCAAGCCAAGTTTCCTCCCGATATCTCAGCCCTATTTCAGTTCACAATGAACTCAGGCTATTTCGTTTGGCAAGGAAAGTTCTACAAACAGATAGAGGGGACAGCCATGGGTTCACCACTTTCCCCACCCTTGGCCAATTTCTTTATGGAGACATTTGAAGAGAAAGCCTTAAACTCCGCCCCACAAAAACCCACTATTTGGCTTCGTTATGTAGATGATGTGTTTGCTATTTGGCCACATGGCTCAGACACACTCCACTCTTTCCTAACACACTTAAACAACCAACATCCCAGAATCCAGTTCACCTTAGAAAAAGAGGAAAACAACACCATCCCCTTCCTAGACACTTTAATCACCCGCCAGCTTGATGGATCTTTGGTTTTCTCTGTTTACAGAAAACCCACCCACACTGGCAGATACATTCACCAGCAATCCCACCACCCCCTCTCACAACAATATGAGGTGATAAAAACACTATATAACAGGGCAAAATTAATCTGCTCAGATGACAAGGCCCTGACTATGGAACTAAACCACATCCTCAACACTTTCTTAGCCAATGGCTATAACCCCAAAAAAATCCAAAAAATACTAAAACCTATAAACCACAACCCCCCTCCCCCCCTCCACAATAAAGACTACACCAAGTCTATCACTATCCCCTACATCCAGAGCACCTATGAAAAAATAACTAATATCCTCAAAAAATATGACCTTACTTCCTGTTACAGACCATATAAAAAGTTGGCATCCCTTATCCGCTCTACCAAAGACCAACCACTTCCCCTAGACCTACCTGGTGTATACCAGGTCCCTTGCAGCTGCAAATTGTCCTACTTTGGCCAAACAGGCAGAACAACAAATATCAGGATTTCATAACACCAAGACTACATCCGGTTTCACCAGTACAGCCGCTCTGGGTTGGCAGACCATGCCTTAGATACCCATCATAAAATTCGTTGGAAGAAAACAAAAATAATCCATCGCAGCAAGTTTAAATACGAAAGATTATTCAAAGAATCTTCAGCAGCTCTAAAAAACGTTCCTAACCTCAACAAATTTGGATGCATGAAACTGCCCCAAATTTGGGAAACTTTCATTATGAGAACTTCAGCCCAACTGCCAAGACTACCAAATTAGCCCGCAAGAGGGCACCATTAGGACTTTAGGAACAAAAGTAGTTTCTTACTTTCTTCCTCATTTGCTTTGTTAGTTCCTTAGTGCACATACCATATCTTTATGTTCCCGAAGATGGCAATGTGACATTGCCGAAATATAGAAGTGATTCATTAAAGTATCTTTAATTAATATACTTCATATGCGTTGTTAATTCCGTAAATTAATTACCAGTTATGTCTAACCAACGTATAAGTCTTACTACTAGAATTATTTTTATTATTATTATTATTGTAAGGGCACCTCCACGTAGACCCAAACTATCCACACAATCTATCATACCTCTCCTTGAAACCATTAACAGACAAAGCACTCACAAATGACTCTGGCAACTCATTCCACTCATTCACAACTTTCTAAGCAAAACATCTAGTCCTCATACCCCTACTAACCACACCTTTATTCATCTTCCAGGGATGACCTCTTGTTCTTTACCCTCTAGTCAACTGCTGAAACATTTCCCCTACATCAATCCTATACAACCCTTAAAGTAACTTAATGTTTCTATCATATTTCCTCTTTTTCTCCTATCAACCGACTTCTGCAATCCATACCCCCTCAATCTATCCTCATAGGGAACATTCCACAGACCACTTACCATTTTGGTCATTCACCTCTGAATCTTCTCCACTGCTTCCTCATCCCCAAGAAACCAAGAAGACCAGACCTGAGTGCAGTAATCCAGATATGGACGTATCAAGGCCTTACAAAGAGAAAAAACTCCTTATCTGGTATCTCGCAGTACTAATATACCATAGAACCTTTTGTGAATAAGAGCCATATATATATATGTAAATAAAAAAAATTACATATATATGTATGTTCTTCAATAGACTAACTTTATGGGTTATCTTAGCAATATATCCTCTAAACTTTAACTCTCTGTTTACCACCACCCCCTAAATCTTTAGCTTCAGCTATTTCTTGGAGTACAGTTCCATCAATGTAGTACACAGCTTGTAATCTATTTATTCTAAAATGCATAACTTTACATTTCTCCACATTAAACTGCTACCCATTATCTTTTGCCCATACTGACAGTCCATTTAAATCATCCTGCATGAAAACTCTCCACATTGCCTTGATTAAATTAACTATTACTCTACCTAATTTCCCACTATCAGCAAACAACTGAATATTTCCTTTCAGGTTATTTCCTATATCATTTATGTACAAATTAAACAGTAGTGGTCCAGCACTGAACCTTGCAGCACACCACTAGTCACCTTACTACTTTTTACTCCTTCATAAAGTGATCCACATAGATGATGAATCATAGTGAGATAGTATTAACATGCACCTTACTTCTCTAGCATATTCAGGTACTACTAAAATCAAGTACCAAAAATATCAAGTGTTCTTCATAAAACTCAGCTATTCAGTATAGAAATAAAAAACAACATATATGGAATGTTTCAACGTTTTTCCTTGAAAACTGTCAGTTCCACACAAACAAAGAATAGCTTTTCATATACTTTATTCACTCAAGATATATAAAGTTACATTGAAGATATATAAAGTTCTCAATAGGAACTTGAACAAATAAGTAAATTACAAAAGACAGCCATTCATTTCTTATTTCTTAAAGGAAATTATTTCCAACTCTCCCTTATATTCTTCTATCCAATTATAAAAAGGTTAAGAAAACTTCTAATCATTCCTCTAAGAATAAATCAAGTTTTTTTTTTTTTTTTTTTTTTTTTTTTTTAATGTTGGGCCCATATATATATATAGGAGGTTGGCTGGTCAACCTATAGTACGTTAGTACTGTATATGTGTGATGGGTTGTGAAAGGAGAAATTTGTTTACATTTGATTTGAAAGCCTGGATATTGTATTCCTTGGGAAATACATCGGGGGAAGACTGTTCCACAGTGCTGCAGTAGCAGGGATGAATGAGGAGGAGAAGAAATTGTTCTGTGGGTTTTGAGGTGTACTGTAAAAGGATGTTGGGTGGCAGATGTACATGTTCCAATGGGCTTAGTACAGAGTGGGGGAATTATTGATTCTGTTTCAGATGAACCTTTCCCGTGAAAATATTTATAGAATATACAGATTGCAGAGACCAAGCATCTATGTGAAAGTGGGGGGAACGAGTTGGTGAGGGATGGGTCATTTATTAGTCTAACTGCTCTCCTCTGTATTGAGTCAAGCATTTTGAGGGAGCTTTTTGAAGACCCACTCCAGATATGAGAGCAGTATTCGAGAGCTGGGCGGATTTGTGACTTGTATAGTGTTAACAGCTGTTTAGAGATGAAGTAGCATCTTGAGCGAAAGAGAAAAACCTAGTTTTTTGGATGCTGAGGATGCAATGGTTGTGATGTGTTAAGTGTTATCGAAAACAATGCTGGGGGAAAATGGTTCTTTTTTTGTGAGAAATAAGACAGAACTGGGTTTTACTTGCGTTGAAGTTGACAAGGTTGTCTGAGCCCCATCGGAGGATGGCTTGGAGGTTGGAATTAAGGGCAGTGGTGGTTGATGTTCTGTGGGTTGAAGTGAGTTGTGTAGGGTAGGATTTGTCAAATGAAAGGGAGAAATGTAGTGTGCTGTCATCTGCAAAACTGTGTATTCGGTTAGAGGTCAACTGAAGTAGGTCATTGATATATAGAAGGAAAAAGGTCGGTGAGAGAATTGAGCCTTGAGGGACCCCGGCATTAGCTGGATGGTGAGAGGATAGGGAGCCATCTACTATCACACATAGTGTGCGTCCAGACAAGAAGCTGGCAATCCATCTGCAGAAGTCCTGAGGCAGTCCAAATGATGGGAGTTTGCTTAGTAAGCCTTTGTGCCAGACTCGGTCAAAGGCTTTGGAGATATCAAGTGCAACTACTTGGGATTCGCTGAATTTCTCCATAGCGTTTGTCCAGTGATGGGTGATATATGAGAGTAGATCTCCTGTTGAATGGCTTTGGCAGAATCTGTACTGGTGGTCGCTTAATAGCCAGGTACCGTCAAGGTAGATTAGGATTTGAGAGTTGATGATTTTCTCCATTATTTTAGATAGGACTGAAGTGAGTGAGATAGGGCGGTAGATAGGCATTCCTAAAAAGGGTGATTTGTCACCCTTTTTAGGAATGGGTTGAATATAGGCCAATTTCCAGGATTTAGGATATATACCGGGGAGTAAGAGAGTGTGTACAGGTGACATAGGATAGGAGTCAGTTCAGATGCACAGACCTTCAGGATAATTGGAGGAATTCCGTCTGGGCCAGGAGACTTTTTTTGTCTAATTTAGACAGCAGGTTTGTGACATCGTTCAAGATAAGATGCATGAGGAGTGTTTGCCAGGAGGAAAGATAGAAAGTGTGGCTTTGGCAGTTAAGAGAGGTGAAAGCGTGGATGAGATGATTGTGATTGTGGGAACAAATGACTTGATTGGTGGTATAAATAGAGCAGCAAGAGATATGAGATTCTTGCTTGAGATGGTACGAAAGAAGACAAAGAGAGGAAAGATAGTGTGTGTTGCCTAGGTATGATAATGATGAGCTGAGCAGAAGAGCAGTGATATTGACTGACATAATAGTGAGAATGTGTCAGAAGAGAGGGTTGGAATATGTGGATGCTTGGAGTGCATTTGAGGGCAGAGAGAATTGTATGTGAGAGACTGCTTGCATTTGAATGAGGGAGGACATAGGCATCTGGAGAGATTGCTGTTCTGAACAAGTCAGTGTGTCCCTGTGTGGATGGTAGCAGGGGCGGGAATGGGTACTTGGGAGAAGGGGGAAAACATCAGGTAACGGTGAGCCCAGTGGAGTCAAGAGGGGATAATGCTGGGTATAAAATCAATGGCATTTCATGCTTTATACTAATGCCAGGAGTATTCGGAATAAGGGAGAGGAATTGATGGCACTGATAGCATCAGCCTGGCCAAAGATTATTTGGATCACCAAGATATGGTTGACAGAAGAGGATATAATAACAGGAATGGAAGTAGCTGGGTACAGTATTTTTCGGCAGGATAGGAAGTGAAAGCGTGGTAGTGGAGTACTGCGTATGATAAGTGACGATGTATGCCTACCTTCTGAGAGTGGAGGCTTTGGAAAGCTGTGATACTAATGATTCTGAAAGCATATGGTGTGAGGTGGAGGTGAGCCAGACAGGATACTTAGTGGGGTGTTGTTACAGACCAAGGAGCACAGAGGGTGAGGACCACGAGATGTTGAGACAGTTGAGTGTGGCAAGTGCAAGAAGAATGATTGTTATGGGAGATTTTAATTACAGCAGTATAAATTGGGGAGAGGAAGATGCCATGTAGCAAATAAGGGAATGGAATTTCTAGAATTCTTGCAGGACAAATGTCTTGGGCAACATGTAATAGAGGGAACAAGAGGTTCAAGAGTTTTGGATTTGGTTATAGCATCAGAAGAGTTCATAATAACTGAGATGACATCTCTCCCACCAGTTGGAGAGAGTGACAATATGGTTTTGACTTGGAAAATGAATAGACATGCAGGAGTATAAAAGAGACGGGAACACATGTGGAATTATAAAGTAGGTGATTATAATAGTCTTAGACATCAACTAGGGGAAGTTTTGTTAAGGGAGGAATTGGAAGGCTGGGATATCATTTGTGCTTGGGAAATTGTGAAGGAATATTTGTTAGCAGCAATGGTAAGCTGTATTCCACGAGTGAAGAAGAGGACACAATTCGGAGTAAAGTGGATGACAAACAATATTAAACAGAAACTGCATGCGAAAAAGAGGCTATGGAAGAGATATAAGGAGGCAGGTGAAGAGAAGATGCATGAAGAATATAAGCGACAGGCCAGGAAAGGGTGAGTAGTATGGTAAGGAAGGCAAAACTGGAATATGAAAAAAGATTGGCTCTTAGATACAAGGAAAATCGTAGGGAATTTTTTTAGCTATGTAGCCAGTAGGAGGAGAAATGACTGTGGAAGAATGATATTGTGGGATAAAAATGGGAATAGAGTGACTGATGCGGAGGACATAGTGGAATTGTTCAATGAACACTTTATTGGAGTATTTCATCCTGGAGGAATCAATTTTAATACCAGAGGGATAGGACAGGTTCGAGGTTTAGAGGGCAGGAGGAGAGCGTGTTCCAAATACTGAGTACTCTGGATGTTCGTAAAGCGGTGAGACTGGATGGTATTTCACAACGAGTTTTGAGAGAATGCGCTAAGGAACTGACAGTGCCTTTGACTTGTCTTTTCAATGAAAGTCTGGCTGCAGGAAAGGTGCCCATGGAATGGAAGGAAGGTAAGATAGTGTCATTGCATAAGGGCGGTAGCAGACTAGAAGTGTCTAATTATAGGCTAGTTTGTGTGTCATCAGTAGTTAATAAGATCTTGGAGAAAGTAGTGAGGGACCGTATACAGCATTGGGCAGATGAGGATAATGTTATCTGTGAGAGTCAACATGGATTTGTGAAGGGGCGCTCTTGTTTAGCAATATGCTAGCCTTTTATGATAAAGTTACAAGAGCATTAGATGAGGGAAGGGCATATACTGCCATTTTCCTAGACTTAGCAAAGGCATTTGACAGGGTGGTGCCACATGATAAGCTGATATTCAAGTTGCAGCACATGGGTCTGGATGTCAGATTAGTCAACTGGATTCAGGATTGGCTGTCTGATAGGTATCAGAGAGTTGTGTATGGTGGAGCAGTATCAAAGAGGCAGAAGGTTACATGTGGTGTTCCACAGGTCTCAGGGCTGGGACCTATATTGTTTAACCTTTATATCAATGACATTGTCCGTGGATTGCAAGGGGATATTCAGTTGTTTGTAGATGATGCGAAGTTGGGAAGAGTTATTAGTAATAGTGCAGATGTGGTAGCCCTGCAAGAGGATTTGAATAAGCTAGACAGGGGGCAAATGAATGGGGTTTCAGTTTAATGCAGCAAAATGTAAGGTCTTGAGGTTTGGGAAACATTGATGGGACGCTGCATACTCTATGGGAGGAGTTAAACTGGAGGAAGTAGGGGAGACAAGAGATCTGGGGTTGATGATTGATAGACAACTGAAATTTAGGGGACATATTGCAAAGGTAGTGAAGGTAACACAGAGGATTGCTGCAATAATGAGAAGGACACTGACTGCAGAGATAAAATGTTTATCATTCTGTTGTATAAGACTCTGATCAGACCACACTTAGACTATTGTTCTCAGATCTGGTCCATAGGATTTGAAGGGGATAAATTAACTGTGGAAAGGATACAAAGGCAGATAACAAAGATGGTGTCAGGACTGTACAATGTTAGTTATGAGGATCGGCTGAGAGAGTGTGGACTGCAGAGTTTGGTGGATAGAAGGAGAGGCGATATGATAGAGACTTTTAAACTGTTGAAAGGTGGTTACAGGGTTGACACTGGGAGTTCCTTCACTTGGTTGAACAGCAGGCCTGGAAGTTACGAAAGGAAACTGTGAGAAAGAGGGTGAGGAGTGGTTTCTTTGCATGGAGGGTGGTTGAACCATGGAATGCATTGCCTGATAGAGTGGTGAGATCAAGAACAGTCAATGCGTTTAAGGAGTGGTATGATAGACTTTGTGTTTCCTAGGAGAGACCTCCCTCGATGAGTCTTGATAGACTTGTGTTTCTTAGAAAGGACCTCTCACGATGTGTCCTCTGACTCCATGGAGGCCTGAAGACTAATAACAATAATAATGTCTTTTTGGTAAAAGGATATAGGGGGCATTTTATGTTGGATAGTTTTAATGACTGGAGGACATTTGCCATTGTCAGTTATGTGTGCATTGGAGGCAAAATGTGATGCCAGGAGGATAGCTTTTTCTATGAGTGATTTTGCAAATGAGCCATCTGGGTATGATAGAGGTGGGAATAGTGTAGGGAAAAAGTTATGGCCAACTGCCTTGGCAAGGGACCAAAAGGCATGGCTGCTGTTTGGATAGGCTGTAAGCTTCCTGTTTTTTGCTCATTCAAAATCTGTTTTAAAAGTATTGATAGTTTTCTTGCATTTGTTTCGGGCTTCAGCATAGGCATTGAATGAGGATGGGGTTCTTGATTTCAGCCAGTTGTGGTCTGCCTGATTTTTCATTTGTACAGCCTTGGCACATTTTTTGGAGAACCAGGGTATAATGAGGGGACGGCAGGTATGAATAGTGTGGGGAATATATGCTTTCATGCCAGCGAGGATCACTTTGGTGATGTGTTCGGTGCATATGTCTGGAATGGAAGACCGGAAACAATAGTCTAACCATGGGAATGAAGCATAGTAGTCTCGGAGACTGTCCAATTTGGCACTATTATAATGCCAAACTACTCTTGTGTGGGAGTAACTGTGTGTAGGCATAGTTGCATGGGGGAGGAGATAAGCACTAAGTTGTGGTCAGAATTACCCAGGGGGGGGCTTATTACATTCACTGCATATTTGGACGGGTCATTAGTAAGGAAGAGATTTGGGTATTTGGGGAGTAGTTTGGATTATCTGGTATTCTGGTCAGTTTTTTAACAATTTGCGTGAGGTCATTAGTGACTGTAAATGTTTCAGCATCTCTGCCTGCAGGATCTGTATGACTGGAAGAGGAAAGCCAACTAGTGTTATGGATGTTGAAATCACCCAGGAGGATGATTTCACTGTTTGGGGAGTGGGATTGGAGAAAATCAACTTTTAAGGAGAGGAAATGAAAGAGCTCTGAGTGATTGGTGGTATTAGGAGAGTGATAGAGACAGCAGATGAATTTGACTGAGTGGGGAAGGGATATCTTTAGCCAAAGAAGGTCGAAATCGGGCGATTCCAAGTAAGTTGTTCTCTAGCAGGGTATGTCAGAGCGGATATATGCACAGACGCCACCCTTGGGTCGAAAGGAGTTAAATAGTGTATAGTTAGGAAGGTTGAGATGAATAGTGCTGTAGGGAGGTGAGATTTGAGTTCCGGTTAAAAAGAGTAGGTGGGGTTTGGTAGACTGCAGGTGGTAGTGGATGCTGTTGAGGTTAGGGTTGAGGCCACAGATGTTGGTGAAGTGGATATGCAAGATTCTGTGAGGCATGAATTTGACCCCCCCCCCAAGGGTTCTGCACGTTTCCTATGCAGTGCCTGCATGCTGGTGTTCTTGGTGGCTACTGGCGTCACTTGATTTTGGTACTAGTTTGGATTGTTTGTAGTCTATTACCCAACTGTTGTCTCCATTTTGGTGTTTTTCTTCTAGTTGTTTTCGGAGTTGGTGTCTTTGTTCTCTCTGGACAAAGGTTAAATCAGGGCGAGCACATATGAGCAACCGAGGGCAAGTGTCCTTTAACTTGTTGTTTATCGCTGTTATAAATTTGGTTGTGTTTATCGGTGAGTCGCAGGTCACTTTCATGAGACGTGGATAGTTCGTTCCGTCCTTTCTTTTGTTTATGGGTTCGATACTATGGCATTTGACGATGTTTCTGGGATCGAAATTGCATTCTCCTGCAAGTTTGATGATGTCTTCTTTTAGAGATTTACCGTTTTCTGTTGGAAAGTTAAGGATAACAGCATTGAGTTTCCTATTTTCAGCCTCAAGCGACTTGTGTACCGATGATGTGATTAGTTCACGAAGTTTGTTAGCAGGCACGGGTGCACTTGCAGTCGGGTGCTGATCGCTGAGAGTCTCGAGCTTAGTTTCCAACCTTCTGATTTTGGAGGAGAAGATATCGATCACGATATTAAGCTGCTGCTCGAGGTTTGTGACTCTTTTGCCTAGGTTTAGTATCTGTTTTACGGAAGGGAGGCACATCGTTCAGAAGTAAGGCTGATTTAGATCAGTGAAAAGCTTGTGCGCCGATTGATTTATTTTCACGCAAGAAATATGTATTCAGTTGCAGCAGAAATCACACGATATACCTTTTTTCCCTTCTTTGAATTCAGTTTCACAGCTGCGGCACTTCTTAATTTCATTCAGTTTGTTGGTGATCGGTGATGCTACACTGACGGGTCTCAAGGTAGTCTTCCATTGTTGGCTTTTGTTGCCGCCATCTTTATTTCGGACGGTAGGCACAGAGCTTTCGCGTGTCTGCTTCTTAGTTGTAAAATATAGCAAATTTACTGGACTATGGGTACTTAAGAGTTGTACTGTAGTAGTCAGCTGCTATGTACCTTCTGTTACTTTTCCATTTGCTGCTTATTTTGTACAAAAAAGATTGAATGTGCTTTAACAAGAAAGACATATTAATCAAAATGCTTGTGGAACTCAGACATTATCAGAACAAGTTTTGATACATATTACCATAGAACTCTCTCATAATATCTAGAATTCCTAAGTTCCCTAATATCAGATAGTGAAATGAGAAATCCACAGCAACAATATGAATAGGCAGAATCAGTTGCTGAAAATTGTTACATTTAGAAAGTACATCTAAGTTATTTCTGAATCCTCAAGTGAGAGACAGACAAACCTTTAGTAAATACTATTTAAAATCAGATGTTAAAAGACAAAAGTCATCACTTTATTTTAATGTTGAAATATTTTAAGCATAGAAGAGAAATGTATGTTACTAGATGTAATGTTTTGTTAATGTTGTTAACCTGAAATTATTTCTGTATGTATGTTTAAATTATAAAAAAGTATATTATACTCTCCATTGAGTCGACAAACGCATCGTGGGAGATTCATTCAATTGACAACATATTTCTCATACCAAATCTTAAAATCCTTAACACTCCTAACAACACATTCTAGTAATGTGTTCCATTTACTGAGAATTCTCCATATAAAAAATCTGCTTCTCACACACCACTTCACCACATTCTTACATAACTTCCAGGGATTGCTTCTAGTTTTCCCCCTGTTTCCTTCTACTCTTTTTATAATCCCATCTGGATTAATCTGATAAAATCCTCTCACTAACTTAAATGTCTCATCATACCACCTCTTTTCCTCCTATCCACCAAACTCTGCAATTCATATTTCTCTCCATAGCCAGCATTCCAAAGTTCTGATATTCTCTTAGTCACTTGTCTCTGGACCCTCTCAATGTTTCCTCATCACACTGAAAAGCAAAATCACAAGGTGATCAAATTTCAGCACAACAGTCCAAGGGTAGTCTAACCAGTACTTTATACAGTGGCACAACCACTTCCTTATTCCTACATGTCAGAGTACTTCTTATCACAGCATCACTAAAATGTGCATTCTTTGCAGCACTTACAATATGCCCACTAACTAAACTTCAGTCAATCATCAGTCCTAAATCTCGAATCTCATCCATGTTCCTGCAGTGCGACATCGTCAATATAGTACACAGCCTTATATTTCAGCATTCCAAAATGCAACAACTTGAATTTAGTGATATTAAAACTATAACCCCACTCCTCTGTCCTAGTCAAAAGTCTATTTAAATCTTCCTGAAGGGAATTAACATCAACAGTGCTACTTATAATTCTTCCCAACTTGGCATCATCAGCAAACAACTGAAGATCCCCAGTCAGTCCACATGATATATCATTTACAAACAAGTTAAACAGCAGGGGGTCAAAAACAGAACCCTGGGTGCACGGCACTGGTTTTGAGAGACTGCTCCATCATACACAACTTGCTGGTATCATTCAGAGAGACAATCTCTGATCTTTGTAACCAATATACTACCTATTCTATCCTTTGCAGCTTGTACCCCACTTAACACATGCTAATCTATCAAATACTTTTGCAAAGTCCAAGAATATCACTATATATCATTTTCCATTATCTAACATCTAACACACTCGTTATCTTATCATAAAATGCAAGTAAATTGCTAAATCTAGACCTATCCTTTACAAATACATGCTAACCATCATAAAGAATGGTATGTCCACCAACCTAATCTTGTATCCTATTCCTAACCAATCTCTCCAACACCTTGACTACAACTGCAGTTATACCAACTAGTCTATAATTGGAAAATTCTGTAACCCTAACCCAACCTGCACTGCAAGACTTTCAGTAAATAATCAAGTCAAAAGCATAGCTAACTGTGGTGCACATTCCTTAAGAATACATGGTGATATGTCATCCATTCCACAGCCTTATAATTATTTGTTTAGATGCTTAACCAATTTGCCTAAACATTTCACAATCAGTATTCTTGATATTCCTGGCCTATAATAGCATCCCATCAGATATACTAGCCTGTTAATATCAACTTCACACCACACAGACTCAAAATCTGTGCAAGCACTATTGTGGAAACAATTCCTCTGTGATCCTTAACAGCTCTTCCCCTCCTCTTTTCATATTTCTATTCTTCCGGAAAATTATATATCCTTCCATTTCCATTCCTGATATCACATCCTCCTCAGACAACCATATTTCACTTATTCCAATTATCTTTAGGCATACTGACTCAATCAATGCAACAAACTCATTTTTCTTGTTTCGAATACTCCTTACATTTGTGTACAATCATAACAATCCCTGTCTTTGAGGCCATTCTACCAGCACTAACATTCTGTATTCTATCTGCTATACCACACCTCTCTCTCTCTCTCTCTCTCTCTCTGGTCTGACCACTCCCATTTCCAGATCATGACTCTGATTTCCATTCCTACCTGACTCATCCTCACCTTCATACATTCCATCACCGTGTGCTACTGCAACCATATCTTCAACCTTGTATCCATCTTCCTCCTGTTGTACAATCTGTTTAGTTGTGCTATCCTATTTCACAAGTGGACTCTGATCATTTACTACATTAACTTCTTGATTCTGTGCCTTCTCAGAAAACAAGAGTTTCTAAATGCCCAACACCAAACCCTCATCAAATGCAAACTATCAACTTTATACCATTCACTAATAACTGAGAAGGGGCCTATATTAAGATATTTACATATCTTAACAATGCTCTCTCTCTGTCTCTCTCTTGAATTTGCATTAAACTATTTTGCTATAACTTCTCTATTTTTAAATGCTGACTATAAATTATTCCATATAATAATCCACTGACACCTTGCAATTGTAGCATTCTGAAAACAGCTTTTCTCTTAGCACCTCATCTTATACCATTTCCACATCTACAAAACATAAATACAATGTTATTATTATATGGGCATTTCCACTGAGTCTCCGAATACTCATCACAGGGGAGGGGGGGGACATACACTAACCATCATATCTCCTCTTTAAACTCATTTCCAGATAAGCTTTCATGACCATCTCTGGTAGCCCATTCTGCTCATTCACTACTCTCCAAGCAAAAACGCTAGTCCTTGCACTCTTGTAAATCACTTTTTTACAGATCTTCTGAAGTAGACCTGTTCTCTCCTGTCTTGTGATGGAAAATTTCTTCAGCACCCACTCCATAAAACCCTTTCAGTAACTTATATGTTTCTAACATATATCCTCACTTCTGCCTAGAATCCAAACTTTGTAACCATACAACTTCAGCCTCCACATAGGGAGCACTCTAAAGAATAGCTGCCATTTTGATCAGTCAACGATAAATCTTCTCCAACACCTCCACATTCCCAAGAAACTGAAATATCTCAATCTGTGCACAGTCCTTGTTCGCCAAGCCTCATAATCACCAACTAAGTCCACATATACCCAGTGGTATGTTGGTAAATTTTTAACAACTGGCTCGCTTTATGAAAAATTTGATTCTTCACAAAGTTCTAAAGATGTCTTTGTTTATGCTTCTTCAAATTTTGTCCTTTTAATGTTTAAGAAGTTTTGTTCTATTTCATTTTTTCAACTAACGGCTATCCGCTTTTTCGACCGCAAAACGCTAACCCTGATTAAAATTATTTTAATTATTAAAAAAAAAGAAAAAACGAAATAAAAACATATATTAAAGAAAATTTTCCTATATTACCTACAACTTACCTATTATCAAATGAAATCCTGAACAAAAAAAATGTAACACTAATATTACCACTCACAGTCGATCAAATGACCAGAGACTGTAACCATCGTGACAAATTTTTGTATTTATCGATATTGCAACAATGTTGCATTTCCAAGAACTTAATGTTGCAAGTTCTTGGAAATTCGCTGAAAAATAAGGCATTATTGTTTATTCAAATACCCAATTCGGGAGTTTTGATAACGTGTTTGTGTTTTAATGAATACAGACATTGTTTAGTAAATAAAATTGTTTCCAAATTCCCGTTTGTAAATTGAGTTTGTGTTTTGTGAATTTCCTTTATGCATTTATTTTTGATAATAATAATAATAATATATGTAAGTGTTTATTATACAATTTCAAAATATTTACGAGAAAAAGTATATACCACCATTCATCATCTATCCTTTCATAAAGAATTTTAATAACCGGCTCGCCTGACTTAAAAGCATTAACAACCAGCTCGCACTGGCTCATGCGAGCCGGTCCCAACACGCCACTGCATATACCCTTTCTTAACTGAAAATTTGCAGTTTTTTTTAACTGCCATAGTCAGGGATGCACAATCACTTTCAAATTCAGATGTAAGTTTATGAATGAATTCTATGATATTATCACCTTTTTAAACTTTAAAACACTCACTCCTTCCAGTGCATGCAGTTTAGTACCTGCATGAATTCCATTTCTTTCCCATGGAGTGAAGGAAATGAAATTTTCCCCATAATAATTGCTGCCTCTATACAAACTGAACTAATTTGGCACATCCTCCATAAGGCCTTATAAGGCAGCAGTACTCACCTTTGGCAAGGTATCTGTTGCCTTATAAGCATATATTCCCTAGTAGGAAAATCATACGTAATAATATGACTTTCATGGCTTAGTAAAGCACCACCCTACTTACTAGAAGAATGAAATGGACACTGCCATTTGTTTACAGTAGGGCCCTAGTTTCTGTTACACAGAAATAGTATAACACACTATTATTAATAAACTACTGTGCCAGCATCACCTCCATTTGAGGGAACAGCAATAAAGGGTTTTCCAAGAGATGGCCACAAGACAATACACAGGACTTGAACCTGATGATAATGCATCAGGAGGTTTCTCAATCAGCAGGCAAATAATCCTACTGCTGCTTGCTCTGTAAGGGTATATGTGTGTGTGTGTGTGTGGAGGAAGTCAGAGTGAGGGATGGGACACTAAAGGTTGGGCATGGAGTCTGGACATTCCCCTGTGTGAGAATTATACCTCCCATGTCCATCATTTCTGTTGTTCTTCTATTCTATAAGTTTCCAGCACTGAATGATAACTGAAGACAGAGAGGTTTAGTATATATAGCACCTAAAACAGGAAGTGATGGCCTCCAAGTGCGACAGGAGGAGGCCATCACTGGAGTGACACTGTTATGTTTGTATATTAGTGTAAGGAATATTACAAATAAGGGAGTTGAGTTTGTTGTATAGATTGAGTCAGATTGCCCAAAGATAATCAGTGTAACTATCACATTCTATATCTGTAAGTACATCATTCTATGTCAATCATGTATCACTGACACTAATGATTTACAAGTTGACCAACTATATCAAGCCACAAACTCTACAAACTCCTCTTCCCTTATTCCTAATACTCCTTGCACTGATGTATAAATACAGTAGCTTCCCCCCTTACTTCCAACAATTCATTAGCCAATCATTCGAGTAATTTGACTCTGTCTAAATGAGGCTATCCCTGCATCCTTGTCTTCCTTTGTCTCTTATTTCACACCAATTCTAGTATCCTACACCCACAGTCCTACCATTTAGCTTTCATTTTCCTGACTTGCTACACACTTTCCTCTTCTCATGAACAAATCCACTCAGCTTCATGCTACCACTCAAATGCTGTCGTTTGCTGTAGATGTCCATCTGCAGCAAAATGCTCTCTCCTAATTTCAAATTTATAGGATTGAGGGCATGGTGCATTGTCATTAATTTTCGAGTTTTTCAATCTAAATCTTCCATCTCTAGCTGGGTCCATTCAACAATGCCTGCTGAATATCTCAGAACAGGTATGGCCCAGGTATTAATTGCTTTTATCAAATTTCCAGCATTAAGCATTGATTTAAGGAGTTTTCTTAATCATCTTATGTATTCTGCTCTGGTTCTTTCTTTGATCTTATTGTGCAGAATTTCTGAAGCTTCTAAAATTCCCAAATATTTGTAGCTGTCTTCGAATTTTATTGCTTTGATTATTTCACCGTTGAGCAGCTCGATTTCGTTCATATCTTCAAACTTTCCTCTTGTTATTCCAGAAATTGCACATTTGTCTAAGCCAAAATCCATTGATATATCTTGACTGAATATGTGCACAGTGTTTAGCAATGATCTGAGTTCATTCTCTGATTTTGCATACAGCTTCAGATCGTCCATGTATAAAAGGTGAGATATCTTTGCACTCTTTTGCGCAGTTTGATAACCATGGGCAGTTTTATTTAAAATTCTAGTTAAGGGGATCAATGACAATATAAACAATAGAGGAGATAATGAGTCTCCTTGAAAGATGCCCCTTTTTATGTTTACCTCTCCAATTTCTTCTCTATTTATAACCAACGTTGTTTTCCAGTTTTTCATGCTGGATTGCAAAAATGTTTGCACGTTTTTGCTAATACCAAATAGTTCTGTGCATTTTAAAATCCAACTATGAGGCACCGAATGAAACGCTTTTTTATAATCAAACATATATATAAACACACTTTATCTGAACTAATTCAGAAGATGAGGTGTTTCAGTTATATACTCATGTATTTTGAAATGACTCCACTTTTCCTACATAAGAAAGATATGTTGTATGCTGTTATCATTTACAGAGCTAGTTTAAAATCATAGGTGCACTTTTTTGAGTAATTATATTAAAGAAAATGATAATAAAATTATGTAAATATTATCATAATGATGTAAATCAGAATAAGCTAAATTGTCATCTCCAGCTGCAATAAGTCTTTATCTTTTCCTCCAATGGTAGTATTTTCAGATGAACAAATTCATCTCTCACCTAATAACAATTACAAACATCCATGCCAATGCAAGTTTAGAATCCAAGGTTCATATTGGTGGGAGAGGGTACGCTATCTGGTCAGTTGTTAATGACATGATATTTCTGACTATAGTTCATTTTTGAATGGTTCACAAGAGAAGCAATTAATTATATATTTTACTTTGGGAGCTTCTATCCATCTATATATATATATATATGTTAAAGATACCAAGCAATTTTATAAACTTGGTTTTAATCCTTTTTTCCCAAGTAAGCAAACAAGCAAGTATCAAATTTTGCACCTTAAGTATTTTCAGGTCTGAGGCAACCCGTGGTAGAGGTGGAATAAGCTCTGATTACTTGCCTTAGTATCTCCCATAATGCAAAGTACATCTCCTTGTGGACATGTATGATGTTATGCATTAAGGGAAGGGCCACTACCCAGACTGGTTTTGACCTTTATTAAGGTCTCATCAGTGAGAGCCAGACCCTGAGGTGGAGATACAAAGGTTGAAGTAATGCAGAACTTATAATTTTTACCTTTTGAATTTTTAATTTCTTGGTGTCATAAAATACCAGTATTGGAGGAAAAGGTAAAGACTAGTATTGAAGCCACAGATGACAATTTAGCTTATGCTGATTTATATCATTATGATAGCATTTACCTAATTTATTATCATTTTCTTTAATATAATTACTCAAAATTGCACCTATGATCTTATACTAGCTCTGCAAACGATAGCAGCATACAAGATGTCTTTACTATGCAGGAAAAGTGCAGTGATTTTCAAAATATGTGTATATTCAATAGCTGAAACACCACACCTTCTGAATTTGTTCAGATAAAAAAACAGAAAAATAGTGAACGGTTAGAAGAATAAATATTCTTAAATATTGTACCCTTTTTCCCTAACTATTCTTAAATATTTTGTTCTCCCTAATAACTATTAATAGAATAGTGAGCTTGCATATTGAGTCAAATTGTGAGCTTGCATACAATAGGTTTATTATTCTATTCCTAGTGTCCAATTTATAAAAAAAATGTTTAGTTTTGTCAAGGATAACAGCTAATACACAGTGAGAAGCACTTTTCCATGCTCTATTTTTGGAACTTTAATACCTGAATGTAAGTTAAGGATGTCTGGCATCGAAAATCATTTTCATTTTTTTTTTTTTTTTTTTTGCTTGTAAATTTAAACCCTCTGTGGTCTGTCCTAATTCTATTATTATTATTATTATTATTACAGTAACTTCTATGACCTGCTGACCCTTCACCACATCTTTACACAACTTTATTAGATGGCCTCTCGTTTTATCCATCCTACCTTCCACTCTTTTTATAATCCCTATGGTATTAATCTGCTAAAATCCTGTCATTTGAAGGTCTCTATTACATCACCTCTTTTCCTCCTTTTCACCAAACTCTGCAATCTATACTTCCTCAAATGCACTGCACAACTAACAATCCAGAGTCCTGATATCACTTTGGTCATTCATCTCTGGATCTTCTCTAGTGTTTCCACATCACAATGAAAACTACGTGACCTAAGTTTAGCACAATAATACATGTGGTCTGCCCAATACAGAGGCATCACCACCTCCAGACTCGGCATCTAAATCAGCAATTTGCATTCAATGCAAATGTGTGCTAGAATGCAATCTTTAAAACATAGCATACATTAGAACTTTCATCAGTCTCCAATTCTACATTTTCACCGATATTTATATTTGCTGTAGAAATTTCAAAGCTTTTGTTTTCTTTTCTTTTTTTTTGGTGGTTTTCTTTATTGGAAAAATTATTTTCATTCTGAATATACTATACCTAACACTATATTTGGGAGTATAAAAGATGAAGATTTCAATTTGTTTAAATCTTCATCATTTATACTCTCAATATATCTTTAGGTAATATTAATATTCAAGTAGACAAACCTACCTTTGGTACAGTGCCAAAAATTGCTTCAGAGAGAGTCCATTTAATACCCAAGTCGTAAAATCTATTTTTCATAAAGCGTACAAATGACAGTACCTTATTTCATTACATGTGGTATCATCCTGCATCCATGTTATCAATATATTGTCTATTATATGTTATCAATATATTAGCCTAGTGGCTTGGCGATTCATAACCATATGGGGGAAGGAATGTCCTAGGTTCAATTCCCATCAACGACGTGAGGTGCTCAAGGATCTTCCTCAGCCATAGCCAAGTTAGCTGGTCTTGGGCATGAACAGCAGGGTTTTTTCCGCCAGTTTATCTGGTGTTTTTCATCCCACAAGCAGGCAAACCGGTCCAAGGACACACATGGATTACAGTCAGGAATACTGACCCAGCCATAGGTCTGATTTGTGAGCCTATGCTGGAGCATAGGCTCACAAATCAGACTAAATATTATTCACTAAATTTTATCCCGGAGCCTGGATAAAATTTAGGGGGACTAGATGGTACCGTGCATCGTAAAAAGGGGGAACGCTGTATCATCACAGAGAATTTATTTAATTTATTTATCAATATATTTTTCAATATACTGATCTGACATACTATTTCCATGCTACCCTAACTCTGACTGTGCTTTGGTTCACTATGTACAAGTTTCGAATCTGTCCAGATATCATTTTAATTTTCTATTATTACTCACTTTTTTCTTTTCGTTATTCTCTATTACTTATCTACATATAGACGCTATCAAATAATCAACAAAGGCTGAACTACTGTATTAGTGATGACAGCACAAACATAGCAAGAAACCATTAACCAAACTTTCAGATCTTGATGTATCCACTATTCATCAGTGCATGCCTGAGAGTAATGGTTACAAATGATTTATGTACTCTACCTAGTTAAACTATATAATAAAAAAATATTCATTAAATGCTTTAACTCATTTCTTATAGTTCTTCTATGAAAAATCTAGTTAATATGAAAAATAACTTATAATTTTATATCCTTTCTTTTAGGCTTGCACGGTGATCCGAATATATTTTTGAAAATTATGGAGACAACTACCGTGCTTGAGTAAAACTTTAGTTTAATATAACTAAACTCTACATTCGACGTTTCGACCTTTATATCAAGGTCATCTTCTGGAGCACATGCACTATATACAAAGAACAAGCTACACCACAATCTAACTGGTTTACAGTTACTGACCAACCTTTACAACAATTGTTGGCCTGACCTCTAGTGAAAAAAAAACGTTCCTGGACAACACTGGTCATGTCTTCCTTCAGGCAGTCTATCCTTAATGGTCTACCTCAAAATGACACATACTGGCCAATACATACATACTAATTCATACCACATCCATCACAAAAATACGGAGTCATTAACACCCTTAAAAACAGAGCTATAACAATTTTCTCTAACCAGCAAGCTCTGAAACACGAACTAAAAATCATCAGCAACACATTTATAAATAATGGCTATAACAAAAATACTATTAATAAAGTACTTCATAAAACATCATCAAAAAAGAATCTAGATTATAGTAAAACCATAGTCATCCCATACATTAAAGGGTTATCAGAAAAAATCAACAGAATCCTACATCAGTATAATCTCAATGCCACCTTTAAACCACCTACAAAACTTAAAAACATATTCAATTCCTCTAAGGATCCTCTCCTCCCATTGGCACATCCTGGAGTTTATTGCATCCACTGCACTTGTCACTTACCATGCATTGGTGAAACAGGACAGACAATCCCAATACGTAAGAAAGAACACATAAAACACATTAAATATAACCATTTTGGTGAAGCAGGCCTCTCAGATCACGCTCTCAACACCTTACACCAAATCGACTGGAAAAGTACCTGCTCTTTACACCATACAAAAACCTGGTATGAAAGAAAATTTAAGGAAGCCTGCGAAATTCTGATAAACCACCCGAATATCAACAATAATGGTGGCATGAAAATTCCAAGAATCTGGATGGCACACATTCAGCCTACTTAATATTTAGTATCCAGCATACTTCAGGACTCTAGGCAACCTTCAGCTAGTATTGGAAATCATCCCATACCAATTGGTTGGAATGTATATGTATAATCATGGTGTTTATATGTATAATCTTTATATAAGTTTATATGTATAATCATTTGTTTATATGTTTATGTTTATATGTATAATTAAATGCATATGTATAATATATATAATATGTATAAGGTTTATATGTATAACTATATATATATATATAGACTTCTTGTTGCTCCCAATGTAATTTTACAACCAATAGATAATATTAATAATAGGACTCTAGCATTGATGTAGTAAGTTTTTTTTTTCCTCACCAGAGGTCAGGCCAACAATTGTTATAAAGGTTGGTCAGTAACTGTAACAAACCAGACAGATTGTAGTGTAGCCTGTTCTCTGTATATAGTGCATATGCTCCAGAAGATGACCTTGATATAAAGGTTGAAACGTCGAATGTAGAGTTTAGTTATATTAAACTAAAATTTTACTCAAACATGGTAGTTGTCTCCATAATTTTCAAAAATGTATTATAATTTTATACGTTATCTAAAAAAAAAAAAATTAGTTATTTTATAGAATAACAAATTGCATACTTTAATGGTAATATAAATATATAGAAAAATGTTCTTGTATATCACCTAACCTAGAAAAGTTTTATCTGGAATATCTGGAAGAAAGAAGTTTTGCTCTTGACCCCAAAACTATCTATATAACTATGATACATAAATGATATCTGCAATCTGGAATCAAAATAAAGCCAGAATTCCATATGTTTCTATAAAAAAAAAATATATATATATGTGTGTGTGTGTTTGTGTGTGTGTGTGTGTGTGTGTAAATAATTTACATCCACAAATCAATTCACATTGGAAAAAGAATCATCAGAAAGAATTTCCTTTCTGGATATATATATGCCCAATAGAGCCCGGATAGATCACTGTCTACTGTACTTTACAGTAGACAGTGAATATAGCATCCTGTAAAGGATGCTATATCAACTTGTCATCCATCTCTAAATTAAAGTATCATAAAATAATATTATTATTATTATTATGACGTGACACCTCCAGGGAGCCAAAGGACTCATCGAGGGAGGTCAGCTACTCTACAACTCTGTCTCCACCACTTAAACCACCAACTACAACGAACCGCAACTACACCAACGCCATCTTTGTGGAGTGAATGTGTGCAAAAAGTGTAAAGAATGTGAGGATTTAAAGAGTGTTTCAGGTCGTGTGAGTAATATCCTTGTCGAAAGTGAGAATCTAGATAACAGCGATATTCGAGGTATGAATGAGGATATTTGCGAGGTAGTACCTGATAGCTGTGAGAGTGGCGTTGAAAGAGAATGAAGTTAAGCATATAGAACGAATGAATGAATCATCGGAGAATAAAAATGATGACACTGACGCAATGAGTGAAATAGCACTATTACTCGGATCGATACATAGAGTAAATCAGCAGCTGGAGCGTTGGCAAAAATCTTTAACAAGCGTACCGACTAATAATCGGCAAAAGTATGATAGAAAAAATAAGGGTATAAAAGTGAGTGTAAACAAAATGAAAGAGCATGTGTTGTATGGGGATTCCTTAGTAAGAGGTGTGTTAGTTGAGAGTTTAACAAAATCGTACCAACCCGGTGCGAACGTAAAGAATGTAAGCGAGTCAATTAGAATGCAAAAAACAGCAGGTGAAGGAATCGATAGTGGTTGCGGTTACAAATGATTTGAAAGGAAACAAAAAGGCTATGAGTGAGGATGTGAAGGAATTGCTTGAGGTAGCAAAAGAAAAGAGTGAGAGAGTTAGGATGGTGAGTCTGTTGCCACGGTATGACAGTGAAGAGTATAGAAGGAGAGCCATAAATGCCAATGACTTTATGCGTGAATTACGTTTGATGAGTGGTGTGGAATTTGTGGATGTGTGGAATAGTGAAAAGAGTTATATAAAATGGATGGTTTATATTTGAATGGATTTGGTGTACAGAGACTTGAAAAGGTGTTGTCAAATGTAGTGGAAGTGAATGTACAGAACCAGGGAAACTAGAGTTATTATGGGGGGGGAAGTAGATATGCAGATTTTAGGGAGACAGTTGAGTGTGTGAATGTGTGTAATATGCCCAAGCGAGTAGGAAAGACCACGAATCAGAATGGGATAGTTAGTATAAGGCATCAAAATAGGGATGGGACAAATCGGCTTCTGAAATTCATGTATACAAATGCTAGAAGTATTAGGAACAAGAGGGAAGAATTTTTGGCCTTGGTTGGCACTTCCAGACCCAGGTTATTGGCATTAGTGAAACATGGCTGACAGAAGATGACACAGCTAGTGGGATTGAATGTGAGGGCTATCTTGTGTTCAGGAGAGACAGGGAGAATAAAATGGGGGGGGGGGGTTATTGATGATAGCGGATGAGCTACAGCCAAGGAGAATAGAAGTGGAACTGCAGGATAGACAAAAAAGCATATTTGAGGCTATTTGGTGTGAGACTGAAACTAGCAGAACAAAATATACAGTTGGGTGCTGCTATAGACCAGGTGATGGAATAGATGGTAGAGATAGTATGCATAAGCAAATAGAAGAAATGAGTGGAAGGAGGGTAATTATTATGGGAGATTTCAACTATGGTAACATTGATTGGAAGGAGAAGAGGACACATGGGAGGAAGGAATTGGATTTTATGCAGTTATTAAGGGATAACTATCTGCGACAGCATGTAATGGAAAATACTAGGGGTCAGAGAGTGCTTGACCTGGTAATTGCATCTGAGAATTTGGATATGACCAAATTTGTAAAAAATCTATAACGAACATGACCACGTTGTCACCAATTGGTGAGAGTGATCATGGGGTCTTGACTTGGGAGGTGGCTAAAGGGGTGGAATTTACAATTAAGACAGGGTACATGTGGAATTATCGGACTGGTAAGTATGACAAGCTTAGGAGATTGATTGGTACAGGGCCATGGCATGTACAAATGCAAGGGCTAGAAGTTGACAGTGCATGGGAGGCAGTTAAAAAGTGTTTGCATGAAGCAATGGCTGACTGTATACCTAGAGTCAGAATAATAAATCAAGTAGGGATTAAATGGATGAATAACACCATTAAGCTTGAGCTGCAAAAAAAGAAACAACTATGGAGGGAATTTAAGGAGAAAGGTGACCGGCAGGCACATGAACAGTATAAAGCCCAGGCCAGAAGGGTAACGAGTGTGGTAAGAAAAGCAAAAAAGGATTACGAAAGAACATTGGCCATGCAGGCTAAAGAGAATCCTAAACAGTTTTTTCGATATGTTGCAAGTAAAAGAAAAAATATATATGGCAGAATGCATTTAAAGAATGCCGATGGTAGGGAGGTAACCGAATCAGTTGATATAGTTGAATTACTGAGCGAGCATTTTGCAAGAGTATATCATCCAGGTGGTGACGTTGCAGAAATGAATGAACCAATAGATTATACGGAAATTGTGGTGAATGAGGTGGAGGTGAGTAGGCAATTGCAAAACCTCAATGTCAATACATCTGTGGGATTGGATGGTATACTAGCTCGTGTCGTATGTGAAGTGGCTAAAGAATTGTCAGTACCCTTGACCATTATGTTTAATCTGAGTCTCGGGTCTGGGTTAGTCCCAAGGGGGTGGAAAGAGGGGAAAATAGTTCCACTGCATAAAGGAGGTTCCAAGACTACTGTTGTAAATTACTGACCGATTAGCATATCAGGAATCGTTGTCAAGGTCTTGGAGAAAATAGTCAAGAGGATAATACAAGATTGGATAGATGGAAATGGGATACTGTATGGGGGACTGGATGGTTTTGTGAAGGGTAGATCATGCCTCAGTAACTTGCTTACGTTTTACAACACAGTGACGGCTGAACTAGATAAGGGTAATGGGTTTACAGTGATTCTACTGGATCTTGCCAAGGCCATTGACAGGATACCACATGGAACTGTAATCAGTAAACTGGAGGAGATGGGGATGGATATAGGGTTGGTGAGATGGATAGGAGGGTGGTTGATGGAGAGATACCAGAGAGTGGTTTATTCAGGAGTGGAGTCCACAAGACGGCTTGTGACTAGTGGTGTGCTGCAGGGTTCTGTTCTTGGACCACTACTTTTCAATTTGTTCATTAACGATATAGGAAAGGATCTGAGAGGAAGTGTTCACTTGTTTGCTGATGATGCAAAGTTGGGTAAAGCAATTGTGAGTGCACAGGATGTCAAAATTTTGCAGGATGATTTGGATAGTTTGGAGGACTGGGCTAAGGAAAATGGATGTCAATTTAATGTAGCAAAGTGTAAGGTTATGCATTTTGGAGTGAAAAGATTAGCAGCAGTATATCACATTGGTGGAACCGTACTCCAGGAGATTGATGAGGCTAAGGATTTGGGAGTGTTGGTGGATAGGGAGTTGAATACCAAGTGATTTTTTCAGTAACCAAGTGATTTGATGAGCTGATTTAGCCACATTGCAAAAGTGGCTAAATCAGCTCATCATACTGAAAAATACTTAAACAAGCAGAGACAAACAAGTTATTGTTCCTCTATATCGAGCCCTGATAAGACCCCATCTGGACTACTGTGCCCAGATATGGGCGCCAGTGTTTCTTCTTGATGGGGAGGAGGTGGAGAGGATCCAGAGACGAGTGACCAAGATGGTGGCAGGTCTGTGGAATGAACCTTATGAGAACAGATTCAAGATTTGTGGGTTGCGAAAATTGGTTGATAGGCGGAAAAGGGGTGATATGATTGAGACATTCAAATTACTGAAGGGTTTGTATAAGATCAATCCAGAAGATATTTTTGAGAATAGTACTGGTGGTGGAAGGACTAGGGGCCATCTATGGAAGCTTGGAAGAGTATGATTAGCAAGGGTGTTAGAGCTAGGTTTTTTTACTTGTAGAGTGGTAAATGAGTGGGAGTAGAATAAGCTGCCAGAGTCTGTTGTGGGTGCCATGACTGTAATTCAAGGTAAAGTATGATAGATACTGTGTGAATGTTGAATAGTTGTTCTTGACATGATGTTAGGGCCTCCCTCGATGAGTCTGTCGACTCCTTGGAGTTGCCCAAAATAATAATAATAATAATCTACCACCACCACTAGTATATCCACAGACAAACACAAACATCCATGCCCATGATGGGTTTCGAACCCACAGCCTTTTGGCTGAAGAGCAGATACGTTAACCACTCGGCCAACCAGGCCAGCAAATATAAGTGGCGAGTGAACTTTCAGCCTCATTCTAAATGCTTTCAATTATACTTTGCATAATAATAATAATTATTATTATTATGATTATGTGACACCTCCAGGGAGTCCAAGGACTCATCTCTACTTCCTTGGACACCAGGTAGTCTAAGAAAGTAGTGTAGAGTGCAAGAGGGCACTCTACATTACTTCACTAAATACATCTCATCCTCTCCACTACTACTTAATTCTCCTATTACGACAGTACTACCATCAACACCATCTACCACCCATCATCACCAACAACAGTATTTTTTGTCTGTAAATTGTGTATGTTCTGAAGTGTCAAAAATCCTTAGTGTCACCAGAGAACAGAAAATTTGTTTCTCTGCAGGATCTCACAAACCAAAATTGGAAACCATCCAATAAAAAGATTTACTAAAAGAACTTCACAGGACTCCCATACCTTACATCAAGGGCATCTCTCTGAATGTGTGGAAAAAATTATGAAAAAATGCAAAATCATGGCTACTTTCAAACCCATCAAACAAATTCACAATCTGTTATCCTCTCCAGAGGAGAAACTTTCACCTGCTATATATCAAGTAGCATCATAGGTGCTACTTACTTACCAGATTATGGACGGACAGAAAGATCAGTCAATAATTTCTAAACATCAAGACTACATCTGGCTTATGAACTCACACAAATCTGTCCTGGCACAACATGAAATTTAAAATGCTAGCCACAAGATCCAATGGGAAAACACCAAACTATTACACAGATCTATGTACAAATATGAATGTTTATTCAAAGAATGTGCTGAAGACATACTTCACTGACCAAACTTTGATCATAATAATTGCCTTGCCATCCCTAAAGCTTAGGAAATTGCTATTTTCAAATATATTAAATAGTTGACAATAGCAATTTTAATTTTAATGAATTTTAATTATCAATTTTACCCCAATAGTTATAAATCAAACCATTCGGCACATTATGGAGAACTGCAGCATAAGAGCCTACCCTGGTGACCTGAGAGACTTTTTTGAGATAGATCCTTCAGCTCTTGATTGACTATCTGAACAAGACTTAAAATTTTAGACTTTTATTACCTCATATTTGTATATGTGCATTACTTGTTTCAGTTTTATTGTCTGCACAAATATGTATTTATACATTCTGATGTCATGTGTCTTTATTATGCCATATGCTAAATAAATAAATAACCGTAATAGTTGTTTAACTTAAACATATGACTGAATAGCGAGGAGTCTAATTCAATGCCTAAGCCCCACTGTTTCTCTTGCTGAAATTCCTTGTTGTTCTTGAGTCACAATGATGATGTCATACAATATGCAAAATGAAATAGTTGTACAATAAATAATTTTTTCTATAGTACATGTGTAATTTTATAAGTATATCAAAAGATGTCATTTGTAATATAGAAAGATATTCTTTGTCTCTCTGCCTCTCTTCACTGATGCAATTTATAATCAGTGATAGTCTTGGATCAGCCATCTCTAATTGGCTACCAATGGAGATTGAACTGCACCCTCAGTCTCCAAAAGTTAGATATGGCTAAAACAGCCTCACCTACTCCCTGTAAAGAATAAAAGACATTAGCAGATTTATTTATATTTTATTTGATGCTTGTATTAGTTGAAAAAGGCTCATTTTACTCAAATTAAGAGGGACATAAGTTGTTGTGACTGTTTTTTACAGATATGTAGAAGATGTTTTTTTACAGATATGTAGATTATGCGAAGTAGCAAATCTAAGTAGAAATAACTATTTCACATGTAGGGATTTGAAAACTACATGTAAAATAGTTATTTTCAGTTATTGAGAAATTGATACTGTATTTTGGTGATGGGTATAGCATAAAGAAACCCTGAATTGCATCCTATTCATGACTGGATTGCTATAAATTATATATTTGGTTTAATCCTTTATCGAAGTGTAAGCAAACAAAGTTTGCACCTGAAGTATTTTCAGGATTGGGGCAACTCGTGGTAAAGGTGGTATAACTTCTCATCACTTGCCTTAGTATCCCATAATGCAAAGCACATTTCCTTGCAGACATGTATAATGCTATGCATTATGGGATGGGTCACTACCCAGACCAGTTTCGACCTTTATTGAGGTCTCATCAGTGGGAGCCAGACCCAGAGATGGTGATACTAAGGTGGAAATAATGGAGAAGTCATATTTTCATATACCAGTTGCCAAAAGGTGTCACACCTTATTATTAAAATTCTCTGGATTACTATTTTTAATTTTTTTTTTAATTTTTAAAAATCTGGAATCGAAAATAAAAGAATTATAGTAAATGGGAAAGAAGTAAATTACTTATGATTTGTGGATGATACAATTTGCAAATGATTAATGAACTGAATGCAAAAAGTAAAATGAAAGGATTATACATACACAAAAAAAATGTAAACATAAAAACTGATTTTTATGTTTACTGAGAACAAAAAGATCACAGCAGAAGAAGAAATTATATGAAGAATTCAACTTTGTTGGGTAGCTCCTCAGGAAAAATACTGTGAAGCACTCAAAGGAGATATATATATATATATATATATATATATATATATATATATATATATATATATATATTTGACAACTATATCCAGTCATGATGTATGGAAGTGAAAAGTGGATTATGAATAAAAAATTTTACCAACAAGTTGAGGACTACCCAGAGGAAAATGGAAAGATCATTGCTTGGAATTACCCTGGAAAATACCATGGTCAGAGCTCAGACCAGGATGAGAGACATTATAACAGTAAAAGATCCAAGTGGCAATGGGACAGGTCATATTGCAAGAAATAACACTCAAAAATGAACAACAGATGTAAAGATAGCTACAGGAAGACCAAAAAAACCATTAAGAGAATGAGATTAAAGAGATGGCTGGAATTTAGTAGCACATAAAATCTCTATAAATATCAGAATAGAGAACTTTGGGGAAGCTTTTGTTCAACAGTGAATAGAAAATAACTGATGATAACAATTATTATTATCTAAGTAAAAATTATGAAGAATGCCACTACAAATTTTCCTATAAATGTTTGTAAATTTTATTAACCACCCATCCATCCATTTGGATGAAATTTATTGACAATTTTATACTTTACAACCATATTACTTCAATGGTATCCGAATGTAATTTCAATTTCAATGGATGCTTCACATCCATATTTTAACTGCATAAACATATCATGGCTGGTAGAATGGTTAATACAGTTTTATATCAATGAAAAATGTTTTAGTTACCTTTTCTGCTGCTACTGCTTCAGCATATGTGGTTGGTCTAGGTTTCTTTAATGCAGCATGAACTTTATAAAGAATAGGACGAAGTATGACTGATAGCTGGTGATAGATGTGTGCTAATCCTTTGTGCCGCAGGGTTTTATTAACATAGCATCTATAAACAGATTTTCCTGACTGTTCTTCAAAAGAATCACTAAATAACTGTAAAGTTTGTTGATTCCAAGAAGTTAAATTACTTGAATTATAGAAAGGATCGGTAAGATGTACTTCAGGTGAAACGGGTAAGGAATTTCGTGACAGATCGCTCAATTCAGAAGCACTTGTATCAGGAGTACTGGAAAGTGAAGAAACTTTTTTAAAATGAATAGACATATTCATCATTTGTTCTGAATCTTTGTACTTTGTTTTATCTTCAGATTCTTTTTCATTTTCTGAAACAGAATAACAAGGCCACCCAGCTTTAATTCGATCTTTAATACCAAAAAGCTGTGCTAAAAGGCTTATTTTCTGCCTTAAGTCTGTTGTTATGTTATACCATAAATTTAAAGTTTTTACTCTGGCTATAAAATCAGGATTATTATACAGTGAATGCTCACTTGCTAGTGCTTGAGAACAAGAATACAAGTGTTCAATTTGATAAAGTCTATCAATTAGAAAAGTTATCTGATGTAACACATTTGTTTCTTTATTGGTACAGTTCTGACAAATCCTACTCAAAGTGTCACTACACACACAAACTACATCTTCTGTTAATTCTAAAGAATTTGCAAGCTGTCTGGAATAGGATTCACTTGGATCTTCTGCTACATTTTCAAGATATTTAATTTTATTTTCATGAAAATTAACTGAATCCTCTAAAGCTAATAAATTTTCTGATTCACTTTCAATGTTTTTCTCTATGTACAATCTTAAATTATTATTCTTCAGTTTTGCTTTTAAGTTATGAACAGTTTTATTTAGTTCTACTGCAGAAATTTTCTGTTTAGGCTCTTCGTCATCAAGTGCAATTTCAGTTCCATTATTTTCATGAAAAACTCCACGAATACAAAAATTTACTACATCTTTTAATACAGCAGGAATTTCCTGACGTTCTTGATAGAGAAAAGTACTGAAATCCTCCATCAACATACCCTTATGCCATGCAGAAATTTCAAACCACAATAAATCTTTAAGTTCTTTTGGAGGTAACTCTTTCTCTGGCACCTAAACGAATTTTAAAGAGATATGAATTTTGAAAGTTTTTCATATTTCAGTTCAATTCAATATTTGTATTAAACTATTTTTTATGATCTAGCAAAGCCATAGAGGTTCTACCACAAATAAACAAGAAAGGAATGAAGGCAATTTTTCTTTCTTGAATGAAGCTTTATTAGATCATACAAAGTTTAAATCTAACAGCGTAATTAGGATTTATAAGAATTCAGCATTTATAAAAGTATTACATTTTGCCATTCTATGTATATAATTAAGAATTATCATACCTGGTCTATTTCACAGAACTTATCTAATAGTTTTAATTTAATCTGCAAATATTATATATTAATATACATAAATGCCAAATTGATTGGCAATTTATATATTAATGAAATCACAAATGATGGATTTTTTTTGTTTTTGTTTTTATGCAAGCTTTTAGAAGATAATATACCATGAATGGTCAGTAAAAAAAGCCATCAGCATACTATATCTCATCACATATACAGACATTAAGCTTGCTATGCTACATAGCCAGTGCTTTTTTTGGAACAGTATGCAGCAATATGGCATATCAGTACTTTTATTAACAGTGACACATGACAAATGGATGCCGTATGATTTTATTCAATTTTTTATGCTAGCAAAGAATGTAAACTTGCCCCTATTGTTTTACAAAAAATGCATTGTGCATAACAGTACATGCTCAACTAATTGAAGAAAAATTGCTTGCTTAATCTTCAATAATGTGCTTTACTCATTATTAAAAATCCAAAATCTTCTCCTTGTGTGTTACTCAGTGGTATGCCACAACCCAAATAACTTCAGTTCAAAGAAACTAAGTTACCTGGTCTGCAATATTTATTATTATTGACACCTCCATAGCATCAATAATAATAAATTTTTATTATTATTAAAATGTTTGCTTCCCAAAACTCTTTGTGAGAGACAAACACTGTTACACACAAAGCCCATCAAACATTGCTTTAAACTCATTGAATGTATCTGCATTCACCAACAATCAGGTAACGTATTCCATTCACCAACCACTCTCCATACAAAGAACCTGCTGCTTATGTCCCTGCTCACATCCTTCTTATACAGCTTTTAGTTATGTCCCCCTTGTTCTACCCCTTCTCCCATTCTACGAAAAATTTCTTCAACATTAACCTGATAACAATCCTTAAAAATCCTACCAACTTAAAAGTCTCAATCACATCCCCTGTCTTTCTCCTATTCATAAGGCTTTGTAAACTGCATTCTCTCAATCTGTCCTCATATTCCACATTCCAAAGACCAGTTACGATATTAATCAGTCTTCTCTTGATCCTTTCCAATATATCTCTTCATCGCCATGAAAACCAGTGGACCAAATCTGCACACAATAATCCATACGAGCCTGATCAAGGCCTTATACAATGGAACCAGAACCTCTTTATTTCTACAAGTCAAGGTTCTCTGCATCATTGCTATAATTCAATGTGATGTCTTCACAACTTGTGCAATATGAGATCTGAACTTCAGATCCTTGTCCACCACCATTCCAAGGTCTCTTATCTCCTCAACTTTTTCCAAAATTTCTCTGCCAAGTATACTTTGCATCTCATTGTTGCCTACCAAATTTCAAAACCTTACACTTGATAACATTCAATTAACAGTTCCATACTGTTGTCCAGTATGGAACTGTTAATTGGATAAAGGAAATGGCTACATAATGATTCTGCTGGATTTTGCAAAGACATTTGACAGAATACCACATGGAACTCTGTTGCAAAAATTAGAACAAATGGGAATGGATATGACGCTGGTTAAGTGGATAAGAGAGTGGCTGCTAGACATATATCAAAAAGTGGTATATGGAGGGACAGAATTAAGGCAAAAAAAAAAAGGTGAGTAATGGTGTGCCACAAGGTTCAGGTTTGGTATCATTTCTGTTTAACTATACATAAATGATAAAGGAAATAACTTGAAAGGAAATATTCAGTTGTTTGCTAATAATGGTATTAGGTATAGTAATAGTTAATCAAGGTGATGTGGAGAGCTTGTAGGATGATTTAAATAGGCTGTCAGTATGGGCAAAAGATAATGGGTATCAGTTTTATGTGGAGAAATGTAAAATTATGCATTTTGAGATAAACCGATTACAAGTTGTGTATCACACTGATGGATTAAAACATCAGAATGTATGAGGCACATCCAGAAAGTAACGTCTGGTCAAGAATTTAAAAAAAAATAAAACTAGTAGCGAAAAAAAAAATTTTATTATACACTAAAATACCTACACATGTACTTTATTTTTCCACATGGTCAGCATTGACTTCCAGGCATTTTTTCAGGTTCCAGGTATTGTGACACCAGCTTCTTCACACCTGCATCAAAAAGTTTGCCACCAGTGAGTTCAACTGAGTCATGCTGTTCTTCAGTTCCTCATCTTCTTCAAAGTGCTAAGATGAGAGCCGCTGCTTCATATGGAGGAACAAGAGATAATCACTGGGCATGAAGTTGGGATGTAGGGTTGGTGACTGAAAAGTTTCCACCTAAACTTCTGAATTTGCTAGACAATTCAAGCTGCAATGTGAACTTGTGCACTGACATGCAAGAGCGCAATCTCTGACAACAGCATTCCTCAACTTTTGTTCTGAACTGTACATATGAGTTTTTTCAGCATATCACAATATACATCAGCATTAATTGAGGTACTTGCAGAAGATAATCGATGAGCAAGATCCCTTTTTGGTCCCCAGAAGACAGTGCCATCATTTTTTTTTAATGACAGGGCCTGTTTGAATTTTTTTTTTTTTTGCTTTCAGAGATAATGAATAGCAGCACTGCATTAACTGTTGTTTTCACTAGACGTTTGTATATGAAATCCACATTTCATCACCAGTAAAATCAAGGAAAAAATTTGCCTCCTTCATTTTCATGATGCTCCAAAACTTTTTGAACTAATTCCACTTGTTGCTGCTTATGTGCATCAGTCAGCATTTTGGGGACCCATCTGGCACACAATTTCTTATACTCTAGCTTTTCTGTCACAATTTCATGAATGACTGAGCGTGAAACTTCTGGGAATGCAAAAGAAAGTTCCATAATTGTAAAATGACAATTGTCGCAAATTTCCATGTTTTTTCCCACCAAATCACATCACCACACTTGGCCAGCCACTACACTCTTCATTGTGAACACTGTTGCACGCACCTTTAAACAAATGACATCATTGCTTAACCCTACTCTCACGCATTACATTAGTCCCAATAAACTTTACACATTTGTCAGTGAATTTCTGCAGCACTACTGATTTCTGCCAACAAAAACCATATCATGCCATGAACCTTGCAACTTGTGGGATATTTTATTACAGCAATCATTATAAATTATTCATAGCACAAAGTGAACTCACAGTTCAATTTGTACTCATAGTACCAATCTATAAAAAAAAAAAAAAAATGGAATAAAACAATATGAAAATCAAAGAGGAATTTCCCTGTTGAGTGCTCCAGATTTTGTAAACACACTTGAGAAGAAGTTGAGAAAAAATGGTGGAAAAGAAATCTAGGGAAGAACAAATTGAATTCAGGCTAAACAGGAACTGTCAGGATCAGATTTTCGTTTAAGCATAACAGCTGAAAAATCATAGGAATATAACAAGGATTTGTATTTAAATTTTGATGTTTTGCAGGAAAAAGCATATATGACAAAGTGCCATGAGAAAAGCAATTCAATATTTTGAATTGATTTTCTCATGTCCATAATTTTCACACCTTCACTTATCTCCCTTTTTTAAAACTGATATTATGATGATACCTGTCATTCATATGGAATGCCATATGGAACATAGGAGATGAGGCTTAATTGTGAGTGAGCAGGAAATATTTGAGGAAATAAACAACCTTTATTTCAATAAGGCAATAGGATTTGATGACATATTACCATACATCACTTTATTAATAAAGCCTGGTACTACAGGCTTTATTCCTGGAAAGATGACATTCCAGTCATATGGAATTTCACTAGTATATAGTATTTGGTTAAAAAGTTCAAGCAGAAATTGATGGCTGCTATGCCACCATATTTCCACAGTTCATAGGAAGTTCATAAACAGGTGACTTAGATAAGTTCATTTGGTTTAATGCATTCAAATTTTTTTCTTTTATTATGAATGGTGGTTTTTCTCTTTCTGTCTCTTTGTTCATGTTTCTCTATTTACATATCTTGGCAGTCTCATTAATCGAAATCTCGACAACACCAAAACAGCAAAATACAGACTTAACAAAGGATGCTCTAATATGAATAAATTAAACAAAATATAGAAAAATAACAGCATTTCAAAAAGTCTCAGACTAAAACTCTATAAGGAAATAAATAAATGCTGCTTGAAAACTGATAAAGAAATACATAAAGAATGTGTGAATGTATTTCGAATGTCAAAAGGCTGAATAAGGTAGGTATGTAAAATGGATGAATGAGCATGAAATCTGGAGGAAGTTACATGAAAAGTATAAAGAGCAAGCCAGGAGAGTGACTCAGTTAGTAAGGAAAACAAAAGTAGAGTAAGAAATGGGCAAATCAGGCAAAGTAAAACCCTAGAGAGTTTTTTTAGATATGTGGCAAGGAGAAGGAAGAATAACTATGATAAGATAATGTTAATGGATGAAAATGGTAGAATGGTAACTACTGCAGAAGACTACTGAAGTATTCAGTGATCAATGTATAAGGGTGTTTCATCCTCATCGGAGTGAAATTAAGAGCAACTTAAGTGTAGAGGACATAGGAGATGAGGCATAATTGTGAGTGAGCAGGAGATATTTGAGGAAATCAACAACCTTTATGTAAATAAGGCAATGGGATTTGATGATATCTCCATACATCACTTTATTAATAAAGTCTGGTACAACAGGCTTTATTACTGGAAGGATGATTGAGTGGTCAAGTCTTAGAAGAACAGAAATCCACATCTGGCTTTCTGTGCTCAGATCTGGTCACCAGGATTTGAAGGGGATGAAGTAACCTTGGAAAGGATGCAGAGATGGATAATAAAATTGATGTCAGAATTATGAGGATAAACTGAGGGCATGCAGAGTGTGGAGTTTGGTGGACAGAAGGCAAAGGTGAAATATGATCAAGACAATTAAGCTTTTGAAGGGTTATTATTGTATTAACACTTAGATGATTTTTCATATGGCTGAACAGGGAAAAGAGACAAGAGGCCACACACTGGAAGTTGTAAAAGGGCAAGAACTAAATTTTTTGCATAGGAGAGTGATAGGAGCATGGAATGCATTGCTGGAGAGGGTAGTGAATGTGCAGATTTTGAATGATTTTAAGGAGTGGTATGATAGACTTCGTGTTCGCTAGTGTTGACATCCTGTGATGAGTCTTGTGACTTCATGGGGGATCAGGAAAATGATAATAATAAGAATAATAAACTCAAGAATATGAGATTGGAATATAAGCTACTGACTTCAACAGGTACCAGAAAGTGGTATATGGTGAGTATCAATCTGTCAGATTCAAAGTGACAAATGCCAAGGATTAGTCCTTGGACCATTCTTCAATTTATATATTAATGATATTCGGGGGGGGGGGGGGGGATCTGACAGGAGATGTTCAATTCAATTGTTTGCTGATGATGCAAAAATAGGCAGGGCAATCAGAGATGTTACTGATAAACAGTACTTACAGAATGATTTGAATAATCTGAAACAGTAGGCAAATGATAATGCCGGCCATTTCACTGTTAGTAAATGAAAAATTATTCCATTTTGCATAATGAGATTTAAAACAGTATATTATACTGATGGGATTATGTTACAAGAAATCAATGAGATTAGGGATTTTAGAGTTATGATGGATAGAAATTTGTAGTCTAAAGGTCACATAACAAAAATTGCAATTACAACTCAGAGGATAATTGCAAGGTTGAAACAAATATGGCAAGTAAGGCTAAAGAGTTCATTTTGTCTCTTTACAAGGACAATATATAACAGGACACCTGGACTACTGTGTGCAGATTGGTTTCTTGGGTTTGTAGGGGATAAAGAAATTGTTGAGAGGTTGCAAAGAAGAGTAACAAATCTTGGGATTATGAAATGTAGTTCATGAGGACAGATTGAGAGTATGTGGACTGCAGACACTGGTAAATAGGAGAAAGAGGAGTGATATGCAGAGGTCTATAAACTTCTGAAAGGGAGTTATAGGTTATCAACTGATGAAATTTTTTTGTTATATGAAAGGAGGGGCAAGGACAAGGGGGCATCTGAGGAAATTAAAGTTTGTGACATCTTGAATCTCTCAGATCGCTGATGATTCTGATGATGATATTATAAATAAATTAATGGTAACTCTCAAATTACTAATTAAAATACTGTTTTAAACAGATTATAAAATTTGTAATACGGTTAGGAAAAAATTGCATATTTCATCAATCTGATTCTCTTAACTCTTTCAAAAGCACAAATACATACACACACACAAAAAAATTGGTCTTCAGTGTATAGCTTGTTTGAGATACTGAATTCTTTGATAAAGTGATTATTATTATGATTAAGGCCTCCATAGAGTCAAAAGACTCATCGTGGAAGGCCCATCCAAGAAAACACAGTTTATCATACCACTCATTGACCATTCGTGCCTCTGCACCCTTTCAAAAGTTAATTTATTCTCTTCAAATCATGGGGACAAAATCTGAGAACAATAGTCCAAGTGTGGTCTGATCAGGGCTTTATACGGAGTTTGAGTGTGTTTAAGACACGGTATGATGAGATGTGTGTGTGTGTGATAAGAGGACCTCCCAGATGAGTCTTTGACTCCATGAGGTCTTGTTTAATAACTGGATTGGATGAGGCAAGAAATGAAATGGAAGTGGAATGAAATTAAGAGAATTCAGGTCAAAACTATTAAAATAAATCATGATGGCATGAAAGAATTAACGAAAGATGAGCGAGTGGTGTTGTATGGCGACTCCATTATTAAAGGTGCGCTAGAGCAGCGCTTCCCAAACTGTGGGCCGTAGGTTTTGTTGAGGGGGGCCGTGAAATAATGAAAACAAATTTAAAATGTTTTAAGACTAAGTAGATTTTTTTATTTTAAAAGAAACATATTTAACTTTTATTATTTATTATTTCTTTTTTGTTATTTTTTATATTTTAATGGAAAAATTCACACATTGGTGTTGGTTCACAAACTTTGCTTCCTGCGTATTTCGGCGCTTAATGAATATTAGTAAATATTGCTTATACATATGTTTCATTTCAACGCAGTGGTTAATTGTATTTACTTTGAATGCTCTCCAGGGAAGCTCTAAATCTTCCTGTCCCTTTCATCATGCGTTCGTAATCAGGGACTGTTGATATTGATTTTATATACATATCAAAACTCGTTTTATATTAACTGTCATCCGAGCAAGTTTTCTGTTACCAATAAAAGTTTTGCATATACTTCATAGATGAAAAAAAGCTTAAACAAGTTCATGTGGGGAGATAGTAACTCACTTGCAGTGGTAAACAACACACCCTCCCTAACAGCCACTATACTGCAGAGGCAATAAAAACAAGTACTTTTATTATGCCAGTGAATAAGGTATGAGGAGTCTGTGTAATATATTTCTCAACAAATAGTGCAATTAGAGACAACTGGGATAAAAACACACTAATTAATGAATCACATGTCCCCTCATACAGAAACTATGCTGTATAGACTGAAAGAAAACCATATGTTGCATGGGCAAACACAGTATCTAACTAAAAACTATTGTTATTAATTAGATGTGTGTGAGTTCAATTTTCCAAGGCAGCAATAAAATTCAGCGGAACGTGTTAAAATTCGTAAAAGTGTTAAAACTAAGTAATATATATATATATATAATGAGTGTTATGGCAGTTTCACATATGGAATTCGGTTGAAGAGAGTTAGCATTTCAACTCAATTGTCAGCTATGCTTTTATCTTTCGGTTGCGCGATCTTTTGTTAATACCGCACCAATCATATGCAGGTTTTAATAACCTGCCTTTGCTTTCTGTTTCGTATTAGGCTTAATTACCTTAAAGGGACAAAAGTCACAAAAGAGAAAAATGTTCCTGGTCTGGGGATTCCCTTATTCAGGTAATATTCACTAATTTCATGTTATCAGTCTGTGGTGTGCCAGTATCGGTAAGTGGTGATATTATTTGATCTATTCTACGTTAAAAAATTTAACCCGAGATGGATAAGTGGCTGATAAAAAATAAAAAAAAATTCCCGCGAACAATCAGAAGAAGCAGAAACAGACTCAAAATAAAGGGTATTTCATATTTTACCAGAACAGCCCGCATCATCTTCAGAACCAAACGGTAAGAGGCAAAAAATGTAATATATGCATTTGATTTTTGCAATATTCGCTGTGTATGTTTTGTATTGAATATAAATACAATAAATACTATAAAAATATATCTCTCTATTATGATTTTTTTCGAGGGGGGGCCGTGAAATATTTTAATTTTTGCAAAGGGGCACTGACATCCAGAAGTTTGGGAAGCATTGTGCTAGAAAATAGAATGCAGAAGGTATGTTTTCCAGGTGGTAAAATGAGTAGAGTGATTGAGGCATTGGATATGAGGTGGGAGCGAGCAAAAGAGTTAATAGTATTAATTGGTACAAATGATTTCAGAGAGAATAAAGAGCATGTCAAAATTAATATCACGAGGCTGCTTGGAAAGATAAAAGAGAATAGTGTGACAGGAAGGGTAGTCAGTGTGTTGCCTAGGTATGATTGTGGTGAAATGAGGTGGAGAGCAAGAATTATGAATGATATTCTGGCTAAAATGTGTGAGGAGATGGGAGTAGAGTTTGTTAATGTGTGGAATGAGTGTGAGTGACGAACTGAGCTGTGTGGGAGAGATAGACTGCATTCGAGTGGTTTGGTGTGAGTCACTTGGAGAGACTGCCGCTGGAAGGTAGAGAAGTGAATAGAGAGAATGAATCAGATTGAGAGGGGAGTGATGTGGAAGAGCAGGAGAGTAAGACAGGAGAGACTGAAGAAGTGGATATGAGTACAGAAAATGAGAGAATGGGTGTGCAAGAGGAGCAGGGAAACAGGGAGGCTCAGGGTGGACAGGGGTATACAGCGTGAGAAAGGTGGATGCTCTAAGAGGAGGTGAGAGCATGTGTAGGCAGGAAAGAAATGGGATGACCAGGGATCAAGAGGAAACAGATGGAATTGCAAAGGGTTCTAAAATGAAGAAGCAGAAAGGGAAATGGCCCCAGTCCAGCATGGAGAGATCACATCGAGTGAGTGGTATCAGTGGAACTAGCTATAGATCCAGAAATGAGCTGTTGTGTTTGTATACCAATGTTAGAAGTATAAGAAACAAGGTAGATGAAATGGTTGCACTAATTGTGTCTATTCACCCAAAGATTGTCGGAATAAGTGAGACATGGTTAGATGAGGACGACATCCTGACAGGAATAGAGATGGAATGGTATGATGTGTTTCGTGAGGATAGAAGGGGTAAAAAGGGAGGGGGAGTGCTATTGATGATAGAGAAAGAGTTATGTCCATACAAGGTAGAGATGCAAGAGGGAAATAGGGCCAGTGGTTTTGAGGCAGTATGGTGTGAGATAGAGGTGAATAGAATCAAATATTTGGTGGGATGTTGTTATAGACCTGGTAATGTGGATGGTGGTGATAGTGAAATGTATAGTCAAATTAGCCAAGCAAATAAGAAAAGGGTGATCATTATGGGTGTGTCTCCTGAGATCATTATGAACTCAGGAGACAGGGTGTGATTTTAATTATGGCAATATAGACTGGAATGAAGAGATAGCAACTGGAAGTAAAGAAAATGAGTTTCTTGAGTTTTTGAGGGATAACTACCTCAGACAGTATGTAACAGAGGGCACACGAGGATTAAGGGTCTTGGATTTGGTTATCTCATCAGAGGATGTAATTATAAATGAGGTGTCATATCATCCACCAATTGGTGAAAGTGTCCATGAGGTGATTACCTGAGTGGTTGCCAGCAGTGCAAGGACTGCTGTGAAAAAAGGGTATATGTGGAACTACAAGGGGGGTGATTATGAAGAACTCAGGAGACAGCTTGCAGGTGTAGCATGGAATGAGGAGTTAGCTGGAAAAGAGATCAATGGAGCTTGGGGGATTTTCAAAAACTATTTAGTAGATGCAATGTCTAAATGTATTCCACGGATGAGAAGGTTAAATAAGGTAGGTGTGAGATGGATGAATAAAGAGATTAAGCATGTGACACAGAGAAAAAGGGCATTGTGGAGGCAGCATAAGAGAAGTGGAAGTTCATGAGGTCTACAAAGACAAGGCAAGGAGGGTGACTTGGTTGGCGAGAGTAGCTAAAGAGAGGTATGAACAGCAGTTAGCTAATGAAGCCAAAAAGAATCCTAGGGAGTTCTTTCGATATGTTGCGAGCAAAAGAAAGAATGATTATGGAAGGATGACACTGATTGGAGGAAATGGTATAAAGACAGCTGTTGCAGAATGTGTGGTGGAGATACTTAATGAGCAGTTCATAAAGATCTTTCAATCTTGTGAATGAGACTTCATGGAGAGATTGAGAGCAGTTGATGATGGGGGGGAGAGACTGACTGTAAGTGAGCAAGAGGTGTTTGGGGAGTTGAGTAAACTAGATGTGAATAAGGCTGTGGGACTTGATAATATATCGCCACATATTCTGAAGGAATGTGCCAGGGAGTTGACACCTGCCTTGACATATTTTTTTAATACGAGTCTTGCACTTCGTCAAGTTCCTAAAGAATGGAAGGAGGGCAAGGTTGTGCCACTTCATAAAGGAGGTGATTGAACTCAAGCATCAAACTATAGGCCTATCTCTGTGTCAAGTGTTGTGGTTAAGTTGTTGGAGAAGCTTGTGAGAACTAGGATCCAGAGTTGGGTTGACAACAATGGTATAATCTTTGATGGACAGCATGGATTTGCTAAAGGGAGGTCAGAGGAGAAGGATACACAGTAAAATACTTGGATTTTGCAAAATTTTTGATAGAGTTCCTCATGATAAGTTGACAGTCAAACTAGAGCAGATGGGGTTGGATATTAGATTAGTGCATTGGATTGGAGACTGGCTATCTGATAGGTATCAACAAGTTGTGTATAGGGGTGCGATATCCAGGAAAAGGAAAGTCACTAGTGGAGTGCCTCAGGGGTCTGTTTTAGTGCCATTACTATTTAACTTGTATATTAATGATATTGGCGAAGATTTGGATGGAGATATTCAGTTGTTTGCAGATGATGCAAAGTTGGGACGAACCATAAAGAGTAGTGAAGATGTTGTGGCCTTGCAAGAAGACTTCAATAAATTGAGTGATTGGATAAGCAAATGGGGATGTGAGTTCAATGTTGCAAAATGTAAGGTTTTAAAAAATTTGGAAAACAAAGATGGGATGCAGAATTTATGCTTGGTGAGAATATATTGTTGGAAGTAGAGGAAATAAGAGATCTGGGCGTGATAGTGGATAACGATCTAAAATTTAGAGGACACATCGCCAAAATTGTGAAGACAACACAAAGACTTCTGGGAATGATGCGGAGGACACTGACGTGTAGAAGTAGGGAGATTCTTGTTCCGTTGTATAAGGCTTTGATAAGGCCACACATGGACTATTGTGCCCAGATTTGGTCACCGGGTTTTCAGAAGAATGAAGAGATGTTGGAAAGGGTCCGAGGCAACTGACTAAGGTAGTTCCTAACCTCTGGAATATTGAGTATGAGGAAAGATTGAGAAGATGTAATTTGCAGAGTCTGGTGGAGAGAAGGAAGAGGGGAGATATGATAGAGACCTACAAGCTGGTAAGGGGTTGTTATAAGATCAATGGTGGAGAGGTTCTACAGAAAATAGTGGAAGAACAGGGGAGAACCAGAGATCATCCCTGGAAACTGTATAAAGAGGGTGTGAGTAGGGGAGTGAGAGGCAGGTTTTTTTCGTGCAGAGTTGTGAATGATTGGAATGCCTTGCCTGAGAGTGTGGTGTCTGCAAGGTGTTTGAGTGTGTTTAAGACAGGGTATGATAAGATGTGTGTGTGTGATAAAAGGACCTCCCAGATGAGTCTTTGACTCTATGAGGTCTTGTTTAATAATAATAATAATAATAATATACAATGGAACGACAACTCTTTTAAGAGGGCGGGCTGAAAAGTTCTTGGCCTCGACCATAGATGGCAACACTATCAAGATTTTTTTTTCTAAGTTTGTACATCTGTCGTAAGCATCTATGTGAAATTGCAAGTCATTCCATCAAGTAGTTTGTTTTATACAGCTCTCCCTTGAAAGGGATAAAATTGAGTATCGTGTGGTTATAAAATTCTTTGTAAAAGAAGGTTTAACGCCAAAAGAAATTCATTCGAAGTTCATAAAAGTTTATCAGCACTCTTCTCCTTCATTTTCATCAATTAAGGCTGCCGAGTTTAAAAGTGGCCGTACCAGCCTTGAAGATGATCCACCTGAAGGATGTCCAAAGAGTGTAACACCAGAAATCAATGATCAAGTGCACGATATGGTACTGGATGACCTTCGAGTCAAAGTGCATGAAACTGCTGAGACTATAAGCATTTCAAAAGAACGTGTAGGATATTCTTTGCATGAAGAAGTGCAAATGAAAAAGCTTTGTGCAAGATGGGTGCCGCGCTTCCTCGCAGCAGATCAAAAACACAGTTGCATGAAAATCTCTGAACAGTAGTTGAAGCATTTTAACAAGAATAAAACTGATTTTGTGTGTCAATTTTATTATTATGGATGAGATTTGGATTCATCATTACACACCAGAATCCAAACAGCAGTCAAAACAGCGGAACAGAAGTCGGTTGTTCAAGGCCAAAGAAGATAAAGTCGGTTTCATCAGCAAGAAATGTCATGGCATCGGTGTTTTGGGATACTAAAGGCATTTTGTTTATTATCTTGAAAAAGGTAAAACAATAACCAAGGAATATTATTCGGATCTTTTAACCAGACTTGACGAAAAAATTTGTGAGAAAAGACCCAGTTTGCGGAAGAAAAAAAAATCATCTTACATCAGGACAATGCACCTGCCCACAAAGGTATTTTGGCAATGGGAAAATTAAGGGATCTCGATTATGAATTGTTGGAACATCCACCCTATTCCCCAGATTTGGCTCCCTCTGACTTCTATCTCTTCCCAAAACTAAAACTCTTCCTAGCTAGTCAATGTTTTTCTTCGAATCAAGAGGTGATTGCAGGTGTAGAGGGGTATTTTGCAGATCTTACTAAGTACCACTACAGGGATGGGATAATGGTGCTGGAGCATTGCTGGAATAAATGTATTCATCTTATGGGAGATTATGTTGAAAAATGAAAATAATTTTGAAATTACAAATTTGTTTTTTCATTGTTAGGCCGACAACTTTTCAGACCACCCTTGTATCTCTGCAGGTCAGCATCCTTCTCAGTACTGCAACAATCCTCTGGGTTACCTTCGCCACCTTTGCAATATGTTCCCTGAATTTCAGGTTTCTATCAATCATCGCCCCAGATCCCTTGCCTTACTTCCACCGGTACAGTTCCTCCCACAGAGTATGCAGCCTCCAATCAATGTATTCCAAACTTTAAGACTTCACATTTTGTTGCATTAAACTGACACCCCATTAATTTGCATATTAAAGTGATCTATGAGAGTTTTTAAAAAATGCAATTTTTTTTTTATGATTGAATATAAAGTACACTCTAACTCCAAAATTTTGAAATGCAAACATTAGTATAAATCATATCATATCAAACATAAATAATATATCTACAAGAAGTTTCAAAGAAATTCTGATGATACATAATTTGTTACTTTTTAATCATTTTTTTATCTTAATAAATATCAGTTTTTATTGTGCTGTTAATTTTATTCAAATCCTGATTTTGAAAAGTCATGTGAAATACAGCAAGGAATAAATTTCTCAGGACTTATAGCAGATCATCATATCAGGATCTGTTCTATCTTTTATCGTTTTATTATTATATTTCCATAAATTCAAAGCAACTAATGCTCAATATAAGATTTTATCAGTAGTTTATAAGTAATAGGGTTTGCTTTCAACAGTGGTGAAGTGATCAACATAAACCCATAACAATACTCATTCAATTGACTTACTTAAAATAAAATTCAACTTACCAATTCAACATAACTTTCTTCTACATTGTGCTTATTTCTGTTTCCCATGTGAACAAGTGAACACAAATATTTATAAAATCGAAATCTTTCAATATCATCTTGACATGTGACTGATGAATTTGGAGAAGTAGAACTTATGATTCTTGGAGAAAATGACTTTGTCATGTGTTTTTCTTCCTTAAAAAAGAGAAAAGTGGCTGATAATAACACAGAATAACAAAACCCAAAGAATGCTGTTATTACAGAAGAATTTTCAAGAGCATTTAAAAATCCACAAAAATATCTTACTGAATGGCATCATAACTAATAAAATAAAGCATTAAATGTTAAACTCTGGAGTACTTCACTGTTATTTATGTTTCAAATTAGCAAAAGAATTAAATGTGCTGACATAAAACAAATCTCTGATTAACCAACAGAATGCTATCCATTCAGGGATTTCTTCCTATTTAAACTTTCTTTGATAATTTATAATACACTGAATATAGATTTGAAAATAGATTTGAGAGGGTGCTCGTGAGTCAAGCATGACACACGTGTGTAAGAAGAGCTCCAGATTGAGATAAGTATTCTTGGAATAATTAAGTATATATGAGCGTTTGTTTGAGTAAGAGCTGCTGTAAAAGTCGTGTGCTACCATTATTATTAGTGTGGGGGATTTTGTTTTGCTTAAACTTAATTACGAATTTGTTGTTATTAGTTGTTAGATATGAATGAATGATAGCAAAAGTCGGACGCATGTTGGACTGAAAGTACGGAAGCACAGAGGATGAATGGGAGTGAAAGTGAGAAGAGGGTGTCGAGAGTTAGAAAATTAGAAAGAATGAATGATAGAGAGAATGTAACACGAGATTCGGAAGTTGAATTGGATTGGATGAGGAAAGAGATGAAATGGATGCAGAATGAAATTAAGAAAATTCGGGTAAAAACTATTAAAACTAATCATGATGGCAAGAAACATTTAATGAAAGATGAGTGAGTGGCGTTATATGGCGACTCCATTATTAAAGGTGTGCTGGATGATATGATGCACAAGGTATGTTTTCCAGGCAGTAAAATGAGTAGAGTGATTGAAGCATTGGATATGAGGAGGGAGCAAGCAAAGGAGTTGATGGTTTTAATCAGCATGAATGATTTGACAGAGGACAAAGAGCAAGTCAGCATGTTGCCTAGGTATGACTGTGGTGAGATGAGGTGGAGAGCAAGGATTATGAATGATATGCTGGTTGAAATGTGTGAGGATATGGGAGTACAGTTTGTTAATGTGTGGAATGAGTTTGAAGGAAGAAGTGAACTGTATGGGAGTGATGGACTGCATCTGAGTGGTTATGGTGTGAGTCACTTGGAGAGACTGCTGCTGGAAGGTAGAGAAGTGAGTAGAGTGAGAGAGAATGAATCAGATCAAGCAGGAAGTGATGTGGAAGAGCAGGAGAGTAACACAGGAAAGATTGAAGTGGTGATTATGAATGAGGAAGTGATGTGGAAGAGCAGGAGAGTAAGACAGGAAAGATTGAAGAGGTGGTTATGAATGAGGAAATGAGTGATATGAGTATAGAAAATGAGAGAACGGATGTGCAAGAGGAGCAGAGAAACGGGGAGGCTCAGGGTGAACAGGGGTACACAGCAAGAGAAAGGTGGATGCTCCAAGAGGATGTGAATGCATAAGTAGACAGGAAAGGAATTCTGATGACCTAGGATCAAGAGGAAACAGTTGGATTTGAAGAAGGTTCTAAAATAAATAAGAAGAAAGGGAAATGGCCCCATTCGAGCATGAAGAGATCACATTGAGTGAGTGGTATCAGTGGAACTAGCTGTAGATCCAGAAATGAGCTGTTGTGTTTGTATACAAATGCTAGAAGTATAAGAAACAAGGCAGATGAAATGGTTGCATTAATTGCATCTGTTCACCCAAAGATTGTATAATTGAGACATGGTTGGAAGAGCACAACATCCTGAAACAAAGAGAGATGGAAGGATGTGTTTCATGAGGGGTAAAAAAGGAGCGGGAGTGCAATTGATGATAGAGAAAGAGTTATGCCCATACAAAGTACAGATGCAAGAGGGAAATAGTGCCTTTTGAGGCAGTATGGTGTGAGATAGAGGTGAATGAAATCAAATACTTGGTTGGATGTTGTTATAGACCAGGTAATGTGGATTGGTGGCGATAATCAAATGTATAATCAAATTAGTCAAGCAAATCAGAAAAGGGTGATCATTATGGATGATTTTAATTATGGCAATATAGACTGGAATGATGAGATAGCAACTGGAAGTAAAGAAAATTACTTTCTTGAGTTTTTGAGGGATAACTACCTCAGACAGTATGTAACAGAGGGCACACGAGGATTGAGGGTCTTGGATTTGGTCATCTCATCAGAGGATGTAATTATAAATGAGGTGTCATATCATCCACCAATTGGTGAGAGTGACCATTAGGTGATTACCTGGGTGGTTGCCAGCAGTGTGAGGACCTCTGTGAGAAAAGGGTATATGTTGAAATACAAGGGGGGGGGGTGATTATGAAGGGCTCAGGAGAGTGCTTGCAGGTGTAGCATGGAATGAGGAGTTAGCTGGAAAAGAGATCAATGCAGCTTGGGGAATTTTCAAAAACTATCTAGTAGATGCAATGTCTAAGTGTATTCCAAGGGTGAGAAGATTAAATAAGGCAGGTGTGAGATGGATGAATAAAGAGATTAATCAAGCGATACCGAGGGCATTGATTGAGGCAGCATAAGAGAAGTGGAAATAACCAATTCCATGAGGTCTACAAAGACCAGGCAAGGAGAGTGACTTGGTTGGTGAGGGTAGCTAAAGAGAGGTATGAACAGCAGTTAGCTAATGAAGCCAAAAAGAATCCTAAGGAGTTCTTTCAATATGTAGCACCAAAAGAAAGAATGATTATGGAAGGATGACACTGATTGGAGAAAATGGTATAAAGACAGATGCTGCAGAAGGTATGGGGGAGATACTTAATGAGCAATTCATAAAGGTCTTTCAATCTTGTGAATGTGACTTCATGGAGAGATTGAGAGCAGTAGATGATGGGGAGGAGAGACTGACTGTAACTGAGCAAGAGGTGTTTGGGAAGTTGATTAAAGTAGATGTTAATAAGGCTGTGGGACTTGATAATATATCGCCACATATTCTGAAGGAATGTGCCAGGGAGTTGACACCTGTCTTGACATATTTTTTTGAATACAAGTCTTGCACTCAGTCGAATCCCTAAGGAGTGGAAGGGGGGGAAAGGTTGTGCCACTTCATAAAGATTGATCGAACTCAAGCATCAAACTATAGGCCTATCAATGTGTCAGGTGTTGTGGTTAAGTTGTTGGAGAAGCTTGTGAGAACTATGATCCAGAGTTGGGTTGATAACAATGGTATTATCTTTGATGGACAGCATGGATTTGCTAAAGGGAGGTCATGTTTTAGTAATCTGCTTACTTATTACAATAAAGTGACTGCTTCCTTGGACAGAGGAGAAGGATACCCAGTAATATACTTAGATTTCACAAAGGCTTTTGATAGAGTACTTCATGATAAAATGATAGTCAAACTAGAGCAGATGGGGTTGGATATTAGATTAGTGCATTGGATTGGAGACTGGCTATCTGATAGGTATCACAAGTTCTGTATGGGGGAGCGATATCCAGGAAAAGGAAAGTCACTAGTGGAGTGCCTCAGGGGTCTGTTTTGGGGCCGTTACTGTTTAACTTGTATATTAATGATATAGGTAAAGATTTGGATGAGATATTCAGTTGTTTGCAGATGATGCAAAGTTGGGATGAACTATTAAGAGTATGAAGATGTTATGGCCTTACAAGAAGACTTGAATAAATTGAGTGATTGGACACGGAAATGGAGATGTGAGGTCAATGTTGCAAAATGTAAGGTTTTAAAATTTGGAAAACAAAGATGGGATGCAGAATTTATGCTTGGTGAGGATATACTGTTGGAAGTAGAGGAAATAAGAGATCTGGGTGGTGATAGCGGATAAGGATCTAAAATTTAGGGGACACATCGCCAAAATTATGAAGACAAAGGCTTCTGGGAATGATGCGGAGAATACTGACATGTAGAAGTAGGGAGATTCTTGTTCTGTTGTATAAGGCCACAAATGGACTATTGTGCCTAGATTTGGTCATCTGGTTTTCAGAAGGATGAAGAGATGTTGGAAAGGGTCCAAAGGCTATTGACTAAGGTAGTTTCTGACCTCTGGAATGTCGAGTATGAGGAAAGATTGAGAAGATGTAATTTGCAGAGTCTGGTGGACAGGAGGAAGAGGGGAGATATGATAGAGATCTACAATTAGAAGAAACACATGTATAAACCACAGTGAAAATTATTTAATTGTAAATATTTCATCCTAAGTATCTTAGGACATCATCAGTACAGTATTTAAACAAAATTAGGAATAATATACAGTTAGGGCACATGATTACAATAGAATCTCATGAAAACGGGCATAACGTGCTAAAGTAGTACAAAAAAAAAAAAAAAACGTTAATTATTTAACACAATTTTGTATGATAATTTCCCATACTTTAGGAATAGTAAGAACGTCGTTGCGGTTTAGGTTTGGTCTGTGTAGTAGGGCTTCAGAACTTTCTTTGTATAAACGTTCATGTTTAAATAAAGATCTATGTAAAAGTTTAGCCTTTTCCCAATGGATCCTATGGTTTGGATTTTCAATTCCGTGTTGAGAGAGGCCAGATTTCTGCGGTTTAAGAAGATGAATGTGGTCTTGATGTTCCGAGATGCGTTTCTGAACAGACCTACCTGTCTGTCCAAAGTAAGATAATTTGCATGAGCATGGAATCTCATAAACACCAGGTATCATCAATGGTGAGAATTTGTCCTTAGGAGAAGGTAATAAGTTGTAAATTTGGTTGATAGGTTTGTAAGTAGTGGCAAAATTGCATTTCTTCATAATTTTAGAAAGACGTTCTGAGATGCCTTTAACGTAAGGTATGGGAATCCTATGCACTTCTTCCTGTCTGGTTTGATGTATGCAGAAGTGACTGATGATTTTTTGAGTTGTTTTGGGATTATATCCATTTAGGATGGCTGTATTTTTGATAACTTCTAATTCTTGGTTTAAAGATTCTTCAGAGGAGTAGAATTTGTGTGCTCTGGAAACTAGTGATTTAATAATGCCAGATTTCTGAGATGGATGATGAGCAGAAGAATTGTGAATGTAGCGACCTGAGAATGTAGGCTTGCGAAAGATGGACGTGGCGATGGAACCGTCTTCTTTTCTTTGGATGTGTAAATCCAAAAAAGAGATACCCTGTGGAGATTCTTTTTCTAACGTAAAGTTGATGCAATGATGAAGAAGGTTAATTTTATCTAGAAACAGTTGTAATTCAGGTTCGGGATGATTCCAGACTGCAAATATGTCATCGACATATCTTAGCCAAATTTTTGGTTTGGGTTCAAAAGTGAATATTTTTTCCTCAAGGTGTTCTAGAAACAAATTTGCTAGGCTTGCTGTTCCTTCCTCTTGCTTGTAAATTTGACCTTTCCAGGTGAAGTAACCTGATACAATAACAAACTTGAACAATTCAACTATATCAGACGGAAATTTTTGAGTTAGTAATTCTATTGTTTCTTTATGGGGAATGTTTATGAAGAGGGAGACAATGTCGAAGCTGATTAACAAGTCAGTTTTTGATAGTTGAATGTCTTTAATTTTTGTTTTAAACTCAGTAGAATTTTTGATTGAAGAGATTGAGTGGCCTATGTGAGGGCGGAGAAGGTTAGATAAGAATCTTGATAACTTGTACGTTGGACAGCTGATACAGTCTACGACGGGTCTAAGTGGAACATTAGTTTTGTGTAGCTTAGGTAAGCCATAAATTCTAGGAGGTCTTGCATGGTATGTCTTAAGTTTTTTGATTATTTCTTCATCTAAGGAGGAAGTTTCATTAAGTAGCTTATTTAATTTTCTGAGTTGACGATTCGTAGGATCAAAATCCAATTTGGAGTAAGTATTACGAATAATATTCGAATCACATTTGAATAATCCTTGCGATATCTGGAGAATAATCTTCATATAATGAATTGACTGTGTCGGTTAATGGGATATTGGTGAACAGAGAAATGATATCAAAATGATATCAATATGAAAATTACCCTCCAGATATCGCAAGGATATTCGAATATATCATCCACTCAGGTTATTTCAGTTGGAAAAACAAAATCTACAAACAAATTGAAGGTACTGCCATGGGTAGCCCTCTGTCTCCACCTTTGGCAAACCTATTTGAAACAATTCGAAGATACTGTGTTCTCATCCATTCATCCTCAACCATCTCTTTGGTACCGTTACGTCGATGATGTTTTTGCTGTTTGGCCACACACTGAAGATGAACTTTCTACTTTTCTACAATGGATAAATAATCTTCACCCACGCATCCAAATCACTATGGAAAAAGAAAACTCTTGTACTTTACCATTTTTGGACATCCTCCTTACTAGAACGTCTTCTGGTACCTTATCTACAAGCGTCTTTTGAAAACCCACTTTTACTGGCAGATACATTCACAAAAAGTCTGCGCATTACATGTCTCAAAAATTTGGCATTCTTAAATCTCTAATTCATAGAGCACATAAAGTTTGCTCTTCCCCAATAATCTTACAAGAAGAACTTTCCATCATTAATAAGTTAATGGAATCAAATGATTACAACTCCAATCAAATACAACAGATACTTGACTTATGTTCCAACAACTACAGTTTATTCAACAGTCTGCAGAGTTCTTATTCCGTGCATTCCAGGAATTTCAGAACCTATAGGTAGAATTCTGAAAAAGTATGAACTGATTCCAACATATATTCCTATCAACAAAATTTCTTCTTCTTTATTACCTTCTACAAAGGATAAACTGTCTTCTCTATCTTTGGCTGGCGTTTTATCAAATACCTTGAAAATGCGATGTCTCTTATTTTGGACAAACTGGCCTTTCTTTGGAAAAAAAGAATAAAAGAACATCAATATTATATTGATTATAACAAACCTCTGAAGTCTGGTCTGGCACAGCACAGTATTGACTCTACTCAAAGCAGTTCTCCTCCATAGATGCAGATTCAAATATGAACGCTTATTCAAAGAAAGTTGTGAAACTATCTTACACTGACCAAATTTAAACAAATGACTATATGTCTCTCTCAAAGATCTAGGAGACTTTTATCTTATGTAAAAAACCCATTTATCTTAATAGATTAAATTTGTTATTTCTATTATTTCCTAGCACGTGGTAACAATTGTATTTTAATAGGTGATCCACCGAACATTTGCCTGTATTCCATTCCTATTACTGTTACAGACATTGAAGATGTACTATTAATTTTTGTACAAAATATCTGTCTTTTTACTAATTAAAGATTTCACTGTGGTTTTTACGTGTTACTTTATTATTTAATTACTATGCAACAGGTTCCACTAAAAATCAGTTTAACTAAGTAAAAAAAACAAAAAATATAAGGTTCGGACTAAAAAGTTGACTAGTATAGTGAGCAAAGAAAACTTAGAATATGTAAGGAGACTAGTGCTGCAATCAAAGAGAATATATGTAGGCAGTAGGAGGTAAAATGATTACAGACAGATTACCTGCTGGATACAGATGGCAGTCCCATATACATATTTTAAACACTAATATTGCAAGATCTCAGTTTACATCCTAAGCAGCCAACAGCGGGTGCCTCACCGAGTTAGGACTATATCTTTTGTACAAGTATTTCACTTAGTTTGTGTGTGTGTGTGTGTTACAAGTCTTATATTGTATTTCCTGAATATGTCTCTGTGAGTGAAATGACATACTGTAAGAATGCAATATTATTTGTAATCCTTTCTTAGTGCTGCTTCACTCCATCAAGCCTCTAGTAGGAATAATATCAGTGCATAGAATTGAGGCATCAAACTGGAGATCAATTTTATTTGTATTATTTATAGAGACCAGCATGGATTTATTAAGTGGTGCTCTAGTTTTAGTAATTTGGTTGCCTTTTATAAGAGAATAACAAGAGTAGTGGATGAAGGTAAGGTACACACACACACACACTGTTACATTTCCTAGTATATTATATAGGCATTTCACAGGGTGCCACAGGACAAGTCAGCACAGTAATACCCCGACTTACACGAATCCGGAGTTACGCGGTTTCTTATATGTATATATTCCCATCCCGCTTCACGCCTCACCACTAGTCGTATCTTTCTGCACCGGCCGCATTCGCCAGTGTCGCACATGCTGTGAACAAGCACTGATGTGTTTCGCGCAGTCTCCATTCATACACGATTTTTATAATCTACAAAATCACATAAAAAATAATAATGTCATCCAAAAGAAGCAAGTCCGATTCTTCTACAGCTAGCAAGAAAAGAAAAACATTGACTTTGGAAACAAAACTCAACATTATTAAGGATTTTGAAGGCGGAATGAAAATTTGTGAGCTATCAAAGAAGTTCGATCTACAGGAATCCACAGTAAGAACAATCATGAAAGATAAAGAAAGAATTCTTGCTGCTGTGAAAAATGCTCAATCATTGAATTCGAGCATAATTCGTAAACGTCATGGGATTATTGGTGAGATAGAAACGATGCTTAAATTATGGTGTGATAATCAAGTGAGAGTAAAAAATTGCCCAGTTTATCAAACGACGATATGTAGCCAAGCCAAGATGATTTTTGAGAGGCTAAAAGTAGAAGCTGGAGAAGCGGCCAAAGAAGAAAATTTCGTGGCTAATGGTTGGTTCAACCAATTTAAAAATCGCTGTAACTAGCACAGCATTGCGGAGAGGCGGCAAGCGCTGATAAAGAGGCTTCATCTGCATTTCTTTAGACACTTAAGGCTATCATCGAAGAAGGTAGCTATAGCAGTCAAACCATATTTAATGTAGACGAGACCGGCTTGTTCTGGAAAAAGTGCCTAAGAGAACTTTCATCGCACATGAAGAAAAAACATTTCCTGGCTTTAAGGCTTCCAAAGACTGGCTGACAGTAATGCTTGGTGGAAATGCAGCTGGTGATTGTCATTTAATTTATCTCTCCAAAAATCCAAGAGCTCTGAAAAAAAAATCTAAAGCTGGCTTGCCAGTGATTTGGAAGTCAAATTCTAAAGCTTGGGTGACAGCTTCTATTTTTGAAGACTGGTGGTTTGGTCACCACTTCATGTACCTGAAGTTGAATGTTATTGCCAGTTTAAAAAAATTCCATTTAAAGTTATGCTCATTATTGATAATGCACCTGGTCACCCTCCTGCAACTTTAATTGATTTTGATCCATGTGTAAAAGTTGTTTTCTTGCCTCCAAATACAACCAGCTTACTTCAACCGATGGACCAAGGAGTTATCAAAACATTCAAAGCATACTACACACGGCGTTCATTTGCAAGTCTGAATGAAGCTATGAGGCAAAATGAGCAACTGTCTGTTAAAGAGTTTTGGAAACAGTTTAATGTTTTAGATGCTGTAAGGATTATCAGAGATTCTTGGGGTGAAATTTATTATTATTATACCCCGACTTACGCGAATTCAACTTATGCGCTTTTCGTTGGTCCCACTTACCGCATAACTTCGGGGTATCACTGTATTTAAGTTGCAACATATAGGTTTGGATATCAGGTTAGTGGGCTGAATTGGTAACTGGCTTTCTGATAGACATCAGAGATGTATACAGTATTACAGAGTACAAGGGTTACAGGTAGTAGTCCAAAGGATTCGTTACTGAGACCATTACTATTCAATCTTGTTGTGAATGATAATTTTACAGGACTACATGAATATATTCAGTTCTTTACACATAATGTGAAGCTCTAGTAATAGTGCTGATGTTTTGGCATTTCAAGAGGATTTAAATAAGATTGAAATGTTGGCAAATGAAGGTGGATATCAGTTTAATGAAACTAAATGTAAAGTTTTGAAATTTAGGACATACAGATAGGATGCTTCATACTCATTTGGTGGAATTATACTGAAAGAAGTAGAGGAAGCAAAGGATCTTGAAGATTGGAGTGACTGCAGATAGAAATTTCAAGTTCAGAGGACATATTGCAAAGATTGTGAATGTAATCTTGAAAAATGCTGTGATATTGAGAAGGATGCTAACCAGCAGAGATAAAAGTGGCGGTGGTTCCACTGTATAAAGCTTTAATTAGACTACATTATTATTACTATTATTAATATTATACAGGTGTCTCTCCACAGAGTCAGAAGACTTATGACAGGAGATTCATTATTCACACAACATCTATAATATCTCTCCTTAAAATCATCCACCAATGAAGCACCCACCACCACCTCTGGAAATCATTTCCACCATTCATCACCCTGCAAGCTAAAAATCCTAACATCCCATGTTAACTACACTCTGACACAATTTCTATGGGTGACTCTCTCGTTCTCTCACCCCCCCCAACATGTACTAAAAAAAAAGTCTTCATTGTCAATCCTATAAAACTCCTTTAATAACTTATAATTGCTTCTATCATGTCTCCCCTTATTTGCCTATTAGCTAGTTTTTGAAGAAGCCAGAGAGCCTTCAGTCAATTCTCATAGGGAACATTCCATACAGATGCCACAATCTATAAACTTAACTCCCTGACCGCAATCACTTCCAAGTCTCTGGCCTCATCAGTTTTATCAATATAGTAAACAGCTCATGATTTCTTCTTCTCAAGTACATCACCTTACACCTGGCCACATTAAACTGGAAGCCATTTCCCTCTTCCCATACTTAGTCTATTCAAGTCATCCTGCAGGATCTCTACATCACCTTCATTCATTGTCACTCTTCTAAGTTTTGCACTATCAGCAAACATCTGAATATTTCACATCAAATCATTTCCTATATCGCTGATGTACAAAATAAACAATTCATGACCACACTATATCCTGTGGTACACTACTGGTCATTTGCCTTATCCTGGACTCAACTCCATAAATCATGCTTTGATATTTGTCCAAAAGCTACCCTCTAATTCATATCACCAGGTTCATATCCATCCCCATTTGCTCCAATATATGCAACAGAGTTCTGTGTGGAATCTGTGAAATGCCTTTGCAATGTCCAGCAGCATTACTGAGTAGCAATTTCCCTTATCCAATTCCACTGTTACTTTATTAAAAAAAAGTAATGAAATTACTAAGTCAAAATGGTTCACAAAACCCATTTTGACCCTTATAAAGTATCATATTCCTATTAAACAGTCCTGAATTCTTTCACCAATTTCTCCAATACCTTACTGAGATGATGATGATTGGCATATAATTTGCTACTTCTGTCTTGGATCCTCCTTTATGCAGTGTCCTCTTTCCACTCCATTGGCACCTTCTCAGTACTCAGGCTTAAATTAAACAGCTTGGTCAGAGGAGCTGGTAATTCCCTTGCACAGTCTTCTAATAATACACAGGCCAAAATGCCATCTAATCTCATGGCTATGTTTGCAGTGAGGTTCTTCAATATTCTAAGCACCTCTATTTCTTCAACCTCTATTCTCCCATCACTAAATGTCACATCTGGTATTGCAATATCACCACCTAGATGGTACACTCTTGCAAAATGATCACTCAGTAATCCAACTATTTGGTTTGCTTCTGTAACCTCCTCACCTATGTGGTAAGGAAAGCTTTGGCTTTCCTTACAACACAAGTCACCCTTCTTGTCTGTACCTTATACTGCTCGTGGGCATGCTGATCATCTTTTTCTCTGTAATCCCTCCATAACTTTTTCTTTGTGTTTCCTGCTTAACTCCTGCCTGATTTACCTTCTGACTATAGGTATACATTCTGACACTGCTTTCTTCAAACACCCCTTGGCAACCTCCCATGCACCACTACCATCTCTCCACTCCAAATTCATATGCCATGGCACTGCTGAAAGATGATTCCTGAGCTTGTCATAAATCACTTGCATAATTCCATATATATCCCTTCTTAACAGAAAACTATATCTTTGGCACTCTTCCAGATCAAGACTATGTGATCACTTTCCTCCATCAGAGGCCAGCTAGACTGGTTACTGTCAATTTCTCTTTCACCATGATCAGATGCAGCACATAATAAGTCCTCCTTATTATGTGCTACCTCGGGTAATTATCTTTCAGCAGCTGTATAAATTCCATTTCCTTCCCTCTTTGATTCCTCCTCCCGATCTATGTCCTCATAGTTGAAATTACCTATATTAAATGCACTCATTGTGCAAATCTGCCAATGCATGTTGTCTAAATTTTACTTTATACCTGGCAGATTATAGCAGCAACCAATTAAATATATCATCCTGTTGGTCTCTCTCTCTCGCACACACACATTGCATAGCCTCAAATGAAGTGCCCTCTGCATTCTTGTCCTCCTGATGTATGTCTACTCTACACTTTTTGGTTTCAATTTTTCTGCTATCATTAGTAAAACTCCTCCCTAATCCTGTTCCTTCTGTCCTTTCTGAAGATACTATATCCTTTACATTCTATTCTTATTACTATATCATCGCCAGTCAACCAAGTCTCACTAATGCCTATAACTTTTGGTAAAGTTGAGGTAACCAATGCCAAAAACTCTTTGCTCTTATTTTGAATACTTCTGGCATTAGTATACATAAACTACAATATCCCCTTCATCCCACTGGATCATGGGATGATGTGGATATTTACTAGATTCACCAGATATGAATGTGGTGATCCTAGATCACCATGTTCAGATCTGATAAATGGGATTTGAAGGGAGTGAAATGACTTTGGAGAGGGTGTAGAAGCAGATAAGATGCAAATTATAAAGTTTAGTAACCAGAAGAAGAGAGCATAATTTCTTTCAACAAACACTTAAGTTGCTTGTTGAAAGGCATTTACTGGATATACTTGGGGAAATTTTTCATATGGCAGAACAAGGGGGGAAAGAGTAAGAATGGGGGGGACAATCCCCGGAAGTGGCAAAAGGAAGAAGTAAGAGGGTAAGAAGGAAGTTTTTTGCATGGAGTGGCAGGAGCATAGAAAGCATTGCCTGAAAGGATGGTTAAAGAGCAAGCAGTGGATGAGTTTAAGGAGTGGTACAATAAAATTTGTGTTGTCTAAGGTAGCTAGCCCTCTTACAATGAGTCTTATGACTCTGCGACAAATGAGAATAACAACAACAATAATAAACAGATGACAGGATTGCATACATGAGAAAGTAAAAAATACTTGGATTTAAAGCAGATATCACACCATTGGTGTTGGAATATCTATATTAAAATTCAAATACCCCTCATACTAATGGTGTGCCACAGGATCTGCTTTAGAAACATTATTGAGACCATTGTTGAATTTGTATGTTAATGATATTGGACAGGCTTAAATGGACATACACAGTTGTTCCCAGATGATGCGTAGTTGAAAAGAAATGATATGGCCTAAACAAGAGAATCTGAATAGACTGAGTGAATGGGCTAGTGAGCAGAGATAAAGTCTTGAAATTTGATAAGCAAAGATGGGATGCAGAGTATACAACTGATGTTGATATCTGGGAGTGGTGTGGGACAAAGAAACTTAGGGATCAGAGTCATGTTGCCAATATTTTGAGGACCACAAAATGGATCGTGGTAATGACAAGGAGGACCTTAACATGTAAAGCAATGAAGTTACGGCACCCTAGTTTAAGACCTTGATCAGGCCACATATTGCCTACTGTATGCAGTCCTGGTCACCTGATTTTCAAAGGAATGAGGATATCTATGAGAGGATCCAGAGAAGATTCATTAAGGTAGTGTTGGGTCTCTGGATTAAGGGTTGTGAAGAAAGATTGGGAGAATGCAATTGCAGAAGCTTATTAATAGGTAGTGAAGGGGTAGAGGATATGATTGAGGCAAAGTTGATAATGGGTTGTTATCAGATTAATGAGGAGGGTTTTTTTTTTTTTGAGAAGAATATAGCAATAAAACAAGAGGCTATTCTTGAAAGCTGTATAAGAAGAATGTCAACAAGGGCATGAAGAGCAGGTTTTTTGCATGAATAGTGGTGGTGAGTAGAATTCATGACTTAAGAGTATGCTGAATGCAGAAACTGAAGGGCTGTTTGGTAAAGGAACAAAATATCTGTAATATACATGGCAAGCTAGCAACATGATGGGTGATAGCTTTTTTTTTTGTACTTTTTATTCTTTATTTTCAGTTCTTTTAAATTCATAGTTTGCATAATGCATTTTTTTTTACTGGTTTTATTCACATTATTTGGCTATCTGATATGCATTTCTACACTCATTTATTGATTCCTTATGTTCAGCACTTCATTATCATATGTATATCATATGATACCATCTTGGCTGTGATCAAGTCCTGTGGCAAGTTATATACCATCTTTACCTTAAGAAAATGCACACAGGTAAACCAAATTAATAATCTTTCCTTAATTAAGCAAATCTAATTTAATTATATCTCTTTTAGCCTAGTTGTATTTTTTACTAAATAATTTAAGGAAATTACAACGTCAACTAGGATATACATTAAAATAAATTTTAATATACTTCAATATTTCGGCAAACTTAAGAACAAGACACGTGCATGCAGGCACAACAAACAGTAAGTGAGGAAGAAGCAGGAAGCTATTATTTCTCCTAAAGTCCTGATGGTGCCCCCCTAGCAGGCAATGTTGGTATTCTCGGGCAACTGGGCTAAAGGTCTTCTGATGTAGGCTTCCCAAATTTGAGGCAGTCTCATGCAGCCAAATTTATTGAGGTTTGGCATGTTTCTTAGGGCTGAAGCCGATTCCATGAAAAGACTTTCATATTTGAATTTACTACAGTGTATCATTGTGGCATGTATCCAGAGCATGGTCCACAAGACCAGAGTGGCCATACTGGTGAAAACAGATGTAGTCCTTGTGTTCTGAAATTCTGATATTCACTGTCCTGCCTGTTTGGCCAAAGTAGGACAGCTTACAGCTGCAAGGGACCTGGTATACACCAGGTAGGTCTAGGGGAAGTGGTTGGTCTTTAGTGGAGCGGATAAGGGATGCCAATTTTTTATATGGTCTGTTACAAGAGGTCAAGTTATGTTTTTTTAAGATTTTGGTAATTTTTTCTGAGGTGCCTCGGATGTAGGGAATGGTGATGGATTTCGAGTAATCTTGTTGTGAAGGTGGGGAGGGTTGTGGTTTACTGGTTTCATTATTTTCATTATTAGTGAATGTATCTGCCTTTATGGGTGGGTTTTCTATAAACTGAGAAAACCAAGGTTCCATCAGGCTGGCAGGTGACTAGTGCATCTAGGAAAGGGAGGCTGTTGTTTTCCTCTTTTTCCAGGGTGAATTTGATTCTGGGGTGTTGGTTGTTTAAATGTGTTAGGAAGGAGAGGAGTGCACTGGAGCGATGTGGCCAAAAAGCAAACACATCATCAACATAGCAAAGCCAAATGGTTGGTTTTTGTGGGGCAGAGTTTAAGGCTTTCTCTTCAAAAGTCTCCATATAAAAGTTGGCAAAGGGTGGAGAGAGTGGAGAAACGGTGCTTGAATTTCACACAGTTAGGAATTATCTGGTTATCCCGGCAGCGTTTTAGGAAGGCGAGACGATTCAGTTGTCTTGATAGTCTTCCTGTTTCTTCCTCACTTACTGTTTGTTGTGCCTGCGTGCACGTGTCTTGTTCTTAAGTTTCTTGAAAATGGCAACGTGACGTTGCCGAAATATTGAAGTATATTAAAATTTATTTTAATGTATATCCTAGTTGACGTTGTAATTTCCTTAAATTATTTAGTAAAAAATGCATAACAAACGTCTAAGCCTTTCCGCAAGAATTACGATAATCCATGGAGATGATATTGCACGTAAAGCACGCCATTAAGGTAAAATGAAGTTAAAGTTATCAAGGCAACTGAATCGTCTCGCCTTCCTAAAACGCTGCCGGGATGGATAACCAGGTAATTCCTAACTGTGTGAAATTCAAGCACCGTTTCTCTTCATAAAAGGCTCTTTGTATTTATAACCATGCCAGCCAAGCCTTGCTCAGAGAAAAAATTGCCACGACTCGCCATTTCCTGAATGATGCTAACTTAGCTAGGCACTCGAAGATGACCTTTCAAGCACCTTAAGCCACAAAATTTGGTCTATTTTATACGGCATCTCGTGCACTGCAGCAGAGAAAGAATTTTAAAAAGTACGAGATCGACACATCAAAAAATTTGAAAAGAATATAGCAATATTCTTTTCAAATTTTGAGATCGAGTTCTTTTTCAAAGAACTCGATCTCAAAACCACAACTTCCTACCAAAACGGTAGTCGCCCTTTTGTCATTTAGTGTAAAACCTGAAGCACTCGATGCCCTCGCACGTGGCCACAACTTCGCCATTGTGCCCAGAAGAATACCTGCTGAAGATATTATGATAAGAATTGAACGCGGGATACGACACCTTCCAAACCACGTTGCCAACGATATTAGACTGGATGTGGCTTGTGTTCTGACCAAAGCTAAACCACCAAAAGCCAACATGCCCAGTAAGGAAATTAAATCTCTACTGGAATTAAAGAAAAACAAGAAAATAATAATCACCAAAGCTGATAAAGGGAACACCACAGTATTGCTTAACCAAAAGGATTACACAGGTAAGCTGAAAGCTCTATTGTTAGATCGGGCTACTTACCTCCCTATCGAGTACAATACCAGCAACTCACAAATTAGAAAACTCCACAGGCTCTTTAAGAAGGTCACTTTTTGGCCTGTGGAAATCACTAACAAATTAAAACCATTTAACTCCATACCCCCCCCTCCCCATATTTATGGACTCCCAAAACACACCTTCACACATAAAAAACTTAGTCCACTTCAAAGCCAGCATAGAAAACCTTACACTCAAACACACTGACATAATGGTTAGTTTTGATGTCTCCTCCTTATTCACAAATGTCCCACTCAAAGAATCCTTAGAGCTAATCCAAGCTAAATTTCCTCCCAATATCACAGCCCTATTTCAGTTCACAATGAACTCAGGCTATTTTGTTTGGCAAGAAAAATTCTACAAACAAATAGAGGGGGACAGCCATGGGTTCTCCACTCTCCCCACCCTTGGCCAACTTTTATATGGAGACTTTTGAAGCCTTAAACTCTGCCCCACAAAAACCAACCATTTGGCTTCGCTATGTTGATGATATGTTCCCTATTTGGCCACATGGCTCCGATGCACTCCTCTCCTTCCTAACACACTTAAACAACCAACACCCCAGAATCAAATTCACCCTGGAAGAAGAAAAAAAAATCTGCCTTCCTTTCTTAGACACACTAGTCACCTGCCAGCCTGATGGAACCTTGGTTTTCTCATGCAGTCATTAAGACACTACACAACAAGGCTAAACTTATCTGTTCAAATGACAATGCCCTAACTAAACCACATTCTCAACACTTTCTCAGCCAATGGCTACCCCCCCCCAAAAAAAAAAATCCAAAAAATATTGAAACCAGTGAACCACAACCCCCCCTCACAACAAACATTACTTTAAATCCATCACCATACCCTATATCCGAGGCACCTCGGAAAAAATTACAAAAATCCTAAAAAAACATGACTTAACTTCTTGTTACAGACCATATAAAAAATTGGCATCCCTTATCCACTCTACTAAAGACCAACCTCCCCCCCCCCCTTAGACCTACCTGGTGTATACCAGGTCCCTTGCAGCTGTAAGCTGTCCTACTTTGGCCAAACAGGCAGGACAGCCAATATCAGATTCTCAGAACACAAGGACTACATCCAGTTTCACCAATACAGCCACTTTGGTCTTGCTGACCATGCACTGGATACCTGCCATAGAATACGGTGGAAGAAAGCCAAAATAATACACCATATTAAATACAAATATGAAAGGCTTTTCATGGAATCAGCTTCAGCCCTAAGAAACATGCCAAACCTCAACAAATTTGGCTGCATGAGACTGCCTCAAATTTGGGAAGCCTACATCAGAAGACCTTCAGCCCAATCACCCAAGAATACCAACATTGCCCGCTAAGGGGCACCATCAGGACTTTAGGAGAAATAATAGCTTCCTGCTTCTTCCTCACTTACTGTTTGTTGTGCCTGCGTGCACGTGTCTTGTTCTTAAGTTTGCCGAAATATTGAAGTATATTAAAATTTATTTTAATGTATATCCTAGTTGACGTTGTAATTTCCTTAAATTATTTAGTAAAAAATGCATAACCAACGTCAATGAATTTTTAATTTAATATTAAATAATTAGAAGCATCCTGAATTTAGATAACTTTAAATATTTATGAATGTTTTAAACCAATGCCACTACATTGGAAAAAATGAAAGCAACTGAAAATAAGCACCAAACCATGGAGACTCAGTAGCAACATCTGAAGAAAACATTGACTGTTCAGCCAGGGGAGCATCTGATGGAGTCCGAAAAATCTGAATTTTAGGGGGAACTAAAGAAATCATATGAAATGTTCCTGGAAAGTAAGTCAGCAGATTCTTGTTTTCTTTATTTTCTTGTTTTAATCCATTACCTAAGCTTAAGCAAGCAAAGTTTGTACACGAAGTATCTTCACTAGTCTACTTGTATACAGAAGCTATTAACTTCACATCGATACCTCAGTTTGCAGGCCTGGTTGGCCAAGTGGTTAGCTTATTCACTCTCCAGCGAAACGGCTAGGAGTTCGAATCCCACCATGGGCATGGATGTTTGTGATTGCGAAATAAAGTAGTGGTGGTGGGTAGAAAATGGTGTTGTGTAGTTGGAGTTCGTTGGATTGCGTAGTGGAGACGGAGTTGTAGAGTAGGTGTCCTCCCTCAATGAGTCTTTGGACTCCCTGGAGGTGTCATATAATAATAATTCTTGCTGGTATAGTAAATGGTAGTGGTGCTAATGATGCAAATAACATTCAAGAGCACACTTGGTTCGAGGGAGTTGCAGAGATGAGATTGCCTTGCTGAGGCACTTCTTTAGCTGGCCTGGCTGGCCGAGTAGTTAGTGTATCCGCTCTCCAGCCAAAGGCTACGGGTTCAGATCCTGCCATGGGCATGGATGTTTGTGATTGTCTGTGGAAAAACTAGTGGTGGTCGGCGGTAGATGGCATTGGTGTAGTTGTGGTCAGTTGGTGGATTGAGTGGTGGAGGCAGAGCTGTAGAAGGTGCCCTCCTTCGATGAGTCTTTGGACTCCCTAGAGGTGTCACATAATAATAATAAAAAAAGTATCCCATAATGCAAAAACATTATGGGAAGGACCACCACTCAAAATTGGGATCAATCTTATTGAGGTGAAAAAGGGGTGGTCATTATAGCCCCCTAGAATAGTATAAGGATGCAAGAGAGTGTGATAGTATTAAGAAAAAGAAAAGACAGGTGGATAGCAGGAGAGAGATAGAAAGAAAGTCTGAGCTCCTTTATATCATCATGAAGCCAAAGGTTATCCTTTTTTCACTAGCATGCAGCTGAATAACCAAACGACCAGTGGAAACTAAAGACTGGTGCCCAAGTTAGCAATTTTTCTACACTGTCTTGAGTTGGCTTTCTCTGCCTGGGATTGCTCTCCAGTCATCCCTGCAGTTGACCACAGTGAACTAAGAGGTGAAAAACTTCTCATAATAAAATACAGAACTGTATCCCCTCCTGATGCATATTGAATAAGGTGAGTGATATCACCTTGCCAAAAGTTTGGTATCTCCTAGAATGCTTATTTTTAAATATAAAAAATCTTTGGGCTGAACAGAATTTCCATAATACAACACCATAATGCATTTGTATGTCATATTGCTAATATTCCGTAAATTATATTTTAACATATTAATTACCAGTTGAATAGAAGGTGATGGCATAGTGCATATCAGAAGCTGTGATGTATGTGTCCTACAGATATGTCTTTTATTTTAGTGAATATTAGTAATTTTAGTAATTATTTTTGGTTATATCTTACTTATTTTAGACTGTAATGTTGAAGGTGTGTGTGTGTGTGTTAAATTTAATACATGGGATATCTTTTAGAAAGCATTTTTTCATGGTACCGAGGTGTACAAGGAAAATGGCAGCCAAGGCTTCCTTGTTGACCAAGTTTAGAGATTTTGTGCAATGAAGTGTATGTTATATGTATTCATTACCAAGAGTGAACCAGCTGTGGTGCAAGAGCAAGAATGGGGACAGAGTTTGTCGTATGTTTTATGTGGGACTGTAAGAAATGTGAGTTGTGTGGAAAGCAGGAAAATGAAGTGACAAATTATTATTATTATTCGACACCTCCAGGGAGTCCAAGGACTCATCGAGGGAGGACAACCGCTCTACAACTCCGTCGCCACCATTCAATCACCAACTGACTGCAACTACACCAACACCATCTACCACCGTACCACCATTGTATTTCCACAGACAATCACAAACATCCACACCCACAGTGGGATTCGAACCAGCAGCTTTTTGGCTGGAGAGCAGATACACTATCCACTCAGTCAACCAGTCCAGCAATATTATTAACAGAGGCTGGCAAAATATTAACAATATAAGGAAAGATAGCAAAAGGGTTCTGGCAAATGTGAAAATAATGAATGACAGCACAAAAGAAGTGGCTGAAAGTAATGTGGGTGATGGAATGACACTTAGGAGTGAACAAAACAGGAGCTAGAGAACTGGAGAAACAATTGTTGTGCAGAACATCAGGCAGGAGAATAAAAGTGAATGAGAGAGTATGAAGGTACAAAAGACTAGAAATAAGGAGAATGTACTGTATGGAGATTCAAATGAGAAAGTGGCAAAATCATGTTTCCCAGGTGTAAAGATCAAAGATGTCAGTGAAGATGTTAGCATGCAGAAGGGAGAAGAGAAAGATATGACTGTTATGAAAAAAAAAAACGATTTGAAAGAGAAGAAATATGAAATGACATAAGATATGAAAGAGTTATTGAAACAAGTGAAAATGACGAGTAAAGAAGTAAAGATTGAGAGTTGCCAATGACTCAATGAGAAAAGATTGTGCAAAACGAACAGTGTGCAGTTCATAGATGTGTGGAGTAAATTTGAAGAAGACAGAAGAGCTTATATTATATATGACTGATGGACTGCATTCAAATAGTTTTAGAGTTAAATGTTTGGAGAAAGTGTTGTTTAGTGAAAGTTTGGAAGTGCAAAACCAGGAAACTAGAGATATTCGGGTGGACGCAATCAAGCATGTGTGTCTGAAATATGCTTGACTGCATACCAGATATCAGTGACAAAATGTCAGAGACATTTGGTTGACAGAAAATGATATACCGTATATGTCAGCGTATAAGATGACCGGTGTATAAGATGAGGCCTAAATTTTAGGCCATTTTTAGGTTTTAAGTTTATGTTGGTTGTATAAGACCCCCCCCCCCCCAATTTCTTCTTTCTTGTATTAATGCAAAATTAGGAATTGTTGTTATATCCGTTACTTTTATATCTGCACATATCCGTTATTTTTTTTCATAGCATGGATTTAGTATTCATGCAAATTACCCTAATTAAAAGTGATTAGCCAAAATTTTAATTAATTATTAATTTTGCATTTTTTTTTTAATTTTAGGATTATTAAAATTGTTATCATTTAAAATCATGCAACCAGCAACAAAACGAAGAAAGTATGAAGCTCGATTAAAATAAGGGCAATTGAAATGGCAAAGCAAACTAATAACTGTGCTGCTGCAAGAAGTTTGACATAACCAAGAAGATGGTAAGAGAATGGAGGAAGAAAGAAGATATTTAAAAAAAAAAACTGCCAAAGAAAAAATGTGCGATGTTTCGTAGTCATTTAACTGAGAATACTAAATGTCATCATCATCATCATCAAATTCCTGCCATGTACCCTCAAGGGGTGTACAGGATATGATAGTACTACATGAAAAAAAATTACATCATTATTAATTTCCTATCTACAATTTTCCTCCAAATCAGTCCAACATTATCAGATCTTATATTTCTATCATCTAAGGCATTTTGTACCGTATCAATCCACCTATATCTTGGTCTTCCTCTGGGTCGTTTTCCTGCCAACCTGGCAGAGAACACTTGTTTTGCTAATCTTTCCTCGCCCATTCTGTTTAAGTGACCATACCACCTGAGATTAGCTCTGCTAACGCATTCCTCGATGCTGACAATGTCAAGTTCTTTCCTAATATCCTCGTTTTTAATATGATATTGCCATTGATGCCATCTGTTCATGCCTATAATCTTTCTCAGGACTCTCATATCTGTGGTCTCTAGTCTTTGGTCAAGTGTTTTACTTCTGACCCAGCTCTCAGATCCATAAGTTAAAACTGGTTTGAACACTGTCTTGTATACAGCTAATTTAGTGTTCCGACTAATTTCTCTCTTATTCCATATGAATTTATTCAATTGACTTCCCACCATACCAGCTTTGCTGATTCTGTTGTCTATTTCTATATTTAATTTACCATCTTCACTAAAAATCATGCCTAAATAGCTGAAATGTTTTACTTGTTCCACAGGTTCTCCATTCACAACACTTCTTTTACTTCTGACCCAGCTCTCAGATCCATAAGTTAAAACTGGTTTGAACACTGTCTTGTATACAGCTAATTTAGTGTTCTGACTATTTTCTCTCTTATTCAATATGAATTTATTCAATTGACTTCCCACCATACCAGCTTTGCTGATTCTCTTGTCTATTTCTATATTTAATTTACCATCTTCACTAAAAATCGTGCCTAAATAGCTGAAATGTTTTACTTGTTCCACAGGTTCTCCATTCACAACACAGTTGACATTTTCAATGATTCTGCCTATTTTCATTGTCTTTGTCTTTTTATTGCTGACCTTCATACCATATCTATTACAACAGCTATTCAATTTATTCAGAGAATCTTGCAGACTTGCAACAGATTTATTTTGGAAGATTAACATCATCCGCATAAAGCAAAGGGCTAACATTAACATCTTCAAGTTTGATATCATGTTTAATACCACTTTCCTTCATAATGTGATCCATATAGATAATGAATAACAGAGGGGATAATGTACTTCCTTGTCTCACACCAGATTTAACATTAAACCATCTTCCTGTACTTCCTTCAATTCTAACTGCTGACTTACAACTCAAATAAAGACTAAGTATTGCTTGATATAATGCCCCATTGACACCATATAACTGTAGCATATTGAATAACTTCTCTCTTGGCACCTTGTCATATGCCTTTTCCAAATCGACAAAACTTAAATACAGATCTTTGTTATATTCCCATGATTTCTCGACTATTTGTCGTAAAGTGAAGATCTGATCCTGACAGCCTCTATTTGGCCTGAATCCAGCTTGTTCTTCACCAAGCTTTTCTTCCACAATTCTTCTCAACCGTTTCTCAAGTATACTTGCATAGATCTTGCCAGAAACCCTCAGTAGGGAAATACCTCTGTAATTCTCACATGCAGTTTTATTTCCCTTTATATATATGGGTACTATGAGAGCTCTACTCCAATCATCGGGAATTCGTCCCTCTGTCCAAGCCTTCTGAACTATGTAGTGCAGCCACTGTAAAACTCTCACATCATCACCATACTTCAGCATTTCTGGTCGAATATCATCTACTCCTGCTGCCTTTCCGCATTTCAAGCCTTTGATGGCTTTTTCTACTTCAAGTATGGATATCTATTCCTGACTGCATGCCTGGTCAGTATTTTTTACCACTGTGCTGTCATCACTGCTTGTTTCATTTAGCAGTTTTTCAAAGTAATTACTCCATACTTCAAGGATGGAGGATGGCTGATGATACCTCAAGAACTGCAACCAACAAAATTAGTAGTTAAAGAGGATTTTAGGTTTGGGGAGATGGCTCATTTCAGGCTCTGGTGTGAGATAGAAGAAATATATTGCCGAGTGCTGCTATAATTGGGGAGAGTGAGTTGCTAAGGGATAATAAATGATTATCCTATGCTGAATGCAATTTCATAGGTTTCTGGTTCAAATGGGTTGGTAATGATATTACACAAGGGTACTTGTGGGTACAAGAGATTATAGAGGATTTTAGGTCTTGGGGAAAATTGCTCATTTAAGGTTGTCTGGTGTGAGAAGCCAATAGGAAAAAATATATTGTTGGGTGCTGCTATAGAACAAGGGGTCCACAGCAAGATGTACACCCTCTGTTCAAAAAGAAACCGAACTTTTGATAGAAAATAAAACACAGGCCAATTATAATTATTCAAATCATTTATTTCAATCAATATACTCTTCCTAAGCTTTGATACAGATTTTGGCATGGTCAAGTATTCATTACTTATTTTTTCACGGTATTAACAACACCACAAACACTTTTATCAACAAGGATGTTTTATTAACGCTAATATTTCGCTGATTTTCAAATCAGCATCATCAGAGCACAACACACATGTAAACGCGACAGTGAGTGAAACAATATAATTGCAGAAAGACAAAAGATCTAAAGTGCTATTTTTGGTGCCCTCTAACGAAAAAAAAAAAAAAAAAAAAAAAAAGCAGCAGTTATCCAGGAGTTTTTCTTAGGATAACCGTCTCCCAAATTTTTGGCAAATTAATGCAACCATATTTGTTAAGGTTGGGAGAATTCTTCAAAGCCATTGCTGACTCAAAAAATAGTCTTTCAGATCTATAACGACTCCTAAATAGCACATTCGTTTTTCTCCATCTAATCCTGTGTGAAGGAGTGTCCAAAGCGTGGTCTGCCAGTCCCGACTTGCCATAGTAATAGTAGCGAATGTATCTTTCATGTTCTTCCAGGCGGATGTTCACTGATCTTCCTGTTTGCCCATAATAGGCCAAGTCACAGTCACATGGAACTTCATACACTCCTGGGTGTGCTAAAGGGTGAAGTTTATCCTTTGGTGAGCGGATCAGAGTTGCCAGCTTGACATGAGGCTTGAAGGTGGTGCGAAGGCCATGTTTCACCAATACTTTGGCTATCTTTTCCGATGTACCTCTGATACAGGGAATAGAAATGGTCATGTTGTATTCTTGTGTATTGGGGGGGGCAAAGTAATGGGCCTATGTAGTATTTTTTCTATTTTGTAGGGATTGTAGCCGTTGGCTAAGAACGTATGGCGCAGGTACTGGAGTTCAGTGGTCAGAGCTGTATCGTTAGAACAAATGGCTCTGGCTCTGTGTGTCAGTGTTTTTAAAATGCTGTACTGTTGGACTGGATGATGATGTGATTGTTTATGTAGGTATCTTCCTGTGTGTGTTGGCTTCCTGTAAATAGAAAAAGATAGTGATCCATCTGAAAGGCGGGTGACTAATGTGTCAAGAAATGGTAAACAGTTATCTGATTCTTTTTCTACTGTGAAGTGAATTTTGGGGTGTTGGCTGTTTAGGTGGGTGACAAAAGCATCCAAAGTGTCTTGTCCATGGGGCCAGATGGCAAACACATCATCTACATAGCGCAACCACACTAGTGGCTTGTATGTAGCTGTGGTAAGTACTTTGTTTTCAAAGTGTTCCATGTAAAAATTTGCTAACGGGGGGGAGAGGGGGGAACCCATAGCAGTACCATTAATATGTTTGTAGAATTTCCCCCCCCATGTAAAGTAACCTGCATTCATGGTAAATTGAAATAATTCAAAAATATCTGGGGGAAATTTAGACTTGATTAATTCAAGAGTGTCTATAAGTGGTACATTGGTAAATAGGGAGGTGACATCGAAACTAACCATTATGTCTGAATTTTTTAGGATTAGATTTTTAACCAGTGTTTTGAAATGGATAGAATTTTTTACAAAAGTAGAGGAGTTGCCAGTAAGAGGGGCAAGCGACTTCGCTAAATGCCGGGCCAGTTTATATGTGAGACTATCTATGCTATCAACTATGGGGCGTAGGGGAACATTAGTTTTGTGGATTTTTGGTAATCCATAAATGCGGGGTGTTTTAACATGAATTGGTTTTATTTTCCTGATGATTTCTTTGGGCCATGATGTCACTTTTTTTAGTAATTTTCGGACTTTTTTCTTTTGCGTCATTGTAGGGTCTCGATGTATACTTTGATACGTAGAACTGTCACATATGAGATCTTGCATTTTTTTGTTATACTCTTCTTTATTCATGATAACTGTTGCATTTCCTTTATCGGCTTTTGTAATAATAATATTTTTATTATTGTATAACTTTTTTAGGGCAGTTATTTGCTTATGTGGTATATTACTTTTTGGAGGCTTAGCTTTGTTTATAATACTTGCTATGTCTAGTCGCACGTTGTTGGCCATTGCTGGCGGAAGATCGTGGATACCCCGTTCTACTTTCATCATAATTTCGAGTTTAGGAATTTGTTTGGGCGCGACGGCAAAGTTATGTCCTAAACTGAGGGCGTTTTTGGCTTCTTCAGTGAGTGTTTCCGACGATAGGTTTACGACCACGTGGTCTCGTCGAAGTTGCTCTGATGATGCTGATTTGAAAATCAGCGAAATATTAGTGTTAATAAAACATCCTTGTTGATAAAAGTGTTTGTGGTGTTGTTAATACCGTGAAAAAATAAGTAATGAATAACCAGCAATGCCTAAGCTTATCAGTTAGATTAATGATTCTGCACGGAGAAGATATTGTTTACAAAGCGCGACGGTTCGGTAAGTTGAAACTGAAATTGTCCAGAAAATTGAACCGGTTAGCCTTCCTTAAACGATGCCGCGACAACGACATTATTCCATCCTTTCTGAAATTCAAAGAAAAGTTGCAATCGGCAAAGGCACATCGTATTTATCGACGGGCGAGTTTAGCGCTTCTTCGAGAACAAATCGCCGCTACTCGCATAGAGCTTAGTAAGCTAAACAGCGCTATCACAGCTCTACAACAAGAACTAACTAACGTGTTAAATCTTGAAATATGGACGGTCCTACAGCAGATCTCCGAAGTTGCAGCAAAAAAAGAATTCACAAAAGTTAAAAGCAAGCACCTAAAAAAAATTTGAACTACTACCACAGCGCCAACATACGAAGTCCCGACCGCAACTTCGACGAGACCACGTGGTCATAAACCTATCGTCGGAAACACTCACTGAAGAAGCCAAAAACGCCCTCAGTTTAGGACATAACTTTGCCGTCGCGCCCAAACAAATTCCTAAACTCGAAATTATGATGAAAGTAGAACGGGGTATCCACGATCTTCCGCCAGCAATGGCCAACAACGTGCGACTAGACATAGCAAGTATTATAAACAAAGCTAAGCCTCCAAAAAGTAATATACCACATAAGCAAATAACTGCCCTAAAAAAGTTATACAATAATAAAAATATTATTATTACAAAAGCCAATAAAGGAAATGCAACAGTTATCATGAATAAAGAAGAGTATAACAAAAAAATGCAAGATCTCATATGTGACAGTTCTACGTATCAAAGTATACATCGAGACCCTACAATGACGCAAAAGAAAAAAGTCCGAAAATTACTAAAAAAAGTGACATCATGGCCCAAAGAAATCATCAGGAAAATAAAACCAATTCATGTTAAAACACCCCGCATTTATGGATTACCAAAAATCCACAAAACTAATGTTCCCCTATGCCCCATAGTTGATAGCATAGATAGTCCCACATATAAACTGGCCCGGCATTTAGCGAAGTCGCTTGCCCCTCTTACTGGCAACTCCTCTACTTTTGTAAAAATTCTATCCATTTTAAAACACTGGTTAAAAATCTAATCCTAAAAAATTCAGACATAATGGTTAGTTTCGATGTCACCTCCCTATTTACCAATGTACCACTTATAGACACTCTTGAATTAATCAAGTCTCAATTTCCCCCAGATATTTTTGAATTATTTCAATTTACCATGAATGCGGGTTACTTTACATGGGGGGGGGGAATTCTACAAACAGATTAATGGTACTGCTATGGGTTCCCCCCTCTCCCCCCCGTTAGCAAATTTTTACATGGAACACTTTGAAAACAAAGTACTTACCACAGCTACATACAAGCCACTAGTGTGGTTGCGCTATGTAGATGATGTGTTTGCCATCTGGCCCCATGGACAAGACACTTTGGATGCTTTTGTCACCTACCTAAACAGCCAACACCCCAAAATTCACTTCACAGTAGAAAAAGAATCAAATAACTGTTTACCATTTCTTGACACATTAGTCACCCGCCTTTCAGATGGATCACTATCTTTTTCTATTTACAGGAAGCCCACACACACAGGAAGATACCTACATAAACAATCACATCATCATCCAGTCCAACAGTACGGCATTTTAAAAACACTGACACACAGAGCCAGAGCCATTTGTTCTAACGATACAGCTCTGACCACTGAACTCCAGTACCTGCGCCATACGTTCTTAGCCAACGGCTACAATCCCTACAAAATAGAAAAAATACTACATAGGCCCATTACTTTGCCCCCCCCCTAATACACAAGAATACAACATGACCATTTCTATTCCCTATATCAGAGGTACATCGGAAAAGATAGCCAAAGTATTGGTGAAACATGGCCTTCGCACCACCTTCAAGCCTCATGTCAAGCTGGCAACTCTGATCCGCTCACCAAAGGATAAACTTCACCCTTTAGCACACCCAGGAGTGTATGAAGTTCCATGTGACTGTGACTTGGCCTATTATGGGCAAACAGGAAGATCAGTGAACATCCGCCTGGAAGAACATGAAAGATACATTCGCTACTATTACTATGGCAAGTCGGGACTGGCAGACCACGCTTTGGACACTCCTTCACACAGGATTAGATGGAGAAAAACGAATGTGCTATTTAGGAGTCGTTATAGATCTGAAAGACTATTTTTTGAGTCAGCAATGGCTTTGAAGAATTCTCCCAACCTTAACAAATATGGTTGCATTAATTTGCCAAAAATTTGGGAGGCGGTTATCCTAAGAAAAACTCCTGGATAACTGCTGCTTTTTTTTTTTTTTTTTTTTTCGTTAGAGGGCGCCAAAAATAGGACTTTAGATCTTTTGTCTTTCTGCAATTATATTGTTTCATTCACTGTCGCGTTTACATGTGTGTTGTGCTCTGATGATGCTGATTTGAAAATCAGCGAAATATTAGCCTTAATAAAACATCCTTGTTGATAAAAGTGTTTGTGGTGTTGTTAATACCGTGAAAAAATAAGTAATGAATAACCAGCAACGCCTAAGCTTATCAGTTAGAGCATGGTCAAGTAATTCGTTAAATGAATTTTTTTATATCAGTTTTTGGGATACTGTTGAGAGTTCATGGTTACTGCTGCTTGAACGTTTTCAAAGGTGTCATATTGCTTTCCTTTCATTGGCAAATGAAGTCAAGGGAAAAGAAAGAAGTCACGAGGTGCTAAATCAGGTGAATACCAACACAAAAACTTGATTTTTGTGTTGGTATTCAAATTTAAAATCACTTTTTTAAATCAAAAACTGTCTCACAATGTTCGAATGATGAGATGGTGCATTATAGTGCAAAAGTGACCAGCTGTCTGCACCACAATATTCATGCCATACGCGACGAATTCTCACTATCAATCGCTTCAAAAATTCGAGACAAAACTCATCATTAACCGTTTGGCCAGGCGGAACAAATTCTCTGTGGATAATGCCCTTGCAATCATAGAAACAAACCAGCATTGTCTTTACTTTTGACTTCTCCAAGCGACTTTTTTTTTCGGATGCCCCCTCTTCTGGTGGTCCCCACTCAGTAGAGGGACATTTCGTCACCAGTAACGATTTCGACACCACATTTCGTCACCAGTAACGATCGTTTCAAGGAAGTTTGAGTCCTTACGAGTGGTTTTAATGAGTTCCTTGCAGTGTTCAATTCGATACTTTTTTGGTCATTGGTCAACTTGTGGGAACAAATCGCAAATTCAATTTACGAAGGCCCAAACTCTCAGTCAAAATGTTGTGCACAGTTGAATTTGGAATCCCTAATTCATCTTCAATCAATCTAACGGATGATTTCGGGTTTTCTTTGATGAAATCAAACATCTTTTTGGATGTTAACTTCGCTCAGTCCAGTTTTTGGATGGCCTGGCTTTTCATCGTCCTCAAGCATCTCACTTACACTTTGAAATCGCTTAAATCACTCGTAAACTTGAGTACGGGATAAGCATTCATCATCGTATGCTTTTTGAAGCATTTGATGTGTTTCGGTAAAACTTTTACCAAGTTTAACAGAAAAGTCAATCGTAGCTATCTGTTTCTCGTAGACAGGCTTATACATTGGTTATGCATTACTAATAAGGAATTGACAACATAGATAAGAATATAAATTAAATTACGCTTTAATAAATATTTCCGATATTTCGGAAATGTCACGTTTCCATCTTCAAAAGGAACTTACAAAAAAGGCACGTGCACGTAGGCACTATAACACAGTAACTGAGAATGAAGTGATGAAGCTATTGTTCTCCTAAAAGTCCTGATGTTGCCCTCACTAGGGGACACCATCATAGCAACATGGCTACCCCCCCCCCAAAAAAATCCAAAAAATATCGAAACCAACAAACCACAAACCCCCACCCCCACAACACACACACACACACACACACACACACACACACAACAAGGATTACTCTAAATCCATCACCATTCCCTACATCCGAGGCACCTCGGAAAAAATTACCAAAATACCAATGACTTGACCTCCTGTTACAGAACCATATCTGCTCCACTAAAGACCAACCACTTCCCCTAGACCTACCTGGTGTATACCAGGTCCCTTGCAGCTGTCAACTGTCTTACTTTGGCCAAACAGGCATGACAGAGAATATCAGAATTTTGGAACACAAGGACTACATCCGTTTCCACAAGTACAGCCACTCTGGTCTTGCAGACCATGCTCTGGATACACGCCACAGAATACGGTGGAAGAAAGCTACAGTAATACACCGTAGCAAATACAAATTCAAAGACTATTCATGGAATCAGCCTCAGCCCTAAGAAACTCCCCAAATCTCAACAAATTTGGTTATATGAGACGGCCCCAAATTTGGGAGGCTTACATCAGCAGACCTTCAGTCCAACGGCCAAGAACACCTACTTAGCCCACTAGGGGGCACCATCAGGACTTTTAGGAGAACAATAGCTTCATCACTTCATTCTCAGTTACTGTGTTGTAGTGCCTACGTGCACGTGCCTTTTTTGTAAGTTCCTTTTGAAGATTTGAACACTGTCACTCTTGGAACTATAAACTCTGCTTCTAATGAAACAAATGTCAGAAACAGTTGACAAAACACTAATGAAGGTTGACACTTTCGACAACAAAAAAGGTACAACAGGTGGTACCACGAGTTTCTTCTATTTTTGAAGAAAAGTTTGGTTTCTTTTTGGACAGAGGGTGTAGATGCCATGCATCAGCAGATTAACACAATGAGTACAAGCTGAGCAATTATTACAGGAGACTTCAAGTAGGAGGACATAGATTGGAGGGATGAATGAGAGCATGGCAAGATGGAAGTGGAATTTATAAAGTGTTTAAGGGATAATTATCTGAAACAACATATATAGAAGAGACCAGGGGTTTGAGAATGTTGCATCTGGAAAGAGAATCAGAAGATATATCCATAACCAAGGTAGACACTCTGTTTCCAGTTGGGAAGAGTGACCATGAAATCTTGTTCTGGAAAATTGCTAAATATGTGGACTCCTCTATCAAAAAAGTTTATCTTGAACTATAAACTTGATAATTATGACAGAATTAGAAGGCATCTTGGAACAGTGCCATGCTTGAGAAGTTGCAAGGAAAGAATGTTAGTAGTGTGTGGAAAGTGGTAAGGGATTGTTTGAGAGAAGTAGTATCAGACTGTATACCCAAGGGAATTAAGTGAATGGTAGAGATATAAAGCAACAGCTGCAAAAAGAGAAAACTCTGTGGAGGGAGTATAAAGGAAAAGGCGATCAGCATACTCATCACCAGTACAAAGTGCAAGCAAAAAGCATGACTAGCTTGGTAAGAAAGGCCAAATCAGATTATGAGAGAAAATTAGTTAAGCAGGCCAAAGTAAACTCAAAAGAGTTTTTTCATTATTTAGCAAGTGGGAAAATGACTATAGTAAGAGGACTTTAAACGATGCTGATACCAGAAAGATGACAGAAACAAAAGAAATAGTTGAGTTGCTGAGTAATCATTTTGAAAAAGTGCATGATCCAGGTGGTTAATTTGCAGTTGATGTAACAGAGAAGGATATCAAATTTGAGTTAGATGAAAAGGACATGTTCAGCATACTGAAAAATATCAATGTGAATACAGCAGTGGAACTGGATGGCATGTTAGCCCATGGATTATGTGAATGTGCAAGAGAATTGGCACTGACTCTGATGAAGTTATTCAATCTAAGTCACAGCTCTGGCAAGGTTCCAGTGGAGTGGAAAGATATTATTATATATTTATTATTATTATTAAATATTATTATATATTATATATTATTATTATTAAACAAGACCTCATGGAGTCAAAGACTCATCTAGGAGGTCCTTTTATCTCACACACATCTCATCATACCGTGTCTTAAACACATTCAAACTCCTTGCAGACACCACACTCTCAGGCAAGGCATTCCAATCACTCACAACACTGCACAAAAAAAACCTGCCTCTCACTCCCCTACTCACACCCTCTTTATACAGTTTCCAGGGATGACCTCTGGTTCTCCCCTGATCTCCCACTATTCCCTGTAGAACTTCTCCACCATTGATCCTATAACAACCCCTTACCGACTTGTAGGTCTCTATCATATCTCCCCTCTTCCTTCTCTCCACTAGACTCTGCAAATTACATCTTTTCAATCTTTCCTCATACTCGACATTCCACAGGTCAGAAACTACCTTAGTCAGTCGCCTTTGGACCCTTTCCAACATCTCTTCATCCTTCTGAAAACCAGGTGACCAAATCTGGGAACAATAGTCCATGTGTGGTCTAATCAAAGTCTTATACAATGGAACAAGAATCTCCTTACTCCTACACGTCAGTGTCCTCCGCATGATTCCCGGAAGTCTTTGTGTTGTCTTCACAATTTTGGCGGGGTCCCCTAAATTTTAGATCTTTATCCACTATCACCCCCAGATCTCTTATTTCCTCTACTTCCAACAATATATTCTCACCAAGCATAAATTCTGCATCCCATCTTTGTTTTCCAAATTTTAAAACCTTACATTTTGCAACATTGAACTCACATCCCCATTTGCTTGCCCAATCACTCAATTTATTCGAGTCTTCTTGCAAGGCCACAACATCTTCATTACTCTTTATGGTTCGTCCCAACTTTGCATCATCTGCAAACAACTGAATATCTCCATCCAAATCTTCGTCAATATCATTAATATACAAGTTAAATAGTAATGGCCCTAAAACTGACCCCTGAGGCACTCCACTAGTGACTTTCCTTTTCCTGGATATTGCACCCCCATACACAACTTGTTGATACCTATCAGATAGCCAGTCTCCAATCCAATGCACTAATCTAATATCCAACCCCATCTGCTCTAGTTTGACTGTCAACTTATCATGAGGTACTCTATCAAAAGCTTTTGTGAAATCCAAGTATATTACTGTGTATCCTTCTCCTCTGTCCAAGGAAGCAGTCACTTGATTGTAATAAGTAAGTAGATTACTAAAACATGACCTCCCTTTAGCAAATCCATGCTGTCTGTAATATAGGCGGCACCAAGACAAAAGTAGCAAATTACAGACCAATTAGTATATCTGGAGTGGTAGTTAAAGCATTGGTTAAAAGTAAATTCAGAAATGGGTGGATAGGAATATGTACTCTATAGCAGACAGCAAACTTTGTAAAGTGCAGGTCCTGTCTTAATAATTTACTCACATTTTATAATAAAGTGACAGTAGAACTGGATAAAGAAAACTGGACTTTGCCATATATATATATATGTGTGTGTGTATGTATGTATGTAGAAAGTTTTTTTACCTTGGGTGTAATATACGTTAAAGACACCAAGAAATTTTATATACTTGGTTTAATCCTTTTTCCCAAGTAAGCAGAAACAAAGTTTTGCACATGAAATATATTCACATCTGAGCTACTTGTATATAGAGGCTAATGACTTCATATCACTTGCCTTAGTATATAGAGGCTAATGACTTCATATCACTTGCCTTAATATATAGAGGCTAATGACTTCATATATATACTTAGTTTTAATTCTTTTTCCCAAGCAAGCAAAACAAAGTTTTGCACGTGAAATATATTCATGTCTGAGCTACTTGTATATACAGGCTAATGACTTCATATCACTTGCCTTAGTATGTATGTGCGTATGTATCCCATAATGCAGAGCACATCCCCTTTCAGGCATGTATACTGCAATGCATAATGGGAAGGGCCACTGCCTAGACAGGTTTCAACCTTTATTGAGGTTTCTTCGGTGGGAGCCAGACCTGGAGAGATACCCAGGTTGAAGTAATGTGGAAGTCATGTATATCTCATACACAAGTAGACAAAAGGTGCTTGACCTTCTTAATAAAAATCTCTGGATGCGAGAAAGATGTAGAAAGTTTTTTACCTTATGTGTAATATATGTTAAAGATACCAAGAAATTTTATATACTTGGTTTTAATCCTTTATTCCAAGTAAACAAAACAAGGTTTTGTGCATGAAGTGATATGAAGTCATTAGTCTCTATATACAAGTAGCTCAGATGTGAATATATTTCACGTGCAAACTTGGTTTTGCTTACTTGGGAAAAAGGATTAAAACCAAGTATATAAAATTTCTTGGTATCTTTATATATACAGTAGAACTCAGTTATAACGAATTCCACAGGACCGCATATATTTGTTCGTAATAACCGTTATTCGTTATATCCAAGAAGGTCATAATTTGAGCGAATTAAAAATGTTTTCAAATTTTTATCAGCATAGGTATATTGGGTAACATAAATACATATGTGCATACATACATATAAAGATATTTTTAAAACTTCACATTTTTACATAAAAATTCATCAAGTGCTTTGCTTTGCACAAGACGCACATTTCATACGTTTGAAATTGTTCCTTATACCAGAGATGCTTTAATGTGTCGCCTGAACTTACAGATCACGATTCCATAAATCTTGTTAAAATATGTAAAGCACTTTCTGCTTCACGCCAGGTAACGATTTTCTCATCATTACTATTTTCTTCCTCGGAGTCACTACTACTATTATCCTCTTCTGGTGTATGAGAGATTTGTTTTAAGATGTCAGCGTCTGTCGGTATACCCGAAGTTGCGACACCATTATCAATGTCTATAAAATTATCAATCTCTGCGCACGTTTCAAAATTGTTCAAGTTTCACGCTTTTAACCATGCAGATAACAGTAAGTTATCCTCTTCATCTTCTTCAGATTCGTACTCATATTCCGCAAGACCGGCTTTCTTAAAACAGTTTTGTATTGTAGACGATGACACCAAATTCCAAGCATCACTCATTAAACGTATTGCGTGAAGTACAGTGATCTTCGAGTCGTGAGCATAAGCATTTTCCGTGGATTTTTCTGTGTTCTATCGGTTCTAAGGCAAACAGACGACGAAAATGGGATTTAAAACATCTAATTACACCTTGATCAAGTGGTTGCAAGACAGATGTCACATTCGGTGGCAAAAAAACAAGTTTTACGTTTGTTAAATTAGCCACTACAGGATGGGCAGGACAGTTGTCTATCAATAACAAAATTTTCCGGTTTTCACTGCGAAGATTTTTATCCCACTTGCGAATTTCATTTTCGAAAATTGAAGATGTCATCCAGGCCTTCTTATTCACTGTATAATCAACGGGAAGTTTCTGTATGTTTTTAAAGCATCTAGGCTTTGCCAATTTTCCAATTACAAGAAGCTTTCTTTTATCGCTACCGGTCATGTTCGCACAAACTAAAACTGTGAGTCTATTTTTGATAAGTTTTCCGCCAATGCACTTTTCGTTTTTAAATTGAAAAGTTTTATCGGGCGTTAAATTATAAAAATCTGCTTCGTCTGCATTATAAATGTTGTTGTATCCATACCTTCATTTGATGTCCGGCCATACATTCTTGATCCGGTCAGAAACGTTTTTGTCAATGGACAACGCCTCGCCACTTACTTTTGCGTAAACAATATTGTTTCTGTTCTTAAAGCGATCAATCCACCCATTGCATTTAAAATCGCTATAACCAAGTTGAACAGCAAATTTTTTGGCTTGAACTTTCAAAATTGGTCTCCTAACAGGTAAGCCTGCGGTTCTTTGCACTTTAAACCACAAAAGAAGCGCCTCGTGAATCTCACTTTTATTACACTTTTTTAAATTTTTTACACTTCGATAAATTGTTTTCAAAAGCTTTCAGAGTCAGGTCACACGATTCTTCCAAATTGTTGATATTGTAGATGGGGACAAACCATACTTCTTTGTTACTGTCAGATTTGATTGGCCACTTTCCACCTCCCGTATAATTTCTACTTTTTCGGAAACCGATAAAATTTTCCGTTTGACTCCCGACATTTTTCCACAACCAGAAAATGCATACGTATGAAATGTCAGTAAAGGAAAGACTAATGTGTATTATTCGTTCGTTATTCCCGTGAAATGAATTCGTAATAAACATGAAATACATGCATTAAATCAAATGCAATTCAAATATACCTTCTAAATTATTTGTTATAAACGTGAATTTGCTGTAACCGTGATCGTTATAACCGAGTTCTACTATATATATATATTTTAATAAAAGGATAGTCATTAAATCCTTTTATTAAAATGTATCATAACAACTGAGTCAATGTTCCTGAAAGCATATAGGGTTTATATATATATATATATATATATATATATATATATATATATATATATATATATATATATATATATATATATATATATAAACCCCTATACCTCTGTGTGTGTGTGTATATATATATATACACAGAGGTATAGGGTTTTTTTCACAAGGAAACTTGGGTGAAAAAATTTAGTATGTCTATTTTAGAAAGCACTAAATAATGATCTGAAAAATTTTATTTCCTCTATAAACATGTACATCTCTTACATGCGGAGCCAGTTTTTAATTAGTAATGATATAATTAATTATATATCTTGTTCCTTTGCATTCCAAGTATATTTATTTATATTTGTTTTCTGAAAAAAGTATTAGTTATTTTAAAATGATTAAAAATACAGGTCTAATTGTTCTTGACCATTAATATTCATGCAAATTTCTCCACATTTGCATAAAACATTTGGGATTGGATTATAGCTTGATTCATTGTATCTTAATTTGCCTGAAAATAGTGAGGGAACAGTTTATATGGGGATGATTTTTTTTTGGTAGTGTATTTATGAGGAGAGAAGTGGGGAAGCTGAAAAGTTCTGATAAGCAACTAGAACAAAAATGATACTAAAGCAATTGATATAATCACAAGATAGAACATATGAGGATATAAGAATATAAATTATCTTCATAACTTTGTTACTAGTAACTGTACTCATAACTGCTTTGCAGCCTTCTTTTTTTGAGTTGATGTATATTTATTTCAATTTGTTTCATGATGACAGGAATGGAATCTTTAGTGATTTTTTTGTAAGTGTTAGTATCATTAATGATGTCTAGAAATGAATTTTATTATGGTAATCTGTTTTTTTTGTTTTGTTTTTTTAATTACAGTAATATCCCTTCTATTTGATGAATTTTATTATGGTAATCTGTTTTTTTTTTCTTTAATTACAGTAATATCCCTTCTATCAGATATTTGAAGGGAAGCTGTGTAGCTAGTGTTTCTCATGTTGTTTGAAGAATATACTGTCTGACCACAGATGCAAGAACTCTGGCTGGCACAATGCCAAGAAGAGTCAATTCAAGTTGAAGGGGAAAAAGAAAAGAATTAGGTGATGTTCAAATTCATCACCAACATGCGAAATATCGTACTTTATATGTAAAATTTTCCAATTGTTGTACAAGTAAAATAGTTACCACTTTAAAAAACTAGAATTTTCATAAAAGAAAAGCTAATTTTCTGACATATAATAATAAACACTCATCACTGATTACCCTATTACTGGAATGGATTCGCCATCTTCTGCCATGCACAGAAGTGTCGAGAGGTCTCACATCTGTGGTCGGACAGTACTGGTGTTTGTGTAGTTAAGTTGCATTGATTTTATGCTGTATATATTTGTGTTTCTTGTAAATTAAAGATTTTTATTTTAGTTATAAAGCATTTGAAGACTCAATCTCGTAATGGGTTAATGGTTTATTGTTATTATTATTATTCAGGCCTCCATGGAGTCAAAAGACTCATCGTGGGAGGTCCTTCTTAAGAACATAAAGTCTGTCAAGACTCATCGAGGGGAGGTCCCCCCCCTAAGAAACACAAAGTCTATCATACCACTCCTTAAACTCATTGACCGTTCCCGCTCTCACCACCCCATCAGGCAATGCATTCCACGGTTCAACCACCCTCCATGCAAAGAAACCACTCCTCACCATCTTGCTCACAGTTTCCTTTCATAACTTCCAGGGATGGCCTCTTGTCATCACTCTTTCCCGCTGTTCAACCAAGCGAAAGAACTCCCCAGTGTCAACCCTGTAACCGCCTCTCAACAGTTTAAAAGTCTCAATCATATCACCTCTCCTTCTTCTATCCACCAAACTCTGCAGTCCACATTCCCTCAGCCGATCCTCATAACCAAAATTGTACAGTCCTGAAACCATTTTTGTCATCCGTTTTGTACCCTTTCCACAGTTAATTTATCTCCCTTCAAATCCTGGGTACCAAATCTGAGAACAATAGTCTAAGTGTGGTCTGATCAGAGACATACAATGGAATGATAACCCTTCTATCTCTGCAGGTCAGTGTCCTTCTCATAATTGCAGCAATCCTCTGTGTTACCTTCACCACCTTTGCAATATGTCCCCAAAATTTCAGGTTTATATCAATCATTAACCCCAGATCTCTTGTCTCCCCTACATCCTCCAGTATAACTCCTCCCATAGAGTATGCAGCATCCCATCGATATTTCCCAAACCTCAAGACCTTACATTTTGCCACATTAAACTGACCCTCATTCACTTGCCCATCTATCTAGCTTATTCAAATCCTCTTGCAGGGTTACGACATCTGAACTATTACTAATAATCCTTCCCAGCTTTGCATCATCCGCAAACAGCTGAATATCCCCTTGCAATGTCATTAATATAAAGGTTAAACAATATAGGTCCTAGTACTGAGCCCTGTGGGACTCCACTTGCAACCCTCTGCCTCCTTGAAACTGCTCCACCATACACAACTCTCTGATACTATCAGACAGCCAATCCTGAATCCAGTTAAACAATCTGACATCCAGACCCATGTGCTGCAACTTAAATATCAGCTTACCATGTGACACCCTGTCAAATGCCTTCGCTAAGTCTAAGAAAACTGCAGTATATGCCTTTCCCTCATCTAATGTTCTTGTAACTTTATTATAAAAGGCTAGCATATTGCTAAAACAAGAGCACCCTTTCACAAATCCATGTTGACTCTCACAGATAACATTACCCTCATCTGCCCAATGCTGTATACGGTCCTTAACTACTTTCTCCAAGATCTTAACAACTACTGATGACACACAAACTGGCCTATAATTAGACACTTCCAGTCTGTTACCACCTGTATGCAATGGCACTATCTTACCTTCCTTCCATTCCCTGGGCACCTTTCCTGCAGCCAGACTTTCATTGAAAAGGCAGGTTAAAGGCACTGTCAGTTCCCTAGCACATTCTCTCAAAGCTCGTGGTGAAATACCATCCAGTCCCAAAGCTTTACTGACATCCAAAGTACTCAGTATCTGAAACACGCTCTCCTCCTGTACCTCTAAACCTCGAACCTGCCCTATCCTTCTAGCATTAAAACTGACTCCTCCAGGATGAAATACTTCAATAAAGTGTTCATTGAACAATTTCACTATGTCTTCTGCATCAGTCACTCTATTCCCATTTTTATCCCACAATATCATTCTTCCACAGTCATTTCTCCTCCTACTGGCCACATAGCTAAAACATTTCTTAGGATTTTCTTTGGATCTTAGGGTCAATCTCCTCTCATATTCCTGTTTCACCTTCCTTACCACACTAGTCACTCTTCTGGCCTGTGTCTTATAATCTTCATGCATCTTCTCTTCACCTGTCTCCTTATATCTCTTCCACAGCCTCTTTTTCGCATGCAATTCCTGTTTAATATTGTTTGTTATCCACTTTACTCCAAATTGTGTCCTCTTCTTCACTTGTGGTATACAACTTACCATTGCTGCTAACAAATATTCTTTCACAATTTCCCACGCACTAATGATATCTCGGCCTTCCAATTCCTCCCTCCATGAAACTTCCCGAAGTTGACTTCTAAGACTATTATAATCATTAATTACTGCATTAATTTAGAAGATAATATATTTATGTGAAACTCTGGAATATGAATCCCTATGAAAGTTGGATTTGTGGCTTAGTTTCAGGAATTTCCTTTTTATCTTGAAATTAAGAGTTAAACCACTCAGAGTGGAGGGAATAATTTAATAAGGATGCGATGCATTGTTACATACACCCAACACATACACAATAATAATAATAACAGCTTGTTTGAAAACACCATCTTTGCTAGACTGGAGGATCCAGGAACTCTACTTTATTAACTCCCAATGTATAAGCTGTAGTGAGAGAATCTATTAGGGGTTGCCACTCTTTCAGTGAGAGCCCTGGGGGGGGGGAGGTAGTACTTTACTGAGAAAGGAATGGAATTTTTCTGAATCTGGTAAAACCATATACACACTGAGGCAGATATCAGACTGATAAATTGCATGAAGTTTTTAACTTTTTACAAGTAATTAATTTATACAAACATATTTGATTAGAAACCACCATGCTTAACTTACTTTTTTAAAATTTGCTTTTTGCACATGTTATTTACTAAATTATCTCTTTATTACCATTTATTATTATCCTGAGTACTGCTGTAACGTTTGGCTTGGCACAGTATGACCTTTGCTGGCCTTGGGCCATTAAACCATAAACTAACTAACCCCCAAGGGCTAAATGTTTTAACTGTAGAGATTGGACATATTACTAGTTAGTTTACCAAACTCAGGATAATAATAAATGGTAATAAAGAGATAATTTAGTAAATAACATGTGCAAAACGCAAATTTTAAAAAATTAAGTTAAGTATGATGGTTTCTAATCAAATATGTTTGTATAAATTAATTACTTGTAAAAACTTAAAAACTTCATGCAATTTATCAGTCTGATATCTGCCTCAGTGTATATGGTTTTACCAGATTCAGAAAAATTCCATTCCTTTCTCAGTAAAGTGCTGGCACTCCACCACCGCAACATGACAAATGGTGAATGTATGCTGCATCGTTCACACATAGGCTGGTCAACAGCTCTCAATAAATAAGAATGAGTAAGATGACTGTGACCTAGTCTAGTAAGAACAGCTTCCTCTCTTCTGTTTCTACATTGACTAGATTGCCAATGATAATTTCTGGCTTAATCTCATGGAATTTATTTGTCAGTGCTTCCTGCTATCATGACTGCCATTCGTTAATTAGTGAAATCCATATTTCACTCGTTCCAACTATTTTTGGGTGAATAAACTAAATCAATGAAACAACAATTTATCTCCCTTATTTCTGATAATCCTGATAATAATCATAAAAAAACTGATTTCTTGGCTTATAATCAGTCCTAACCATGCCACCCTCCTGATGTGACTTCCCCACACCCTTTGTTCCATCTTTTCACACACACACACACACACACACACACTAGACCCAACTATTCCCATGCATTCCAGGATTCCATTCCTATGCTGACCATCCCCATACATGCATTTATTACTGTTTCCCTCTGTTCTCCTTATCCTGTGTCTTCCTCTCTCCCTGCTCAACTTGCATTCTTATTCTCATCTCTCATACTGCTCTCATCCCCATTGACAATCACTTTGGTCTCACCTGATCCATTCTCTTGCTCATTTACATCACCTCTAATCTCCACTGATACCTTGTTCACACCACTCACTACACTTCCTCCAGATGATTTACAAATCCAATCTTATATAATTCTATTTGTTCATCAAATACATTCCATATCAATAAAATGCTCCCCTTTTTCCTCACACAGCTCTGCTAGTATGCTATTCTTGATTTCTTGCCATCTCAACTCATCATTGTCATATCTGGTCAACATACCAACTACTCTTCCTACCACACTGTTGTTTGCTCTCATCAATAATCTCCTGATATCCATCCTCATATTCTCCCTATCATTCATTCCTACCACAACCACTATATCTCTTGCACTCTTACTTCTCATATCCAGAGCATTAATCATCCTGTTCATCCTCCCTGCTGGAAAATAGACTTTGTGCACCTTTCTTATCCACCACACCTTTTATAACAGAATCAGTTGCAATTTCTTTTTTCTCCACTATCATTCATTTTATTTTTTCACACTTTTTCTTTCATATCCATCATACATCTAATCTCATTCTGCATATGCCTCATCTCATTTCTCATTTTAATCATTTCATTCTTCAATTCTTGCATTCCAGCAATCATGCACTCTTTCATATCGGAAATCACTCCCAGTTGTGTTCCATCAGTCAAGCTTTCTTACATTCCTGCAGTGACACCTTCTTTCTCCAGTAGTCACCTCATTTTCAGGTTTTTGAGTTCTGACATTTCAAACCCTTCATGACTTTGCTGGGATGGGAAGTTAAATAATTATATGTAATTTTCTAGGCCTATTTCTTAAGACTAGCCATTCTTAACTGTGAAGCACATAACAGAAGAGAAAAAGATTTACAAGTGATTAATCTTTGGAAGCAAACACTTCAGTTATTAATTCTAACCATATATTGTTGACTGTGGATAAGTTACTAATTAAGAAGTAAGGAAAATCAAGTGGATGATTTGCATGAAGAGGAGGGAGGGGACAGACAAAGTTCGGAACACATAAGAATACTTCAATAAAGAATAAGAATCTTTTCTGTAGTTCAATGAATAATAAGAGATACCTGTTTACCATGGACCTCCAGAATTGATGGAGAAGAATCACTCAATTTTCCACTTTCCATTTTAAAATCTCGCTCTCTATTTCGAACTACATTGTGATATCTTTTCTTCCGTTTCAGTTGCAATTTATTTATGTTTGATGTCGTTTGAAATCTTTCAGTACTGTCAACTAAAGATAAACAAACAGAAGGTATTGGAGAAAGTGGACTGACTGGACTTGGACTATCCTGTCTGCAAAATTCAGGAAGATTGCCTGCAGAAAGAGAAATTTCTTTATTGAGATGTATTTTCCTTCCCATTAATGGAGAACTAAGCTGAAGAGCAGCAGCTTTGATAGTTTTTTTATTGTTTTCATTTTCTGTTTGCATTAATCCCTCTAAAGATAATGCACTGATTCCATGATCTAAGTACTTGCTGGAATAACGTGATGGACTTTGTCCATAATCAGATTCTAGTGAATGTAGAGGAGATTCAAAGGTGTATTTTTTACAACCCACAGCAGTAATTTGCTCTTCATCCCTGTTTAAAAAAAAAATAAAAAGAAAGCAATTACTGTCAATTCTAAGAAACATTTTTAAAATGTAATTCAATAAGGCCTTTAAAATAATAATTATTATTACTCAAGAGTTAGAATAAAACTACTTTTCTATTGCTGCAATATTCCAAAATATATATATATATATTGTTGTGTCCCAATTTATGATTATTATTCCAATTAGAGAAATTCTGCTTATCTATGTTCAACTATTATCTATGCACGAGATATCACCCAAAAATGCAAACATTTAAGTTATTTCTCCCCTTAGTGTCCCTAATATTTATATTACATTGCGCCTTTTGGGACATTTAGTTTGAGATATTAAATACAAAAACAAGGAGAAAGTACTAAAGTATGTCTGAATGTGAAACAATATTGCAGTCGTGACACTTTATCTCGTTTTATAACACATTAATTTCCCGCGTGATTAGGTTCGTACGTTTTTCAAGTGGTGCATTGGGCAGCAATTTCAGACAACTGTTTTATCCAATGAACAAAGGTTTATTAAACTCATTAGTATGGTACAATTCTATTTCTAATATAATTCAATTCAATACTAAGAAAACATTTACAAAATTAACATTAGCTTATCACAAGTTATTTGGCTATGATCCCATACGGGTATTACGATCATGCTGCCATAACAAATTCAACACATAAAATTATATGTGTAATCCCAGATCTAATTAACACCTTAGTTAACCCTATATTAGTCTGAATATACTACATGCTGTAGCACCTGGACATATGTGATCAACTCACTCTATTTAACTATTTAAAACTATGTAGATTAAATTATCCTTTTACTGTGTTAACTCATAACCTTGATATTTAAAACTTTTCTATACATTATAATACACATGCATAATTCTCAGGACACATGAATTACTTATATAATATTAATATTAACAAGTATATTTTCATTATAATCAGTCATGTACTAAAGTCTTAGTATAATTTTCCTTAGTCTCTTCAACAGTTCAATAATAGAATAATGATAACAATTACAGACGATTTTCAGTTAACACGAGATTTTACAGTACCTTTTTCTCTTGAGTTTTCTATATTGGCCTCTACCTTTTTTCCAATTGAACTATCCTGGTATGATCTCTCCTATAATCTGTTGCTCCTAAGTTCTTTTTGGCATTGAACTGTGCTTATGCGATCTTTACTTTCGTAGTTGAATTAATAAAACACACTTTAGAATCATCTATACCATGGCTGTGAAACTCACCACGTGGACACCGACTTCTTTACAGATTTCCTTTTTTCGTAGTTGTCACTGGACGATGAAACACATAGAATATACCTTCTTTCCTTTGGCTAAATGGCATTCCTCGTTTCTTACCATAGGAAATACGGAATCGAAATCCCGCTCGCTTTTGTTTCCTTGTTGTGACGACGGAGATAACTCCAATCCTGCCACTCAGGAAAACCATGTGAAACCTATACGAAGGAGCTCGTGAAGAAACTAACTGGGAAAAAGCCTCGTTGGGGGGGGGGGGGGGTTTCTAACCCTTTTATACCTTGACTCCTAACAGTACCTTCTTTAATTTCTTTTCTCCACCCCTTACTTGATTCGACTTCACCGACCAATTAGGGTGGTGTTTTTCTACCAAACATCCTTTGATCGGTGAGCCCGTGACGATGTCTCAAATCCAGGAATTGACCCTGAGCGATAGTCTATTGTTTTTTATTTTTGCTAGCCTCTAAATTAATCCCCTTTCCAAATTTTTAAGAATTTACTTAACATTTTAATCTCTTTAGCCTCTCACATACAATTTCTTATTACTAACTTTTCTGTTTTACTTAGCTAATTGTTTTATATCACAACTGTAATATTTTCCTTCTTTTATTATTTAGTTCTTCAAACACTTTTTTTTTTATATATTTTACTTGGATGCAAGAATATTTTTCTTTCTTTTAAATAATTCATCTATTAGCTTTTATACAGGGGTTTTATTTTATTTTCTCTTCATGTTACACCGTGATAGCTGGGAATTCTACATTCTTAAGGTATCAGGGTGTAACAAAGGTCCCCCCTTTAAACAAAAAATTTTTTATAAAAAATGCTTTTTTTGAAATGTTCCTCCTCTCATATATACGGGGTTCCCCTTTTTATTCTTTTTTGTACTTTCCTTCCCCCCTCCTTTTTTTTTTTGTATTCATTATCCATATACTCATAACTGATGTACTTAATTTCTTTGGTTTTTATTTCTCTTCCCTTTTCTAACCTTGCAGAAATTTACCTCTGATTTAACCTTAACTACTTTTGATTTCCTTTCACAGATTACCTCCTCGCGTGGTGATTCCTTCACTTTATTCACGTGGGATTCATGATTCCTCTCCTGAGGCTCATTTCTCTCTTCCTTACGCAACTCTGGAGTTTGCCCCTTCCTTGTAAATTGTCTCTTTCCCAATAAGTATATTTCTTTCCTCGTGTAATCACATTTAAAGTCATAAATTGACAGGAAATCTCTGCCTAGGATCAGCTCAATGTGTGAAAGAGAGGATCCTGGTAGGATCAAAAACTCCTGCCAAACACATAATTTGAACTCAGGCAGGTATAACTTTAGATTCACAGACCTAGAAGCACGAGTCATGGAAGTTGTGACACCTGTTGGTGTTTAAGGTGAGTGATATTATCTTTGGCATGAGGTTCTATTATCTTAAAGTAATCCTCAGATATGATGGAAGATTGAGCCCCAGTGTCCAGCAAAGCATTGCAGTATCTTCCATATGTACTGGCCTTCACTTCCATCTCATGAGGATGCTCCTTTCTTCCTTGTCCCTTTTTCCATACTCTGTTTGTATACGTATGTGAATCTGAATCTCTATCATGACCTCTACCAAAGCACTTCTTGTTGATGTAATAGTTTTGAGCAAAATGTCCCAGTTTTTTACAACTGAAACATCTTAGGGGCTCTCTACCACCTCTTTGGTCACTAGCTCTCCCTTGATTTTGAGGATTATTAGCTGTTGCTTGTTGTGGTATGACTTCTGACAGCCTCTGCATAACTGAATCTAATCTATCGAGAAGAGGGTCTTTGCAGACGCTCAACTTCCTCTTTAACTAACTTAGTGGTTTCCTCAGTTCTGCTATAATCAGGCTCTGGGGTTCTTACAGATAACGTTCCTAGTTGTTTCATCACCTCATCTAACTAATCCATAATGGGTTTTTGGAGTATTTCTATCTCTTGTTTTACAATAACCCTGATTTTATCTGAATCAATATAAGCCTCTGTCAAATTGTTTATCTCCTGCTTATTGTCTTTTTCTAGTCTCTCTCTTGTCTTAGATCGTTCTCTCCTCTCCTTACTCTCTTTAATATGTCCTTGCCCCTTTTCAGAATTGCCCTTCTCTTCAATTATGTTTATTGACCCATGAACATGTGCGGGATGGCGGTCTCTGAGTAATTGTTTACGTTCCTTTACAGCATCGTAACATTCTCTTAAATTGGATAATCTCTTATCGAATGCCGTTTCCTTTAACTCAGGTTTGACTCCCTGCCTGAATTGTTGGAAAATGGCCCAGTCCAAGTGAGGCTTTTCTTCACTAAGAACACTCAGGGTACTAGCTATCGTCAGTAACCTGTTATGGAACTCAGCCACACTTTCCTTTTCCTTCTGAGAGCACCTCTGGAGCTTCCATAAGTTAGGTCCCAAGCTTCCCAGTTTTGAGAACTCGGAAATTAGGATTGTCTTAAATCGGGAGTAATCCAGGGTTTCCTTGAGAATGGGAGAAGAATACAGGAAAGCTTTAGCCTTTCCCACCAGTTTACTTCGGAGTAAGACTAGCAACTGAAAATCAGTCCATCCTCCAACTCTTCTATATAACTAAAAAAATTTAGGACGTCATCAGTCTCCTCGCCCGAAAATTGTGGGAACACCTGCTGTGGATTAATATAACGAAAAAATTCTCTGTTGTCCATACCTAAACTACTGGAGGGTTCAGTCATACTTGCATCCAATTTACACTAATTTACTCTCTAAAATTCTCAACAAAACTTAACTAAACTTCTACCTCTCAGTTGTCTGATCTGCAACCAAAACCAACTTGTTGTGAATAGCTTGTAATTAATATTTAATTAGCTAAACTACATCCTGTCGGCTGCGCCATTTATGTTGAGTCCCAATTCACGATTATTATCCTAACTAGTGAAATTATGCTTATCTATGTTCAACTATTATCTATGCATGAGATATCACCCAAAAATACAAATATTTAAGTTATTTCTCCCCTTAGTGTCCCTAATATTTATATTATGCTGCGCCTTTTGGGACATTTAGTTTGAGATATTAAATACAAAAACAAGGAGAAAGTACTAAAGTATGTCTGAATGTGAAACAACATTGCAGTCGTGACACTTTATCTCGTTTCTTAACACATTAATTTCCTGCGTGATTAGGTTCGTACGTTTTTCAAGTGGTGCATTGGGCAGCAATTTCAGACAACTGTTTTATCAATGAACAAAGGTTTATTAAACTCATTAGCATGGTACAATTCAATTTCTAATATAATTCAATCCAATACTAAGAAAATATTTAAAAAATAACATTAGCTTATCACAAATAATTTGGCTATGATCCTATATGGGTATTGCTATCATGCCGCCATGACAAATTCAGCACATCCAATCATATGTATAATTCTAGATCTAATTAACACTTTAGTTATCCCTATATTACTCGGAATATACACTATATGCTGTAGCACATGGACATATATGATCAATTCACTCTATTTAACTATTTAAAACTATGTAGATTAAATTATCCTTTCACTGTACTAACACATAATTTTGACATTTAAAACTTTCCTATACGTTACAATACACGTGCATAAGTCCATCCTCAGGGTGTAACAATATACAATAGTGTAACCCATCACTAGTTATAATATTATAGTACTGTATATGCATCATAAAGTGATATTTCAAGTAGATCAACTACTGTTTACCTCATTTGTTTTCAAATGAGGTAACTGTAGGTCCAAGGAGATGTTGAAATGAATGTACATGGATGCTAGTATCAAAAATAAAGGAGAGGAGTTTTTGGTGATGGCAACTTGACTTGGCCAAAATTTATTGGCATCAGTGAGACGTGGTCAGCAGAAAATGATATAGTTATAAGGTTGAAATGTAAAGGAAAGAGTATTTTCAGGAAGGAGACAGGGGTGTGTTTTGTGTGTGTGTGTGTGTGTGTCGGGGGGGGGGGGGGGTGCTGATGATAGCTGAAGAACTTTAACAAACAAAATTAGAAGTTAAAGAGGATATTAGTCTTGGGTGAGATGGTTCATGTAAGCCAATCTGGTAGGCCAACAGGACAAAATATATTTGTTGGTTGCTGCTATAGACCAGATGGTCTGCAGGAAGATGCAAATTCCATGAGATGATTTCTTGAGATGATGGAATCATCTCAAGATGTGTGTACATCTGCATATCAAGTATTTTGTTATAGCATAGAAAGGCTTAAGAACTTTTTATTCAGTCTTGTAAATATTAACAGAAGTATGAGTTTACAATGGCCATGTCTCTATCTTGCATATACAGAACTTCTCTAGCCATAATACCCGAGTGAATAAATACTTTACATAATGCCTGTCCTGTAGAAACTTCATTCATAATTTTTATTGAGTTTTTATATTTTACACGGATATTTGTAAATAATGATGCAACGTCAAAATTGACCATAAATTCTCAAGCCTACAATACTATATTTTTAATTTATTTTGTAATTTATTTTATTTTAATTTATTTTATAAGAACAAGCATTTCCTGCATGTTCTTATGTTCTTTTAGGATGTTTGCTACAAAATTTTGCTAATAGAATTCAAACCATATGCAGTATCCACTACAGAAAGTAACAGAAAGGCGCGCACGCACACACACGCACGCGCGCGCGCGCGCACACACACACACACACACACACACACACACACACACACACACACAATCAGTTTTAAGAAGTATACAATTATGGCTTCTTAGCAAGGAGACTTCCAAAGAAAGATCAATAAAACAAAACCATCAGAAAAAAAATTATAGACCCTCTCATTTTGTAATGATTACTATTATTATCTGACCTCCATGGAGTCAAAGGACTCATCATGAGAAGAACATCCTCTCTCATGCAAACATCCTGAACTGTGCCTTCTTATTAAGAGTTTCTGCACTAACCATACTTTCAGGGAATGCATTCCACTCACTAATCACTCTCTATGTAAAGTATCTGCTTCTTACTCCCCTGCTCACACCCTTCTTACACAGCTTCCAGGGAATAGCCTCTTGTTCTACCTTGTCTCCTTCCACTCTACTCTATGAAAAACTACATATTAATATGGTAACAACCACTCACCAACTTATATTATTATTATGATGGTGATTCAGGCCTCCATGGAGTCAACAGATTCATCGTGAGAGGTATTTCCTAGAAAACACAAAGTCTGTCATACCACTCTTTGAACTCATTGACTGTTCATGCTTGCACCACTTTTATCAGGCAATGCATTCCATGGTTCAACCACTCCTCACCCTCTTGCTAACAGCTTCCTTTTGCAACTTGGTCCCTTGTCCTCGCTCCTTTCCCCCTGTTCCATCAAGCGAAAGAACTCCCCAGTATCAACCCTCTCAACAGTTTAAAAGTCTCAATCATATCATCTCTCCTTCTATCTACCAAATTCTGCAGTCCACATTCCCTCAGCCTGTCCTCATAACTGATTGTACAGTCCTGAAACCATCTTTGTTATCTGCCTCTGTACCCTTTCCATAGTTAATTTATCCCCTTCAAATCCTGGGGACCAAATTTTTAGAATAATAGTCCAAGTGTGGTCTGATCAGTGCTTTATACAATGGGATGGCCCCCTTGTCTCAATCATATCCCTTTTCCTTCTATTCATAGGGGTTGAAAGTTGCATTCCCTCAATCACTCCTCATACCTAACACTAATTACTCTCATTAGTGAACCTTCTTAGGACCCACTCCAATATATCCTCATTCCTTTGAAAACCCAGTGACCACATCTGCACACAGTAGTACATATGGACTGTATGGACTGATCAAAGCCTCATACAAAGGAAACATAACCGCTTTGATTCAGCATTTCAATATCCTCCTCATCATTGCCATAATCCATTGTGATGTTGTTACAATTTTACAAATGTGACCCCTCTCAACTTCAAATCTCTGTCCACCATCACTTCCAGATCTCTTCAATTTCTTTCAAAATTTCCTCATTAATTGAAACTCTGAATTCCAACTTTGTCTACCAAATTTGCAACATTAAACTGATAGCTCCACTCACCTGTCAACTCACATTCTACTGAGATCCTCCTGTAATGCCATATCTGCTCTACTTCTCATAGTTCTTCTCAACTTTGCATCATTGGCAAACAGCTGCATATCTCCAGTTCGGCTAATGTCATTAACGTACAAGTTAAACAATAATAGTTACAAAACAGATCCCTGTGGCACCAAACTGGTGACAAATCCTCTTAGGATACCAATCCTCCCTACACAATCTACTGATACCTATCTGACAGCAAATTAGCTATCCAACTCACTAATCTATTATCTAATCCTCTCTGTTTCAATTTAGCTAGTTTGTCATGTATCAAAGGTATTTTAAAAATCCAAGTATATCACAGTATATACATCTCCCTTATCCAGTGAATTACCTTCCCCTAATAAGCCCATGATGACCATCACAAAGAACACTGCTATTGTCAACCAATTCAAATTCCAAGTGCTCACCAATCTCTTTAACATCTTAAAAAAAAATCACACGCAGATTGGATTATAATCTGTAACCCCCTGTCTCATCCCCCTCCACTTGTGAAATGGAACAATTTTTCCCACCTTCCGCTCCTGGGATTTGTCCTGTTGTGAGACAGGTGGGCCAAAGGTGCCATTTATTTGCTAGAGCATTCCTTCAAGACACATGGCAATATATTGTTAAGTCCTACTGCTTTATTAACATCAGGTTTACTTCGTTTCTCATATATCTTCTACTCCTTCACCATCAGCTGCTCCTCTGCCATTTCCTTCTATCCTTCAGCTTCTCATGTTGCCTTCATGAGGATGAAATACGGTGACAACTCCTCACTGAATACTCTGCATCAATTGCCAATCTCCCAGTGTCATCAACTAGCATCACTCTTCCACAGTCATTTTTTCTTCTACTTGCCACATATAAAAAAAAATCACTATGATTTTTCTTAGCCTGATTGGCTAATTCCTTCTCATATGGCACTTTTGCTGCCTTTATCAAGTAAGTCACCTTCCTGGCCTGTTCTTTGTACTCTTCATGCAAATGATTATTACACATTCATCTTGTGTTGTCTCCACTGTGTCTTCTTTTTCTTCCAGATTAAATGCTTAATCTCTTCATTCACCCCATTTTACTCCAATGTTATTTAAACTTTTCACCTTCGGAATATACTCAGACATTACTGCTGTTGAATAACTCCTCATCAATATCCAAGCACCATCTGTTCTTTCCACTCAACATCTATTTCCATGTTATAGCTCTGCAATCCAGGTGACTTCGTGGTCACTCTCTCACTCACCAACTGGGGAAAAAATTAGACAATCACAATAACATCCTTTGATGACATAACCAGATATAAGATGCGTGCCCTCTATTATATACCACCTAATATTGTTGTCCCTTAAGAACTCAAAAAACTCATTTTCCTTATTTGCCGATGCTACCTCTTCATTCCAATCAATATTGCCATAAATTAATTCACCCATAATGCTCACCCTTTACTTGCTCACTAATCCTAGTTGCCTATACATTTGTCTCCACATTTGCCTCTGTAGCAACACCCAACCAAATATCTGAATTCTATCAACTTACATCTTACACCATATTGCTTCAAAACCACTTCCACTTTTTTCCCCTTGTATCTCAATCTTATGGAAATAATTCCCTTGCTATTAGTGGCACTCCCCTCCCTTCTTACCTTTCCAATCCTCACAAAAAAAAAAAAAAAAAAAAAAAAAAAAAAAAAATACATCCTTCCAAGCCCAGTCGAGATATCATTCTCATCCAACCATGTTTCACTTATTCCAAGTATTTTCAGACAAATAAACTCAATCAATGGAATAATTTCATCACCCTTATTTCTGATACACTTGCCATTCGTAAATAAGCATAACAATTAATTTCTTGTTAATAGTTCTTAACACTTGTCTCTTGCTTGTCACCTACTGGTTGCACCTATTCTACAACTCTCCATCTCCACCACTCAATCCACCAACTACTCCTCACATATTCTAGGCCATTTCATTTCTATGTTGGCCATCCTCAATACATGCATTCATTTCGGAATCTGTTCTTCTTACGCTTTGTTTCCCTGACACATTCCATTTTCCTGTTCAATATGCATTCCTGTTGTCCCATTCTCATCTCCACTCACAATCACATAGGTCTCACCTGGCCCATTCCCTTGCTCATTTACATCATCTCTGATTTCTGCTGATACTTTGTTCATATCACTCATTACAATCTAATAGACAAGCTTAGGTGTCAAACATGATAACTTATTTTAATGATACCAATAACACCAAACAAACTATTTTATTTTAAAAAAGATGTTTATTAACTGGCTTATTATTTATTATTATTATTACATGACACCTCCAAGGAGTTCAAAGACTCATTGAGGGAGGGCACCCCTACTCTACAACTCTCCGTCTCCTCTACTCAAATCCACCAACTACAATGAACCGCAACTACCATCATCATCTACGCAAATGCTATCTACCGCCCACTACCACTAGTATTTTCAAAGACAATCACAAACATCTATTCCCACAGCAGGATTCAAACCCACAGCCTTTTGGCTGGAGAGCAGATGCACTAACCACTTGGCCAACCAGGCTAGGTAATGTTTTGCTGAATTTCAAATCAGCATCTTCAGAGCATAAAGCAGCATGCCATAGTTTCCATGAAACAATGAGTAAGTGAAACAATTCAAACTGATGGACAAAATATCTAAAGTCCTAATTTGGAGCCCTGTAATGTTGTAAAAAAATTAATAAACATCTTTTTTATATATATAAAATAGTTCATTTGGTATTGTTAATACTGTAAAAATAAGTTATCACTCCTTACATATCCTTCCAACACCAGCCTTTCTAGAAGACTCAACTCAAAACCATTCAGATGCAGTCCATCACTCTTATACAGTTCAACTCGTCCCTGAATTATTATTATTATTATCACAAATCTCCATGCAATTAAGAGATTCATCATGGGAGTTTCACTAAGCAAGCAAGAGATGTATCATATTAAACTTTAACCAACTAATCAGCCACAGTGGATGAAATATATCAAGTTTTGATATATTTCAAATGAAATATTATTATTATTACGGGCAACTCTAGGGAGTCCTTAGACTCATCGAGGGAGGCCCCAAATCATCACAACTATTCGACATTCACATAGTATCTATCCTACCTCGCCTTAAACTCATTCACTGCCACAGCACCCACCACAGACTCTGGCAGCCCATTCCATTTATTCACCACTCTAAAAGTAAAGAACCTAGCTCTAACACCTTTACTAACCAGACTCTTGCCCAGCTTCCATGGATGTCTCCTAATCCTCCCACAACCAGCCCTGTTCTCAAAAATATCTTCTGAATTAATTTTATAGAAACCCTTCAGTAATTTGAATGTCTCAATCATATCTCCCCTCCTATCAACCAATTTCTGCAACCCACAAATCCACAACATGTTCTCATAAGGTTCATTCCACAGACCTGCTATCATCTTGGTCACTCGCCTCTGGATCCTCTCAACCTCCTGCCCATCAAGAAGAAACCTAGGTGACCAAATCTGGGCACACTAGTCGAGATGGGGTCTTATCAAGGCTCGATACAGAGGAACAATAACATGCTTGTCTCTGTTCGTCAACATATTCTTCAGCAGCCAAGCGATTTGATGAGCTGATTTGGACACTTTTGCAATGTGCCCTCTAAACTTCAACTCCTTATCCACCAACACTCCTAAATCTCTTGCCTCATCAATTTCCTGGAGTACAGTTCCACCAATGTAGTAAACTGCTGCTAATCTTTTCACCCCAAAATGTATAACCTTACATTTTGCCACATTAAATTGACATCCATTCTCCTTAGCCCAAACCTCCAATCTATCCAAATCATCTTGCAAAATTTTGACATCATATGCATTCACTATTGCCCTACCCAACTTTGCATCATCCACAAACAAATGAACTGTTCCTCTCAGATCCTTTCCTATATCATTAATGAACATATTAAACAGCAGTGGTCTAAGAACAGATCCTTGTGGCACACCACTAGTCACCGTCTTGTGGACTCTACTCCTGAATAAACCACTCTCTGATATCTCTCCATCAACCACCCTCCTATCCATCTCACCAACCCTGTATCCATCCCCATATGCTGCTTTTACTGATTAGAATTCCATGTGGTATCCTGTCAAAGGCCTTAGCAAGGTCCAGTAGAATCACTGTAAACCCATTACCCTTATCCAGTTCAGCCGTCACTGTGTTATAATACATAAACAAGTTACTGAGGCATGACCTACCCTTCACAAAACCATGCTGTCCCCAATACAGTATCCCATTTTCATCTATCCAATCTTGTATTTTCCTCTTGACTATTTTCTCCAAGACCTTGATAACGATTACTGTTATGCTGATTGGCTGGTAATTTTCAACAGCAGCCTTGGAACTGTTGAATTCTGATTATGTAGAGATTAAAGTAATTATTATTTGCTTCAGAATCCAACATGATCTTCCATCACAAAGGCTAGACTTGTAAATATTATTTAATGTAAACAACTTATTTTACAATTTAATATTCATATAACTACCTTTAATTTTATCTAATATTTAATTATTTAATCAAGAATATATGTATTAATAGTAGAAAAACTCTGTGTTAAAATATTATCAAGCTATTTAGCTTATTTCTATGTTAATATAGAATTTATATTTGATAATTTAACTGTGCATTAATTGAAATGTAAATATTCTTATTTTGTTCCTGTTCGTAGAAGTTTAGCATTATGCAATACCTCAATTTTATTATATTTTGTTTGGTTGTCATGGAAACATATGTAAGTGAGCGAGCACGTTTTTGGAACACCACGTGAGAAGGTTTATTGAAAAGAGTTTTAGAAAGAACAATTTAGGCGGGAAGAAGGGATATAAAAATCGAGGAATGCTGGAAAAGAGAGAGCATTAGAGATTTATAATAGAGAGATTGGCATGAGGTTGGAATCGGAGCATTTGGGAATCACAATGCGATAATAGTGAGTCGGCAAGTCACTCAAGCAGCTAATAAAGTCTACTAGTCGAGAGGCGGTTAGCTAATAAATTGTAGAATAACAATTATAGCTACGGAAGACAGCTGAGTGACTACTAAATAGACTAGCGATATTTGAGTTGAGATTTAATTTCAGGGCCGACCTGTCAAGGACACACAGAATCTTGAAATAAAGCACGGAGTTTCTAGAATAGTAGAGGCTGTAAAGTTGAAGTTTACCGTTAGCTGTGCTTAGAATTATAGTGACTAAAGAATTAGTCGAATGCCGGAGGAATGAACAACTGTGCATATAAAACCTAAAGTTAAGGAATTATTATGTATTGCCTTATTTCATGAGTGATCAGTAGTACTTTATGCAACAACATTTGTTTATGTGTATTGTGACTGATGATAAATTCAGTTATTGCTTAGAAGAATTTATTTAATGAGTGCTGTTTACTGTTTCAAGTGTTTACAGTTGTAAAAAGTGTAAATGTATAAGTAGATGAAGATAGAAGATTATCGGTAAGATTATTCCAACCATTAATATTCCTATACAGAGAAGTGTGTGAGTTTCATCCTAGAATTTCCCTATACTAACAGTAACTATTTCGGAAATTAGCTGAAGTGTAAATTTATAAGTGTTTGTTTGTGAAGAAGTGTTACTGCAATTTTTGTCGTATTTGGAACTTAAAGAACTGTGAGAAGACTGTATCAGAGATAACAGATTTACCATTGTCTGAGTTTGTATGACAGTATTATCAGAAAGGCTGAAGTGTTTATAATAACTTATTTAGTATTTTGATCTTAAGTGTATAATTTGTGATTATAAAATTAAATATTTGTTTTTGTTAATCAAAAGTTGAATTTTGCCTGAATCTCTTTTATTGCACCATTCATAAAATATTCGAACCAAAGCAGGTAAATTAAGTAAGTTAAATATACTCAGCCAGTATATATTTTAAGGAGAAATAGTTGGAGGTTGATTTTTCTTCAATTCTTGAACTAATTCAGATATAGTGGCGCAGTCTTTAAATATAAATTTTCTCTATATTTGAATTAGAAATCAACTTACAACTTATCGATCAGTTAAGAACATCGTAATAGTAATCATGTCGGATCCAAGGTAAAGATTTAGAAGTAGGATCCAACAGAACCACCTTTATGCAGCGGAACTATTTTCCTCTCTTTATATTAATAACACTCCTGAACATGCTATACCTGTCATATTCAATCCCACTATATCCTGAAATATATATCCTATGTTTAGTATCCATGTTATTTCAATGGTATAAATTTTGCATCCGTGTTTTGTTTAATGTATAAGGATATCATGGGCAGAAGGGTGGTTTAATTTGTTTACTCGAAAAATAGTTTGCCAAAGGTGGAGACAGAGGGCTACCCATGGCAGTACCTTCAACTTGTTTATAGATCTTGTTTTTCCAGCTGAAATATCCTGAATGTATAACAAATTCAAAAATCTTTGCACTATCCAGAGGGTAATCATCATATAGTAAATTAACAGTGTCAGATAATGGAATATTGGTAAAAAGAGAAACAATATCAAAACTGACTAACAAGTCCAACTCTTGTATTTGAACACATTTTCTTGAACATACTTGATGTTCAAGAAAATGTGTGGAATTTTTGATGAAAGATCTGGATTGTCCAGTATGGGCAGTTAATGAAATTGACAGAAATTTAGCAATTCTATAAGTGGGAGAGTCAATACAATTCACGATGGGTCTTACTGGATAACCTTCTTTTTATGAATTTTTTGGAGGCCATATAAAGAAGGTTATCCAGTAAGACCCATCATGAATTGTACTGACTCTCCCACTTTGTATTCCATTCCTTTGAACTGTTTGTTGTCTACACTGATGATGTACTGTTAATTTCAGTACAAAATATTTGTACCTTTATTTCATTAAAGTTAATTACTGTGGTTATCGTGTAATTTATTATTTAGAGAAAGAGAAGCAGTTCAATGAGTTTGCAATTGTATACTGTAAAGGGATGTTGGAAGCTGCTCTTGTTTTAACAGGCCTAACAGCAAGTGGAGAAACGATGTATGTCAATTCACTGGAGCAGTGACAATGGAAATACCTGTAGAAGAGACACAGAACTGAAATACTGTCTGTGAGATAGAGATTGAAGTGGGCCTGTGAGGGAATGGTCATTTATGAGCCAAATTGCTCTCCTCTGGACAGCATCAAGAATTTTTAAGGAGGTTTCAAGTGCACCACCCCAAATGGGTGTACAGCATTCTAAGGATATGCAAAATTGGGATTTATATAAGGATTTATATTTGGCAGCTGAATGGGTGTAAAATAGCTTCTTCAGCAGAAAAGAATACTTAGTTTTTTAGAAGCTGAGAAAGCAATTAATGTGATGTGTTTGTGCCAAGAGAGGTAGGAGGTAAATGTCAGTCCAAGGAGAGAGAGAGAGAGAGAGCATCCTGTCTGGTGATGTTTTGGTGGCACTGAAGGTGGCAGGTTATCCTTGCTCCAATGAAGGAAGGTATTGAGATCAGTGTTTAAGGCATTGGTTGCAGATGATTTTGATATAAGATATGTCTGCAACCACATGATTTGTCAAAGGAGTAGGATAAGTGAAGAGTGCTATTTTTGGCAAAGCTATGGAGAGGATCTGCAGTGATTGAGTGTAGATCATTTATGTATAAGAGAAAGAGAACAGGTGAGAGAATGCAGCCTTGAAGTACTCCTGCATTGGTGACAAAGCCTGAAGAGAGGACGCCGTCCAAAATGACACACAGTGAATGACCAGAGAGAGAGAGAGAAAAAGCTGGCTATCCAGTTAAATAGGATGGTAGGCAGACCAAATAAAGTTTGCAAAGCAGGCCTTGATCAAAAGCCTTGGAAATGTCAAGAGCAACAGCACACATTTCTCCAAACCTTTCCATGGCTTTTGATTTGCCTTACTTCAGCATACTTTTACATAAGTATGATATACAATGGCAAAAATGGTTATTAAATAATTCCACTTTGCTATGATCACCCAACCATCTTGATCATCTACCAAAATCTTTCAGTAATTATTTTCCCCTTGTTTAATGTATAACAGAAAAATTCCCTTGAATTTTCTTTAGCTTGACTCCTCTTGTATTGCACTTTTTTTTCTTTCTTTACCATACTTGTTATTTTTGTAGCTTGCAATTTATATTCATCATCATAACTACCATCTTATATTTGCTCCAATAATGGCATCTTTCCAATAATGCTCACCTAATTTCACTGAAATAATTTGAGATATTGCTCCATCATATAAAACTTGCTGGTATTGTTCAGCGAGCCAATCTCCAATCCATCTTACCAATCTATTATCAATTGCCATCCTCTGCAGCTTATACACTAATGTATCATGATTTGATATAACTTATCAAATGCTTTTGCAAACTCTAAGAATACTGCTGTATATGAATATCCCTTATTCATTACCTTGTCATAAAATACACATGGATTTATAAAACAAGACCTACAATTTACAAATACCTACTGACCATCATAAAGAATCCTATATCCATCAACCTAGTCCTGTATTCTATTCATAATCAACTTTGCCAATGCCTTGTCTACAAGTACAAATATGCAGACTGGTCTATAACAAACTTCTATCCTAGAACCATGCTTGTGGAAAAGTACTATTTTGCCTTCTTTCCATTAGGAACCTTTCCTACTGCAAGATTTTAATGAGATAACCAGGTCAGGTAGATAGATAACTGTTTTGCACGTTTCTTAAAATATATTGTGATATGTCATTTATTGAGAATTAGTTGCAAGTACCTTGAGAGTGAATGAGTTTAAGAAGAGGTATAACAGATATTGTGTGTATAAAGGTTAGTGTGGATCTCCTGAGATGAGTCTTCTGACTCCGTGGAAAAACTCGTAATAATAATTCCCACAGCCTTATTAACATATAATTCTTCTAACATTTGCCTTCTTTCTATATATGTTGCACATCATTTACATCAATATGATATACAATGATAAAGTACTTATTAAACAGCTCCACAATCCTTAGCAATGGTCACACTGCTACCATTAACTGTCCACCAGTCTCACCCAGGTGGGAAAGCCTTATATGTTAACTATTCATAGCTGTATTTTTTAAGGAAATTACAACACAGACTGATATATTAACTAAAATAAATGTAATTAATACTTGCAATATTTCTGCAAAGTCAAATTTCCATCAGGAAACAAAATATAATAAGATAACATGCATGCAGGCACTACACTAAATAATGAAAATGAAGCATGTCAACTAAGAGTAAGCCAGTCCTCCAGCAAGCAAAATTGAGTGTCCTTGACTGGTGGACTGAAGTGCAGAGAATGAGAACTTTCCAAATTTGGGGTAGTTTCATAAATAACCAAATTTATTTAAGCTAAGGTAGCTCTTAAGGAAGAAACAGATTCGAGGAAAAGTCTTTCGTATTCATATTATTATTATTATTATGTGATACCTCCAGGGAGTCCAAAGACTTATTGAGGGAGGGCACCAACTCTACAACTCTCTGCCTCCACCACTCAATCCACCAACTACAACAAACTGTAACAATCATCTACACCAATGCCACCTACTGCCTGCCACCACCACTAGTATTTTCACAGATAATCAACAAACAACCATGCCCACGGTGGGATCCAAACCTGCAGCCTTTTAACTGGAGAGCAGATATGCTAACCACTTGGTCAACCAGGCTGGCAACTCCATTGCAGCAAATATGATGCAATGGAGTTGCCAGCCTGGTAGAGTGGCTTCCTTCCAGCATATTCTACGGTGAGTGTCCAAAGCATGGTCAGCAAATCCTAAGTGGCTGTAGTGATGAATATAGTCCTTATGTTCAGCAATTCTGGTAAACAACTGGTAGGTCTAAGGACTGTGGCTAGTCTTTGGTGGAGCAAATGAGGGAAGTTAAATTTTTATATGGTCTGTAAGTGGTTGAAAGGTTGTATTTTTTTTTTTTTAAGCTGTGTTAGTTTTTTTTGGATGCACCTTGGATATATGAAATAGTAATACCATTAATGTAGTCTCTGTTCTGGAGAGGGGAAGAGGTAGTGCGAGTTTCGGATTTTAATATTTTTTGGATATTATTATTATTATGTGACACCTCCAGGGAGTCCAAAGAATCATCGAGGGAGAGTGTGCCAACAGCATCGAACGATTAACCCCTTCCAACTACTAACCGCACTCAAACTTGCTTAACGTTTTGTGTGAGCCATGGTAGGAATTGCTTTATGGCTCATTCTTGTGATTCATATTTTGAATATAGTTACTGGTCTGTCTCCCTGATAATGTCTGTGTAACACTGAATGAAATACACTGGAGTTTGTGAATAAAAATTCTATATAGTTTTTGTTACATGTGAAAGCCATGAAAGTTTTTAAAGAGCACTACAGTAAATAATGACTTCTGACTCCGTGAAAAAACTCATAATAATAATTCCAACATCTGTCAACATCTCAGCACAGCTCATCAACCTAATATATTGATGCTAGCTGACTACAGAATTTCTTATAACTCATCTTATAATTTCATATATATCCTTTTGTGACAGTAACGTGTTTCTTGTTTCACCTCTTTCCAAACCAATACCTCAGGATCACCTCACCAACTGGGAACATATTCATCCTCCTCTTGACAGTAACCTTCCCCAGATTGATCCCCTCATTTAGAGAGTATGAGGGAACCCAAGTAGGTTCCCTCATACTCTCTAAATGACAGCAGGATTGATACCTCATTCACAATCATATTCCGTAAGGCTATTACCAAATCCAACAGCCTGAAATCTATTACCTACATCCGAATTGCAAAACGCTGGATGAGATTTTAATTCAGATTTGAATTCAGTGGCACACCTAAATTCATAAAAATCACATTTTACTTTAAGGGAAAATAAATAAATAAATACATTTGTTCTGTGACATTTTGAACAAATAAAAACTGATTTTGAAAAGTTCAAAAGTAGTCAACTTCCTTTGTACTAAAATGTTATTCTCTGGCCTCTGGTTAAACAGTTAGCAAAATTTTCTACCTCTTTATCTACATGATTCTGCTGTATTGTTATTTAAAGACAAAGCAAATCTATCAGCATTTCACTTTTCTTCCAATTTTTTCATCAAATATTAAACATGCAGAAATGAAATGCCAGAAATCACATTTGGCACTTCATTGAATATTAATTTAAAGATGTGAGAATAGAGGAAGAACAACTGGGAGTGCTCGGGATATTGCAGAATCTTAATGAAAATATAGCCATTAGATCATATGAGATATCAGCCTGAATATTATAAGAATGTCAAAGAAATTTGGTAATTCTGCTGACCAAGTTTTTAATTTAGGTCTCAGCTCTGGAGAAGTGCCAGGAGTATGGAAAGAGGACAAAACAGTTTTTTTGTATAAAAGAGGCTCCAAGACTGAAGAAGCAAATCACAGACCCTTGGGTGTGGCATTTAATACATTAAAGAAGTTGGTAAAGGGCAGACTTCAGGAATATAGTACTCTATGGGAGAGCAGCTGCTAGCAGGCGAAGACAGAAGAGGAGATTGGCACCATCTATCTTAATTTACTGCCCATTAGACATTCATGGCAAGGAATTTAACAAGTTTTTAATTTAGGTCTCAGCTCTGGAGAAGTGCCAGGAGTATGGAAAGAGGACAAAACAGTTTTTTTTGTATAAAAGAGGCTCCAAGACTGAAGAATCAAATCACAGACCCTTGGGTGTGGCATTTAATATATTAAAGAAGTTGGTAAAAGGCAGACTTCAGGAATTAATGAACAGGAATATAGTACTCTATGGGAGAGCAGCTGCTAGCAGGCGAAGACAGAAGAGGAGATTGGAACCATCTATCTTAATTTACTGCCCATTAGACATTCATGGCGAGGAATTTAACACAGTACACTATGCCGGCTCGGATGTCACCCGGTTCAACAAGGTCTGCATTGCCATTTGGTAGCAGCTCCAGGGGTGGCAATGAGAAGTTAGCAACTGGCACTACCACTAGAAAAACTGGATCCAGATTCAGACTCTGCAACCATTTAATGACTGGAACTTGGAATATTAGGAATCTACTACAATCAGGTCAACTCAAATTACTACAGCACAAACTAAAAAGATATGAATGGACTGTTATGGGACATTGTGAAATTCGATGGCCCAAAACAGGAGAGCTAACAACAGATGAAGGACATTTGCTTTTTTACTTTGGATGTGACTGAAGCGGAAAAGAAGGTGTCGGGTTTTTGATACACAAATCATCACGAAATTCTGTCATGGAATTCAACCCTATCAATAGCAGAATTGCTCTAGTCAGCCTGAGAGGAAAACCACTCAATATCACCATCATACAGGTCTATGCCCTAACCACAGATCACGAGGACTATGAAGTAGAGGAGTTTTATGGTCAACTTAATGCAACAATCACCAGAGCGAATAGAAAAGACCTTTTGATTGTACAGAACGATTGGAATGCCAAAATTGGAACAGACATCGGCAAGGATTATCTCCCATTTGTCGGACTGTATGGCTATGGGGAGACAAACGAAAGAGGTTTTGAACTGATCAATTTTGCCTCACAAAATGAACTTACCATTAATAACACTCTATTTCCCCATAAACCTTCCAGAAGATGGACATGGACTTCCCCTGATGGTAAAACACACAACCAAATTGACTTTATCCTTGTAAGCACAAGATTCAAAAACTCCATCAACCTCACAAGAACCAGATCATTTCCTGGAGCCGATATTGGCAGTGACCACAACATGGTCATTACAACTATGATTATGAAAATGAGGGAAAGATTACCTACAAAATCAACTCGTAAAAGATATAATATAGAAAAATTAAAAGATCCCCAAATAAATACACTATATAAATATAAATTAAAACAAATTTTTGACACAAGCTTCAAGAAATATAATAGTATCGAATCTAAAACCAAATACTTCTCACGAAAGATAACTGGGACTGCTGAAGAAATTTGGACCTATGCGACGAAAGAAGATCTTTGAAATCACATATTAATAGTGGTGATAATAGAGAACAGTATAAAAATATTACTAAGATTATTAAAAAAGAAATCAAACATGCTAGAAACTTATGGATATTGGATGAATGCAAAAATATAGAAGAGGACTTAAATAAAAATAATTCTAAAAGTGCTTTTCAAATTATCAATAAGTTAACCAAACCTTTTACAGCAATTAATTGGAGCATAGAAGATGAAGATGGAACTCCTATCACGGATAACCATAAAATAGTTGATAGATGGAAATGTTACGCAACCAAACCTTTTCAAAAAGACCCTCAACTGACTGATGATATTTTGGATGGAATTTTGCCAGGAGGTTCGAAGGAAGGAGATTACCCGATATTAAAAGAAGAAGTTATTGCAGCAGTTGGCTCCTTAAAAATAGGAAAATCACTGGGAAGTGATGGTGTCACAGTGGAACTGATACGCGAAGGAGGTGACATCATCATAGACACCTTGCTAAATTTATTCCAGGACGTATGGAACACAGAGACTTCGCCTTCTGATTGGTGGACTTCTGTCCTTGTACCTATTCCTAAAAAGGGAAACAGCAATAAATGTAGCAACTATAGAACAATTAATCTTATTAGTCATCCAAGCAAAATCCTGTTAAAAATACTATTGTCAAGAATCGAAAAGAAAATAGAAAGCAAACTATCAGATGAACAAGCAGGTTTCCAGAAGTACAATTGACCATATTTTTACAACACACATACTAGGCAAAAAATACATAGAACATAACAAAATAATCTGTCACAACTTTTTAGACCTTCAAAAAGCTTTTGACTCAATATGGCACGAGGCATTATGGAAAATTTTAGAACATTATGGTATTGACAACAAAATCATTAGGATTATTAAATCTCGTTATTCCTCTTCTGATATGAGAATTGAAATTAAAAATTACAGCAGTGAACCGTTCCCGGCAGAATGGGGGGGGGGGGGGGGGTAAGACAGGAATGCATCTTGTCCCCTCTTCTTTTTAATTGTTTTCTGGAATATGTCATAGATGAAGCTCTTTATGAATATGACACCGGAATAGTAGTTGGCGGACTAAGAATAAATAACTTACATTTTGCTGACAATATCGATCTTCTGGCAGAAAGTGAAGAAGAATTACAAGAGAGCAATCACAACCAGACTAAGACTAATTAACACCTTGGTGAATTCTATCTTGTATGGTTGTGAAGCCTGGACTTTATTGAAGGAAGATGAGAGGAGACTCCTGTCTTTCGAAATGAAAACTTACAGAAGACTTTTGAGAATTCCCTATACTGCTCACAAAACCAATGAAAATGTCCGAAAACAGATCGATTCAATAGATGGGAGAAAAAAAGAAAATATTCTGACGGTCATCAGAAGAAGACAGATGAAATAATTCGGACATGTGGAGAGGGCTAATGGCATTCCAAAGCAAGCACTAGAAGGAATCATTCCGGGATCAAGGGTTAGGGGCCGACCTCGATTAAAATGGACTGATAACATCAAAAAATGGACAAATTCCTCCCTTTCTCAACTGGCATTGAACAAGACACCGAGACGACTGGAGGAGGCTAGGAAAGAGTATCACCTACCAGCCATGAATGACCCAACAATTCATTTAGGACTACGGGAGAAGAAGAAGAGATCTTGCCTTAGTAATTTGCGTATTTTTTTATAATAAAGTGACAGTTGAGTTGGATAAAGAAAATGGTTACTCCTGATACTGCTGGACTTTGCTAAGGATTTCAACAGAATACTACGTGGAACTAATGTTACATAAATTGGAGTGAACGGGGTTGAATATAAAGCTGGTGATATGACAAGAGCGTGGCTGACAGTCACACATCAAAGAGTAGTGCAAGGGGAATCAAATCCAGGAGAACACAGGTGACCAGCATTGTACCACAGGGCTCAGTACTTGGGCAGCTGCTGCTTAAAAGTATATCTTCCACAGTTACATAGAGTGCCAACTGGATTTTTACAGGGAGATGATTTCCTGAAACATTGCTTACTGGAGGCGAGAAGTAGACTGTGCTATATTTTGGTCTCCAGAACCCAGCCTTTATCACTTTACTTTCACTATATATACTTTGAAGATACATCAGACGCAGTTCGGTAGAATGGATGGAACCAAATCGATCATCCTTGACTAGATGGTATATGCTCTCAAAAAAAAAAGTACAAGATGGACTCCATCTTTCTCCCAGAACATGGTTACTATGACTTTGTTAATGGGAGCTCTGATTGCTGCACTCATACAATCAATCACAGTGCCACTTGCGGTAGCGGAACTAGAAACTACAACTGTTCACTTAGTAAAGGTACCCAGATCAGTAAAACTGATCTGGGTAGTGGTCCTTCCCATAATCTAACTCATAGGGAGTTGAAGTTTAGGGGGCACATTGCAAAAGTGGCCAAAACAGCTCATCAAATCACTTGGTTGCTGAAAAATACTTTAACAAGCAGAGACAAATAAGTTATTGTTCCTCTATATCAAGCCTTGATAAGACCCCATCTAGACTACTGTGCCCTCTCCACCTCCTCCCCATCAAGAAGAAACCCGTCAGGGTTTCTTCTTGATGGGGAGGAGGTGGAGAGGAGAGGATCCAGAGACGAGTGACCAAGATGATAGCAGTTCTGTGAAATGAACCTTATGAGAACAGGTTAAAGATTTGTGGGTTACAAAAATTGGTTGATAGGTGGAAAAGGGGTGATATGATTGAGACATTCAAATTACTGAAGGGTTTCTATAGGATTAATCCAGAAGATATTTTTGAGAATAGGATTGGTGGTGGGAGAACTAGGGGCCATACATGGAAGCTGGGCAAGAGTGTGGTTAGCAGGGGTGTTAGAACTAGGTTTTTTACTTGGAGAGTGGTGAATGAGTGGAATAAGTTGCCAGAGTCTGTTGTGGGTGCTATGACTGTGAATGAGTTTAAGGCGAGGTATGATAGATACTGTATGAATGTCGAATAGTTGCTCTTGACATGATGTTAGGGCCTCCCTCGATGAGTCTGTCGACTCCTTGGAGTTGCCCGAGATAATAATAATAATAATAATGCACAGCATTACACACATTCAAAAGGAGGTGTGCTTTACATTATGGAATACTAAGGCAATTGATGTGAAGTCATTAGCCTCTATATACAAGCAGTCCAGTCATGAAGATACTTCACATGCAAACTGTTTGCTTACACTTCGATAAAGGATTAAACCAAGAATATAATTTCTTGGCATCTTTATTTTATAGCATAACCAAGTAAAAAAAAAACTTTCAACATGTATCTCTGATCCTGAGTAATTTAATAATAAGGTGATACACCTGTTTGCTACTTATACATGAGAAATATACGAATCCTGAATTAGTTCAACTTTGGTATCTCTTACTAGGTCTGGCTCCCACTAATGTGGTTTTCTACAGATGTAGAGAGTAGTCTATTGAGGTGGCCTTTATCTGGGCCACCTTGGTGGATGCTTTTCCCTGGGATACGAGTGGCTCTGCAAGTGGTAGGGTGAGCCCTATATTGGCATTCCACACAACTACCACAGGCCATCAAATAGTTTGGCAACAAACCAAAATGCCATATATTGACCATGATTGTTTTACAAGAAAATTTAAAGAAGTATTGCAAATGCTTAGGATCTCCACACAATGTAACAAAAATCAAGGCTTAATCTTACACCAAATATAGTCTGCTTGCATTAAAACTCTAACTGCCACCAACCTAGGATATGACACGAGTGATGCGACGGAACGGCAATGTTCCAACACACATACAATAATGAATTTAATGTTTTTTTATTCTGGTTTCTTATTTGTATGTACCAGTTGTGAAGTTAAGTTAACATATAATATCTGTAATTAATTCTTTAAACTCTTTATTTACATTATAATATGGTCTGAACACCAAAAGCTTCCCACAGAACTGCTAAGCAATGAAAACTTGCATTTTCATCTTTAATTTATGCTCACTCACTAAAGTGTAAAGCTTTCTGCCAGTCTCAAATCAAAATTAAAAAATAGAGGGCATTATTTTCATACTATCACTGTAGCAAGATACAAGCAAAGCAACATAAAGAGATATGCAGTAACAGAAACAGAGTAATGCAAAAAAGTACCAAAGAAACAAATAACTATATACAAATCTATAGTAGAATAAAACAAGAAGTACAAACAAATAAAAGAAAAGGAAAATACAAACAGAAGATTTAGAAAAATGGATAACTTATTTTCAAAATCTCTGGACTCATGATGATAAAGAAGTAAAATTTTATAAAACAACGAATGTTGTGACCTAACAGAAAATATTACAATGTGAGAAATAAAAAATAGAATAAGTAAGATGCAAAATAGGTAAGCACCAGAAGAAGACAATATAAACATGGAACTTTACAAAAATATGAAAAATTTAAAGAAGGAGTCCTGAAATTTTTTGATATGGTTCTGGATTTCTGGAAAAATTCTAAACTCTGGGGGGCAGGGAGAGACACTGGTTATTCCAATTTATAAAAAAAGAAGATAAAGATGATCGCAATAGCTATAGGGGAATTAATTTGCTAAATGGTACAAAATAAATGCAAAAACATTAAAAGGGAAACTAAACAGTCTTGTAGAGGACAAACTACTAGAATGAAATGGATTTCGAAAAGGCCGATCTTGCATAGACTCATTTTTTACTCTAAAATTATTAATTGAAAAGAGAAGAGAATTTTAAAAATGAAAAATATGTCTCCTTCACTGATTATGAAAGAGTCTTTGATAAAATTAACAGACAAAAACTGTTTAAAATATTATCTGGATGAAATATACCAAACCAACTCTTACAGCCTATTCAAGAAATATATATACAGGAAATAAAATAGCAGTCAAATCAGAACAAATATCACATTCGAAAGACATATCAAGATGAGTACGACAAGGATGTACCCTACCACCTCTTCTTTTTAATCCATTCTATATATATAAAAAGATAAGTCGAAATATGAAACGTTTTTATGTCACATTTTGAAATGTCCAACAATGTGTTTGCCTTCATGAGACAACAATTTGTTAAGCTGATAAGCAGAAGGCTTAAGGGGTGCTTAAGGGTCAAAGCTGTATAACTGAGAGGAGACCTCCACATAGCCTTTAAAGGAATGCGGAGAACCGACCAGGGCTTCTGACCTAATGTCCAATCCTCACCTTCTCGTGGTGCACCCTGTTGGGTATCTACTTTGATACTGAACGAACGAGGATGGGCTGGCAATTTGGGATTTAGCCGACCAAATTGTATTCTTATTGGTTAAATCAAAATAAAAAATGATGGTACAACATGACAAAATTTCATGCCGGCTGGGGCGTCGCCCGGTTAAACAAGGCCCCCGTTGTTTTCGCCAGGGAACCAGGGCGAACAGCGAAAAGTCAGCTACTGGAACAAATATGAAAACAAACCCCAACTCAACATCACCAGAGTTAAAGATCGGTACTATCAACGTAAGAAGCCTGAATGGCAAAGAAATGGAGCTAGCTGAGGAATTAGATAAGTACCAGATCGATATAATAGGGGTGACTGAAACAAAAAAGACCAAAACTGGTGAGGTCTTTCTGAGCAATAAATACAAAATGTTATATTCAGGCAATGACAATCAAGGAAAAGAAGGAGTAGCCATAGTATTCAACACAAAATACGAGGCTAATCTTCTTGAATGGCATTCAGTCTCAAGTAGAGTAATGTGGGCAAATATGAGAATGGGGAACTGGACAATGAGACTTATTTGTGCCTATGGTCCCACAGAAGGTTCTACTAAGGTAGAAGTAGAGGAATTTTTTGAGGCTTTAGAAAAAGCAACTGACACAATGAAAAAGGAAAAGTTGGTCCTTGTTGGGGATCTAAATAGTAGAGTAGGAAATGATTGTGAGACATACAAAAATATTTTGGGAAAATTTGGAGAAAAGAGCAAAGCTAATAATAATGGCAAATATCTGTTGGATTTCTGCTCAGGACATGGACTGGTTATTACTAACACCATGTTCCAACATAAAAATGTGCACAAATTCACATGGAGAGAAGAGACTAGGAATAAGAAAAGTCTCATTGACTATGTTATTGTTGATAGTGATGTTTTCTCCCTGGTGCAGGACACCAGAGTGTACAGAGGATTTGAAATTGGAAGTGATCACTATTTAGTCTTGAGCAGGATAAAATTGAATTTCATATTGAAAAGAATAACATGTAAGAAAGTTTTAAAGCGAATAAAAGTTGAGCAGCTCTCAGATGTGAACTGTAGACTAAAATACAGAAATATTATTGAAAAGAAAATGAAAGAGTTTGAGAACAGGAATCAAACCTTGGAGATTCAGTGGCAAACTCTGAAGAAAACATTGATTGATTCTGCCAGAGAGGCATGTGGTGAGGTTGTCTGCAAGGATAAAAAAATCAGAACTCCCTGGTGGACACAGGAAGTTAAAGAGGCAGTGAAGGAAAAGAAGAAAGCATATCAAAAGTTCCTGGCAAATAAGTCAGCTTTTACTCTTACAGAATACAGAGACAAATGTAAGAAAGCTAAACAGTGTGTAAAACTGGCTAAACAAAAGTCATGGGAGGACTTTGGCAAGAATATAGAAAATAAATATCAAGAAGGTGGCAAAATATTCTGGAGGTTGTTGAAGAAGCTTAGGAATGGAGGAAAGTGTGCTGTAAAAGGAATTAGAGATGATAAAGGTGAAATGAAAACAGGAGAAAAAGATATCCTTGAAGTATGGAGTAATTACTTTGAAAAACTGCTAAATGAAACAAGCAGTGATGACAGCACAGTGGTAAAAAACACTGACCAGGCATGCAGTCAGGAATACATATCCATACTTGAAGTAGAAAAAGCCATCAAAGGCTTGAAATGTGGAAAGGCAGCAGGAGTAGATGATATTCGACCAGAAATGCTGAAGTATGGTGGTATAAGAGTCTTACAGTGGCTGCACTGCATAGTTCAGAAAGCCTGGACAGAGGGACGAATTCCCGATGATTGGAGTAAAGCTCTCATAGTACCCATATATAAAAAGGGAAATAAGACTGAATGTGAGAATTACAGAGGTATTTCCCTACTGAGTGTTCCTGGCAAGATCTATGCAAGTATACTTGAGAAACGGTTGAGAAGAATTGTGGAAGAAAAGCTTGGTGAAGAACAAGCTGGATTCAGGCCAAATAGAGGCTGTCAAGATCAGATCTTCACTTTACGACAAATAGTCGAGAAAGCATGGGAATATAACAAAGATCTGTATTTAAGTTTTGTCGATTTGGAAAAGGCATATGACAAGGTGCCAAGAGAGAAGCTATTCAATACGCTGCAGTTATATGGTGTCAATGGGGCATTATATCAAGCAATACTTAGTCTTTATTTGAGTTGTGAGTCAGCAGTTAGAATTGAAGGAAGTTCAGGAAGATGGTTTAATGTTAAATCTGGTGTGAGACAAGGATGTACATTATCCCCTCTGTTATTCATTATCTATATGGATCACATTATGAAGGAATGTGGTATTAAACCTGATATCAAAATTGGAGATGTTAATGTCAGCTCTTTGCTTTATGCGGATGATGTTATACTTCTAAATAAATCCGCTACAAGTCTGCAAGATTCTCTGACTAAATTGAATAGCTGTTGTAATAGATATGGTATGAAAGTCAGCAATAAAAAGACAAAGACAATGAAAATAGGCAGAATCATTGAAAATGTCAACTGTGTTGTGAATGGAGAACCTGTGGAACAAGTAAAACATTTCAGCTACTTAGGCACAATTTTTACTGAAGATGGTAAACTAAATATAGAAATAGACAACAGAATCAGCAAAGCTGGTATCGTGGGAAGTCAATTGAATAAATTCATATGGAATAAGAGAGAAATTAGTCGGAACACTAAATTAGCTGTATACAAGACTGTGTTCAAACCAATTTTAACTTATGGATCTGAGAGCTGGGTCAGAAGTAAAACACTTGACCAAAGACTAGAGACCGCAGATATGAGAGTCCTGAGAAAGATTAGAGGCGTGAACAGATGGCATCAATGGCAATATCATATTAAAAATGAGGATATTAGGAAAGAACTTGACATTGTCAGCATCCAGGAATGCATTAGCAGAGCTAATCTCAGATGGTATGGTCACTTAAATAGAATGGGAGAGGAAAGATTAACAAAACAAGTGTTCTCTGCCAGGTTGGCAGGAAAACGACCCAGAGGAAGACCAAGATATAGGTGGATTGATACGGTACAAAGTGCCTTAGATGATAGAAATATAAGATCTGATAATGTTGGAGTCTTGACAAGTAACAGACTGATTTGGAGGAAAATTGTAGATAGGAAGTTAGTAATGATGTAATTTTTTCATGTAGTACTGTCATATCCTGTACACCCCTTGAGGGTACATGGCTGGAATTTGATGATGATGATGATGATGCAGAAGGCTTAAAGATAAGCCGAAATTTGAAATGAAATTTATCACGTTTTCATTGTTTTGAAACGTCCAACAATGTGTTTGCCTTCATGAGACAACAATTTTATCATTTCAGGATCACAACAATCAAACTCGTTGTCAACCATTAGAACAGTACGTATTAGTATTCATTATTGAAATTAGCATAACGCACATGTCATGACTGATTATATAGTAAATATTTTATTTTCATTTCGTGATTTTGAATAATTAAAGTGAGGTTCATAAAGAACCAGCCTGGAACTAGCGGGGTTGGGCACCATAGGTGCCAAAGCCCCCCCTAGAGTGAGTGAGTGAGTGCATGCGTGTGTGTAAATTATAACAATCTCAAAATGGCATAATCCATTTAGTATACAAATAGATCCACAAATAAAGATAAATATATTATTTTCAGATGATCAAATTAGTTAAATAAGATGACTGCAATAGCTGTAGGAGAATTAATCTGTTAATAAATAAGCTTTTAAATAAGCTTTTACAGTCAAATAAGCTGTCATGTACTACCAACAACACATAAGCCTTTCTACTTTTAAGATGATCTGATTGTAATAGATACATCAAAAGATGATTTAAAAAGATTGGTAAAATTATTAATTTCAGAACAATATAATTATGAGAATATATAAAGTAAAGATCTTAGGTATTTTGGGGTGAATGAGGGAATGAAGGTCTTCACTTCAATGCAATTTATTCCTGTTATTCAGTTAGAGATGGACCATGTAAATCAGGAGTGGAAGTCACTGAAGTCATCCCATTTGACATCCTTGTAATGCCAGAGGATATGAGGATGAAAATGCCTTGGATGAGGTATGGTCTGAATTATCAAGATAACTGACATCCACAGCATATTTAGAAAGAGATTTTATTAGAAAAAAGTCAAGAATACTGGCAGGATGGTAAAGGTTGTCAGGTATTCTGGTAGGTAGATGAACTTCTCTCTGTTAGGTCACTGCTAATAGTGAATACCTTGGCATCCCTGCCCACTTAATCAGTGAAACTGGAAAAAGGAAGTCAATTTGAGCTACAGAAATTGAAGTCCTCCCCAAGGAAGATGATCTCATTATTGGGTATTTTGAGTGCAGTAAATCGAGCTTTAGAAATAGATAGTCTAAGAGGCCAAAGTGGTTATCAGAATTTAGAGAGTGATAGAGATGGCAAATGAATGCTATGTGGTTTGGTGGAGAAATTTTAAGCCAAAGCAGATCAAATGTGAGGAAGGGAGGGAAGGAATTCAGAGTTTTGCATTCTCTGATATGAGATGTTGGTTCTGATGAATGTCACCTTTGTAGTAGAAGGAAATGTCCAAAGTGTAGTCTGGGCAGCTCAGGAGGATACTTGTTGTGGCTTCTAGCTGAAGTTCTGTTAGGAATAATGTCAAGTTAAGATGACTGCAGGTAGCAGTCATGGTGTCCATTGTTTATACTGCTGTTGAGAACAAAACTTTTTATGATGACCCCATACATGAAAGGTCACAGGACCTACAATACCGTGTGTGTGTGTGGGCAAATAATTAAGGAGAAAAGGTAACCTATTGATATGTTTCTTAAAGAGTAGGAAGTTGTACTCAGTGGGAAAAACAGTACAGGAGAAACTTCCAAAGAATAGAGGTGGATGGAATGAAGGACATTAATGAGAAGTTCTCAGTATGTTTGAAGCTGAACAGCATAAAGGTGTTGGCCACTGGCTTCTGTAGCTCTTAAATGGTTAGAAGAAAGTGGAGGAATAGTAGTGGTCAAGTGGTCATTTAAAGAAGCAATGAAAGTATCATCAAGAATTCTTAGGGAAGTCTTGGGTGCTCCACCCCAAACAATACTCCAAGGTTGGTCAGATCTGAGACTTATAAAGTGTTAGGAGTTGAAAGGAAAAGAAAAAATATTTAGAATGGAAAAGAACACCAAACTTTTTAGAGGCTGAAGAGACTATGTACGTAATATATTTCTGCCAGGATAAAGTGGATATGATAGTCAACCCAAGAAGAGAAAGCTGATCTTGAAAGGAAACTGGAACATTATCAAAAGTAAGAGGGGATGAGGTGGGATTTTTCTTATGGGTAATACGGCAGGCTTGAGTTGAAATTTACTAAGTTGTCTTCACGCCATTTGAGAATGTTGAGATCAATGTTTCCACCATTCTCATTCTATAGCTGACCTCCTAACTAATCTCACCCATCTTTGGACACAGGCCATGATTTGGAAAAAACCCATGTTATCGCTCTCTATATTTCAAAAACATTCGATCAAGGCCTGAAGAGGAATGAAGAGTACTACTGTCATCAGCAAAGCTTTGTATAGGATTTGAAGTCTGACTTTAAAAGAAGGGCATGGGTGAGATCACAGATTCCACATCAATTCCAGCAATGATGGAGAAATCTAATGAGAAGAAGTCATTCATGCAAGGAATGACCAGAGGAAGCTGGCAATCTAATCACACACACAGGAGTGAGGCTATAAAATGGCAACTTGTTCAGGAGGCCTCGGTGCCAGACATGATTGAATGTCTTTGAAATATAGAAAGTGATAACACGGGTTTTTCCAAATCTTTCCATGGCCTGTGTCCAAAGATGGGTGAGATTAGTTAGGAGGTCAGCTACAGAACGAGAATGGTGGAATCCATATTTTTGATCTCTGATTAACTGCTGAGTCTCCAGGTAATGAAAAATCTGCTTGCTGATACCCTTCTCCATCACTTTTGAAAGAAATGAGGTGGAAGCAATGGGTCAATAGTTAGATGGCTGACTTTTGTGTCTCTTTGTGGGTATAGGCTAGATGTAGGCTTGCTTCCAAGCTGTTGGGCAGATACCAGTAGAATATGATAGTACCAAAGTACTAATTCTGTACCAAAGCACTAATTCTGTACCAAAGCTTGCTCCACCTTTGCAAGGAGTCGCCTGGTGTTGTACCACTTTACCCCGTCCTGAAGATACTTTCAGGTGCAAACTTTGTTTGCACACACTTGGATAAAGGATTAAACTAAATTTATTATAGTCTGACCAAGTGAAAAATAAACTTTCAACATCTTTCTCTGAATCCAGAGTAATTTAAGAAAAAGGTGGCACACCGTTTGGCAGCTCCTATAGGAGGAGATGACCTTGCTAATGCTTCTGCCTTGGTATCTCCACTTGGGCCTGGCTCCCACTGAAGAGACTTCAATAAAGGTCGAAACTAGTCTGAGTGGTGGCCCTTCCCTTAATGCATAACATTATACATATCTGCAAGGAGATGTGTTTTGCATTATGGAGATACTGAGATAGGCGTGTTGGTAGCTTGCTCCACCTTTGCAAGGAGTCACCCAGTGTTGTACCACTTTACCCCAGTCCTGAAGATACTTTGTTTGTACACAGTTGGATAAAGGATTAAACTAAATTTATTATGCACGATACTTAATTTTATCCATTTCAAGGGATACAGACAACGCTTTTGCTTTAGACAGCTGTATAAAACAAACTACTTGATAGAATAACTTGCAATTTCACATGGATGCTTATGCGTAGCTTGGGGGGGGGGGGGGGGGGGGGGCAGTCCACCCCGGGCAGCACTTTGAACCTTTCTGAACTTTTGCAGTTAATTCTAAAATACAGTCTCAAGAACTCATTTCTAAATATTGTAATACTACTGCGAATTTTCCTCACAATTGTTGTAAGTGTTGCTAGTTGTGAGAGGAGTTTTTCTAAATAAAATTGCTTAAGAATTACCTACATTACTATGAAATAGACTTTGCCAATGTCATTGATGATTTCGTTAACAGAAAAGCAAGAAAAATAAGTTTTTCAATCTTTAATGTCAACATTTTAAAATGGTGAAATAAAGTTTTACTTCAAAAACAAACAATGTTTTAATTTATTTCCATATATGTCGTTTTGACTTTTTGGTGTTTATTGAGAGGGGTGGCAAACTCAGGGACAGCCCCGGGCAGCAAAAATTCTAGCTATATACACTGTGCTTATTACAGATATACCGACTCAGAAAAAAAAATCATTCCGATAGTATTACCATCTATGGTCGAGGCAGAGAATTTTTCAGACCACCCTTGTACAGTCTTAATTTTACATCGAAAAATATTTCTTTTTTTAGAAATAAAATTTAAACTAAACAAGTCATGTGTCAAGCAAAGATGCAGAAATTAGGCTCAAGTACATGAACTCTGCCAAAAAAAAAAAAGATGAAAAAGCCCCGTATAAAATAAAATACTGAAGTGTATTTGAAACTGATTTACTGAAGAATTATTGAATCCAGTAATGTAATTAATACTAAGATGACCTGTACATGAATTCTGATTTCGCAGGATAGTTCCTATTTTTAGGCTTGCATCCCACTTTGCTCAGAAAAACTAGGACACCAACATATACCACTTTCAAGCTCACTCAGTCTTCATCACATAATCACCAGGATGAAGGCATGAATGTGAATGGTTATACTGATATGCTTGACATTACTCAGGCATGGAGTAATATATTAGCACTTGTTAAGGACAAACAGTTAGGTGTTACAAATAGTGATAGTTTTTTAATGGATTTCTTTTCTCTTTGTCAAAAATTGTTTGTTAAACTTTAATGAGTTAATGGTCTGTATTATTATATTTTTATTATAAAACGGACAAAAATTAAAGCATACTTTTAATAGTTAGTTACAGAAAAAAAATCTAATTGTCAAATCTAATTTTCATTTGCCACATGATGGGAATCTCAATCTTTTAAAGGACTGCCGACATTGAATGAAGAATATCTTATCTTGTAGTCTTACAAATACAATAACTAAAATTATTAATTTTTGCACATATGTATTGCATTATAAATATACAGGGTGTCCCATAAGTTCCAAAATATTTAAATAATTCATAAAAATCAGAAAAATTCATATATTAAAGTGCAGTTTGCACAAAAGGGAATTGCAAGGAGGGGAATTTTTTTTGGTGGGGAGAAAAAATTTAGTTCAAATTTTCACCAATAGAAGGTGCTGTACTACATGACTCATTTACAAATACGAGCAAATGAGAGTCCTATAAAATGCAGGGTGTACTGCTGACAGCTCATAATGAATGCATGCGAAGTCCCAGTCAATAGGGCGAACAGAATTGTTTTTGTGAAAAGAAAAATTTGTTGTTGTGATGCTTACATTGCCGGATAAGGCATTGTTAGTGAAGTTGTTTTATGTAAGTGGGAATCGGTAGTGGAAATTTTATGAAAGTATTGAACACAGAAAAGAATGAAGAAAGATCGAGGTCCTATCACTCCTGTCAGACTACAGTCTCTAATATGACATTTCAAGAAATCTGTCATGCAGACCAGTGTTATACAAAATCCGAACCAGTGTTGTAGTATCACAAATGAATGTCTAACAGGCACAATTAACATTATGTTGGAGGTTTAATGGATTTTTTACAACACTCAGAAAGAATTAAATTAGAATTTAATACTCCTATATTTCGTCCTAGTCACTAGGACATCTACGGGGATTACAAAAACAATTAATGTAACATGCACACAAAAACTTACAATACTAAGTCCAACCACGTGGGTGACACTAAAGTCCTATCTAGGTGGAGCGCCCTCTATGGGCGGTAGTAGGTGGCCTGGAATGTAAGGTGGGACCTCTGGTGATGAGTGTTTCCCAAATGGAAGAAAACCACCATGCTCCACCACAGCAAATTCAAGAAAGAGAGACTTTTCTTAGAAACAGCAGCAGCTCTCAGAAACCAACCAAATCTTAACAAATACGGTTGCATTAAGCTTCCGAAGATTTGGGAAACACTCATCACCAGAGGCCCCACCTTACATTCCAGGCCACCTACTACCGCCCATAGAGGGCGCTCCACCTAGATAGGACTTTAGTGTCACCCACGTGGTTGGGCTTAGTATTGTAAGTTTTTGTGTGCATGTTACATTAATTGTTTTTGTAATCCCCGTAGATGTCCTAGTGACTAGGACGAAATATAGGAGTATTAAATTCTAATTTAATTCTTTCTGAGTGTTATAAAAAATCCATTAAACCTCCAACATAATGTCCTCACAGCACTTAAGCCTCTACACAAGGCACAATTAACAAGTGGCGTAAGCAGTACATGGGAAGCTGCCAGAATCACAACCATAGCGAAAACATCAGTATTCTGCATCTTTCATGGTGCTCAAGATAAAGTGAGCTGTATGGGAGCGATGGACTGCATTTGAGTGGTTATGGTGTGAGTTACTTGGAGAGACTGCTGCTGGAAGGTAGAGAAGTGAATAGAGAGAATGAATCAGATCGAGAGGGGAGTGATGTGGAAGAGCAGGAGAGTAAGACAGGAGAGATTGAAGAAGTGGAAATGAATGGGAAAGTGAGTAGTATGAGTATAGAAAATGAGAGAATGGATGTGCAAGAGGAGCAGGGAAACGGAGAGGCTCAGGGTGGACAGGGGTACACAGCGTGAGAAATGTGGATGCTCCAAGAGGAGGTGAGAGCATGTGTAGGCAGGAAAGAAATGAGATGACCAGGGATCAAGAGGAAACAGATGAAATTGAAAAGGGTTCTAAAATGAAGAAGCAGAAAGGGAAATGGCCCCAGTCCAGCATGGAGAGATCACATCGAGTGAGTGGTATCAGTGGAACTAGCTGCAGATCCAGAAATGAGCTGTCATGTTTGTATACCAATGCTAGAAGTATAAGAAACAAGGCGGATAAAATGGTTGCACTAATTGCATCTGTTCACCCAAAGATTGTCGGAATAAGTGAGACATGGTTAGATGAGGACAACATCCTGACAGCAATAGAGATGGAAGGGTATGATATGTTTCGTGAGGATAGAAGGTAAAAAGGGAGGAGGGTGCTATTGATGATAGAGAAAGAGTTATGTCCATACAAGATAGAGATGCAAGAGGGAAATAGGGCCAGTGGTTTTGAGGCAACAAGTGTTCTCTGCCAGGTTGGCAGCAAAACGACCCAGAGGAAGACCAAGATATAGGTGGATTGATACGGTACAAAGTGCTTTAGACGATAGAAATATAAGATCTGATAATGTTGGAGTCTTGACAAGTAACAGACTGATTTGGAGGAAAATTGTAGATAGGAAATTAATAATGATGTAATTTTTTTTCATGTAGTACTATCATATCCTGTACACCCCTTGAGGGTACATGGCAGGAATTTGATGATGATGATGATGTTTTGAGGCAGTATGGTGTGAGATAAAGGTGAATAGAACCAAATACTTGGTGGGATGTTGTTATAGACCTGGTAATGTGGATGGTGGTGATAGTGAAATGTATAGTCAAATAAGCCAAGCAAATAAGAAAAGGGTGATGATTATGGGTGATTTTAATTATGGCAATATAGACTGGAATGAAGAGATAGCAACTGGAAGTAAAGAAAATGAGTTTCTTGAGTTTTTGAGGGAAAACTACCTCAGACAGTATGCAACAGAGGGCACACGATGATTAAGGGTCTTGGATTTGGTCATCTCATCAGAGGATGTAATTATAAATGAGGTATCAAATCATCCACCAATTGGTGAAAGCGACCATGAGGTGATTACCTGGGTGGTTGCTAGCAGTGCAAGGACCCCTGTTAAAAAAGGGTATATGTGGAACTACAGGGGGGGGGGGGGGGGATTATGAAGACCTCAGGAGACAGCTTGCGGGTGTAGCATGGAATGAGGAGTTAGCTGGAAAAGAGATCAATGCAGCTTGGGGGATTTTTAAAAACTATTTAGTAGATGCAATGTCTAAATGTATTCCAAGGGTGAGAAGGTTAAATAAGGTAGGTATGATATGGATGAATAAAGAGATTAAGCATGCGATACAGAGAAAAAGGGCATTGTGGAGGCAGCATAAGAGAAGTGGAAGTAACCAATTTCATGAGGTCTACAAAAACAGGCAAGGAGGGTGACTTGGTTGATGAGAGTAGCTAAAGAGAGGTATGAACAGCAGTTAGTTAATGAAGCCAAAAAGAATCCAAGGGAGTTCTTCGATATGTAGCCAGCAAAAGAAAGAATGATTATGGAAGGATGACATTGATTGGAGGAAATGGTACAAAGACAGCTGTTGCAGAATGTGTGGTGGAGATACCTAATGAGCAGTTCATAAAGATCTTTCAATCTTGTGATTGTGACTTCATGGAGAGATTGAAAGCAGTTGATGATGGGGAGGAGAGACAGACTGTAAGTGAACAAGAGGTGTTTGGGGAGTTGAGTAAACTAGATGTAAATAAGGCTGTGGGACTTGATAATATATCACCACATATTCTGAAGGAATGTGTCAGAGAGTTGACACCTACCTTGACATATTTTTTTAATACGAGTCTTGCACTTGGTCAAGTTCCTAAAGAGTGGAAGGAGGGAAAGATTGTGCCACTTCATAAAGGAGGTGATCGAACTCAAGCATCAAACTATAGGCCTATCTCTGTGTCAAGTGTTGTGGTTAAGTTGTTGGAGAAGCTTGTGAGAACTAGGATCCAGAGTTGGGTTGACAACAATGGTATAATCTTTGATGAACAGCATGGATTTGCTAAAGGGAGGTCATGTTTTAGTAATCTACTTATTACAATAAAGTGACTACTTCCTTGGATAGAGGAGAAGGATACACAGTAATATACTTGGATTTCGCAAAAGCTTTTGATAGAGTACCTCATGATAAGTTGACAGTCAAACTAGAGCAGATGGGGTTGGATATTAGATTAGTGCATTGGATTGGAGACTGACTATCTGATAGGTATCAACAAGTTGTGTATGGGGGTGCGATATCCAGGAAAAGGAAAGTCACTAGTGGAGTGCCTCAGGGGTCTGTTTTAGGGCCATTACTATTTAACTTGTATATTAACGATATTGGCAAAGATTTGGATGGAGATATAGTTGTTTGCAGATGATGCAAAGTTGGGACGAACCATAAAGTGTAGTGAAGATGTTGTGGCCTTGCAAGAAGACTTGAATAAATTGAGTGATTGGGCAAGCAAATGGGGATGCGAGTTCAATGTTGCAAAATGTAAGGTTTTAAAATTTGGAAAACAAAGATGGGATGCAGAATTTATGCTTGGTGAGAATATATTGTTGGAGATTGAGGAAATAAGAGATCTGGGGGTGATAGTGGATAAGGATCTAAAATTTAGGGGACACATCGCCAAAATTGTGAAGACAACACAAAGATTTCTGGGAATGATGCAGAGGGCACTGACGTGTAGAAGTGGGGAAATTCTTGTTCCATTGTATAAGGCTTTGATTAGGCCACACATGGACTATTGTGCCCAGATTTGGTCACCTGGTTTTCAGAAGGATGAAGAGATGTTGGAAAGGGTCCAAAGGCGACTGACTAAGGTAGTTTCTGACCTCTGGAATGTCGAGTATGAGGAAAGACTGAAAAGATGCAATTTGCAGAGTCTAGTGGAGAGAAGGAAGAGGGGAGATATGATAGAGACCTACAAGTTGGTAAGGGGTTGTTATAGGATCAATGGTGGAGAAGTTCTACAGAGAATAGTGGGAGATCGGGGATCAGTGGGAGATCCCTGGAAACTGTATAAAGAGGGTGTGAGTAAGGGAATGAGAGGTAGGTTTTTTTCGTGCGGAGTTGTGAGTGATTGGAATGCCTTGCCTGAGAGTGTGGTGTCTGCAAGGAGTTTGAGTGTGTTTAAGACACGGTATGATGAGATGTGTGTGTGTGTGATAAAAGGACCTCCCAGATGAGTCTTTGACTCCATGAGGTCTTGGGAAATACTACTACTAATAATAATAAGCATCACACCACCAATGTAAGCATCGCAGCAACAAATTTTTCTTTTCTCAAAAACAATTCTGTTCTCCCCAATGACTGAGAATTCATACACATTCATTATGAGCTGCCAGCTGTACATTCTGTGTTTTATAGAACTCTCATTTGCACATATTTGCAAATGAGGCATGGATACAGTGCCCTCTGTCATGGAAAATTGAAGTAATTTTTTCTCCCTGCCAAAACAAAATCTCCCTCCTTGCGATTTACTTTCATGCAAACCGCAATACCAAGTTTTCTGATTTTTATGAATTAGTGAAATATTTCAGAATTTATGGGACACCCTGTATTTGAGTTATTTTTCATAAATTAACAACATTTTCATATTTTTAAAATGTATCCTTAAGTTAAACCATTGAACGAATTATTGATTTATTAAATATTATTGTGCAACTACAAATATAGTTTTTTATTTTTTATTATAAATTATTATTATCATTAGCTCAGCTGAAATTCCAAGGAATCAATGACTCGTTGAGGGAGGCCATACACTAGATGCACTTGCTACTTCAACATGTAAACTGTTCCAATCACTCGTGGTTCTATGAGAAAAAAATCTAGCTCTCTCTCACCCTTTGCTTAACTGCATGCAAACTTAACTTCCACAGATGACCCCATGTCTTCCCCCCACCTTCCAATATAACGAAAATGTTATCAATCAATATTCTATATTGCCCTCTCAAAAAATAGACCTCTATCATATCACTCATCTTTCTTCTCTACCAGTTATTGCAGTCCACATGCTCTGAATCTATCCTCATAATCTACATTCCATAATCTTGATATCATCTGTAACTCTTCTTTGCAGCTTTTCCACAGCTTCTTTATTCCGTTTAAACCCAGAAACCAAATCAGCACACAGTAGTCCAGGTGAGGTCATATCGAAGCCTTGTAAAGAGGCAAAATGACTTCCATATCATTATATGTCTAAAATCGTTTCAACATCACAATTATCCTCTGAGTTATCTTTTCAATTTTTGTCATGTTAATTTTGAACTTCAACTTTGTATCAAATATAACTCCAAGATCTTTAGCCTTATCAGTTACTCCAAGTTTCGCATCGCGCAAAAGTGCATAACTTTACATTTACGAGGAATGTCCAGAAAGTAAGTTCTGTTTTTAAATAGTTTCACTTTAGTGATGCTATCACAATGGTGCGCATGCATGCTGAGTTTGTTGATTTCCTTAGCAAGGCATCGGTTTATACATTCTCACAGTGCATAGTTTCTTGGTGTGTGTTTATAATATCTAAGAAAATCTAATCGCCTGCCGCATGTAAAATCGAATCGTCCATTGCATGTGAAATTAAGTCAGTTATCTGTTTCTTGAATGCAAGGAACGTTAAAGCAGCTGAAATTCATTGGCAAATTATTGAGGTTTATGGAGAACACTCAATGAGTGATTCAATGGTATGAAGATCGGCAAGACTTTTTAATGAAGGAAGGACGGGTGTGCACGATGATGAACAGAGCAGGCGACCATCTTTAGTGACTGACAATTTGGTGCGTTCAGTTGAAGAGAAGATTTGACAGAATAGGGGATTCACTATGACGTCACTCTCTCTGCAATTTCCAAAAGTTTCACGTTCATGTCTTCGTGAAATTATGTCAGAAAAACTAAATTATCGGAAATTGTGTGCACACCTGGTGCTGAAGTTGCTTACGGAACAACACAAAGTGAATTGGCTGGGCAGTACATTGGAATTCTTGACACACTACTATGAGGATGGCAATGCATTCCTGAGCAGACTTGTCACCGGGGACAAGACTTGGGTGTCGCATGTAATTGGTGCGTTCAGTTAAAGAGAAGATTTGACAGAATAGGGGATTCACTATGACGTCACTCTCTCTGCAATTTCCAAAAGTTTCACGTTCATGTCTTCGTGAAATTATGTCAGAAAAACTAAATTATCGGAAATTGTGTGCACACCTGGTACTGAAGTTGCTTACGGAACAACACAAAGTGAATTGGCTGGGCAGTACATTGGAATTCTTGACACACTACTATGAGGATGGCAATGCATTCCTGAGCAGACTTGTCACCGGGGACAAGACTTGGGTGTCGCATGTAACTCCTGAATCCAAACAACAGTCCATGGAGTGAAGGCACACCTCATCAAGACGAAATTGAAGAGAACAGTTTCACTCAGAAAATCATGTGCACTGTGTTTTGGGACAGACAAGGAATTCTGCTGGTAGACTTCTTGGGTCAAGGCTCCACAATCAACGCAAGTATGTACTGCCAAACCCTTAAGAAACTGTGTCGTGCGATACAGAATAAACGACATGGCATGCTTACCAGGGGCGTTGTTTTGATTCATTCATAATAACACACGGCCAGCGTAACACAACTTCTCGCCATCTTCAGCTGGGAACAATTCCATTATCCCCCATATAGTCCTGACCTCGTGCCAAGTGACTTTCACCTGTTCAAACATCTGAAATCTTTCCTTGGTGGCTGGCGGTTTCAAGACGACGACGACGACGAGGTCAAAGAAGCAGTCAATACATGGATTGTGTCACAGGCATCAATCTTCTATGACAAAGGAATACATCTCTTGGTGCCCCGTTATGATAAGTGCCTGAATAATGCTGGAAATTATGTAGAAAAGTAGTGAAGGATGTCTACTTTAATTTCTAATAAAGTTTTTCTTGCAAGTATATTTTTGTTTCTCTGACCGCCCATCGGAACTTACTTTCTGGACATCCCTCGTACTAAATTTAATTGACAACAATTATCATTGTCCAATACTTCCAGCCTATTCAAATCACCCTGTAAATGCTGTATATCAGTAGCATCTCTGATCATCCTACCTATCTTTGCAGCATCAGCTAACAACTAAAGATCCCGTGTCAGCACCTTTCCAATATCATTAATGTTTAGATTAAACAATAATGGTCCAAGTACTGATCCCTGGGGCACACCACTGCTCACCTTAAATCTGGCAGATTCACATTCCCCATATACCACTTTCTGATACCCAGTGATTAGCAACCCACTAATCCAAGATAATCAAAGTTTACATTTCAATCCCATAATCTCGAGTTAAGCAACAGCCTTTCATATGGTATCCTATCAAATGCCTTAGCAAAGTTCAACAGTATCATAGTGTATCTAATCCCTCTGCCATAACAGCAAACTGTTCAGATATGCCTTCCCAATTGTAAACCCATGCTGTTTCCTGCCAAGTATATGTTTGTCCACCCATTTTTGTCCACAATTACTCCAAAGATACTGGTGGGTCAATAGTTAGACACATTAGTCTTTGCACCAACCTTGTGCAATGGGATTATCCATTCTTTTCACTTCTGTGGGATCTTTCCTAAGCTAAGACTCAAATATACAAACATATCAAGGGCCTAGCCAGTTCAGCTGAACATCCCTTTAATAGATATGCTGATATCCAATCTGTCCCAACTGCTGAATTCATATCTAAGTTATGTAACAATTCTAGAACCTCTTCCTCATGCATCTCTTCTTTCAATGTAGTGGTAGCATTGTATACTATGTTATATACACCAGATTGATAGATCTTGGTGAAGTGAGCACTCATCATATGAACTATCTCATTGAGTTCTGATACTAGGGTATCATCTGCAGTCAGTAAAGTTATTCTTCTGCATTCATTTTTTCTTTTACTTGCAGCATAATGATAAAATTCTTCTGAATTGCCTTTGACCTGTGCAGCCTATTTCTTTTCATACTCTAACTTAGCTTAGGGTGATTATGCAGTTCTTCTGTTACTATAATACTAGACTGACAGAAGAAAGATTGGTATAACTTCACTTCTATTTCCCAACTAAAGGAACCTTTTTTTTTTTCCTTCTTTTTTTTTTAATCCTAGTTCTAAGTCTGTGGAAATTCTGGCACAGGTTAAATGGAAGTGCCTCTCATCCATCTGTAGGCAAAAGATTTTAGTAGTGAAACTCAGAAAAACTGACCATTAAACTTACACTGTTTTAGACCATACTACCAGTCAGGATTTAGAAACGAGTCTGCCACACTCTTGCCGCAAAGTATGGAAATCATTGGTAGCCCAAAACTCAACTATAAGCAACAACTAGGTGGAGGGTGGCTGCCTCCAGAAATCCAATAAAGTAAATTAAGGCAAAACACATTCTGTCTACTCCCTTCGAGGAATTTAAAGGGTGTTAAGAGGATTTATTTGATACTTTTTAAAAATAGCAGTAATTCAGCTGTGACAATGAATGGGATCATTATACAAGAATGTGCTATTAGAAAACACCTTGTTATATGCATTTCACAAAATATATAATATCTGTCTTCCATTTGTATGTATACAAATTACTTCAGGATCTAGCTGAACAAAATTTATTGAAATTTGCTATTTAGAATTCCTACTAAAATTCATCGGGTCATTCCATATTTTTATTTCAATTAGACCACTGGCAGGGATATGAAGGAGCAAAATAGGCCTAATTATATGCTGCAACAGCTCTTGCTTTACAGGATGGAACTTAATCAAATTTAGGATGTCAGATCAATTTTGCTTTCAATCAGATCATTTTTATTAGCAAAATAATTTGAAATATTAATAATTTTGGGCTGGCTGCATGGAAGCAGGAAGCTTGCAGTCTGTCCAAATGGCAGCCATGCCTTTTGATCTCTTGACAAGGCAATGGCTCATAACTTTTGCCTTACACTATTCCCACACTTATCATAACCTGATGGCTCATTTGCAACATCACCCACAGAAAAAGCTAACCTCCTGGCTTCACACTTTGCCACCAATGCAAACATAACTGACAATGGCAAATGCCCAACATACAACGCCTCCTGTATCCTTTTGCCAAAAAGAGATCGTAAACCTTTTTTGTGTCTAATTCTAAATTAGACACAAAAAAGTCTCCTGACCCTGATGACATTCCCCCAATTGTCCTGAAGATCTCTGCACCAAAACTGACTCCTATCCTATGCCGTCTGAACATATTCTCTTACTCCACTGGTGTGTGTGTGTGTGTATATATATATATATATATATATCTAGGTATATCTATATATTTCCAGGCTTTATATATATATAAAGCCTGGAAACTGGCTTATATTCAACCCAATCCTAAAAAGAGTCACTGCCATCTAACTGCTGCCCTAATTCACTCACTTCAGTCCTATCCAAAGTGATGGAGAAAACCATCAACTCTCAACGCCTACTCTACCTTGAAGGTACCCAGCTATTAAGAGACCATCAGTACGGATTCTGTCGATGCTGATCAACAGGAGATCTACTCTAATACATCACCCATCGCTGGACAAATGCCATGGAGAAATTTGGAGAATCCCAAGTAGTTGCACTTGATATCTCTAAAGCCTTTGACCAGGTCCGGCACAAAGGCTTACTAAGCAAACTCCCATCATTTGGACTGTCTCAAGAGTTCTGCAGATGGATTGCCAGCTTCCTGTCTAGACATACACTATGTGTGATGTTAGATGGCTCCCTGTCCTCTCACCGTCCAACTTATGCTGAGGTCCCACAAGGTTCAGTTCTCTCATCGACCTTCCTCCATCTGTATATCAATGACCTACTTCAGTTGACCTCCAACCCAATACACAGTTTTGCAGAAGACAGCACTCCTCCCTTTCATTTGGCAAACCCTACTATACACAACTCACTTCAACCCACAGAGTGTCAACCACCACTGCTCTTAATTTTGATCTCTAAGCCATCCACCAATGGGGCTCAGATAACCTTGTCAACTTCAATGACAGTAAAACTCAGTGTTGTCTAATTTCTAAATAAGAAATAGAACCATTTTCCGCAGCATTATTTTCAATATCACTCAAATTCCCAGACAAGATGAAATTTCTCTTCTCGGAATTACACTGACATCAAGCATCTCCAGGCATAAACACCTCACAACCATTGCATCCTCAGCTTCCAAAAAAACTAGGTTTTCTCTTTTGCTCAAGATATTACTTCACCTCTAAATGCTGTTAACCTTATACAAATCACAAATCATCCAGCTATCGAATACTGTTCTAGCATTTGGAGTGGGGCTCCTAAAAGCTCCTTCAAAATGCTTGACTCAATGCAGAATAGAGCAATTAGACTGATAAATAACCCATCTCTTACTAACTCACTCCCCTCACTTTCACATAGACGTTTCATCTCTGCAATCTGTATATTCTATAAATATTTCCATGGAAAGTGTTCATTTGAAACAGCATCAATAATTCCCCCACTGTACTAAGCTCGTTGGAACATGTACAGCTGTCGCCCAACATCCTTTCACAGTACACCCTGAAACCCACAGAACAAGTTTCTTTTCCTCCTCCTTCATCCCTGCTACTGCTGAACTGTGGAAAGTCTTCCCCCTGATGTATTTCCCAAGGAATACAATATACAAGCCTTTAAATCGAATGTCAAGAAGTTTCTCCTTTCCCAACTTACTACCCATATACGATATTAACATACTATAGGTTGTCCAGCCAACCTCTCGTATATGGGCTCGACATTTAAAAAAAAATGGAATTTGGTATTATTATTATTATTATAATGGCACACCTCCATGGAGTTCGAAACTCATCACGGGAAACCAAAACTATCCACAGAATCTATCATACTCTGCTTGAACCCATTAACAAAGTACACACAACTGACTTCTGGCAATCAATTCCAGTTACTCACAACTCTCCAAACAAAAAAAATTTAGTCTTCATACCCCCTACTAACCACACTTTTATTCAACTTCCAGGGATGACCCCTGTGTTCTAGCCCCTCTAGCCAAGTGCTGAAACATTTTTCCTGCATCAGTCCTATAAAACCCTTTAAGCAACTTAATTGTTTCTATCACATCCCCTCTTTTTCTCTTATCAACCAACTTCTGCAATTCACACACCCTCAATTTATCCTCAAATAGAACAATCAACAGTCCACTTACCATCTTGGTTGCTCGCCTCTGAATCTTCTCCACCGCTTTCTCATCCCAAGAAACCCAGATCAGATTTGAGCACAATAATCCAGAATGTGGGCATATCAAGGTCTTATAAAGAGGAATAACTTCTTTATCGCTATTTGTTAATGCATTCTTCATTAGCCAAGTAATCTTATTGGCTACCTTAGCAATATGTCCTATAAACTTTAACTCTCTGTCTACCACCACCCCTAAATCTCTAGCTTCATCAACTTCCTGGAATACAGAGCCATCAATGTGATACACAGATGTAATCTATTTATTCCAAAATGCATAACTTTTCTGATTTCTCCACATTAAACTGACACACCCATTATCTTTTGACCATACTGACAGCCTATTTAAATCAGTGCAAGCTCTCCACATTGCCCTGATTAACTATTACTCTACCATCATTTGCGAACAATGGAATATTTCCTCTCAAGTTATTTCCTATATCATTTATGTACAATTAAACAGCAATGGTGCCAACAGTCAACCTTGTGGCATACCGCTAATCACCTATTTTCACCTTGATTTTGCCACTCCACATACCACTTTTTTGATCTGTCTAATAGCCACTCTCATATCCACTTAACCAGTGTTATATCCATCCCCATTTGTTCTAATTTGTGTAACAGAGTTCCATGTGGTATTCTGTCAAATGCCGTTGCAGAATCATCATGTAGCCATTTCCTTTATCCAACTGAAAATTTAGAATCTGTATTAAAATTTGACAATTTTTTTTTCAATAGTGTCTCAAATGGAACATTTATACAGGTAAAGGTAGGCAAAATAAATTTATGTCTACAGTATATACATTTAAAACCAGCTGAAACATTCAATTGCAGTGATATAGAAAGGGGACCACTAAACGAGCATACTTTTGCCAATGTGCCTTTATGGTTACCTATAATCATTTCCTGTAATAATTTCCATATTTACTATTTTATAAGAAGAATTCTGCACCAGAGCTCAACTATAAAATACAGTAATGGCTGTCTGAAGATTGTTTACTTCTCAAAATAATACAGAACTGTCTCAAGTTTATCAGCATACTATCAAATTATACATAAATTATGCATCAAATTTTATGATTTTCAATATAGCAGATATCTTGCTAGTTAAGATGGCCATCTGCAATATCAACTGATTCCACAGGAATAATAATAATAGTGATAACAATAAAATTTTAAGACAAAAATTTTATTACTTCATTACATCTGGCATGGTCAACTATGCCAAATACAATGAAGATATAATTGTGTTAATTGAAGTTATGGTTATTTTCCAACTTTGAATTACAGCCAAAACAGCTAAGGTTATGAGGCCATATATATGTGCATGTGTACATATACATGCATGGGTGTATACTTGTATGTATGTGTATGCAGTATATATACATGTGGTGAATACACGTTAGTATACATGCATGCTTTTTGTATACGTACTGGCAAACTCTGCCATGCAAAATTGTTCCTTTGATTTCTAAAAGCATCATATTGCTAAAGTAGCAAAAAAAAAAAAAAAACTGTAACATCTGATTTCATTTCAGCCTTACTTCATGTAACCATTTATTTGTTATGTGTTTCCTCTGATGTCATGATGAGTTAAAAAGTGAATTTGTATTATGTAAACTTAATTATGTAAACTTAATTGTTTAGTCAGTTCATTTTGCATTTATGAAATTATTTAATTTTTTTATAATAATTCCGTACACGAGAGGTCAAGGGACCTACAGGTGCATCAGTAGTGTGCAGGATGCAGATGAGGACTGAGAAGTGTTTTTTTTTTTTTTTTTTGAAGGGCTGCAACTGCATTGTAGTTGTTAGATTTTTTTCTTTTGTTTGTTGTTGTTTCTTCATGAGAAAGGTTATTCCAGAGGACAGAGGTGGAGGAAATGAAAGAAGACGAAGCAGGTTCAGTTAGTCTGCAACTGCATAGTAAAGGGATGCTGGAAAAAGTGGAAAAATGATTGTTGCCAATTCACTGGAGCAGTGACCATGGAAGTACTTATAAAACAGACACGGTGCTAAAACACTGCATCTGTGAGATGAGGTTGAAGTGAATTTGGAAGAGCAGAATCATCAATGAGCCTAATTGCTCGCCTCTGTACAGCATCAAGGAAAGTTTTAGGTGCACCCCAAACATGTCAGCAGTATGCTAAGAATGGGCAGATTTGATATTTGTCAAGAGTTGGTTGGATGTAAAATAGCATCTTGAACAAAAGAGAATGCCTAAAATGAGTAGGATGTGTGAAGAGTACTATTGTTCTGCAAAGCTGAAGATAGGATTAGTGGCGATTGGCCATATATGTACAAGAGAAGGATAGGAGATAGGGCAGAGCCATGATGCACTCTTGCATTCATGGTGAAGCTCGAAGAGAATGAGCCATCTACCAAGAATCGCACAGATTGGCCAATTACAGCAGATGGAAATTTGTTTATTAGGCCTCAATGCCACACGCAATTGAAAGCTTTGGAAACCTCAAGATTGACAAGCACAAGTTTTTATTTGTCAGTATTTATCACTATATGTCTAACCATGTGTGAGATCATACCCCACTCATTGGAGGCCTGAAGTGGCTTGATCAAGTTCCTTGTTTGGTCTCTAGGGCAGGGTTTCCAGTCTACATAAAACCGATAAAAATGGAGTGAATCCATAGCCCACCTACAGTACAAATATACTATAGGTTTGCAATTAACGTTTCATGGGTGGGAACCACATAAAAAAATAAAAAGTGAGATCATACCCCACTCATTGAAGGCCTGAAATGGCTAGATCAAGTTCCTTGTTTGGTCTCTAGAGCAGGGTTTCCAGTCTTCATAAAACCGATAAAAATGGAGTGAATCCATAGCCCACCTACAGTACAAATATACTATAGATTTGCAATTAACCTTTCATGGGTGGGAACCACATAAAAAAATAAGAACTACAAATCGCCAACTGAGAAATATTTATCACTATATGTCTAACCATGTGTGAGATCATACCCCACTCATTGGAGGCCTGAAGTGGCTTGATCAAGTTCCTTGTTTGGTCTCTAGGGCAGGGTTTCCAGTCTACATAAAACCGATAAAAATGGAGTGAATCCATAGCCCACCTACAGTACAAATATACTATAGGTTTGCAATTAACGTTTCATGGGTGGGAACCACATAAAAAAATAAAAAGTGAGATCATACCCCACTCATTGAAGGCCTGAAATGGCTAGATCAAGTTCCTTGTTTGGTCTCTAGAGCAGGGTTTCCAGTCTTCATAAAACCGATAAAAATGGAGTGAATCCATAGCCCACCTACAGTACAAATATACTATAGATTTGCAATTAACCTTTCATGGGTGGGAACCACATAAAAAAATAAGAACTACAAATCGCCAACTGAGAAATATTTATCACTATATGTCTAACCATGTGTGAGATCATACCCCACTCATTGGAGGCCTGAAGTGGCTTGATCAAGTTCCTTGTTTGGTCTCTAGGGCAGGGTTTCCAGTCTACATAAAACCGATAAAAATGGAGTGAATCCATAGCCCACCTACAGTACAAATATACTATAGGTTTGCAATTAACGTTTCATGGGTGGGAACCACATAAAAAAATAAAAAGTGAGATCATACCCCACTCATTGAAGGCCTGAAATGGCTAGATCAAGTTCCTTGTTTGGTCTCTAGAGCAGGGTTTCCAGTCTTCATAAAACCGATAAAAATGGAGTGAATCCATAGCCCACCTACAGTACAAATATACTATAGATTTGCAATTAACCTTTCATGGGTGGGAACCACATAAAAAAATAAGAACTACAAATCGCCAACTGAGAAATATTTATCACTATATGTCTAACCATGTGTGAGATCATACCCCACTCATTGGAGGCCTGAAGTGGCTTGATCAAGTTCCTTGTTTGGTCTCTAGGGCAGGGTTTCCAGTCTACATAAAACCGATAAAAATGGAGTGAATCCATAGCCCACCTACAGTACAAATATACTATAGGTTTGCAATTAACGTTTCATGGGTGGGAACCACATAAAAAAATAAAAAGTGAGATCATACCCCACTCATTGAAGGCCTGAAATGGCTAGATCAAGTTCCTTGTTTGGTCTCTAGAGCAGGGTTTCCAGTCTTCATAAAACCGATAAAAATGGAGTGAATCCATAGCCCACCTACAGTACAAATATACTATAGGTTTGCAATTAACCTTTCATGGGTGGGAACCACATAAAAAAATAAGAACTACAAATCGCCAACTGAGAAATTTAAGAATCCTAAATATCATTATTTTGCGAGCATACGTTATATCTTGTGACGTTTACAGTGGCGTATCTGGGGGGGGGGGGGTCTACCCTGGGTGACACTTTGAACCTTACCCTATGCATTGTTTTGACTTTTTGCAATATTTTTGGTGTATTGAGAGGGGCAGCAAACGCAGGGACCACCCCGGGTGGCAAAAGCTCTAGCAACGCCACTGCTTGTTTATATACTGAAACATTTTTCAATAACATCTAAATCGTAAAAGTCGAAGGGAAGAATACATTCATTTGCTGTGCCTCACTCCCTAAGACCGATCATCCCCTCAGTGGTTAGTTTTCTTAGCGCAGTGACAAGGATAATGCGATATTTTGCTTTTTGTTGATGAGATCTGGATTCATCGGAACCGTTAGCCTAGTGGCTTTGCACTTTGCAACCATATGCCTGGGGAAGGAGTGTCCCTGGTTCGATTCCCGTCTAAGACGTGAGGAACTTGAGGATCTTCCTCAGGCATAGCCAAGTTAGCCAGTCCTGGGAGCAGGCAGTAGGGTTTTTCCGCAAATTTATCTGGTGTTTTTCATCCCGCAAGCAGGCAAACCGGCCCAGTGAACATACGCTTCTACAGACAGGAACATATCCCCCCCCCCCTTCCCAGCGGCAGACTAGGTGACAGGTCGGTTGGGACTGGTACTAACAAGAAGTCGCATCTAAGTACCCTGCATAGGAAGCGGGAATAACGCGTAGTGAAAGAAGTTGATAAGACCTGGATTCAAATCCCATCACGGAAGGCAGTTCCTTTTAGTCTTTAGCAGTTGAAGATAAGTTTTATTTCAGGATTTTCCTCTCGGAAACTTTTTTTTTTTTTAAGTCATCAAATTGGATAGTGTGACGAGTAATTAACTGACATAAAGCTGGGCTCTTAGCTTTAGTTTCTGCGGTAAAAATTAAAACAAAACCGCTTAGGCTAATTACGAGAGTTTGTCATACCGGTTTTCCGCACTGCTGCTATCAGTACTACTGGAACTATCACAACTGTCGCTCGAGTCAACTGTTTGGCATTCACTCTCTTGTGAACTTTCCATTTCTTATAAACCATTCATGCTAAAATTTAAAAGAGAAAGCACGGTCGAATGTAACCATTGCTTCAGATCGAAAAATAATTTAATAAAGAAAAGCACGAAGCAACAACTACAGAAAGATTATTGCGCCATTGGGTACATATACAAAATCCTTCAGCTGATCAAAAAAACCCTGACATCTAGCGCAAAAATATACGGGATGTTTAAAAATTAGATTATATATTTAAATACAGAAGAAAATAGCCCCCCCCCACCTCCAAAAAAAAGTTTCATTTGTCATTTAAAAAAAAAAATCAAAAAATCACTAACGCCTTTTTTATTCCCTATATAGGGAAGAAAGGTTAATAAATTCATTATTGTTGCATTATCAGTTAATAGAACAGTATTTGCCTTTGAAATTTAAAATGTTTAAAAGTGACTACGATCTTAAGGCAGGAGCCTGTATACTCTCCTTTTCAAAGTGCTTTTGATTAACAGCTTCACTAACCCGATATCTGTTGATTATTAACATAGAGCAGGGGTGTGAAACCCGCGAGCCGGGTGCGGCCCTGTACATTTAGTAATGCGTCCCCATAAGATCTTAAACTTTTAACATTATTATGTGATGCGAAAAATATGCTGTCTTTCTTTCTGTTTTGATACAGGAATTTAAGAATAGGTTTCAAGATTTCAGAAAAAATATAAATTTTTTTTTTGTATATTTGCAACTCCTTTTTCAGTCGACAAAAATACATTACCTTGGAATGTATAGAGGTGCAATCAGATATTCAACTCGAAGAATAATTTGATCATCTCTTTTTATTATTATTGCATGACACTTCCAGGGAGTCCAAAGACTCATCGAGGGAGAGTGTGCCAACAGCATCGAACGATTGGACCCCTTTGCATCGAACGATTGGAGATATCAAGTGCAACTACTTGGGATTTGCCGAATTTCTCCATGGCATTTGTGCAGCGATGAGTGATATATGAGAGTTGATCTCTTGTTGAACGGTTTCGACGGAATCCTCACTGGTGGTCGCTTAATAACCAGGTACCTTCAAGATAGATTAGGAGTTGATGACTGATGGTTTTCTCCATTACTTTAGATAGGATTGAGGTGAGTGAGATAGGACGGTAGTTAGATGGCAGCAGTTTGTCACCCTATTGGGGAATGGGGTGAATATAGGCCAATTTCCAGGCTTTGGCATACATACCAGTGGAGTGAGAGAGGGAGAGAGAGAGAGAGTGTGTGTGTGTGTGTGTGTGTGTGTGTGTGTGTGTGTGTGTGTGTGTGTGTGTGTGTGTGTGTGTGTGTGTGTGTGTGTGTGTGTGTGTGTGTGTGTGTGTGTGTGTACAGATGGCATAGGAGTCCGTTCTGCTGCACAGACCTTCAGGACAATTGGAGGAATTCCATCAGGGCATGGAGCTTTTTTGTGTCTAATTTTCACAACAGGTTTATGATCTCTTTCTGGCAAAAGGATAGAGGCATTGTATGTTGGGCAGTTGGAATGACTGGGGGGAAGCATTTGTCATTGTCAGTTATGCGTGCATTGGCGGCAAAGTATGAAGCCAGGAGATTAGCTTTTTCTGTGGGTGATGTTGCACTTGAGCCATCTGTGTAGGATAGGGGTTGGAGTAGTGTAGGGCAAAAGTTGCGACCAATTGCTTTGGCAAAAGACCAAAGAGCATGGCTGCAGCTAGGACAGGCTGAAGTTTCCTGCTTTTTGCCCGTTCAAATTCTGTTTTGAAATCATTGATAATTTTTTGCATCTCTTTCGGGCTTCAGTATAAGAAGTAAAGGAGGATGGAGTTCTAAATTTGAGCCAGTTGTGGTATGCCTGATTTTTCATTTGGAACATCTTTTGGAGAACCAGGGGTTTGGAGGGGGGATGGCAGTTCAGAGAAATGTGGGGAATATATGTTTTCATGCCAGTGAGGATTACTTTGGTGATATGTTCGGTGCATATGTTTGGATTGGAAGACTGCAAACTTCATTCCCAATTTAGACTGGAAGACTGAAGACTTCATTCCCAACCATGGGAATGAAGCAAAGTAGTCTCGGAGGCAGTCCCATTTGGCACTGTTATAATGCCAAACTACTCTTCTGCAGGTGTGACTGTGTAAGCGTTGTTGCATGAGGAAGGAGTGGTCAGAATTGCCCACAACCTGGTGAGCAATTCTGACCAATACGTTCTGGTCAGAATTGCCCAGTGGGCTCACTACATTCACTGTATATTTGGAAGGGTCATTGGTAAGGATGAGATATAGGGTATTTGGGGAGTGATTTGGGTTATCTGGTATTTTGGTCGGCTTGTGAACAATTTGGGTAAGGTCTTGGGTGATGGCAAATATTAAGCATCTCTGCCTGCAGGATCTGTACAATTGGAAGAGGAAAGCCAGTTGGTGTTATGGACATTAAAATCACCTAGGAGGATGATTTCACTATTGGGAGAATGGGACTGGAGAAAATCAACTTTTAAGGAGAGGAAACTAAAGAGCTCAGAGTGGTTGGTGGTATTAGGAGAGCAATAGAGACAGCAGATGAATTTGACTGAGTAGGGGAGGGATATTTTTAAACATAGAAGGTCAAAGTTGGGCGATTCTAGGTCAGGTGCTCTCTGGCAGGGTATGTCAGAGCAGATATATGTGCACACACCACCCTTGGGTCGAAAGGAGAAATAGTGTACAGTTTGGATGGTTGAGATGGATTGTGCTGAGGGAAGGTGAAATTGGAGTTTCTGTTAAGAAGAGTAGGTGGGATTTGGTTGACTGCAGATGATAGTGGTCACAAATAAAGTTGGAGTTGGGACCATGGATGTTGGTGTAGTGGATTTGCAAGGGTCTGTGGGGCATGGGTTTGATTACATATTTCCTGTGCAGTGCCTGCATACTGGTCTCGTTGGTCGTTATTAGTGGCGTCACTTGGTTATTGCACTAGTTTGGTTTGTTTGTAGTCTATGGTCCAGCTGTTGTCTCCATTTTGGCGTTTTTCTTCTAGCTGTCCTTGGAGTTGGTGTCTTTCTTCACTCTGTGCAAAGGAAGTTAGACTTAGGTTGAAATGTAGTCGAGTTGAAGTCGGGTTTATCGTCCCGTAAAGGCAAGAAAAACACCCGTTGAATCCACATTATTTCAGACGATAAAATATTCTGTTAGGGTTAAATACCAAGAGGTGGTAGCACTTGTTTCCGGTCTCTTCATCGGGTGCCGTTTACAATTAGTGATTAATCATGGATCAACTATATCTGATTGGGTAGCGGTGAAGATTGAACTGTGCACTCAATCTCCAAAAGATAGGCAGGGTTAAATGGCCATGCATACTCCCTATAACAGAATAAATGCCGTTAGTCAATTTTTTTTATTTTATATTAACTGATTTATATATTTAATTCGATTAGCTTCGACTAATTCTTCAACTCGCCATTATTTACAGGAAGAACTCTCAACTATCAAACAAATCAAAAGAAAAAAAATCAGCTAACGCCTTTTTGTTCCGGAATAGGGAGTCGGCGAGGCAAACAATATATGAAATTAAATGGCATATCCGAAAATAACTGCACGACATCTGTTTGGGTCCTACTCTAGGAGTCAGAGGAAACAATACGTAAAGTTCCAATCCCATACATCTACAGGCATTTCAGAACCGACTTCAAGAATTATTATTAATAAACTCTCAACGTACATCATCTCTTCTAAACATAAACGCTCTCTATGTCTCTTCCAGGTGTATACCAAGTTCCATATGATTGCCATCTTTCCTACTTCTCACAAACTGGGCGTTCAATCTAAAAAGCCTGCAAGAACAGTAATCATATATTTTCCACAAAAAATCCAATAAGTCTGGATTAACTCAACATGGAATAGAGGCATGGAAAATTTTAATGCCTATTTAAGTATAGTGCCGAGGCCATCCTTCACCGTCCTAATTTGAATCAGAATGACTGGCTATCCTTATACAAAATATGGAAACGTTTGATTCAAATAACGCATCATTATTTTTTTACTATTAAGACTAAGAATGATATTTTATAAAATCATAAGGTCTTAAGAAATCATCCAAATATTGCATTTATCTAATGATCTATTTAGTATGATATTAAAAGTCATATATATATATATATATATATATATATATATGATTAAAATAAGCTGATTAAAATTCACACAGTTAAGCACAAAAAAATCTTTCTTCCCTCCTTTCTCTTGGGGTGGATGATGTCATTTCTATGCTGGAAAGTGGATTAAGATGCAATCGCCCAGCTCAGCCCAGGAGTTGATTCTGTGGATCCAGTCTTGGTGGAAAAGATCTCTGGTGTTGTTTTGCTTGTGGTGGCGATGCTCCTGTAGGATCTGATTTCTCACCTATTGAGTGAAGGCTGCAAGGATGTGGTCAGCTGCCTCTCTCCGTGAAGTTGCTATGCTGTCTGGTCTTGTATGTCTGAGATAGAAGCTGTATATTACCGCTTTCGCAATGATGAAGATTTAATTGCAGAATAAATGATTATTTGACTCTGCATGGACAAGATTGAAATACTCCTCTTCTGTATGAAGACTACTACAGGTGAGAAAGCTGCCGTTTCCCGAGACAAACGGATTAATTGGGTGTTGATGAACATTCCAAGTGATATGCCAGACTGTTCCTGATTGGTAGCAGAACAGGCAGTTATGTGAGACATCTGAGTTAAATTTTCGTAATATAGTTGGAGTGGTTAATAAATTGTGACACATTCTCCAGTGAATATCTGCGTTGGGTTTGATGGCTCTTGTGCAATATGGTAGGTCCCATTGAAATAATGTTTGGTGGGATTATGCAGGATTTTCCAATAGTGCTTTGGTTCGACTGTGGTATTAGAGTGCTGTAGATTTTGTTGGTGTTAGTTTTTATCAGAAAGATAGGCACCGGATTTTCTCAGATAGGAGGGCTAAGCCCCTCTTCCATTATGCTATCAGGCACAGCCACTTGAAAAGCGGCCTTTACAGTGTGTGTGTGGGCTCAGCCTGATTCCCGTATTCCAGGTTTTTGAGCGATTTTGGAAAGCGCCAGGTGAGGCTCAGAGAAAGTATGTCACCCAAGATCCTGATGCCTCGCCAGCTCCATGGAGGAAAGAAAATCTCTTTCTGAGTGATCAGGTTTCTTAGCATCCTGTTGTGGAAGATGGGTTCGATGAGGATTTCAGGAAGGGATGCTGTCTTCACTATGTGCTGGAGGTTTAGCTTCTTCCATCTTCGAAGGGCATCTTTGTAGAAGTTTGTTAGATTCACTGGCATGTACACTGTTGTCATTCTTAAGGTTGTGGAGAGAGAAACAACTTCTAGTGGCAGAAGTGAAAATATATTCTGTGGTGCATTTGTGTGCTATTTCCTGTTGTAGGGTATTAAGGAGAAATCGAGTGCCGAACGTTGTTATCCTGTTATCAGTAGAGGTCAAGTTTTGTCCTCCATCTTTGAGAGAAGCACATAGCTTGGAGTAGGAAAACCAGTTTGTTTTGTTCCATATGAATCGATAGATGGTTGACTTTATTTGTTTGATGAATTGCACTGGTGGTGTGAGAATCTTTAGTGTATACGAAAGGACACTGGTGGTTATTTGGTTAACAATTATTGTTCTCCCTCGTGGACGCAAAGGTTCTTATTGCTGTCCAATTTCCTAGTAATTTCTGGAAACGTTTATGTAGTGTTTCCCAGTTCTTATCCACATAAGAGGGCGTATTTCTAGGTAAATCCCAAGATAGTTGTTTCCCTCTGCAGACCAGTGACCAGACATTGTGGAATCGCTCGGTTTTTCCATTTGTCACGCAACAATCTTAAGGTTTTAAGTGCGTTTAATTTGGCTCCCTAGGCTGCTTGGTATTGTTGGTATTCTGGTTGTATGTTATGGAAATCCTCTTCTTTGCGGACTATAATTGTAACATCATCAGCATATGCTGCCAGGGTTATGGTTTGGTAGGAAATTTTAGGACGAGATGCCCTAAGCAGCATTCTTAATCTACATAAAACGGGCTCAATAGCAATTCTGTAAAGATAACCGGAAAGCGGACAGCCTTGTTTAATACCTTTGCTGCATGCTACAGTTATGGTAAGTCTGTTGTTTATTTTCATGCAAAAGAGTGCTTTGCATACAACATCTTAATAGAATGAATGATGCCTGAGCCAAAGCCGAAGGCATTCAAGCAGCTAAATAAGTATAGGTATTCAATGCAGTCGAAAGCTATTTTTTTGGTCTAGTGTTACAAGACATTGTTTCACTGTTGTTGTTGGCTATATCCATTATGAGGTGTAAATTTCGCGGATAGATCGTCCTAAGATGGAAGAGCTATCATCACTATTTATTATTTCGTTCAGGGCCGATTTAATTTTGTTGGCAATGCCTTTTGATATAATTTACTGTCGCTGTTTATGATGGAGATGGGTCCTAAATTTCCTAATTTCGTCGTGTCTCCTTTCTTTGGAATAAATTTAATAACAGATGTTGTCATATTGAGTGCGAAACAATTGGTATTGGCGTCTACATATACTCTATAGAGGATAGGTCCAAGCTGTTCCCAGAAGGACTGGTAATATTCAGTGGTGAGCCCGTCTATCGAATCGTGTAGCATAATGGGGAGTTATGTGTTACGTCTAGTTGCTGGTGAAAGTATTTTCACATCGGAGAGAATTATATTCGTGGCATCAATAGATGTTGCGTTTGCTTGATATAAATGTTTGTAGCACTGCAAGATATATAACAGGGTTTCGTCATGACTTTCTATGATGTTTCCACTATCTGTTATTATCGCAGATATAGTGGTGCGATCTTGTTGGCGTTTTTCCAGTGAGAAGAAATAATTTGTTGGTGCATCTGCGAAGTTAATGTGTTTTTGTCGAGCTCTTATTAGTACTCCTCTTGCAGGGTGCTCTAGGTGTTAGCGTATGTTTACGTGTAGGGTCTGGTGTAACTCAAATTCCGGATGATGTAATTGCCGTTGTTGTTGCACATTTTTAAGGACTGAATTCCTCTGGTGACTATATTTTGGGGTAAATACCATAAATTTGGATTCAAAGAGTGACCACCACACGGAAATTGATTACGAAATAGGTATATCTCTGATGAGAGTTTCGATATTGTTTTTGGAGATTCTGAGATATTCTGTATCCTGAAGTAGGCTGTTATTAAATATTCAGTATTCTCCTCCATTGTGTCCGGTATGTCGAGTGTTAGATCCTAAATGAAGGAATCTTGGAAAGAAATCATTCATTTGGAATCTAACATATAAAACTTGCTGACAAAGAGAAATACCTGCACATCGGCTGTAATTAAAAGTGAAACTTCTTCACTTCATGTAAAATTTGTATTCTTTATTTCAAGTGGCTTATATTTAAGCTGATGTGATTATATTAAGATTTCATCTTTAAGTATGTCTAAAAAAGAGAGATAATCTGATTTGAATTTAAGCCTTACTTAAGCTATGTAAAATTTACTGTGAGTCATCTAAAAAGTTGCTAAGTAATAATTCCTGGAAGGCATAAAGCACCACATGTACAGCGTAACGCTAGCGGCTATAGCTTACTCGGATAATTACGTTGCCATGTATTCTGTGTATGGAGCCTGTGTAGCTCAGTGGCTGTGGCGTTTACCAACCAGGGCGCTTGGACGCACGAAGGAAGACTTGGTTTCGAGTCTAGTCGGCGACTAGAGGAAATTTTTCTAAGCCTTTTTTCGACCGGTTCCCGAGTTAGTCGATCTCTGGCACGGGAAAGCAGGTTTTTCCTCCCGGAAACTCGGGTTTTTGGTCCTGTAAACTCAAGAAAATCGACCGTAGAACCCACATTATTTCGGACATTAAATATATTGTGTTAGGGTTAGGGACCACGAGATGGCGGCACATTTGAGCCGTCTCTCTTCACTGAGTACCGCTTAATTAGTGATAGCCTTGGGCCATCTATCTCTGATTGGTACCAGTGGAGATTGAACTGCCCACTCAGTCTCCAAAAGTTAGATAGGGCTAAATGGCCTCGCCTACTCCCCGTATACAGGAATAAAAAAAAAAGGCGTTAGCTGATTTTTTTTTTTTTGATGTATTCTGTGAATCCAAGCATAACAGCGTCGTAAAGGCGAAGGATGAACCCAAAGGGGTGAAAAGATAAGGGTCGTGTGCAAAAAGGGGACTGAGTAAAGAGGGCGCTCTATAAAAGAATATAAGGGATTGAGCCCGTATCGGGAGGACTCTCTCTTGTCGTATCGTTACCCTGTTTCGGTGGTTCTGAAGTTAGTGGGCAGTTTCGCATAAGGGGTGGGTGGGTCAAGTCTGTGATTAGATGTCGTACTGCGAGCGTTCTTAAGATGAAGTAGGATTCTATGCAAAGCTGAAGGTTAAAATTCCAGTCCTAGCAGAATCAAGCCGTCGCTGAAAAGTCCCATTGAGTTGTTCCTGAAACGCAAAGATTTGAGTCCGTTTTCGGCAGAAGGAATGAAGATAGCATAACCCCTACGTTGGTGTATGGACAGCCAATAGATGAGAAGTATCCAGACATACACGTGGTGCTGAACGACGCTGAAAAGCTCGGTAGGGTGCAATTAATCTATTTTGTGTGAAAGTTCATTAGAAAAGAGAAGATTAGTAACGGATGTGAAATTAAGAACTGTATTCTAAAGAACTCTGTGGACAGTCTCTATTTAGAAAGTTAACCTCCTTTGAGAGTAAGAAGAATTGTTTGGAAGAGATCTTTTGTAATTTTGTATGTGATAGGATTAACTTGATGCGATAAGAATAGTAGAATTTAGTATCTCAGTAACATTAGAATGTTTGTTAGTTTTCTCTTACGAATAATACTACTGAAAGGAATTTAGCTTAACTTCATATCATTTGCTATATATCCCATGTGCAGTTACTGTGTTTAGCATGCTTTATAAGATTGAATTTATAAAATTGAATTTATAAGTGTTAACCTCTTAATTCGAGCTTTATTTAGTATTGAGCTTAATTGGGTGTATGAATTTTGTATTGTGTTTTAGATATTCCAATAAACATGTGATATTCACCTGAACCTGAGTCAGGCCTGATTACGATTCCAACTTACCACTTATAAAAATATATCCTATTTTGGCGGGAAGGATTTAGCCAGTGAATACAGTAATAGAGTTAGGTCACGACTTCAATAATCTGAATAAGATATTGTACAATAAAGCTAAGAATCTAGTATTGTCTCCCTGAGTAAGGATCTTTTCTACTATAGGATACTGGCTGGCGCAGCAAAATATAAAATCGTCAGTATCCGAAGAGGAAACAATCCTAGATATAAGAATAAGATTAAAGTAAAAGAAGAAAGAATAAATAACGAAAGGTAAATATATAACAATAGACCAGCCGGTAGGATTTTGATTGTATAAGGTTTTAGGTAAGAAAGGATAGATATAAGTAAACAACAAATTAACTAATAAATCATAGAAACCAACTTTTTAACAATGGTGCAGCCGGCATGCTAAACACAGTAACTGCACATGGGATATATAGCAAATGATATGAAGTTAAGCTAAAATCCTTTCAGTAGCATTACTCGTAAGAGAAAACTAACAAGCATTCTAATGTTACTGAAATACTAAATTCTACTATTCTTATCGCATCAAGTTAATCCTATCACATACAAAATTACAAAAGATCTCTTCCAAACGATTCTTCTTACTCTCAAAGGAGGTTAACTTTCTAAATAGAGACTGTCCACAGAGTTCTTTAGAATACAGTTCCTAATTTCACATTCGTTAACAATCTTCTCTCTTCTAATGAACTTTCACACAAAATAGAGTAATTGCACCTTACCGAGCTTTTCTGCGTCGTTCAGCACCACGTGTATGTCTGGATACTTTTCATCTATTGGTTGTCCATAAGCCAACGTAGGGGTTATGCTATCTTCATTCCTTCTGCCGAAAACGGACTCAAATCTTTGCGTTTCAGGAACAACTCGATGGGACTTTTCAGCGACGGCTTGATTCTGCTAGGACTGGAATTTTAACCGTCAGCTTTGCATAGAATCCTACTTCATCTTAAGAACGCTCGCAGTCCGACATTTAATCACAGACTTCACCCACCCACCCCTTACGCGAAACTGCCCAATAACTTCAGAACCACCGAAACAGGGTAACGATACGACAAGAGAGAGTCCTCCCGATACGGGCTCAATCCCTTATATTCTTCTATAGAGCGCCCTCTTTTCTCAGTCCCCTTTTTGCACACAACCCTTATCTTTTCACCCCTTTGGGTTCATCCTTCGCCTTTACGACGCTGTTATACTTGAATTCACATAATACATGGCAAAGTAATTTTCCGAGTAAGCTATAGCCGCTAGCGTTACGCTGTACATGTGATGCTTTATGCCTTCCAGGAATTATTACTTAGCAACTTTTTAGATGACTCACAGTAAATTTTACATAGCTTAAGTAAGGCTTAAATTTAAATCAGATTATCTCTCTTTTTTAGACATACTTAAAGATGAAATCTTAATATAATCACATCAGCTTAAATATAAGGCACTTGAAATAAAGAATACAAATTTTACATGAAGTGAAGAAGTTTCACTTTTAATTACAGCCGATGTGCAGGTATTTCTCTTTGTCAGCAAGTTTTATATGTTAGATTCCAAATGAATGATCCAAGATTCCTTCATTTAGGATCTAACACCAGGAATGCAAATACTCAGAAGGATAGAATCATGGTCTGATGCATGAGATGAATGGTATGTGACTCTCCTTACAAAGTACTGTGTGCATAGATGTGTAGTACCTATCGAGCTGTGCCTGGTATAAGACACTGGTAGGACCACCTGTGGCCCTCCAAGAGAACACTTTCTTATGTGGGCGCAAGTGTCTGAAGGTATCAATCAGCTCGAAGTCATTAATTAGATCCTGAAGAAGCTGAGCTAGTGAGTGTCGATGCTGTTGGGATTGTTATCTGTCCATTGCAGGATCTAGAGTGCAGTTGAAGTCCCCTTCCAGTATGAGATGGTCAGTGACCTTGCTGAGGTGGTTTCGGGCGAACGCTAGTAGTACCTGCACTGCAAGCTGTTCGCTTTGTGGCATGTATACAGTAACAATATGTATTTTCTTTCCTGTCTGAGTTGTTATGAGTGCATATATCGCACACCCAGGAAAGGTACCGATTATTCCTAATTTTATGGCGCTGTTTTGGTGAATTCCAAAGTTGACTCCTAATCCATGAAGTTGTATGGCAGGATAGTGGTGCATGGTATGTGGCCAGTTCCTCCAGTGTTGATCTGAAGCTTTGCTGTTGCAATCGAAGTTAGTTTCCTGCCGCATAACTATTTCTGGCTGGTGGGCAAGGCTATGCTGCAGGACGAGCCTGTTTCGCTGTGGTGTGGCACATCCTCTAGCATTTATTGAGAGAAGGTTTATTGAGGTGCTCATTATTTTATGGTTAAGTTTTTTTTATTTGGTTCGGTAATCCTCACTTCCTTTACCTATAGTTACACTGCCGATGGGATTCAAGCCCGTTGATCAGTTAGTATATTCTTTTCTTGAGATTGATGGTTTTTCTTCCTCTTTTTCCTGCCAGAACAGTTCTTAATTCTTCCAGATGCGTGATAAGGCCAATGATGTTGGCGGTGTAGTCATATGCTGTCAGCAGTTTTTGTGAAGAGCCTCAAACATTTTTAAGAAAGCTTTGTAGCTGCTCATTTGTTAGTGGGCCTTCAGTGTGAGAAAGACCTGAACCAGTTTCCTCTTCATCATCTGAGGACTCAAAAAGCTCGATCTTTTTATCTCCCTCTACAGGCTGTTGTGAGGGTTTCAGAATGTTTAGAGGCAAAGATTCCATGTTGCAGCTGCGTTGGTTCGTCTATCGCTGTTTTTCTGCTTTTGTTTCTTGCTCCTCTTCGTTATTTTTATCTTTATCAGAGTTGGTTAATTGTCCATTTTCTGTTTCCTTTTCTCTAGGATTGCTTTTAATCGATGTTAGTTGAGGTTCTTCTGAAAGTTGGATTTCCTTAGTGCCACCACTTGATTTTGTCTCCTAGGTATTCGACTGAGAGTTGTTTCCATGAGACCTTTGTACTACAAAGAGTACTACAGAAGAGAATTAAAACAGAAAATGAAAAAAAAACAGTTTTTTTCCATTTTCTATTTTAATTCTCCCACATTGCCTACCCCCCAACACACACACACACTTCCTCCTAAAACACCATAACTGCAGTAGTTTGCACATCGCAGAAAGAAGAAAAAGTCACAACACCCAGAAAAAAAGATGTGTAAATTTCTTTTCCTTTATGCTACATATATTTATTAGTAAATATATATCTACAATGCCCTAAGAATCCGTGAGTAAAAAACCAATGACATTTAAACAGGGGCACTCCTAAACAGAAGCAGGAAAAATAGTTAAAAAACTAATTTTATAACGCGATAGGTCAGGTGCTTACGATTATGTAGGTATAAAACTTGAAGTTGATTATATATACAGTTCAGTTTCAGTCTGAGTTATTTCTCAGATGAAACGTATTGTCGGAGTCAATCGAGAACAGGGTAGCAGTTTGATTCCACTCTATGAATTTCGCGACAGTTCTTGTTTCTTTGTAGTACTCAAGTTCCAGTGAAAGCCTGCTTTTTTAGTTTCCAACGGAGGATATAAATGAGCGTTTGTGCAGTTTCAGTGATGGATGGGTGCTGATTATTTTTTATGTTTTAGGTAGAAGCTGTAGATGACGGCCTTAGCGCAGATGAAGAATAAATTGCATATTCTGTGTTTGTTTTCTTCTGTGTGGACTAAATTCCAGTACTCTTCTTGGCTGTGTGCGTAGTTACAGGTGCTAGAGGCAGGCCATAGTGATCATAGGTGTTCCAAGGTACTTGAAACGTCACAGAATAGACACAGATCCGTTTCTCTTAGCTGAAATTTGTAGAGCTTAGAAGGAGTTGGCAAGATGTTATGCCATAGTCTCCACTGTATGTCGGAATCTGGTTTGGCACGCTTGGATTTATATGGAAGATTTAACTGAAAACTGAGTGGAATATGCAGCCTTGTAGATGAGAGGGTTAAGGATGAATATATATGAAGGGCGAGGTTGGAGACACTGGCATGAGGAAGTGGTATATATTCTTGTAGGTGGAGGGAAGAATTGGAAGTGAGGCATCCGATTGTACAAGATGAAATATCAGCCCCGAGCTGTTTCTAGAAGCAATACGGATTTCCTGAGATGTCGCGATATCTGGATAAGCTTTTATAATAGCGGCTTGCATCTGTTGATATTGCTTTTCAGTTTTTGGGTTCTTCATTAGAAGGCTTGTGAATGTTTTCCACTTTAGGGTCTGGGTTATGAGGTCCCCTATGACTCTAATTCCTGCTCAGTTCCATGTAGCGAAAAGAAAGGGCTGACCAGTTGTGAGACTTGTTATGTTTCTGTTTCGAAATAGTGGTTCTCTAAGTACAACTGACTCTGTTGATCCTGTCAGTATGTGACGAAGTTCTGTTTTTCCACCGCTGTAGTGCGTCTCTGTAAAAATGAGGTAGTTTAGGAGGAGATGGTGCAGGACTGGCCATTCGGAGGATTGTTGAAAGTGTAAATCCTCGGGCGGATGATTTCATGATGTAATCGAAGGTGGTCACATAATCATGATTGGAATGAAGTGTCTTTAGCAGAAGGATTATCCTGAAGGATGTGATATTCTTTCAAGGGAAATCAGGCCTTGACCTCCCTTATTGAGCTGCTTGCAGAGTTCAGAGTATGTTGTCCAATGAGTTTTGTTCCAGAGGAAATGTTTGGTTGCCTTTTGAATGTGGTGGAGAAATTCTTCAGGAGGTGGGAGTACTTTAAGGGTATGCAAAAAAAACAAAACAAACACTCGCAGCCATATGGTTAACAATTAGTACTTTTCCTCTAAGAGAAGACATGGAACGAACGCTGTTCCATTTATCTAGCACCTGTTTAAAACGGTTGTGCAGCCCTGTCCAGTTCAGTGCGTTATATATTTTGGTGTTGCCAAGATGCACACGTAAGTATCTTTGTCCTTCGCTTGACCAGGTACATTCGATCGGATAATCATTTCTAGCCTTCCATCTGCCTGATCACTGGCCAACTAGATAGACAGATTTATCCTACGGCGCTTGGCCGCACGAAGGAACACTTGGTTTCGAGTCTTGTCGGCGACTAGAGGAAAATTTTCTAAGCCTTTTTTCGACCGGTTCCCGAGTTAGTCGATCTCTGGCACGGGAAAGCAGGTTTTTCCTCCCGGAAACTCGGGTTTTTCGTCCTGTAAACTCAGGAAAATCGACTGTAGAACCCACATTATGTCTGACATTAAATATATTGTGTTAGGGTTAGGGACCACGAGATGGCGGCACATATGAGCCATCTCTCTTCACTGCGTACCGCTTAATTAGTGATAGCCTTGGGCCATCTATCTCTGATTGGGTACCAGTGGAGATTGAACTGCCCACTCAGTCTCCAAAAGTTAGATAGGGCTAAATGGCCTCGCCTACTCCCATATACGGGAATAAAAAGGCGTTAGCTGATTTTTTTTATATATAGGAAAAATCTGTCTATATATATATAGAAACCATCTAGAAATTGCATCTATCTGATGATCTGTTTAGTATGAAATTATAAGTCTCACACACACACACACACACACACACACACACACACACACACACACACACACACACACACACACACACACACACACACACACACACACACACACACACACACACACACACTCAACAACAACAACAACTTGTAACAACTGTCTTTTAAGCCAATGACGATGGTCTGTTAATTTCAGACTGAAATATATGTCTGTATAGATAATAAATAATACTGTTACCTTGTGTTTCGTGTATATATTGAATAGAACTATGCACAAGTTCTCTAAAAACAAGAATGATATTGGATGAATTGAATTCAGTTTGTGTTGAGACCTGTGACTGTAATAGTAGTAATAGTTTTTCATGTAACAATCAGTTTGAAGCCATCCGGTATAAGACGGAATCTAACAAGATTAATTTAGTTTGTGATTAACAGTATGTGTTTAGAAAAGTTTGAATTTTTACATTAAAAGTTAAGTAATTTGGCCACTTTTTGGTCTAAATTTTTCTACATTGAAAATAATTAATTTGGGCTATTTTTAGCAGAATCCCCTATTTTTATAAGCTTTATCTGCTACTTTTCCTAACGCCTGTCTGCCAACTCGCGATTGCAGTTTACATCTATCCCGTGGTATCGTGTGGCGCACTTCGTTGATATTGTGTAGCCTATTAAAATGAGTGAAAAAAGAAAGTGTTATCAATTTAAGTGGTGGAGTTATTCCGTCTATAAATAATGAGCAGTTATCAATGTGTTTAATATGTGAAAAAACTTTCTCAAACGAGGCCTTCATGAATGATTAAACATTTAAGAGCAAAGCAATCAAATAAAGCGAAAAAGGATGTGGGGTACTTTCGCGAGTTAAAGACTAAATTTAAAAATCGTCCTGGACTTTATATAATAAATAATACTGTTTTTGTACTTTGTACGTTGTACTGCGACCAACCTTTTAAGGTTGGTCGCAGTACAAAGTAACCAACAAGAGAAGAGACTTGTGTCTTACAAATTTTCAAAATTAATTGCGAAATGTGGAAAGCCACATACTATTGGCGAAACTCATCGTACCGGCTGTAAATGAAGTTTTCAACTCGATGAATGGCCTAGCTAAAAGTAATATGACGTCGTCAATTCCTCTCAGCAAGAGTTCAGTATCAAAAAGCATCGACGAAATGGCAAGGGCATTGAAAAAAAAACTTCGTGATGATTTAAAAACCGTGAAATGTTTATTACAACTCGATGAGACAACTTTACTTGACAACAAAGCTTTTTAATGGACTACGTGCGTTATATAAATACTATTGAAAAAATTTTTGAAGGGTTTCTATTTGCTGAACAACTGAAAATTGACACAAGAGTTCTACAATTTTTAAGGTTGTTAAAGTCTTAATTGAAGCTAAAAACATTCCTCTCACAAATATTATTGCGTATGCAACTGATAGAGCACTTGCTATGATTGGTCGTCACCGTTGTGTTATAACACATTTAAAAGAAGCAGCCAAATATCTTTACAACTCACTGCATTCTTCATAGTCAGCACTTAGTTGCAAAAGATCTTAGCGGGAGACTACATAAGATTTTAGATGATGTTATTAAAGCAGTAAATAAAATAAAAGCCCAGCTTGAATACCTGTATTGTTCGGGAACTTTGTCATGAAAATGAAGAATTTGAGCGTCTTTTGCTTCACACTGAAGCTTTCAAATGGAAACTATCTGCTACACTTCTTTAATGATCTCCACGATAGTTTTGGAATTTATTAATTCATGTGATGAGAACATGTGCAATGTTCTAAAAAAGGAACAGGTTGATATCGCATAGATTTCCAATATTTTCACCAAATTAAATGGGGTTAACATCAAATTGCAGAGAAGCAACATGAATCTTATTAAAGCAAAGGGAATTATAAATGCTTTAATCAGCAGATTAACATTCCACAAGCAGAGTATTGCAAGACGAGATTTTCTGCAGTTCCCAAATCTAAAAATAATAGATGATGATTTAATATTAGATACAGATTTGGACTGTTATTGTTCCCATCTTCTGACACTTAAAGAACACTCGATGATCAGATTCAGACTTTCATGAGCTTAAAATACTCGATTGTGTCATAAATCTATTTCTTTCTGATGCCACTTCTGTTCATCCAAATTTGTGTAAAGAATTGACTTAAAAAATCATTTTGAAGCTCAAGTACAAATGTCAGCAGCGTGGGTATGAAAGTTTCTTGCCAAACATGCAATGCAAGTATCCTCAAGTTTCGCAAGAAATAAATTACTGCTCGTTGCTTTTCCTTCATACTTGGTGGAGAAAGGATTTTAGCGTCGAGTTGTAATTGTTAGCTAAGCAGTGAAATAGATTGCAAATAAGTGTAATCGGAGACTTGAGACTCCGTTTTTCGAACATTGAACCTGATACTGAAAAATTAATAGCATCTCATTAGTTCATAAAAGTTTATGGACACTTTTCTGCTTCGTTTTCGACAATTAAAAATGGGCTGCCGAGTTTAAATGTGGCTAGCCTTGAAGATGATACACGTGAAGGACGTCCAAAAAATGTAATAACACCAGAAATCATTGATCAAGTGCACAATATAGTATTGGATGACCGGCGAGTCAAAGTGCGCGAAATTGATGAGACTATAGTAATTTCAAAAGAATTTGTAGGATGTATTTTGCATGAAGATTTGCAAATAAAAAAACTTTGCCCAAGATGGGTACCATGCTTGCTCACTGCAGATCAAAAACTCTCATGAAAATCGCTGAACAGTGCTTGGAACATTTTTTCAAGAATAGAAATGATTTTGTGCGTCAATTTATTACTATGGATGAGATTTGAATTCACCATTACACACGAAAATCGAAACAGCAATCAAAATCGTGGACAGAAGCGGTTGTTCAGTCTAACATAGACAAGGTCATGGCTTCGGTGTTTTGGATGCTAAAGGCATTTTGTTTATTAATTATCTTGCAAAAGGGTAAAACAATAAAGGGGAAATATTATTCCGATCTTTTAACCAGACTAGACAAACAAATTCGTCAGAAAAGACCCGGTTTGAAGAAGAAAAAAATCATCATTCTTCAGGATAATGCACCTGCCCAGAAAAGTGTTTTGGCAATGGGAAAATTAAGGGATCTGCACTATAAATTGTTGGAACATCCACCCTAATCTGCTGATTTGGCTCCATTTGACATCTGTCTCTTTCTAAAACTAAAAATCTTCATGGCTGTTCAGCGTTTTTCTTCGAATCAAGAGGTGATTGCAGCTGTAGAGAAGTATTTTGCAAATCTTACTGAGAACCACTACAGGGATGGGATAGTGGAGCTGGAGCATTGCTGCAATAAATGTGTTAGTCTTAAGGGAGATTATATCGAAAAATTAAAATAATTTTGAAATTATAAATTCGTTTTTTTATTGTTAGACTGAGAACTTTTCAGACTACTCACATATGTTAAGAGTGATATGGATGCATAAGAAAAAGATGCTGTAGGAATAACACTGTGTGAATAAAGATGATGTCTGTTATGAAAATTATAATGAGCAGGCCAGAAGAGTCACAACTGTTAAAGAGAAAGTTAAATCTGAGTATGAAAAAAGAAACAGGCTCTTCAATCTAAGGACAACACAGAATTCTATCGTTATGCTGCACGTAAAAGAAAGAGTAAATCCCAAAGAATAACTCTACAGAAGAAACTCAAGTGCATGGAAAGTATTAGAGCTGTTGCACAAACTGAGTTAAAATTCGTCAACAGAGACTGATGGGATATTAGCACGAATGCTAAAAGAATATTCATATGAAGTGACTATTCCATTGTCCAGATTATGTAACTTGAATCTGAAAACAGGGAAGATTTGCAGCAGTGGAAAGAATTTATGGTAATCCATTGAACAAGGATAGTGTAAAGACTGACGTGGCGAGCCATTGACTTATCGGTATATTTAGAATAGTTTTCTGAAGATTTTGGAAAAGTTGGGTAGGGCTGGCTTTCAGAAATGAGTCCACAGAAAATCGCTACTTTGGAATGAACATTATGGATTTACTAAGGGAAGGTGTTGTCTGAGCAGTTTGCTCACATTCTATAATAATATTAGCATTGAGTTAGACAAGACGAATGGATACACCATAACCCTTGGGGATTTTGCTAAGGCTTTCAATAGAATACAGCATGGAAAACTGTTGCATAAACTATTTTTTCCCGTGATGATCCTCTTTCAGTGGAGACAGACAGATAGACAGAGAGAGAGAGAGAGAGAGTTCAAATGAGTTGCTAAAAATGAAATCTGAATTGTTGAATACTGATTACGAAAATAGATTAAGAATTTGCAGACTAATGGCAGCAGCAAAGAGAAGAAACAGGGGTGTTATAATTGAGACGTACAAACTTCCAAATGCATCATACAGGATTTCAGTAGATGGAATTTTTCATTTTATGGAGGGTGAGTAAACAACCAGAGGGCATGTTTCGAAGTCGCGAAACAGTGCCATCAAAAAGAGGATAAAAGCAAAATTTTTCTTTCGTAGAGTGATGCGTGATTGGAATGGATTGCCAGTGGACAAGTAGTGTAAATGAATTCAAGAACAGGTATTATACTGGTATTTCGCCTCCCTCGATGAGTCGCTCACTCCATGGGGGTTTCTCTAATAATAATAATTGTCATTTTGACTGTTCTTTTGTGTTGGAGATAAAATTTATATAGTACTGCTTTCGCAATGATAAAGAGACAGTTGCAAAGTGATTGGTTTTTAGACTAGGTATGTACAAGAGTCAAGTATTCTTTCTCAGAATGCAGCCGGTTTCAGGATAGAGCTTCAGTTTCCCGAGATGAACGGATCAATAGGCTGTTTACATGTCACTTCATTAGATGAGTCGAGTTCTCCCGGTTCAGGTGCCGAAAAGGCAATTCTCTGATAATTCAAAGTAAAATTTGCATAGTACAGTAGGGGTGCTGAGGGCATTGTGCTACATTCTCCACTGTGTCAGCGTTACGTTTAATGGCTCTACTTCGATAATGCAGATTCCACGTAATGAAGATTTGTTGAGGTGAAGAATTCTCTTGTGAAATTCATTGCTGTGTTCTTTCAATTAGAAATTCATGCACTTTGTGCATGCTAGATGAGTCGAGTGCCATTATCGTACTGCTTGTTTTAAATAGATATGTAGGCATCGGGATTTCTACTATTGATTCTTGAATGCGAAACCTGGCATGGCTATCTGAAGCGCATATTTGTTCGGATCGATTCATCTTGGTTCCCATATTGAAGGGTTACTAGCGATTTTGGATAGCTCCCTGTGAGGTTTGGGGATAATATCTCCACTATGAGTTTACCCATGCAGTAAAGAAAAAGTAGTTGGTTAGGGATAGGACTTCTTATCATGATATTGTAGAATAGGGCCTCTTTGAGTATTTCCTGAAGTGAAGCTGCTGTCACTACTTGTTAAACTTAGGTGTTTTTTCAACTCTGCAGGGCATGTGTGCAGGTGATCAGATATGGCAGCACATGCGCTGTCGTTATTCTTAGGAAGGTGGAGGAGAGTTCTCTGGTGGCAGTGGAGAAGATATACAGGGTGTTCGGGATAAATTTGACATATTTATAATTAATTATATTTTTCCGTAAGTTACATGTATTAACACACACTTCTCTTCATTTAAAAGTTTGGACCCTTCTTCATTCATATACAAGATGTCAGAAAGGATGGATAGCTGGAACCCACCTGAATCATGGAAGAGAATAACTTGTATCATGATGATTCGTGCCCGCCATCAAAATAAGGATATTACGACTGCTGCCCAATGCTCCCTGAATACAGTAAAAACAATCAGGCATGAACTAGAGACTTGCAATGGTGACTACGAGGATGTAGCAAGAAGAAAGATCCCTAGCAGACGATCTGATTGCGTTCGTACAGCAGAATTCCTCGCAAATCTGCAGGAACAGGTGTTGAAGAACCCTGGCATTGGAATTCGGGCTTTGTTCGTGGAGTTGCTAACTGTAGTCAAGCCCTGGATAACAAGGGTAGCCAATGGTAGGCCGTATGTATGGCAGCAGGATTCGGCCCCTTGCCACACCTCTGGGAAAAGTCAAAAATGGTTGTCTGAAAATTTCTACGACTTCACCAGTCCAAATGTTTGGCCTCCAAACTCCCCAGACCTTAACCCCGTGGATTATTTTGTATGGGGCGCAGTTGAAAAAGACACCAATCGCACTTCCAGTAATACAAAAGCCCAGTTAATGGATAAAATTAAAACAGTTTTTGCGGCCCTTCCCAGGGAGACTGTAGCATCAGCTTGTTCGAGGTTCCGAAGCAGAATTGAAGCTGTGATCGATGCTAATGGTGGTTATTTTGAGTAAATCTTGTTGATAGTATTGTAATTAACTCTGCCTGTAATGTTTTTTTGTCAATTCATTAAATTTAATAGATACAAAGATTTTCTTTTTCCTTACGAAACTGTCAAATTTATCCCGAACACCCTGTATATTCTGTAGTCTCTTTATGCTGCTGTTCATTATGCTAACTGTTTATGAAAAACAAGGTATACGAAAGGTTGCTCTCTTATTCGACTAAAACCCAGTACTGCGCTCTTATATCAAGAGGACAGAGCTTGTTATAGCAGCGTCAGTTGGTTTTGTTCCATATGAAGATTTCTGGTTGTATTTTCTCAACGAAGTTTTCTGGAGGAGCTAGATATTTTACTCTATGCGAGAGCACACTGGAAGCTCTATGATTAATAATTATCACTTCCCTCTAATGGAGGTTCATACTCTACCCACATTCCTAGTACTTACATGAAACGTTTATTACTGTAAGTGTAGCACATTTGTTTAATAATAATAATAGTTATTTGCATAAGAGGGTGTGTTTTCAAAGTGAATTTCCAGCGAATTCCCTCTGTAGACCAGTGGCCAGACATATCGGCGTCAGTTTGTCATCTCCACACCACTGTCATGTGGGTTTTATGTATTTAGTTTAGCTCTTGAGACTATTTGATGTTCTTGATATGCTGTTTCAATGTTAGAGAAGTACTTATCATGGCGGCTATAACAGTCACATCATCAACTTACTCTTTTAAGGTCATAGCTTGGTACGAGAAATTAGAACGGATTTGCCTAAGCAACTTTGTTAATCGACTCAGAAAGGGATAGGAATTGCATACAGGGGATATGGAAGAGGACAGCCTTGTTTAATTCCTGCTCTGTGACAGAGATATGGTGAACCCGTTGTTTATTTTTGTTTGTCTGGCCAATGGTCTATAGGTATGCAGATGGAAAGAAATATCTAGAAGTTCATTTCTAACGCATCTTCTTATGTAGAATGATGCCTGAGCCAAAACCGAAGACATCTTAAGCAACTGAATAGGTAGGGATGTTCAATGCAGTCAAAAGATTTTCCTTGGTCAATTTGGTCGTGTTACAAGAGGCAGAATTTGTTAGTCATGCCTATCAGGCCCATTATATGGTGTACATTTTCATTGATGGATAGTCCTGGGATAGAGTAGCTCTGGTGTCTATTATTTCGGTCAGAGCAGATTTCAGTCTGTTGGTAATGGCTTTTAATATTATCTACACTCGATGTTTATAATGGAGATGGGTCGCCAGTTCCCTAATTCTGTAAGGACTCCTTTATTTTGGATAAGTTTAAGAAGAGGTGTTGTAATACTCGGTGGGGAGCCGTGTGATGGCTTCGACATATATTCTCTGGATAATAGGCCCAAGCTGATCACAAGACTGGTAAACTTCGGTATTGAGGCCGTCAATGCCAAAATATTTATCTTTTAGTAAAGAAGTGCAAGCAGTTGTCAAACTATGCAGCATGATGGGAAGTTGTTTTAGACTGCATCGCCGGTGCGTCTTTTCACATCAGAGAGAATTATACTATTGGCATCGATGGAAGTTGAGTCAACTTGGTATGTTTCTATAGTATGACAAGGCATATACGAGGATTGTTTGAAAGGTTTGGTAAATTTCTAATAGTCGGCGACATATTTCTTTCATTCATACCAATGTCAGCATGTATCATCTTTTCCACGACCCCTGGCAAAATTTGAACCACGTGCGAGGCGTAATTCTCGTTTGGCAATCGTTTAAAATGGCCGTGTTCGCATTTTTCATAAATATGTAGAAAAACGAGTTTCGTGCAGTGATAAAACATTTTTATTTGAAGAAGTGGAGGGCCGCGCAGATCAAAGCCGAGTTAGATGCAGTTCATAGGCACCAGCATTAAAGACTATTTATTTTTGGATAAATGAGTTTAAACGTGATCGTAAGTCTATCGAAGATGAAGCGCGCTCCGGACCTCCGACTGAGATTACTACGAAGGAAATTATTGACAACATCCATGGTATCGTTATGGAATACCGCCGAGTGAAAGTGGATGAGATTGCCGAGATCGTAGGCATCTCAACTGAACTGGTGTGTAATATCCTGAACGAAAAATTGCACATGAAAAAGCTGTGTTCGCGATTGTTGACAGTCGATCAAAAACGCATTCGAAAAGACATATCAACGCAGTGTTTGGCGATGTTTAATCGCAAATCGCGAGTTTTTTGCATCAATTCGTGACTGTAGATGAAACTTGGATCCACCACTACACACCTGAGTCCAAGCAGCAGTCAAAACAGTGGACAATTCCGGACGAAAGAGCACCGAAAAAAGCGAAGACCTTTTTGTCAGCTGGGAAGGTGATGGCCACTGTTTTTTGGGATTCCGAAGGAATTATGGTGATAGACTATTTGTTTGGAAAAGGGTAAGACAACAAGAGGAGTCTATTATGTATCATTGTAAGATCATTTAAAAGAGGAACTGAAAAATAACGGCCAAGACTGGCACATAAAAACGTGCTTTTTCATCAAGACCGTTCCACAGGTCAGCAGTCGCAATGGCAAAATTACACGAATTAAGGTTCGAATTGGTTGAACATCCATCGTATTCTCCGGACTTAGCCCCATTTGAGTGTTTCTTGTTCCCAAACTTAAAAATTTGGCTCGGTGTGAAAAACGTTTCTTCGAACGAGGATGTCAGTGACTATTTTGCACAATTTGACAAATCCTACATTTTAGATGGGATGAAAAAATTGGAAACTCGCTAAACCAAATGCGTAGACCTCGATGGAGACAATGTTGAGAAATAAAGGTGATTTTTTTACAAAAAAAAATGTGTTTACCTTATTTTTTTTTTACTAAACTTTTTTCAAACAACCCTCATAAGAAGATTTCATCATGATCTATAATGCTTCCACTATCTGTCGTTATTGCAGAAATGATGGTGGACTTCTATTGGAGTTTTCCACTGAAAAGAAATACTTCCGGGATTCGTCTATGAAGTTCATGTGCCTACACCGTGCTCTTGTTAGGACTTCTCTTGCAGAGTACTCTAGATGTGAATGAATGGAGGCTTCTAGGGCTTGGAATTCTTCAGGGTCAGAATGTTGTTTTGGCAGATTACGAAAGACTATAGTCAGATTTCTATGGTGGCTACACGTTTGAGTGAAAACCTTAACTTTAGTGTTAAGAGTGACCACCAATCAGAAATTGGTTTGGAAGTAGGCATGTCTCGGATTAAGGTATCAGTATATAGTCCTGAGCATTTCAGATACTCTATGTCCTAGAGCAAGTTGTTCAAGATCCAGTATTGTCATCCTTTGTCGTTTTGTCTGGGGGATGCGATAGCTTTCATGAAATGAAAGCTATCGCATCCCCAGAGGGAGATGGAATCATGATCTGATGCATGAAATGAAAGATACGAGGGGGGTCAAAGATCTGATAAACACCTAAAATATTAAAACAACTGATATAACCACACGAAAGAACAATTATGTAATTGCTATTGTTTTTGCAGATTATGAAGGACTTTGTCTAGTCAGATACCTAACATGGCTGTAATTTTGAGTGAAAACCTTAACTTTGGTCTCAAAGAGTTACACCAATCTGAACAGAAATTGGTTGGGAAGTAGGCATGTCTCTGATTAAAGTATCAATATATAGAATGGAGCATTTTAGATACTCTGTAACCTAGAGCAAGTTGTTGTTAAACAAAATGAATTGTAATAATTTGTTCTTTTTCTTTCAGGATATATAAGAGGATATACAAGAGGTTTTGAAGAAATTCGAAGACAAAGAGGTGCAGGCATCAAGTTTTTCGTGATGTCTGCCCGCACCTCCTTGTCTTCGAATTTCTTCAAAACCTCTTGTACGTCTTCTTGTATATCCTGAAAGAAAAAGAACAAATTATTACAATTCATTTTGTTTAACAACTTTCTCTAGGACACAGAGTATCTAAAATGCTCCATTCTATATATTGATACCTTAATCAGAGACATGCCTACTTCCCAACCAATTTTTGTTCAGATTGGTGTAACTCTTTGAGACCAAAGTTAAGGTTTTCACTCAAAAGTACAGCCAACCTTAGGTATCTGACTAGACAAAGTCCTTCATAATCTGCAAAAACAATAGCAATTACATAATTGTTCTTTCGTGTGGTTATATCAGTTGTTTTAATATTTTAGGTGTTTATCAGATCTTTGACCCCCCCCCCTCGTATCTTTCATTTCATGCATCAGATCATGATTCCATCTCCCTAAGAAAATCCCACGCTGAGATCCAAACTTTTGTGTGAAACTTTAGGGTACTGTGTCCCAGCATACCCAACAGTTGCTGGATGAGTGACCATGTTTAAAATTGGCATCCTGATACAACAGATCTCCCACAGGTTAGTAAAATCTTCCACAGCAAACACACCTGAAAACATTGATGCAGTACATGTCATGATCCTTTATTATAGACGAAGGCCAGCCAAAAATGCTGTGAATGCTCTAGCGATATCCAGAGAACAAGTTGGGATCATTAACCACCATCTGGACATGCAGAAGCTCTCAGCAAAGTGTTCCCCCATTTTGAATGCCGACCAAAAGAGAAAACATGCAGTCATCTCAAGGGATTTTGGATCATTTTGAGAAATGAAATGCATATTTTTAGCTAGTATTATGACTGTTGATGAAGCATGGCATCATCACTATGACCCAGACACCAAACAAAAGTCAATGGGGTGGAGACACAAAGGGTCTCCACTGCCAAAGAAGTTCAGATCTCAAAAGTCAGCAGAGAAGGTCTTGCCATTGTCTTTTGGAATATGGATGGTGTAATTCTTACCAGGTACCTCAAAAAGGTGGAACTGTTACAACAGCAGCAGTTTATTCAACAGGTCTCAAGGAACTGAAGGAGGTCCTGAATGAAAAACACCATGAGAAACTGTGCAGAGGAGTGTTGCTTTCGCAGTACAATGCACCTGCTCAAACTGCTAATGAAACCCAACAGACAGTACACAACCTGGGATTTCACTCTCTGTCACACCCAACCTGTTTGCCAGAACTGGCCCCATCTGACAATTTCCTATGACCAAATTTAAAGAAACACCTGAAAGGAACAAAATTTACCACAGATATGATGAAGTCATATCTGCAGCTGAGGACTGGTGAGTTTAACAAGGGAAATACATTTCTACTCAGAGGAATGTAAATGATGCTGCAGCGTTGCAACACGTGTAGAGCACTAAATCGGAAATATGTAGGACAATGTGTTATATGGTTCAACCTCGATTCCTTCATGGTAATTATCCCAACTTTTCAGGAGATCCTCGTATGTGATGCTCTTTATGAAGGGTGTTGTGTACATACACCTACATTGCTTTTTCAATTTTGCATCATCTGCAAACAGTTGCATATCACTAGTTAAACCCATTCCAATATCATTAATGTACAAACCCTTGCAACAAACACTAGCAACTTTCCTCTTTCAGGATACTGTACCTCCATGTACAACTTTCTGATACCTAACTGACAGCCAGTCACTGATCCAAGTCAGAAGTCTGTTATCCAATCCAATCCATTTCAATTTATTTAACAGCTTGTCAGGTGGAAGAATACCAAAAGCTTTTGCAAAATTCAAGTACACTACTGTATATGCATCTCCCCCTGTCCCAGGTATTTGTCACTTTGTTAACAAATCTGTGCTGATAACCACATAGAATACTGTTTTTATCAACTTATTTCTGTATCAGACTTCTCAACTATCTCTCTATAGTACCTTCAACACCACACAACCAGATATATAGACTGGCCTATAATTTGTAACCACCTTTTTCACCACCTTTATGAAGTGGAACAATTTTACCTTCTTTCCACTCCATTGGAACCTGTGCTGCTGTACGACTCTTATTAAACACAAGCATGACAATGCTACTGCCAATTTGCTAGAACATTCCCTTAACACACGTGATATGTCATCAAATCCTATCACCTTATTGACATCGTTATTTCCTCAAATACCTGCTGAATATTCACAATTAAGCCATCCTCTCCTATGTTCTCTGCACTTAAGTTCCTCATGATTTCACCTTGATCAAGATGTCTTCTGCAGCAGTTACCATTCTACCATTTTCATCCATTAACATCATCTTACGGCGATCATTTTCCCTTCTACTTGCCATATGCGTAAAAATTCTCTAGGGTTTTTCTTTGCCTGATTTGCTAATTTTTGCTCATACTCCACTTTTGCTTTCCTTACTGAATCACTCTCCTGATTTGTTCTTTAAACTCATGTAACTAATTATTACCATTATCCATCTTGTACTTCCTCCAAAGTATCTTCTTTTTACCAGATTTAATGCTTAAGCTTTTCATTCATTCATTTTACATCTACCTTATTCAGCCATTTTGGTCTTCGGAATACCTTCATACATTGATGCCGTGATGTATTTCTTTTTCAGTTCCCAAGCAGCATCTCTTTCCTTACCACTCAACTCCTCGTTGCATGCTACAGCTCTATGCTGTCTCCTAAGCTTGTCATAATCACCAGCCTTATAATTCCATATATATCCTTTCCTCACAAAAGTCTGCATATGACTTGCCACGACCCATGTGATCACTTCATGATCACTCTCACAACATTAGATATGCGAAACCCCACTCACAATTACATCATCTGATGAAATGATCAGACCTAAAACTTTTGATCCTTGCAGGCTCAATTTGCTAAATTTGCTGTACTTTACAATCCTCCTTTACATGCTGCCTGAGATGGTTGTCTCTCAAGAAATTCATTTTCCTTATTCCCAAATGCTATATATACTCCCATAATTAAAATCACCAATAATAATTACCCTTTCTTTGTTCACTACTCCAATTTATTTATACATTTCTTCATCACCATCCTCCGCATTCCTTGCCTTCTGATCTGTTGCATCATATATACACTGTGCTTTTATCCAGCAACATTTTCTCCAGTGCACTTACTCTAAAGCCATTCAAATGTAACCCATCACACCTGTATAATTCTATTCTTCCCTCAAACACATACCATACATCCAGAAACTGTAGTTCCTTCTCCTCACACAGCTCTGCTAGTATACCATTCATGATTTTAGCTCTCCACTACAATTCATCAGTCATACCTCAGCAACACACTGAAAACCTATCCCACTATGCTGTTATCTTTCACTCTTCTCAGTCACTTCCTGATATTCATCCATAAGGATGAATATCAGGAAGCAGACCTTATGGACTCTTTCATTAATTAATCCTCTAAACATGAAATCTCCATATACTGCTATCCCGGAATCACTCATCACCTCTTTTACCCTTTTTTTATTTCATTCTATTCTTTTGTACACTTTCATTAGTTTCCTCTACACATCTAATATCACTCTGCATATTTGTCTTTCATGTTTCATTTTCAATAACTGTTTCATCAAATCTTGGATTCTGACAATTTCACTCTCTGTCCTTCCCTCAGTCTCACTACCTCTCGTTCTGCAACACCTTACTTCCATTTCTTCATTCATACTTTCTTTCACTCCCTTATCACTAACTTTCGCTTTTACATTCTTTCACTCCCTCAGTTTCTCTAACCTTTGTTTCATTTCCGTTTCTTTCATTTATGCCGTATTTTATGTTCTCGGTCTGTTTCACATTCATTGCCTTGTGGTATAATAATATATTCCACTTCCTACAAATTCATACTTCTCTCATCTCCTCTCCCATTCATTCTCTCTGTCTCTCTCTCCACATCTCTTACACTTCGCCATGCATAGATATTACACTCATGACATTAAATCAATTTTGAAAAGTCCAATGATGTAGTCAATGAGGCTTTAATTTTTTGTGACTTCTCTCCATGTGAACTTGTGCACATATTTATGTTGAAATGTGGTGTTAGGAATGACTAGTCTGTATCCTGAGCTGAAGTCCAGTATTTTCCATAATTATTAGCTTTGCCCTTTTCTCCAAATTTTCCCAAAATGTTTCTATATACCTGGTGGGATTCCTTTTCTACTTTGCTGTTGAGATCTCCAACAAGGACCAGTTTTTCGATTTTCTTAATGTCAGCTGCCTGACACACAC